>NC_060138.1:1133178588-1134608588 GCF_021461385.2 Schistocerca piceifrons | reverse complement strand
AGCCAAATTTTGACTTATTTCAGTCACAGGTATGGAGCCTGACACATTTTATTCATGGGAAAAAGTGGTAGCTTGGGGTCGCATTCTCAGTAACTGTAAATACTTCATGAAATATCTGGTATTGTGGTTTAGAATTTCATATTTTTTGACACAAATGTCATTTAAGCATGGCTAACCGATTTCTAAAGCACTACACTTGCTTGTCTACTTTTAAAAGTATATGTCACAGCTTTAAGAACTATTAAACATCAACAGCCTTTAAAATATCGATAATTGGAAAATTACACAGCTAAATTCAAGACTCGGTCTAGAGACATCCTTGACAGTTATTAATAATCGCAATAACAATTACACTGTTGTATTACACTCTTAGTAGTAATGCATAGACATTTAACTATACCTTTAGGGAGGCCCGGGTGTAGATCGTAGTCTATTATCGAGAGCTAAGTTTTCCATAATTTCTGAAGATCTGTTGTGTCAAATATCAGGTTCATTCCCATGAAAATGACATGGTTGACGTAGTTCACGTTCCTGATTCTGTCTGAGCTTGTGTTTCATCTCTGATGACCTCATCACCAACGAGACTTTAAACATCAATCTTCCTCCTATCTTCCTCCTTCAGCTCTTCCCATACCGTATGTGCATTAATTAGAGTAACTGAAAGGTATTAATCACTGACAATTTCAACTGCAATAAGAAATTACGTAAAATACCTGTGTAGTTTATATCTAGCGTGCTGCACAGTTGCAACGGCAACTTCCACACTGTTGCAACACGAGTCGCTACGACCTATTGTTGTGACAGTCGCTGGCGGTAATTAACTCCATAGTCTCGAATCTGTACAAGATGGGTGACTTGAGGACTTTAGTGTTTTGTCTTTCGCTGCTGCCAACCTTCTCGGTAAAACAATAGTGTCGTTGGTAGCGATGTAGTAGCCATTAACACTAGAACAGCGAAAGTGATCAAAAGAAACATTTCACTGTTTATTTCCGCAAAAACTAATTAGGATTTTAACATTTTTCTACCATACATCTTGGCTTTTCCTTATTTCTACAATTTTTGAGTGTGGTGTATTGTAATTATCTACATTTCGACAATTTCACGGAAATTTCATGAAGTATACCTAGAACAGTGGGAGGCGTCAATTGATACTGATATAACCCCTTTTGAGAATATTGCTGCTGTTTTCATAATTACAAATATATTTGCATTGCTTTTTACTTCGCCTATGAAACACTGATCTGTCAGGAACGTTTGTGTGGTGGACATTGTCACATACTTTTTCAGCCACGCGACGTTTGTTGCTCTTGTTATTTGACTCAATGGTTAGATAGTGTTTATCTTTCTTTTATTCTTGTACAGATGCTTCCAATTATACGAGATGACACAGAAATACCCATATCAGCCGCATGATGACATTGAAGCAGTTCAATGGTGGGAAGCGAAAATTTATGTCAGACTGGGCTTCAAACCCGGATTTCCCTCTTTACACGAGTGGTTGGCTTCACTGCTTTGGCTATCCAAGCACATTTCCTGTCCAATCCAAGTTCCCAACATGTCATGCTCTACTTCTGCAGTGCCCCCCCCCCCCTCCATTTTCCTCATTGCTCTCAGTATCTTGCAACTTGCATGACTCCTACAAGAAGTCCGACCTGGGGTGCATCCATACTGAAGAAATCATGAAATGCCGCCAAGGCATAGATATTAGTGTTGCATGTTTGGTGTCCCCACTATCAGACATGTGCAAAGGAACAGACATCATCACACAGTTATGATTCTGCAGCGTATATATGCATTATGAAAGAGAAATACCGATGTTAGCTGGATGAACGCATTGAAATAATTCAACAGTGACAAGTGAAAATTTGTTCTGGACTGGGATTCGAATGCAGTTTTCCCACTTTACACAAACGGTCACATTAAGCAATTCGGCTATCCTAGCGTTATTCATGTGCAACCCAAATCCCCATCTTGTCACACACTACTTCTGTAGCACCCCCCTTGTCCATTTACCTCTTCGCTTGCAGCATCTCACATCATTACCACAAAAGGTCAGACCAAGGGTACATCCACTTTGAAGATACTAAGAGCTGCCAAAAAGGCATACATATTACTGTCATATGTAGTGATTCCATGGCTATATATCTACATCATAAAAGATAAGTGACAATATCAGCTGCATGATAACACTGAAATATTTCTATGGAGACAATTGAAAACTTATGGCAGACCAGAACATGAACACATATAAATGTATAAATTTGTGATGCTGTGAGCAATGAGGAAGGTGGACAGGGGGCGCTATGAAAATAGTGTGCAATAAGTTGGAAATTTGGGTTGCCAGGAATTGTGCTAGGATAGCGAAAGTGGTTAGGCTTAAAGCAGGAAAATTGGGTTCAAGCCCGGTCCGGCACAGACTTGCACTTGTCGTCATTGAACTGATTCAGTGCCTCTGTATTTCTCTTTCATTACACACAACACACACACACACACACACACACACGCAATTTTTTTTTGCATCACCTCGTTTCGAAGTGTTCCGGAACCTGTACAGAAAATTGGAATAGAGATCAACATAAACATCGTTTCCACCCTTTTTACTGCTCATGAAAACCACACATTGCATTGTACCACCATACAGCAAGACCTTCAGAGGTGTTGGTCCAGATCGCTGTACACACCAGTACCTCTAATACCCAACAGCACGTCCTCTTGCATTGATGCATGCCTGTATTCATCATGGCATACTATCCACAATTTCATCAAGGCACTGTTTGTCCAGATTGTCCCATTCCTCAACAGCGATTCAGTGGTTGGTGGGTCACATCGCCCATAAACAGCCCTTTTCAATTTATCCCAGGCATGCTCGATAGGGTTCATGTCTCGGGAACATGCTGGCCACTGTAGTCGGGCGATGTCGTTATCTCGAAGGAAGTCATCCACAAGATGTGCACGATGGGGACGGGAATTGTCATCCATGAAGACGAAGCCCGCGCCAATAAGATGCCACTAAGGTTGCACTATCGGCCGGAGGATGGCATTCACGTATCGTACAGCCATTATGGCGCCTTCCATGACCACCGGCAGCGTACGTCGGCCCCACATAAGGCCTACCCCAAAACAGCAGAGAACCTCCACCTTACTGCACTCGCTGGACAGTGTGTCTAAGGTGTTCAGCCTGACCGGGTTGCCTCCAGATAGGTCTCCGACGATTGTCTGGTTGAAGGCATATGCAATACTCATATGTGAAGAGAGCGTGATGCCAATCCTGAGGGGTCCATTCGGCATGTTGATGGGCCCATGTGTACCGCACTGCATCGTGTCGTGAATGCAAAGATGGACCTCGCCATGAGGGTCGGAAGTGAAGTTGCGCATCATGCAGCCTATTGTGCACTGCTTGAGTCTAGCACGACGTCCTGTGGCTGCACGAAAAGCATTATTCAACATGATGGCGTTGCTGTCAGGGTTCCTCGAAGCCATAATCTGTACGTATCGGCCATCCACTGCAATAGTAGCCCTTGGGCGGTCTGAGCGAGGCATGTCATCGACTGTTGCTGTCTCTCTGATTCTCCTCCATGTCCGAACAACATCGCTTTGGTTCACTCCGAGACACCTGGACACTTCCCTTTTTGAGAGCCCTTCCTGGCACAAAGCAACAATGCGGACGCGATCGAACCGCGGTATTGATCGTCTAGGCATGGTTGAACCGCAGACAACACGGGCCGTGTACCTCCTTCCTGGTGGAATGACTGGAACTGATGGGCTGTCAGACCCCTCTGTCTAATAGGCGCTACACTTGCATGGCTGTTTACATCTTTGGATGGGTTTACTGACATCTCTCAACAGTCAAAGGGACTGTGTCTGTGATACAATATCCACAGTCAACGTATATCCTGAGGAGCTCTGGGAACCGAAGCGCTGCAAAACTTTTTTTGATGTGTGTATATAGGGTCATGGAAACATGACTGTGTCGTGATGTCAGCTTTCTCCGACATGCCTGATAATATGGACATCATACATAAAATTGTCATATCTACATCTTGACGACTTTTCATTATACCTTCAGTGCTGATGCACCCTAGGTATGAGCTTTTGTGGGAATCATGTGAGATGCTGTGAGCAATGATGAAAATGGACGTGTGGAGCTGCAGAAGTAGTGTCTGACAAATTCGGAATTTGGGTTGGATGGGAAGTGTGCTAGGATAGCTAAAGTGGTTAAGGTGACAGCTCATGTAAAGTGGGAAATACAGGTTAAAGTCCTGAGAGAGCTCAAATTATCACATGTCGCCATTGAATTATTTCAGTGCCTTCCATCAGCTGACCTCTGTATTTCTCTTTCATCATTTACATATATGTTTACAGAATCATGACTGTGTCTGTTCTTTTGGACATCTCAGAAAGAACAAACACCACACATATAATAGTTTCCAATTATGTCGCATCAGAGTGGTCTTACTAATGAAGAGATGACAAGAGACAATGAAGGCAGTCAGACTGATCAGGAGCTACCTACAGTAGATGTCTCTCCATATCAGTTCTAGCCACAACAATGAACTGAGCCAACAGTGAATATGTCTGATAGAAATGGAGTGGAATAAAAGACTGCTGAAGTGCTGCCGCCTATACAATGGGCTGTTTTGATTGTCCTAAAGGAAAGAGTAGAGCCTACTGTACATACTTGCCACTGAGTCGATGACACATCAGCCGAGTTTCCCAACTTGTGTTTGAATGAATCCATGCTATGTATCGTAAAAACACACACAGAATCAAACGCTCAGATTAAAATTAAAAACACCACTTGGACTGAGTTCTTGGAGGAATTCGAGAGTAGGTACAACAGGAGAGTTCTGGCATAGTTCACATTGTTAGTGGATTTCCCCTACCCTCATTCCCACCAGTCTGACATAGGTCAATTTGCTATGTATAAAATGGCTGGAAATACAGAAGTGGAGGGAAATTCAAAAAACTGGCAGGAAATTCAAAATTTGGTGGGAAAATCAGAAATATTCCTATTGTGCCCCCACTCTTACATTACTGTAGAAGTAGGGCTGTTTTCCCGACTTTAAATTGGGTGTAAATCCCAGCTGGTGCATTGTTCAAATGGCTCTAAGCTCTATAGGACTTAACATCTGAGGTCATCAGTCCCCTAGACTTAGAACAACTTAAACCTAACTAACCTAAGGACATCACACACATCCATGCCTGAGGCAGGATTCGAACCTGTGACCACAGCAGCAGCATGGTTCCAGACTGAAGTACCTAGAACCGCTCGGCCATAGTAGCCGGCTATGGTGCATTGTCGTGCTGGAATTAAAGATGACTGACATGGGATACAGTAACAGTCTGCATTGTTGGCAGATTTCCTGCATTTTCCCCTGGTGTCACTCACCTTAGAGAAAGGATCTTAGTTTCCCCTGATGGTCCAAACTTGCCTGTCAGACAAAAGATGTTCTCCCCCTGGTAGTCTGAGCCTGTGGATCTGGGACATAGGGCATTGTCTCCCAGTGTCATCCCCCTCGCTCCTTACGATTCTATATCAAAGAGCATCATGGCTGACTAAGGTTGATAACCTCCAATTGTAGAGTAAAACCTATATAATATATTCATTTGTTAACTCACAAGTCCAAGAGTGAGCAACGCTATTGGTAATCACTTTATTGATTTTATAAAGTGTCCAGACATGGACCTATGGGAAACTTTTACGTCTTCCTTGGCAAAAGAACATGTTATGTATTACCATGTTGGAGACCACTGAAGAATGGATCGTTTGTTTGATCCCTGTGCAAGACTGTTCAAGTATGTACACAATGACATGTATCTTCCTTTTCAGCTGCTCCATTATGGAATATAATTACATTACTATGACAATTATTGGTAATTCCTCGCCACTGCTGCTGCTCTATTCACATTATTTCATCTCTGTTTTCTGTATATCACAACGTCGATATCATTGTCTCTGCAAACCAGCAGTGTCATGCTGTCATACTGCAATGGTGCAGTGCCATACCTTGTAGTATTTACAGTCGTTTTGTTTAAGCTTTTCTTATTGGAAGTCTGAGCATGAACAATGTCGCTGAGGACCCACTACTAAGCGTACATGTCAGGTAAAGCAAGATCATGGGTTGATATATAATCCCTCTCTTTTTCAGGTGTGACCCAAAAACTGTAGATCACAACAACTTCCGGATCTCTATATACACATCTGTACGTTATAGAGAATAACTTCACTTTAATTCGCGTTGCAGCATATTTTGATGACTCATTGTTTTTGCAAGGCGGGAAAAATGGAAGTTTCGTAGTGGTTTGCTTTTATTACTATAAACGCGTATTTTATTGCTTTATACAAACCATTTAGATGGAGCAATATTTAATTTGTGGTTGTAAGTGTGAGATATCTCACAACATATGGTAAGTAGTTTTATTCATTTCTGAGACATCGACTCTGATTTTATCTTTGGAAACGTCACATCTCTCACTGTTACTGTCTTTGGTCGTGTTCTCATAAGCAGTCCATGTGATATTTGGTAATAAAAGCACCTTATTCCTTCATTCCCTAATAAGATAATTGTGCTGTGTGTGTGTTTGTGGTGGTTTGGTTGGTTATAGGGTTTATTTTTGTGAGTCATGATTCCCACAAACGCAACTGCACAGACTGAATACCCAATTTACATATTTAGTTACTGCAGAATATAGGCATTCCATTTTCCGTTGCATTTTAGAATATTGTGCCATAATATCGTGACTTCATAGTTGTGGAAAATATTATAGTCTATAAAGCTTTTAGAGAACATTGCCACCATAGTTCTGACGGCAAACTGCTATTTATTGTACACAGTCTTCAGTAAGTCTGTGTCATGTATAATAATAGTAAAGCCTGGTAATCAATAGCACCATTTATAGTTTTTCCAGCGAATAATGCGATGCATTATATTTGACCCTCCTAAAATACGGCTTGGGAACAATTTAAATGTGGAAATATTTAATTTGAGTGTGTGTTGTGTGACGTTATCTAACGGTTTTCTGTTGAGTACTTACTCTTTTCCAACAGTCTACATGAGCAAGCCAATTGCAAATTTACCTGAAGTTGCTCACATCTTTGCTAAATAGGCTACTGACAGCTCTGTTTAAAAGCAATAGCTCGATGTAGTCATACAGTCAAGCTGTAGACATCTTCTTTCATAGTCAGCAGCTGACTCACTGTGAATAATAATCTGTAGCTCTTATCCTGCCATCGAATAATCCATGTGTTGGCTAAAATTGCGAATTAATAAAATACAAAGCAATATAAGAAAAGATAAGTGAATAAGTTTATAAAAAGGGTTTTATTCCAATATCTGTAATTGATGTAAGAGATAGAGAATTGTGTTGAATAACGTTTATTCGTAGATGTTCGGTATGTATCAACTAAATAGAAAGTGGCCTTACGGTAACCAAATGAAACAGAGACCGAAAATAATCTGATCAAATGCGTAAAATTACGTTGAGTCCGTTACACGAATGGTAGCAGAATACCCAAGTAAATTGTCATCCAAGATGTGTGAAAACTAAGTCCATTTCGTGATCACAAATATACGAAATATTCACCAGTACAAAATAGTTCAGGGTTAACATGATGATTTACAAATTACCGCAAACGATGTAACTAATAGAAACCTATACTCTGTTTAATCTCAATTCCATAATGCAATAGGAAAAATTTGGAATTTTGTAGCCACCAGTCATCAATTACCAATCACCCACTACCAAAAAACAAACTATATCACCGGCAGATCTGCCTTCTTCAAGAACCACTCGAAAATTATCCATCTCCACATAACTTCAGCAGTATCCCACCACTATCTGCAGAAGGCTGTCTGCACCATTATCACATTGCTCTTAAGTTCTACAGACATTGCTGCAATATTTAAATATATAATATTTAAATAAAGAATTATTATGAACATTCCTTCACATTTAGATCATTTACAATAAATATAAATCAATATAGTTCATAAATAAATAAGCCAGCATTCTTGTGCAAGTGCATTTGTGTTAGATGACAACAGATTGTTGTTAAATATTGCTTAAACAATTAGTTAGGCCTGCTTGACAAAAGCGTCTTTTGCCACTCTTTACAAAACTTGTGTCAGCTAACACATGCTACTGACCACTTCATAAATTGCCCTGATCCTGTATTAGCAGTTGTAATCAATAGCTAAATAAATATCGGCAAAAAATGGTAATATATTCATTAAATAAATACTCAAGAATGAAAAGATATGTGGTACTCATGCTGCATTCGTCTGCTGTGTTATTATGGAGGATATGGTGTTCTGTATTAGCAGTTGTAATCAATAGCTAAATAAATATGGGCAAAAAATGGTAATATATTCATTAAATAAATACTCAAGAATGAAAAGATATGTGGTACTCATGCTACATTCGTCTGCTGTGTTATTATGGAGGATATGGTGTTCTGACAAACAACCGTGTAATAAAACTGATATAAAACACCTCATAAGTTAATAAATCAAATAGATACAGAAGAATGGCTTTCAGGGATGATAGCTATTATCTGGGATATCGTTTGCTGAAATTGCATGAAAAATTTGAAGTTGTTAATTAAGAAGTTCATTGTGAAAATACACTCCTGGAAATTGAAATAAGAACACCGTGAATTCATTGTCCCAGGAAGGGGAAACTTTATTGACACATTCCTGGGGTCAGATACATCACATGATCACACTGACAGAACCACAGGCACATAGACACAGGCAACAGAGCATGCACAATGTCGGCACTAGTACTGTGTATATCCACCTTTCGCAGCAATGCAGGTTGCTATTCTCCCATGGAGACGATCGTAGAGATGCTGGATGTAGTCCTGTGGAACGGCTTGCCATGCCATTTCCACCTGGCGCCTCAGTTGGACCAGCGTTCGTGCTGGACGTGCAGACCGCGTGAGACGACGCTTCATCCAGTCCCAAACATGCTCATGGGGGACAGATCCGGAGATCTTGCTGGCCAGGGTAGTTGACTTACACCTTCTAGAGCACGTTGGGTGGCACGGGATACATGCGGACGTGCATTGTCCTGTTGGAACAGCAAGTTCCCTTGCCGGTCTAGGAATGGTAGAACGATGGGTTCGATGACGGTTTGGATGTACCGTGCACTATTCAGTGTCCCCTCGACGATCACCAGTGGTGTACGGCCAGTGTAGGAGATCGCTCCCCACACCATGATGCCGGGTGTTGGCCCTGTGTGCCTCGGTCGTATGCAGTCCTGATTGTGGCGCTCACCTGCACGGCGCCAAACACGCATACGACCATCATTGGCACCAAGGCAGAAGCGACTCTCATCGCTGAAGACGACACCTCTCCATTCGTCCCTCCATTCACGCCTGTCGCGACACCACTGGAGGCGGGCTGCACGATGTTTGGGCGTGAGCGGAAGACGGCCTAACGGTGTGCAGGACCGTAGCCCAGCTTCATGGAGACGGTTGCGAATGGTCCTCGCCGATACCCCAGGAGCAACAGTGTCCCTAATTTGCTGGGAAGTGGCGGTGCGGTCCCCTACGGCACTGCGTAGGATCCTACGGTCTTGGCGTGCATCCGTGCGTCGCTGCGGTCCGGTCCCAGGTCGACGGGCACGTGCACCTTCCGCCGACCACTGGCGACAACATCGATGTACTGTGGAGACCTCACGCCCCACGTGTTGAGCAATTCGGCGGTACGTCCACCCGGCCTCCCGCATGCCCACTATACGCCCTCGCTCAAAGTCCGTCAACTGCACATACGGTTCACGTCCACGCTGTCGCGGCATGCTACCAGTGTTAAAGACTGCGATGGAGCTCCGTATGCCACGGCAAACTGGCTGACACTGACGGCGGCGGTGCACAAATGCTGCGCAGCTAGCGCCATTCGACGGCCAACACCGCGGTTCCTGGTGTGTCCGCTGTGCCGTGCGTGTGATCATTGCTTGTACAGCCCTCTCGCAGTGTCCGGAGCAAGTATGGTGGGTCTGACACACCGGTGTCAATGTGTTCTTTTTTCCATTTCCAGGAGTGTATTTCGTCACTTCTGTAGTTTTAAAGGTATTGAAATTATTGCTGTGTCATTCGATGTCCCTCATTTTTCTGAGATTCCAGACTTGCTCTATTATATAACTGTGCTTTATCGTCGAATTTCCAGGTGCTGTAACAAGCCATCTATCAACTTGTCTGACACTCCACCATTTCTGGTGTATTCCACGTTCTGCTACGTGAGTGGCCACTGTCCTCCTGGGGTTTTTTCCATTTCTGGTTGCAGTACTCATCTCAGTACCCGGCTGGCCTGTAACAGTTGCTTAGCTGGATTGGTCGCAGTGCACCCTCAGTCATGAGGCCATATAGCTTCACAAACAAATTCACTTCAGCTTACACCAGTTCTAGGTAACCGACTAGCTTGACTTTGTGTGTGTAATGTCACAGTTATGACTTACATCAAGAAGAGGTGTAATTAGTTACATGCAGTCTGTCTGTCTGCTTGTTTGCTTGGCTGCTTAGCATAGTATTTTACCTAACATGTATTTTTCTGCGGTCATAAACCTGGTCATATTAGTTTTATCGACGCAAAATTCTTTGGCCTAACTTCTAAAATGTCTCTTGTTATCAGACATGCAAAACTAGCATTGGAATACATGTTTCAGAATTTTGGTCACTAATTTTGCGAATATGTATATACGAGGCATGTTTTTTAAGTAAGTACAGTTTTGAAATTGAAAAAAGATGTGCTATGATATCTCAATAATTTTATTTTTACATGAAAGCCTGTACCTTAATCTACTTTTCTACATTATTTCCGTCAATATTGAGGCACTTGTCACAACCCATTGTACCAGTTTTGGATACCCTCCTCATAGAAGTCTGCCACCTGACTTGTTAACCCCTGCATCACCACAGTTTTGACTTCGTCACCTTGAAGATGCTAATCGCCCAGGTGTTTCTTCAAGTGCAGGAACAGGTGGTAGTCACCAGGCGCAAGATCGGGGCTGTACGGAGGATGATCTAGAGTTTCCCATCGAAATTATGTGATGAGATCTTCGGTCTGATTCGCCACATGCGGATGGGCATTGTCTTGTAACTAAACGATGCCCTTGCTCAACTTCCATGGACTCTTGCTTTGATTCTGGTGTGACGTAGGCCACCCATGTTTCATCGTCCATAACAATTTGGCTTAAGAAATCATCACTGTCGTTGTGGTACCGCTCAAGGAAAGTCAATGCACTGTCTAAACGTTTGGTTTAGTGGACATCCGTCAACATTTTCTGTACCCAACGTGCGCACAATTTTCGGAAATTAAAGTGCTCGGTCACAATGCCATACAAAACGCTATGAGAAACATTAGGAAAGTCATCCCACAAGGAGGAAATCGTAAAGCGTCTGTTTTCTCTCACCTTATTGTCGACTTCCTGCACCAAACTTTCATTAACGACCTAAGGACACCCACTCCGTTGTTAATCATGCACATTTGTGTGGTCATCTTTAGATGCTCTCACCTACTTTCTTACCAGTCCATCACTCATAATGTTTTCTCCGTAAACTGCACAGATCTCACGATGAATATCGATCGCTTTTAGGCCTTTAGCACTAAGAAATCTTATAACAGCTCGTACTTCACAGTCGGCGGGACTCAACGATTATCAGAGGCATCTCGAACACTCAGTACACAACGTAAACAAGGAAGAATCAGACCAATGGCGCCAGTGCGTAGATTAAGGTACAGGCTTTCATGTAAAAAAATTATTGAGATATCTTAGCACATCTTTTTTTTAAATTTCAAAACGGTACTTACTTAAAAAACACGCCTCTTATGTGGAAATTAAATTGCGCTTTCATTTACATTGTATATGTATTTTTGTAATATTGTGACAACATATTAATTGATTTGTGTCCTACAGCTTTTTTTCATGTATTGACCTTAACTAGGCTCTGGATAATTGGTCTAAACATTGCCATTTTCGAGTAGTCTACGCATTTTTCAGACATTTTAGAATGTTTCAATGTCATAGATATTGAAAATAATTAATTTTCGACTCTATTGTGTTTTACTGCCGTAAGTGTGATCGGAAACTGCTGTTATTGTATATGAAGTAAGTCTCTGTCTTTTGCAATAACAGCAATAATTGGCAATCATTTGTTTTTTCTAGTGAATAACATGATGTGTTACTTTTGTTCCTCCTAAAATGGTGCTTGAGAACAATTTAAATACGGTAATATTTAATGTGAGGTGTGTATTGACTTTCATAAAGAGTAAGCCTAATTAGTTACATTCTGTCTGTTTATTTGCTTGTATGCTTGACTGCTTAACATAGTATTTTAACTAACATGTAGGTTTCAGCAGTTATAATCCTGGTCATGTTAGTTTTTTACATGTAAAATACTTAGGCCTAACATCTAAAATTTCAACAGTTATCAGACATGGGAAATTAGCATTAGTGTTCATAATTGAGAATTTTGGGCATTAATTTGGTGAATATTTGTATATGTGGAAATTAACTTGCACTTGCTTTTATGTTGCAGATATATTTTTGCAATATTGTTAAATAACATTAATTGATTTGTGTCTTACAGTATTTTTGTGTATTAACCTCAATTAGGTTCTGAATACTCAATGTAAACATCATACCTTTTGCACTGCCTACATATTTTCCAGACATTGTAAAGTTTTTCAACATAAGATATTAAAAACAATTAGTTATACGACTCTGTTGTGTTTTTTAACCATGTAGCCATCTGTTGGTGACCAAGAGAGCTACTACTCACAGTTCAAAGAACGAAATGTCCACATTTATACAGTGCCGCCATTTATTGGTGGCATTAATAACAGCAAGGAAATCGTGGTACGAAGATTGAACATTGCTCTTTTTCTATACTGCAGCCATCTGCTGGTAACAGGAGTACTTGTTTTCCAAACTGCAGCTATTTGCTGGCGATAGGGGCAACTAGGATGCGAAAAAGCACTTGATTTTATTTTACATTTTCAGGTTTTGTGGGTTAGTACTTAAAGTGAAATTCATGTTCAACAAATATGGATTCCTAATTTGTTATTTATATTTCATATGCAAATGTTTGTTTTTAATTATTTATAGAGAAATATGCTACCCACTCATTCTAATATTCTATGACTAATGACCTATAGTTACAAATGAAATTTATCAATAGGACTAATGAGCCAGTCCTTAAAACAATTTTTTGGAAATCAGTGAGGCGAAAATAGGTATCAGATTTCTTGACTGTTCAGATACTTTACCATATTGGGCTGCTGAGCAGGGGCAAGGGAGCCGTGTGGTATGGGGATCTCCTCTTTCCCTCCCCTCCCCTCCTTGGTCTTGGCATGTGGCTGGATGTTATAATTCTAGTAATGGCCTTGGGGAGAAGGCAGTGTTGATGCTGCTATCAATGACACATAACATGTAGAATTGTCTCAGCTGTAAAATGATACCACAAATAACAAAAGGGCTGATGCTGATGTCAGCAACTTTTGAGCCAGAATGAGCACTGCCATACTACTACCAGGTGCATCTGGAGTGCTCAGTCGCTGCCGTCAGAGCCACCTCCACATAACTGTCTGTTCTTCTCAATCTATTCACTTTTCCCCTAAGGGACTCCATCACGCGAGTGCTGTTGGAGCTGCCAAAGATAAGCATTCCCACCCTCTGCACTTGTTCAGACCTATCAGGAAGATCAGCGCCAGTCCCAACAGACGAGGTGTCCTTTGCTAGCTTAGATGTACCTCCAGTAGTGGACAAACCTTCAATGCGGAGATTTCGGACCCTGCCTCTGTTCGCCATTCACCATCAAGTAAGTGTTGACTGGCGCCAACAAGTGAATTGGAAGATAGTGTGACATCAGAGATCCCAGGCGAAGCATTAGGCTCAAGAGGTGCCATGGTATTCGTCTGAGGTACTTCTCAACAGCAGCAGCCCCAAGCAGCAGCCTGTTGGCTGTGGACAACACAGTCTCCAACTGTTTATAGACCTCAGGCAATTCCCCCACATCTAACAGAACAGGCACGATCACTATCCATCTTTAATCAGTTTTCGTCTGTACCACAAAGAATATAACAGTAACCTAAATAGTCATTGAACGAAATTTAAGTACTGCTGTCACGCTACTTGTCAACTCACACAACGCAAATGCACTAAAATTTGCGAACAACCTTAGAATATGTTTGTACACACTAGGAAACACAGTTAAATGCGCAGATACAATTCACTTTTTCACAAAAGCACTTAAGAACGAATACTAAATTAAATCCTGGGTATAAACAAAAACTCCTGCTGTTGCTGGAATATGTGCTGGGTTCTGCAGCTGGAAGGAGGAAGATATGCCAGCTTGTAAATGAAGTCACAAGCAGGGAAATAACAACTAGTAGGAAAGCAGCAATAAAACCAGTTGAACAAAGAAGCGGCTATAGAACCAGTCAAATCTAAGGAAGCGAAAGAAATGTCAAATAAAAAGATAATAAAAGTAAGGTCAACATCGTCTCTGAAAAATGTGAAAAGTTGTCTAGGGAAAATGTGTACATAAAACACCAATTATCTACTCTAAGTCTGATTTCAGTGTTTGAGAAGAAGCAAGTGAATTAGTGAATATGTGTTAAAATGTCAGAAGTAAGTCACATTGCTGGATAGATAATTAATATATTTTGCCCAAGTAAGCTAGAAGTGTTAGAGCTTCGAGCAAAAATTTGTTCAAAATGTATACATGTCATAGAAATGAATGGAAAGAATAATTATTACTTTAAGAATATTTTAGATTTTATAGTGGAACTGACCCGTTTCTATTGTTCTAGTGGTCTAGCAGAAAGAGGCACATCCGACAGGGTAACAGAAGACCAGTTTGTGTTAAATACACGTATATATTAGACAATAGATTGGTACACATACAGAACTGAGTGTTGATAACCGAAATTTCATAGTTGACAAAAAGCTGTGGTAGCACATTTGAGGCAATGTGTTTCAGCATCGATGTTTTCATTTGTCAATAGGATCTGCCTTGGCAAAGAAAATATTTTACATTCTCCAGAAACTCACTGATGACATAAGGATTTCCTCAGACAACACAAAAATGGGCTGATATGTATTAAGGGCATTTTTTTTAGTGAAATCAAGTGTAATCTCTTTTCTTTCCTATATACATAAATTGAAGTTCCCTGCTCGCTGAAGTTTGTGTGTTCAGGATAACCACAGGAATTATTGTATGGATTCTGATCTTGTTTTGACTAAATGAAAGAGTGATTTACAAGGAAGGTCGTGTACACTAATTTATAAATATTGCTTTGAAATTGGCAAAACTACGTTGAATTAAAATCAACTGCCGCTGTGAAAACAATGAAGTTGCCACCCAGTGGTACAGCTATCCCAACACAAGAAAGCAGCATAGCTTGGCTGGTGGTGTAGCAGTAAAGCACGTGCCTGAAAACCGAAAGGTCGCGGAATCGAGCCCCGGTCGAACGACGGATTCTTCACTTGTATTTTAACTTAGTATTGATCTCTCGTAGATGTGGACACTCGCCAGTAGCCATACATGGTCCAGATTCGATGTTTTGAGTGCAGATCTCTTTTACTGGGCGGCGAATTGAACCAGTGGTGTTGTAGTGGTAATTGGAAGATCACAAAATCGCATCCCAGTAGGTCTACCGTTTTATCTCTGTTATTTTAACCTATCAATCACCTCTCAATGATAATTTGCTAGAGAGACGCAAGTCGCCGTAATAGACATCCAATTGAAAGGCTAGCACGAGTACATTGACCCACACTAAATTTTTAGGGGGATGGGCTACTTATGATACCATCCAAGGAGCATGCAAAGCTATAGATAGGTCTACTAGCAGACGATTCTCACTTGCAAGAAACACTGTCCAAAGCAGCGATATGCTGTACATCAAAATCACTGACATCTATTTGCTATCATTATTTCGTTTTGTGAAATTACTGACCTAGTGCTCTTTTCGTAAACAATTTACTCCTTGTTATAAACGGTCACCACATATGTAGGGGACGAAATTTGGAGACATCAGCTTATTTGATTAGATTAGATTAATACTTGTTCCATAGATCATGAATATGACACTTTGTAATGATGTGGAAAGTGTCAGGTTAATAAAAGATGTCTGTACAAGATATTACATTACACAAAATATTGCATGACACTAATGTTTAAGTTGGTTTTTTTCCCCTCCCTTAATTTATATCTAAAAATTCAGCCAATGAGTAGAAGGAGTTGTCATCTAGAAATTCTTTTAATTTATTTTTAAATGTTGGTTGCCTATCTGTCAGGCTTTTGATGCTGTTTGGTAGGTGACCAAAGACTTTTGTGGCAGCATAATTTACCCCTTTCTGTGCCAAAGTCAGTTTTAACCCTGCATAGTGAAGATCATCCTTTCTCCTGGTGTTATAGCTATGCACACTGCTATTACTTTTGAACTGGGTTGGATTATTAACAACAAATTTCATAAGTGAATATATATACTGTGAGGTTACTGTGAGGAACCATAGATCCTTAAATAGATGCCTGCATGATGACCATGGGTGGGCTCCAGCAATTATTCTGATTACACGTTTTTGAGCAATGAATACTTTTCTACTCAACGATGAATTACCCCAGAAGATGATGCCATACGAAAGCAGTGAATGAAAGTAGGCATAGTAAGCTAATTTACTGAGATTCTTATCACCAAAATTTGCAATAACCCTAATAGCATACGTAGCTGAACTCAGACGTTTCAGCAGACCATCAATGTGTTGCTTCCAGTTTAACCTCTCATCAATGGACACACCTAAAAATTTTGAAAATTCTACCTTAGCTACAGACTTCTGTTCAAAGTCTATATTTATCACTGGAGTTGTGCCATTTACTGTAAGGACTTGTGTTTTATCAAAATTTAAAGAGAGTCCATTTGCTGAGAACCACTTAATAATTTTGTGAAGAAACATCATTTACAATTACGTCACTTAGTTCTTGGTTTTTGGATGTTATTACTATACTTGTATCATCAGCAAAAAGAACTAACTTTGCATCTTCATCAATGTGGAATGATAAGTCATTAATGTATATCAAGAACAGTAAAGGACCTAAGACCGAACCCTGTGGGACCCCGTACTTGATAGCCCCCCCAGTTTGAGGAATCAGCTGTTGCTTTAACATTACATGAGCCACTTATTTCAACTTTCTGCATTCTTCCAGTTAAGTATGAATTAAACCATTTGTGCACTGCCCCCGTCAAACCATAATTATTTAGTTTATCTAAAATAATTCCATGATTTACACAATCAAAGCCCTTTGAGAGATCACAAAAAATACCAATGGGTGATGTCCGGTTATTCAGAGCATTTAATATTTGATCAGTGAAAGCGTATATAGCATTTTCTGTTGAAAAGCCTTTCTGAAAACCAAACTGACATTTTGTTAGTACTTTATTTTTACAAATATGGGAGGCTACTCTTGAATACATTACTTTCTCAAAAATGTTTGATAGAACTGTCAGAATTGCTCAATTGAAAACTGTTATTGTGTTTATTGTTTCTTTAACGTGATTAATTTTGGTTACACCAGAATGAAATTTACAGACTTTAAATTAATTCATGTTCAATTATTGCTTAAAGAACCTAAACAAAACTGAAGTTCATGCTGGTCTTTAGGCTTTGGTTGCTTTAATCTTGAACTTTGAGTGAATGGATTTAATTTTAAAAAAGTTAAGGAAAGTCTGAAACAATGTGACCTGTCAAAATTTTGAGACTACTTTTCATAAATTTATACACAACATCACCATTGCTTCAAATGTTGCAACTTTTCAGCCAGAAATTATTAACTTTAAGAAAGGATTTAAGACAAATGAGTTAGGTGCTTCAAACGAAATGGTAACACTTGTTAGTAGTTCACTGTCTATAAATTACATCAAAATCACTTTTCACACACTTTAAATTAACATGAGTCTGTCTGTCTTATGAAATACTAAAGAATAAAATGCCTATAGCTTGCCTTGGATCATGAAGTGTGGCTGAGGACATGCTAAGGTAGTGCTGCATATTTTTTGTCTCTAATATACTGGATAGCCTGATGTACCATAATGTCTACCCTTGAGCAGCATACTTGAAATAATACAGTGTATTATTTGCAAAATCTAATATTTCCTGAAAATATATTTCATCAACAGCAGTTTTGTAATACAGGTGACCTTCATTTTCAGAAGTGCTAGTTATAATGTTTTGTTGCCATCATTTGTATTAAAGTTAGCGCAAATACTCAACATCTTGCAGAGTTCACAATGACATGAACTCCCACTGTCACTATCAGCAGGCTACTCTCTACACTTCAGTCTTCCTGCAATGTGTCTCTTACTGCAACCAAGCAAGGTGGCGCAGTGGCTAGCACACTGGACTCGCATTTGGG
Organism: Schistocerca piceifrons; assembly: GCF_021461385.2. Classification (NCBI taxonomy): domain Eukaryota; kingdom Metazoa; phylum Arthropoda; class Insecta; order Orthoptera; family Acrididae; genus Schistocerca; species Schistocerca piceifrons. The sequence continues at coordinate 1,134,590,176 of NC_060138.1, read as the reverse complement.
AGCATGACTGTTCAATCCCACGTCCGGCCACCCTGATTTAGGTTTTCCGTGATTTCCCTAAATCGCTCCAGGCAAATGCCAGGATGGTTCCTTTGAAAGGACATGGCCGACTTCCTTCCTCATCCTTCCCTAGTCCGATAAGACCGATGAGCTCGCTGCTGGTCTCCTTACCCAAACAACCCGACCTCTTACTGGAAAAAATGCCTTCTGGAAACAGAAAACTGTAGGGCATATGTGCCACCCTTTCTCTCCTCTGTCCACTGGGACAACCTAATGTACAGTTCCCCCAAAAAGAAAATGTGTTTCCAGAATGGAACGAGAAGGGAATGGCTTGGCTGGCCTTATGCCTAACTCATGCCTAATGGCTGCCACAGTTCCGTTGCAGAATACTATGCACAATATAAGAATTATACCCAAAGTATGAGGTCAGAACTTTACATTTTGTGTTTATTTATATAATTAAGGCCAAATATACAATATTAAGTGAGCTTATAATGTCACAAAGTTCTGATTACATCTCTTTGTAAATGAGCATCATTAAAATTCATACATCAATCAAGTCATAATTTTGTAACACACTATTAGTAATGTGAACTAACATTGTTCTGTTACAATTTGGTATCCTAACTAAGGTACTATATTTAAAAAATTTTATATTTTGATATACATAGCATCCATGTTAGCGATCTGTTGCCTCACATCATTCTTGCATTAAGTTTTTCAGATTATAATTCTTCTTAAATACTAGAAATATTATATTTTATGGCACCTGTTAGTGACACTTTCATTGTGTGCAGATACGTCAGATGATGTAATGTAGATTCCAAATCTATCATGAATATTGTATGAATTATCAACATCAGTAAATGCAGCCTGAGAAAGTATACAATTTTAAAACAATATTGGAACACATTTCAAGTTTACATATAAACAAATGTAATTTACTGACTTCAATTAATTCTCACCAAGTATGTCACTTTTATCGATCACCAAACCCAAATTAGCTACTGGCTTAGTGATCTGATGTAAAGGCTCTGCCACCAAACACATGCACACTCACAAAACCTCAAAATATGTCTTGACACAGTGACAGTGCCTAAGCAGGATTCTGTGCAAGTGCATGGAAACACACTTGCTAAGTTTTTCAAGGCTTTCTGTATTAACAAAATAAGTTTACTGATCAGTAAGGATCAGTCACTCCAGACTCCACACACACAACACTTAAAATATCTACAGACTCCCAATTTTGCAAACGTCATATTGCTACACGAAATTATTATAACGTTCTGCCCAATCAGGCCAATCAACCTTAGAAGTAGAATTCAGGCATTTTCCATCGGCTATTTCCTGCTCCTGCTGATAGCAGTTTTCAGCAAAGTACTGCATCCTGCCAGAACTTTGAGGAGGTTTTGAGGATGTTCTTCCTGGTAGGTTTTAGAAACACACCTGCCGTCAATGGAAAATCACAAGTTCAAATGCCAAACATTGCCACCAACTTAGGAGGGTTACAGAAAGACCACCACAAAGCTGAAAAAAACGACCCTACTGCCAAGACTGGAAACCGGCTCTGATGTCAACAACAGTGAGCGAGATGAGTTGACAGGTGCAGCTGGGAAATGATAAAGTTATAAATTACAAACACTTCATATTTTAGTAAACTTTAACAAACAAAATCATGAAATAGTAGCAACTTTATAAGTGGATTTATTGTCGACTGCTAGTCGTTTTAAAATCTTGTCTTTGCATTTTCTGAGAGAGAGACGCATTTTATTGAACACAGAAGAAACTCGTAGAGCATAACATTAGTCACCCACTTAAATGAGCACACTGGTCACTCAGGAGGAGGTACCACATTGTCATGTGATCCTCTACTGCTGCCATAGCTCACGGCAGTGAAGTTATGCGATGTGCCTGTTGGTTATACAGAATAAACACAGAGGTGTGACGCAATGGCAAAAAGCAGCTATCATTTTTTGGGTATGTCCAAGAACACACCGTGAATGAAGTTGTCAGAATTGTTGGTGTATCAGTGCGGAGAGCCCAATTTGTCTACAAGGAATGGTGTACCACTCATAGTCTTGTAATACAATGCAAGAACAGTGGTCATAAAACAACCCTAGCTGACAGGGATTGGAGATGAATTTCACATATTGTCACTGACAATTGGTTTCAAATGTGACAGGAATAGCTCATGACTGTAAAAGTAGATCCACTCAACCCGTTTCTCACTGAATGTTGTGAAGGGAACTGCATGCAATGGACATCTTGAGTTGGGTACCTCAGTGGAGGTTACTACTCGCAGTGGCATGTAAGCTGCACATCTTGAATTGGCCAAACAACACATAAACTGCTCAGTAGCTGACTGGATAAATGTAGTGTGGTCCAGGATTTGCTATTTTATCTCTTTTCAGATGATTTAAGGAGTTGAGTGTACAGATGGGCAAATTTCAGATTATATTATGTTAGATTCAGTTTTCGCTTAATAGACTCAAAAATGAGATGATCCTTGAGGGCATAAAACATGTCAAAAAGTATAACATAAAAAACATAGAACATTTGAATATAATATACACTTCTGGATCATTTGTCAGAGAATTGTCAAAATATGTGAATACATTATGGGAAACTGGAACTGCTGATATTTACAGAGTTAATACACTGCCAGAATGAAACACAGTTATGCACTTTTAATAAATTTAGCATACACAAAATATCTAATCTTGACTGTCGTGACCAAGTGCTGTCAAATTGAAATCCAACAGACATTTTTACTTAAGCTAGTCTAATACTACCTGTTAAGATATTCATCTGTAGAGTAGCAGTTGCCTACCAAAAAGTCTTCCCAACTCTATTTCAACTGTGCTTCATTTGAAACTAAGTTTTTAATGGTTGCTGGCAATTTATTGAAAATGTGTTTTCCTCAGTACCTGATCAATTTTTTAGATCAAGGTAAACGATTTTAGATCTTTATGTAAATTGCTCTTATTGACACTATATTTTGAGCTATTGGTTGGAAACAGAGATGTATTATTTGCAACTGATTTCATTAGGGAATAAATAACTGAGAATCAGTGGTTACAATGCCCAGTTCCTTGAACAGTTTTCTACATGCTGTTCTTGAATTTACACCACAAAATATTGTTATTACACGTTTTTGCACTCCAAAAACTTGGTCTGATGAGTTACATTAAAATATGATCCCATATGACATAATAGAATGAAAGTAACAAAAGTATGCAAGTTTTTTTTCATATTTTATCTCCTACATCTGACACCAGCCGCATTGTTAATACAGACTTGTCTATGCACTTCACAAATTCTGTGGTATGCCCTTTCCAACTGAATTTATTGTGGAATTGTAAACCCAGAAATTTAACACTCTCAGACACTTCTATCTGTATGTCTTCGTATGTCATACACATGCTGGAAGGAAATCTCTTACAGGCTCTGAACTGAATATAGTGGGTCTTTTCACAGTTTAATGACAGTGGATTAGTTTTAAACCATTTATTAATGTCAGTGAAAATTTAATCAGCAGCTGTTTCTAAAGCTATACTTGACTTGCTATTTACTGCAAGTTTATATCATCTGCAGACGAAACAAACTTAGCTTCTGGCAACACAATAAACGAGAGGTCGTTAAGGTACACGAGAAAAAACAGTGGACCCAAGATGAAACCTTGAAGAATACTATATGTAATTAATTCCCTATCAGATGACGACTGATTGCTTACTCCACAGGTGTCTTGCAAATGCATTCGTTTCCTGTTAGTTAGGTAGGACTCGAACCATTTTACAGCACTACCAGTGGCACCATAATATTCTAATTTACTTACGAGAATGCTGTGATTTACACAAAGGCTTTTGACAGGACACAGAAAATGCCAGTAACATCTAACTTGTTATCTAACGAGTTAAATACGTTCTCACTGTATGTGCAAATAGCTTTCTCTCTATCGAAACCCTGAGGAACCCATACTGTGACTTGGACAATATATTATTTGCAGTCAGATTCCTAAGTAGATTATGAGACGACTAACCCATAGCATGGAGAGTGTAGTTGGGATGGAGTTGGTTCTGTGATGTTTTGGGCGTGTTTTTCTTACAATGACATGGGCTCACTCAATAAAGTTGCTGTGTAGACGAACCAGAATGTTTATTTCAACACACTCTGTGGCCAAAAGTATAATTCTGTTCTACATCGCCATGATGAGTATGCTTTACAGCTGCGCATATGTGTTAGTTTGACGAACAGGACTCTCGACTAGCTCTTCCAGGAAACCGATCTTAATGTCATTGAAAATGTCTGGGACTATTAGGAACAGCAATTGAAACGTAACACTCAACATCCACGCAGTCTATCGGTACTAGAAGAAACTCGTGGAACTCTTCTTCGCCGAACTGTGGCCATTATCAAGACAAGAGGTGGTGTTAGACGATGAATAGCACAAAAAATTTTTCACCACCAGGGTACAACACGCTATACCGCCCTTTCCATTTGTGTTTCTACTTTAATCATTTATTTACTCTAAAATGATACTGAGTTCATCTTTCTTTATCAGGAGAAACTATTTATTAGTCCTCGAGCTGTATTGCAACGGTTTTTCGTACACAATTTCGTGTAGAATCATTGCGGAAACAGGGGGCTCCGATTGCAGTGATGTCCACAGGCACATTGTTTCTTCAGCACATCTCTGGTGGAGTAACCTGCACTGTGGTATTTGCCGGAGTTATATACTGAAAATCTTTGACAATTGCGTAAATTCATAGGAATAGACAATTGAAAATGCAAGGCACAGTAGTGGCCGTGGTTAACCTTAATGTTGATGGTTTGTGTTGTGTGAAATGTTCAGAAATGTTAAATGTTCTTCAAAAACAAATAATAAGGACGTAAACAGTGATGAGAAGAATGAAACTGGCGATGTAAAGAATAGTGACACATCTCAAAATACTAACCAAGGCTCCTCTCTTGACTCTGATTACTCAGAAGAAAATTGGGGATATGATTTGTATCCTGAGAGGAGAGGAAAGTATCGACCCACACTGAGCAGTATTTTACTCCGAGGGGAGGGAACAGAAAACATCGACAAAGTGAAATGCGAACGGAATGTGTATTCGTGTGTGAAGAACAGTAAGTGAAACATGCTAGTACACGTAAGCAAGAGTAATACGTGACACAAGTTTGTGGGTGGTTTTCGTAATATGACATGGATATATCTTATTTAGTACCCTACGTTACAGATGCATTCGATAGAACCCAGCAGATATAAACTTTTGTTTACCACTTTCTTGCAACTGTATGTATTGTGGAGATGTTATGATGCTCAGATGCCCCAAGTACAGTTGTGTAGACAGTTAGTAGGCCTATTAGGTGCGGTCTGTCTTTATGGAGCTAGACTTGTTCATTACGTCGATTTCAGTGTGCACTAAGGATTGTAGAAACAGTAAATTTACTGAACACCTACTGTTTTTATGAAACAGCTAATGCATGAAATTGTTTAATTTTTCTCACCGATAAGAGCACGGATGTCAGAGCTTTGAACAAGTTACAGTAATAGTAACTTAATTAAGATGGATTTGGGCGTTTAATTACTTTCCTTCATGTATAGGCAAGTCTTGAGGTTTTTGCTTAAACACTGTGACACTTTTGAGAGCTTTTATCAACATAACATATTAAACCATGATTAATTATTTTCTGATTTGACTCTCACACACACGGCTCGGGGGAATTTGGAATTACCTTGCTGTAGGCCAAACGTGGTTAAAAAATAAAAATATTGGTTTGTACATGTTGTTTTGAACTCATTTTTAAATACAAGTTGTTTTTGTATTACTAAGCATGCCAGCCTGGCTCTAAAAGTTTGTGATTATTTACATGGTCATCCATTGATCGTCTCACACTGAGGGTCTAGTGCAGCAGGGGATACAACCCGTCGGCTTTGGACAATGACGTCACAAGTCGCCAGATAGCAGTTTACCATTTTCGCTTTTGCTGTTATGTTTCAGTTTCGTTTTTTTTACTGATTGCTTCATAAAGTGGATCTGTTTATTCTATCTCGTGAGATTTTTTTTTAAAAAAGCCAAAAACCACTTATCAGCCACTGAAGGGAGCTACAACACTAAGAAGAATCGCTTCGCGATTGGCGACTTGTGACGTCAATGTCCAAAGCCGACGGGTTGTATCCCCTGCTGCACTAGTCCCCACACTGATATAGATTTTGATATGATGATACAGTGAAAGTAAATAGCTCAAAATATACATACACACAAAATATATAAGTATAGTACTTAATTTTATGAGGCTTGGGTAGGATTTGAAAACAGATCAGTGCTAAGTACATATTCCCTGTCTTTATAGAAATACACACAGAAAGAGAGAGAGAGAGAGAGAGGTGCTCCATGAAATTTAAATAGAAACTGCCCTTGAGCTATTGAGTAGATGTATTGGGAAATTAATTTGTTTATTACATAGATACGAATAAATATTTTAATCTTTTGTAACTGAATGTTTATTATTTTTAACCAAACAACTTTCACCCATTTGTATGAGGCCTGATCTGTCATTCTTTTATCACTTATTCTTTTCATGTGGCCATTGGCTCTTACATAGGTGCAAGATAAATGCAATTTAAGTTTCCAGTTAATTCTCTGTATGTATCTCAGGTGGGCATTTCACTGGGCATAATTATGGTTACTGTATACCACACTTGACCCTTCTGCTTATCTACAAGTCACACATAAAAGTACCAGCTGAGGAGGGTTGGCTACAAATGTTAACAATTTAAAAAAAGTGTGTAAATGCCTCAGCACAGCTGTGGGGATATATATCAAAAATTTGTGAAAGCATAACAGGAGTACTCGACAAATTCTATGGCAGATATTACTAGAGAGTGTCATATGTTTCGTGTAGTGACAGTGACTGTAAAATTTAAGAGTTGTAATTTTTACATAACACCATTTGCGACTAGTAAAAAAAGCTTTATCTGCTATCAGTTTCAACACATCTGGTGAGCATAAGGCAACATTCGAAATATTATTGCAGGCTATATAGTGTCATTACTTTTGTGACATCAACAATAAAAATAAAGTGATAAGAATCCAATTCGATTAACTGTTTCGATAAAGGTAAATTGTATTTATACACTTAGATAATCATACTTCATTACCAGTTTTCATATTTGCTGTTGTTCTGTGGTGAAGTGCACTCTGCATACCGAAGTAGGTATATTAGTGGTTTTTTTCCCTTCCACATTCCATCTGTTGTTGTACTATGAATGGGGAATTTTAGGCGTTACAGAAGCATCCAATTCCACCTGTCTGCTGTGACCCATGATGTCATCAATATGGTGGAAACTGGTAGTTCCAGTCTATACAATATGGTGACAATGACATCACTGTGTACACACACATCCACGAGGATCTCCTCAGCATGGATCTACGGAACGGAAAATCTAATCTAATCTAACACCAACAAATGCAAACAAAATAAAAACTGAACAATAATGTCTCACTCCAAAAATAAAATGAAACTAATGGGACAGCCATGGAAAAGTGGGTGTTTAGGGCTGGTACAAGCTAAATATAAAACAAATAAAAAACACCACACCATCTGAAAAAAATAATATAAAAAAAGTAAATTACATCATTCCACTACACCAACAAAACCACAAGAATTGGATAGTTGCCTTGACCTGTATAGTTCAACCATAACTATTGATATCAGAAAACCAAGACCTGCAATCCCTGAAAAGTGGTATAATACATTTCTCTTGACCTATATAGCTAAACTGCAGCTACTGATACCAAAATACCAACATCTACAACTCCGAGAAGTGGAATGCAAACCCCAATAACCCAAAAACCACATGTTCATTACATGAATTTAAACACGACTGACCTACGGTAAATACACAACAGACAAAGCATCACAATTAGGCCTACTGTAGAATAAAACCAAAACAAAAATTACTTACCAACGAAAGAGAAGCAATGAAAGACTTTTTTCCGCACAATAAAACCAAACTAATCAGACCTAAAAAATAAAAGGCCCTTAGTAACTCACTGAAAATACTTCCACAATCCACGTTATCACACCAACTACCTAAACTCAAAACCATGTTAGCACGATGACAACCAAAACTTAAATGAACCCAATACCAAATGTTAAACACAGCACAACCATCACCAGAGGGCACTATCAAATACAACAACACAAAATCTACAAACATAACCAACTCAAAAACACGCTATAATGACATCACGCACCACACCACCAATACGTCACGGGTCAAAGCAGACAGGTGGAATCAGATACTTCCATTGAACAACATTCAACTGCACGCTGTACAGTGAATTGTGGAGTATAATTGATATAGGTAGCTAATTAGTAATAATTATGTAAGACTTCTCTACTGTAATTATAGCACAATGAATGTAGCTGTGTATAATACAGTTAAGATAGCTTGTTGCTGAGGGTATTACTAACCATAAAGAGAGGGGGGGGGGGGGGGGAAGAAAGATGCAGGCACACAACATAGGTACAAAATTATAAAACTCCTAAGATTAAAAACAATTTGTTAAAGGCTGAAATAAATGTCATGTGATTCCCATCCAGGTGAAAGCATGTCAGCATGATATAATTCCAGAAACTTGTATGTCAGTGTCACTACATTAATTGTTAAATTGTAATTCAGAACATGTTTTCCATTGTGAAAACAGATGACAGAGATTCTGGAAGACCTTCTACACAGTTTACCACTGCCACCTATTAATTGATTAAAAAAAAAATGTTTCTGCCTTCATAACAGTGTGTGTGCATTTGAATTGGCCATTCAAGTGGAAAGACGTCTTTTTAGTTGTCATGCCCATGTAGAATGCAGCATAGTGGCTGCAGCTAAGTTGGTAGCTCACATGGCTGCTTTCACTTCTGGCATGGCCTTTGATACTGTAGATGATGCCAGTGACAGCACTGAAGTAAGTCATAGTGGGAGGATGTATGGGACCACCGGTCACGCCAACGTAGCTGCAACCATTGTGCTACATTCTACATGGGCATGTCAGCTAATAAGCTACTGCACACATGAATGGCCACTGCCATACCAACCAATCGCTGAACATTCCAACCAACATGATGTGCACTTTAATGACTACTTCAAAGTCTGTGCAATCTGGGTTCTTCCCAGCAACGCCAACATTTTCAAACTCTGCAAGTGGGAACCCTCCCTACAAAGTATCCTCATAAAACCCTGGCTTCAGCCTTCACTTATACACTCCTCTACTTGTCTGTCCCCATCTTTGTTTCCAGTCCCTTACTATATACGTCTTCCATCCCACCAACGCACCTATGCAGTCTTTTTCCCTCTTTCTACTTCTCTCCTTGCCCTTCCTCCCTTCCTTCCCCCTATCCTAGCACAGCCTCCTGATGCTGCATGTAGCAGCCCTATCCTGTCCCACGTCCATGCACACCTCCACAGGCAGCATTAGCATCTTCCCCCAGCTCTACTCCACCATTCCTTCCTGCCCCAAGCCTCTTCCTTAAACACCCCCCCCCCCCCCCCCCCAGCTAGCTTGCTGCTCTCATCAGACATTTACAGATGGGCCTCAGTACCTGAAGACAGTGGTCGTATGTGCATTAATTTTTATTATTGTATCAATGTGTGTGTTTTCTACTTCCGAAGGTCTAAAGCTAAAATGTTTGTAGCATTCTTTTTTAATGTGCCTGTTTGTGTCTGAAAGCCTCATTTATGTGGTAAGCCCTTTCCATATAATTGTTATTTCATCCTAAACTTTCCATTGTTTGATGTGTATCTGTCTGGAGTGGTTCTTGGTGGTATGTGCCCGTAAATGTAGGTAAGGGGGAATGCAGATGCCAGACTTTGATTTATTGGAAGAGCCCTAAGAAACAATGATGTGCCCAGTGAGGAGGTTGCCAACAAACCCCTTCTTCACCCAAATCTTTCATATTGTACATCGTTGTAGGACCTTTTTTGTGATAGACCACCAAAGGTACATGGAAAACTTTAAAGAAGAGCTGTGTATTTCACCACATGTTTGTTTTATCAGTGAGAGAGATTTGCATAAATGCGTGACAGATTCAATTGAATATTTTAGAAGTAAGTTTAGTGTCGTGGAGAGATTTTCTTTTTACAAAATTCAGAAGTCCGTGTTCCATGTGAGTCAAGAAACATGTTGTTTCCTCTAATTTATAATTCATGCAATGAGTATGAGAACGAAATTAGACACATTCAAACATATCTTTCTTTCTTCTTATCCTCCTAGAATGGAAGAGAGAGGGAGAAAAACTAACATACAGATTACAAGTGTAGATGTAGAAGGAAATATCTCCATTCTATATATGTAAAGAATTAGAGCAACTGATGGGCACACCAAAGTTTGTTACAATTTTTATACCTCCTAACTGAAATTCATACTGTTTGATAACAATGAAAATACTCAATTATTGATAATATAATATAAACGGATAGATAAAAATGTCTACTCACAAACAGTAGCAGGGGAACACAAACAAACAAAAGGATATAATTTTTTTACAAGCTTTTGGAGCCAGTGGCTCCTCCTAGCAGAAGAGTTGAAGGGCAAAGGCAACTGGTCTGAAAGCTTGTAAAAATTTAAATCATTTTGTGTGTGTGTGTGTGTGTGTGTGTGTGTGTGTGTGTGTGTTCCCTTGCCGCCACTTGGTGAGTAGGTTTTTTTATCTGTCCATTTATATTATGCTGTAAATGGACAGATTCATTTATAGTATACTGTTTGATAAGCTAGATGGCATTTACAAGATGATAAAACTTGGTGTATCCACAGTTACTGTGGAAATGAACAAATGAAAATACAGTCTGGTATGTACCTAAAGATGTGTAAAACAACTCTGTTGTAAAAATACATGCCAACTTTGTTGGAAGTATCCTTCTGGATGTACTGCTGCATAAATATATTAAATATTTAAAATACTGTGCCCTGAGTAAGGACATTGCAACATTGGCTATTTTAGAACTCAACCCTCTAACGCTGCTGATTGCTGCACATTGTGGTCTCATGTGGTACTGAATCACCTGTGCGAGTGACCTCTGTGGTGCAGAGAAGTAATGTGCCTCGTAGTGATGGCGCACTTTGGTTGGCACCATAGTGAGGTTACATTACATTCTCATTGGTCCATCATAACACAGGTCTCATGCTTAAAGGGTTAAATATTTTGTTTGATGACATGGCAGTACACTGAAAATGGTTTAAATTGATAAGACTGTGAGTCGGGGAAAACATAAATAATTAACTGTCATCATAGCTGGATTTCGAGATCACAAGACAAATTGCAGCCATTTAAAGCTAAGATTTACAAACCTAATCAGCTGTAATGCCTCAACTCTTAATAGTATAATCTCCCAATGTACTGTATGTGAATGCCAAACTATCTGAGAGAAATGTGGTATGACTGCAGATGTACCAGAAACATCATAGTCTTCACTGCAAGTATGGGGTAGTCACTGATAATTTAGAGAGAGCAATGCAGGTTTGGTGCACATTCAAAAACTTCACTGTAAATTACTTTAGTTTGCACCTTCTTAAGTATGACCTCTCAGGTTGTATATACTAAATACTTCCTCTCAAACCAGTGAAAGAAATTCCAGTGCACCTGTGGGGGAAGTAAGTTTAGAAATACTGTACATTGTAAGCAGAGAGAACCTGTCCCAGGGACTGAAAATGACACCAAAAAATGATTTAATTTCACTTTTGCAATGAGCAAGAAATCTCAGGAAACGTGATCAGTGCTGTGAGGTTGGCTCAGATGTGTGAATTTAAAGTTGCTGATCAGATGCTTTTAATTTTGCACCCCCTCCGCCCTGTGAATAGGCACATTTTGTCCATGTAATTGGATGCCACGAAAGTCTGCCTTTGGAAATTTCTCATGGGTTATTTTAAAAATCTTACAAAGGTACACTTCTTAATTACTAAACTTTTGCATGAAAAATTTTTCCTTCATTACTATTGAATTACATCTAAATAGTAGTTTCAAATAATGCAGAGCATTTTTTGAGAATTTTCAAATTTTAGGCCGATCGCCAAACGAGGATTTGTGTCCATTGTACGCATGTAAGTTACACTGACATGAAATAAACACACTATTGCCTTGATCAGCTCTCTCCAACAATCAAGAAAAAATCACGATGACTAAAATAGGACTCGATGTGCAATGTCTGATCTGCCTTCAAAAGTCACTTTTCACATCTGTGATAAGAAGAGGTGAGTGGACTGGGAAAATGAACAAATGTGCTCAACAAACAAAAAGAACAATATCCAATACAAAGTCAAAAGCCTGTGATACATCCAGTTAGATGTAAAGGAATTGCAAGGGGACACTGCTTTCACAGTGTATGCCCATGTTGGTAGCCTAGTTGATAGAGAACAAATTTGGAAAGAAACTCAGAGTAAATGAGTGTTAAATAATTGTACTCACTTACAGAGATTAATGTGAAAGTTGGAGCAGGATGAATTCACTCCCAGGTTCTTCAAAATCTGGTTGATTGCATTTCTGATGCGGTAACTTTGAGAACAGTCATTTAATGATTGACGGTCACATGCTAACTGTGCCCACACTTACTCTGCTTCATGAATGAAAAAGTCACCTTGCTCACATACCTAGGTGAAAATATTACCACAATTCCTTTGGCAAAACCCTTTGAGATTGTAAATTTGTCCTTTCTTAGTGATTTGAAGAAGTCAGTGACATTTTTGGAACTGAAGGAATCCTCCAACACACTGTTACGTTGTAAATTCATCAGCTCTAGATGATGGCTGTCTGACACACATTCTGTGTCCATGGTAAATGGATTTGACTATATTTAACATCTCGCTGATCACTCAACATTTTGCCGTACTTTTCTCCTTAGTAGGCACCAACTGTCATTTCAAACATGAACACAGTGAAATATAATTCATGGATAAGAAAACTTTGGCTTACATGGTCTAATTCATCTTATTTGAATGGTATATAATACCGACAAGAAAGATAAAATTTGTATGCTATTGGAAACCATGAGATTTAGGGAAACATTTGTCTTTTCCTTCATTATCTAAGACAGAACCTATACTCACTGTTTCTACACTTAACATCTTTTCTCTTGCTTTGTCATCAAACATGCCTTCCAAAAATGGATTAAACTGTCAGTGGTTGAGTCTTCTTTTACTCTTCTTTCCCTAATAAATTTCATAACTTTTATCAGGTTTTTGTGATAATTTTTGCTCCATTTGTTTATAAAATTTTATTGTTTCTTGAATGAAATCAATATTTGGCATGACATTTGTATTCTTTCATCTTTGGAAAGTTCCCCACAGTACCAGTAATGTTATGTTTTGGCTTGCTGCTTGAGACTGGATCTTTGAAAATAACAAATTAACCACACTGCCCAATCGCCAGCACCTGACAAAAAAGTGTTTGCTTCTCTTTTATCTCTTTATGCCTTTTTTTATTGCAACCTATCACATTGAAATACTGTGACAGCAGCTCACTGCGAGGGAAGTGACCTTTCCCACCTGTAGGTGCTTAACAACAGAACACTGTCAGACTCAGAAGGACAATACCACGGTGTCAGCTGCAACAACCACATTATTGGTTTCATATTTAATTTGTCTTTGTTAAAATGTTTTGCACTAACAATAACAAACAATTATTCAAGAAAAACCATCATTCATTGGTGATACGAAAACACACTGTTGTGGAATTACATTACGAGCAATCTTGATATTGTTGACGACTGCTGGGAGAGCTTGTTAATCCAGATTTAAAATAAATAAATTCGAAGCAGATGCTCTTCACATTCTGTGGACAGAAATGTAAAATGGGGCAGTTCTCAAAATGCAAAAAAGTGGTGTCCTATTACTGCATTACCAGTGAGTCACAGTTGGAATCGGTCAACTGGGTGTAACAATTTGTACAGATATGAAATGCAATGGTCATTTAGGTATAGCCACAGGTAAAGCAGATGACAGAGATTGGTTTATTTGTAGGTTACTAGTAAGGTGGAATCAGTCTACAAAGGAGACTGCTTACAAAACACTTCTACATTCTATCTTAGCATGTTGGTTAAGGGTTTCCAACTGACAGGGGATATTTAACATATTTAGAGAAGGCCAGAATGAATGATGGCATGTTTGTTTAACCCAAGTGAGATTGTCTCAGAAATTCTGAAAACCTGAACTTGCAGACACAGTATGCGCCAAGTATCCCATGACATGATAGCCCACATATAAGGTTTCAAGAACTATTATGAAGTGAATAATTTAGAAAAAATCTGTAGCCCCCTATATACTGCTCTCATAGGGACTGTGAAGAAAGGATTAGACTAATTACAGGGCACACACAAGCATTGAGGCAGTCTTATTCCTGTGTGCCATATGCAACTAGAATGGGAAGAGATGCTGATGAGTTACAATTATAAGTCCACTCTGCCATGCACTTTAGTGATTTGGAGAGTCTCTGTGTATATGTAGACAGGGTGATCTAACAATATGTGGACCAGTAAATAAATGCCTGTGGCTGGCCGAAGACTGTATGTGGCCCATATTTTTCCACCCCTGGTTTAGATGTTTCACTCAGACAAATAAATGATGGGATGATTGAGTGAACAAAGCCATGGCCACTTCCTTCCCTCTCCACCTATGTCCAGCTGAGCTATTGCTCAGCACTGTGTCAAAGATACTGTAAACTCTAATATCCCTTGCCTCTTTATTGTGAAAGACATACCATCACACTATCAACCAATATCACTTTCGCCACCTTTTTCAAAAATATATGAAAAGGTTGTGTTCATGTGTCTTCTTAAGCATCTGACTGCAAATAATATATTGTCCAAGTCAAAGGTTGGGTTCCTTTAATGGTTCTGATATAGAGAAGGCTATTTATCCTTACACTGAAAATGTACTTAATTCGTTAGGTAACACATTAGAGGCTATTGGCATTTTCTGTGGTCTGTCAAAAGCCTTTGACTGTGTAGAGCACAGCATTTTTGGAAGTAAATTAGAATGTTATGGCGTCACTGGCAATGCTGCAGAATGGTTCCAGTCATATCTAACTAACAGGAAACAAATGATGTCATAGTGAAATGTCTGTGGGGAAAGGAATCAGTTTTCATCTGATTGGGAATTAATTACATGTTGTGTTCCTTAGTATTCCGTCTTGGGTCCATTGCTTTTTCTTGTATACTTTAACGACCTCCTGTATGTTACATTGCCAAATTTTAAGTTTCTTTTGTTTGCAGATGATACAAACATTGCAATAAATAGCAAGTCTAGTACAGCTTTAGAAATTGCTGCTGATTAAATTTTCACGGACATTAATAAATGGTTTAAAACTAATTCCCTGTCGCTAAACTTTGAAGATACCTTTTGAAAGGACACACTATATTCAGTTCAGAATCTGTAAGAGATTTCCTTCTAGCATGTGTATGATATACGAAGATATGCAGTTAGAAGATATTGACAGTGTTAAATTTCTGGGATGACAGTTCAACAATAAATTCATTTGGGAAGGGCATACCACAGAATTGCTGAAATGTGTAAACAAGTCTATATTTGCACTATGAATGATGTCAGATGTAGGAGATACAAATATAAAAAACTTGCATACTTTGCTTACTTTCATTCTATTATGTCAATTGGGATCATGTTGTGGGGTAACTTGTCAAACCGAGCTAAAGTTTTTAGAGTGCAAAAGGGTGCAACAAGAGTCTTGTGTGGCCTAAATTCAGGAACATCACATAGACACTTGTTCAAAGAACTGGCAGTCTAACCACTGCTTCACAGTCTATTTATTCCTTAAAGTAATTCGTTGCAAATAGTATGTCTCTATTTTCAAACTGTAGCTCAATACATAGTATCTATACTAATATTGTTACATTCCATCCAGAAATAAGAACAGTCCACATAAAGACTTAAAATCACTTACCTTTGTCCGAAAAGGGGTCCAGTACTCTGGAACATTCATTTTCAATAAATTGCCAGCTGTCTTAAAAACTTCTGTTGCAGAATTCTACAGTGCCTCACTCTCCTCTCTCCCATGGATTTCTTCTGTGGGCCAGGCTGAAAACAGGCATGGGCTGTATATGGCCCACAGGCTGCCAAGTGCCCGCATGTGCTCTAAAATAATTGGTAGGCCGTTTATGTAGGTTAAGAACGAGAGGACCCAGTACCCGACTGTAATGGCACCCCACATGTTGTCTTCTTCCATTCTGAGGTTAGTTTCAGACCTGTAACGCTCTGTTCTAAGACCCCTCTGCTTTCTATTACGAAGGTAACACACCATTTATGCACAACACTTTAGTTTGTTCCAAAAGAATTTTGTGCTCCACACAATCAAAAACTTTGACAAGGCACAGACTATACCAACATGATAATTTCTCTTTTTTAGCTCTGCCAGGACTTCATTTGCAAGGCCTTATATTCCCTTCTTGATGGAGAAACTATTACGGAAACCAAACTGAAAGTCTGTTAACAAGCTCTGCTCAGGTAAATGAGTTGGTATTGTAGGCTACTTTCCCAAAGACTGAAAGGAGTGATATGGGGTTGTAATTAGAGGTGATTTGCTTATCTCCAGTTTTAGATATACATGACAGTGTAACAAAAGCTCCTCCTGGCAAATTAAAACTGTTTGTTGGTGACAGGACATTGCCTTTCTGCAGGCAAATGCTCTACCATCTGAGCTACCCAAGCAGGACTCACAACACGTCCATGCAGCTTTACTTCTGCCTCATCTCCTATTTTCCAAACTTCACAGAAGTTCTCCTGTGGAACTCACAGGACTAGCACTCCTGAAAAAAAGGATATTGCAGAGACATGACTTAGCCACCACTGGGGCCCCAAGTTCGAGTCTCAGTCCAGCATACAGCTTCAAACTATCAGGAAGTTTTGTATCAGCATACACTCTGCTGCAGAGTGAAAATTTCAAGTGACAGTGTATTTAACTTGGAGCAAATATGACCCAGGTTATAGATCGACTACAGAGAGAGCTTAAGGGAAGTTCCATAAACATAAAGACTTCAGGAACTCACAAGGGAAGGAAGAGACATGAGATTGCTGGGATACCACTGGCCTTGGAATATCACTTAATTGTGAGATCAGACATGTAAACCTTTCCATAACAGGATCATCATTAATCTTGCTATGTGTATTATGGTGCTGACCACTTTAGACTGTGCTGCTACACAACTACATTCATATCGTTTAGTCTGTAGTAGTTACCTAATGCCCATATGGAATACTTAGAAATTAATGTAACTGCTTTGCATTCTTCAATGGTGCGTTAGCCTCTGACATCAAATTCTGCCATAGCAAATCAAACACTAACCAGTTCACTGTGGAGAGAATGGAACATTATTTGCTACCAAGTACTGAATGTTCTGCACAAAGCAAATAAGTCGACTTCTTCAATTGAAATCAAAGTTATCTTTAAGGAGATGTTTTCATGGTGATTTAGTTACAACATGCTTATTGGTTAATGTAGTTACATCCATTCAGTTTTTGCACAACCATCTTTTGTAAGGTTATTTAGACCTAGTGTAAACAACTCCATACAGTGAGATCAGAATTTATATTTTGTGATGACAGTATGTCTACCTTCGAAATCAGCCTTAACAATGCATCCTTCTCACTGCCCCACACCTTAACACCAACTCAAATTACAAATAGTGCACTGCTCAATCCTTTCATTATTTGCCTCCAAAGAGTAATTGTATCAAATCCAGCAATGGAAAATCCAGGATGGAATGTAACAATACCAGAGAATGAAAGTTGCTACCCACCATTTAGCGGAGATGCTGAGTCGCGATAGGCACAATAAAAAGATTCACACACTCATAGCTTTCGGCCATTAAGGCCTTTGCCAGCAGTAGACACACATACATACACGCACTCATGCAAATGCAAGTTGCGTTTGCGTGAGTCGATTAATTTGGCATATCGTAGAAACAGTGACAGCAATAAAGCTGGAGATCTAAATGACAGCAGGAGATAGCAGTTCCAGTAGTGTGTGGAGCATTTCCGTAAAGCCACTTCACCATTACCACAAATTTCAACTGTTCAAAAACAGCAGACAACTCTTGGACGATGTTCACGGTATGTACCAACATGTAGTCACCAGATAAAAAGGGATTAATTGTTTTATTTTTCACTTACACATTCAAATATAAGTATTGGGGCAGAGATATCGAAACACAAGCATTTACAAGAAAATTGCTAACCCTTACAAGCGCGTAATCTTCACTAAAACTACGAAAGTATACAAAAAAAGTTTCTGAACAAATCTAAGCAATCCATCATTTCTGTACAAACATGTGATCCTTCCTATGGAGGAACATTTCTTTGGCAAAACAAAGATAATCCTACTTAGAAAGTGAATGGATATCATTTAGTTCCAATATGATGGACATAGAGGAATTACGGGCTAAGCTTAAAGTGGTTGTAAATTGTGCTCTGGACAAGTGCATGCTGAGTAAATGTTTAAGGACAGGAAACACTCACTGTGGTTTAGTAACACAATTTAGAAAATGCTGAGGAACCCAGAGAATGTTGAACTGTCGGTTAAAAAAAGAACACAAATGATGATAGGCAAAAGTTAGCAGAAATTCGTGCATATGTAAAAAGATCAATACAAAACCATACAACTTCCACCATCATAACTTTTTGAAGGATCTTGCTTCGACCCAAGAAAATTCTGATCTTACACGCAATCATTAATCAAATTGAAGGCTTCTAACCAGTCACTCATTGAGCAGTCTGGTGTGGAAGTAGAAGATTACAAAAGGAAACCTTAAGTTTTAAATTTCACATTTAAAAAATCATTTACATAGGAGGATGCTATGAACATACTGTTGTTTGACTGTCACGCACACTCCCATATGGAGGACATAGTAATAGGCATCCTTGGCACAGAGAAGCATCTGAAAGATTTGGAATCACAGTTTGGTTTTACATCGTACGCAATGACATTGCCTCCTTACTTAGTTTGCATTTATCATGAATCTTTCGCCCAGTGCAGAGTCCCAAGTGACTAGAAAAAAGAGCAGATAACTCCTATATGCAAGAAGAGTGAAAGAACAGACCCACAAAATTACAGGCCAATATCCTTGCCATCAGTTTGCTGCAGAATTCTTGACTATACTCTTGAGTTTTAATATAATAAATTTTCTTGGATTGAGAAACGTCTTTCCACAAATAAGAATGGATTTAGAAAGAATCACACATGAGAAATTTAACTTGCGTTTTCCTCATGATATCCTGTGACTGTGGATGGAAGGCAATAGCCAATTTCAATACTTTTAGGTTTCTGGAAATTGTTTGACACAGTGTTGCAGTGCAGGCGTTTTACAAAGGTCCAAGCATATGGACTACATTCACAGATGTGAGAGTGGATTGGAGACTTCTTAAGTTATAGAACTCAAGTTCGACGGGGATTAGGGTATTGTCAGGAGCTTGCTAGGAGTGTAACAGGACCACTCTTATTTTCTCTATGTATAAATAACCTGACAGACACATTAAGCAACAAGCTGTGGCTATTTGCAGGTGATGCTGTGGTGTACAGGAAAGTGTTGTATTGACTGACTGTAGGAGGATAAAAGATGATGTAGACAGAATTTCTAGTTGATGTGGTGGAAAAATGGAAGTTAATGCAGATGAGCAGGAAATAAAATCCTGTAGTATTTGAATACAGCATTAGTAGTGTACTCCTTGACACAGTTACGTCAATTAAGTATCTAGGCATAATATTGCAAAGCAATACAAAATGGAACAAGCACATAATGCTGCTAATAGGGAGGGCAAATGGCCGACTTAGGTTTATTTGGAGAATTCTGAGAAAGTATAACTGATCTATAAAGTAGACCCCTTATAGTACTCTAGTGCACCCCATTCTTGAGTACTGCTCAAGTATCTGGGATGCCCACCATGTCGGATTACAGCAAGACGTCAAGGCAATACAGAGGTGTGCTGCTAGTTTTGTTACCAGCAGGTTCGATCAACAAGCAAGTATTACGGAGATGCTTTGTGAAATCAGATGGTAATCTTGGAGGGAAGACAATATTCTTTTCACAAAGCACTATAGAGAACATTACGGACTCTGCATTTGAAGCTGACTTTAGAATAATTCTACTTTCACTAATGTACCTTTCATGTATAGACCACAGTTATCAGAATACGACCACAATTATCAGATAAGACCGAGCGAGGTGGCGCAGTGGTTAGACACTGGACTCGCATTCGGGAGGACGATGGTTCAATCCCGCGTCCGGCCATCCTGATTTAGGTTTTCCGTGATTTCCCTAAATCGCTCCAGGCAAATGCCGGGATGGTTCCTTTCAAAGGGCATGGCCGACTTCCTTACCCGTCCTTCCCTAATCCGATGAGACCGATGACCTCGCTGTCTGGTCTCCTTCCCCGAAGCAACCAACCAACCAACCAACCAACCAATCAGATAAGAGAAATTAGGGCTCATACACAGGCAGGCAGATAGTCATTTTTCCCGCACTCTATTTGCGAGTGGAACAGGAAAGGAAATGACTAGTAGTGGTAAAAAGTACCCTCTGCTGTGCACCATATTGTGGCTTGCAGAGTATGTATGTAGATGCTGGTGAATAAGAATGAATGGCTGCAGGCAAAACTGTGTACAATTGTAAAACCTACTATTTTGCATCTGCCTTTACGTTGTAACAACAATCTGTAACTGACTTTCTAACACTTAAATTGGCTCTCATTACTTACGTAGCTTAAGGAAAAATGCTTCTTTATTCTCCTCAAAAACATTCTTTAACTGCTGGTACTCATTTCTGTTCGGATTACCTTTCTGTCTGTCTTATCAACTCTGTCTTGCTTTTTGATAATTTCTCTTTCACTTCTCTATTCCACCCTGGCCACGATCACTGCTTATACTCTTTCTCTAGTCTCAACTGGAGTACTAGCTATATTCTATGCAGTGATTTACTATTACCAATCTGTGCAGTAGCAAGAAACTGATTCCTTTTTGCCTCATGCTATTATTAGTGTTGGGCACTCCGTGAGAAGCAGTGCTAACCTTGTAGTCTTGCATCAGCAGGCATATTCCTACTAGTCTTGCATCAGCAGGCATATTCCTACTTTTCTTTCTGTGAAAAAAGGTATCATGGTTTCTTTTTCTTTAGGGAAGATTTTATTTATGTTATGAAAATGTTTCAATTGACTGCTTGAAGGTCATATTTTGATTTATTGACTTCATGTGTAGCATTACATTGTATAAGTATAAATAGCAATACTTTTCTGTTTTCAGGTCCTCTTGTGAAGCTCATGCTTGGAGCACTAAAGAGTTCTGGATGGTAAGGCAAATGCAACCATTTATAATAAGGCTATTTGGCCAGTTATTTGCCATATTCTGTTTGTATCACATGCTGTTCACATCCTGCGATGATATTTCATTCTTGTTCGTAGATTGTAAATACCATGTCTCATGACTTCAAGCCAGTTTTCATACTTATAGTGTTGGGATCTCACATGTTCTTAAGCCACACCCCTCTGTTGTAAGTCTGCTTCCTAAACAATGTAGGTTTTATTGAACACCAATTAAATACAAATGAATCCTAGAAAATGGCAGACCATGACTCTTCTTGAACTAAAAGAAACAAAGACATCTAGAGGATGATACCGCTTGGCAGTTAAAGTCCTCTAGATATTTACTGAATAACTCAAACGTTAGTGCTTGAGACCATTGTAACTTTGTTAGGCTGGAAAGCGCACTGATATGAACCATACTCTCAGTGCATGCATACGCCATTGGTGCATTCACAGTAAGCACACTATGCAGTCGAATGGATAACGGAGACAACACTGTATCAGGAAAATTGATGCAATCATGTGCAATGTCAATGGCTGGGAATTACAAGGTTATCATAAATAAGTCCACTGGAGAGCATGTAGTACACATCAAGAGGCCGAGACAGTTCATGGCTATCATTAAATCTGCCGCTGATGTTTGCCGACGTGACCTGGCACCAGTAGATGTATCACTCCTTGTCACACCCATTGACCTAACCGAATGCGTGGGTAATTATACTGATTGATCCGCCAATGTGTCCGATGGGATTACAAGAGCATTTACTCCCGCTCCCCTCCTGTTACCTGTCCATCTCCTCCAATTCATTAAGGCTAATTTTGGGAAAATGGTCAGCGTATATCTTGTGACACATTACTGATTGGTCAGGCTAAATCCAGTATTCTTTCCTTAATTATAGGAAACTGATTTTGAAGTTAATTAATCTTTGATAATGAAAGTACATATTTAATTTTTTGTCGAATCTCAGAATAAATGCTTTTATTTTCAGCCCAGTTGACATCAGACGGCACATATCCTGTGAAGTATGTGACATTTCCGTTACAGGTGGCTATGATCCAGAACTAAACCAGGTAAATGATTTTGGTAACCATGCAACAATTTTGAACCTATTCTACTTACGATTATTCTTTTCTCCTGTCTTGCTTTCACATAATCAGCTACCAGTAGCATCCAAGTAGCAGTTTAAGTGACTTGTACTCATAATTATGCAAAAACATGTTATTAATCTTGCTGTCTTTAAATAAATTGGAACCCCTTGACAGATTAAAACTGCATGCCAGACTGGGACTTGGGCCCGGAACCTTTTCCTTTTGTGGGCAAGTACTCTACCAACTGAACTACAGAAGCATGCCTCACAACTCGACCTTGCAGCTCGACATCCGCCACTCTGTCATCTCCTAAATGAATTCTTCTCTTTGTTAAATGTTATTCCAAGACAGTGTCTCAAATTTTGCTTTTTTGGATGCATTATTTTTCACTGGCATCAAAACGGGATGAAATTGTGGGAGTTGTGTGATTGCTTTCACCACCACATATACAGGGTGGTCCATTGATAGTGACTGGGCCAAATATCTCACGAAATAAGCATCAAACAAAAAAACTACAAAGAACGAAACTCATCTAGCTTTAAGGGGGAAACCAGATGGCGCTATGGTTGGCCCGCTAGGTGGCGCTGCTATAGGTCAAACGGATATCAACCGTGTTTTTAAAAATAGAAACCCCCCCTTTTTTTATTACATATTCGTGTAGTACATAAAGAAATATAAATGTTTTAGTTGGA
Organism: Schistocerca piceifrons; assembly: GCF_021461385.2. NCBI lineage: Eukaryota > Metazoa > Arthropoda > Insecta > Orthoptera > Acrididae > Schistocerca > Schistocerca piceifrons. Next base: position 1,134,567,039 of record NC_060138.1, on the reverse strand, counting down.
CCACTTTTTTTGCTTTGTGATAGATGGCACTGTAATAGTCACAAACGTATAAGTATGCGGTATCACTTAACATTCCGCCCGTGCAGATGGTATTTGCTTCATGATACATTACCTTTGTTAAAATCGACCATTTACCAATTACGGAAAAGTTCAACATCGTGTTGATGTATGGCTATTGTGATCAAAATGCCCAATGGGCATGTGCTATGTATGCTGCTCGCTATCCTGGACGACATCATCCAAGTGTCCGGACTGTTCGTCAGATAGTTACGTTATTTAAGGGAACAGGAAGTGTTCAGCCACATGTGAAACATCAACCACGACCTGCAACAAATGACGATGCCCTAGTAGGTGTTTTAGCTGCTGTCGCGGCTAACCTGCACATCAGCAGCAGACAAACTGTGCGAGAATCTGGAATCTCAAAAACATCGGTGTTGAGAATGCTACATCAACATCGATTACACCTGCACCAGGAATTGCATGGTGACGACTTTGAACATCGTGTGCAGTTCTGCCACTAGGCACAAGAGAAATTACTGGACGATGACAGATTTTTTGCATGCGTTCTATTTAGTGACGAAGCGTCATTCACCAACAGCGGCAACGTAAACCGGCATAATATGCACTATTGGGCAACGAAAAATCTGCTATGGCTGCAAGAAGTGGAACATCAGCGACCTTGGCGGGTTAATGTATGGTGCAGCATTATGGGAGGAAGTATAATTGGTCCCCACTTTATCGATGGCAATTTAAATGGTGCAATGTATGCTGATTTCCTACATAATGTTCTACCGATGTTGCTACAAGATGTTTCACTGATTGACAGAATGGCTATGTACTTCCTACACGATGGATGTCCGGCACATAGGTCGCATGCAGTTGAAGCGGTATTGAATAGCATATTTCATGACAGGTGGATTGCTCGTTGAAGCATCATACCATGGCCCGCACGTTCAGCGGATCTGACGTCCCCGGATTTCTTTCTGTGGGGAAAGTTGAAGGATATTTGCTATCGTGATCCACCAACAATGCCTGACAACTTTCGTCAGCGTATTGTCAGTGCATGTGCGAACATTACGGAAAGCGAACTACTCGCTGTTGAGAGAAATGTCGTTACATGTATTGCCAAATGCATTGAGGTTGATGGACATCATTTTGAGCATTATTGCATTAATGTGGTATTTACAGGTAATCATGCTGTAACAGCATGCGTTCTCAGAAATGATAAGTTCACAAATGTACATGTATAACATTGGAACAACTGAAATAAAATGTTCAAACGTACCTACGTTTTGTATTTTAATTTAAAAAACCTACCTGTTACCAACTGTTCATCTAAAATTGTGAGCCATATGTTTGTGACTATTACAGCGCCATCTATCACAAAGCATAAAAGTGGTCCAACTAAAACAGTCATATTTCTTTACGTACTACATGAATATGTAATAAAAAATGGGGATTCCTATTTCAAAAAACACAGTTGATATCCATTTGACCTATGGCAGCGCCATCTAGCGGGCCAACCACAGCGCCATTTGGTTTCCCCTTTCAAGCTAGAAAAGTTTTGTTGTTGTAGTTTTTTAGTTTGTTCATTTGACATTTATTTCGTGAGATATTTGGCCCAGTCATCATCAATGGACCACCCTGTATATCACATTGTGGAAATTTTGCTTTTGTACAAGAAGGTTGATATAACATGAAATCCAACTCTAAAAGATTTTTCTGGTGGTATGAATGAAGGCATGTGAGAAGATCCTCACAAAAGTTAGTTAATTTGCGGTCTTCTGTGAGCAGATAATTCAGTCATTGATAATATGGTTTACAGCACTGTTCGTTTTTCATTCAGAGCTGGTTGCTTTAGTTTAATTCTAAACTTTTCAGAGTTCACATTTCTCATTTGCAAATTCAAGTAGTGGTGCATAATGGGTGGTATGATGTTCCAACTTCACCACTCTTTTTATCCTGTTATGTAAGAGGAACTTGTTATATTCTTTAAGACATAATTGTAATGCTTCAACAGTTCTATTCCCTGCACATCTTTTTGCCATTTGCCTCATAGGTGCATGGCTCTGTGCATATGGGAAAAGTGGGAACTGATGGTATCTTTATTTCAGATTTTACCACCACTGTTTCCACTTTCCTTGGTGGCAGCTCTAGAAGAAGGTAACACTTTCCTCATAATTTCCTACTGCTTTCATTATGCAGAGTGAATCTTACTCCAGGGGCTCATCATTACCTCTCTACCCTCCTATACAATGATAAAAAGATGTGATCATGCTTAGACTGTGGATTGGAGTGTAACACTTAAATTTCTCTCTGAAGATAGCTTCATACAACTTGAAGAATTGCCTTTTTTATGATAAACAATTACTCATTTCCCTGTCCCCGATTGGGTATTGTGCTGACAGTAAGGCAAATGATGTATCTTGAAACCTGTCTTTGAACAATCTATTTTTAAAACCTTTCCAAATACACTAGGAATAAATGCAAAATGTGCTCAGAAGATGGTTACACGAGAGCTGTAGAGTTGCTCTCTCTTTATCTCGTATTTATGGTCATACTATGCATTTTAAGGTGAAGGACTTGATTGCTAACAGTTCAAAGCCTCCCTTTTTTTTTATTCATACCACACATTTTAACAGTATGCCTGTATTTATCTGTTTTCATTTTCAAGCATTTTGCATGCTGTTGATGTTAAGTTTGTACAAATTGTCTAATACATAATGATACGTGTAATAATAAAGAAAATGGTTAAATCATGTAGAGCTGAATACATACAATGAGCATAAGTTAAAATTTTAGATCTTCCTTAACAAAATAAAAAATTTCCTGTCTGGTATAGAAAGCATCCTTTTTAAGCCAGTTTTATGGGACATTTCTGAAGCTTTTGCATGAGGTAGTATGTGCTTCTGGCAGCAGTGCATTGAATAGTTTTACTCCAAGATATGTATAGCTATTGTGACCCTTGGTTAATCTTGTAAAGGATTGGTCAGTATTTTCTTTGTCACGTGTGATAATGAAATATTGTCTTAATATTTATTTTTCTTGGTTTTCCTTTGTGTAAACTAGGCATGTAAGTATGAATAATGATGGGACTGTCATGACACCTAGTTTCTTGAAAAGCAACCTACAAGGTACAGTGTTTTTGAAAATACCCGCTACACATGTGATAGCCTTTTTCTGCCACAAAACTCTTTCTACCCCAGTGGAGCTGCCCCAAAGCAGTAAGCAGTGTGTTATGTGGTTGTGAAAAAATGCATAATAAGAGCTGAGCATCACGTTTTCACTTACAGATTCTCTAAGTTTATGAAACAGGTATATGAGCCTTTGATAATTTAGTGCGTATAGAGTCTGTGTGGAGGTTCCAACCTAATTTGGTATCCGGGAGTACACCAAGAAGTGTAACTGGTGTACAACCATTGTTGGTATTGCATAAACTAAAAACTACATTTTTGGTTTTATTTTTGTTTACAATTAATTTATTGTCTTTACTAGAAATTCTTAGATTGGATTTGCTTTGTTTCTTTAGATCCTCTGTCGTTTCCAGTTGCAATGAAAATGGTATCATCATCATCATCATCATACAGAACAGTTTACATGGCATTATACTAGGTAGGGCATTAATACAGATTATAAGGGTCCCATTACAGAACCTTGAGGCACGCCTCTTGGAACATCTAGGAATCCAGAGCTCATACCATTAAAGTGTACCGTCCGCTTCCTATTGTCAAGATATTATTCTATAAGGGTAAGTTCTGTATCTTGAATGCCAGAGCACCTCAGTTTATCTGTTAGAATCTGATGACTCACAGTCAGATGTTTGCTTATGTCAATCAGTAGCGCATTGTCGGATGATTTTGCTTCAAAGACACGAGTATTGTTGAAGCAACATTTTAAACAGCTTTCAGTGTAGAAGAATTTTCACTGAAGTCATACTGTGTTTGTAAGTGTACCATTGCAGGTGAAATGTTTGTAAATTTGTTGGTACATACAGTGTTCTACTATCTTCGAAAGTATTGGTACAAGAAAAATGAGACAGTAGTTATCAAAATATTTCTTGTCTCCTTTTTTACGTATACAGATAACTACCGTTATCTTTAAACAAGCTGGAAAAGAACAGCCCATATAAACACATTTTATTAGTACACAGAGTGGTTGTAATATAATGTCCGCTATCTTTTTTAATAACAAAATATGACCGCCCATACAAGTCTTCTGATTTTGCCAGAGCTACTTCAATTCCAGGGACAGCAATTTGTACCCAGTTGACTGAGGATGTTGCAGGTTTGTCATAAGATATGAATAACTTTGTCTTTTGTAAATGGTTATTAGTGCCTGATTCATAGTAGTTGTTGTGTTGAGCTGAGTGTCTGTTGTTGCCGGAATCAATAAAGATTTTATTCATTTCATCGGATGTGATATTGGTATTATCACAAAAGGTTCTCTTGGTATTGCCCAGTTCTTCGATAATTCTCCAGGCAGCATTGAATTTATTTGTTTTGTGGTTGCTGAATATAGTTATCATTTGTTTCTGTTTTATAATTTCTGATCTATACCTATTCTTTAGTTGAAGACACTGAAGTCTATCTTTTTCACTGGTCATTGATATGTTATAGAGACTGATGACCTGCGTTCTTTATTTTTTGAGGCCAGGTATGAAGCATCAATGTAAACTTCTATGATTACTTGTGTTTGGTAACCTCTGGTCCCCTTTAGGACAGCACTTATTGAACATATTGAAACAAGATTGACAAAGCTGTCAAAAGGTTCATCAACATTTGTGAATGAGACAGGAAGTTGGACCATTACATCATACACAGTTGTGACTTGAAAGTGTGGATATTAGTGTCATTAACAAGTCTAACATACCTGAGTTGTTCACATTGTGGGATTTTTGTCAACAATTTTAACCAAATCCCTTCGTGATATGATGGGCACATGGTACAAAAAGCCCAGTTTCACACATATTTATTTCTACGTTTGTTGGCTTGTTATTTGTGTGCAAAACATATTGTGAAATCCGAGGACATTTAGCAAGTGTTGCTTTGTGGTTGTAACCCTAACGCTAGTGTTAATATCCCCAAAGATTACAATGTTATGTTGACTGTATTTTTACAAATGATGTTGCAAATATCCTAGAGCCAGTTGTTTGTTTCTTTGGAGCAGTCTCCAATCTAACAAAGGTACCATATCAAAGGATAATTTAGGAAATGAGAACTGTGTTATGTACTTTGGTACCTTAAAACTATTCCTATATAGAAAAATCTGATGACATTTATTAACTGAGCATGAAAATATTTACAAATTTACTGGATACAATTTAGGTGCATAGCATTTAGCAGAACAATGATAGTTTATTATAATACAGTATACATAATAAGTTTCTATGATGTTTTTGTCTTATGTTAATGTACACTTCAAATTGTTCCACATCCCTGAAGGTCTCCTTTTTGGTGGAATGAATGCTGATATTTATTTATGTAACAGGGAAAAATTGAGAGTACATGAATTTTATTTCAGATTGTTGTCTGCCAAAATGTTGCACTCAAAGAAGGGATCGTTCAAGGCATATTGGCACATGAAATGATACACATGTTTGACTACTGCCGCAACAAACTCGACTTTAAAAACTTGGACCACCTTGCTTGTACGGAAGTGAGAGCAGCAAATCTTACACATTGCAGCTTTATGAGTGCATTCTATCAGGGCGATGCCTCACCTTTTAATATTAAGGAGCGGCATCAGGTTTGTATTTTCAGTCTTCGATTAGTTACTAACTTGTATGTGTTGTTACAACAGTTGAGTGACAAACCTTTTCCCAGAGACTGCTATTCTGCCCTGTTCAAACTCACTCAGTTGCTGATATAGTGGTACATATGTCAGTTGCTTTCAAGCTTCGTACTCACTTTAATGCTCTTCTGCGATAGTTTAGTGTAACCCTGACCACTCTGGTGATGAGACTGGTAGTGCTACGCCTGTCTTTCCAATCTTAATCCATTATGGCTGGAAAACTTTACTAGACATGTTCTAAATCTGGATTCACTTGTCATTCTTTTAGGTGTTGCTGTTTTCATGTATGTTACTGTACATCTAGTGGTAGCCTGAGTTACTTCTACAAATGTAGTGCATTGCGGAAGTCACTTATAGCGTTCAAAGCAACAGTCGGCACAAAGATTGTGCCAGAGATCTTTTTGGCATATTGACATCATTGGCAGTGAAAGCAAATATATCTGAAGTTACTGTAATGTAAATTTGAGCTTTTACTACTGCTTTTATGAGTGTTATCAAAATGAAACCACTGGGACATTATGTAATTGTGGTACAAACTTATTAAATTGTAGGCCCATTGTTTGCTTGTTATTTGGTACTATTATTGAGTCCATGGAAGTTTTGAAATGTGGGACTTTGTCTAGGAAAAATGTGAATTTGCTTTCAAATATATTACACAAAATTATGTGTGTGCGTGTGTGTGTGTGTGTGGGGGGGGGGGGGGGGGGGTTGAAAACTTAAAACAATGGAAAATCCAGGATGGAATGTAACAATATTATGAGAAGGAAAATTGCTACTCACCGTATAGCGAAGATGCTGAGTCAGATAGGCATAGCAAAAAGACTGAAACAATTGATTGTTTACTTCTTGCCAGTTTATTCTCACGTATGTTGCTTACGAAGGTAATAAGTTAATTTTAAAATAATGTATTTGTTCATATTGGTGGGACTCAGATTTAAGATTTAGGAAAACAGAGTACATTGTTCATGTGCGAGATTCTTTATTGCCTTTTTTCAGTATAAATTGATTTTAATATAACAAATCTTATTACAGGAATGTGTGAAGAGAAAGGCTGCACATTCAATTATTGCTGTGCGTAATGTGACAATGGAAGAGGCTCGTGCAGCTGTGAATCGTGTTTTCCCAAAGTGCTACGCTGATCTCGAGCCAGTAGGGCGTCGTATCCGACGTAATTCATACGATATGCATCGTGCCTATATGGAAGGGCCTATGTATGGGTATGAACTGTAGTACTATGTGCTGGGTAGAGCTCTATCATGTGACCGTCATATTATCTCCACATTCTTTGAAGGGAACAACTGCAGTAGTGACTGAATTGCTGGAAAGCAGTTAACTGTATACATTTTTTGTAAATATTTCCTTAAAAATAAAGCAATAAAAATATCCAACTTTCTTTATTTTTTCTTTTTACATCTAAAAATAGATTCATGGTCAAAATTGATAGTTAATCCATAGGAAAGAAATTAATTGCCACAACTTGCTAAAACTAAACGTGGTAGGGAAGTTGGCAGCAGTATGACGAGCAGACACACAGATCTTTTGACTCCAAGGTTTTTTTTTCCTCTCTCTCTCTCCCTCCCTCCCCACTTAGTTTCCCAGAGAAGAGGAAAGATATGAAAATGTGTGAAAAGTTGAAGATAATGAGGGGTGGGAGTAACACTCTGAACTCACAGTTCATACAAGGACCATAAAAACAAGGTAAGTTAGGTTAGTGTTTGTCTTTACAGTTCTGGCGCAATCAACATTAGCACTACTTCTGTGCTCCGAGTGAATTTGGAACGATTTAAAAAATAGCGTCCAAAGAGGGGGTTTGGAGATACATCACCTGCCTTACAGTCATCACAATATCCAAAGAAAGCTGGACATTAGTAGTCATTTAATGTTATAAAGTCAACTCTTCAGGTACTGTTAAGTTATCTTTAATGATAAGTTTGGGAAAGTATTTAATCCCAAATCACAACAGGTACTGCTTTTACCATTTTTATACATTTTATGAAGTAGTAGTGAGCACAGTTAAAGCTGTAGGGAGATATGGGGAAAGTGTTAGATCCTCCTGTAACAGGAGGATGTCACCAAAGAACATGGAAACAGCATTGGTAAGATCTAAAGCAAGCACACCTTCAGTTCCAAGTCTTCCTCATTCCACAGAGCCATGGCTAAGTAGGAAGGTAATAGTTCTGTTTAAGGATTACAGTTACACATTTAAAGAACATTTTTCTTATAAGTAATAGAGTTAAGAGAGGTGATTTGGAACATTGTGCCATATGTTATGCACCATTAACACAATCTGCACAGGAGGGAAGCAACTGCAGATTAGTAAAAGGATAGCAACTGGATGAGAACAATGATGAGACGTAGATAGATGCAGTAAAGTAAGAGAATGCCCAGAGATTCTGTTCTTAAGTCTTTAAAGTTGTGCAGCACTAATATTTGAAGTGAGTAATCTGAAGATGTAACTGCAGCGAGAATAAGTCTATGCAATGGCCTTGCAGAATGCGAAACGTTGGTAGAACATGCTGTTTTTAGCAAGTAAATCATGTCAGTAGATTCACAGTAATCTTCACACTGTTCTTTACTGTGAGCAGATTTTTTGTGCCAGTATTATAATTTAATATGATGATAACCTCCCCATCTGCCTGAGGGGGGGTTTTCTGGAGCCATTTGATAGTGCCATGAGGTCCGACAAAAAGGGAAGTGGATTAATGGGAACTACAAGAAAATTGCCAGGGATGTGAGGATAAAGCCATCTGGGAAGTCAGAGTACAACTAAATGAAATTATAAAAGTGGCTCAGTTATTAAGTTATTCTCTGCAAAAGGAATGTCAACAAATGTACATAAATTCCAAACTGTTCAATACCACTAAATGAAGAACTGATGGAAACTTCAAAACCTTAACTAACTTTGCTCATTTTTATGGATTGTTGTAAGGCATTATATTCTGGGAAAATGAAGATCTGCCCGCACAGACACATGAACTGTTCTCCAAGAGATCTACGATATTTTCAAACCGGGACAAAAACTTGATAGTGGCGCCCAATTTAGAATGTGTTCAAAAAGAAACTGGTATGCTTTTCAAAATCATATGAATACCTTATAGACCAACGTGCACAGGATGCTAGGTTTTTCTTCAATACGAATTTGGCACCCTCTGAAACTGCCGCTGGGGGCCAGATAACCTGGATGAGTGAGGCACGGAGGACTAGCAGAGACTTGAGGACAGAGGATTATAAGAACGAGGATTATGTTGCAAGGACGACTCCCCTCTACATAGTTCTTAGAAGCTGGTGCTGGGGAGGAGGATCCAGATGATACTGGTTGTGAAGCAGCCATTGAAATCAAGTATGTTGTGCTCAGCAGCATGTTCTGCCACTGGGTTGTCAACTCTGCTCTTGGCTACAGTTTGGCAGGGCCATTCATTCAAGTAGAAATCTGGTTGGTAATCATACCCACATAAAATGCTGTGCACGAATTGCAGCAGAGCTGCTATATGACATGAGTGCTTTCACAGGTAGCCCAGCCTCTGATTGGATATGAAAAGCCTGAGATGGGACTGAAGTGGGATGTGTTTGGTGGCCATGAACCTCACCTTCCAGAAGGATCTGATCCCTATTGCAAGACACTGACAGTGGATATAGCAAAAGGGTGGAATTGTTATATTGAGTGGGCATTGGAGTATCACTTTGGGAGGGGTGGGAATGATTGTGGGTAGCACATTCCTCATTTCTATGATGAATAGTTGAAGCCCTTGTGAAGGATATGGTTCAGTTTCCAGTCCAATATGATACTGGATTATGGGGAGGTGCTGTTCTTTGATTCCTAGGGGTGGTGGGAAGACTAGGGGTTTGTGAAATCTGTCTGTGGATTATATTTGAGGAACAAGGCCTGTCTGTGAAGGCCTTAACAACACTTTCAGGATACTGGGCAAAGGAATATTCACTACACATGCATCACATCCATGGGTGGCCAAACTACAGAAGGTATAAGTGGAGCTATCAGAGAGGTAGAGGTACACGTCGAGGAAGGAGACGCATTGGGCCGAGGAGGGCCAGGTAAAGCAAATGGGTAAGAAAGTGTTTAGGTTGTGGAGAAATGAAGATAATGTTTGTTGGCCCTGGGTCCAGGTCATGAAGATATCATCAATGAAACCGAACCAGTCAAGGATCTGAGTTGCTAGGAAGGTTTCTTCTAGCTGGCCCTTACTGTGCCATAGAGCTGTTTTTTTTTTTTTTTTTTTTTTTTTTCCTTTCCCTCGAAGGATAAGTAGCTGTGTGTGAAGATGTAATTAGATGCATAAGAAATGAGATGGTGCGTTTGGAGCCAGGAAAAACAGTGTTTCATAGCAGCAAGTCATAGACATGCCTGATGCTGGGTAAGGGAGGTGGCATTAACAGTTACAGGTTGGGATATAGATGGTCCTAGTTGACAGGTGGTACAGGAAATGGTTTGTATCTTTGATGTGGGAGGCTAGGGTATGGGAAATTATTTGGAGGTGCTGATCAACAATGGAGATTTTTTGGTGGGAGCACAGTAACCGCTAGAGTAGTGTGTCCAGAATTGTTGGTTCTATGGATTTTGGGAAGCACGAAGGAGGTGGATGTGTATGGAGTTGTTGGGGTGAGGAGAAAAATTGATTCTGCTTAACCTCTTACTAGATAAACAAATGTCCATGGTACAGACATCTCTGAACCACTTCCACTCCCTCTGCAAGATACTGTTACTGTGCAACCTGAACTACTTACAACATACCTCCCAAATTGAAATCCTTGCCATCCAACGCCTGGATAAGCACTCTAGGCACACCCTCAAAAAATTCTCAAATTTTTTGAAACACTGCTGTGACAAGTATTCCTTTTGCCCAATGTGCTGGAGATGTCCTTTGCCAGGGCTTTGACTTTTTATCATTGTGCCCAGAAACAAAGAAAATGCTACCCACAATCCTTTCCATCCCTCCCAAAGTGGTATTCCGTTGTCCACTCAATCTAGGCAATTTCCTGGTCCACCCTTATGTCACATCCAGTCTTAACCCCCTGACGTCTCTCTGTGGAAGACCGAACTACAAGGACTGCCCCATTAACCCACCTAGCACGTCCTATTCTAGTCCTGTCACATGCTTTTCCTATGCTTATCACCAGAGGCACAGAGACATGCAAAAGCAGTCATGTCATACAGCTGGTCTACTGCAATTTTTTGCACGCCATTTTATGTAGGCATGTCCACCAAGTAACTGTCCACCCAAATGAATGATCAAGGGCAAACTGTGGCCAACAGAAGATTTGGTTACCAGCGATGAAACATGCTACTTAGCATTTCACGCTCTATTTCAGTTGCTGCTTCACAACCCATGTCATTTAGATCATTCCCTCCCATCACCAGGTTCTTTAAATTTAATAGATGGGAACTGCCTTTGTGACACATTCTTCATTCCTGTAGTCGTCCTTGGCTCAAACTCCACCTGCCCTTTGCACCACACCCATTTCCACCCAACCCAAGACCCAACTTCACTCAATCCACATTCTCCTCAACACAGTCTCTCTTGCCTCTGCTCTGTCACCCCCTCCCAACTCATTCGCCTGTGTCATTGTGTGTAGCAATATTGGTGTCCATGCAGCATCCCTATCCCAGGCTGCTGCTTCCTCCTTCCTGGCTGCCGACCACCTTTCCCCAAACCTCTTTCACACTCCCCACCTCCTTTTTCCCCCTTCACCCTCTACACTCGTCACAATCTCCTCCCTAGTCAAGCTGCAGATGCGGTTCAGACACATAGTATGCACCCTGCAGAATGTAACTGTGTGTGTGTGTGCGTGCGCTACAACTCAAAAAAAGGATTCAATTTTATCCATATTTTGCAGGTTTGAACTTCACTGTATTCAGTGCAAAGGAAGTCTGAATAAAAATGCCCTCATTCACAATTTTTTCATGTTTTGTTAAATTAGACGATGCATTTCGGACCCTGTGGGTCCATCTTCAGGTGCAAATTGTCTAATGCGTAATTTACATTTGCTCTTGAGAGAGGTGAAATGCAGTTTCCTGTTACGAGAATGTTACATACAAATATAGAACCTAATATCTAACTTCATCATAATGGGAAAATGCATTTCAACTCACTAAGAGCAAATGTAAATTATGTACTAAATTATTTGCACCTGAAGATGGATCCACACAGAGCAAAATGCATACTGTAATGTAGTAAGTAACACACACACACACACACACACACACACACACACACACAAACAAACAAACAAACAAACAACAACAACAAAATTGTGACTGAAGGCATTTATATTCAAACTTCCTGTGTAAAAAGAGTTCTCCAAAAGCTAGCAAACCTTTCAATATGTGTATGTCCCTGTTGACTCAATGCCGATGTACAGGGTGTCAGTAAATTCCATTTACAGACACTGTGACCTTGTAGTGGGAACCAAGTCTGTTAAGTTTATGACAGGAACTCATGTCCGGAAACATTCCATTTTTCTCGCTATACATAAAATACCACAATACACGTTAAAATCTCCCACATTTCCAGCACCACAGACAAGGGTATTACGCTCCTCAAGCACTGATCATGTGATGTCCCATGCCCACTACAGATTCATTTACATCCCGTTCACTTGAGTTTGTGATCTGTCCAGAGAGGTTTGTACCAGCTGTTGTGCTTGTGGTCTTTTTTCATACTGTACAGTAGTAATAATTCATTAAACACAAAGTACAAGCTGTGCGTACATTTCATTTTTAGTATATCACTGTTGACTGTGGTAAACTACACAATCGTGAAATATGCCAACATAATGTTACTATGTGAGCTCTGTGCAACAGGAGGGCTGCTTGTCAGTAATATGCAGACTATTTTCCACACCACCAGACAGCTTCGCATCTCTGTTTGGTACAGTGTACCAATGGGCCTCAGAGAGAGATACCTTCACCACCACCAGCCGGACTGACAAGTGTTGTTCCACAGTGGCGCAGCACACCAGAGTTTTGAAGAGGCTGTACTCTACGAAGTGGAACAGGATGCGTCAAAAAGTGTCAGAAACGTAGCAAGTAGACTGAATGTGGATCAGCAAACTGACTGGCATGTTCTGTACGAACAGCAGCTACACATATACCTCACCCAGAATATATAGGCAATATAGCCACATGATTTTGCATCACAAGCCCACTTCTGCACGTGGTTCTTGCGCCATGCTGTGGACGAAACCAACTTGCCACGGCGGATCCTTTTTCAAGGATGAAGCCACGTTCACCAGGGAAGCTGTTCCGAGTTCTCATAATAGTCATGTGCGGGCTGATGGAAACCCACATGCTGTGCACCCTCATGGGTTTCAGAAATGATACTGTCTGAACATTTGGACAGAGTTTCTGGATGGACATGTGACTAGGCTATACCTTCGTCCACCAAATTTCACTTAGGCTGCATACTTGCGATTCCTTGTCAGCATATTATATGGGCTCTTGGAAGATGTGTCAATGCATGTGTATCAAAAGGCATGGTTCCAGCATGAGGACGCACAACCTCATTTTTCATGTGCAGTCTGAGATCATTTGGACCAGTGATTTGGGCAACAGTATAGGCCATGGTAGCCGACTGCTTGGCCTGCATGCCTTCCCACTGAACCCACCACACATATGAAATCCTTGAGTTACTCGAGACTGTGGCATCTAAAGACCTACTGCCACAGGTTAGGGCTGAGGCAGATGCTGGAAGACCAGGGATTGATGATTGTGTATGCTGGAATATGGTACGAAGGTATCATAACTGTGTAGTCACTTCAAGCTCAACTTTTAAATGGATCCACATGACAGGCAGCATGAGTCAGAGAGCAATGTTTGTTGTGATATTTTGTGTGTAAGGGGAAAACAGTACATTTCTGCACGAGTTCGTATGCTAAAGATAACCGTCTTGGTCCCCACTACGTCGTGTTACATGCTGTATTAGATGCTAGACTGCCCCAATTTAATCCTCATGCCACTGAAAAGATGAATGAAGTAAGTATCAGTGTCAGTGCTGTTGAAGAACAGCTGAAATCATTAAAATTGAACAAAGCTCCAGGCCCCAATGGAATCCCTGTCAGTTTCTATACTGAATTTGTGGCTGAGTTAGCCCCTCTTCTAAGTAATCTATCATAGATCCCTCAAACAAAAAACTGTGCCCAGTTCTTGGAAAAAGGCACAGGTCACACCCGTCTACAAGAAGGGTAGTAGAAATGATCCACAACACTACGATCCAATATCCTCGACATCAATTTGTTGTAGTATCTTAGAAAATACTCTGAGCTCAAACATAATGAGGTATCTCAAACAGAATGACCTCTTCAATGCCAACCAGCATGGATTTCAAAAACATCGATTATGTGAAACCCAACTGGCACTTTTCTCATATGACATACTGAAAGCTTTGGATCAGGGCGATCAGCTTGACGCAGTATTTCTTGGTCTCCAAAAAGTATTGTCTCAGTACACACCCAAGCTTATGGTCAAAAGTACATCATATGGAGCATCAAGCGAAATTTTTTTCCGAGGTGGGGACTTTTTGGTCGGGAGGATGCAGCATGTCATTTTGGATGGAGAGTCATCGTCAGACGTAGAAGTAACTTCACGTGTGCCTCAAGGGAGTGTGTTGGGACCTTTGCTGCTCATGTTGTACAGTAATGGACTTGCAGACAATATTAATGATAAAATCAGGCTTTCACAATCATGTCTATGATGCACTTATCTATAATGAAGTACTCTTTGAAAAAAGCTGCATAAATATTTAGTCAGATCTTGATAAGATTTGAACTTGGTGCAGAGATTGGCAACTTGCTCTAAATGTTCAGAAATGGTATATCCTGTGACTATAATATCAGTAAGTCATTTTTGGAATCGACCAACTCATACAAATGTAACACATACAAATGTAACACTTTGTAAGGATATGAAATGGAATGATCACATAGGTTCAGTCGTGGCTAAAGGAGGTGCTAGACTTCGGTTTATTGGTAGAGTGCTGGGGAGGTGCAATCAGTCTACAAAGGAAATTGCTTACAAATAATTCCTGTGACCGGTTCTAGAGTATTGCTCAAGTGTGTGGGACATGCACCAGATAGGACTAATAGGGGATATTCAATGTATACAGAAAAAGCCAGCACGAATGGTCACAAGTTTGTTTAACCTGTGAGTGTGTCAGAGATACTGAAGGAACTGAACTGGAAGACTCCTGAATATAGACGTAACTTATCCTGAGAAAATCAATTAACAATGTTTCAGGAACTGGTCTTAAATTGATTACTCTAGGAATACGCTACAATCCCCTACATACTGCTCACATAGGGATCATGAGGATAAGATTAGAATAATTACTGCATGCACAGAGACATTCAAACGATCATTCTTCCCACTCTCCATACATGAATGGAACAGGAAGAAACCGTAATAACTCGTACAGTGGGATGTACCCTCTGCCATGCACCACACAGTTGTCTGCACAGTATAGATGTAGAATTAGATATATAATGATAAGAATGTGGGAGCGAGGGATGGCAGGTGCAGGGGCTAGGCATGCTACATAAGGGCACTGGAGCCAGGGAATTTGTATGATGCATGAGGAGCATAGTGTGGATAGGGAGGGAGTGACAGGACAGAGAAAGGGAAAGTTGTTGGGTAGAAGGTGTGGGAACAATGGGTTATGCAGAGACTGAGGCCAGGAAGACTATAAGAGTGAAGGATGTGTTGCAAGAATAACTCCCATCTTCAGCATGCAGAAAAGCTGGTGTTGGAGGGAAGGATCCAGAGAGCAAGGGTTGTGAAGCAGCCTTTGAACTCTAGTGTGTTATGCTCAGCAATGTGTTGTGCAAGTGCGTGGTCAGTTTTGTTCTTGTCCACAGTTTGGCAGTGATCATTCATTCTGTTGGACGGTTGGTTGGTGGTCGTGCCCATGTAAAATGCTGAAATTGCAGTGAAGATGGTATATGACACAACTGCTTTCACAGGTGAACTTGCTTCTGGTAGAATAGAATAACCCTGGACAAGACTGGAGTAGGATAGGATGTGCTGGGGCAAGTCTTGAACCTGGGCCTTTCATAGGGATATGAACCCTGCCGCAAGAGATTAGGAGTGGCACAGGGATGGACCAGGATGTTGTGTAGATTGGCTGGGCAATGGTATACCATTTTAGGAGGAGTGTGCAGTATTGTGGGTGGGTACATAATCAAAGCCCATGTGATTTGGATATTCCATTTTCGGAGTGGTATTGTGTTATAGGGGCGGGGGCACTTCTTTTCAGCTGATTATTGGGAACAGTGGAGGATTACGATTATGTAAGAACATAGTGCAGGAAATCTGTGCAGCCTAGTTTTGTGAGGTAGTGCGTATCTGTGAAAGTCTTTGTAAGAATTTCAGTGTGGTACACAAGAGAATTTTCATCACTGCATATATGGGAGCAATTTTTGGTGTGGAAGGGGTGACAACTGTCAAAATGCCGGTATTGGTGGTGATTAGTGGGCTTAATATGGATGGAGCCATCAGAGAGGTGGAAGTCAACGACCAGGAAGGTAGCACATTGTGTTGAGGAGGACCAGGTGAAGTGGACGGGAGAGGTCGTGATGAGGTTGTGGAGGAATGAAGATTTCATGAAAGGACCTGAACCAAAACAAGGGGTTTGAGAGGTTAGGGTTAGGAAAGTTTCCTCTAGATGGCCTGTACACAGGTTGGCAAAGGAAGGTGACATGCGGATGCCCATGGCTGTGCTGCAGATCTGATTTTATATCTTCCCCTCAGAAGAGAAGTCGTTGCGCATTGGGATGTAATTGGTAAGTTGTATAAACAGTAGCAAGGACAGGTGCATGAGGAATGTTTAGGGAGGTGGGATCAACAGTGACAACATGGGATCCAGGTAGCACTGGGGGAAGGGGAAGAGAGTATGGCATTTTTGGGTCACTGAAGGAACCAGTTTGTATCGCTGATATGACAGGTCAGACTCTGAGCAATTGGTTGGAGGTGTTGAAGTAGAGATTCTTTCAGTGGGAGCACAGTAATCAACTATAGTGGGACATTTCAGAAAGCGTTGTAAAATTTAAATCAATACTGAAGACACTATTGCACATGGACTTCATGATGAAAGCCACTGGCAATATTAGCTGAAATATTGTTTCATCGTTTTACTTGAGATGGTCTACAACCTAGAGTTTTATGCATGTTGATTCTGGTCACAAAAGCCTAAAAACAGACATTTTCTGGAATTATTACATAGATTTTTATTCAGGCAGACCATCCTCCTGAGCATGAAATAGTAAACTAACTGTTTTGCAACCCCTGCTATCTGGATCGCCTTTGAGTTATGCAGGGGAAGTTGCCTTCAACACATTTTGATGTCATAATCTCCCTGACCTCAACTGCTGTTAGCCTCTGTCTTATAACGGTACCCCACTTCCTGCTTCCTTCCTTTTCACTATGGCCTGACACTTTGGGTTATAGTCCTGTAAATTCTCATCCATATTTTTCTTTCAGCTCTCTCTTCCTTTATGTAATCCTGCCCTCCACATCTCACAAGTACAAAACACCAATGCCTACACTGTGGTGAATTATCTTTATTGGCATACTTCTACATCCTGCACCCCTATTCCCACACCCTTGCCCTGTTCCTCACTTCAGTGCTGGACTGTATTTAAGTTCTGTTCCACGTCCCTGTCAATTAGTTAACACTTCTAGTGTATAGAACACGACATGCTTCAACATATGGTCCACATCCCCCCCCCCCCCCCCCCCCCCCCGGTAATGATTTTCCATTGACTTCTTTCCTCGTTTATTCTTGTTAGTGGTTCTTCACTACGAACTTCTTTGTCTAATAGTTTGAAGGCACCTTCTGCAGCAGCACATTTCACAAGCTTCTCTTTCTATTGTACATATCTTACTTTTCTACAACTCTATACTCCATAAATACTGCTTCAGAAAATTTCTCCAAAATGTTATGTTCACATTTCATACTATTAGAACTACACTGTAAATATTCTTTGCTTTTGCCACTCTCTTTTTGTTGTTTGTGACCCTTCATAATTTCACTGATTGGTAATTACGATATTCCTACTACTAAACATCATTCCCTTCTTTGCTTTGTTTGATCCAGATCCAAATACTGAGAGTTGCTGATGGCTGTTTCCCTTTCAGTAACCTTTTGGGCTTCAATTATTTCTTTGTTACATTCTACTCCTTTTCTGTTGTACTGCACTCAACACTTTAATGTAGTTCAGCACTAACTGTCTTAGCAGTCTCAACTTCATTTATTAATATCCTGTATTCTCACCAGCACTAGGTTACATTCTGAGTATCCACATCTCAGTTTGTTTTGCCATCCAGTAGTTGGTTTCTTTGTTCCATATCTCCCATTTGTTCTTCATACATTATATTTATTTTTATCATCATCTGCTAGTGATTGCGGCATGTAAAACTGTACAACTGTGGTTACCATTAATTTAGTTTTAATCTTGAGAATAATAATTCCACCAGTGCATAACACACTGTTTCCTAACTTGCTCTTCATAATTATGTAACACCTGTTACGCATTTTCCGTTACTAGCAATAAGGTTTGGATTGTAATTACCTAGCCAATAGATATCTCAATATGCCTGGGCTCGAGAGACCTGAACCTCTGTTTTTACGCACTGCTTCCATACTCTGCCCTCTCCTCCCTCAGGGAGGAGCTGTTAGTTCTGAATGCTAGGGTAGTGTATTTTTGTGTCTCTCAGAAGTACTGATCAGCAATTCTAGATAATATCATTTTAACCTTGTCAGTCCCTAACCCGAGACCTCGATCGGGGACTGGTTTTAATTCCAAAATTTTTCTTCATGGAAACATCATACCCAGATAATTTTAGAAAACTGAATGTTGTGTGGTCACAATTTTTTGTGACACTAATGCATTAATACTACAACCACAGGGAGACTTCCAACCTCTCTTGAAAAGCCCCACTAGCAGAATGCAGGTGACTCCTCGCGTATAAAGTCTTCAAAATTTTATCCATGGTTTGAATAAAACCTCCTTTCTTTCTCATTTCTGTAAACCAGACTTTTCTCATCCTAATATTGAGATACATCAGTGGTACATTTATCTGCTCCCAATAGATACTTAAGGGTACATAAACTGACAACTTCGGGATATGTGTTAAGCACTGAACTATGGTGGTGATAATATAGAGATGTGGCATATACCTATTCAGTTCCTATGGTGGGACCAGTCCATCTTGAGGGCTATGGCAGTGGCATTGTGTGTTTGCCGGCATAGACAGTGCAATGGAGAGAATTCTTGATTACACAGTTATTTTATTAAAGTCTAACTGCCCAATTTTTTTTCAGTTCTGTTGTGAATAAAAGTAAAACAAGATACCTATCCTTGCCATATATGACATTACAGAAATTTTAATAACTGCACAAATTTAGTTTTTGTACCGCTTACTTTACTAAAACCAAAATTTAAACAACATATTACAAGAAAAATATATTTAACAAACACAACATAATATCAATACAAATGGTGTATGAAACAAGATTAACAGAAACAACAGAATCATCACTGAGATATCCATGCCTACTGGCTCTTGATAACAAGATCGGTTTCAATACAGGGGAAAACTGGGAAGACACATTCCCTTGACAGTCTTATTTTCCATGTATATTATTTTACTACCATGTTTCTGAAGTTATTTACATTGTAATAAGTACAGTCTTACTTTGCTGTTGTACTGTGTCAGTACATAAGTAATCATAATTATTTGACAACTTTCATTTAATCACATATAAAGTTAATAACATTTTTGATTTTACTTTCTTGGCACTCTCACTCAAACAATGGTATTATTGACATGGAAGCTTTGTTGAAACAAAAACTAGTAGCTGTAGAACAAAGGCAAACTGTAGATTAGCAGAATGCTAATTATTTAACTCTCATACCAGTGTCAGCCCTCAAAAGCCAGCCTCAGATGGTTTAATGCGCAATATTACAGGAACACTGGTACAGGGCAGAATAGCAAGTTCTGTGACAACTGCTGTTACAAGATCTGGTGGAGTCACATCATATGTGAGATTCAGAGGTGTCAAGCAGCCAACTTCATGCCATCCTCGCACACCTAAAGCATCGGGGTCACCTGCAAAAAAGAAGGAAAAAAAAGAACTTTTATTACATTTCTCTAACAATTGTTTTCAGATACAAGTATTACAAATGATTAAGAGCCACATATCCTGGGGCTGGAGTGTCCTGTTGTTCCGTTTTAACCTTCTTCAACCAATTCCTCTCCCTCCCTAGTGGAAGGAACTAATAGTTCCAAAAGTTGGGACAGTGTCGTCAGTTTTATACATGTCAATCTACAATACTAAATATTTGACCTTTTGAAAGTATGTAGTGCCCAGCAATCCTCTCATAATTTACTACTTTTCTTGACAATTTTATTTTCATGCAATGCACCACCAGGGTGTATACGTGGACGAGGAAAAAAAAAAATTCCAGGATTTTTCCCGGATTTCCCGGTTAAAAATACACTTTCTCCCGGATGAAAATACACTTTTTCCGTGTTAAGTAATAGTATACTTTTCCTCAGAACTGTAAAACTTATAAATCCTTTCAATGGTTGTAGTTTTATACACCGGGGTAGAATTTCCTGGCAGTTTAGAAAACGAAACTCAGGGGGCGAAAAAAAAAAAAAACACGTTTTGGAAAGATGTCTGATGTGCAGCAACATGTACACTGCGTATTTCGTATTATGAAAATATAAATTCGAATTCCACCAAACACCACATGTTACTTTCGGAAGGATTGAGATCGAGATTGCGATGCGCTTTTGTAAGCCGGTCGTAGCTCATGTCAAGCGATCTCCCCAGCCGATGAGAGCGGATATTCGGAGCATAGGACACATGATGTAGTCAACCAATAGCAACATCACTGTTAAGTAGTGTGAATACACAAAAAGGGAAAGTTAATGGTTAAAAATTAATATACATAGTGCTGCTTAAAGTAAAGAAAAGCTTTCACATAGCCTATAATATTGGCCTCTAAGATTAAAAAGCTGCAAGAGAAGTTAAGCTTGCACACATAATGTTGATCTTTTTTGCACGTGTTACACTTTGTGCCAGTAAAATTTTTAACGACGACATAAATGTCTGATCTTCTGGGCTCGAAAATATTCTAAATGGTCGTTCTCAAAGATTTCAATTTTGAATGAGAGTCAAACACTCTGCAATTTAAGAAATTCATCGGACATTGGCGGACAGAGTTCATCTTGTGTAAAAGGAAATTTACTTTACGTGAAAGTAACGCTTTTCAAACAACCGCTCGGAATATTTTCCTGCGACCTGTTAGAAATAGATTCATTTCAGCAGTTGCGTCAGATGACAGGCGTCACCGCGCTTGTGCAGCTGCGATGGTGCAGGAAGCCCGTATGTTTGTACGTGTAAAACATCAAAAGATCTTACATTATGTCATAAAAGAGACAAGACGTTAGGGGATACTCCAAAAGCATGGGAATTTTGTGAACCCTACTAAGATGCATGATGCGGCTTAAAGTGCACATTCCTATGTCCAGATTCAGACGTAAATTTTCTTGGAGTACCAGTATCGCATTATCTCATGTTTGGTTTTTCATTATGGCTTAATGCCATACGTGCTAGACGATGAAAACGTGAACTTGAAATGTAGCGAACAGTTGAAACTAGGCAATAGTGTGGAATTAAACACTTCGTTTCAAATAAATTGAATGCCTCAGCAGAAAAGATTAATAAGTCAAATTTCTTTAACAAACTGACAAAGATAACTTTGCAGATTAAAGCTGTGTGCCCGACCGAGACTCGAACTCGGGACCTTTGCCTTTCGCGGGCAAGTGCTCTACCATCTGAGCTACCGAAGCACGACTCACGCCCGGTCTCTCAGCTTTACTTCTGCCAGTATCTCGTCTCCTACCTTCCAAACTTTACAGAAGCTCTCCTGCGAACCTTGCAGAACTAGCACTCCTGAAAGAAAGGATATTGCGGAGACGTGGCTTAGCCACAGCCTGGGGGATGTTTCCAGAATGAGATTTTCACTCTGCAGCGGAGTGTGCTTCGGTAGCTCAGATGGTAGAGCACTTGCCCGCGAAAGGCAAAGGTCCCGAGTTCGAGTCTCGGTCAGGCACACAGTTTTAATCTGCCAGGAAGTTTCATATCAGCACACACTCCGCTGCAGAGTGAAAATCTCATTCTGGAAACATCCCCCAGGCTGTGGCTAAGCCACGTCTCCGCAATATCCTTTCTTTCAGGAGTGCTAATTCTGCAAGGTTCGCAGGAGAGCTTCTGTAAAGTTTGGAAGGTAGGAGACGAGATACTGGCAGAAGTAAAGCTGTGAGACCGGGCGTGAGTCGTGCTTCGGTAGCTCAGATGGTAGAGCACTTGCCAGCGAAAGGCAAAGGTCCCGAGTTCGAGTCTCGGTCAGGCACACAGTTTTAATCTGCCAGGAAGTTTCATACCAGCGCACACTCCGCTGCAGAGTGAAAATCTCATTCTGGAAAGATAACTTCATTGTTCTGCAAGGCGATTAACCCTTGACTGTCAGAAAGGTAGAAATAAAATAAAATCTGAAACTAACAACTATTTTGGCCTTCCGTAATTGTGTGAATGTATTTTAATTCACTTGATGGCTCCCAACCACAGAAATCCGTTTTGTTTTCATTTGACGTGAGAACAATAAACGAAGAGGAAACAGCAAACCCACTTAACTTAAATACGGGTCACGTGGAGACTACCACCTCCCCACTACAACTCAGACTGCTCTGTGCATCAGGTCCGGATCTTCGATATTTCCGAACCGGGCCAATATTAAATAGTGGCGCTATCCCTCCCTCGAGCGTTTGAGGTAGGACGCCAGAAATTTAAAAAATCGACTTTTCAAAAATATCTTCATATTGTAGCGCACATCTTTCTGAAAAGTCTGATACATAAAACATATATGATCGAGGGAACGTAAAACATGTTATTTGGTCTTAAGTGTGTCGAAGTCTAGTGCCATGCTTCTTCACAGAATTCTTCCATCACACGTCTCTGTATTTCGCTCTGTGGAATTCAAACATGTTATAGTTTGTAATGGGTGCCATAAAACTATATTCAAGCTAGAGGAAATTAACATTTCGTATGGTGCCTCTCCTGCTCCCAGTCGGCCGGTTTGACATCCTGCCCCTCTTTAAAAAATCTCGCAGTTTGTAGTGTATGGGATTATTTGTAACCGGGAGGACAAGAACTCTTCAGAAAATTTTCAGGCTTTACTACCTATTTGCTAATAACTTGCTGTTCTGTGTGACATAAAATTAAATATGGGATACATAAAACGAGTAAAGACAAGAGACAAGCAAGACAGTACACATTTCTTCAATCCTCAAGTCCTAGCTTTTTTCTCTCTCTAATCCTGCCACAGCTTTATATGGCGTACTTTCCTTTCTGGGAAAGAATCTATTACTTCATCAAAGTTCGTCAAACGTTTTGCTACATGAAAAAACGCAGAAAAGCTGTTAATACAAATAGTACCCAAATAGTCTGCTAGATAAAACGAAATTGACCTGCCTAATATTGCAGCAATTGTTACACAAACCAAATAAATGACACTGTTTTGGCACAAAAGGTCATTTTTACAGCAGGACAGAATATAATTCACGAAGTAACAATATCAAATGCTACCAGGCCTATTGCAAGCAAAAGGTTTTATATTAGTAAATAGTTTCACATTTCATTCATACTATCTAGCTTCTTAAGCATGAGATCGAAAAGTAATAGTACGAAATTTTTATATAAATTTGGAATTGTCATACTCTTCCGTAATTTGTGTGCATCTCGGTTTCTTCTCCTTCCTCATTCTAACAAACAATCTTGTCATCACCAATTCTGTAGCTATTCCTGCCAGTTTCAAAATTTATTCCCTGGTTAACTTCACTAACCCTGCCACAATCAGCGGTTTAGTGACCCCGCATTTGTTCTCTGGTTAGGCATTATTAAGTGTTCGTACAACGCATTTTTCGCGCTACTCCCAGAATTGAATTTTAGCAGCTGCTAGCCAGGGACTGTATAACTGGCCCTTAGTACTGTACCGGTCTAGCCAAAAATTTTCTGTCAAAATTTCATTTTCTTGGATACACGGAAAAGACAATATGTAATCTTAGTTGCCTGTTATTCCTGTTAGTCGTTTATTTCCACTCTGGTAGTCTGAATCTATGGAATTCGCTAGTAATTATAACAACGCTGATCATTTGCAAACCCAGTCAACCACATAAACAGCGATTGTCATTCACCCTTTCGGCTTTATTCGCTCAGCTCGTATAAAAAATGGTTCAAATGGCTCTGAGCACTATGGGACTTAACTTCTGAGGTCATCAGTCCCCTAGAACTTAGAACTACTTAAACCTAACTAACCTAAGGACATCACACACATCCATGCCCGAGGCAGGATTTGAACCTGCGACCGTAGCGGTCGCGCAGTTCCAGACTGTAGCGCCTAGAACCGCTCAGCCACACCGGCTAGTGCTCAGCTCGTATAGACCCATCCCCTTTTGTGTGCAGGAAAGTTTATTTCTAGATGCGACGGGGATTCCCCTGGCAGAGACATCGCATACACTATGCACGCATTCAAAAATCAACTTATGATTCATTCAGAAATCAACTTAGAATTTGATCAAAAAATGTTTAAAAACCAACAGGGAGGCGTTCAAAATCATATGAGTAATCAATAGATCAACGTGCGCTGGATGCTTGGTGCTTTATCAAACACGGTCTTTTTCCTCAATAATATGAATTTGGTACCCCCCACCCCTCTAAAACTGCCGCCCGGGACAGATAGATACCCTGGTTTGCTCCAGCCCCCTAGTTCCGGGCCTGTTGCGCTTATGTGAATTTGCCAGCTTAGGTGCACCAGTAAAATTTTTCCGGATAGCATCTGGCTGCTGGCTGCTATTGCTTATTCAGCTAACTGACACACTTCTGTAGCCAGAAGCAGGAGAAGGTACTACTTTTATGCGACTCACCTGCACATGCACATAAGCTCGCTCGCAACCGCTCAAACGAATCTAATGTAAACAGTTGTGACATCACGCTCATCGGAGGTAATTTGTTGTTATGAAACACTGCATAGTCTTCCTAAAGCCTTTGACACATTTTGCTGTTGGCAGATGCTTGTATGAGCACTGTTGTTTGTTCCTGTATATGGCACATTTCCTTTGCAAATTAGATTTTATTTTCGTTTTTTTTTTTTCTCTCGTTCGTGTTTTGTTGCTGCAGTAGCGAAATACAGTAATATTTTTTGTTAGAGTATTGGTTCTTACTAGTCAAAGTTACAAAAATGTAACCAAAAACTAAAACAATAAAAAATTCCCGGAATTCTAAAAAATTCCCAGGTTTTTCCCAGTTTTCTCCCGGATGAAAAAATTCCCAGATCTCCCAGTTGTCACGGGTCATATACACCCTGACCACGTTTTCTTTTTTTTAGCATTTTTTTAATCCCATTTGTGGGTTATTTACTTGCTTGTCATTTCGCAATTTTTTTATTTAGTGTGTAGAGATCCCTCCAATTTAACAATAATCTCTCTCTAATTAGCAACATTTTTTCCTTTCTTTGGCAACAGGAATTTAACAGTCATGTGCCGTGTTACTCATGATACTTGGCTAATCACACGCATAAACATTTAGAAACCAACATTTAAATCATCAATTTTTATTTCACTAAACGCCTCTAGGTGATGACAAATGATTAATGCAAGCACATATGCTTTCATACTTAGCAATCTGACTATTGTTCTAACTGCCGACAATCACATTATTCCACTCAGCATGCTAACCTTGACTCAACTCTAAACATATGAAATACACAGCTAGTTTCCTAATATAGCCTTACATTCACCCCACTAAATCTTTTTCCAAATTTATCAGAATTTTGGAAAACAAAAGGAAAACCTTTAAGGTCTATTCTTTTCATTATTTTGTCATCAAATACATCAACCTTATAAAGTCAGTGTCCCTTCATCAAGAAATGGCAATAGCTAAAAAAAATTTCACAACCTTTTGGGTGAATTCCTTAATGAGCTAGAGAGAGAGCAGACCCTCTTCCCCCCCCCCCCCCCTCCCCACCCCAATATTGATACCTAATGAAAACAAGATTACTTACTTTTTGCATGCCCTGTATAACATGGTCATGAAATAAGAAATAACGAAAAAATACGCACACAAAATCACTATTTATTTGTGTGATGACATGTCTGTGTGTCATTGTTGGTACGTCTGGGTGCCCACGTTACTGGAGCACGATATTTGTAGTATACAGACATTGCCAGCTGACTTGATTTGAGTGGACCAAGATCAACATTCCTGCACGTATCAACCAGCAACGACTGTGTGGCTGGCAGATGGCCCCAAGGCGTATGCAAAGTTGCGCCAGTGTGTGGCGCAAGCAGACTCATGCTTCATCTTCACAAGGATGATGTAAAATTAATCTCCCACTCTGAATTCACTACTGTCCGAAAATCCTAAATCCTTAGATTTGTGACCTTGTTCATTTTGCTGTTATCATGATCTCTATTTATCTTGATAATTACTTCCATTTTTCAGCCATAAGGAGTAATTTGCAGTAGTTATCACTTGACTTCACAGTCCATTGAATACTTCTTTCATAGGTTGTGTGGTTTCTCCTCGCCTCTCCACAAGGCGTTCTTTTCTGCCGAAGGTTGGCATGTGAGCTATTCTCTTAACCATCACTTTTACTTTTAGACTTATGGTTTAGGTTTATTCTCCCTCACACTCTTCTCAACTGAAGATTGTCCTCATCACCTGTTGCCACTTTTTAAGATATCAGTGCAGGGAAGCAGAAACTGTGCAGTCATATACCAAGTCACTCATTAGACTTGGATTATGTGAGCCACTAACATTTAGAAAACAACAGTTCAAATCTTTTTATTTCACTAAACATTTATTTCTGATGACAAATGATTAACTCACACCTGTGCTTTTTCTCCTTCTTACATACTTAGCACTCCAGCTACTTTTCTAACTTCCAACAATGACATTATTCTGTTTGATCCACTAGTCATGACTCAACTCTACAGGGTGGTCCATTGATAGTGACCGCACCAAATATCTCACTAAATAAGCATCAAACAAAAAAACTACAAAGAACGAAACTCGTCAGGGTTGAAGAGGGAAACCAGATGGTGCTATGGTTGGTCCGCTAGATGGTGCTTTCATAGGTCAAACGGATATCAACTGCGTTTTTTTAAATAGGAACCCCAATTTTTTATTACATATTTGTGTAGTACGTAAAGAAATATGAATGTTTTAGTTGGACCACTTTTTGCGTTTTGTGATAGATGGCGCTGTAAGGGTCACAAACGTACAAGTATGTGGTATCACGTAACATTCCGCCAGTGCAGACGGTATTTGCTTCGTGATACATTACCCATGTTAAAATGGACGGTTTACCAACTGTGGAAATGGTCGATATCATGTTGATATATGGCTATTGTGATCAAAATGCCCAACGGGCGTGTGCTATGTTTGCTGCTCGCTATCCTGGACGACATCATCCAAGTGTCTGGACCGTTCGCCAGATAGTTACGTTATTTAAGGAAACAGGAACTGTTCAGCCACGTGTGAAACGTCAACCACGACCTGCAACAAATGATGATGCCCAAGTAAGTGTTTTAGCTACTGTCACGGCTAATCCGCACATCAGTAGCAGACAAATTGCGTGAGAATCAGAAATCTCAAAAACGTTGGTGTTGAGAATGCTACATCAACATCGATTGCACCTGTACCATATTTCTATGCACCATGAATTGCATGGCGACGACTTTGAACGTCTTGTACAGTTCTGACACTGGGCACAAGAGAAATTACGGGATGATGACAGATTTTCTGCATGCATTCTATTTTACGTTACCACTGTTGGTGAATGACGCTTCATCGCTAAATAGAATGCATGCAGAAAACCTGTCATCATCCCGTAATTTCTCTTGTGCCCAGTGTCAGAGCTGTACATGACGTTCAAAGTTGTCGCCATGCAATTCATGGTGCATAGAAATATGGTACAGGTGCAATCGATGTTGATGTAGCATTCTCAACACCAACGTTTTTGAGATTTCTGATTCTCACGCAATTTGTCTGCTACTGATGTGCGGATTAGCCATGACAGTAGCTAAAACACTTACTTGGGCATCATCATTTGTTGCAGGTCGTGGTTGACGTTTCACACGTGGCTGAACACTTCCTGTTTCCTTAAATAACGTAACTATCTGGTGAACGGTCCAAACACTTGGATGATGTCGTCCAGGATAGCGAGCAGCAAACATAGCACACGCCCGTTGGGCATTTTGATCACAATAGCCATATATCAACATGATATCGACCTTTTCCACAGTTAGTAAACCGTCCATTTTAACATGGGTAATGTATCACGAAGCAAATACCATCTGCACTGGCGGAATGTTACGTGATACCACGTACTTGTACGTTTGTGACCCTTACAGCGCCATCTATCACAAAACGCAAAAAGTGGTCCAACTAAAACATTCATATTTCTTTAGATTTTCTACGTAATGTTATACCGATGTTACTAAAAGATGTTTCACTGCATGACGGACTGGCAATGTACTTCCAATGTGATGGATGACCAGCACATAGCTCGCGTGCAGTTGAAGTGGTATTGAATAGCGTATTTCATGACAGGTGGATTGGTTGCCGAAGCAAATGGCCCGCACATTCGCCGGATCTGACCTCGCCGGATTTCTTTCTGTGGGGGAAGTTGAAGGATATTTGCTATCGTGACGACATGCGTCAGCGCTTTGTCAAT
Organism: Schistocerca piceifrons; assembly: GCF_021461385.2. NCBI lineage: Eukaryota > Metazoa > Arthropoda > Insecta > Orthoptera > Acrididae > Schistocerca > Schistocerca piceifrons. The sequence continues at coordinate 1,134,538,437 of NC_060138.1, read as the reverse complement.
GCATGTGTGAACATTACGGACAATGCCTGACAACATGCGTCAGCGCATTGTCAATGCATCTGCGAACACTACGTAAGGCGAACTACTCGCTGTTGAGAGGAATGTCGTTACACGTATTGCCAAATGCATTGAGGTTGACGGACATCATTTTGAGCATTTATTGCATTAATGTGGTATTTACAGGTAATCACACTGTAACAGTATGCGTTCTCAGAAATACAAAGGTACATGTATCACATTGGAACAACCAAAATAAAATGTTCAAACGTACCTACATTCTGTATTTTAATTAAAAAAACCGATCTGTTACCAACTGTTCGTCTAAAATTTTGAGCCATATGTTTGTGACTACTACAGTGCCATCTATCACAAAGCGAAAGAAATGGTCCCACTATAACATTCATATTTCTTTACGTACTACACGAATGTGTAATAAAAAAATGGGGGTTCCTATTTTTTAAAAAACGCAGTTGATATCAGTTTGATCTATGGCAGCGCCATCTAGCGGGCCAACCATAGTGCCATCTGATTTCCCCCTTCAAGTTAGACAAGTTTCGTTCTTTGTAGTTTTTTTGTTTGACACTTATTTCGTGAGATATTTGGCCCGGTCACGATCAATGGCCCACCCTGTATACATAACCCAAAGACCTCAAATGGCTTACTACCATAAACTTACACCAGCAATATCTTTTTCTTTATCTGGTGTACTTTTTTCATTGTTAAGCAATTATTTTTTCTTTACTGTCCACTTTCATTCTTCAACAGTCTTTCCTCTTTGTTCTGTGGTTGTGTTTCCTTGTTCCTACACCAATTATTCTTGTGTGGCTTCTGTCTTTCTGCATTTAGCAATCTTCTCTCATTTCCTTGGAGACTTACACTATTGTCCCAAACTCTCACATGATGTGTCCCTGACAAGTAACATAACCCAATGAAATTTGGTCTGCACACAGGACAAAATGCTAAGTGTAGTACAGAAGATAACTTAAAGAAATATGCAGTGAGACGAACAGAAATGATACTTTAATAAAACGCAGTGATTATACTGAAGTCATCACGATTTATGGTGGTTCCCTGGACATTACGATGGGCACGATGTCATTCTTAATAGTGTGTATGATCACAATAGACAGCAATGCAGCTCCCATGCTGAGCTCCACTTTTCCACCAGTACAGTTGACAACTGTTCACTGGTCATCTGTGCATGTGGACACACTGCAACACACCCCATCGCATCCCACAAGCACTTGAGGGCAATTCAGTTGAGGGAATTGGCAGGCCAGTCAATTTGTTGAATATCCTCATTTCAAGAGTAGTTCCACCAGCTCTGTTTGAAGTGGTCATGCATTGTTATCCACAAGGGCCGCATGCACACCTGGAAAGACCGACATGGGGAAGGAGTACACTGTTGCAAAAATGTTAAAAAGTGAGTACAATGTTTTCAAAGATTTAGAGGTTTGTACACCCCGCAACATTACACCTCCCCAAACAATAAAACTGAATCAGCAAAAAGAAATCATGTTAACAATGCAAAAACGTTCCTGGGTGCTTCCGCCTCTTACCATATGAGGATACATCCTGAATCACTACTCAGACTGAATCTGCTCTCATCTGAGAAGAGCATGTGACCCCACTCCTCACTGGCCCAGTTCCTATGCCTTTGGCATGCTCGGAAACCAGCCGCCCATGTGGGGATGTCAATGGAGCAAAATGTACTGATCACCGGGCAAAGAGACCGTATCGATGCGGTAGCTGCGCCACAGTGACATGTGCAATTTCATGTCTTGCAGTTCTGTTGCATGTGGTTTTGTTTGGCTTGGGTGCCTTCTTGCCTGTTTCACAATGTAGCAATAATCTGCTGCCATAGTTTACCACCTGTTCTCCTTCAGGCAGCAGTGCCTGTGGTTGTCAACATTCTTTTTGCATATGAAACAATGCTGCAAGCAATACAAAACTACTGGGCTACACTCACAATACTTCATTTTGCTTCCAGTCTCCCCAGGATTCTTCCCCATGTGAAGTAGTCCAGATGCTGTCTCTGGGCCATGTTGTAACGAAGAAGATTACCGAAGTGCACCACAAGTGCATGGTGGTTGACAAACATTGTCTCTTGCCATTACTTCAAGTGCCTCATGTTATGGGGCAAGCACCATTAGGCGCTACAGTCAAGTTGATTTCATGCTATGTGACATCCAACTTTCTGCGCGTGACTGGGAGACCTATGGCAGCATGCTCCCATGCTTTCATTCATTTCCACCAAGTTTTTAATATGTTCTGTTCCTTTATCTATTTCATCATTAAGTTTTGCAGAGCAGTGTATTGGTTTTTCAGTTACATTTATAGCACATTTAACAACTATCTCTTGTTTCAATTTTCTGCACATTATTTCAGTGGCCAATGTTGTTGTTCTTGTGGTCTTCAGTCCTGAGTCAGTCAGTGGCCAATAGGTTGTGTAAATTACCTCTTCACCTTCTTTAGATTATTTGGCAATCCATATTTTTGCCTTCGGGGCTTTTTTTTTTTTTACATAGGAATTCTTTTTGCCTCATTACCAATGAAATCCTTTTCCCTATTTGGATGTAATCTTATTGTTTAATTATCTCTTTCCATACCATTCTGTTTCTTTGTCTGGCTACCTTCTTCCTCAATTTGGTGTCTGCCTCTGTAGTGTAGCAGTAGCATGATCACCTACCACGCAGGGGACCCGGGTTCGATTCCCAGCAGGGGACTGGGTGTTGTGTATCCATCATCATTATTGACTCGCAAGTCGCCGATGGGGCGTCACCTAAAAAGGACTTGCAATACAGCACCCGAACTTCCCCGAATGGGGGCTCCCGGCCGACAATGCCATACGATCATTTCCATTATTTCCCTCACTTTGGTGATTTTTCTCCTCTCTCACATATTAACAATTTTTTATCTGACTACTACTATTCTGTGTTTAGCTGTCGTTTACCATTTCCATTTCAGTAATCTTTACACTACAGTTACCTGATGTTCTCTTATCTGTTATTTTCTGCACATTCATTCAGTACCTCTTATCTCTGTACAGAAATCCCTCACCTTCTGTAACCTTTTTTCTCAATATAGTTATACTTTCAGCAGTCCAAGTTACCCCTTGTTCTTTTACATATTTAATGTTTCCTTAGCCTAAACCTCAGACTGTCTGTGGGTCCCTCACATCCTGGGGTCTGAATGACATGTCCTTCCTTTTTTAACATTCCCCAACCTATCCTGTCTCTTTCCTGAGGAAGGAACTAATAGATATAACAATAGAGATTCCTGGATGGAATATTGCGTAAAAGAAAGGAAAGGCAACTGCTCACCTATATCTGACTGATGAGTGGTGCATGGAAACAGCAGCAGAAAACTTTTTTATACTAGCTCTCTCTCTCTCTCTCTCTCTCTCTCTCTCTCTCTCTCTCTCTCTCTCTCTCTCTCTCTCAGAAGGTAGAAGTACATCCAAATGCACCAGCCCGTGGGCCCTGTGCACTGTGTGTTTTTCCTTTATTTTACAAAGCAATAGTTATGACAACTATGATAGTGTTGTCAGCAGTATTGAGTATTTTGCCTCTTGAAGGAAAGTCCTGGCCAGAAATTCTGTCTCAAGATTTTACATGGAAGACACTAGGCCACGTGTCGTGCATTCTTCACTCAGTGGTCGATGAAGACCGACAGTTCCCCTGCCTGTCTTTAGGACCTGTGTGGCTGAAATAATGGATAGTGAAAGCCAACTGGATCAGAGGTAAGTTGCTGGCCACTCAGACTTCTCCTATCCCTGGAATGGTTCCCTTGTTTCAGAAGCAAATGGGCCGGGTATGTGAACATGCCAGTTTAATATAAAGTCTCTCGTATCCTATTCCACATAGGCTGAGAACCTGAAGTACACTAGGCTCAACAGTGAGCTGGTCTGGGCAACAAGCTGCTGATGCTTTGGAGGCACCTCCAACACATGGTTCCCATGATTAACAGCTCGCTATTTTATTACTGCTGGTTAGTAGCTGCAGGCACTACTCTTTGACAATCAACTCCCCCCCCCTCCCCCCCCAAGAGGGGTCATTTACCTACATTCTGAACTGCTGGTTGAATGGTTAGTGGGCAACCTCTCACTTGACAGCTGATATACCACAGGCAATTATCTGACAAGATGTTTGGTAAAATAGAGTGTATGAAAGTCCCAGATTTCCCAGTTTCCTGGGTGGAAATAAACTTTTTCCTTGTTAAGTGACAGTACTCTTTCCCTTGGAGCTGCAAGCTTATCAATCCTTTTTCTGGCACTTTAGGAGACTAGATGTGCAGCAACATGTACACCGCATATTTTCTTATTACAAAAGTATGGGCATGAATTCCAGCATATACAGCACATTAGTTTCCGAAGCATCGAAATTGATATGGTGATGCACTTTTGTCAGCCCATCACAGCTCATCATTTGATGCAGTAAGCCAATAGAAGCATCACTGTTAGGTAATGTGTGCTACCCCTTCAGATACATCAAACACAAATGTGCCAGTGAAATTTTAATTAACAACATAAATGGCTGGTCCTCTGGGCCCAAAAATTTTCTAAGTAGCTGGTGCTCAAAGTATTAAGTTTTGAATGTCAGTCAAATGCTCTTTGATTTAAGAAATTCATCACAAATTCCCGCACATAATGTAATTCATAATATAATGCTTCTCAAACCATCATTTGAAATATTTTCCCGTGAACTATTAGAAATAGGATTGTTTGAATAGTTGCCAGTGTGCACCAGAAAACAGGCATTACTGCGTGTGTGCAGCTACTGTGACACAGGAAACTTGTGGTTAGTGTTTGCTCTGTGCATACGCCTTCATCAGTCGCATTTCTGTTTGGAATTTTGTCAGTAGTGGGGTGTCACATGACCACGTGCAGTACGTTGCTCGGGGGGGACATACGAGGTTAATGTACTTAAGGCAATTGTTTTTTCATAGCCTATCCCCATAAGGAATCAAAAATAAGAAAACAGTCCTTGGAATAATATTCGTTTCAAAATTAGACTCTACAACTCAAAGTACCTTAATATTTTGCTGTGTGGTGACTTTAACATTTTTTTTCTTAATCGTACTCTGCAATACTCTTACGTAGCATTTCCAATCAGGTTTACATCCATACAGTGCAGTAAAAATCTAATAAGAAGGAATGAAGGAATACAATTAAAAAAGAGAGATCCACCCCCAGTTGTTTGCATATGCCAGAAGTACAAACAATTAGTTTTTCATGACTTTTTCAAACACTATATAAAATTAACACACTTATCTGTTATTTGTGAAACCAAGAAACTATGACTGGCTGTTTATAATCTACCCAATGAGTAAATATAAGGTATTGTGGGGAGTTACAATAATAAAACATGGTCTGCTGCCAGTTGTAAATTATTGAAGAATGGCATTCTGTAAAATTAAGACAAAACAACACAAATTGAAAAATAACATCAAGTCTAGTGGAGGTACAACACAAGTTCTGAAGCACATCTTGTGACAGAAGGCAGATTTGTAAAATTCTGCTAAAGCTGTCAACATATTTGAGACAAAATATTTTATTCAATATTACTGACCCTGCATGTTTAGCATCTTCAAGTAAACATTTGCGTGTGTTCATATGTCTATAGCATTAAGAGGTCTTACACTGCAGGTCAACAACTGGAAGCAGTTAATTCCATAAATTATCTGGGAGTACGCACTAGGAGTGATTTAAAATGGAATGATCATATAAAGTTTATAGTTGGTAAAGCAGATGCCAGACTGAGATTCATTGGAATAATCCTAAGGAAATACAATCCAAAAACAAAGGAAGTAGGTTACAGTACCCTTGTTCGCCCACTGCTTGAATACTGCTCAGCAGTGTGGGATCCGTACCAGATAGGGTTGATAGAAGAGATAGAGAAGATCCAACGGAGAGCAGCGCGCTTCGTTACATGATCATTTAGTAATCGCGAGAGCGTTACGGAGATGATAGATAAACTCCAGCGGAGGACTCTGCTGGAGAGACGCTCAGTAGCTCGGTACGGGTTTTTGTTGAAGTTTTGAGAACATACCTTCACCGAAGAGTCAAGCAGTATATTGCTCCCTCCTACGTATATCTCGCGAAGAGACCACGAGGATAAAATCAGAGAGATTAGAGCCCACACAGAAGCATACCGACATTCCTTCTTTCCACGAACAATACGAGACTGGAATAGAAGGGAGAACCGATAGAGGAACTCAAGGTACCCTCCGCCACACACCGTCAGGTGGCTTGCAGAGTATGGATGTAGATGTAGATGTAGATCATAAAAGAAACACCAGAATACTCCTAGAGCATCGGAATTTCGCAAACCACACTAAAATGCATAATTCAGCATTAAGTGCGCATTCGTATGTCCAGATTCACAATGAAGTAGGCCCATACCTGAAAATAAGCTTTTCAGTACGTTTTCTGGGATGCCAATTTTCTTGGAGTACCCCTACTGCATAATCTCATGTTTGTTCTTTTTGAGGTTATGCCATTTGTGCCAGAAGATGAAAATGTTCATTTGAAATTCACCAAACAGTTGAAACTAGCAAATGGTGCTGAATGAAACACTTTAGTTTCAAATAAGTTGGCTGCCTCTGCAGGAAAGATTAATTGCTTTAGCAACTCAACAAAAATAACTTCATTATTCTGCAAGACGATAAATGCTTGATTGCCAACAATGTGGAAATAAAATAAGAAGACTGAAAATTATAACATATTTCAGTCTTCTGTAATAATGTGAACGTATTTTAATTCAGTTGATAGCTCCCAGCCATACAAATTCATACAATCCCCCCACCCTCCCACTTGATGTGAGAGCGAATGACACAGAGAAAACAGCAAAATCTCTAAACGTAAACTTGAGTAACGTAAAGGCTATCCCCCTCCCCACAACAACAACTTGGTCTACTCTCTGCATGTGCAGATCTGGCAGCTTGGGTGCACTAGGAAAGTTTTTCTGGCTAGAATCTGGCTGCTTGCTGCTACTGCTTATGTAGCTAGCAGTTGCACTTCCAGTAGCCAGGAGCAGTAGAGGGCACTGATTATATGTAACTTCAGCTCTGCACACGTGCGTGAGCCCGCAAGCTACCGATCAAACGAAACTAATGTAAATAGTTGTGATGTCATGCTCATCGAAAGCAATTTTCTGTTACGAAGTATTGCACAGTTTTCGTCCTAAAGCCCTTGACACTTTTTGCTGTCGGGAGACGCTTGTGTGTACACTGTGCTTTGTTGTTGTAAATGACATCATCTCTTTGCAATTAAGTTTTATTTTGGTATTTTTCTATAGTTTATATTTTATTGCTGCAGTATTACTCTGCAGCAGTGGGCTAAAGTCAAATTCTTTGTTAGGGAATCAGTTCTTATCAGTCAAAATTACAAATATTTAACTGAAATCTAAAACAATAAAAACTTTGTGGATTTATCCCACTTGTCCAGGGCCATAGACACCCAGTAAAACTGAGAAATATTTAAAAAAACACCAGATAGAGAGAGAGAGAGAGAGAGAGAGAGAGAGAGAGAGAGAGAGAGAGAGTCATGTCTTTGTCAAGCAGACATTGTTTCACCCCAGATTTAACTGTCATCTTTTCTTGGTAACGGATGCTAAAGTAGTTAAGCAAGATGAGCAACTTACATTATTTTGTACTGTTACTGATTGTAAAGCACTCTTTCTTAGATGAGAAAAAAGGGGGAAGGGGAGTATAAGGTTCCTAAGAATTATTCCTGAATTAAAGCACTAACATAAAATTTTAGGTTTGCCAATGGAAGTTACAATATGTGATATGCTGAAATTTAATTTTTTTTTAATGCACACTGATCAGTTAGAACATTATAATTACCCTTCTAGATTGGTAATAAGTATATAAGTATCAGTATTCCACATGGAGGGCATAAGCAATATAAACACTACGTAGTTTGTGAGGTACTCGTGGAATGGGTAGCGCATAACCAGGTAATCCCTCACTTGACAACTGACAGATCAGAGACAATTTTCTGACACATGGTGCTTAACAAAGCTTGGAATGAAATTATGCCTGCCACCCCCCGTTCCCCTGACCTCCTACATAGTTCTGTGGACACTGTTGCAATCCCCCCGACCTTCAACATAAAGTATGGTGAAGATTACCTTTACCAAAATGATTATAGAGGGACCTGAAGGATTGAGAATTGCACGGCAGCCCACAGCTGCAAAAGTCATCAACGTTGAAACCAGTTTCCTATAAACAACATCAGTAAATGCAGCTGATGGTGTTATTGTTACAACATACTTAACACTATATACTAATAAATAATACAATTGGCATCATGTGAAAAAGAAGGGAATAAGAAAGGTGACTAAGCAACTATTATGAAGCTTAAGATGTTATGAAGGTTGAAAACGAGTGTCACAGAAACAGAAGGTTTCATCAAATGTTCATGAAGCCACTAGGAGACAGCAAAGTCGTTTAAGTAACTTGTGGGTGTGTGGCTGGATAAACTCTTCAAAAGAACACTGATATTTCAACTAGTACCCCCTAAGGTATACTCATACATGGTGTCCCAGAAGTGTTGTGACAAACTTCTACGGGAGGTGGGGTACATAATAAGGATTGCGAATTGCACGGCAGCCCACAGCTGCAAAAGTCATCATACACTGCTAGGTGGTGCTGTACACGAGAGCACTGGATGGGAACACCACTTGCTTGAAGATGTTCCAACAAATATGCGTAAAAAATGTGGTTCCATTGTGATGGGATACCTGCTCATTTTGGACTGGCTGTGTGTGCATTTGAACAGATCATTCCTGTTTCGATGGATTGGGTGTGGTGGACCAGTTCCCTGGCCCCAACGCTCACTGGGTTTACTGAGCCCTGATTTCTTTCTGTGGGGAGCCGTGAAATCTCTTGTATCACGATCCTGTGGAGTCTAAAATGGATCATATCGCAAGAATTGTCTGCGCAGCTGCTACAATTAAAGAAACTCCTGGTGTGTTTCAACGTGTCAGGCATGCGTAGCGACTGATGGTGCTAACTTTGAGCACCCGTTGGAATACACTCCTGGTGTGTTTCAACGTGTTAGGCATGCGTACCGACTGATGGTGCTAACTTTGAGCACCTGTTGGAATATTAGAGATGTGTTCATATCATACACAGTGTTTACTCATTAGGTATAAAAGATGTTTCAAATGAAGCATGCTTTTGTTTCCTTTTTGGTCTCTGACCTCTGCTACCACCTAGCCCAGTCGTTTTGAACCATAGGTTGCTATGCAATTCTCAATCTTTATGATGTGCCCCACTTCCCCTGAAGTTTGTCGCAACATTTCTAGAAAACCCTATATAAAGAAAGAAGTAGGCCATTCTAGCCCCTGGCAAGCAAAAATTTCCCACACTTCCTTCTGCACTGTGATGTCATGTAGAGTATCTGTGCATTCAGTAGAACATGGAAATCGTGATGTGCCTCCAAGGAAAATAACTCTTTTTGTGTCAATATGAGCATGGGTTACTGCAACTGCACCATGGTACAGGGCATTAGTGTTGCTCAAAAGATGAAAAATTCAAAGATGAGCTCTTGAAATGTTAATGAATAGTTTGATGCAAATGCATGGACATTTTCACATCATGTGGCAGAAACTTAAAAATAATGCCTTTACCAAAACCAGTGGCATAGCGTAGTGTTCCTGACATGCTGAAGGTTGTGGGTTCAAATCCCTACATATGATACTACAGTTTTATTTTTATTTTTACATCTTTACTGGAATAACTTTGATCATTCTTGTTATTTAGTTAATTGCTATACAAATAATTTTTATTTCTAATGCTTTGCTGCATCATTTTAATCATCATATTAACTTTTTTATTTGTTCTAATTTTTTCTTCCTCTCATCCTTTTCTTATCTGAAACTTTTGTGATGTGATTTTTAATTACTAGTATTTATCTATCATAATACTGGTATTTAATAAGCATTTGAAAATACCAATCTATAGGGTACAAAACAAAATAATCTATTTGTATTAGCTATGCAATGGTATTGACAACGTATTTTTCGTTACAAGATGCACATGTTTTTTTGACAGTAGTCATCATACAAACATTTAAAACACGAATTCTTGCTGCACTATGGACAAAATAACAGAGATTAAGGTTTAAATAAAAGAAGACAGTTATTAATAAAACTAAATTCATGGGCAAAAATATACACGGCCAATGAAAAAAAAAATTAGCATTTCCTTTTAGAGGTTTCCAATTCATTTAAGATTTATTGCTGAGCATGCTTGACGTGTTGACATAGTTCTGTAAGAGTTGTCGGTTGAAGAGTCACTTCTTGTCCCATCATCGTGTTCCACACATGCTCAATTGGGGACAAGTCCAGAGGTCATGCTGGCCAAGGAAGTTGCTGCACATCTTGCAGAGAATACTGGAACAACCCATCACCTTCCTATTGCAAGAATGGCAAAAGAACAGGTCTAACAACATTCTGCTCATACCCAGCCCTGGTCAGCATCCCCTCCAGAAACACCAAAGTTTGTAGCTTATCACACCTCAGACAATAAGCCTGGGGTGGGGCCAGTAAGTTTGGATCAATGCACTCTATGAGACAACATTCACCAGGTATATGCACTAAAGTCCATCTCTTGTGGCCAGGCAGAATCTGCTTTCATCGATGAAGACTGCGGCGCACCATTCCATCTTCAGAGTGATCCTCTGACAGCACCAGTCAAGCAGTGCATGTCTATGTTGTGATGAGCAGAAGATTGTGCACGCCTGTAGTCCCACTACTAACATCTGGTTCACAACAGTTCATGTTGACATGTCTGGTCTCACAAGCCCTCTCATCTGTGTTGTGGTAGCTGTATGATCTGCCACCGCTGCCCTTCACAATATGACGATACTGGTGGGCGCCTGCGCTGTGCAGACACACAGTACCATTTCTACAGGTGAGAATGTCCACATGACCACCGATACCAGCATCGTTCCACAGCTGATACAATATGTCCAACTTGTATGGTGCTCTGAAACGTCCGTCTCACCACTCAGGCCACAATTTAACTCCTTTCAAACTCGCTCAGTTGGCTCTAGAAAGCACAAGTGCGTCTCTGTGGCATGGTTGCCTACTTGCTCCACGTTTGCATCACACTGAACCTTCTCGCTATGAGCATATGAGCATTCGTATTAAAGAGCAGACACAGATGCCACTATTCTGTCTGTTGATGGATGATGTTGAAACCATTATCAGTACACCTACTATCTCCCAAGTGGCATATGCCATCAGCGCATCAATGTTGTCTTGCCAGGTGTACTAAGTTTTGTTTTCCAGGAGTGTAAAATGATAAAATGGTAGAAATTAAATCAAAGTTAATACATAAAAAGTATGGACAAAGATTCCAAATGAAAAAGAGCAAATAAAATAATATGTTTAAATCAATATAATAACGATAAAAGTTATGCATATAAAAATAAAAAAGGCACCTGATGAGATTGAATCACTCAACCTTCAGCATATGATGAGTGTGTCTAAACCACTATACTACGTGGACACTGTGAGAAATGATGCTGATGAATCACAAGTATAAGAAATACCAGAAACTGCGAAAGTTGAAAAAAATCTTATTAAGAGATGTGGGAACAGTGTGCGACAACTCTAATCTCTCATGTTCTCCCAGATGTGCTGAAATACATTGGAGGCTATATCGCATTACAATGTCAAGACACTGATAACTCATTGGTTTTTCCAGCAACAAAAAGTAAAGTACGAAAGCATAATTCAGAGTGAATACAATTATATCTTGTGGGGATGTTTCTCATCCAATGCCAGCATGGAAAAATAAAGTGTTGTACTTTGCAGCAGAATTTGTTGCTTTTCATGCAAACAAGTGTGCTAACATAAAAAAAGGTTGTAAAATGCACTATATCTTTAAACAAAAGTTACCCGAGATTCATGACACAGTCGTTGCTCTTTTTGTAAGAACACGATTAGGAATCCGAATTAAGACACTAAGTTGGAAGCCAGAATGAAATGTGCCACAAGAAGGAAGGAGCTATGAATTATATCTTCATCTGGTAAATGATAAAGAGAAATCTGGAAAAGGCTGCATTACCATCTGCTTCTTCATCAAACAAGTGATTTATTTTCCCCTCTTAAATATGGTTTATTTGGTCCTAAGGTGCAATACATCTGTCAAGCCACTTGATTTGATTTGTCCAGATCTTTATTAAATTTAATCAACAGGAAAATGAACGAATAATACGCCCCAATGGCTGCGGTTTGGTGCATTTGCCATGCAAACCCACAGCTGTGCTGCACTATGCATTCTCACTAACATCAGTCGGATCCAGCCAATAGCAAGTGTTCTTGCTGAAATGGACCATCCCGGAATCTCTACCATTTTTGAAAATTAGGGGTGGCAGCAGGGAGGAGGTGAGGTGCGGGGGTTTACCTTTCGAAATGTCGACACTTTCTGACAAATTTACCTATCTGCAGTCCCAGAAGTTATTCAAACATCTTTTAACTGGGGAAACCTTAAAGTTCACAGACAGGACTAATGAATATTTTCAAACACACTACTTCTTACACAATGTTGCATGCAGGGCTCTGCAGCATGTCGCCCCAAATATGAGTTTTAGTTGACCCTACAACACAATTATGACTGCAGTCGAAGTCATAATGACAGCCTTAAAGAACAAATGAAAACTTTTCCCTGATTAAGATTCTGTCAAAATGAGGTAATTAGAAATGGAACTCAAGCTTGGACAGGGAAGTAAATCAGCTCTGTCCTGCTCAAAGGAATCATCCCTGCATTTGCCTGAAGTGATTTACAGAAATTGCTAAAATCCTAAATCTGCTGTAAGTGGATTTTAACCCTGATCTTTACTACTGTTGAGTCCAGTGTCTTAACCTCTCTGCCACCTCACTTGGTGGCTAAACAAGACTCTGATTTGCATACAAATCACCAGTGGCTAGACCTAATATGCTTCTCAAGGTCCCCATTCACACACAAACAATTACACGAAACTTAATTGTGTTCTTCATCACCATTTGAAACACGTATTTGGTAAACTATTTAACACTGCTAAATATTTTATACAATACAATAAAGATATCTAACTATTTTTACTTACAGTTGTGATTTATGCCTACTTACCAAGTTCATTGTAGACAAAGGAATCAGTCTGCACTCTTTCACTAAATTTGTGAGTTTCACAGCAAACCAAGACTGGCACATTGTAAGTGTGAGCAAGCAAAGCTATTTGCGAGGCCCCTGCACGAGACATCACATATCCATTTGCCAGGAGTGCATGGGCTCCAAGTAATACCTTTGTTGCCTGTGGAATTGTGGATGGTTCCAATGTGATTACATAGGTTTTTAAACAAACAGATAATTTGACTACAAAGAATTATTATTTCTCATTACAAGAGATGCACAGTATGAATATAATAATCCTTGAATCCAAATTATTGTGACATTGTCTCACGTGATTGTGCAGTAGCAAGTTGGTTCCTTTCTTATTAATTAATCCACTAAGTATTAAAAGAGTTTTTTTTTACACAATAAACGTTTTACACCACACTTTTGGTGAATTTTTAGTTCGATATTTTCAAGTACGTATGTTCATATGTATAAATATAATAGAGGGAAACATTCCACGTGGGAAAAATATATCTAAAAACACAGATGATGTGACTTACCGAACGAAAGTGCTGGCAGGTCGATAGACACACAAACAAACACAAACATACACATTAAATTCAAGCTTTCGCAACAAACTGTTGCCTCATCAGTTACGAGGGAAGGAGAGGGAAAGACGAAAGGATGTGGGTTTTAAGGGAGAGGGTAAGGAGTCATTCCAATCCCGGGAGCGGAAAGACTTACCTTAGGGGGAAAGAAGGGGTATACACTCGCGCCCCCCCCCCCCCCCACACACACACATATCCATCCGCACATACACAGACACAATGTCTGCTTGTGTCTGTGTATGTGCGGATGGATATGTGTGTGTGTGTGCGCGCGCGCGAGTGTATACCCCTTCTTTCACCCTAAGGTAAGTCTTTCCGCTCCCGGGATTGGAATGACTCCTTACCCTCTCCCTCAAAACCCACATCCTTTCGTCTTTCCCTCTCCTTCCCTCTTTCCTGAAAGCTTGAATTTAATGTGTATGTTTGTGTTTGTTTGTGTGTCTATCGACCTGCCAGCACTTTCGTTCGGTAAGTCACATCATCTTTGTTTTTAGATATGTTCATATGTATAAAATTAACAGAATGTAGTTTATTTCACAACAAAGAACCGAACATGAGAGAGTACTTCCAGAACATTAGCATCCCAACTGACTATTAACCATACTATTACAGCTTATCATACAACAGTGTACCCAAGTATGTCCACATTCAAAATTAAGTACAGCCACACTACACCAGTGAATGGGAAGAGACTAAATAGTGACTATGTAAATAGGGTCACATTTGGTTCTTCAATTTAGCATCATATATGATCAGTTAATGTGTACTTAAAAGCTTGCATACAAATCCTCTTGAAAATGACCAAATGTTTGAGGGTGGTCAACAATGTGGAGTAAAACATCTGGTTTCAAATAAAACTACAGCTTCAGCAAAAAAAAAAAAGTGTATTTTAATTGATTTTTGATGGATATGTATTCAAATATGAATAAAACCTCCAAATATATTCTGTAACTTTTTCTTTTTTTAAGGAACATTCCGAACAGCTTTCATTCTTAATAAATAAGTGCCCAATCTGGATGGATTTATGGGATAGCCAATTAAGAACTACATCAATTTGCATTATAATTAGTTTTTCTTCATCTACTAAAAGTATGCAAGCAGTTAACATTAATCACAATTTTAGAAAAAATTTAAAAAATGTCTCTCAGGGAGTGGGGTAAGCTGTAGAAATACTATCATCCTAGTACCCATCACCAAGGCAAAGGTCGCTAACGCACGCTTGGTCAATGGTGCTTGAACTGGGAGTAAGCTGGCTCAAATCCTGGCAGTGGAATAGATTTTCAATGTCAGTATTTGGCTGGCAAGCGGGATAGAGGTGGTGGCGTAAACTTCTGATCATTAGACTTTGTACCAATTTCCTGGTTTAAATAACAAATCTCTCTGCAGTCTCTCATGAAGTAAGGGTATGTGACATAGTTGACAGTGACCCATAAGTCTAATAGAGACGTTAAGCTCGGTGGCCCCCTTGGTGCTGTTTGGTTGGAACAGTCTGTGCGCCGGCACCAGGTTTCACTATCTCTCTGCTCTCATCATCATCCAATACTAATATTACACCCCACCCCCCCACACACACACACCTTCCCTTCCCTTCCACACTTGCACTACTGGCCATTAAAATTGCTACACCACGAAGATGACGTGCTACAGACGCGAAATTTAACCAACAGGAAGAAGGTGCTGTGATATGCAAATGATTAGCTTTTCAGAGCATTCACACAAGGTTGGCGCTGGTGGCGACTCCTACAACGTGCTGACATAAGCAAAGTTTCCAACCGATTTCTCATACACAAACAGCACTTAACCGGCGTTGCCTGGTGAAATGTTGTTGTGATGCCTCATGTAAGGAGGAGAAATGTGTACCATCACATTTCCGACTTTGATAAAGGTCGGATTGTGGCCTATCGCGATTGCGGTTTATCGTATCGCGACATTGTTGCTCGCGTTGGTCGAGAGCCAATGACCGTTAGCAGAATATGGAATAGGTGGGTTCGGGAGGGTAATACGGAACGCCGTCCTGGATCCCAACGGCCTCGTATCACTAGCAGTCGAGATGACAGGCATCTTATCCGCATGGTTGTAACGGATCCTGCAGCCACGTTTCGATCCCTGAGTCAATAGATGGGGACGTTTGCAAGACAACCATCTGCACGAACAGCTCGACATTGTTTGCAGCAGAATGGACTATCAGCTCGGAGACCATGGCTGCGATTACCCTTGACGCTGCATCACAGACAGGAGCACCTGCGATGGTGTACTCAATGACAAACCTGGGTGCACGAATGGCAAAACGTCATTTTTTCGGATGAATCCAGGTTCTGTTTACAGCATCATGATGATCGCATCCATGTCTGGCGACATTGCGGTGAACGCACATTGGAAGCGTGTATTCCTCATTGCCATCTACATCTACATCTACATCCATACTCCGCAAGCCACCTGACGGTGTGTGGCCATACTGGCGTATCACCTGGCATGATGGTATGGGGTGCCAATGGTTACACGTCTCGGTCACATCTTGTTCGCATTGACGGCACTTTGAACAGTGGACATTACATTTCAGATGTGTTATGACCTGTGGCTCTAACCTTCATTCGATCCCTGGGAAACCCTACATTTCAGCAGGATAATGCACTACCGCATGTTGCAGGTCCTGTACGGACCTTTCTGGATACAGAAAATGTTCGACTGCTGCCCCGGCCAGCACATTCTCCAGATCTCTCACCAACTGAAAACGTCTGGTCAATGGTGACCGAGCAACTGGCTCTTCACAATACGCCAGTCACTACTCTTGATGAACTGTGGTATTGTGTTGAAGCTGCATGGGCAGCTGTACCTGTACACACCATCCAAGCTCTGTTCGACTCAATGCCCAGGCGTATCAAGGCTCTTATTACGGCCAGAGCTGATTGTTGTGGGTACTTATTTCTCAGGATCTATGCAACCAAATTGCGTGAAAATGTAATCACATGTCAGTTCTAGTATAATATATTTGTCCAATGGATACCTGTTTATCATCTGCATTTCTTCTTGGTGTAGCAATTTTAATGGCCAGTAGTGTATTTCATGTTTCATTTAATTTTCCAGATTTATTATCTGTCCATCTGGGCAAAAGAGCTGTTGATGAAAAACCACCAGTCTAACAGTCCACAGCTGTTCATCATCTTGTTTTGACAATCTTTTGCTGTTATATCACACTGTTATACAGGTGTTCTACTTTTCTTTTTGCTTTACATCATGATAAAACTTTTACAGGCATGGGAGACTGAACCTTACCTCACGCATGATGAAACTGGCAGCAGGTAACAATACATATGAACATTTTAGGCCATGCTTCACAAGTCGGCGCAACATTTCCCGCCCTTCAAGCCACGGCCGCCCATCTGCCACAACAACATGAAATCTTTTCCCGCTATCATGAGCCTTCAGCAGAATTCTCGTCAACAACGATGAACTGAAAATAAAGAAAATTGTTTATAAATTAATAATAGTTATAGATTACTAAACAAAATATTATGAAAAGGCACATTTCTACTCAGCATATGACGACATGCTTAGTTGCTGACAAAAACAAAGAAAAGACTGTTACACACTGAGCTTTCAGCCAAAGCCCTCTTCGAAAAGGAAAACACATTCACACAAGCAAGCACACCTCACACACGACCACTATCTGCAGTCACTCTGGCCAGAATTCAACTGTTCTGCACAGAGTGGAAGCGTCAATTTGGAGTGGAGTGGGGAACGGGGAAGGATAGCCCCACCCCCTTCTTTCACACTGACCTTCACATTTTCAGATTCCACCAGTCTCTGTCCCTCAAAAACTTATTATTGCAAAAACGCATCTCCAAGCACAGGTATCCCAGAACCACCTCTGCTCCCTCAAGAAGATACTGCTACTTATGCAATCCCTATCACAAGCATCATATCTCTGAAGTTGAATCCCTTGCACTCCAGCACCTGGAAGAGCATTCCAGACACCACCTCTAAGTTATCCAGTCTGCTGACATCCTACTGCCAACCCAGTTCCTAACCTACCCACAGTGTTCCTCCTCATTAACTCCTCATAGCACTCACATCTGTATAGCTAACCGAAATTCCTTGCCCCACTCCACTACATCCATATCTGAAACAATCCCAGAACACTGTTTTTAACCTTTCCACCAAAATACTCTGCCCCAAAGAAGTTCTAGTCCTATCCAAAGGCCTCACCATCAGCCCTGCACCCAAATTTAACCACACTGGACTTGACAAAGACCTACTCTCCTTCTCTCAATCCTTGAAATGGGAACACTCCTTTGCCACCAATCCCTCCAACCTAATCCCCATTCATACCTGTTATCCTCCCCGCCTCTAACCTAACCACCCTTAGGTCACGTTTCAAGAATCCAACTTGGCCTCACCTCCTTCCCCTGGTCCCTTCCCAAGAACAACTTTTCACCAGAAGAAAGGACAGCCAAACACAGCCCCAGAACAGATCCTGACCTAATCATCCTAATTGCGGAAAAAGTCAGAGAACCTCTCTCCTGAATTCATTTCCCTTCTCACCCCTTTGACATCACACACACACACACACACACACACACACACACACACACCTACCTTCCACCTGATCTCCAAAATCCACAAGCCTAACAATCCTGAGCAACCCGTTGTAGCTGGTTATTGTGCTTCCACTGAAAGAATTTTGGCCCTCACTGATCAACACTTCCAATCACCTACCCAAAATTGAGCCTCCCAAGTCATAGATATCAACAACTTACTTCACCGACTCCCCACCAACCACACTCCTTTACCTCTTGGATCCCATTATCTGGACTCGGGGCCAAGGCACCCTATCCCAATTCCTTCACAACTTCAACTTCTCTTCCTCCTGCTTTACCTGGTCTTTCTCAACCCAGCAAGCCACCTTCCTGGACGTTGACCTGCTCGTTTCTGATGGGTCCATCCACAACTTCGTACACATAAAACCCACCAACCATGCCTGCATTTCAACAGCTGCTATCCCTTCCACACCAAAATATCCCTCCCACACAGCCTGGTCACTCAGGGACAGTGCATCTGCTGTGATTAGAACACCCTTACCCAGTTCGCTGAAGGGCTCACAAAGTCTTTCACAGAGAGGCACTGTCCCCCAGACCTGGTCTGCAAAAAGATTTCCCATGCCATTCCCCACACACACATCCAATCCTCCCACCACTGCTAAAAGTCAGCTACAAAGGAGTGCCCCCCTTCATCACCTAGTATCACCCTGGACTGAAACAAATGAGCCATATCCTTCGCCAGGGCTTTGATTATCTACCACCCTGCCCTGAAACAAGGGAAATCCTACCCAAGATCCTTCCCTACCTCATTAAGTAGTGTTCCATCATCCACCCAAACCCCACAACATCCTAGCCCACATCTATGCCACTGCCAATCCTAACCCCTTGTCACAGGGATCACATGCCTGTGGAAGACCCAGGTGCAAGAACTGCCAAATCCACCCACCCAGCACTACCTATTCCAGTCCTGTCACAGGCTAGGCCACCAGTGAAAAAATCCATATCATATACCATCTCTGCTGCAATCAGTGCACAGTTTTTTTTTGTTTTTTTTTTTTTAATTGGTATGTCTACCAACCAGCTGTCCATGAGGATGGATGACCACTGCCAAAGTGTGGCTAAGAGAAAAGTGGACCACCTTTGGCACAAAATGCAGCAGAACGTTAGATGCTCGATTTCAACTGCCTGCTTTACAACCCAGGACATCTGGATCCTGCCCTCCACCACCAGCTTTTCTGAACTTCATCATTGAGAGTTATCCTTACAACACATTCTCTGGCCCAGAAATCATCCTGTCCTCAACCTAAGGTAACCCACTGTCTCCACAGTCTCCAGCCAACAGTTTCACCTCTTCTCTCTTATCATCTCCTCCAAATTCACGTCCCCTCACCCCTCACTCTCTGCCACTGCAACCACCAGTCTTTTCCCCTTCTCTGCTCCTCTCCTTTTCTGCTCACCTCCTCCTACAGCCTCCTGATGCTGCTCCTGGTAGCCTTATCCCGCCTCCTACTACCTGCACACTCCTCCAGGCAGCGCTGACTCCTCTCCCTCCAGCCATATCCTGCTATACCTCCTCCCTTCCCTGCCCCATTCTGGATTGCTGCTACTGCTGGAACAATACAATTGCATTTTGGCCAGAGTGATCGGAGATAGCGGTCATGTATGCATGGGGTGTGCCTGGCTGGGTGAATTGCGAGTTTTTATTCTCCTTTCTGAAAGAGAGATTGGCTGTAAGCTCAACGTGTAGCAGTCTTTCTCAATGTGTTATCCTTACCAGGCACAGTGATCTACCCATTCATAATATTGTTGATATTCCAACCAGGACTTCCCATAGTTTGATTAAACAAAATGATACTCTGATAAGCAGTTAAACCAATTATTGGCAATTATGAGTCATCCTTTACCAACTTAAGCAGTTTGTGAAATTGCTTCACATAGTTCTTTATTATTATTCTACCAGTCACAACATGAAATGTAAAAATCTTCATAGGCAAATGGGATACTTCGTTTGTTGGCAGTCTGGTTGGGTTGAGGAGATTATCTCCAAATCTGAGATTAGTACGACAGTTTGGGATGCCTTCACTACACTGAGTATTCAGAGCAATAACAGTGATGTCATTGGAACTTTTCTGCAAGATAATTTACAAATTTTGTTATGAGTTAGTGTTTTTAGCTATAACACAAATGGCTGCTAAACAAATGGCGTTCTGTGGCTTGATAGCCAAATGGCTAAGAAGTCTAAATTTTTGAAGTGACTTTAAGTTCCAAAATCTTACAGTTAGTTATGGACTCTTGTGGAGGGAAGAAGGCAAGACTGATGAGATGTGGATATGGAGTGCTAACAGCAGTTTTAAATTTCACAGAGAAACTTTACAGTTCCAGCACAGGTGCACGAGATTTTACAGATGCAGCTTTGTTATAGTAATTCCTGATTGGCAATGTGATTTTCAAAGTCAAGTGTACAGTGATTTAGCCTCAGCTGATGTGGCAATTTTGTGTCAGATTAGGGAGCAAACAGTTGCTTGGAATTAAAGTGGGAGTAAATCATATTGTTTCTGGGGAGTTATCCTGAGATGCTTTTCTCTGATGAGGCCACCAAATATACTGTAAACAGTAACTTGGAGACTAAAAAGTTATTGTTAACATGTTTCCAGTCCAGTGGTTGGATCTTGTGCAGCTGGCTTGCTACAGGGAAGAGTGGTGACTCCCTAACCTCGGCTCATCAGCTGAAGTAAGACATCAATCCTCACAAAAATCTATTTCAGTAATGCATCAATGCAAATAAATAATAGAGGTCTGCTGATTCACGATTCCTTTGTGACAATAATTGTGTTGCCTAGTGGCATTTCATGAATCACACAAACTTGCAGACTGTGGAACATTTCACAGGCATGCTTTTGCAAAATTGGTCCACTAAGAAGGGATATTTCACTATTAATTCTAAGTCTCTGTCTCTGTTCTAGCACACAATCTGATTTATTGTTTTCCAGCACCTGTACTATAGCCTATTGGTTTTACAGAGTTAACAAAGCACAAGATTAAACTTTTTAAAATTTGTGACTATTGGCTCCTTTAAAGTTGTTCTTGTTTTGGCAGCTAGGAAACAGGAAAGGAGCAGGGAAGACAGATTTTAGCACCCTTTGAGAATGAGGCAATTAGAGACAGACCACAACTTAGATTTAGACATAAATGTGAAGTAAATTGACTAGTACCTTTTAAAGTACCATCCTGCCATTCACTTTAAGCGACTTTGGGGAACTACAGGAAATTTAAATCTGGAAGCAATCTGAACCACACTCCTGAATGCAAGTCCATTGTGCCACCTCACTTGGTCTTGCTAAGTAGTATGTAAATATTTCTCTCCCATCTCAAATATTGCCAACATTGATTTCTTCCTCAGAGAGGAAGAAGAAACTCTTCAGTTTTGTGGATTATTATTACTAGATGTTCCTACACAATGACAGTCTTTGTGGCAAATAGACTTAAGTAAGTTATTTGCTGCTTTTAACTTGTGATTTACAGTGGATCTCACACACTTCTTTTAGCTTTGTTTCTTACTGTACATCTCTCCCTTTGCCAGTGATGTTATACCAATATACTTTTAACTGATTTTAATGAGAATTTAGGCTTTTTCGGTATAATGACTTATATTCTTCTTGAGTTTTCCACCAGATCCTGCATTCAACTATGTCACAGGCCTGCCCAGCTGCCATTCTCAGAAGAATTGTTGTACTGTATCTTGCTCAACTGATGTCTCATCAGAGATGACCCCTCTCCCTCATTCTATTCACAGAAGAAAGTGCACCATTGTAGCTGTGCACCATTGTAGCTGTGCACCATTGTAGCTGTCTAATGATGCTGTGTAAACATGCAATGTCAAAGTGGTATAAATGTGTCCTGAGATTTGCATTCCCCCGCCTGCTAGGACAATGAGTATTTTGCTTTAATCATGTTAAGATGGGATTTAACATCTGGCTTAAATTAAGCCCTTGTCTTTATAAGATTCCATGTCATTAAATTTGGTGAACCATTTATAGTCTTTAGCATTAACCCAATTACTTGAGAACCATTCCTATATTAAGGTATTTTCAGAATTTTCTTTTTCTCCTACGTTCCCCTCCCAGCATTTATATTTGGCCTGAACAGCTTCTGAATTATAAGCTGATATATGAGATATGATCAGCAAGTAATGGAGGTTTTTGTTTTTCTCTAATAATCTTTATTTATTCATCAACATCAACTCTATCGCCTTTTCCAAGTAATCCCATTCAGATATAATACACTCGTGCCATGTCATTAAGTCAAATTATGCATCTACCAGACTACTGGGATTGTTCAGGACAAAATGTGTTAAAAAATATCACACAAAGTTATATCTGGAGTAGCACTTAACAGACATGGAATGAAATATGAGCCATAAGTTGTCACCTCACTCCTGTGTCCTTCAGCACTGAACATGTAATAAACCACAGTTCTTTGCTTCAGCTGGCAGACGGTTTTAATTACAAGTTGCAGCAAGCCCTTCCTGCAACCTATAGGCTGTTGGGGGGGGATCTCTTGTGTGGTATTAGTTCTGACAGATAAAAAGCAAAATATTTCATCTGAAAAATGGTGTTAAATGGAATACTGAAATATCATGTTTAGTCGAATGCAGAATCTAATGGCAAGGAATCTGACAACACAGTAAGACTGTATCCATCAGGTCTCACTCACATTCATACCAGCTAAATTACTTAAGGATACCATACACCTAATAAAAGTAGTACACAGTTTTAAGTTCAATTAATTACTGTCAGCTACAACATATGACAAACAATTTTAGTGCTATGAAGTGAAATCATAGATGAGCTAATTTTACCGACTGAGAAGCAAGTTTTATTAAAAAGATTATACTAATTTGCTACCTTTCTGTTCAATTTGGTGAACCATTTATAGTCTTTAGCATTAAATCAGCCGCCTTTAGTGAATTAGCAGTCTAGTTAAAAGTTGATTAACTCTCTTCCGTAAATTGATTCCTTAGGATAGATAGGATGTGTGACTGCTGCGTACAGACGCAGGAGGAGCTGGCCACTGTTCGCGAACAGCTAAACGTGTTGATGGCCACGGTCAGCCGTCTTCAGGCTGCTGCCTCGGAGTGTAGCAGCAGTGGGGAGTCTGGTGCGTCGCATGGTACACCCCAGGTGTTACGTGCTTCACCCACTGTCCCTGCTGTCGAGACATCTTCGCGGGTACCGGGCGTGGTTGGGCCACCCTCTCACCAAGGGTAGTGGCGGGTTCAGCGGCGTTCGTGGCGCACGAGGTGGAGGGTAAATGTTGAGGCTGGCCGTGTGGCATCACCTGCTCTGCCTGTGAGTGGACATGTGGCTGCTCCTTCAGCAAGGTCCGAGCAGGCACACGGGGGGAGGGGTTTATTAGTCATTGGGAGCTCCAACGTTAGGCGGGTGATGGAGCCCCTTAGGGAAATAGCGGAAAGGTCGGGGAAGAAGGCCAGTGTTCACTCTGTCTGCTTGCCGGGGGGTCTCATCCGGGATGTGGAGGAGGCCCTACTGGCGGCGATAGAGAGCGCTGGGTGCATGCGACTGCAAATTGTTGCTCATGTCGGCACCAATGACTCCTGCTGTTTGGGTTCAGAGGTCATCCTCAGTTCGTACAGGCGATTGGCGGAATTGGTGAAGGCGGAGAGCCTCGCTCGCGGGGTGGAATCAGTGCTAACTATCTGTAGTATCGTTCCCAGAACCGATCGCGGTCCTTTGGTTTGGAGCCGAGTGGAAGGCTTAAACCAGATGCTCAGACGATTCTGCGGAGATGTGGGTTGCAAATTTCTCGACCTCCGCTATCGGGTGGAGAAATGTAGGGTCCCCCTGAATAGGTCAGGCGTGCACTACACGCTGGAAGTGGCTACAAGGGTAGCGGAGTACGTGTGGAGTGCACATGGGGGCTTTTTAGGTTAGAGAATTCCCTCCCTAGGCCCGACAAGACGCCTCCTGAGACGCGGCAAGGTAGGTGGTGGTGGTGGTTTTTGGGGGAAGGAGACCAGACAGCGAGGTCATCGGTCTCATCGGATTAGGGAAGGACGGGGAAGGAAGTCGGCCATGCCCTTTGAAAGGAACCATCCCGGCATTTGCCTGGAGCGATTTAGGGAAATCACGGAAAACCTAAATCAGGATGGCCGGACGCGGGATTGAACCGTCGTCCTCCCGAATGCGAGTCCAGTGTCTAACCACTGCGCCACCTCGCTCGGTGGCAAGGTAGGAATAGGCAAAATGCAACAGGGAATAACAATATTAATGTGCTAATAGTAAACTGCAGGAGCGTCTATAGAAAGGTCCTAGAACTGCTCTCATTAATAAACGGCCACAACGCCCATATAGTACTAGGGACAGAAAGTTGGCTGAAACCAGATGTAAACAGTAATGAAATTCTAAACTCAGATTGGAATGTATATCGCAGAGACAGTCTGGACAGTGAAGGGGGAGGCGTGTTTATAGCAATAAGAAGTGCAATAGTATCGAAGGAAGTTGACGGAGATCCGAAATGTGAAATGATTTGGGTGAAGGTAACGGTTAAAGCAGGTAATTGGATGTCTCTATAGGCCCCCTGGCTCAGCAGCTGTTGTGGCTGAGCACCTGAAGGATAATTTGGAAAATATTTCGAGTAGATTTCCCCACCATGTTATAGTTCTGGGTGGAGATTTTAATTTGCCAGATATAGACTGGGAGACTCAAACGTTCATAACGGGTGGCAGGGGCAAAGAATCCAGTGAAATTTTTTTAAGTGCTTTATCTGAAAACTACCTTGAGCAGTTAAACAGAGAACCGACTCATGGCGATAACATATCAGACCTTCTGGTGACTAGCAGACCCGAATTATTTGAAACTATTTGCAGAACAGGGAATCAGCAATCATAAAGTGGTTACGGCATCGACGATTTCAGCCGTAAATAGAAATATTAAAAAAGGTAGGAAGATTTTTCTGTTTAGCAAAAGTGACAAAAAGCAGATTACAGAGTACCTGACAGCTCAACACAAAAGTTTTGTCTCAAGTACAGATAATGTTGAGGATCAGTGGACAAAGTTCAAAACCATCGTACAATATGCATAAGATGAGTATGTGCCAAGCAAGATCGTAAGAGATGGAAAAGAGCCACCGTGGTACAACAAGCGAGCCAGAAAACTGCTGCAGAAGCAAAGGGAACTTCACAGCAAACATAAACATAGCCAAAGCCTTGCAGACAAACAAAAATTACGTGAAGCGAAATGTAGTGTGAGGAGGGCTATGCGACAGGCACTCAACGAATTCAAAAGTAAAGTTCTATGTACTGACTTGGCCGAAAATCCTAAGAAATTTTGGTCTTATGTCAAAGCGGTAGATGGATCAAAACGAAATGTCCAGACACTCTGTGACCCAAATGGTACTGAAACAGAGGATGACAGACTAAAGGCCGAAATACTAAATGTCTTTTTCCAAAACTGTTTCACAGAGGAAGACTGCACTGTAGTTCCTTCTCTAGATTGTCGCACAGATGACAACATGGTAGATATCGAAATGGATGACAGAGGGATAGAGAAACAATTAAAATCGCTCAAAAGAGGAAAGGCCGCTGGACCTGATGGGATACCAGTTCGATTTTACACAGAGTACGCGAAGGAACTTGCCCCCCTTCTTGCAGCGGTGTACCGTAGGTCTCTAGAAGAGCGTAGCGTTCCAAAGGATTGGAAAAAGGCACAGGTCATCCCCGTTTTCAAGAAGGGACGTCGAACAGATGTGCAGAACTATAGACCTATATCTCTAATGTCGATCAGTTGTAGAATTTTGGAACACGTATTATGTTCGAATATAATGACTTTTCTGGAGACTAGAAATCTACTCTGTAGGAATCAGCATGGGTTTCGAAAAAGATGGTCGTGTAAAACCCAGCTTGCGCTATTCATCCACGAGACTCAGAGGGCCATAGACACGGGTTCACAGGTAGATGCCGTGTTTCTTGACTTCCGCAAGGCGTTCGATACAGTTCCCCACAGTCGTTTAATGAACAAAGTAAGAGCATATGGACTATCAGACCAATTGTGTGATTAGATTGAGTAGTTCCTAGATAACAGAATGCAGCATGTCATTCTCAATGGAGAAAAGTCTTCCGAAGTAAGAGTGATTTCAGGTGTGCCACAGGGGAGTGTCATAGGACCGTTGTTATTCACAATATACATAAATGACCTGGTGGATGACATCGGAAGTTCACTGAAGCTTTTTGCAGATGATGCTGTGGTGTATCGAGAGGTTGTAACAACGGAAAATTGTACTGAAATGCAGGAGGATCTGCAGCGAATTGACGCATGATGCAGGGAATGGCAATTGAATCTCAATGTAGAAAAGTGTAATGTGCTGCGAATACATAGAAAGATAGATCCCTTATCATTTAGCTACAAAATAGCAGGTCAGCAACTGGAAGCCGTTAATTCCATAAATTATCTGGGAGTACGCATTAGGAGTGATTTAAAATGGAATGATCATATAAAGTTGATCATCGGTAAAGCAGATGCCAGACTGAGATTCATTGGAAGAATCCTAAGGAAATGCAATCCGAAAACAAAGGAAGTAGGTTACAGTACGCTTGTTCGCCCACTGCTTGAATACTGCTCAGCAGTGTGGGATCCGTACCAGATAGGGTTGATAGAAGAGATAGAGAAGATCCAATGGAGAGCAGCGCGCTTCGTTACAGGATCATTTAGTAATCGCGAAAGCGCTACGGAGATGATAGATAAACTCCAGTGGAAGACTCTGCAGGAGAGACACTCGGTAGCTCGGTACGGGCTTTTGTTAAAGTTTCGAGAACATACCTTCACTGAAGAGTCAAGCAGTATATTGCTCCCTCCTACGTATATCTCGTGAAGAGACCATGAGGATAAAATCAGAGAGATTGGAGCCCACACAGAAGCATACCAACAATCCTTCTTTCCACGAACAATACGAGACTGGAATAGAAGGGAGAACCGATAGAGTTCCTCAGGGTACCCTCCGCCACACACCGTCAGGTGGCTTGCAGAGTATGGATGTAGATGTAAAACCCAATTACTTGAGAACCATTCCTTAATTTAGGTCTTTTCAGAATTTCCTTTTTCTCCTACGTCCCCCTCCCAGCATTTATATTTGGCCTTAACAGCTTCTGAATTATATGCTGATATATGAGATATGATCAGCAAGTAACGGAGGTTTTTGTTTTTCTCTAATAATCTTTATTTATTCATCAACATCAACACTGTCCCCTCTTTAAAGTAATCCCACTCAGATATAATACACTCGTGCCAGTGCTTTTTCCAATCTTGGAAGCACTTTGAAACTCACCTTTCATCATGGTGTTCAGCTCCTCCAGCAATTCTGTTTTTATCTCATCAATGGTAGCCAAACGACATCCTTTCATGGTTCCCATCAGCCTCAGGAATAGAAAGAAGTTGCAGGGGGCCATTTCCAGATAATACTGAGGCAATATAACAGTTTTTTTTTTAAACCAAAAAATCACGAACATGCATTCAGGTGTGAGTGCAAGGAATATAGGAATATCGTGACGCAATTTTCATGAGTTCTTTTGCCACAATTCTGGTCGTTTTCTTTGAACTTTACGAAAATGGCGCATGACTTCCAGGTAGTATTTCTTATTGACCGTATGATCATAAGGCAGGAACTCATGATGTAATATTCCATTGTAATTGAAAAAAATTGGCTCTTCAGGCAGTTTCCATTGAAACGATTGGGCCTTGGTTTCAATGTTATACCCGTATACTCGTGTTTTCTCATGTGTTATAACCTTCTTTATAAGTTCTGGATTGTTGTCAACTACATTCAGAAATTCCCAAGAGATGTCCATGCAACATTGTTTTTGGTCAAAGTTGAACAATTTCGGAACAAACTTTCCTGCTATACATTACATACTGAAAACACATGAAAAAATTGCTTGGCATGAGCCAACGGATATGCCAACATCATCAGCAGCCTCTCTGATGGTGACTGGGATTTTCCAGAATCATTTTCTTCACTTCTTCCACATTTTCATCAGAAATTGATGTGCTAGGGCATCTACAGTGGTTGTCATCTTCAACGAGTTTTCGACTCTGATTCAAACATTCGTAAGACTCATAAACTCTTGTCTTTCAATAGTAAATTTGCCAAAAAGTCAGTCAACATTTTGAATGCAGTGCTGTACTTTATTCCATTTTTCGAGCAAAATTTAATGCAAATTCTTTGATCCATCTTTTTCGAAAGTAATACTTCACCAAGCATTCAAAAACACATAATTTTTCTGATTGTCAACAATAAACTAAATATTCAAAACAGCTGAAAATGCAAATATACCATGTGCACCAACAATATAAAAAAATTGAAAATTGGATGTATAAAAGCCTGTGAAATTAAAAAATTTCTTTTACTTCTTGATCATACCTCGCATATTCTGAAGATTAATAACTGCTTTAATGGTGCCACATCAATTTTATTGAAAGAACATGGTTCACTGAAAAGTGTACAAGACTATGCTATCAAATTACAACTCACCATCCATACGTGAGTATCGTGTCACCATTAGTTATTTTGTCTAGAACAGCATTACAAATTGCCTGGCCTGCCACATCTATCTGTTCTCTTATGTATGTGTCAACAGAGTCATGTAACTTCTTCTTTGCCTGCAAAAAATGTAATCTTTGTAAATTTTAAGTACACATGCACGACTACAATATCAGCAAAAACAACAAATTATTATATGTATACCCTGACATAACCACACATACAAAATGTGGTCTGATGTTTCTCTTAAGCTACTCTAATCATTCTGTAACTAACTTTATGTGATTTATAATTACTTTGAATATATAAAATGATGAAAACTTAGCGACAAAGTAACTTGCACATGAAATCACTGCCAAGTGACACAGCTCGATGATTCTTGGACCACACATAGAAAGAACTGTACAGTATAGTACAGAAGGCAACTAAAAGAAATAAACAATGAGATAAACAGAAATAACACTTTCATTAAAAGTCAATAATTGCACTGAAGTCAACATGATTTGTGATGGCACCATCAATGTTACAAAGGGTGGGACATGGTTCTTAATAGGGTATGAGAGTACCGTGGACAGCAATGTATGCTCTACAACGTGATTCCATGATGGCCACAAGGTGGTAAGGAGTTGTTCTTCCCCCACCAGTTGGACAGTTGTTGGTGCATATGGGCAAGCTGCATTACTTTGTCTTCCAAACGCATCATATGTGTGCTTGACGTGATTTAAGTCGGGGGCAATGGACAGACCAGTCCGTTCACTGCATGTCCCCTGGTTCCAGCTCCTTCACCTGTGCTGTTTGATGCAGTTGCACATTGTCATCCATAAAAATGGAGGCAGGGTCAAATGCACCCCTGGGAAGACACACATGGGAAAGGAGTACAATGTCACAATAATGTTGACCAGTGATTGTACTGCCTTCTTAGCTTTGGAGGTCAGTTTTCCCATGCAACATTGTGCTTTACCACACCAACACCTGTGCTACCAAAACAAACATGTTCGGCAATGTTCTTGAGCGCATTACGTGTTCCCACCTCTTACTATATGAGCATATGTCCACAAGAACTACTCAGACTGAATCTGTTCTCACCTAAGAAGAGCATGTGATCCCACTCCTCTTTAGTTCAGTCCCTATGCTCTTAGCACCATCACTGATGTGCGGGTGTCAACAGAAAACAACATACTGGTAGTTGGGCAAAGGGACCACCCCAAGCAATTTCTGTGCCACTGTGGATTGTGTGCCTTTGATTCCTGTTTAATGTAGCTGCAACTGCACTCAATGTTTGATGTCTCTTCTTGCCTGTTGCCTTTGGACAGCAGTGCCTGTGGTTTGAAATGCTCCTCATGCACATGAAGCAATGGTTTGACCAATCTCGATCTCTGGGGCTACACTTTTCACACTATGCCCATCTTCTGCATCCAAATGTTATCTTTCAGCTACACTGTAATGAAGATCACCACCAGTGCACCATAACTGTTCACTGATTGACATATGCTGTCTCTTCCCATTCCTTCCACTGCCTCATGTTGCGGGGGCCAGCCTCATTTGGTGCTACAGTCATACCAACCTCATATCTTGTGACGTCCTACTTTCTGCACATGACTGGAAGACCTCTAGCAACACGCTCCCACACTTTTCCTTTATTTCCACCTAGTAGTTAGTATCTTATGTTACTTCATAAAGCTCATCCTTAAGTTATGCAGAGCAGTGCAACTTCGTCCCTTAGTGCCTGAATAAATTCCTACACAAAAGAAAGAAATAAAAAAATAAAAATACAAATATAGTTCTAGACAAATCTGAAACAATCGGGAGGTGTCAACATAGGTTGCAAGTGTTGATAGCTTTATATAGAATCTGCATCTACTGCTCCTGTGCTAAAAACAGTTAATCTTCCATTTATTAGTGTCGCACAGGTATGATGCAAATTTGTGCCACTCAGCTTTAAGTGGGTTAATGGAATGGCTTGGTGGCATCAAAGGTCTGGTCTTTAGTCTGTCCTAGGAGGTTTTCAGGTCAGTTACCCCTTTTTCACCTCTGCCAACAATTCGTTACTGCAAAAAATACTATGCCTCACTGCAGTTTGAACTGTAGTAATGGTATAGCAATGTTCACATCCATTAAGGACCCTCATACTTGATTGGCTATGTGTAGTATCACCATTTACTTTTCAACCATTAAATGATATTACTGATATTAACTGTTATCAAAGGGAACACGAAAATGATAATTCAAAGTGCTAAAGTTAGTGAGACAGTAAGTCGCACTGTTTTTAGTATGTCACACTGCCTAACAATAAAAGTAAAGCAGCAGAAGTCATGGTCGGATTTCAACATAACTTTGTACACACACACAAACACACACACACACACACACACACACACACACACACACACACACACACACCATTGGCATGGCAGGTAGGTAGATTAGAGATGCAGCCTTCTAGGTAGAATGTTGTCGACATTTAGTGTTGTTACCAAGCCTAGTACGGTATATAAGGGATGTGAACGGCTTCATATGTTGAGTAATCACTGTGAAGGAGACAGAGATGCCACATACTCATGTGAGAAAGCACAGTCTGCAGATCTGTGGGTCATTCAGATATGAGAGTGATCCAATGATGGAACACGTGGAAACATGAGGGCAGGCATAATTGTCACCAAGATTCCTACAACTATATCTGACCACCAAAACGGAGGATCGCTGTATTCCACATTGAGCATATCATAACCCCTTCGCATCTGTACCTGCCATCAAAGAACAAATAATGGACTCCCTGCAGCATTCAGTATCTTCCTGCACCACTAGTCAGAGACTAGCAGCAGCTAGACCAGGGAATTATTATCCCAGGTGTAGGCTGGCATCAACATCATAACACATTAATGGCTTGACCAGGAAGCATGGACTTCTGATGAATGGGGTTACATTGTTTAGTGATGAAACACAATTCACAGAGTTGCCACAAGTTTCCCCAAATGATATTTCCCTGATTTCCAGACAAGTTTTGGCATTTTTCCCTGACAAATTTTGAGATCTCAAGGGTTAGTAAAGACATAAGTTGACAATCTGTCTTTTGCAGCTATGGTACAAGAAACAATGGTGCAAATGAGGAAATATTGAAAAAAGACTTGCAAGCGGATGGCATTTCCTGAAGTGAGCAAAACTCTTAAGTACTAACATCAACATCTTTTGTAATGAACTGTTTTTAGATGGAGATAGCAAGCCAAATGGTATGTGTGTTTCATTTTGGAGAACACATTTGGTGACAAAAATACGAATTTCCTTCGAGTCACAAGACAGATTTAGAATACCTTCACTGATTTTAGAAATCACCTCAGAAAAATGTAGGCCTCTTAAAAGAAGTGTATAAAGTGGGGAAGAAGTGTGTAAACCAATACTGTAGGTGACCGCCCACAAAATTTTAGTTCTATCATGTTCATTATTGTCAGGTGTGTTATATCTATTATTTTACAGGTATTGTGTGATTTTTCTTTCGAGAAATATATGAGTACATAGCGTACAACTGCCAGTGACTGACAATTTTCTTCTTCTTATCGTCCATACTTTCTAACATAAATTACTCTCGAAGTGCCAAAATGTACTAGGACAAATAAAATATCTATAAAACACCACACTGTACAATGTACTTGCAGCGAGACAGTCACAATTCCTGAAATCCCTTGCCCACGGCCTCTGGCCTACTGAGGAGCACTGTAGTCCTGGGTACATGCATAAACCATGAAAATCCGCTGCATTATTTCACACACAGATAGACTTGGCCTGTGGGCAGATCGGTGAAACTACACCTGACAGGCAGGCTGCACAAATTAGTGGGAACAGGATAGATTCAGATCGGCAGGTCCAATACCCAATACAGATACTCGCAGAAATGGCCTCAGTTTTGACCCATCATAAACATCCACTCCTGTGGCCAGCTATTCACAAGCCACAAACAGCATGTTTATGAAATGAGAGCATGGTGATCAAGCCAGGCAACAAATAACTTGTTCAAGTACTCTGAGAATCAGTAATAATGAAGACAGGTAGCAACTCATTGTAAAGATGATTGCTGAGCTACAGACATATGTAGAAAAGACAAGCGCACTCTCACAACTAAATTTTCAGCCATAGCATTTGTCAAAATATGAGCTCCATGCCTCTTGTCAGCGGCTGCTACGTTAGCGGTAAGAAATGGTAGCAGCACTGACTGCAATGTGAGGGGAGGGGTAGGAAGGGGAGAAACAGTAGGAATGAGAGGAGTACAGAAATGGTGCACATACTCAGCTGCACCCAGCCAGCAATGATGCACGACACCTCAGTAAACAAACCATTTCATCTACTGAGACAAAAACAAGATTTTTCCAGGGCTTTTTTTCCAAATTTCCCTGATATTTGCCTGACATGTTTGAAATTCTCTGATATTTCCTGTTTTCCAGAATCTACGGCAACCCTGAGTTCAGCACCACTCTAGATGATCATCATTGGCATGTATGGCAGAAACCTGAGAATAGGTCCCATCCTTCCAAAGTTTTGGATATTACTCCTGGCATTTTTTTTTTTGGTGAGGTTTAAGGGCGCTCAACTACTGAGGTCATTAGCGCCCAGTCACTGTTGTTAGAGCACATGGGATCTAGTAAAACTCAGGGAGAGGGGGGGACACCAGAAAGACCTAACAAAGATGTAGATAAAATAAGGAAAAAGGTTAGATGTCTTTGGACAAGCCAGTCAAAGTTATAAAACGCAGAACACGAGCAGCTGCTCGAGCGTCATCAGCTAAAATATCCGGTAAAGTAGATGGCAGGGACAGGACAACACGAGATTGACTAAAGCGGGGACACGACAATAAAACATGGCGTACTGTTAATGCCTGACCACAAGGGCACTGCGGGGCTGGGTCACCGGAGAGCAGGTAGCAGTGGCTAAACCGGCAATGCCCAATCCGCAACCTGGTCAGAAGGACCTCCTCTCGCTGAGATGGTCGGGAGGAGGTTGTCCAAGCAGTTGGGAGTGGTTTCACTGCCCAGAGCTTGTTTCCTTGGAGGGATGACCAAGCATCCCACCACAACGACACAAGCCTCTTACAAACATCCCCACGAACGTCAGATGACGGGACACAATGGGAGGCTGGCCGAGGCAGGAGGACTGCAGCCTTGGCTGCAGCATCCGCAGCCTCATTCCCAGGCACTCCTACATGTCCGGGAACCCACAGGGAGCTCCAAGGCTCTGGAAGAGCACTGAGTGAGTCAGAGCAGAGTACATACGATGAATGGCGGTGGCGGCGGGCACACTGAACGGCCTGATGGAGAGCAAAAAGCTCGGAGGTAAAGCTGGAACATTGGCCGAGGAGCCGGTATTTAAAAGTGGCGGCCCCAACGACAAAGGCACAGCCGACACCATCGTCCGTTTTGGAGCCATCGGTGTAAATAAAGGTGTGACCGGCAAGTCGAGCACGAAGTTCGACAAACCGTGAGCAATACACTGCAGCCGGAGTACCGTCCTTCGGGAGTGAGCTGAGGTCGAGATAAATATGAACCGGAGCCTGGAGCCAAGGTGGTGTCGGGCTCTCACCCTCTCTGAAGGTGGTAGGGAGGGCAAAATTCAATTGTCGAAGCAGGCGACGGAAGCGGACTCCGGGGGGCAGCAGGGCAGACACATACAACCCGTACTGACGGTCGAGAGAATCGGCGAAGAAGGACTGGTAAGAGGGGTGGTCGGGCATAGACAACAGCCGGCAGGCATACCGACACAGCAGTACGTCGCGCCGGTAGGTCAATGTAATTCGGCAGCTTCAGCATAAAGACTCGCGACAGGACTAGTGTAGAAGGCTCCGGTCGCAAGACGTAACCCCCAATGGTGGATGGAGTTGAGACGGCGTAAGAGAGATGGCCGAGCAGACGAGTAGACGAAGCTCCCATAATCCAGCTTCGATCGGACTATGGACCGATACAAGCGAAGCAGGACAGTGCGATCCGTTCCCCAAGATGAACCACTAACAACTCTGAGGACATTAAGGGAACGTGTACAACAGACCGCCAAATAAGAGACATGCGGAGACCAACACAGTTTCCTGTCCAACATGAGCCCTAGAAACTTAGTTGTTTCCACGAATGGGAGAACAACGGGACCGAGATGTAAGGATGGCGGAAGGAACGCTTTATATCGCCAAAAGTTGATACAAACCGTCTTCTCTTCAGAGAACCGGAAGCCATTTGCCACACTCCATGAGTATAGGCTGTCTAGACAACGCTGAAGGTAGCGCTCCAGGAGGCATGTTCTCTGGGCACTGCAGTAGATCGCGAAGTCATCGACAAAGAGAGAGCCTGAGACATTAGGTGGAATGCAATCCATAATTGGATTGATCGCGATGGCAAAAAGGGCTACGCTCAAGACGGAGCCCTGAGGCACTCCGTTCTCCTGGAGGAAGATGTCGAACAATACGGAACCCACACGTACCCTAAACTTTCGATTCGTTAAAAAGGAATCAATAAAAAGGGGCAGGCGACTGCGTAGGCCCCACCTGTGCATAGTGCGGAGGATACCTCCTCTCCAACAGGTATCATAAGCCTTCTCCAAATCGAAGAACACGGCTACCGTTTGGCGCCTTCGCAAAAAGTTGTTCATGATGAATGTCGACAAGGTCACAAGGTGGTCAACAGCGGAGCGGCGGCGACGAAAGCCGCATTGGACATTGGTAAGTAGCCGTCGAGATTCAAGAATCCAAACTAACCTAGCATGAACCATGCGCTCCATCACCTTACAGACACAGCTTGTAAGAGAAATGGGACAGTAACTAGAAGGAAGGTGTTTATCCTTCCCAGGTTTGGGTATAGGAACAACGACGGCGTCACGCCAACGCATGGGGACCTGACCTTCGGTCCAGACGCGATTGTAGGTACGAAGAAGGAAGCTTTTGCCCGCCGGAGAAAGGTGTGCCAGCATCTGAACGCGAATGGCATCTGGCCCCAGAGCAGAGGACTGGGACAGTGCAAGCGCACGTTCGAGTTCCCGCATAGTAAAGGGGGCATTATAAGTTTCCAGATTCAGCGAGTGGAAGGAAGGTCGCCAAGCCTCTTCTGCCTCTTTCCTGGGAAGGAAGGCAGGGTGGTAATGGGCGGAGCTTGAAACCTCCGCGAAAAACCGGCCAAAAGGCGTTGGAGACAGCCACAGGATCAACAAGGACCTCATTACCTGAGGTCAGGCCAGGTACCGAGGAGTGGGCCTTAATGCCCGACAGCCGGCGCAGGCCACCCCAAACGACAGAAGAGGGAGTAAAACTGTTAAAGGAGCTGGTGAAAGAGGCCCAACAAGTTTTTTTGCTGTCTTTGATGACTCTATGGCATTGCGCTCGCAGCCGTTTGTATCCAATACAATTCGCCAACGTAGGATGGCGGCGAAAGGTGCGTAAAGCACGTCGTCGAGCACGGATAGCGTCTCTACAAGCCTCGTTCCACCAGGGGACGGAAACGCGACGTGAAGAAGAGGTAGTACGAGGAATGGAACGTTCGGCAGCATTGATGATAACAGCCGTGAGGTATTCGACCTGACTGTCACAACTGAGAAAATCATGGTCCGGAAAGGTCGCCAGGGAGGAGTAAAGTCCCCAGTCAGCTTTCAGTATGTTCCAGCTCGAAGGACATGGGGATGGGGTGTGGTGCAGGAGACGAACGACACAGGGGAAGTGGTCGCTCGAATAGGTGTCAGAAAGGACATACCACTCGAACCGACGGGCAAGAGTGGTAGAATGGTAGAACAGAGAGAGAGGTCCAAGTGGGAGTAGGTATGAGTAGAGTCCGAGAGGAAAGTTGGGGCACCAGTATTGAGGCAGACAAGATTGAGATGGTTGAAGACATCCGCCAAGAGTGAGCCTCTTTGACAGGATGCAGGAGAGCCCCAAAGGGGATGATGGGCATTGAAGTCGCCAAACAATAAAAACGGCGGGGGAAGCTGAACAATCAGGTGCATCATGTCAACCGACTAACAGTGGATGACGATGGAGTGTAGATGGTACAAACTGAAAAAGTAAAAGCAGAAAGAGTAATACGGACAGCTATTGCTTGGAGTGGGGTGGTCAATGGGATGGGATGGGATGGTAATAGACATCGTCCCGAACGAGCAACATGACCCCACCATGAGCTGGGATACCGTCCACAGGGTTGAGGTCATACCGCTCCGAGGTATAGTGGGTAAAGGCAATACGGTCAGTCGGGTGCAACTTGGTTCCCTGGAGACCAAGGACGAGCGGACAGTGCAGGCGGAGGAGCAGTTGTAATTCCTCCCGATTAGATCGAATACCTCTTATGTTCCAATGTAACAAGGCCATCGCTAGTCAAAAAGGAGGGGGAACGAGACGGGGGAATAGCTGGTCACCTCGACGGCCGCGGAGGGCCAAGTTTCAAGGGAACAACGCTACAACCGGCGGGAGGCGGATCCTGTTCCATCGAGTCATCGCCAGCTGCGGCCGCTGTCCCTGGTGGTGTAGGAGGGGCATCACCATTTGCCGACGAGAGGCCAGCTGAGCGCCTGGCAGCAGAGCGTCCCGGCGAAACTGAGGACGGCCGGGAGCAGCGACTCACGGATGGAGCGTCAGACGAAACGCGCTGGGGTGGAGAGGGGGATAGAGACTTCTTCTTGGGGGCCTTCTTGGAAGTCCGAGGAGGCACAGGGGCGGTGGGCTGGACCCAAAGAAGGTCCTCACGTGCGGGGTCTGTTTTGGAACGCCGGACCTCGGAAGCTGGGGTCCGGAACGTTGCCCCGATGGACGCCTGAGAAGAGGATCGCTCCTCAGGCGGCAGGGGGGCAGGAGAAGGAGGAGGAGGAGGAAGAGGAAGGGTGGCCCCTGGGGCACAGGGGGCGGGGGCCATGGGGGAGGAGGATTTGGAAGGGAGGGATTTGGGAGGCGGAGGCAGAGACCCCGGATGGGGGGAGGAGGTGGAGGGGGGACAGGATAGGGGTGAGGATACCGCGGAAGGAGGGGACACAACTGAGGCAAACGAAGTGGTCAACGGCACGGGATGGAGGCGGTCATACTTCTTCCTGGCCTCAGAATAAGAGAGACGATCCAAAGTTTTGAGTTCTTCTATCTTCTTCTCCTTCTGATATGCGGGGCAGTCTGAGGATCTAGGCGAGTGGATGCCAGAACAATTAATGCACTGAGGTGGTGGGGTGCATGTATGTTCCTCATGAAGAGGACGTCCACAATCGCCACAAAGGGGCTCAGCCTCACACCGTGACGACATGTGCCCAAAGCGCATACACCGAAAACAGCGCATAGGAGGCGGGACGTAAGGTCGCACGTCGCACCGGTAGCACATCAACTTTACCTTCTCCGGGAGAACATCCCCCTCGAAGCCGAGGATAAAGGCCCCGGTGTCGATGCGACGGTCTTTGGGGCCATGCTGGACTCGCCGGACCAAATGCACGCCTCGGCGCTCCAGGTTGGCCCTGAGTTCCTCCTCAGATTGCAGCAGTAGGTCCCGATGAAAAATAATCCCCTGCGTCCTATTTAGTGTCAGATGCGGGACAATGGACACTGGGATATCCCCTAGGCGGTCGCATGCCTGGAGCGCCGCCGACTGTGTGGCGGAGGTGGTCTTTATAAGAACGGACCCCAAACGCATCTTACTGAGAGCCTCGATTTCCCCGAAGATGTCCTCAATGTGCTGAACAAAGAACACGGGCTTGGAGGTGGCGAACGTCCCCCCATCGGTTCGAGAACAGACCAAATAGCGGGGGAAGTACTTCGCCCCAAGCCGGCGGGCCTGTCCCTCCTCCCAGGGAGTGGCCAATGGGGAAAGGGCAGGAGAACCAGAACTAGAGACAGTACCTTTCCGTTTGAAAGACTCGGCCGCAGAGCGACCTGATACGTGTTGACGTTTCATCTGCGAAACGTCCGCCCCGATACCACCCACTCCGACCAGGGGCTCTCCCCACGGGCGCCACCCAGCCTCAGCAAGGGCCACCTGGCAGAATGACCGTTGCTGGGAGTCCTGATGCCCCAAGGAGATGGGCATCTACTCCTTGGCCGACGTGGGGAGGGTGCAGCTCAGGTATCGGCATTACGACCCTGTGTTGTCAGGGGGCTACAACCTAGAGGGTACATGACGACCCCACCACAACGGGCTGGCTACCGTGCTGGATTTCTGGTGCCATGGAAAGTCCATCATGATCGTAGGTGCAGATGGGGACGCACTATGGGCGTAACTTGTACAACCCATCAGGCGTTTAGGCCCAATTTGAGGAATAGTGGGTATGGTTACAACGCCGGTACAATGCTGAGTGCCAAGGACTTAGTGCACTGAGGACCAGTGGTACACCACGTAAGGCGTCCTTCCCCAAAAGGCTCGTACTTCTGTAGAATTTTGAAAAATGGAGGTCAAACCCCAAGGGGGACCATCACATGGAAAGGCTGAAATGGTTGAAACTCCTTTTAGTCGCCTCTTACGACAGGCAGGAATACCTCGGGCCTATTCTTACCCCGGACCCGCAGGGGGAGGCATTTTGCTGTAGGCTGCCACTGGGTATGACTTCAGGTCACGGCTGGTAGTGATTGCAGGAACTCTGACGAAGCAACAGTATGTCACGGACATTCTGTGTTCTTATGTGTTACTTCTCATGTGACAGTATTGTGAAGTGATTTTTCAACAGGACAATGGTCGTCCACACATGGCACGTGTCTCTATGGATTGTCTGCATGATATTGAGGTACTCTGATGGCCAGCACGATACCCAGGTCTGTCCTTGATAGAACATGTGTGGACCAACTTGGACGTCAACTCTGTCCCAGAACCAGTATTTACGACATCAAGGACCAGTTACTACAGGTGCCTTCAGGAGAGGACAGAATGGCTTCATGACACCCTGGCCAATTGAATCACTACATGCATCCAGGCCTGAGCGGTTGCAATGTCATAACTGGTTAGTGGGCTCATACTGCTAAGTTCTCCGTAAATCTGACTCAATTTTGTAATCTC
Source organism: Schistocerca piceifrons (assembly GCF_021461385.2). NCBI lineage: Eukaryota > Metazoa > Arthropoda > Insecta > Orthoptera > Acrididae > Schistocerca > Schistocerca piceifrons. Next base: position 1,134,498,660 of record NC_060138.1, on the reverse strand, counting down.
TGAAATAACATCACATAGGCTCTCAACTATTGAGGATTCATTTCGTTCCCTCCTCCCTTTCTAGGTGCTTCACTTTTTCGCCAGGTAGTGTAGTACTGGCACACTGGGGTAAATATGAAAGAACTTGGAATCATCAGATTGCTTTTGTGAACACTGAGAAGTTCAAAGGCTGTGAAAGGGCAGGGGTAGTTGAGTAAATGGAATGTGTGTTTGAGATCAGGTACGGATGGGTACCCTCCATTGTAAGTGCATTACAGATCACTTACAGATGCTTATTTATGAAGTTCTAGGAGTGTCCTGATGGTGCACTGATTAGTCCAGAAGGGTCAAATTACTGATTTCAATTAACTTAAGTTTGCTCTGAGAAGGTGAGGAGGCCAGATGGAAGAGTTTTTTTGGATAAATGAATGCAAGAAATATACCAATATTCAGGCATGCAGTCGTACAATATACGATCCATATGTCTGTGCTTTAGACAATGTTGTGTGCAGTAATAGTGACTGTACTGGGTAATTCTGAAAGAAAGAACAGATTTCAATTTTTTTATTACAGGCAAACTACAAAAAATAGAAACACATTGTTCATGTTACTGGAAACAGGAAGGTTCAAAGTTCTGACACAGCTGCACTGTTGTTTGTAGCAACGGCAACTACATCACAAGAGAGAGAATTTTCTGTGTTGGAATATGTATGAAGTCAATACATAGTTCAAGTGCAACATGTATTCTGCCATCAATTCAGCTAGAGGCCACATCTGCACAAGCAAATTTATGATTGGCATTCAAAATACTTGGAATGCCGGTTGCACATGCAAATGGAAGAATACTGGTTGGACATGTATGTCATATGGATTGGAAGAGGTGGACAACAAGATCTTGTTCACTGTCTTTGGCCTCCCAGGTGGAGGTTGCCAGACATCACATCTCGCAATTTTTTTCTGTGAGGGTACATGAAAGACAAAGTCTTTGTCCCACCTAAGGCAGCTACTCTTCAAGAGCCAAGAAATCGAATTGTTGAAGCTGCTGATTTAATAAACAGGGACCTGTTGATTCACGTGTGGAATGAAAGGGATTACTATTTGGATGTTTCTTGAGGAATGCTTGGCACTCACGTCCATGCAAACGTAAGACTCAATAAACCTTCCCCTATCCAGTGACAAGCACACTAAGTTTCTATCTTTCATAGTGTGTCTGTAATAAACAACTGGAATCTGTTATTCCTTTTTGTATCACCCTATATATGGATAGCTTTAACGCCCACCCTTCCTGGTTGTGCTAAAAATGAGGGGGGGGGGGGGGGGGGGGGAGAAAGTTCTGAAAGATGCGGAGAGATTGCTGATTGCTGTACGTAAAGAGAAAGATGACGTTATAATGATATATAGTGACCAAAGCTGTGGCGTAGGAGTTGTTGATTTGACAATTATGCAAATGTAATTGCAAGTTGAGATGATAAAACTATGATTTCAAATAAAAAAGGGAAGAATTTCTGAATCACTTAACCATATAGCATATTTTGACAAAGGGAAAGGCAGTTAATTGAAAAATAATGTTGAAGAAAACTTCCTAAATTGGAAATAATAACTGAGAGATGATTATACAATCCACTCATGTAACACAGGACAGTGATGATTGATGTGCAACAGATTACATTAAACAATGACTGGAAAAAATGTTCATTTTTACTGCTACTGGATATTCTCTTCCTTTCTTAAATATATATTGATTTCAGATTGATTTATGTGTACTAAAGAACAGTAGTGAGAGAAGGTTAAATGCATTCTGAGGATCACGACTTCACTATCATCAAAATAATCCTTATTTGTATTGATAGCCTTTAAGGAAAATAAGTGCTGAAAAACTACAAAGATGATCTATTATAAATTAGCAACTAGAAACTGGACAAGAAGAAATGCACCAATTCCAACATACATTCATTCACTGAACAAATTTTTGTAGCTATGGTTTTCATTTACCACAAAAATGAGCAATAACTACAGTTTTAGAAAATTCTATTGCAAAGAAAGTGACAAGGGTGCTCTAGGTTGCCAAACTTATTTAAAGTCTACAAGGAGCTGTAAAGAAACTGATAAAACAGGGCAGAAAACATTGTACCCTTCTTTTGCTGACAGTTAGGTTGTTGTAGCTGGAGATAAGAATGATGCAACCTACTTGGTGCAAAAGCAGAAGTAAGAATATGAAGAAAGGTGACTGACAGTCAAAATGCAGAAAAATTAATATTTAGCAGTAGGAGAAAGGAATGTGGAAGACCTACACATTGAACTGGCAAAATCACAGGATGTGATGTTTTCAGATACTTGGGAGTATTGTTGCCATCCAACAGTACACACAGAGTTGACATAAATAACAAAATACACCAAACCTAAGTGCAATAAGACAATTCACTTCTGTTTTCTGGATAGTAAAATAACAAAAAGGACCAAGAAATTCATCTATAAATCCATTGTTGACAGTCCTGTTACATATGGTGTAGACATGGGAGTTGAATAACAGGCAGGCAGGGAGAGGGAGGGAGGGAGAGAGAGAGAGAGAGAGAGAGAGAGAGAGGCTAGCTTTTGGAGATATAAAACATCAAAGCATTCAGATGATCCACCATGTGAAGAATAATACAGCAAGAGAGATTATGGGAGCCAGCAAGATGTTAAGTGAAGCAATAGAAGCTCAACAGCTATTGTGCTTGTCCATCTAGAAAGGATGGATTATGGCAGGTGATCAAAACGAGTTTGGACATGGACTCCACAAAGGAGAAGGAAGAGGGAATGCTCTCCAAGAACATGGAAGGAAGGTGAACATCAGGCAATGATGACTGGAGACCTCCAGGAAGGAAGCTTAGTAACTAGAAAGGTGTGGAACATGGGAAGTGAGAAGTGATGACAGCTGTAAATAACACTCGTGATTTGATGAAGAATAGCAAGCATTGTGCCAATACAGGAATTCTTACAATGAAATATATGCAAATAAAAGCAAATGAACATAATTAAGAAAAGGTGGGTTCTTTTTGTACTGATCAAATAGAAAGAAAGCCAGACACTCTTCTGAAAGCTAATTTTCATTATGGCAAAAACAGTAGCACCTGGGTCATTCCCCACTCAAGCATCTCCAAATGTAATGAAATTTGGTGTGGAGGTTCTATATGGTCTTGGATTCTTGTATACCAAATTTCAGTCCAGTATCTTCAGTGGTTGAATTTTTAGGGGCCTTTAAAGAGAGGCTATTCATCTTTGCAATACATACAAAAGTCCAAATGGGCCAAGTTTGCTAGGCTTTTTTAGCAGTTCTAGAAAACATTTATTCATTTTCTTTAATATACATAGACACACCATAGCAAAAATTAGGGATTATTGCCACACCTAAATATAGATACAAGCCTCTAAAGTGGCTAAAAAAATTGTTGTGCTATTCTGAGAGCTGAGGTTTGACCAACTACTGCTACTTTTCATATGAACCAATCACACCAAAACTTCAGAGGGTTATTCCTACCTTGGATGTCTATGTATGGATCAAATTTAATTAACATTGGACTCCTAGGTGAAAAGATATGCATCTGCAAAGTTTGCCAAAATTATCTGCATGTAAATTTTTGGGTATTTTTTGGGGGCAATATTTCAATTGTGTCTTGTTCAATCCTTTTTTCCTAGCCACAGCTGAAAAGAGCATGCTTTCAGCTTTCAAAGGTATATAGTTTAATTTTTTGATCTTGCATATTTACGAGTAATAACACATTTCAAAAGTTATTATTTTAGCACTTCGAGAAGATTGAAAAGTGAAATATTTTGCTCTTGAAGTCCCATAATTAATCTTTTTTTGTTCCAGTATATAAATCAGTTTCAATCATTAATTAAACACATGCCATAAAAACACGTAAAATACTCAACACAGCAAAGCTGCAAAACAAAAATACTAAAGAGTCAGTTCCATTTTTGGTTAAACAGTATTACAATTTTGTCAAGGGCAGATTGTGGATAACTGTGTTGTCTTCCTGATGATGACACTGATGTTGCTTCTAAAGTCATGAAAATATGTTGCTCAGGAATCCAGCAGGTGTCTTTAACAGTTGGCCAGTGGTAGGAACAAGCAGAATTGTGCGGGTGCACAAAGCTCATGATGATTTCTTGTTGTTCGTGTGAAATTTCACACACATTTCTAACCCACTAAAAATTGTCATAGATACATGCAACATATTTTCCTGGCTGTAAACTTGCGATTCACATAGCTGGAATTTCTCCATGTGCATCGAAGGCATGAATTATCAAAGCTGTAGCATCATTGGAAACTCTGCTTGCTCTAAGCTGATTACGTTTAATTGCCTTAAACTGGTGATTTTCTCTTGTTCGAGATATTGTATGTCCCATGGTGAACCTTGTTTCTTGATCAGGCTGAATTTTTTCAATATCTTCTTTTGGTACATAAAAAAACCGTTTGCCTGGAATATTACCATCACAGAGTTTGAACAAATCTTATGGAGTCAATATTTGGTTATCTATGACCTCTACAAACTAGCACAGGCTGCTAGTCTTTTTGCTGTTCCTCCAGTGCCATCACAAGGTGATTTAGCATGGCTCGTTCCAAAAAAATTACATCTGGCAGTGATGCCAAAATCCTTTTCATGCAGACATAAATTGATGAAATTCTTATACTAAGCAGGTGAACAATCACTAAAGTAATAAATGTTCTTAATGTTTTCAATCTTTGTCATTAAATGTGCTATTAACTTTATTTGAAACGCATGAACAGCAATAGTATCACGATGGAGACAGATTGCTGATCATACAAATGCTAATACTCTGACATCCTTTGCCACCAAAATAGGCAACAAACTGATGTGGCCTAACTATTCTCCCAATGAAATCCTTGCACAGCATCTTGAACAACAAATGAATAATTCTCAGCAAACTCCATCAATATAATTAATTCACTTTCTGTGAGATTTCTTTTTAGCTGCTTAAGGTATAAATGTTGTGTTTTCATACAAAGTGATGGTTTCTTAAACTGGTAATTTTCAAAATCAGTGCCCCCATGAAATCAACAACAGTTCTCTGACATGACTCTAGTGTGTGTCTGTCAGTATGGGCCCATTTCTTGTATTCCATTGTTTCTTCAGAGTCAACGTTTTTAAAAGCATCTTCAAGAAAAGCCTCTAGTTGTATTTTTTCTGCACATTCTTCACAATGTTGCAGCATACAATCTTTTGATTCCAAACTGCATACAGTTTCTTTCATCGAATTCTTGTAGTCATCTTAGATGGATGTTGCTGTAGCCAACATTAATTTGACATTTTGATGGATTGCACATACACTACTGAATGTGTGTACTGTAGTACACCATTTTGGCCTGAGCTCTCATTGAGAAGCTCAGCTGATTTACATCTTGCTTACAGTAAGCAATGAACATTTCTTTCGGGTTACAAAGGAGAAGGCTTTTCTACTTGTGAATCTTTTCTCCATTTATTCTTACAGCAACACAATCCTTTTCACTAGGACATAAACGAGAAAACTGATGATCTTCAAAAACAATGAGGACTTTTGTTTTACTTCAACATTGAGCTTTCTCCCTTTTCAGTTTGCTGGTGTTGCCAAAATCCCACCTTCCATCTTCAGTTTCCTAGCCTTCTTCACCATTATAGTTGAAACAGGAAATTCTTTAGCCATATTTTCAATAGCCCAGTGATTTGGGACCAGGGTCTGAATTTGAACTTTACTGCAATTGCTTGAAGTCTGTAGTTTTATCTTAAGTTCTTCAATTAAGGTGTCCATATCTTTACATTTTTGGCACTCTTCCATTTGTATTTGAGCAATATCTACTTGGCTCACACCAGCAGTTGTGGCAATTACCTTAGTAATGCTGCCTTGGGCTTTCAGAACTTTGTGCTTTATTTATCCCACTGAATCATTTTACTAATCCGTTGAAGCTTTAATGGTGACTCTCCAAGTGATGATAATGAAATACTAGCAGTAAAGCAAGTAACAACAACATCCATGTCTTCAGTGGATGGTGATTCTTGCTTATCCTGGTGGTATGATTCTTTTTGGGCCACTTCAGGTCTACATTTGGTACAAATTTTCTGGCCAGACTTAAAACCTTCATTAGACAGTAACTTCAACCTATCATGCATTGCAATGGTTACTGGTGTTAAAGACTTCTTGATTACATGTTTTTCTTTACCAACCAGGTTGCACCAAGCCTTCTGCAGGAATTGAAATTTTGCCATCAAGAAGGCATTATGGTATAACAAAGTGGGGCATCTTCAGTAAAATCAAGACCAGACTTATGTCGTGGAAGTTTCTTGTTCAATGGTGACATTTTCTTAACTGATTGTAGGTGACTTTTTCCATAATACAATGGTGATGACTTATCACAATCAGCTCCATCTGATCCACCAAAGTAGCAGGGTGCAAGAGTCTCTTAGTTCATTCGATACAATAGTTTACTAACTAATAACAAGCAGTTCTGAAAGCACGTGAATATCCTGCTTTGAAGCATAGCAGATTCAGACTTGTATGTATATAAAATATACAAATTAATGTATCAAAATATATTGTTTTAGTGCATTCCTTCAGCTACGACAATGGTTATTCAAACTACCAAGACAGATTGTACAATGCCAACACCGAAGATTAAACTGCACAAAAAACACACTGTGAAAACTGCCAATATTGAAAGCAACAACTGAACGTGGTGATTCAGCAATGTATCCTGCTTTATAATGTCGATGGAAACTGAGTGACAATGCATATATGCACCCCCATGCATTGTAGGATTAAAATGATTTAAAGCGAGGTAGTGTTCCAATATGATCGTCCAGATTTTTTAATATTAACAGAATTTTCTGAGGATTTATTATATTTATATTCTATAACGTAAACCAATGTAAAAACACTTCTTATTAGCATAGTTACAGTCCCTAAACCACAAGCAAATCTTCTACTATTAAAATTACAATTATAAATTTTTTTATTTAAACCTTGAAATTGTATTAATATTTTGTATTTCTTGCTAATCAATTTTCCCTACTTTTGATAGGTAACCTTACTCATCAGTATGCGAGATCCAGAAAATACACACTATAGTTTTGAAAGCCTAAAGCATGCTCTTTCCAGCTGTGGCAAGCAAAAAGGATTGAACAAGACAAAGTTGAGATATTGCCCCTCAAAAATACCCTAAAATTTAAATGTAGAAAATTTTTGTCAACTTTGCAAATGCATATATTTTCATCTAGGCATCCAATGTTAATTAAATTGTATCCACAAACAGACATCAAAGGTAGAAATAACCCTCTGAAGTTTTGGTGTGTTTGGTTCATATGAAAAGTAGCAGTGATCAGTCAAACCTTGGCTCTCAGAATAGTGCAATGAATTTTTTAGCCACTTTAGAGGCTTTTATCTGTATTTAGGTATGGCTAAATCCCTAATTTTTGCCGTGGTGTGATTCAGCATAAAAAGGTGTCTGTGTATATTAAATTAAATGACCGAATGTCTGCTAGAACATTTGCACCTTCGTATGTGATTTGAAAATGAGTAGCCTCTCCTTAAAAGTCTCTAAAAATTCAACCACAGAAGATACTGGACTGAAATTTTGTACATAACCATCAAAGACCACATAGAACCTTAACACGAAATTTAATCAGATTTGGAGGTGGCTGAGTGGGGACACCTTTTAATAGGTCCCTTTGACATGGAATGACCCATCTGTCAAATTGCAGGTACACAAAAGTATGCACTTATGTATAAGCATCAATGATTGCACAAACATTTTATACCTTTTGCTTATTGATGTATCTCATGTGTGATTTCACTTTATCTTTTCTCATTTTTAAAAAATCTCATGTGCTAAAAAGTAAACTGCTAAATGTGCTACCTTTGAAAGAAAAACTATCTTATCACCATCTCTTGCTACAAATCTTTACAATACAGCTTTCTTGAACACAAGGGGTTAGAAGATGAGAGACAAGGTATCTCAATCCTAACTTCGAAGCTAATCTTAATTTCAGTTATAACTTCCTTGTCATATTTTGTAAATGGTACTTAACACATGCATATTCCTTTCCAGTTTACAGCAATAGTAGTTGCAGCAGCACCATAAAATATTCATATTTTATTTCTCCAGTTAAGGAGTCAAACATTAAAATATTTCACTCACTCAGGAAAAGAATGGTGAGCAACAGAGTCATTAGAGATGGTGCACATATTTGGATTGAAAATGATACCACTGTGATCTCTACAAAGAAACAATCCTGGCATTTGCCTTAACTGATTTATGGGAAACTATGGAAAACCTAAATCTAGATGGCCAGATGGGAAATGAATCCAGATCCTCCCAAATATTTGTCTCACAATCACTTCTATCAGTTTCAATCAATCCAGCATATAATAATTATTTACAGTGTCAGTTATTTGTGAATATACTTCGTTACACTGCCGATACTTCCTTTTCTCTTCAATAATTCTGTTTTGCTTTTTAGATGCAACACGCATGTGAGTAAATTGTGTACTGTAATAATGTTTCAATACAACCACATAACTTTCAAAATATAAAAAAGTTTATGTAAATTTCATGGGTTTTACATTATTTCAAAGGAAAATTTTGTTAGGTCAAGTAAAATGTATACTACCTGGAAAGCAGTGCCACATGAACACCAAATACACTTATCTGGCTACCAAAGACTTGGAAGATAACTTACATCAGAGTCTGTCACATTGTTTGGCAACAATGTCAGCTGCCACTTCAAATGACGTAAAGCATTTGTTGCAGAAACTGGAAGAGGACGGCAGGCATGAAGATATGTTGTCAGCTGACGTAAGGAGCTCTCCAAACCGCGTGAGAACTCTTGTTGTGAGGGCGTGTGAAAGTCTTCAATCACCTGCACAGTTTTAAAATAATCATCACTCATCAATACCAAAACCTGATTAATGAAGTAATGTCTGCTAGAAGTTACATATTTTAGTTAAGATCTTCTATACAACAGCTCAACAATCTCAATATATTGAGTTACTATTACACAGTTTCAAGTAATACCGCAGCACACGCAATGATGCACAGAATAATGTTCCATAAAAATTACAGTCATGTTGCTAAATGCAATCTGTGAGACTATATACTATGACAGAAAATACATTGGGAGCAGAGGGGTGAAATTAGTTGAGGCAGACATCAGTTATGTGACTAAAGAACTCTGGAAAAGAAAGTACGATAATCATAACAGGTAGGTATGCTGAAGGTATTTATATTTATTCTATTGTACTAAAATGTGCAGTTTAGCCTGAATTTCAATTGCATCGGACACAGAACAATGATAAAGTCTGAGATATGCAGGAAGAAATCAGCTTTCAATTATGTAGCTATGATTAAATATAAACATACTCTGGTCAAAATTAATTGAAAATTACAGGCTCCAAGAGCAAAGAAATAGTAAAGTCTCACTTTCTACTAGGTATTTGGTTTTAAAAACGAAGTACATTTCCTCTCTACAAAAGTAATATCACATATTCAAAAATAAACCATATCTTTACCTGTTTAATTGCATGTAATAATGCTACACAACGAGCATTTGATCCAGTCACAACCCTTGATTTATACTGTATTCCTAGCCGCACGATGGCTGGATGTAACGATGCTTCTGCTCCACTGAAAAGTAAATATATTTACGCTATAAACTCTACACACTGCAGATAAATACAAATACCTATATAAGTTTGAATGAGGCTGTGAGACACCCAATCTGTACAAAACAAAGAGGACAATAAGGAAAGGCATGGTGTGAAACATAAAACACACAAAATTAAACAAATTATAAAATTTTATCTCCAAATCGCGACCGTACCCTACCCCCACATTCTCCCTCATGAACGCTTCCGCTTTTGTCTAGTGAGCTTGAGCCCATGCAACGACAGATCATTTCACAGAGGTGAGAAGGATACGTACTCTTCCTTGGGCAATCCAGTTCAAATGAAAATGTTTATTGGATGGAACAAGTGGGGAAAAAACGAAAGCACTCACACAACCCAATGTGTGACATGATACATGCTGAGCGATGCAAGACAGATAGGATGTGGTGTCATGAATGGACCTCAGGAATAATACTGCGTGACCTCCCTGAGTAGCCTTACATCAGTGTGTGGTTTTGCTTGTGTGGATGAACACACATTCCTATACTCACTGGACCCACTTAGCGTTTTGATGTTCAAAATATCTGAAATACCCAGACATTGGGCACTGTGCCAACGGAAGCATTTCTGCAACTTGATCATGTGAGGCCAAAGTTCCAAGAGTAGAAGAAGTTACTGATAAGCTAGACCAGTTCAAGCCTGAAGCCTTGGCTGTGCCACAAGTGGGAAAGACTGTCTCAGAGTGAAGCGAAAAAAACAAACACCTTCTTCCTCTTCTCCTTCTTCTTCTTCTTCTTCTTCTTCTAAGATAGTTAGCAAGAGAATGAGGAAGGAGTTCACATGAGACATGCAGGCAGGAAACAGAATCAGACCCATAGTACTGCTGTCTCAGTTTTAGCATGGTGGTTTTCCAACAAGGTCTTCTTGTTACATCACCTCAGAACAGTAGAAGACATTATAGCAGGCCCACTTTGAAAAACTGGGGAGGATGCAAGTCCAGTATTTAAAATAGCAATGTTGAATGTACAAGGTCAGGCATATAAAGAAACAGAGTTGGAACAAGAATTAAGTAAAGCTAAAACTGATATTGCTGCCATCATTGAAATGAAAAAGAAATTACAGGAAACGATCAAATTTCAGAATTATTTGATGATCCATTGCGGAGTATCACAAGAACAAAGGGCTGCTGCTGGAATCTCAAGTGAGTGCAGAAAGCATAAAAGAACAGAATATATCTGCACACTTTTATAAATAAAATAATAAATAAATAAAAGACTGTCACATCTTATAGTTCAGAGAGGACGTATCTCCATATTGTCTTTACTGTATATGCACCAGAATCACAAGAGGAGAAAGTATACTTGGAAAAGGCTGGGAGATACGAGAAGGTTTCCGTTAGATTACATCATGGTCTGCCAGATATTCTGAAATTAGATACTAGATTGTATGGCATACCCATGAACAGACACAGATTCAGATCACAATTTAGTAGTAATGAAGAGTAGGCTGATATTTAAGAGACTAGTCAGGAAGAATCAATACACAAAGAAGTGGGATACAAAAGTTCTAAGGAATGAAGAGATACGCTTGACCTTCTCTACGGCTACAGATACTGTGATAAGGAACAGCTCAGTAGGCATTTCAGTTGAAGAGAAATGGATACCTCAAGAAAGGCAATCAAAGAAATTGGAATGAAACCATGGGTAACAGAAGAAACACTTCAGTTGATCGATGACAGAAGGAAATACAAAAATGTTCAGGGAAATTCAGGAATACAGAAATACAAGTCGCTGTGGAATGAAATAAACATGAAATGCAAGGAAGCTAAGACAAAATGGCTGCATGAAAAATGTGAAGAAATTTAAATATGAATGATTGTCGGAAGGACTGACTCAGTATACAGGAAAGTCAAAACAACCTTTGGCGAGATTAAAAGCAAGGGTGGCAACACTAATAGCGCAATGGGGATCCACTGTTAAATGCAGAGGAAAGAGTGGACTGGTGGAAAGAGTACATTGAAGGCCTCTATGAGGGGGAAGATTTATCTGCTATGGTGGAAGAGACATGGGATCCAGTATTAGAATCAAAATTTAAGGTAACTTTGGAGGACTTAAGATCAAATAAGGCAGAAGGGATAGATAATATTCCATCAGAATTTCTAAAATCACTGGGGAAAGTGGCAATGAAACGGCTATTCATGTTGGTGTGTAGAATGTATGAGTCTGGCAACATACCATCTGATTTTAGGAAAAATGAGTCTGGCAACATACCATCTGATTTTAGGAAAAATATCATCCACACAATTCCAAAGACTGCAAGAACTGACAAGTGTGAGAATTATTGCACAATCAACTTAGCTCATGCACCCAAGTTGCTGACAAGAATAATATACAGACGAATGGAGAAGAAAATTGAGGATGTGTTGGATGACGATCAGGAAAGGTAAAGGCACCAGAGAGGCAAGTCTGACGTTGCACTTTATAATGGAAGCAAGACTAAAGAAAAATCAAGACATGTTCACAAGCTTTGTCAACCTAGAGACAGCTTTCGACACTGTCAAATGGTGCAAGGTGTTAGAAATTCTGGGGAATATACGGGTAAGCAACAGAGAGAGACAGGTAATATACAACATGTACGAGAACCAAGAAGGAATAATGAGAGTGAAAGACCAAGAATGAAGTACGCGGATTAAAATGGGTGTAAGACAGGGATGTAATCTTTCACTGCTATTGTTCAATCTGTGCATTGAAGAAACAATGATGGAAATTAAAGAAATGTTCCAGATTGGGATTAAAATTCAAGCTGAAAAAATGTCAATGATAAGATTCTCTGATAACACTGCTATCCTCGGTGAAAGGAAATACAGGATTTGCTGAATAGAATAACCAGTCTAATGAGTACAGAATATGGATTGAGAATAAATAGAAAAAAAGTAATGAGCAGTAAGCGAGAAGTTTAACACTAGGATTGGTGATAACAAAGTAGATGAAGTTAAGGATTTCTGCTATCTAGGTAGCAAAATAACTGTAACGGATGGAGCAAGGACGACATTAAATGTACACTAGCACTGGCAAAAAGGCATTTCTGTCCAAGAGAAGTCTACTAGTATCAAATATAGGTCTTAATTTGAGGAAGAAACTTCTGAGAATGGAGTACAGCATTGTTTGGCAGTGAGACGTAGCCTGTCGGAAAATGGGAACAGAAGAGAATCAAAGCACTTGAGCTGGCTGATTTGGGGGAGGGGACCAAACAGCAAGGTCATTAGTCCCAAGTGTTTAGGGAAGGAACCACCCCGGCATTTGCCTGAAGCAATTTAGGAAAACACAAATAACCTAAATCAGATGGACAGCCATGTGTTTGAACCATCGTCCTCCCGAAAGCACTTGAGATGTGGTACTACAGAAGAATATTGAAAATTAGGTGGGCTGGTAAGGTATGGAATGAGAAGGTTTTGCACAGAAATCGGAGAGGAAAGGCACATATGGAAAATACTGATAAGACGAAGGCACAGGATGGTACAACATCAATTAAGACATCAGGGAATAACTTCCATGCTACTAGAGGGAGCTGTAGAGGAAGGCAGAGATTGGAATACATCCAGCAAATATGAGGCTGCAGGTTTCAAGTGCTACTCTGAGATGAAGAGTTTGGTGCAGAAAAGGAATGGGGGTGGGAGACATCCAACCAGTCAGAAGACTGACGACTGGGGGGGGGGAGCACCAGAAGAAGAAAGAACTCAAAGTGCTAAGGGATTTTATGACCAGTTACAGTTACAGAACACTGCAGGAAAAATGATTATATACTTAACATGGGAGACTTATGCCAGAGTTGGTAAGAGACTTATTGAGAATATAGTTACAGAGGGTGAAAATACACTGAATAATAATGGAAAGAAGCTAACAGAGTTAGCAATTTATAATGAACTAAGAATAATAAAACCCATTTTTAAACAATGTGACATCGATAACTTTATGTGGGCAGATCAGGTATAGCTTCAATAATAGGCTATACTCTTTCAAATTAAAAGACATGGGTAAGAATAAAAGACAAAATGGCCTACAGAAGCTTTGGTGTATCATCAGATCACTTTTTGTAAGAAGTTATGCAACTTTTTCAGACATGAAAGAAACCATCTGTAAACATATAGCTGGACGCAAGAACTTATACAATGCATTTACTTCAAGAATATAGTATCAAACTATATTATCAATAGAGACTAAATGAGAAATGTCGTTTGATTCAATACAATATTAATGGAGAGAAGAATACTATTAAAGTAATTACCGTATTTACTTGAAACTAAGCCGCACTTTTTTCCAGTTTTTGTAATCCAAAAAACCGCCTGCGGCTTAGAATCTAGTGCAAAGTAAGTGGAAGTTCTGAAAAATGTTGGTACGTGCCGCCACAACTAACTGCTGCCGTCGAATATATGTAGTGCTACACAGGCATGCTTTGCAGGCACAAAGATAAATACTGGCGTCAAAACCTCTGAGTCAGTAAATAAATTAAAATGGTAGAAGACAAGCTTTTTTCTCTGGCCCGAGTTTCGACCACTGCATTTTCATACATTATCCAATGAAATAAACAGAAATTCCGTATTGTTCATCTTGAAATGTAGCAGCCTTTCAAATATTCGTAGCAACAAAAATAAATTTCTTTACACAAAAATACCAACAATGCAGAAGGCTTTAGGATTGTTGCACGAGTTGATACGCTGGGGCTCATTAAGATTTCACGTAGCGGCACCTATTGCTTCGTGGAATTTTGTGAAGTGCTTGTTGGTATTAGTGAACCATAACGAAGCGCTTTCATTATAGTGCCAAATTCAAGAAGAGAGTTATTTCTTTTGCGGAACAAAGTTCTAATCATGCTGCAGTTCTGCGATACGCGGTTGACGAGAGCAATGCCAGGCGATGGCGACTGCAGAGAGACAAATACTTCAATGTTCAAGTAGCACGAAAGCATTTAGTGGGCCAAAGTGTGGACGATATCATGCACTAGAAGTGATTTTAAATGAATTTGTTAAGGGACAGCATCAGGAATTCCTGCCTGTGAACATCAAAATTTTAAAAATTAAGGTACATGAAATTGCTAAAGAGCAAAAAATCAAAAATTTTAAAGCTACTAACAGCTGGATTGATCTGTTTATGAAGCACTGGGATTTTTCACTTCGAAGGCGAACTTCAGTTGCACAGAAGCTGCCAAAAAATTATGAAGAAAAACATGTGGAATTTCAGCGCTTTATAATTAGGCGGCGTGCAGAAAAGCAATATCTTCTTGGTCAGATGGGACATGCTGACCAAACTCCCGTATATTTTGACAAATTATATGGTTGACACCAAAAGAAAGAAAGACATAAGTGTTCTTACATCAGTGGAATCATCGTCCTGGCGCAATGCTTGGTTTACGCTGCCTGTTGGTATTAGATGCATATGCAGGCCATAAAACATCTGCAGTAAAAAAAGAATTGTTGTTGTTGTGCTCTTCAGTCCTGAGACTGGTTTGATGCAGCTCTCCATACTACCCTATCCTCTGCAAGCTGCTTCATCTCCCAGTACTTACTGCAACCCACATCCTTCTGAATCTGCTAAGTGTATTCATCTCTTGGTCTCCCTCTACGATTTTTACCCTCCACCCTGCCCTCCAATGCTAAATTTGTCAAGTTGTGCCACATACTCCTCTTCTCCCCAATTCTATTCAATACTTCATCATTAGTTATGTGATCTACCCATCTAATCTTCAGCATTCTTCTGTAGCACCACATTTCGAAAGTTCCTATTCTCTTCTTGTCCAAACTATTTATCGTCCATGTTTCACTTCCATACATGGCTACACTCCATACAAATACTTTCAGAAACGACTTCCTGACACATAAACCTATACTCGATGTTAACAAATTTCTCTTCTTCAGAAACGCTTTCCTTTCCATTGCCAGTGTACATTTTATATCCTCTCTACTTCGACCATCATCAGTTATTTTGCTCCCCAAATAGCAAAACTCCTTTACTACTTTAAGTGTCTCATTTCCTAATCTAATTCCCTCAGCATCACCCGATTTAATTTGACTACATTCCATTATCCTCGTTTTGCTTTTGTTGATGTTCATCTTACACCCTCCTTTCAAGACACTGTCCATTCCGTTCAACTGCTCTTCCAAGTCCTTTGCTGTCTCCGATAGAATTACAATGTCATCGGCGAACCTCAAAGTTTTTATTTCCTCTCCATGGATTTTAATACCTATTCAGAATTTTTTCTTTTGCTTCCTTTACTGCTTGCTCAATATACAGGTTGAATAACATCGGGGAGAGGCTACAACCCTGTCTCACTCCCTTCCCAACCACTGCTTCCCTTTCATGTTCCTCGACTCTTATAACTGCCATCTGGTTTCTGTACAAATTGTAAATAGCTTTTCGCTCCCTGTATTTTACCCCTGCCACCTTTAGAATTTGAAAGAGAGTATTCCAATCAACATTGTCAAAAGCTTTCTCCAAGTCTACAAATGCTAGAAACTTAGGTTTGCCTTTCCTTAATTTTTCTTCTAAGATAAGTCGTAAGGTCAGTATTGCCTCACGTGTTCCAATATTTCTATGGAATCCAAACTGATCTTCCCCGAGGTCGGCTTCTACCAGTTTTTCCATTCGTCTGTAAAGAATTCGCGTTAGTATTTTGCAGCTGTGACTTATTAAACTGATAGTTCGGTAATTTTCACATCTGTCAACACCTGCTTTCTGTGGGATTGGGATTATTATATTCTTCTTGAAGTCTGAGGGTATTTTGCCTGTCTCATACATCTTGCTCACCAGATGGTAGAGTTTTGTCAGGACTGGCTCTCCCACGGCCATCAGTAGTTCTAATGGAATGTTGCCTACTCCCGGGGCCTTGTTTCGACTCAGGTCTTTCAGTGCTCTGTCAAACTCTTCACGCAGTATTGTATCTCCCATTTCATCTTCATCTACATCCTCTTCCATTTCCATAATATTGTCCTCAAGTACATCGCCCTTGTATAGACCCTCTATATACTCCTTCCACCTTTCTGCTTTCCCTTCTTTGCTTAGAACTGGGTTTCCATCTGAGCTCTTGATATTCATACAAGTGGTTCTCTTTTCTCCAAAGGTCTCATTAATTTTCCTGTAGGCAGTATCTATATTTCCCCTAGTGAGATAAGCTCTACATCCTTACATTTGTCCTCTAGCCATCCCTGCTTAGCCATTTTGCACTTCCAGTCGATCTCATTTTTGAGACGTTTGTATTTCTTTTTGCCTGCTTCATTTACTGCATTTTTATATTTTCTCCTTTCATCAATTAAGTTCAATATTTCTTCTGTTACCCAAGGAGTTCTACTAGCCCTCGTCTTTTTACCTACTTGATCCTCTGCTGCCTTCACTACTTCATCCCTCAGAGCTACCCATTCTTCTTCTACTGTATTTCTTTCCCCCATTCCTGTCAATTGTTCCCTTATGCTCTCCCTGAAACTCTGTACAACCTCTGGTTTAGTCAGTTTATCCAGGTCCCGTCTCCTTAAATTCCCACCTTTTTGCAGTTTCTTCAGTTTTAATCTACAGTTCATAACCAATAGATTGTAGACAGAGTCCACATCTGCCCCTGGAAATGTCTTACAATTTAAAACCTGGTTCCTACTCTGTCTTACCATTATATAATCTATCTGATATCTTCTAGTATCTCCAGGATTCTTCCATGTATACAACAAAAATTAGGGAAAGCAAAACGGACTTGGCAGTAATTCCAGGCAGGATCAGGAATTCTGCAACAACTTGATGTCTGTTTGAATAAACCATTTAAGGACAAGGTTAAACGCATTTACATAGACTAGCTTTCGAAAAGCGACATACAACTGACAACAACAGGACGTGTAGAGTGCGCAAGTTTGTCCCAAGTGTGCCAATGGATTTACGATGCATGGAAGTGTGTTCCAAATCAGACCGTGCAACAAGCATTTAAAAAATGTTTGATATCCAATGCACTAGATGGCACGCAGGAAGAAGCTCTGTACGAAGAAATGAGCAACAAAGAATTGAGTGACAGTGATTCAGAATCATGACTGATATTTTAAACATTTCATATAAGATGTATTACAAACCTAATAAAATTTTGTTTTAAACTTCAGCGTTTAAATTATTTTATTGCACAGGTTAGAAAAGCGTGGAGAGTTGCACCAAACCAGTCTACGAACTGAAAACAACAACAACACACTCTGGATTTGAAGTCATCACTAAAAGTCTACTATGAAAATCCGACTGGCAAGACTGTTTGGGATGTATGTCAATATGGTCAATATGGCCAACTCTACGTTCTGAATTTTTTCCTACATGTGGCAAGAGATGGTTGCTAATAGGAAATTATATGAATCGTGAATCACATGCAGTATCACCATAAGAATAAGACGAATGTAAAAATTGTGCCATGTATACTTTCATATTTACTGCTATCTCTGTTAAATCCTGTCTGCCTAATAAACTATAACAAGTGAGATATGTCATGTCGTGATACAAGAGGCGTCTGCAAAGATTTTCAAATGGAGAAAAACTCTCGTTCAGAACATCTTCTATCACACACAGTCTATTATTTGGTTCTTGTTGATCATTATCAAAGAAAGCAGCAGTGTAAGTAACAACAAATAACAGTCACTTGCCATTGTTTCGCTAATGAGGCAATTCCTCTCTTTTTTTTTTATTGTAAGCGGCGGTAGTGCACACAAAAGCAAGCCATGCCACGAGCGGCGACATGTCGTGAACACTCATTATCAGAATGCGACAAACAATGCATGACACAGTACAATAATGCATTTTCAGCTTAGAGTGACATAAACACCTATAAGAAAGAGAACGGCACTTATCAGATCAAAGCAAAATAAGCAATCCATTCAAACCAGACGAAGCTCGTGAAAAAGGAAGGGTACCCGTATAAATATGGATGGAGCGCCTGACATAGCAACGGCTACCTGGTAAAGCCTAACTGCTAAACTTACGACTCGAACCAAACTACTGTAGCTGTATCTTCATCCATTTGACCTAAATTGTGTCTCATGTTACAATGGACCAACTTTGTTTCGATTTGGAGGTGCGGTCTAAAACTTTTCTATCCCCTTGAATTTCGAGTCTCAAATGTCAGGTGCGGCTTAGATTCAGGAAATTTTTTTCCCTTCATTTCGAGTCTCATTTTTCAGGTGCGGCTTAGATTCAAGTAAATACGGTACAATAAAGCAGTGGCTGAAGCATCGGGAATGACAAAAAAGAAATATGCTAAAAGGGGATTAATGATTTGGTGCCAACAATACCTCTGTGGGAAGAGGCGAAGCTGCTGCTCAGGACAGCAGCGGGACTATTGAAGACCGCTAAAATATCAATCTGGGTACCAAAACTATTTAAGGAAGTTCTCCAGAAACACCATTAGAGAAAGCGCAGCCTTGACAGAGGACTGGAGGATCATTAACTGTAAGGTTGGAACTGATGGTCAATTCCTTGTGATAAAGTCTGAGAGAAATCCCTGAAAGCAACGCGAGAGTAAGACCTAAAGTGTTGCTGGAATGTTGCAGATAAAATTGCAGCACAGTAATGGGACAACTGCCACGATGAGTCACTTTCGAGTAAGACAGGCCCTGATCTAAGAACCACAGTCGTACAAACTGGGTGTGTCACGAATTGAAGGAACTGGATTTAAGTTTATTCATGTGAGGAATGTAATGCCCCCCCCCCCCCTTCCCCGAAGATGTATTTACACTAAAAATGGAATTTCATTCTTGTTGATGACAAACTTCTGTTCCAGGGACATAGTGACAGTCCGAATGAAGCAAAATAAAGGTGGGTTCACATGTGTGTGCCTTGCCCCTAGTATCCGTGTGTCTGCGGTTGCCCCACGAGTATGTAGCATGTAGGTGCATGCCTTGTCCCAACATGTGGACACAAGTGATACTGTTCACACTTAGAGAGAAGCATGCATGTTATGCCAGCAATCAAGCTGCAGGTTAAATGTGCCTGTGGCCAGCCAATGCGCATTGGGTTCGTTTATTGCAGTCAGCCAGGTGTACCAGCGATGTGCACCAGCGAGGCTGCAGCATGAACATGTCCTCTAAAGTATGCTGAGGACCACCCAACATTACTTATAAGGCTTACTGTGAGGAACAGAACACTTGCTTCATTCTTAACATTTACATTGAACAGTCAAGAATATGCAAGTAGAGGTATCCTTCTTATCTCGAAAAACATGTAGTTGTAATTCTTGAACTTTAAATACAATAAAACTTTATATTGTGGAAAAAAAAAAGAAATAATTATCCAATCGACATGCTTTTAAAGTCCTACAGTTTATATTATGAATGCACAGTTTTGTTTCACTTTGAGAGTTCATAGACTGAAACATTACAAAGTCTGAAATGTCTGCCTAAACTTTCATCCATCTGAAGTTAAAATTTTGATAAGAAATCCAGTAGACTTAGAGGAAATGGCGGATGCATGACATCATATTTAAAAAAAACTGCCCAATCACCAAGCAGAGCACTCACGGGAATGTATCTTGGTGGGACAAAAATCTGGATTTGCGAAGAAAGCTGGTAAGAAGACTGTTTACCATTGCAAGAAGGAAAGGACAATGAACAAAATGTTGAGAAGCCTTCTTAAATCCAATCTTGCTGTTAAGCAAGCACAACAATCATCCTAGAAGACATTTTGTGAAGAATTAAAAATTACAGCTGCCAGAGTCCGACTTAAAAAAATCCTGATTAGGTTGCGAACAAATTCAGGAGACACACTAATGATGAAGGATGGTGATTATACTAGGTTAGCACTTGAGATACTCAAAGACCTCCTCAAGACTCACTCACCCAATGCACACTTGCAGATGTTTCAAACCAAAATTCAGCCCTTACACAGTACTCATTTACAGGTGATCAATGCCAAGGAATGTGTGGATTTCAATAAAATCCTGTGTGTGATGGGAACATTTCAAACATTCAAGTCTCCAGGTCCAGATGGTATCTTTCTGGCTCCACTGCAACAAGCAGAAGGATTAACTGGATTCCTATGAAGACGGTGTAGAGTTAGTTTAGTTGCATGGGTCATTCACAATGCTTGGAAGGCAGTGAAGGTTGTATTCATTCTAAAGCCAAGGAGAATCAATCATATCAAGGCTAAGAAAGTGAAACCAACCAACCTGTCCTTCATTCTTCTAAAGACATTAGAAAAACTAGTCAACATGCATGTTAGGAGGAGTAGGTTAAATGGAATTCCTCCACATGAAAACCAACACACTTATCAACCAGGCGAATCAAGTGAAACTGCACTTCTCCAAATTCATACGAAACTATCAAACACACAACTCTTTCAGGAAATCACACTCTGCATCTTGCTTGATACTAGTAACAGGAATTTTGACTCCACAGTTAAATTTATAAAAGTGCACGGCATCATGTAGGTGGATTAAGATCATGCTGTGCAGATAGAAAGAAGCAGGCACCATGTGGATGTGAAAATGGTGATCAGCACCACCAAAGGAAGAGCTAAGGTGGCTGCTGAGGCTTGGCATTAGAACACAGTTTTCCTCAGTCAAAGTTGGTTACGGACAGCTTGTATTTATGTTCATGGGTGCAGGAAGGATTTTCTGACCAAGTGTGTTTCTCATTTATTCATCAGATATCGTAAATTAAATAGGTAGAATGATTAACGTTCTCCTTTGCGATCACTTTCATGTGCACAGGGCACTCATGGGCCTTAGTCTAAATCAGTTCATAATAAGACGCGAAAAGTCAAAAGATAAATAAGGCTATCCAAACAGTAAATGGAAGAGAAAAGAAATATAATGTAGTATTACTATAATTGGCACCACAAACAAGACAGTCAAGTTTATGTTTGTTCTGTGCACCTACAACACATTCTTTGAAGCCAATGAGCATTCAGTAGTCTTCTGCACGCTCTATTGTAAATATCTTAGCCAATGCGAGCATTAAATACGACTGTAGTGAGTTATTTAGTACATTTTTATTCCATTTGCTACAATTTCTCATTGCTGATGGTGATGGGTAAATGACAAATTCTACATAAGCTAGCAAGAGACGTAATTTGTGGGATACTCATTTTCTTCAAGCACAAAGCACGTGTATGTGCATACTACAACTGTCACTTGGAAATGGCAACACTGGATTCCTCATATGGGCTTTGACCTGTTCGAACAACCACTGTTTGTGAATCTGGCTATAACACAATAGCAGAAGTGTTCGACAACTTATGGTGGCACGTGAAGTCTGCACACCTTCAAGACCTGCAACTCCCGGCAGCTCCACACCACAGTCTTCTTGACTATTGCAGAAATAGGGTCAATGAGTGGCGAGCAAGGAATGATGAAGTTACCGAAAAGATCCCTAAGGGGTGCCCACAGGGGTCAAATTATAGGTCCATTTTCTGGAACATAACTACTGAACCACTCCAAACATTAAAGGAAGGGTATGATTGCACAGAAGGAGTAATCGCATATGTTGATGACCTAATTCTTGTGATAATGAACAACTCTAAGAGAGCACCTTGAAGTGAAAACGTCGGCTGTACTACAAACTATGAGCAACTGCAAATGAAACCCTCCACGGCAATTTCATAGCAAAGGGAGCAGGACAGCAGGACAACTTCAGAAAGGACCATAGAGTATAATATGCATTCTTCCCAAACATCGCAGAGAGATTGAGGATGAAACATGTCAATCCCCACCGGTTCGTGGTTCATTTCTTAACGAGCATTGAGCTTACCTCACACATTTGCTGCCTGTAAACTTCAGTTAGGAGCTTGACTGTGCCTGTTACTTCTATGTTGTACACACACACACACACACACACACACACACACACACACACACACACACACAACACAATCACTTACAGAAAGTCTCTGTGGACTGATCTCAATGACTGTGGCATCAGGCAGTGGCCCATACGAGCAAGAGGCTCAATTTCCTTCTGAGGTACTCCTTCTAGTATAGCATCAATGGTGGCATTCTATGGATCTAAACTCTTCCCTATCTTCAAACTTTTCTATCTTCTTAATGTGTAAATTATTTATTTCAAACATTTCCATTTTCTAATTAGTTTTAAGTTTACCAGAATTTAAAGCTGTGACTTCATTAAAGTAATAAAAAAATCAAATAAACTTCATATTACAATTAAAGTACAATTATATGTAAAATTTCACACGGTGAAAACATGACCTATCTTAATCAAAATATCCACGGGTGTACTGCCGGTCTACAGCATCCAACGGGCACAATATTTCGGCAATCATACATGTCGCCATCATCAGGTGAACTGACAGACTGATCTCCTGTGAATGTGCCGGCACGGAGATCCGTACACTATGGCTGCTCAGAGGGAACTGGGTTCGGTCGCGGCGGCGGCCGATTTAAATACCCTCCACCCGCGCGGCACGATCCCTCCGCTGTCCGCGCCCCGCGCCTTGGTTGCGCGGTGGAACAGACTGCGACGGCGTCTGAGATGACGTCGGAGTGATGGCTCTGTCCGCCATGGTCATCACAACTATACGTTTGCTCGATTTACTCTTGATTAACCCAATCACTGGTTCCCAAGTCTTGCTAAGATTATAGCCACAGTCACAGTTTATGAGGTCGTCATTGGTGCGAATTTCGATGGCCTCTCTAACAACGCTGTCCCAGTATCTTGACGTCTGTACCAGAATCCTTGTGCATTCATACTCCATAGCGTGATTTTCCGACAAACATTGTTCAGCGACCGCCGACTTGCTCGGATACATCAGTCGAGTGTGCCTCTGGTGTTCACGGCATCGATCCTCGACGGTACGCATCGTCTGACCAATATACGACTTGCCACATTGACATGGAATCTGGTACATGCCGGCCTTCCTCAAACCGAGGTCATCTTTGGTGCTCCCTACCAGTGCACGAGTTTTATTCGGAGGACAAAACACAGTTCTGACCCAGTGTTTCTTCAAAATGCGGGCGATTTTCCCAGAGAGTGTGCCTGTATATGGAATAAACGCAGTGCCTACCTCCTACCTCGTGATTTCATCCATATCCACAGGTTGTGCTGTAGTGGTTGGGCGGAGAGCACGTTGAATCTGCCACTCTGAGTACCCATTTTTTCGAAATACAGTTCTCAGATGTTCCAATTCCTGGGGTAGACTCTCTGTGTCAGAGATAGTGCGCGCCCTATGTACTTGAGTTTTAAGTACCCCATTCCTCTGTGAAGGGTGGTGGCAGCTGTCTGTCTGTATTTGCATGCCCCCACTTCGCTAACCTTCTGCACCCACATTTTCTACTCAAGTCTCCCTTTCCTTTGCCATGTCACACGTATCCACAGAAATTTATCCAAGCGGGGGCAAGATTCCAAATGTTCCATGTTTTAAACAATTGATTAGTTGAGTTTGAGAACATGTTGTGCCCCAAGAAACAAATTTGACATGAAGTACTCACAGCTCATTCTATCTTAAACATTTGCTAGTTATCCAGTGAATCTTTTGTAAGGCAGATTGCTGCTGTACCTCGAAAGTAAGCATATTTCATTACTGTATCCAACGTATATCTTTGTATATTATTAATATGAACATGGATGAATGAAACTTGCGAAAACACCCATCAAATTGGTTGATAGAACCAGCCCTTCACTGCCTACGACTTAACCAAACTAGTATTTGTCTCCCATGTTTTGCATGTGATGGTGCAGACATGGCAAATGGATTATGGAACTCTTAAATCTATGGCTGGATGCTGCGCTGGGTTGTACCCAATAGTTTATGAATCATATAGTTTAAGAATGTCTAGACACCTTTTCATTCTTTATTCAACTTTTTATCCCTCTCATCAAGTGCAGAAATTTCTATTTCTTCTGTATTTGCGCTTGCAGATGAAGTATAGGTGATTAAACCTACAGTATAACAAGACCGTATCTTTCATACTCTACTACAATCGCTCTACCGTGTAAAACTGAATGTAGTCTCAGCAACCTTTGATCAGTCAAATGCAAACTTACTGTTGAGATTAAGATTTACGCAAGCAAAAGGGCTGCTCTTGTGGGCACTGGGGATGGTTGTGGAGAATGTAAAATGCAGCCACGTTTATACTGTGCTAGATGTTGGATCTGTCCATTTCGGTAGCTCACTAAGGACTGTATAAGGAAGCGACAGAGAAAAGAATGGGTGCTCTATTTCCGCAATGCTCTGTAAAATTCACATTTCCCAAGACAGTAAAATAATGCCGAAACAGCTGCCATCACAAAAAAATTATATAATTTACTGTCAGCAGTCTTGGCAATCAAACAATCAGCAGTCTTGCCAATCAAACAATGTAGTGTGTACTAGAGACATTGTGTTACCCCTTGCATGCGGCTGAGTAAAATCAGACACAGTAATTTCCAGAAATATGTGAGAATTTTGAACTTAGTGCTCCCTTGACCCCCCTCCACAGACACGTAAGGGGAAAGGGGGGGGGGGGGGACTGGTTGTTGAAAAGATATGTTCCTACACCTAAAATTTTAGAAATATGTGCTGGCAATATCTACAGAAATCCGATTGTGGGGAACGCTCCGAAAAGATCCATGAAGGAAAACCCAAGTTCAATCAAATTTTGAGCATTATATATCAATTTGGGAGCCACAACAAATTGGATTAATTAATACAGAAGAGCTGCATGGTTCAGCACAGGTTCTGGAGTGAGTCAAGAAACATTACTTCTTCCCAAATAGATCTCTCATAATAATCATGACGGTAACACCAGAGAAACCTGAGCTTACACTGAGATGAGCCCACAGTCTTTTTTCAACTCGCCACCTGCAGACGAAATAGGAAAGACTGGGAGACAATACTGTAATACTATGTACCCTCTACGACAGACTTCAAGGTGAGCTGCGCAGTATACATGTTTATGTAAATACAGCTGTTCTCATGTAAATGCAGATGTTTCATGGACCTGAATTTAGTCAGTTGCCTTTTTTTTCTTTTCTTTTTTTTTTTTTTAAGCCAATATGAAAAATGACTTCTAGAAGAAAATCTGTACAGCATATTTATATCTGATCAATACAAAAAAGCTTTCATTCACTTTTACAGATATCTTTTATCGTAATTCAAAAAGAATTCTTATGTACTGGAATTCTAACTTGGAAACTTTCACAGGCAAGTCTGTATATAACAAAAACTTCTTGTACGGTTTGTATTAAACTAAGGAACGAAATGCTTACACAGCTGCAGAGATGGCTTCTTTCTGACGTAGATATAAATGGTTGAACAGCTTCACTTTGTGCTGAACATCTACAAGCCCTTGCGCTACTTTCGAAACAGGACTCGCGGTACCGCTCTTGGCTGGTGCTTGTTGCTGGAATGCGATATGCAAAAGATGAGAAGAAGAAAAATTGTAAACTACAACATTCTTAAAACTCTAGCTGTATTTCATTCCATAAACGAAATGTTACTAACATCTATAATACAATCAAATATCTAATTACAAATATTTCTCAATCTTATTACGATTAAATACTGATAGAATGTGACAAATTAGTATCTGCATCTACACTCTGTGAACTACATGAATTGAATGGCAGAGGGGTACTTCCCATTGTATCACTTATGAGGACTTCTTCCTATACCATTCACAAACTAAGCATGAGAACAGTGATTGCTTAAATGATTCAATGGGCACTGTAGTTAGTCTAATCTTGTCTTTGCTGTCTCTACAGGATGATTTGATGACTATGTTGTACTTCCAGAACCCTCGCTTACAGTATCTCCACTTTTACTCTCAAGACCTCTTCAGGTGGCTTTTCTTGGACAGTTGAAGAGCTATTATGAAAGTGGCTGCTATTACACATTGATCAGAAACATCCACACAGCAGGTCCCATGTAACCAAAG
Organism: Schistocerca piceifrons; assembly: GCF_021461385.2. Classification (NCBI taxonomy): domain Eukaryota; kingdom Metazoa; phylum Arthropoda; class Insecta; order Orthoptera; family Acrididae; genus Schistocerca; species Schistocerca piceifrons. The sequence continues at coordinate 1,134,472,173 of NC_060138.1, read as the reverse complement.
TAATTAGTGGTATCTGCTCTTTTTTATGATAATGCCTTCTTTATGGATTTCTGAAAAAATATTGCTCAACGAGTTTCCGATCACGTGTCTACGTGTGCATGTGCACGCCCGAGTGAACACCGAACATATGAAAAATGAACGCAGATCATGCGTTTACTCATGACCTTACAGCGAACATTGGAACCCCCAACTCTGAATTCCCCTCCTCTCACTAAGGTTTATCTATTATCATTGGAATATTTAATTCTGGTGGTAACATGCACCTGAGAAGAGGTTACAGCTTCTGTCAACACATTGGAAAACCACATTATCCTCACAACTCTGAATGTGACTTGGCATACATATTCTAATATGAGTAAGGTCTGCAATATTAAATGACCTTTCATTGTTTTGACTCCATTCAGATGCAGAACACATGCACATTCTTGAAAGGAAATTATTTTTATTGCAGTGCTTTGAGCACAAATAGAATGTACAAATAACTAATTACAAGATAAAATCATCATATGCATAATAAGGGTTCTTACAGTCAAACTATTATTTATCCAAAACAAGCTCTGACAAGACAACAGCAGGGTTTCTAAAGTTTTATAAGCAATTTCATAATAACTTTCTCATTTATGACACAACAGAACAACAAAACAGGATTCCTACCTTGTCTCTGGAAATCTTAGGTGGCTTGTCAGCCTTGCTTTTACTTTCCTCTTTCTGATCTCCCGATTTACGCTGCTGATTCTGTAATTTGGCTGCTCTCTGTGCCTCCTACAAAGTTTTTATGAAAAGATTAAATAGTAAGATTCTTTTAATTTGTAATGCAATAAATATAATGTGAACATGCATGAAGTATACAGTCCCACAAATTTAGAACATGAACAATATGATGGAAGACAACTATTGAATGAAAACATATAATCAACATATAAAAAGAGGCACTGAGTAGCAGATAGGCATGTAACAACAGAGGATGGAGTGGTGAAGGAGAGGGGGAGGGACGGGGGAGAGGGAGGGGGAGGGACGGGGGAGAGGGTGGGGGGGGGGTGATGGAAGAGGGAGGGGTAGGGGGAGATGGAGGGGGACGGGGGAGAGGGAGGGGGACGGGGGAGAGGGAGGGGGCGGGGGAGAGGGAGGGGGCGGGGGAGAGGGAGGGGGTGGGGGAGAGGGAGGGGGCGGGGGAGAGGGAGGGGGGACGGGGGAGAGGGAGGGGGGAGTAGGGTAGGAGAGGGGGAGGGGAGTGCGGTGGGAGAGGGTGGGGGACAGCGCGGTGGGAGAGGGGGGGGAGTGCGGTGGGAGAGGGGGGGAGTGCGGTGGGAGAGGGGGGGAGTGCGGTGGGGTGGGAGGGGGGAGAGTAAAGCTGCTGCTTAATACCTTTCACAACTTCAAACTACTATTTCAGTTCTATCCAAGATATTCCCACTACCATATTAAAAACCAAATGCAAATAGAGAAACCTAGATTATAGGAAATGATAATGATATATATTTAAACATAAACTATTATTAACCTCTGAGACCTGTAGATTCTTTGTCTGACGAGGAGGCAAAAGTTGGATGAAATGGGGTTGTTCAGGGTGGAACCAGGACCACTGGTCAACAGACACGCCAACACCCACAATACATTACAAGTAATCAATTTGCAAAATTGCAGACATGAGTTCTCCTCAGCACTTGTCTTCAAGGGCTTGAATTTAGAAATAACCATGCACAAATCTAAAAAATGGGGGAGTGAGGGAAGGATGGCTGCCGGCTATTACAAAGGAGGCACATGGGATAAAGAATAGGGATGTTGCACCAGTGAGCTTGTCCTATATGCTTTTCTAATTACTTGCCACATTTTTCTTCCAACAGACAAAATATGTGCTTCCCTTTTAATGGTCCAAAAGATTGATGTTTAGTATATATTTCCTCCCCCAATAAGTATCCCAGACTTTTACATCTATGTCTGTACTCCAGAAACCATCTTAAGGTGTGTAGTAGACAGTACTTTGGGTAGTATTCTCATCCCTATCTACCCTTTTCTTTCCCATTTGCAAATGGTGTGCAGGAATAATGAATGACCTGGCACTGTGCATGAGCTCTATTTCTGTGATTTCCCCATTACAGCAATTTTGCAAGATGAATCAGAGAGTAACTAATATGTTTCCCAACTTCTTGGACCACACACTTTTGGAGTTTTAACAGTAAACACTGCTGTGATGCATATTGTCTTGCTTGTGGTGTCTATGAAAGATGTTGGATGGGCATTTCATGCACACACACACACACACACACACACACACACACACACACACACACACACACACCTACCAAATGAAACTGTGATGAAACTCTTTTTTCCCTCTGTATGTTCTCTCTCTCCTCTATAAGTGTTCGAGGTTGGTAAGTAATGCTAAAAACTCAGTCAAATTCGGGTTTTCCAAGTTGCTTCATTCTTGGATGACTTTTATTTATTTATTCCAAGTGATCTGATGGTACACAGTGTGTTGCAAATGTCGGAAAATATCAGTTAACACTGTTAACATATAGTATCATAATGTATTATATTGCTCATTGTTTTCAATTTAACACAGATAGCAAGATTACTGTTCTAAGTACTCATTTACAGAGTAAAAACAGTGACACAACAAATATGACTTCACGGCTTTGCTAAATTTTATGTTGTCTTTGATAGACTTAATACTAGTGGGAAGATTGTTGAACAGTTGGAGGCCCATGTGGAAAGCTCCCTTTCTACACAGTTGAGTGTTTGTGCATAAAACATGCAGATTTGAGTTTTTCCTGGTGTTATGTTTACGTATTTCATTATTTTTTACAACTCTGGAGTCAGTTGGCACTATGTGGTTCCTGAAAAATTTTAGAGTCTCGAGAATGTATAGGCAAGGCAGTGTAAGGATTTCCAACTTTCTGAAGATGGGTTTGCAGGAGTCTCTGGGTTTGCTCCCAGTAACAATCCTCATTCCTCTCTTCTGGATTTCTTAGGGTTCATTCAGTGGATCACAAACTGGTGTTTGCATTTCCTAGAACTAGTTTATGGAGTCATTCCACTTTAGGTCACTACAGACAGTTACTGTACGATAGTTTACAGATTTTATTGTTCGAGTGATTGATAACCAATAGTGTCACTGAAATATAACAGGCTTTTCTATCTATTTATGTGTTTTATGTTACATTTACTTCCTGCAGCAAGTGTCATTCCTTGGCATGCCTTCCTGCATTTCACTACAATTTTATGGTATTGTAACTTTCCTACATACAACAGCATCATCTGCAAAAAATGTACCAACTGTAATTCCTATCTCACCAGTAGATAAGCAGATCTGCTCCATAGTATGAGCTCATATATTTGTCTTTTACACTTCACATATAAAAAGGAAACAAGATTATGTTAATCCCTTGACTGGGGAGGACTGCCTGTGTGATGCTTTTGGGGCAGTTAACAATTACAACAGTTAGTTCAATGACACAGCTGCTGTGGTTCAACTGTTGCAGAAGTTTTTTGAGACACATGCTTGCTTACTGAATAGTAGCAGTTGTCTTCAGTATTATGTTAATGATAATTCTGCTGCAGATTCTCTTCGCAGGTTTCCAGTTGCTTTAATACCAACTGATTTCAAATATTTTAGAATTTTCTCCTCTTAAAACATATGGGTCGTTAGCAAAGTGAACTTTTTCCTCTACAGTAGTGTATATTGACATGAAAATTCATGACAGATTTAATCTATAAGCTGAAATGGGACAGAGAGCTTCTATACAGTTGGGAAGGAAGAAGAGAGAGTTACTGACAGAAGGAAACTGTGGGGAGGGTCACAAATCATTAACAGTAGTTTGTTTAAACAGCCTAATTCACCAAATATCACAGGTATATAATTTTTGATTCTTAAATGAGACTATCTTTTCTTTCAATGCTTTTGTTGTGGAATTAATGGTACCTCAAAACAAGTGTGGACACCAGGGCATGTCACTGTTTTAAAACAGCAACATACAGCAGATATTTTAATTTTGGTTCAAATTAAAACATAAGCATTTGATTGTTGCTGCTCATTAAATCATTAATGCACTCAGTGTATTGTAAGTCAGATCACACAATCTTTCTGGATCAGTTAATACTGTGTTCATAAGAAATACAAGATATTAATAATTTGATAATTTCACAGGACTCAATTTAGTTTTGCAAACAATTAATGTATTCATTTTGTGTAACCACATTTTCCTTTCCACATCTTAGATTGTGGTATTTCACCATCATCAGTTTTACTTTTGGGAACAATCAAGACTCAGCAGCACCCTCATTTAGCAAACATTGGGCATGATAATTAAGCTAAGGCATCCAGAATGCTTGGCATCCAGAGTGGTTGGATAGCTCAGTTGGTAGAGCATTTGCCCGCGAAAGGCAAAGGTCCCGAGTTCGAGTCTCGGTCCGGCACACAGTTTTAATCTGCCAGGAAGCTTCATATCAGCGCACACTCTGCTGCAGAGTGAAAATCTCATTCTGGAAGTTTCAAGCTAAGGCATAGCTGTGGAGGAAGTATCAAGTATATTGCTACAAATATTCAGGTCGCATCTGGTGAATTCTTGCCCACACACTACTGAGGACTCCTAGATAATAATCAGATTAAGATATTTGACCTTCTGATGTTAACATAACAGGCACTCTATGCAAACATACTTAGGATTTTAATTCCTTATGTTACACAACATTATGCTATGTTGCTTTGTAAACAGTTCACATTGAAATCACCAAGTCTTGATACAAGCACTTTTGATTCTTAACACAACCACACAGACAACTTTCATTTGCCTAAGTCTTTGGCAAATATTTGCCGAAAAACATTTTTTGGTATCCTTGGAAGTTGCCTAATGAATCTTGAGCCATTATTTCTGCCAGATGCAAGCATTCTGAGATTTTTTGAGGCAGCTGACATGTTATTGGTTCTGTGCTCATGTAATTCCTTAATTCTCCTCTGTACCATCACAAAATACAGCATATGATACAAAAATGTTTCAATGAATGGATCAGTCACTACCGAACAAATTTTCCATCATTCCAATGTTTCTTAGCCTGTTTTGCTTCATTTCAAACAAAATTTGGAATTTATTTGCTATTCAAATGCCATTTCCCAATGAGAGTGCTAAAACTGTTACTGCTCCACAACACTATCGATTTTTAAGATTGGGAATTCATGATGCTAACTGTTAGCACAAAATGATCTCATTTTTGCCAATTCAGTAGCACAGAGCCAGTTTGCTTAGAATGTCAGTACTGTAAAAACAGCAGAAAGTAGCACTCAATAATGGATGCAAATCACACCCATAATTCTGTTAGCAAACATTGGGGGGAGGGGGGTTAAATTTTCCAATGGTGAGGACATTTACACAGTGGTTCTTGAATGGCTCCTTGACCAAAAAATGAATCTCTGGCATCAAGGGGCATGTTCAGACTGCTGTTTACAGAGGCTCAGTGGCTATGTTGACAAAAATAGTGTTATGTGTCTGTGTCACTTTGAAGTGTAGGGTAACATTTAATAAAAGTTATTTGGAACCTTCAACATCGCAGCGCGTCAGCAATCGTCGGTTAATATATTAAAAAACTAAAAACCCGTCTCGATTATTCGGCCTGCCATGATAATTTTTAACTTTGTTTGTAAAGTCACCTCATATCTTATTAAGATAGTAGAATTGTGCCTACACCTAAAACTATATCTCTATGTAAAGGCTTTTGGGTTAAAGCAGATCGCTCACAGCAAAGCAGAAGTGTTAAGTTGTTGATAGCCACACACCAAAGAAAGAATACTTGCTAGCTTTCAGAGTAATCGTCTTCCCAACTAGAGTAAAGTAAAACTCACACGCACTGCCGACCCCCCCCCCCCCCCTCCATTCACACATCTATGCCCCTACATGGTGCAAGCAGGATGAAAAGTTCCAATGCCAGTGCTGTGAGGTAGGGTGGGTAGAGGGAGAAAGGAGAGAGGCAAGGAGAGGGATTGGGGGCAGGGGGGCTAGGGAGGGAGGGAGGGAGGGAGGGAGGGAGGGGAGGGGTGGTAAGTACATGGGGTAGGCATGTGATGTTCACTTGTCGAAGATGGTGTAGAGCTGAACATGCTGAAGGTGATGTGGGAACATGAGTTGGGAGGGGTGGCAGGATGGAGGAAGGGAAAACTGTTGGGTAGAGGGTGGGCGTGGGGGGGGGGGGGGGACATTGGGTTACTAGAGATTGACTTCAGAGCAATTACAGTATCAGAGGGCATTTTGCTAAGCTATCTCCCATCTGCATAGTTGAAAGGACCTGGTTGTGAAGGAAAGGATCCAGATGGACCAGGTTGTAAGCAGCCATTGAAATTGAATGAGGCCATTCACCCTACTGGACAATTGGTTGGTAGTCATGCAGGGGGGGGGGGGGGGACAAAAAACTGTGCAGTGTTTGCAGCAGAGTTGGTATGTGACATGGCTGCTTTCAAAGGTGACCTGGCTTCTGATGGGGTAGGATAAGTCTGTGACAGGCATGGAGTAGGAAGTGCTGGGTAGGTTGATTCGGCACGTCATCCACCATAGTCTACCACAGGGATTGACTAGAATGTTGTGGGGGTTTGGTGGGCGAGGAACACCACTTTAGGAGGGGTGGGAGGTACCTTAGGTAGGATAAAGGCTTCACCACTCTTGTGATGTGTTGCAGTGACTACTTAACAGAAAGCCACCACAAAACTGTCTAACTCCTCCACCTACAAGTTCTGCTATAGGCATCCCATCTGAGAAGTCCAATATACAAGCTCCAACCCCAACTGAAACTCATATGTCCTGACCAGAACCTCTCCCATGAGTATTCCTCCCTCTTCACCCCAACAACAGCCTGCACAACCAACTATTACGTGCTCCCCAAAATCCACAAGCCCAACACTCCCGGATGCCCCATTGTAGCTGATTATTGTGCTCCCACAGAAAGAATTTCTGCTCTGACAGACCAAAACCTTCAACCAAATGCCCAAACCCTAGCTGCTCACATCAAAGATACTTATCACTTCCTTTACCAACTCTCCACCATCCCCACCCATTTACCACGCACATCCCTACTCGTCACTGTTGATGCCATCTCCCTACACACAAACATCCCTCACACCAATAGCCTTGTTGCTATTGAACAATACCTCTCTCAATACCCTACACGCTCCAAAACCACCACCGCATTCCTTATACACCTTACAACTTTATCCTGACTCTCAGCTACTTTTCTTTTGAACGGAAGGTATGCAAACAAATGTGCAATGCAGCTATGGCGACTCTCCTATGCCAACACTTTTATGGGCTATCTAGAGGAAACGTTCCTAGCCCCCAAAAACTCTGTTCCCCTAGTCTGGTTCAGGTTCGCTAATGATATTTTCATGATCTGGACTCAGGGACAAGACATACTATCCTAATTTCTTCACAACCCCGACAGCTTCTTTCCCATCTGCTTCACCTGGTCCTCTTCAACTCAATGTGCCACTTTTCTGGACACTGACCTCCACCTCTGATGGCTCCAACCACACCTCTGTCCATATTAAACCCACTAATCACCAACAGTACCTGCATTTTGATAGCTGCCATTCTATCCTCTCTACACCCCCACAGAATCAGCTACAAAGAAGTGCCCCCATCATCCCCCACACAACTCCTGAGTTAAACAACAGAGTCATATCCTTTGTCAAGGTATTGATGAACTCTCAGCATCCCTTGAAATGATTGACAATCTACTCAAGATCCTTCCCACCCATCCTGAAGTGGTGTCCTCACTACCATCCATTCTACACGACATCCTAGTCCATCCCTAAGCCATTCCCGCTCCCAACCCTTTGTCACAGGAGTCATATACCTGAGGTAGACCATGGTGCAAGACTGCCCAATCCACCCACCCATCACTCCCTACTCCAGTCCTGTCACAGGCTTATCCTACCCCATCAGCGGTCCCACCACCTATGAAAGTAGCCATTTCCCATACCAACCCTGCTGCCACCACTGTACTGTTTTTTATGTCAATATGACTCAAACCAGTCATCAACCAGGATAAAAGGCCACTGCCAAACTGTTGCTAGTAACAAAACATGCCATCTGGTGACACAACATGCTCAATTTCAACCTCTGCTTCACAACCCGGGCCATCAGGATCCTTCCCTCCACGACCAGGTTCTTTGAACAACGCAGATGGGAGATATCCTTGCACCAAACCCTATGCTTCTGTAATGGTCCTGGTCTTAATCTCTGGTGGCCCAATGACCCCACACCATCTACCCAACAGTTTCTACTTCCTCCATCCTGCAACTCCTCCCAATTCATGTTCCCACGTCATCTTCAATGTGCACAACTCTCCTCCATCTCCGACAACTGAACATTACACGCCTACCCCACGTACCCGTCACCCTTCCATCCTGCATTCCTAGCTCGTAAGCTGGTTGTCTCTCTCTGAGTCACTAGTCACCCACCCCTAATACCCCCCCCCCTCCTACCTCCCCACCGCTCTACCCTATACTCACCCCACCCAACACGACCACCACCACAAACTAGTCCAGCTGCTGAAATGCAGCACTAGTACTGCTCATCTAGACAGAATTATGTACGAGGATAGCCATGTGTGAACAAGTGTGTGTGTGTTTCTTTTTCTTAACTTGAAAAATGATTACTCCAAAAGCTAGCAAGTTTCCTTTCTTGTGTGTGTGTGTGTGTGTGTGTGTGTGTGTGTGTGTGTGTGTGTGTGTTGACAACTCAACACTTCTGCTTTTTGGTGAGGTCTGTTTTAATTAAAAAGCATTTACATTCTATCAGAACTTTCCAAAAACTATATCTCTAACCACTTAAGCTTCCCAAGCACCACTATTACACTCCTGTGTGGTCTATACTGACTGGCTGCAATTCCAAAAGCATCCTTCGAATTGCTTTGATGCTCTATTTTCAACCCAATTGATTTTTTGTCTTCATTCTTCCAACTGGTTTGATGTGGCCCACCGCAAATTCCTCTCCTGTGCTAACCTCTTCATCTCAGAGTAGCACTTGCAACCTACTCCTCAGTTATTTGCAGTATGTATTCCAATATTGCCTTCCTCTACAGTTTTTACCCTCTACAGCTCAGTCTAGTACCATGGAAGTCACTCCCTCATGTCTTAACGAATGTCCTATCGTCCTGTCCCTTCTCCTTATTGGTGTTTTCCACATATTCTTTTCCTCTCTGATTCTGCGCAGAACCTTCTCATTCCTTACCTTAACAGTCCACCTAATTTTCAACATTTGTCTGTAGCACTCAGTCTGAAATGCTTCGATTCTCTTCTGTTCCTGTTTTCACACAGTCCATGTTCCACTAAAATACTCCAGATGTACATTCTCAGAAATTTCTTCCTCAAATTAAGGCCTAGGTTTGATACTAGCAGACTTCTCTTGCCATTGCTAGTGTGCTTATAGTGTCCTCCTTGCTCCGTCTGTTGTTGGTTATTTTGTTACCTATGCTAAGTTTCTCGCTTTTCTCATGTATGCTACTTCTCATTACTTCAATCTTTCTTTGATTTACTCTCAATCCATATTCTGTACTCGTCAACTGTTCATTCCATTCAGCAGACCTTGCAATTTTTCTTCACTTTCACTCAGGATACCAATGTCATCAGCAAATCATATCACTGATATCCTTTCACCTTGAATTTTAATTACACTATTGATCCATTCTTTTATTTCAATCATTGCTTCTTTGATGTACAGATTGAACAGTAGGGGTGAAAGACCACACCCCTGTTTACAGGTCCTATTGATTAGGACTCATAATACTTTGGAGCTGCCTGAAAGTCCACCACCACACATAATCTTACAAGTGCACTTTCTCGATGTTCTCCTTCAATCTTGTTTGTGTTCTTGTACTTCTCAAACAACTAGGAATCTCGTTAAAGACTGGAGCTCAAGTATTGATTACCAGATTGAGCAGGTATCCTATAGAAGAGTATTTTTGCAGGTCTTCACAACAGCATTTTTCAGTTCACATGCACTTAGTTGCATCAACATGGCAAGATTCAGTTTGACAAATGCTGAAATTGCTCAAGAGTTATCACATAATTTTGAGGATAGTGACATTGATTTTTCAGAAGGTGGAGTTGCAGACAAATCTGTAAATAAAAAAATATGTAATCACCGAGTTAATCTCAGTATGATTACAGGGAACATATTTTCAGGAGTGCAGCTGCCTGGATGTTCCATTATTCTCCATAAAGAACCCAATAGTATTGGATTGTAAAATTACTGATACACACCAGGAATGTGTTATATCACTTAAATGCTTACATACTAGGCTAGGAAGTAAAATGAAATAGAACAAATTTGAAAACAGCGGTAGGGAATGGGAAAGCTAGGTCTGGATTTGCTGGGACAATCTAATGCAGCTATTAATGAAACTGCATACCACAGAAAAATGTGATATAAATAGATAGATAAAAAATCTATACAACAAGCACCGGGAGGATAAAACACATAAAAGTTAAGGAAATGTGCAAGCTTTTAGAGTCAGTGACTACTTCTAGTACAAGCTTTTAAGGGGAAGGAAGAAGGATGAAGGAAAAGGACTGGAAAGGCGTAAGAAATGGGAAGGGTTATGGAAAAGTCATCCATGACCACATGTCCAGGGAGACTTACTGGATGGGGTGAGAAGGAAAGACTGAATCAGTCTTTCTTTCTCATTCCATCTGTTAAGTCTCCCCAATCCACAGTTCTGACCACCTTTTCCGTAATTCTCCTCATTTCCTAAATCTCGCCACTCCTCGTTTCCCTTCAGCCCTTCCGTCAGGAGGAATCAGTGGCTCTGCAAGCTTGCATATTTCCTCAACATTTGTGTGTGTGGTTTCGGCACGGCTTGGTGAGTACATTTTTTTATCTCTACAATTATATTTTCAGAAAATAATTATTTTTGTTGATATAGACTAAAATGTGATCTATTCTTGAGTACTGTTCCAGTGTTAACACTTGGTGCTGAGCTGCAAAGTGCAGCCGAAAAATGTGGCTGTTTTTACTATGGTAACCCACTGAAGTTCTTAGTTTACTAGTAAACCTTAAATTAGAGGATCTGTGTGTTTCATTAATGTATTACTGGAATATAATTTGGTGTAATAAAGAGTAAATCTAGCTGTTATTTTAAAACTTTGCATAATCACATAGTTTCACAGAAAAACTCACATATTTTTTGCTCATGAAATAAAAAAGTAAGCACTAGATGTATACTACATTTAAGTACTTTATATTATTAATAAATGCAAAGAAATGATACAAAAAGATATACCTGCTTTGCTCTCCTTTCAGCTCTGAGCTCAGCTTTTGACTTTCCATCTGTACTTGGCGCTGCCACTGGAGTTTCTGTCTTCTGTTTCATTATAACAGACCTTTCCTTCACTTTTTCATCATCTGAAGCATTGATTCGTTTCTGTACTGGGACCGACTGTTGCGGCAACTTCCTTGCCTTGTGGTCATTAATTTGGGCCATTGCTGCCTGAATTCCTGATGCTACATCACTTGTGTCCACACAACTCGTGCCCTGCAGTGTAGGATGAACACCGTCAACTAATTTCAACGCATCACTGGTATTGGTTTGCTCACCTGCAACTCCCGATATGGGACTGTTACTGCCAGTCTGGGTGAGGGTCCGATTTGTGGTCTGTTGTGGAGTAGAAATTCCATCAACTAACTTCAAAGAGTCGCTTGCATTTGGGTGCTCAGTTGCAGCAGCATCTGTCTTGGACTCATTTGCAGAAGGTTTCAACTCGGACCAAGGTGATACATGCTGTGTGAGACTAATTCCATCAACAGATTTCACAGAAACATTCACATTTGTTCCCTCTGTGTGAGTAGAACTAGCAGTATCTATTTTAGGAACGCTACTCCCAACTTGTGAATGAGGCTGACCTGAATTCATCACTGAAGTGTGCAGCCCATCTGCTAACTTCACGGCATCACTGGTATTTGGTTTTTTGACAGCACTGGCTTTATGTCCACTGTTTCCAGCTTGCACAAGAGATTGACTTGAGTTGATCACTGCAGGATGAATGCTGTCGGCTAACTTTAAAGCATCGCTTGAATTTGGGCTTTGAGCAACGACATCTACCTTACGTTCAGTATTTCTAACCTGTTCATGAGGCTGACTTGAGTTGACAACTGTTGGATGAATACCATCAGCTAACTTCAAGGCATCACTTTTATTTGGTTTCTCACCTGCAGTATTTACTTTGGGCCTACTATCGTCAGCCTGTACACATGACTGACTCGAACTCATCGCCATATTTGAGGTTCCATCAGGTAACTTCTGTGGATCATTTGGACTTTGTTTTTCAGTGGCGGCAGCAGCAGCAGCATTTAGCTTGGAACTTCTGCTAGCAGCAACTTCAATATGTTGTAGCTGCACAGTGTTAGCTGCACTGGATTTCTTTATTTGTTTATTATCATCAACATTTGCTTGCTCGGCAGTGATACTGGATGTGGAAGCAGCATCATTTGTTTGTGCTGCAGTTGGCTGGTTCTGCGTAACTACCACCTTTGATTTTTTTGCTTGTTTAGCTAACTTTCTTGCCTCCCTCTCTGCCTTTATTTCTTCACGTGTTTTGTCTGTTTTTGGCATTGTGAGGGGTTCTGATGAAGACTCACTTAAACAATTATCTGCAGCACTTTTACCACAATCAGCCTCAACTAAACTTACAGGAGTATTTTTGATGCCCTTAGTACTTTCTATGGTAGTTTTCTCCTTTTTAGTCAACAAGGGGAGATTCTTTTTCTCGCACGATGAAACAGCTGTTTCTTTAGAAAATTCCTGCAACTCCAAAGGACTTTGCTTTAACTCACGTATAGAAATATGACTTTCTTTTTCCACACTTTTGCTAAAAACAGCCTTTTCCTCTAATAACGTCTTCTCGCACTTTTTATCAGTAAGTGAAAAATGCTCATTCACACAAAATCCAGATGAGTCTACACGACATGTAGGGCTCTTTGAAGTAATTATTGATGGTTTAGTATTCTGAATCTTCACGTGACTGTTATCACTCTCCTTTGATTTTACAGGTGCTGCACTGCAAATGCTGCTGGAAAGCACTGAGGAGGTCTTGCTGATGTTGAATATCTGATTGCTTTCTGCACTACTAGTGACTCTGTTTTCAAAGTTTGGACTGGTATATATGGGGCCACTTATAAGGACACTTCTCTGTAGTGAGAGAGCAGAGGGCAATTCCGTATCGCAAAGAGGATTTTTAATTATTTTACCTTCAGTTTCTGGAAGGAACGTGTGTACTCTTACATTTAAACTATCAGAGTTGTCTACTGAACTGGTTGGAAAGCCTTTACCTATAGGCTCCTTTTTTCTCTCATGTAAAATTCTAACTGTGTTTTCAGGCAAAAGTGTCTTCCCAGAAACTTTGGATGCAGTATCGCAGCTGGATGTTTCAGTACTTGCCGAACTTCGATTTGAAACAGTAATCTTCTTTTCCTTCTCTTTTGATTTGGGAAGTTTTGACACTGATTCAGTAACAGGTTTACCTTTCTCTACAGTATTGTCATTTCGACCCGATGACTTCTTTGCCTTATTTCCGCTATTCAGTGACAAGCTAATATCATTCTGTAAACCCTCAAATAGAATACCATTGCTGGTTTCTGAGGATAAAGGATTGTTTGAGCTTACTACAGCCTGTTTCTCTTTCTTCTGTTTTCTCTTGGTCGCTAAAATATTTTCTGACACTGATTTGGGATTTTCCGAAGCTGTACCATTTGGCAAAGTATTTCCCTGGGAATAACTGTTTCTCACAGCAGAACACAAATGTCCACCATTGTCATCTAAACATGTGTCCTCTGTTACTGGCCTTCTGGGTACAATGTGATTGCAAATATTATTGGTTTTGTGTGTGTTTCTTAAACTATCTGAATTCTGTTCAAACAAAAAGTTTCTAGTACTGATGTCACTAGACAAATTACTAAATTCAGTCTGTGAATTGCTGCTGTCATTTGCTTTCTCCTCAAGATTAGATTCACTATCACCACACTTCTTCTTTTTCTTCTTTCGGGACTTTGCTGGAACCTGTTTGTTTACAAGACCCAACACCTGCAGAATTCGCTTCTTCCTTAGTCTTCTTTTTTTTGCTTTACTCAATGGCACTTTTGATCCACTTTCATCAGATGATGGGACCACAGCATGTCCAGTCTCAAGGTCTTTAGGTTTTACTTCGTTTTTATTTGAGATATTTTGTTTCTCTGACAAGGACAGTGACTGAGCAGCATGGTCCTGGAAACACAAACCTATTTTTTCATTCGAAACACAAGTTTTTTTGGCGTTTCTTCTAGTCTTGGACACATTCTGAGTTAATTTATTTTCAGATTTTTTATCAACTGATGCCTTGCTTAAAGATGAATTCTCTATGGTTTGGGTAGGTACCAAGGGCCCAAGACCCTTCTTTTTTCTCTTGGCTTTCAATTCACAATTTTTTTCAATGTGTTTATGTTGATTTTCATTCTGCACTGTTGCTGACTTTTGCTTCCTTTTAACTGTTTCTCTCTGATGTTGCACGTCCTGTAACACAAAGATTGTGATCAGTAGTGAAACGACATTTTAAAAACAGCAACATGAACATAAATGTGATGTTACGTAAGATGCAAGGTTTTAACAAAGGAAAAATAATATATCTCACTCTAAAAATGATTTTATTAATAATAATAAATAAATAAAAGAGATCTGTTTATTTTATGGAGATAACGGATATGAATAACTCGTGTGTGTGTGTGTGTGTGTGTGTGTGTGTGTGTGTGTGTGTGTGTGTGTAAAAATAAATAAGTATCTGAAACAAGTGGAAGAAGGTATCACTCTGCTAGGTGTGTGTCACCATCCACACTTCATAGTTCTATGCTTTTGAAGTCTCTCCCTCTTGCTATATCTTTCAACCTTGAAAGTTTAGTTTCTGAGTACAATCAACACTGTTAATTTTATTATTATTATATTATTTTAATGATGTCTGAGGTAGTAGCCAAAGGTTTGAGGAGCAACAGACTATTGACGCAGCTGATCCAGATAATGCAGTTAAAGCTAGCGACGTGAGACCCATATAACTCAAGAGTACAATGTTACTGATGTGCGGAACTCTCCTTATAGTTTAGTTACCGCCACATCAAAACAAACAGTTACAAATAACTGTACACCTGTACACATTTAAAATAGAATGAGAAAATGATAGAAATGCAGGGCATTCATGGCATAAAAAAGTCACTATCTATGCTACAATTCAGAACTTCCCTCTATTGCTTCCCATTTATACACCTATAAATGTATTGGGTACCATTACAGGGGTTGGGAGGGCTCAGATTTTGCAGCAAAATAATTGCGGTCTGACTTTGAGTTTCACTTTGTGGAACAGAATCTCAGGATAGTGACTAAAATAAAAGAAATAATTTTGTCGTAGAGAGTGCCAAAATTCAACAACTTGATATACCATATTTCCTCCATCTTTGTGAATCTATGTATGTGTGTCAGTGCCACCTCCAGCTTAGTCATCCCCTGTTTCTAACCTAGCTCTCAAGCACTACTGAACATTGTAATGATTTATTACTAATGCCAGGAAACACTAAGCAAAAGAAACAGTCTTGGAGTGATGCAACTGTTTCATACAAATTATCTAGCAGGCTAAATTTTGCTCCTTTGCTTTAAGCAAATTTTAATAATAATAATAATAATAATAACGAAGAACTTTAAGGCACCCCGGCTGTCGTAGATTCATGTCAGCACACTATGAAGATGAAGCATCTACATAATATTGCACCAAACTTGTATTTTGCCAGTTGACCTACATTCCTAATCTACCACTATCTTCATTACTACTGACAGCAACTGCTTGAAATTACTACAAAAAACTAGGGAAAGACTATTTTGTACATATCTGAAGGCTTGGTTTGGTGTTTCTAACATCTTGTGGTGTATGAAAGTACACCTGGGCCACACAATTAATAAAAAGAATGATAATCCACTCTTTCTTGGTCACTGCTCCTTGAAATAAAGTAGACTTCAAATCAAAAATTTTCTATAAACTGCAAAACAATGTGTCTTTTATATCTAAGTAACAATGGCACAACAAGTAATACATTGTTGTTATAATTTAGATCAGTAAAAATTACTCCAGTGAGAAACTTAACTGGAATGTGTAATACATGCAACATGTAATTTCAATTAAATCAGTATAGTCCTATGATAAGTGCGATTACAAACTGTTCCACAGTAAGGTTCATTGAGCCCTTTTGAATGGTTTCTGTCGAAGCTGAGGTTCCCACAACATTCATCTGATTCTTGGAATGATTCTCCTGAATCTCTTCCCAAGGCATATTGCTTGATGACAGATAAAAATGAAATTTAATTAAATAAATAAATCTCTGAAACTAGGCCTGAATCAAAAATTGTTTCACTCACAATGCCACAAAGCACAAGTTTCTCATCAATGATCGAAAATAACAATATTGTGAAAATGATGGATTGCTACACACACTATGTTGGAGATACTGAGTTGCAAACAGGCAAAACAAAAAGACTGCTAAACAAATAACCTTTCAGCCAAAAGAACTAATTCTGGAGTAGAAACACACACACTCTCTCTCTCTCTCTCTCTCTCTCTCTCTCTCTCTCTCTTACACAAACACAACTCACACCACTCTCTCTGGCTGCCAGGGCCAGGCTGCGAGCAATTGTGCATAATGGGAGAAGCAATCTGGGTGGTGGGGGTAAGGAGAAGGCTGGGGGCGGGGAGGGGGTCGGTAAACTGCTGCTTGTAGGAGCATACAGGGATGAGGTGGAGAGCGGGTAGGACAGCTACGTGTAGTCGGGAGGTTAGACAGAGGATGGAAGGGAGGAGGGGGAGGGGAAAGGGAGCGGAAAATGAGAAAAGTAAAAAGACTGGGTGCGTTGCTATGTAGAGTTCACGCCTGCACAATTCAGAAAAGCTAGCATTGATAGGAAAGATACAGATGGCACAGGTTGTGAAGCAGTCGCTGAAGTGAAGAACGTTGTGTCGGACAGCGTGTTCAGTAATTGGATAGTCCAGCTATTTCTTGGCCGCAGTCTGTTGGTGGCCATTTGGGTGGACAGACAGCTTGTTGGTTGCCATGCTCACATAAAATGTACAGTGGTTGCAGCTTAGCTTGTAAAGCACATGACTGCTTTTAAAGGTAGCCCTGCCTTTGATGGGATAGATGATACTTGTGACCAGATTTAAGTAGGTGGTGGAGTGAGGATGTATGGGGCAGGTATTGCATCTATATCTATTACAGGGATATGAGCCATGAGGCAACAGGTTGGGAGTGGTGGTGGAGTACAGGTGGATGAGAATACTGTGTAGGTTGGTGGATGGTGGAGTACCATTGGGGGAGGGGTGGGAAGGATAGTGTGTAGGACATTCCTCATTTCACAGAACGACGAAAGATAGTCGAAACCCCGGTGGAAAAAGTGATTCAGTTGCTACAGTTCTGGTGGTACTGAGTCAAGAGGGGAACACTCCTCTGTGGCAGGACGGTTTTGCGCAGTGATCGCCGACATAGTGTAACTGAGGAGGAATAAGGGGAACCAGCCCGCATTTGCTGAGGCAGATGCAAAACCGCCTTGAAAACCATCCACCAGGCTGGCTGGCACACCAGACCTTGACACTAATCCTCCACGCAGATTCATGCCGAGGACTGGCACGCCTTCCCGCTCAGGAAGCAGTGCGCTAGACTGCACGGCGGTGGAAGCATAGTAACCAGTTTTCTGTTTACTGCCCCATATATAAAAGGCACCGCTGAAGGTATCAACTACAAACAAATCCATTGTATGGCAATGGGCACCTGCATTGCACTACCCTCTGCCAACCTATTCATGGGCCATCTAGAGGCTTCCTTCCTATCCACCCACAATCCCAAACACCTCACCTGATTCACAGATTCACTGATGACATTTTTGTGATCCGGATCGAGAATGAGAACACCTTATCTTCATTCCTCCAGAATCTCAACACCTTCTCCTCCATTCGCTTAACCTGGTCTTCAAACCAACAAGCCACATTCATTAATATTGACCTCCACTCCTAAATGGCTACTTCAGCATCCTTTCATATCAAACCTATCAACCGTCAACAATACCTCCATTTTAACAGCAGCCATCCATTGCATACCAGGAAGACCCTTCCATACATCCTTAACCACCTACTGCTGCCGAATCTGTAGTGACAAGCAGTCCCTCTCGAAATGTACCAAGGTTCTCACTCATGCCTTCACAGACTGAATTATGCTCCCACTCTTGTACAGAAACAGCTCTCCTGTGTCTTATTTCTCCAATAACCCACTAACTCATAAAGCCGCACTGTCCAGCCACAGAGGAGTATTCGCCTCATGACTCAGTACAGCCCAGGACTGGAGCAACTGGATCACATTCTCCACCAGGTTTTGCCTACCTCTCGTTGTCCCTTGAAATATATCCTTCCCATATCACCCACAGTGGTATTCTACCGGCCACTGAACCTACACAATATCCTCATCCCATCTCCACTCCGTCCATGCTCCCAACCTCTTGAGTCATGGTTAATATTCCTGCAACAGATCTAAATGAAAGACTTGTCCTATACACCCTCCATCACTGCTACTCCAGTCCAGTCACAATATCACCTATCCAATCAAAAGTGAGGCCAACTGTGAAAGCAGTCATGTGATCTACAAGCTAAGCTGCAACTACTGTGTTGCATTCTACATGGGCATGACATGACAACCAACAAAATGTCTATCCGCATGAATGGCCACCAACAAACCGTGCAGCACTTTACTGTCCCCCCACAGCTATCCCTTCCTCTTCCCAGCCCAAGCTCCTCCTTACACCCACTATAACCAGATTGCTTCTCCCATCATGCACAGTTACTCACAGTCTGGCCTTGGCAATTAGACACAGTGGTCATGTATCTGTGAGTAGTGGAGTGCACACGTGTGTTTGTTTTCTACTCCAGAACAAGGCCTTTTAGCCAAAAGCTTATTTGTTTAGCGGTCTCTTTGTTGTGCCTGTCTGCAACTCAATATCCCCACTATATGGTGCATAGCAATCCATCACTTCTCATAATATTGTCATTATACCATCTTGGATTTTCCATTATTTGTATACATAGAATAAATTTATTGGAAACACAGGTCATAAAAGGAAACCACTATATAAAAACAAGTTACCAGAACAGTAAATTTAATAATTGTTTAACGAATCATGTTATGGAAGCCAATATCAGTCAATAATAATGGAATGGAATGGGTACATTCTATAAACACTTGTAGCAAGAATATTTGCATAATATATTTTATTGAGCTAGTATTTATTGCCTTTACACATGCAACAGTCATAAAATAATGGAAACACCTGTTCTTAAAAATAAACTGACTGTTCGGCACTGTCCCCATGCACTTTAAATAAGGATAACTCATCATGCCATGACACATACATTATCGGAAGCTCCAGTCAACACATTGGTGTATTGGGGATATTATTGCCACTCCTGCTTCTTCTTCTTCTTCTTCTTCTTCTTCTTCTTCTTCTTCTTCTTCGAATCCAGAAAACTGTAGATCCCATTTTTATTTTTCTAGATGAAGCCTTGTAATAAATACTGGTACTGATTACTGATGTACAGGAAAGTTGTTACTTGATGTGGAGAAATGAACATAATAATAATAATAATAATAATAATAATAATAATAATAACAATAACAATAATAATGCTCATTCACTATTGTGGCACTTAATCTCAAATGCAGATGTCCACTTGGTGAGTGGGTCATTCCATATCAAATCACCCAATAAAAAATAAATTTTACACCCACCTCCTTAGATTTTCATGACATTTGGCTCAGATGGTTCTAATACCATCCTGACAACACCTGCAAATTTTTTTTGCTCTATCTCTTATAGTTGTTTTTTATGTTTTGCGTTTTCCGAACCTTCGGAAATTTGTATTCAAAGTTTAAAATCGTTTATCTTAAAAACTCTTTTAGATAACATCATGAATTTTTGCAGCAAGTTTATTTATTATACATATTTGAAGATAAAAATGATACTATTAAAATATATTAATATTTTCTATGAAAAAAATATATATGTATTTTTTTTTCTTTTTTTTTTAACGGATGTTTTGTTTTATAAGAATTGCAATATCTAGAGTCTCAGACCTGATAGAATGCTCAAATTTGTTTTAATTTGCTCTTAAACATATAGGCTACTTGATAAAACAAAATTAATGATGGCTTTTTAACATGTTTATTAATTATAGTAGATTACATTAGAATTATGTACAAAGATAGTGTACTTATGAAACTTATGCATAACCCAACTGATTGTTTGAAACATTGAACTTTTTGAATAATTTTGTCTTTTTAATAAACATTAATGCTGATTCAAACTGTTTTTCCACTTCATTCAAGAGCTTTCAGTTCTTCTGATACAGTCTTTTTTGAAGTAATACATTCCTCCAGTGCCGCTTGATTGAGGTGCGTCTATTTACACAGACTATGTGCTCCAAAGGCACTACGCAGGAATCTTCTCTTTCAGGCCAATAAAATGATGCAGCTAGTCCTGAAGGATGTGGAAATAGATTTTCTGCATCTTCTTCATCATTGAATATTGTTTTTACCAGTCCAAAGTACCAGTTACCATCATAATTTGCAGCCACATAGCTATTTATGGATGGTTCAACACGAACCCAATCAGAAAAAGAATGGAAAGAAAAGACTAAGGAGGGTTTTACACTATCTGTAGTCCTTCTAATTTCAAGGTTGTTTGTTGGAAGTTGTTTGAAGTTATGAAAACTTCTTGTTCCAGGAATGGTTAGGGTTGCTGAAAAACGTTTTTCTAGTTTTAACCATAGCAAATCAGCTTCTTTTTTGTTAATAAAGTGAAAATGAATGTTTTCAATATTTTTTTCACAAAACTTGTACACATCGATTGCTGTCATTATTTGTTCTTCGTCTGAAAGCTGTAGACTGGCTTTCCTTAAAATTCTTTTAATAGTTTCTCCTAGGCCATCACAAATTGACTTCCCATGAGTTGTTGCAAAAAAAGAGTGTTGGGCCTTCAAATTAAAGTCTCTCAAGTGTTCAGTCAAATTTTTAAAACTGTTTCTATTTTTGTACTGCCCAGCACAACCATCTGTAAAATAGTGAACTGAGTCAATGTAAGTATGATGGAATGACAGTCACTTTGTAATTTCTTTTTGTACAAAGTTAACAAAACCAGTGACATGTTCTTGGTCATCACTAATAAAACAGTGGTTGAAAACAAAAACATTGTTTTCATCATTTCTTAGAAAAACTCCAACTGGGTGTAGAGTACAACCACCTCTATTTCAGTGGTAACTTTGGATCTCATTTTGTAACAAAGGAATAATTTTCACTGAAATCCATCACAATAATTGCTGTTTTGGGTGGTGGGTCTTCTTTCAATCTTTTAAAGGCTGCTGATTGGGATTTTGCTATAAACGAGTACGGGGTGAGCTTTTCCAATGACCTAACCAATAAAGAAATGTAGTCTTCTGTCTGATCATTTCTGCCCTGTCTGTGTTAAGCCACTGACTGATTACAATTTCATCTTCTAAATCATAATCTTCACTTAGTTTTTCAGTTAAGTACTCAGTTAGTGCAGCATTTGCAGGACAGCTGTCGCAATGATGTAGCATGCAGTTTTGGTTTTCCGTGTTGCACACAAGGCATCTTAATTAGGTCTTTATAAGATTCTTCAATTTTCACAGCATCCAGTAATGGTTTAACATTCTGGTGGATACTGAATACACATACAGTGTGTGTGCCTGCAGCACCAGCAAGGATACACCATTTAGGTCTCAATAAACAAAATTTTGAAAATTCTACTTCTACCTCGGGATTCTCCCATTTGAAAGAATAACAGAGTTCTCTCAAGTTACACAAAATGAGTCTTTTTTGCATGTACACATTTTTTTGAACACTTACTTTGTCTTTTGTTCCAGGTAGCACTCTGGAACTTTCATCCTTTTCATAAAAATCTGTTACAAGTCTTACTGTATTTTCAGAAAGAGTTTTACCTTTTTTTGGACCAGGAGTTTCCAAAATACCCTTTTCAGATTTTAGCTTTCTAGCTTGTCGCACCATGTACTCACTTACATAAAATTCTTTCATCACTTTATTTCGACTCCAAGAATCTGGAGCCAAGGTCAGAATCTGGATTTTTCTAGACCTCCCAACAGATGAAATCTTCTCTTTCATAAGAGAAATCATTACATCAAAATACTTTGCTTTCTCAACCACACTTGTATCTTGTTCGTCGTCATCAGAACTTGGTGCATCATATTTTAATGCTTTTGAAACCGCCTTTTTTGCAGTCTTTTCAATACTGCTAACCTTCCTTTTAAAATAAGACCCTTTACTTTGTTCTGACAAGCCATGAAGCTTTATCGGTGTTAAACCTAAACCTAAACCTAAACCTAAATTATCAAGAGCAATGTTTGTTTGTACGAGGGATTCATTTCTGAATTCCAATGATTCTATTTCAACCATGACTTCATCATCTGTTTCACTTTCATTGACTTCAACTCTTAATTCTTCCTCACAAAAGTTACGGCATGTTGAGCAAAGCTTTTGTCCAGGTTTTGTGCTGATATTTTTTGTCAGTAATTGTTTAGAAAGATCCAA
The DNA here is from genome assembly GCF_021461385.2 of Schistocerca piceifrons. NCBI lineage: Eukaryota > Metazoa > Arthropoda > Insecta > Orthoptera > Acrididae > Schistocerca > Schistocerca piceifrons. Next base: position 1,134,449,521 of record NC_060138.1, on the reverse strand, counting down.
GCCTACACTTCTCAACGATTTTTTGATGGGCTTTTTGTGTTTTTTTTAGTGGGTCTACACATGTTGTTTGATACTTTTCAAAAACATTTAAAAAGTAGTAGCTGTGGTGTGAACATATATTCTTAAATTCACACAGATTAATTGCAGATCGTAAGTGGATCAAATCTTTTTCTTCCTCACTCAATTCAGATACCAGTTGTAACTTTTTTGAAGGTGTGTAGGTTGTTTGGAAACAGTCAGATTTTTTAAATAACCCTACTCTACAGGTTTGAATATCTGACATACTGATTTCACTTTTGGTCTGATTACTGTTCTGGTTACTTTTATAGGATATTGGAAAAGAATCTCTGTAAACTAAGTAACAGTACTTACTGAAAGTTCGAATAAACTTAATAAAATACTATCCAAGCACTATTTAACACTGTAATAATTTTTTACTTCAAAACACAGGAGTAACAAAACAAAATGCAAGCGTACTCCAGGAAGACAAATCTTATTTTCAGTGTCTAAGTCACTTGGTACTTTTTATTTTTAAAATATAATTAATATTATTTTAAAAATTAGATAACTATTAAGCAGGTTAAAAAGCCAACATAATTTTTCTTTTATCTAATAGCCTATACAATTAAGAGTATTTTAAAACAAATTTGAGCTTTCTATCAGGTCTGAGACTCTAGATATTGCAGTTTTTGTAAAACTAAACACCCGTTGGGGGGGGGGGGGGGGGGGGGGGAATTATTATAAATTTTTTTTTTATTTGGAAGATTTTAATATATCTTTATGGTAATTTTTTTTAACATTTAGATATAATACACAAACTTATTCCAAAATTTCATACTGATATCTTGAGTATTCTTTAATATACAACATTTTTTTGTTGTGAGGACACGTTTCAGTTACGATTTCCGACTGCTGAAACAACGCCAAATCTAAAAACTTTAAAAATTTATAAAACAAAAACTATAAGAGATCGAGCAAAAAAAGTTTACAAGTGCTTTCAGGATGATAAAAGACGTAATTGTACCAAGTTTCATCAAAATCTGACATGGTTGGTGTCAAGACCTGGGTGACTTGACATGAAATGACCCAAGTATATTACTATCAACATGATACAACAACACAAATGTTCCCATAACTGTTGTTTACACGCTATGTAAAATATCAATGGTGCAAATAAGCTAACAACTACTATGGGTATGATTGTACCACTACTTGATTACTTATAACAGACATGGTGTTTCAGACAAGAAGATGGCAGAAATTTGATCTTAGTGTACCTATTAACAAGCAGAACAACAGTACTAACTTTCTGAATGTCTTGCTTTGTGAAGTTTCCAAAATTTAGTAGTGTCATACACAAAACCAAAAGCCGTAAATGACATATTTGTAACCTGTAAAAACTATACCTTTAGTACTTTGATTTACCTTCCTTCATTGTGGCACATATTTGTGTGTTAAGCAATACTTTCTCATATTTTATTTTTCCTTTTCAAATTGCATCTTAAAAATCTGTTACATTATTTTTAACCAATACCTATTTAATCCAGATGTTCCTTGAGTTCATTTAGTGATACAGCTGGTACCATAAAGCGACCTCAGTGCCTATTTCTATGTCTAGTGTTGTAGAATTTAATATTTTTATTTGCATTTATTGTAAATGTTAGTTTTTGTCCATCCTCGTTACTATGAAAGTTAACTTATTCAGTACAAATGAGAGACAAACTGTTAAATACTGATTGCAACATATCACCATGTAAATGCTCTTTCCAGCTGAACCTGCTTTTTGTGCAATTGAAAGGTGCACTGACTGCTATCAAGGAACTGGCAGCTATTGTAAATGTGGCAGTTGGGCAAAATAGAACAAGTAATATACTGGAATACTCAAAGTAATTGAACTACACTGCTTTCTCTTCAGAACAACTGAGCCACAAACTGCATACCCATTAGACTGTCAGTGGTAAGTTATACCAAAAGAGGCAGTTACTAAGTCCTCTGTACAGCACAGATAGTAGTAATGAAGAGCTGAGGATACTATGCCCTTACCCCCTATCAACAAATATGAAACGCTGTTTGAAACGACTACATTAAATAAGGTGCAGGAGGAAGGGGTGCACGAACTTCATGCATTTCAAACACATGGCAGATACTGGTGTCCCTTAGAAAGATGACAAAAAGGAACGAAAAGAAAACAATGTGCATTCAGTGTGTATCCACACGACCCATTCAACAAGTTTAAGAGGTCTCCCTCATGGTCACCAGGAAATAAGTCGCTCTGAGATGTTACTGCCAGCAAAGCCAAAATAAATAATGCCAGTCACCTGGATTCTGAGAAAGCACGATGGTCACAGAAGGTGGAGTTGAACAACCATGACACAGTCCTATGCAACTAACAACGAAACGACTGTAATACTGTGATTTTGAGCCAAAAGGACAAAACCTGAGACTTGTGTGATTCTGACAACCTGTACATGCACCACCGAGACAAGAAGTGCTGGGCCCCAAGACATTCTAGGCTGCAACACACATTTTATGTCACAGTGTGTGGCAGAATTTTTTTTTTTTTTTTTTTTAATTGTGAGACTGTCTCCAGACTGCTGCTCCAAAGAGCAAATATAAGGCTCCAAGAATAGTTCCTGACAATTTACAATATCAAGGTATTGGCGATCTAGAGTACATAGTTTTGAAGGATTACCAGAGTTTCTAGCCCTCCTGAATAGCAGCAGGACTCACGTAACACTTCACAGGGTCTGGCCTAAAATCTGAAATCGGTTACAGTATGATATTTAGGACAAACCTCATTGTTTAATGGAACAACAGGTTACATGAAAACGGAAGTAGTTTATAGCTGTTAAAGATACCCAATTTTAATTTACTGTGGAAGAATTTGAATGTAGTTTGAAACCTATACCAACTGCCATGGCAATTAGCAGAAATGGCCAAAAATGTAGGAGCAGAAAACCTTCATTCATGACTACAGATGTTACATAACCATGCAGTATAATTTGAATTAATTTTAACTATCCTAGGAAAAAAAACCTATTTTACTTGCACCACATGAGACAAACTTTCTGTACAACTCTTATAAATTTTTCTTTGGAAATTAAATGAAGCACTTTTCAAAGAAGGTATATCAGGATTTTAAAATGTCATCAACAACATCATTAGAAGTGGATTAGTTTAAGAGGACAAGCATGTGGTAGTAAATTGATCATATGCTTTTCAAAGGAACCATCCAGGAATTTATCTTAAATTATTTAGGAAAAACAGACAGAAGCTAAATTTGGATGATCAGATGGGTATTCGAGCTTGTTTGAAGACCAATATCTTAACCACTGCATGGAAGAAAACACTTCCACAGGGAAAATCTTTTGAAAACAAATAAAACTTACATATCTGACCAAGTTCACACACATACTGGAATCAGTCATCAAAACCCAGATATTGCAATAATGTTTATCAAGCAACTGAGGGCTGTAAAACAAACATTAAAGTTTCCATGTATGTATAGTAAAATGGACAAGTAGTTGATTGTGCCATATTTCAAAAACAGGAACTACAAACTATTAATTCCAGCAACAGGTATGTTGCTCATGTTGAAAAAATTAACTGCTAAATCTGTAAAAAAAGATTGTAGCAACCAGGAAAGGTAAAGGAAAATAGCAGGTAAGAAATAGGAAATATCTTAAACACAACGGTTGCTACACAACAGGTATAAGGCAAGACTTAGAATTGCTGACTGACAAACAAAAGTGCTCGATTTTATCAAAATGGTAGTGAATCACAACTTACAATGACTACTGTACAAAACTGAAGGGAAAGAAAGGAATTCTCTACATACCCGACTACAGTCTAAAATGACCTTCCACATGATGCACTTGTGTGTCGTATAGAGCACATATTGGCAAAGTTTCATCATGTCAAGTTAGAGGTAGTCAATGGGACGGTGGAATGGTGTAGCCAATGACAGATGATGACCATATGCCAGAAGTAAGAATTTTTCACATTTCCTATGCAAGTTTTACATAAACATTTATGCTATCAATTTATTCATAGTACCTTTGCACCTGCTTGCAATGTTGAAGTAGCTGTTAATGATTTAGGCTGAAACATAAAATCTTAACTCTGGTGGCACATAGATCTACACCACTGTCCAAGGCCTAGGTTAAGGCGGAAGGCGACAGTTTTGTTGTTACTAAGGAATCTTGGTTGTAGTGAAGGACTTATCTGTAGTGTAGTCCCAGGTTCACATCAGATTGGGTAATGATAGTGAAACGTATGCAAAGTGTAAGTGGTTTGTGCAGCATTAATATTGGCAAAGGCCAACAGTCAGTTTCTTCACATACCAATGTAAAAACTGATTTATTATTCTTCTGTTTCTAACATCTGCCAGTAAAGAAAATAAATCCCACAGGAAATGAATTGGGAAAGGAGTTGATCAAAAAGATCAAAAGACTTAATGAAAACACCATCATTACATACCATTCACAATGACAATCCGCAGGATGATATAAGCTTTTACATCATACAAAAGGTCCATATGAAACACGTCTTGCGAATTTCCCTGGTACAGAAAGAAAATTTTATCATGAAACATGCAATGTTTCATGTACAATGACCAAGGAAAGAAAATTCACAAACAATAATGTAGTGCAGTTTTATTGCACTTGCCACTGCTGAATTGTGTATCTCATTTCACTGTGCTGTGTTTGGGTTGTTGCAGTGGCTGGTCCATTGCAGGCAAAGCCTGAGTATGCCACTTTTGCTTACACATGCTCATTATGAATCAGAAAACATAAGTTTGATGGCACACTTATGTCTTCGAAACTAAGCTCTACAGGAGACAAACGGAGACAAATCTGTGGAAGTGGTATTGGACAAGCACGCGACTTGTGAATATCACAGGAACATATTTGCTCAAAAATAAGCTTCAACATATTTCTTACAGGGAAAATGTCTAGTTCTAATGACGACATTTTACTAAAATGTACTATGGTCTGGGGCTGTGCTGCAAATGTATATATGCAGAATTTGTTAAAGCTTCCAAAGACGGTCACTACACGTACCACGAAAATATGTTGTAGAAATCGTTGCAGAGACAAATTTAAATATCTCCAGATATTAACTGTCCGAGCACTGTACACATACAAAGCCATTCCTTTCTTAAATCTTCACTGCTCAGCTAATTTCAGTCGAGACACACATGATTACAACACTGAAAATCAGAATGATAACCACATAGAAAGTAAGTGTCTAAAATTAATGGATAAAGACTCAATAGCTGCATGCAGTATTTTTTTACAGTAAGCTTCCACACGACATGAATAATATCAAAGTGTTGCCTGCCTTCTGACAAATTAAAGCAGCACATGACTCTGGTTTGCCCGTACACTGAAAGGCATATCTAAATTTAAATTTTTGATAGCAAACAAGTTCTGCTTACCATAGGCTATAAGAATGCTCACTGCTGCTGTTTCTCATTTGTTTTTCTTCAGATGCACCGCTAGCTGTAACTGCCCTTGCCAATGCAAGAAGAAAGATGGTTTGAATGTGATGTTGAAAGGTACTGCAATTAGTTCAACTTCATCATTGACTGCCTGCCACTGCCACTGATAATTCAACATCAAATGTAGCTGTGTGAGCAGCAGGTTCTCATAAAATAGTGCCTGACAGAGAGAGATGATTACTGTAGTAACTTTACATCCCTATCCATTTATTCTGATTAGGTTTCCTATGGTTTTTCCTAACCCTGAAGTAAGTGCTGTGGTGATTCTTGAAGAAACTTCATTTCACGTACATATTATTTTTCTTTACACAATTATAATATTTTATTGTCCTTGGAAATATCATGAAAAGTTAGTGTTCATTTACAAGGAGTTTGTTTTTCGATTAAAAAAACAGTTTTACTGAAAGAGGACCCTCTGAAAGTTCAACTACCTACGAAAACCGAGACAAAATGTACAACACTATATTGAACAACTGACAATTACAGTTTCATGAAATGGCTATTTTTGAAGGCCAGCAAGAAAGAGCATGGTGTATTCTGCGGGAAGAATCAGGTAGGAGAAAATTTTGTGCAAGATGGCTGATTCGCGAATACTGACCACAAGCAAGGCAAAAATGCATTTTTCTGAACGTTTGAAATCTTTCATACAGAATCCACATGATACTGTGGATTTATTTGTTATTGTGGATGAGACAGGGGTCCACAATTTCATGACAGAAAGAAAACACCAATCAAAGTAGTGGGTGGATGCTGGTGGTTCTGCTAACATGGAAGAAAAGTCCATGACTGCAAAACAAAAAAATTCAGGACAACATACCTGTAAACTAAGGTGCTTTGGAAATAGGAGAGTAGAGAAATTATAAGTGAAAATTGTAGGAAGGTCCACATCATTGACTAAACTTGTCAGTTTCTGACTAATAGTGAATCTAGTCACAATGTGTTTCCCTATCAAAAAGCAGACGCTTTGTATCCCAAGATTAACTCTTGACGAATTTCTGAGGTCAATAAACTGTGCGAAACAAAGAATTTTATTTTATGTGAGCATGGCATTTTAGTTCACCCATTTGAATGAAATACACACTATACAACACATGGCTGGAAAAGGAAACAAGTCCTGTGAAGACGTTATGCCAGATGTGGGTCAGTGTTTTGCATAACTCCACAAAAGTACCTCAGGGGTGAAACCTAAAAAAAAGGGGACAAAGTATATTCCACAGAATGCACGAGTTGACAAGTGTGGCTATTAACAAACCATAATTTTAATAAGTCACTGTTGCCGAATACTCACACATATCACTTACAGAAGAATGGAATGTTACGACCTCGGTGAAGAGCAGCTTGGACTCTAAATAGAGATGGGTCATTTGCGAAGGAAAATGTCCAAAGGAATGATTTGCTAGACTAAATGGAAGGACTAAGATACAACTTCTACGAAATTGTTAACCACTGTTCCTTTCTGGTCATTCCACGTGGGAACAAATATATACAAAAAACGAAGATGCTGTGACTTACCAAACGAGAAAGTGCTGGTAGACAGACACAATAAATTTTGTTTATTATGTCTATCTACCAGCACTTTCTCGTTTGGTAAGTCACTATATATATATATTTGTGTGTGTGTGTGTGTTTTATACACATTGTCAACAACTTAAGTTTCAAAATGAAATTAAATTACTAAAACAATTCCATGTACCATTTACATTTTTCAGCTTCAGAGGTGCATCTGCTATACTCTAAAGGTATTAAAGGACAGTCAGACAACCTCGAGTCCATTCTAGTCTGTTTTGTTTGAACAAATCACCAACTTTCATAGTTCGAATTTTGAAAATGCCTGGTCCCACCCAAGGCTGACGTGTACACACTATCCACCTAACTAAATATTCTTTGCACCTACTAGTTTCCAGACGCCACCTTTGTTCACAGAGTGTGACAGCTTATATGTGACCACTACGATGGAGAAAGGAGCCTGTGACCACTGGAAATAGTGTCACAGATTACCCCCAAAGTCTTACACCCAATACAAACATACAGTAGCTTGAAACTTCCTGGCAGATTAAAACTGTGTGCCAGATCGAGACTCGAACTCGGGTCCCGAGTTCGAGTCTCGGTCCGGCACACAGTTTTAATCTGTCAGGAAGTTTCATATCAGCACACGCTCCGCTGCAGAGTGAAAATCTCATACAGTAGCTTTCTTACTACCCATCGCTCATCACAACAAAATTAGTAACACGAGAGCACAGATATAGGTGAGCAGCCAGTAATTAATAAACTGAAGTGATAAAGTGTGGATAATTTCTTCCACTTACCCATTAAACTATCAAAAAATTGATCTGTTACAGAACTAAATCATTTTTCTAACACAGAATTCAACTAACAGCAAATAAAAGTATGCAATGCAAAACTTTGTACCCATAAAGTCGCTGGTTCCAATCTCGTTAGCAGAATTTAAAAAAAATTAAATTCCATATATATTACCAAATGGAAATGTAGGTTAAGAAATAGAGAATTACATCTCTTAACAAAAATTACATATTTTAACTTTTTAAATTACTGCTTATAAAACTGACAATTTTAGATTTATTTCAAATTTGGATAATTCAATGATCTAGGTATGTGGTGTAAAACTACTAATTTGCATAGGTATTTGAAAATTGTGAATAAAGTTATAGCTCTTCCAAGTTTGGAAATTGTGTGAAATTTATATCTGTCTCAACATAAATGACTATAATTCCAGTTCCAATGCTGATACAGCAGTCAAGCTTAACGTAACAGAAAGCTAATGAGTAGAGCTTCAGGTTCACACGTAACATGGTGGGTTTCTAAGAATTTTTACAAGCAATGTCACTGACATTGACCTTGAAAATCTCAATGTGTTGCATTGTAATGGCTCTGAGCACTATGGGACTTAACATCTTAGGTCATCAGTCCCCTAGAACTTAGAACTACTTAAACCTAACTAACCTAAGGACATCACACACATCCATGCCCGAGGCAGGATTCGAACCTGCGACCATAGCAGTCCCGCGATTCCGGACTGCAGCGCCTAGAACCGCAAGGCCACCGCGGCTGGCTACATAGTAATGCCCTGCAAGTTACTATAAATGCGGTAAATATCAAGAAGGCATGCCAAAGGCATTCTGCCCAAATATTTATTTCATCTTAACTTCAAGAGCAAAGAAATGTCTGAGATGATGACCCAATGAAAGATGGGTACATGTACTTAGGGTAAAGTCTTACCCAGTTGTGGACGTCACATGGTTGACTAAACAATGATGTCAATTAACATAACTTTTAAAATTTATTTCATATATAGAACATTGTAACAACAATGTTCATCCATTCATGATGACAAACAACAAATGGAGAATTGAGGCCAAAATTGCACCATGAAGAGGATGTCTGAAATGTTGAAATTTAAAAAGCTGGTGCTGAGAGGAACATACTTTAATCAAAGCCAAGCACAATATCATGTCAAATGACAAAATATATGATAACATTACTTTGATCAAGAAAGTAAAAAGCCCCAATCAGCAGCCAGAAGTTTATTAAAACTTGACCTAGGTTGCGATACTGCTGTGAGTATCTTTTTCAGAAGTATATGCTGTTACTTGGTACATATTTGTTGAAACATATTACATAATCATGAGCTAATAAGCTCAAGTCACATGCAGCAATTAAAATGTCCAATGGAACTGTAAATCTTAGTTAGACGTTTGCAATTGGTCAGCAGCCATATATATTTCACTTTTACTGTTTTAACGGATACTTCAATTACTGCATGTGACTCGAGTGGTTAGCTCAAGATTCACATAATATGTTTCTACTAATGTAACCAAGTAATGTCTTGTACTTCTGAAGAAGATAATTACAGAAGTATTGGAACCCAGATCAAGTTTAAATAAGTAAACTTATGACAACTGACTGGCAGTTTGTCTTATTAATCAAAGCTTACTCACAATTGCTTTTAACAGCCATGTTCAAGACTGCATAATTACATTACAAAATGATGACATAAAACTCATCTGTGCTGCCCTAATGCTAAAGGAAAGTTTAAACTTGAATCTAGGGTACTAGGACTACACTGTCATCAAGCCCATATAGTGAGTTATAACCCTGTTGTCTGCCAAGTTTGCGAATACAACGCAAATCTGATTTTGAAACTAAACATGAACATAAGAACAAATATTTATTTATTTATCATCATCCCAATGATCACATTTGTGATAGAGGATTTGTCAGGGTACATTTTAACAACTATATAATATCTTTACAAAATTTGTATCTGTGCTGAATTCATATTAATCTATCTTATGTTTAATACAATATACAACTAATAAGTGTTTTTATAACATAATTTCTTATGCACTGATGTAATTTCATTTGTCACATTAACTTAAACATATATTGTTATAGAGTGTCACAAACTACTGTTGTTCATTATGTAGCCTATAATGTGATCATCTACTTACAGTTTGAAAATGGAAACATAGACAATCATAGACAAAGATCTAATAAAAACCAACAGCATATCACATATTACCATTATTATATAAATAAACTATATACTTTATAGAATGTGTCATCAAACCCATCACAATCTAGCAATGGGAACCACATTTCAGAATAAAAACAGAAGGTGTTACTTAAATCTCTGGCAAGCAAATGCATAGTCAGAGCCCAAAATACAGTATCATATCATATTTGGTTAGAGCCACGAGAAGAGCTTCATGCAAAACTTGGAAATCAAATCATTACAGAAAAGAGTACCTCTCAGAGTTAACTAGTCATTAGAAATCATGTTTCTGAAGAAAAAGACTGCTACAAATCAAGTTACTGCCAGCCAAAATAATGAGATGAATGGTGAAAGGAAAAAGCAGTTATAGAACAGGCTACAGGTTTTATACAATTGGCTACTTGCTTCGTTAGAATGCACAAGCATGTTACAGAATAGAAATTCTGGCAAAAACTCAGCATTACAGGAAGCTCTTACAATGTTATTTTCCAGGCATTTGGAAAATACCTGTTTTCCCTCCATGGCTTTCCTTTTGCGTCCAGAGTATACTATAAAGAAAGTACCAAAGCACACATTATGTAAGTTCAGTTAAATGTTTAATAATTAAATGATACTATTCATGCTAGAGACATTATGTACAAATGAACATGCATACTAAAATGGCAAGTTGTGTGTTGAGCCTGAAAAATGGACACTATTATAATTAACAAAAATTAAATGTTAAACACTAGGCTGTTACATGAAGTACTAAGAAGCCCTGTTTTAGAAACCTGAACTTTTTAAATGAGTCAGTGTACACCATGAAAAGAAGTACTTGTCATTCCATGTGGTTTTTGACATTCACAGTGTTCTCTTTTGCTTCACAAATGATCATTTACTGCATAAACAATTCCCCTACAGGCATGTAAACAGTTATCAGCAAGAAGGATTTTGTGCCTTGTCATAACATAGAAATAAGCTGCGAGCAGCATTTAACAGTTCCTTATTCTGACAACTACCACTACGTTATGCAGTAAAAGTTCACGGGGAATACACGTCATTTGTGAAATCTTACATAGGCAAGGTCAATGAAAAATGTCAGTGTACAGCTGTAAGAGTTTATTTTGATATGTTAACATGTACTGAAAGTACAACTAGTAATTATTCTCAGCTTTATAAAACTTTGGATGTAATGATAAGCTGTTATTCTCTGACGAATTTGTAATGTTAAACATGGTGAACACTAGCATTAATGGATTACTCATTCGGGAAAAATGTTTCATCATATATTTTCCGTATACAAAACCTAAAATGTAGTCACGTTATACAGTGTTACTGAATGACATCGGAGTCAATGACTAACACATGTGCATTATTAAGTGGAACTTACACAACAGAAAGGGAGTGGGCGGAGTAAGTAGAAGACAAAAAGGGAACGGTATTTGGCGATGAATAATAAAATTATCATTTTCAGTTAAAGAGTTTCCTGGTTATGTCATCAGTCCATTCAGATTTTCTGCAAATTCTTTTACATTTAGCACACTTATTGTATGATTAAAACGATTATCGATGTTTCAAATTTAAGAAGTGCTCTTGGGAAGATTAAGTAAAAAGTGAAATTTGCAGACCCCTTTATATTACCACTTTTACCCATTTCGCCGCATAAGAAACGCAAAGTCCCTTCTCAACTGAAAGGTACACCAAGAAAATAACCTGAGTGAAGACATCCCAGCACGCCTTGACGTAAACGAGGAGCGAAATAGTTAAGGTAATACTAACAAAGTCGTACTATCCTAGCTTCAAGTGAACTTCTGAGAATTACCTTTACGCAGTTGAGCCGCGAAGGAACAAGACGTATTTTAAACAATTTGAGGCGACAAACGTTTTACAAATATACACAGTACCATAACAAACCAAACGCACATATGTTGTCCTTTCCTAACCTGCAATACACCAAAACGCCTTCACAATGTTTATTTTATTTATATCGATATATTTTCTATACACAGAAAGAGAAACACTGGCGTCTAAACTTCCGATAAGACTCGTGCTTAGCTTACTTTAAATCACACAGCTGATCCGCATGCCTTTAAACACAAGTCACACATTTTAACACAACTTCATAGACCAAAGATGCAAACGGCTCGTAGCAACAGTAATCACTGCGTAGTTATGAAGTCCTGTACGACGGTAACGTTTTTGAACGCAACAAATAGGAATAGTTCTTATATTTATCATTTCTCAAGTATTATTATAATTTCAGGGTCCAGTAACAGTGTGAAAGATCTGTGTTATCTTTCTCAAGCATATAATGCTCAACACTAAAGCGATCCGTTTTACTCATTGTTGTAGGCCATATGGATCCTTTCACCAACACCAGCTTTTCTGAACTGTACGGATGAGAACTCTTCTTACAATATATACTACGTTCCCGTAACCCTCCTGACCTAATCCTTCGTTAATCGTTGTCCTCGCTGGAGCCTCTTCCCTGTTCCCATTCCAGTACTACACAGCCCTCATTCCACTTGCGTTGAAACATGATGCATTACAGTAAAATAACGCGGTAATAACGATTTGTTAGAGATAAGACGGTGGATTTAGTGTATCAGTGCAGCAGAGGAAAGTAAGACTTTTCAGACGATAGATAAGAAAAAAACTAAAATCTGCCTGTACAAGCGTGCCTGGTGTAATGGCCAGAATTGTCGTCTTTTAATATCATTTTTATTATTATTAAGAGGCCTGCACATGTTCAAATTTATTGACAATTATAGCTGTCAAACCTTCAACATACGGAAGCGATCTCAGACTATCAATAACACTGACAAAAATTGAGAACTGGCAACGAGAGCTTACAGTTAAAATGTCGAACACGAAAATGAAAGCGTGTGCTGCTGTTATATTAGCCGTAGATAGCTTGCAAGCGGTAGAAAACAACTAGAAAGACGAAACGGGCCTGAGACTGGTTGGAAAAAAGGAACGACTGATCACGTGTTAATTTACTGTCTGAAGTCAGAACCATGGACCCGAAAGTTGTTTTCCCATGAGCCCTGGTTCATGCGTATAGTTATTAGCGCTGATACGAGATAAAATAGAGAAGCAAAACACCGTACGTTAATGAGAGAGGCAGTCGCAGTCGAGAAGAGGATAGGAGTGAGTTAGTGATTTCTGGCGACAGGCAAGTCATCCTAATGTTTAAGTTTAGTTCTGTAATATCAGCTAGCACCATTAGTAAAATTCCGTGGAAACCTATTAAGCAATTATATCTGCCTGGCAAGAATCTGTTCAGGCAATTAACGTTTAACAGTTTCTTTTCTCGCATTTTGATAATTTGGCGAAACTGGCATTTATTTCACAGACCTCTTACTACTCATTGCAGATATATCACCTATTTTTCGAAATGGGTGCGTTTTTCCAAGCTGCTATATAATACACCAATTTATACTATATTTTCAAATTAATGAAGTAAGCAGGGTCTTCGAGAATCAACGTTAACCGTCCTAAAGTGGTATATACAATGTTTACCCTTGAATAGGCATATCAAAATTCTTTTGTGGTAAAAAGACGTCTTAAAAACTGAATGAGAGGCGTAGCATACACAACGGCGTATTTAAAAATAAGTCGTGCACACTAACGTCGCTTAGTTGATTCCTGAAGCTCTGTGAATATCTGAATGGAGAATATTGTCAAATCGTCAATACTTGTCCTCACACGTTCAGCATGTATTGACAGTATTGAGAATTTTTTGAGATCCATCAAAACTGCTCGTAAGTGTTTCTAGTATTGACAATGCTTCCGTGCGCGCCCTCAGACGGTCAATGTATTGTCAGTTTGACAGTATTATTGAACGTGTGAGGGCCCCTTTAGCATTTCATTATCAAATTATAGAGACTGAGCTAGCATTGAAATACACTCCTGGAAATGGAAAAAAGAACACATTGACACCGGTGTGTCAGACCCACCATACTTGCTCCGGACACTGCGAGAGGGCTGTACAAGCAATGATCACACGCACGGCACAGCGGACACACCAGGAACCGCGGTGTTGGCCGTCGAATGGCGCTAGCTGCGCAGCATTTGTGCACCGCCGCCGTCAGTGTCAGCCAGTTTCCCGTGGCATACGGAGCTCCATCGCAGTCTTTAACACTGGTAGCATGCCGCGACAGCGTGGACGTGAACCGTATGTGCAGTTGACGGACTTTGAGCGAGGGCGTATAGTGGGCATGCGGGAGGCCGGGTGGACGTACCGCCGAATTGCTCAACACGTGGGGCGTGAGGTCTCCACAGTACATCGATGTTGTCGCCAGTGGTCGGCGGAAGGCGCACGTGCCCGTCGACCTGGGACCGGACCGCAGCGACGCACGGATGCATGCCAAGACCGTAGGATCCTACGCAGTGCCGTAGGGGACCGCACCGCCACTTCCCAGCAAATTAGGGACACTGTTGCTCCTGGGGTATCGGCGAGGACCATTCGCAACCGTCTCCATGAAGCTGGGCTACGGTCCCGCACACCGTTAGGCCGTCTTCCGCTCACGCCCCAACATCGTGCAGTCCGCCTCCAGTGGTGTCGCGACAGGCGTGAATGGAGGGACGAATGGAGAAGTGTCGTCTTCAGCGATAAGAGTCGCTTCTGCCTTGGTGCCAATGATGGTCGTATGCGTGTTTGGCGCCGTGCAGGTGAGCGCCACAATCAGGACTGCATACGACCGAGGCACACAGGGCCAACACCCGGCATCATGGTGTGGGGAGCGATCTCCTACACTAGCTGTACACCACTGGTGATCGTCGAGGGGACACTGAATAGTGCACGGTACATCAAAACCCATCGTCCTACCATTCCTAGACCGGCAAGGGAACTTGCTGTTCCAACAGGACAATGCACGTCCGCATGTATCCCGTGCCACCCAACGTGCTCTAGAAGGTGTAAGTCAACTACCCTGGCCAGCAAGATCTCCGGATCTGTCCCCCATTGAGCATGTTTGGGACTGGATGAAGCGTCGTCTCACGCGGTCTGCACGTCCAGCACGAACGCTGGTCCAACTGAGGCGCCAGGTGGAAATGGCATGGCAAGCCGTTCCACAGGACTACATCCAGCATCTCTACGATCGTCTCCATGGGAGAATAGCAGCCTGCATTGCTGCGAAAGGTGGATATACACTGTACTAGTTCCGACATTGTGCATGCTCTGTTGCCTGTGTCTATGTGCCTGTGGTTCTGTCAGTGTGATCATGTGATGTATCTGACCCCAGGAATGTGTCAATAAAGTTTCCCCTTCCTGGGACAATGAATTCACGGTGTTCTTATTTCAATTTCCAGGAGTGTATAAAGATTAGGGAAAGTGAAGTAGGACCACATTAAATAAAAACTTATATAACTTGAGAGAAAAACATTCCATGGTTAAAATCAGTAGCTATTGAACTCAAGAAATATTTACAATAGTCATATCTTAGTAGCAATACGGTAGCATATTGTTCGAACAATTCTACACATTAACTCTTCAATGTCAGTGTTAACAAATAGCAGATTTAATACAGGGCATTTTGAATCTTTGTTTGGTATGAACTTTTCCGTTGCCAATGATGGTCGTTCATGTTGCCGTTGTTGCTGTGGTCTTCTTCCAGAGTCTGGTTTGCTGCAGCTCTCCATGCTACTCTATCTTGTGTAAGCGTCTTCATCTCCGAGTAACTAATGCAACCTACATTCTTCTGAGTCTGCTTAGTGTATTCATACCTCTGTCTCCCTCTACTATTTTTACCCTGCACACTTCCCTCCAATATTAAATTGGTGATCCCTTGATTCCTCAGAACTTGTCCTACCGTGATCCCTTCTTCTAGTCAAGCTGTGCCACAAATTCCTTTTCTCCCGAATTCTGTTCAGCACCTCCTCATTACTTACGTGATCTACCCATATAATCTTCAGCTTTCTTCTGTAGCACCACATTTCGAAAGCTTCTATTCTCTTCTTGTCTAAACTATTTATCGTCCGTGTTTACTTCTATAAATGGCTACACTCCATACAAATACTTTCAGAAACGACTTCCTGACACTTAAATCTATACTCGATGTTAACAAATTTCTCTTTGTCAGAAACGCTTTCCTTGCCATTGCCAGTCAACATTTTATATCCTCTTTACTTCGACCATCATCAGTTATTTTGCTCCCCAAATAGCAAAACTTATTTACTACTTTAAGTGTCTCATTTCCTAATCTAATTCCCTAAGCATCGCCTGATTTAATTCGACTACATTCAATTATCCTTGTTTTGCTTTTGTCGATGATCATCTTGTATCCGCCTTTCAAGACACTGTCCATTCCGTTCAACTGCTCTTCCAGGTCCTTTGCTGTCTCTGCCAGAATGTCTGTCTCTGCCAGAATGTCATCGGCAAACCTCAAAAGTTTTTATTTGTTCTCCATCGATTTTAATTCCTACTACATTTTTTTCTTTTGTTTACTTTACTGCTTGCTCAGTATACAGATTGAATAACACTGGGGATAGGCTACACCCCTGTCTCATTCCCTTCTCAGCCACTGCTTCCCTTTCATGGCCCTGGACTCTGCCATCTGATATCTGTACAAATTGTAAATAGCATTTCGCTTCCTGCCGCGTTTAGAATTTGAAAGGGGGTATTCCAGCCAACATCGTCAAAAGCTTTCTCTAAGTCTACAAATGCTAGAAACGTAGGTTTGCTGTTCCTTAATCTACCTTCTAATGTGAACCGTAGGGTCAGTATTGCCTTGTGTGTTCCAACATTTCTATGAAATCCAAACTCATCTTCTCCAAGGTCGGCTTCTACCAATTTTCCATTCATCTGTAAATAATTCGTGTTAGTATTTTGCAGCTGTGACTTATTAAACTGATAGGTCGATAATTTTCACACCTGTCAATGCCTGCTTTCTTTGGGATTGGAATTATTACATTCTTCTTGAAGTCTAGGGTATTTCGCCTGTGTGATACATCTTGCTCACTAGATTGAATAGTTTTGTCACGGCTGGCTCTCCCAAGGCTATCAGTAGTTCTAATTGAATATTGTCTATCCCGGGTCGTTCATAAACAGCATAATACTCAGAACGAATAGTGGAAAGCTGTCCAAAGGTTTTGAATAAACAACAGCCTCAGATGTCTAGGTCTTCCTTTTTGCGAATAATTTAGTTGTGGTTTTTATCTCTCATGCTAAATGTTTCTTTGTATCATGCACATAAATGCGGTACCTGAATATATACTGTCTAAGAACAGTCATTAGATACCTGTCAGACATACTAAGTTACTGTACTGTGCAAATGATCAAAGATTTTTGTTGCTGCATATTGAACTCATTTCTGAAGCACTGACAGATTTAATAATAGGTGATAAGGACCACGTTTTGAAAATTTCTGTATGCCGGGAAAACCTCAGATCACACATCAAGGGCCACGTTTGTCTCTAGTGTTGTAGGTATGGACCTAATTGTTCTTCTGAAATGTGATGGATTATTTATGATGAATTATATCAGCGAATATACATATTGTGACAGCAAAATTAAAATGCTTACCTCCTCAATGAGATACATACATCTACTTCTATGGTCAACTCCATATTATTCTTATTGCTTGCTTTGGCAATCAGTACTTTCTTCCTAGGTGGTGAGCTATCGCAGAAAATTACTCCATAAGACATTGTTGAGTGTAAGTATGCCAAACACACTCTAAGAAAAAAACAAAACAGCTCACCACAAAGGATTATCGAAATGGGTCGGAAATCGGTAGAAACGTAGTGCATGTCCAGACAAATAAATGATAATAATTTCAGAAAAACTGGATGTTTTATTCAAGAGAAAGAGCTTCACAAATTGAGCAAGTTAATAATACACTGGTCCACCTCTGGCCAGTTTGCAAGCATTTACTTAAATTGGCATTGGTTTATGGTGTTGGTGGATGTCTTCTTGAGAGATATTGTGCCAATTCTATCCAACTGGCGCGTTAGATCGTCAAAATCTCGAGACATGCAATAATACCCTAACACTCCTGATTGGGGAGAGATTCAGCGAGCTTGCTGATCTAGGCAGGGTTTGGAAAGAAGGAAGACAAGCAGTAGAAACTCTCACCATGTGTGGGTGGGCATTTCTTGCTGAAACGTAAGCCCAGGATTGCTTGCCATGAAAGGCAGCAAAACGGAGCGTTGAATATCGACGGACCACTGTACTGTAAGGGAGCCACAGATGATAACCAAAGGGGTCCTGTTAAGAAAGGAAATGGCACCCTGAACCATCATTACGGGTTGTTGGGTCGTATGGTGGGCGACAGTCACGTTGACATCCCACCGCCCTCTGGGGCGTCTCCAGATACTTCTTCAGCCTGGAATCTCATTTACTAGAGTAGAATTTTTGTCACCGATGAGTTCCGTTTTGAACTGAGTCAAAAGCTTGAGCTTCAGGCAGAATACAAGCTTTGCTGGTGCTGCACATTTTCACGATTTTGACTGACATAAACTCACACTGCAGTTTTCTTCTTCAGCACGCCAGTATAGAAATTGCCACAGAAACAGCTAAGTGAATAATCCCTGTAATTCGCACGTTTAATTATATGTAAAAGCCATCTTCGGAATTTTCCTTTGTATGAGACTTCATGTGCAAGTTTCGTGAGCTGATTTTAAATCCTGGATTTACATATTTTATTTTTCACATTGCTTCTGCGTAATCGTTCATTGATTGTGTCAATACCTATTTGTATGGCGATATATTGTGAAAGTGCGAACATTCGTGAGTGCCACAATAAACTAGTACTGTTGTCGTCAATTGTAGGCTTAAACTTACTTGTACTCTTTTAAAATTTCTTATTCAGAGCAACCGTTCTCTAATTTCATTGTATAATTACTGCACTCGAGGAATAGTTTCTTTTTGCGTATTTGCAGACGCTTATGAAACTATGTTTTCTTAAGTTACGGGCACGAGTGTTTTGGATAACATATTTCCCAGCAAATTAGCGTTTGTAATTCACAGTCACTTCCAAAGAACAGATCACCCCAAATTTCAATGTATATCAAAGCAAATAAACGCGCATTTTTGAGAATTTTCAGAAGCTATCGTTGCTTGTACAATTCAATTTGTAATAAATCAGTGTTTGTGATTTAGTTACAATAGCAGATATTGTTACTAACTTATTGTCTTACGTCTAGTGTTCCCTTAAAGAGTATGTATTTCTACATTTATCATAAATTAACTCTATTTCCGAGTTTGCTAATAACTATAGTTAACCTCAAAAAGTTTTAGGAAACTAACAATTTTTACTACAGATTTCCCTGTTGCCTTAATAGAAATCTCACCTTGTTTATTTGCTTCAGTTCCTATAGGGAATTAATAATTTTGAGGCTGGACAGATTAAAAGATAATCAGGGGACTTAGTTTAAAGTTATTTACTCACTGTCCTGTGACGCATTACGAGTACTAGCCAAAATGCATCCCCACTGTGAATGCTGTTCTTGAACATGGAAAGAGTTGGTAGACGCTTGTAAGCAGCTGGAAATCGCACTAATTACTGTCAAACGATTGGTGGCTGCTGCAAATCCTCTATTGTGGATCCTTTCTCCTTTGCAAAAAGTATGGGACTAGTCATTATTCGTCCACTTCACTGCAAGTGGCATTTCAATGGTAGAGCCAGGCGTCCTGTACAGGATGGACGCAGACCAGGGTGGACCCAGGGAGTTATACTGATCACCATAACCAACATGTTTGAGGTGCTGTCTTTCACTAAAACTGGAACTGAGACAGTGAGGCTCACTTCACCTCATTGGAGGAAACCTATTTTGTCTGGTGTTCAGAGGAGGCAAATGCTAAAGGGTAGGGATCTGTTAATTTTCGGTAGTTCCAACATACTGTGAATGATGGTATCCCTTAGGGAAACAGCAGCAAGGAACAGGAAAGGACACTGGGTGTGTATGCCTCGGGGCCTCATCCAAAAGGCTGAAGAGGCTATTTCGGCAGCCATTGATGGGACAGAGTTCAATCAGCTGCAGATTATAATGATCCTTCAACAAATGTTGCTTGTTGCCAGGGCTCTGAGGTTGTACATGAATCATTCCAGCGACTGGCACAGAAGATTGAGAAGAATAGCCTTGGACATGGAGTTCCAATGGAGCTCACAATTTGCAGCATTGCCAACAGAGCTGTTCGTGGCCCTTTGGTTCAGTGGAAGGACTGAACCAGAGAATTTAAAGTTTTTGTGACAAGGTAGGCTGCACCTTCCTGGACTTGTGCCGTGGGATTGAGACCCTTCGGGTTCCCCAAAATGAGTCAGGTGTGCACTGCACATCAGAGGCTGCTACCAGATAGCTGACTCTGTGTGGGGCACACACATGTTTTTCTTTTCCTTTTTTATTTTTTTAGATATCGACAGTTTTAGCAACCCTGAAGTATCAGTGTAAAATCGAAAGAAATGCTTCCCGCAGGTGAGAGTACAAAATCCGAGTGATAAACTGATAAAGCATTTGCAACAAAGTGCCAGAGTTTGAAATACTCCTGAAAAGCAATGAAGCTCACATTATATGAAGTACAGAAATCTGGTTGAAACCAAAAACTGATAGGAATGAGATTTTTAGGAAAGGATATCGAAAGGAAAATGGAGGTGGTGTATTTGTCACAGTAGACAAGAAATTGATATCCTCCAAGATAGAAATGGAACTTCATGTGAGATTGTTTGAGCAAAACTCAGTACCAGGGATGGGCCTAAAACGGTAATTAGATCCTAATATCGCCCACCAGACTCATCTCCTGATGTTACTGAGGGCTTTAGAGAAAACTTCAGTTTGCTTTTATGTAAGTTCCCCAGTGATACTGTAGTCATTGGTGGAGACTTTTTACCATCAGACAATCAACTGGGAAAATTACAGTTTTGTTAGTGCTGGGCATCGTAAGTCATCGTGCAAAACATTACTAAATGCCTTCTTTGAAAACTGCCTAGAAAAGACTGTTCAGAATCCACTCATGATGGAAATATGTTGGATCTAATGGCGACAAATAGACCTGACGTCTTTGAGGATACCCACATAGAAACTGGTATCAGTGACTATGATATAGCTGTGGCAATAATAGTTGCAAAAGTACAAAACACAACTAAAACAAGTGGAAGGGTATACATTTTGGGCAAAGAAAATAAAAATGCATATCTGAAAGAGGGACCTGAAACTTTCAGCACAGGGAAGGAGGATGTAGAGGAAATATGGATCAAGTTTAAAAGAACAGTTGACCACGCACTGGCTAGATATGTACTCTGTAGAACAGTTCACAAAGTTGTGATGGGAGGCAGAAACCTCTATACAGTCACTGTAAAGAAACTTCTAAAGAAACAGAGACTATTTCGTAGTAAGTGTAAAATTAGTAAGTGTAAAACAAAGTATAAGACTATAGACAGAGAGCTGCTGAATAAAATACGCTTGGTTGTCAAGAGAGCAATGCATGAAGCCTTCAATGACTACTGCAGCAGAAAACTGTCAAATAATATTTCACAAAACCCAGAGAAACTCTGGTAGTATCTAAAAGTTTTTAGTGGCACCAAAGTTGGTGTTCAGCCCTAGAGGCTGACAGGAACTGAAACTGAGGGTAGCAAAGCAAAAGCTCAAATGCTTAACTCCATTTTAAAATATTCCTTTACTAAAGGAAACTCAGGAGAACTGCCCCAATTTAGTTCTCTTACCACTGAAAAGATGAGTGAAATAAATATTAGTGTCAGTGGTGTTGCCAAAGCTGAAGTCACTAAAACTGAACGAAGCTCCAGGGCCCAATGGAATCCCTCTCAGATTGTAAACTGAATTTGTGGCTGAATTAAACCCGTCTTTTAACTGCAATAGGTGGTGACCTTTGGAAACAGTACACTGCTCCAGAACTGGGAACCCAAGAGGGAGGAGGTGAGCTTAGGAGGCAATATCTTTTGTTCCAAAACAACAGAGGGGGAGGGAGTAGGACCTGAAAAAGCATTTAACAGAACAGTGGGGGGATTGAACAATACCACTTTGTTCCAGAACAATAGGGAATTAGTGAACAAAAGGGGTGTGGCGACAGTCGACTCAGTACGAATTGACCACCACCTCTTTGAGGACTAACAATTTTGGTTTACTCTCAATGTATGCCCTTTTTCAGCCATGTTGTGTGACGTTTTTGTATCTGATGGAACCTTTGCGTAGAAAGACTCAATTAATAAAGTGTTTATTATTTAATAGTGTGTTTCTAGTACTTCCAGCTATGGCTTAGTATTGGAGTACCCACAATGGTGACCCCTTTATCGTGCATTTCCATGTCGTGTTGACTTTCCACAGTGATCATTACTGTTTGTCGTGAACAATGTTCGCCATGGCAAGTGCTTCCTCATTGTATCACATATCGGACATAGCGTGCCAATCTCTATATTTGAGTGCAATACGGAGTGTCACTGCAAGTACGTCGAACACAGCTTTCAACTACACACTCACAGCCCCACACACCACCTTCACATCCCTGGGTTCGGTACAGTGCATGAGCTCCTACCCCTCCCAACCTGTGCCTTTTTTACCATTAGGCAGTGCCACCTTATCCACTCAGTCCAAACACTCTGGACTCTTTCATGATGTAATGGCCACAGCTGCTGCTGCTGTGCCAGTTGTATCTTCCACGCCATCTGCATCATTGGTGCCTGCCATGTCTGCTGTGATGTGTGACATTCTGAAATGCCCCTCCCCCCAACTGCCAAGACATCGGGCACCGTACCACTGTCACACACTGCCCTCACTCTGTTGAGTGTACTGCCCTCATCTAGTACATGGTTTCATGCTCCGTTGCTGTCTCAGGCTGCATCCCAGCCACTTCCCTAAGCTGTCACCCCTCCACAAGGATAGCCCTCTCATGTTGTTCACCTGGTGGACTCTAATCTGGACGTTAGCGGCATCAGTAGTGACGAAGCCTGTTTTTTCTGCCTACATCTACATCTACATTTATACTCCGCAAGCCACCCAACGGTAAGTGGTGGAGGGCACTTTACATGCCACTGTCATTACCTCCCTTTTCTGTTCCAGTCGCGTACGGTTCGCAGGAAGAACGACTGTCTGAAAGCCTCCGTGCGCGCTCGAATCTCTCTAATTTTACATTCGTGATCTCCTCGGGAGGTATAAGTGGGGGGAAGCAATATATTCGATACCTCATCCAGAAACGCACCCTCTCGAAACCTGGACAGCAAGCTACACCGCGATGCAGAGCGCCTCTCTTGCAAAGTCTGCCACTTGAGTTTGCTAAACATCTCCGTAACACTATCACGGTTACCAAATAACCCTGTGACGAAACGCGCCGCTCTTCTTTGGATCTTCTCTATCTCCTCCGTCAACCCAATCTGGTACGGATCCCACACTGATGAGCAATACTCAAGTATGGGTCGAACGAGTGTTTTGTAAGCCACCTCCTTTGTTGATGGACTACATTTTCTAAGGACTCTCCCAGATATTTTACAGAAGTAACTGCTACCAGTGTTTGTTCCACTATCATATAATCATATAATAAAGGATCTTTGTTTCTATGTATTCGCAATACATTACATTTGTCTATGTTAAGGGTCAGTTGCCACTCGCTGCACCAAGTGCCTATCCGCTGCAGATCTTCCTGAATTTCGCTGCAGTTTTCTAATGCTGCAACTTCTCTGTGTACTACAGCATCATCCGCGAAAAGCCGCATGGAACTTCCAACACTATCTACTAGGTCATTTATATATATTGTGAAAAGCAATGGTCCCATAACACTCCCCAGTAGCACGCCAGAGGTTACTTTAAGGTCTGTAGACGTCTCTCCATTGATAACAACATGTTGTGTTCTGTTTGCTAAAAACTGTTCAATCCAGCCACACAGCTGGTCTGATATTCCGTAGGCTCTATCTTTGTTTATCAGGCGACAGTGCGGAACCGTATCGAACGCCTTCCGGAAGTCAAGGAAAATAGCATCTACCTGAGAGCCTGTATCTAATATTTTCTGGGTCTCATGAACAAATAAAGCGAGTTGGGTCTCACACGATCGCTGTTTCCGGAATCCATGTTCATTCCTACAGAGTAGATTCTGGGTTTCCAAAAACGACATGATACTCGAGCAAAAAACATGTTCTAAAATTCTACAACAGATCGACGTCAGAGATATAGGTCTATAGTTTTGCGCATCTGCTCGACGACCCTTCTTGAAGACTGGGACTACCTGTGCTCTTTTCCAATCATTTGGAACCTTCCGTTCCTCTAGAGACTTGCGGTACACGGCTGTTAGAAGGGGGGCAAGTTCTTTCGCGTACTCTGTGTAGAATCGAATTGGTATCCCGTCAGGTCCAGTGGACTTTCCTCTGTTGAGTGATTCCAGTTGCTTTTCTATTCCTTGGACACTTATTTCGATGTCAGCCATTTTTTCGTTTGTGCGAGGATTTAGAGAAGGAACTGCAGTGCGGTCTTCCTCTGTGAAACAGCTTTGGATACTTACAAGACGAACTGGAAATTATCAATGATAGTATCCTGACCTTACTCCATCCACCCTGATATCTCAGTGCAAGGCAGATAATCGTCCAGCATCTTTGTCACTCATCGGAGGAAGCGCTTCATTACGTAATTCACCTGGAACAAATCAGCGACAGGACATCCTCTCATCTCTGGCAGCACCTAGTGGCCTTTCGATCCTAACATCCTGCAGAACGCTGCCTTGTGGACCATTTGGGTCGTCAAGCTTCCATACTACATCCAGCTGCAGCTGTTATCTAGGTCTACAGAACCACTGGAACTTAGACTTCGACATGCGGATTGCATGTATCAAGTCGTGTGGCACTGCCAGCTCGTCACTTCTGCGAGAACAAATTCTGCTACCTACACTGACAGTCCTGCTGTGGGAAGCCTGTCCCTCCTCCTCGCCCACCCGGAGTAGGTCTCATAAGATCTTGTACTTCACGAGATGGAACAGTGTAGCCACCTAGCAATGTACCAGCCACACTACCTGCTCTCTCTGCCCCACACTTATCACCTTAACCTCTCAACGGCTCCCAATGCAGCGTGACTGCGGACGTCAGAACTTCAGGTCCTGTTCCGCATTCTGTCTACCTGCTGTGCTAGTTCGATGTGAACTTCAGGCATGCTGCTTGTAAATGTCGCCCTCTGAATGCGATGGAAAACTTGCCGTGTGGGTGGCAGTAGGCGCCACATCCCCCCGTTCCTTCTCGGGGGCGTCACCTGTGAAATTGGTCATCATACAATGATTACCTCGCGTCTAGACGCCTCTATGTCTTTGAAAAGTCAACCAACCTGTATTTCCTGACTGATACCAGCACATGTGCAAGCATTATCCTGCCAGCTCTCGCTCTGTCAAGCATCCTGCCCTCATCTGGTACACTCCATGTGGCTAATAATTCAGATATAGTAGTCCATGGGGCAGCTGTGCTATAGCTTTAGCTCACTCCTGATTTGCAGTTCCCACAGACATTTCACGTTACAGACGTCGAGGGTCCTGTCTTTGGTACTGACTTAAGCACATTGGCGTATCTCAGGATACCCAGTGAACTGAGCCATTGCATCATACTTTTGACACAGACGTACCAGATTCCCTCATTATGCTGGCTGCAGCCCCCTTATCTCAATGTGACATGCTCGTCTGTCCATCAGCTTAGTGTATACTTCAGACAGCTCAACTCGCCAATTCTCTCGTCAAACGCTTACTCCAATGTTATGACATCGACAGGATTCAGCCCCACGACAGCACACTCTGTCAGCTCGTCACGGACACTTCCAACAACCTGACACATGTCCGTTATGCGGTCAATGCTCTTACCACCACGATACCACCTGCTGCAACTCTGGCCGACGACACACACTGCCATGCCGCAGACTTGACTGGTCAGTGACTCCTCATGTGTCAATGTTGAATGTGATGCTCCCACCCTTTCTTCACGCCTCATGGCCAGTCGAAACGGTAACCGTCATGGATTAGTGAGCATGAAAGGTCATCCCATCCATTACAAAGCAGGATACCTGACTGCTAACAAACTGCACAATGCTAAAGCGCTGTGCAGGACTGTTATATGTGGGCATAGTCCATCCTGCTTCTAGTCACTGTTCTTCATCTATTCACCTAGTTCCTGAGAAAGACAGTATCTACAGGTTGTGAGGAGACTACCACAATTTGAACATGTGCACAGTAACTGACCATTATTCCATTCCACACATCCAAGATTTCATGCAACAGCTGCATGGTGCACATGTGTTTAGCATCGTAGACTGCCACAAGACTTACCACCAAATCCCTGCGCACTATATTGACATCCCAAAAACAGCCATCATTACACCATTGACCTATTCGAATCCTGTTTCATGCTCTACAAACTGAAAAATGCTGCCCAAACCTGGCACCACTTTATTGATTCCCTGATTTTCTTGCTGACGTTCTGCTGTACAGACCGACATCCTTATTTTTTCCTGTTCTGATGACGGAGATGAGAAATACCTATCACATGTGTTACAAGTCCTCACGGAGAATGGTGTCGAAATGAATCATGATAAAACTCAGCTTTGCCACACTAGTGTCATCTTCTTTGGTCATGAAGTTACTGCTGAGAGCCGCCAGTCTTCACAGGTTACTGGGCACGGTAAACTTTTTCCGGTGGCATATACCTCATGCTGCTCGTTTCAAGCCCTTCTCATGGAAGCTTTGGCAGGTAAGAACAGTTCTGCATCGCATAGAGGGAACTGGTCTGAAGCTATGTTACAAGCTTCTGAAAATCCCAAGCTCGCGCCCTCCAAGGCTGTCACACTCTCACAATCCGCCGCCGATGTGCGCATCTTTGTTACCACGGACGATAGTGATTCCTCTATTGCTGTCACGCTTCAGTAACGTACAGGCAACATCTCACAACCCCTCCATTTCTTCTCCAAGAAACTGTCCTCCGTCCAGTGCAAATGGTCTATTTTTGACAGAGAGTTGTATGCCATTTACAAGGCAGTGAAATGCTTCCGAGAAGAGATTGAAGGTTGCCTGGTTACCATCTTTATGGACCACTGGCCCCTCACAGACGCGTTATGTGGCCCTGCTACCAACCTTCCCCCTCCTTGTTTTCGACAAAGGGATCTTACTTCTCAGTACACTACAGATGTGATCACAGACTACATGTCGAGAATTAACTCCATTACTTCGCCCCTCGACCTGGATAAGATGGCTCACTTGCAGCAACAAGACATCAATGTACAGAATTTGTTACAAGACCTGTCTACACCCCTTATAGTAGAATCTTGACTCCTACCTGGGTTAGCTGAAAATGGTTCAAATGGCTCTAAGCACTATGGGACTTAACATCTGAGGTCATCAGTCCCCTAGATGTAGAACTACTTAAACATAACTAACCTTAGGGCATCACACACGTCCATGCCCGAGGCAGGATTCGAACCTGCGACCGTAGCAGCAGTAAGGTTCCGGACTAAAGCACCCAGTACCGCTCAGTCACAGCAGCCAGCTGCGTTAGCTATCCAGTGTTGTGTGACAGTTTTAATGGCATGTCACATCCCGTAGTTCCTTCTCCTCTACGACACACGGTCTTCAACGCCATTCACGATCTGACCCATCCAAACATCAGGGCCGCCATGTGCCTGCTTTGTTTGGCCAAACATCAAAGGTGATTGCCACACATGGGATTGCATATGCATTCCCTGCCAATGTAGCAAGGCCGGTTGACATGCACTTCTTCCTTTTGGATGTTGTGTCATCTCAAATGGGCGTCTTCGCCACATACATCCCTTTATGGTATACATAAGTAAAAACTTTAATATCCATGAAAGCGTAATAACACCAAAATGGAACATCCATGTCCACTCAGGGAAGACGTCAGCTTATATAAGTTCACCAAGACAAACACACTCTCTCCTAATAACATCAGATATTACAGAAATCATTTCTATTAATTTCATGTGAAAAAAAATTGCAAGTAGCGGGACACGAACCCTCACCCGTCCATATGCCCGTGTAAAGTCGCAGTACTTCAACTGACTACACTGTACAGTGGGCCGCCTACAATTTGTTCCTTTTTCTTTACTTTCGTCTCTGAAATAGTATTGACAATTATATTATAAATCCTGATAATAACGACTCGGTTTCATGAATCTTAAACGGATCGTTGCCTTAAAATGGCTTGCAGACGAGCCATAACACGAAAATAACTAAATACGAACATTCTTTAATAACCAATATGACGTTTTCCGCCATTTACCAATAACGATTCGTTCTCGAGACATTCAACGTGCTGGTCATTAGAAACAAAGTATATTCATGGGGTGTAACGGATAAAATAAAAACCCATCGAATTTGGGCTTCTGAACACAACAGATACAGTTTGGCGTCTTGCTTTCTGCTTGTGACGTAGGGATCGTTCGTTCTTGCTTCGTATTGGCTCTATTTTACGTAGCATGTTGCCGAAATATCGGGCAGGGAGGTATTCTAACCTCCTCGGTTTCACGTGACGAAATGGCCTGTCCATGGAGGTATTCTTACCTCCATGGGCCTGTCAACGAGATATAGCAGGAAGTGATGTCACAAAACTCGTAGAGAGCCAGGTAAGAATTCTTACCTCCATGGTTTTTGCACGCAATGCGATCTTTGTGTGATAAGAATACGTTAATAAAATCTCGGGTTGACAGCCGAGTCAATGTGTTGTTTTCCAGCAACGTTTCAGCAAGTTCATTACTTGGCATCTTGCATTCTAAGAATACGTTAATAACTGTTAATTATTTACTACGGTGTAGTATTCGAGTAGTGGTGGGCAGGAAATCGCGTATCTGTTAGAAATCACAGTGACTGAGAAGTCGCAGATATCACAATAACAACTTTACAGAATCTAACTGCGATTTCAGTCACAGTTAGCAGTCGCAAGTAGTATTTCACATTCAAAGACGTGAGCCATCTATTGGTCGAATTTAGCGCTGCTTTCTGCGATTTCAGTGACAAGTCGCAACTAAGAGTCGCAAGTAGCAACTAAAAAGCGCGGTTAACAGTGGCATCTGTTGGCCAAAGTTTGTACTACGCTCGTCTCTGCGATTCGCAGTCGAGTCCAACTTCCGTGACAAGTCGCGACTAAGAGTCCCAAGTAGCAACTAAAAAGCGCAGTTAACAGTGCCATCTGTTGGCCAAAGTTCGTACTACGTCCATCTCTGCGGTACGCTATCGAGTACAACTGCGATTTCCGTGACAAGTCGCAACTAAGAGTCGCAAGTAGCAACTAAAAAGCGCAGTTAACAGTGCCATCTATTGGCGAAAGTTCGTACTACGTCCAACTCTGCGATACGATATCGAGTCCAACTGCTATTTACGTGACAAGTCGCAACTAAGAGTCGCAAGTAGCAACTAAAAAGCGCAGTTAGCAGTGCCATCTGTTGAGCAAAGTTCATACTACGCTATTCGCTACCGAGAAACTGCGATTTCTGTGACAAATCACAACTAAGAGCCGCAAGTAGCAACTAAAAAGCGCAGTTAACATTATTTTCTTAGTGCCATCTGTTGACCGACGTACGTACTTCATTATGAGAGCCTTGTGCCTCACGAGATCGGTGTGCTGTGTGTGCATATGAAGGACTTATTTCATTAGTGGTACAAGTCCATTTTTGTTCATTTTGAGATACAGAGTCGTAAAGTTAAATGAGCGCTGAAAAATCTGCAGTTGAGATACCAAAAATATTCAAGCATATGGCTTCTTGCTAGAGATGAACCTTTATTTATGTTTGTTTGGATCATTAATTTCAGAATCGTTATAGACAGAAAAGTGGAGGTAATGGACTAGTACCACTATTGAAATAAGCCCTTCACATTATATGACGACATGCACATTCAGCATCAGTTATAGTTGGTCAAACACAGCTGTGACTGAAAGTATTATATTAATAAGAAGCAACATTGCCTTTTTCTCCTGAAAATATCAAGTAACGTAACAAATGTGTTTGATTCTGCTTCCAATATGACAGTTTTGCTTAATACTCCACATGCCTACAGGACTTTGCAATGTTAACACAGAGGAATTCAGACATCTGTATAAGTGTAGTGAAATGAAAACAGTATTATTGGGTCATATGAATGCCTCACTTTTGTTCCGACACAGTTCAAGACTCGGGATAAAAGTTTTACACCTGGTGTTCTACATGGCAACTTCACACACAAGAACTTTTTGCCAACACTACTACCACCTACATAAGTAAGCTTTTCCTGTGTTACTTTCAAGTAATGCACTTAAGCTATTCCTGATTTAAATGGAAGATCTGTACTTCTCACTTTCATATCAACAGCCTCAAAATGCATATTGTAGGCTTTGGGATATGTTACTGGTCATTGTCACACCAAGATTGAGGAGAAGGGTGGGGGGGGGGGGGGTCGGCATGTCACTCTCCAACTAGTGTTTACCAGTAAATAAGTGGCGGAAAATTACGGGTATAGGACGCTCTTAAACATGTGGAAAATGAGATTTTCATTATTCACTCACTGTATTTAACATTTATTATTCCTTTAAAATCCCACAACTTCAATAAAACACAGTTTAATCACTCATCTGCACACTTATTTCACAATTATGTCACTTTTAAACTGCAAAATCTTCTAAGAGCTGTCTCGAATCTTCACGAGTCTCACAGCCTTGATGTGGATAGATACGTACAGCAACCAGTAATCAGAGTCAGAACTGTGTCTGCAAAATCACAAGGATTATTAAACAATTTTTGCCATCACTAATTACAAGCAATATAATTGACAGAGTAGATTGCTACAATTTGCTCTAACGAAAGCCACTCAATGGGGTATATTTCATATTTGCAAGAACGATCACACTGAAGTAATTAAGTCCAATGAACCACTTAGAAACTAACCTCTCGTCTGATGAAAACGGTCTAAAGACGCAGTGGGAATTTCTCCAGATCTGTTGACAATGATATTTTGAGTTATCACTTTACTGAGTGACTGAAATGTAGTTGGCGTACCTGTGAACATAACAATATGTTAGAATTCATTTTATAAACACCAACTATTACGCTACTGTATGGCTACTTACATATTAATTACACTATTAATATTTTCACAGTTGTTTCTTTAATACAAAATTAAAGTCAACGGAAGAACAAACGTAAAACATATTTACCAATGACAGGTTTGTTGAGATGCAATTTTCTGTGTGGACAGATGTCACTTTTTCATACGGTGGTAAGTCGCAGAAATCGCAGGAGTCACAGAAGTAGCAGAAATCGCAGAAGTAGCAGAAATCACAGAAATCGCAGAAATAGCAGTGGCGGAGGGATACACGACCTAGGTTCCTTAACTGCGATTCTTAACTGCGACAAATCACAGTTAAGAATAACAGATACTGAAAAGTAGCATTCACAGAAATCACTGATATCGGAAATCGCAGTTTAGCCCATCACTACCAGATATTATACAAGTACCTTATTTGTAGACAGCATCAGAATAATCTAATCTGACAGAATATCCTTCAAAATACCTGGATGGCAAGTTAAACTAAGCGTTATCGAAGAATTCAAGGTTGACACTGCAGGGCAGGCGACATCTCTGAGCAAACGGTAACTTTTCTGTGAAACAGCGCGCAAAGTAATCGACTTGCGAATGTCCTCTTTGACCCATTGAATCTGTTTTGACCATGGAGGTAAGAATTCTTATCTCCATGGTTTTGACCCATGTAACGAACTTCTGATATCATTGGGTGAAAATCTTTTGCTCAGTATTCGATTAATTTCGCGATACACATGTGCATTTTTATTGCTTTCATCATCGTGCAGCCGTCGTTTCGTTGACGACAGGTGACTACGAAAATATTTATTACGTGCTCGCAACTTCATGCACTTTTTTTTTTGAGCATTTCTTGCCTGTTATGCCGCTATCGGAATCAATAACTGTACATATATAAATGTACATTTATCAGCACTGTTCTTCCGCAGTGAAAGCTTTCCTAAGTGTCTATACCTCTTACATAAACCTCGCAAGGGTCCTCTCTGCCGCTACTACTTCAAGGCAAATTACATGATGGAAATGCATTGCTCTTAAGCACTCGTTTCTGAGGTAAATTTAGCAGTTCCCCAATTTTCTAAGATAATCAATTTCTTTGAAATGATGAGAAGATATTCTAGCATTTGTAACGTTCAAAGCGTCTTTTCTACGCAGCTTTGACTTCCGGATCCTTAGCACACTTGGTATTGAACTCCAATCCCCCAGTTGAAGTTATTTTAAACTTGTGATTAATACAAAATGAAAATGAGCGTAATTTTTATCTTTTTACTTGTTAAAACTTTTCTCGGAGTCGATTTAGAAAAGTGCATGCTCATTTCGACCGCTTACTTTGACAGAAAACTGCAAAGACAGACTATACTTTCCGGTTTTTCTTGTATATTTGGATTCGATAGATGCTTGTTTAAAAGTACCAGCTGTGTCTATTCAAAAGTTGCACAAGTTTCAGACTGTAGCAGCAGCAGAATAGCGATTAATATTTCATTATTAAAGTAGAAACTAAAACATACCACAAACACACAGCATGAGAGTGCGGCTCACAAGTTAAAATAGTGTTATTACCGTGGCAGACGCTGTTCTTTAGTGACGTCACGGCGTCAATCATTAACAGCACATGACGCTGACCTGTATTACCCATCCTAATTTTTCTACGGGCCTTGAACCTATTTAGCCACTGCAAATAAGACGCGATTCTGACTTCTATACATGCCAGTAAAGTTGGGAATAATATCTAAAAGAGAAACCAAAAACTAAACATTTAACCACACGAGGAAGTCTGATAAAGTAACTACGTATAAACAGGATCAGTATGAAAAGGGACGAATAATTTCAAGCAGTTTTGAGTATTGTCGAAAATGAGTGTTATGTTACATCAGAACGCACTTCTATCTCATAGGATTGAGGTTACAATGAAACAGCTTTTCTCAGAGCCATGGAATTAACGTAACAACACCTATGTGTCGTCTGTTGCATTAGTCTGTGTTGTTTGTTGATGATTACGTGTTATAGGCTTTTCACTGTCGCGAAGGCGTTTTCACGGAAACAAATGCAGGTGCCAAAACTCATAATTACATTACGCTACTACCCTGTAACAAACTAGCAGAGACTACGAGTCCCTTGTACCAAAATACTCATAAAGGAAACTCCCCGTCGCAACTCTCTCAGATTTACCGGTAAAATGGCTCAGCTGATAACCAGTCAAAAACTGAACACAGATCAACCATAAAAACAAGAATAAGGTGTATCGAACTGTGGAAAAAGAAGCAAACTAGAAACAGTCAACGCACCAAGTTTAACATGTGCAACATCGAGTGTATTTCAAAAAGTACAGGAGCGTGGTTGTGTGCTCAAGGTGTTGGACACGCAAGCGGGAGATCTTTGTTCAAAACTGCCTCGTGCTCCATTTTTTTTCCACAAATTTATGAATTGTCCGTCCGGTCTTTGGCGTGTCTGTTCTTCTGTTGTCTTGGTAACTGTCATAGTATAAGCTGGTTACAGAACATGAATCATGAGGTAAGAAAATACTATCGTCGTAAGTAAATGTGATGAATAGTGAGCGCAGGCGAGATGCCGTATAGACGTCTCACATAAATGAACTGTTTTACAACAAAGGAATTCAAGAGCCAAAACTTCCAAAACGGAACGCAAGAGTCATACCCTGTAGTACTTGTGTAGAACAAGTAGGAGATACTTACGTCTGGAAGTCCTTTCGCTACACCTCGCCATTGCAAACGGACGTTACACCCCGACACAGACACAAATTTAAATACAGCGAACAGACACGTCAATGATCGGACGGCCAGTTCATAATTCTGTGAAAAAATAGGGGAGCCAGGAAGTTTTGAACATGAATCTCTCCTTTGACAGTCCAACACTGTAACCATATAACCAGACGCCGTGGCTAGCCAGATTCGGACAATGTTGCACATTTTCAGCATGGACCATTCACTTTTTCTATTTTTCTTCTTTTTTCGTACTTCAGTACACCTTCTTTCTGTTTTCATGCTTGATCTGTGTTCGGTTTTTGTCGGGCTATCAACTGCGCCATCTTTGCCACCAAATCTGAAGGAGATGCGATGGGCAGTTTCCGTTGTCAGTACGTATTCCCGAACAACCGCCGAGATTTGACGGTGGACTTCGCGTTGACTCTGTATTTATGCATGGGTCCAATTGTCACCATACAGCGCAGAGAAGCAGTCCGTTCAGTGCTCTTGTGAACGGAGCTCATGTACTTTCTGTCCATAAAGTCTCCAATATGTGTTGCAACATCAGAAAACTAAGTTTCACAAGCATGGGTACAGCGACCATCAGATAAGACGCACTATCCGGCGTTGCCCGCGGCTGCATACAGATGAATCAACATACAGTCGTACGAGACGGCATTCCTACCGTGCGCTGGTTCTACATACAGAAGAACTGACCACATTTTAGAAAGGAAGTATGTCAGTTGTACCTACCACCTCAACAAAAACACAAGCGATCCTCGGCATAGTTAAAGGCAGTCCAAAATACCGAGAACCAAGTGTACATTACATACTTTACGACAGTGAAAACCAACACACCAGACAGGCTATTAGAACCGTAATAATACTGTACCAACAGCCGTTATTTTGATACTGTTTTATTAGGCAACCAGTCTGACATCCGGTCACGTCTCTTCAGACCTGTCGCATGAATGACACCAAGTACCACCGTGCATGTACATGAAAAGGCACCAATATTTGTATCTCAAAATATCCACGGGTGTGCTGCCGGTCAATAGTGTTCAACGGGCACAATATTTCGGCGATCATACATGTCGCCATCATCAGGTGCCCGTTGGACACTATTGACCGGCAGCACACCCGTGGATATTTGTATCTGGTTCCGTAGATATCTGGATTTCATAAGCTGTCCTCTTCACACGTGTGACGGTATGAGTTGCTGTCACATTTGTGAAGAGTACACATGCTCATGAACTTCGTATATTATGGACCCAGATACAACAAATATTGATGCCTGGTCTTATACATACATGAGTGGTACTTGATGTCATTCATGCGACAGGCGCGAAGATGATGTGACTAGAACGTCGAAACTGATTGCCTAATGAAACAATACCTAAATAACAGCTATTAGTACATTATTACTCTGCTGGCCATTAAAATTGCTACACCACGAAGATGACGTGCTACAGGTGCGAAATTTAACCGACAGGAAGAAGATGCCGTGGCAAGCAAATGATAAGCTTTTCAAAGCATTCACACAAGGTTGGCGCAGGTGGCGACACCTACAACGTGCTGGCATGAGGAAAGTTTCCAACCGATTTCTCATACACAAACAGCAGTTGACCGGCATTGTCTGGTGAAACGTTGTTGTGATGCCTCGTGTAAGGAGGAGAAATGCGTACCATCACGTTTCCAACTTTGATAAAGGTCGGATTGTAGCCTATCGTGATTGCGGTTTAAGGTATCGCGACATTGCTGCTCGCGTTGGTCGAGATCCAATGACTGTTAGCAGAATATGGAATCGGTGGGTTCAGGAAGGTAATACGGAACGCCGTGCTGGATCCCGACGGCCTCGTATCATCACTAGCAGTCGAGATGACAGGCATCTTATCCACACGGCTGTAACGGCTCGTGCAGCCACGTCTCGATCCCCGAGTCAGCAGATGGGGACGTTTGCAAGACAACAACCATCTGCACGAACAGTTCGACGACGTTTGCAGCAGCATGCACTATCGGCTCGGAGACCATGGCTGCGGTTACCCTTAATGCTGCATCACAAACGGGATCGCCTGCGATGGTGTACTCAACGACGAACCTGGGTCCACGATTGGCAAAACGTCATTTTTTCGGATGAATCCAGGCTCTGTTTACAGCATCATGATGGTCGCATCCGTATTTGGCGACATCGCGGTGAACGCACATTGGAAGCGTGTATTCGTCATCCCCATACTGGCATATCACCCAGCGTGATGGTATGGGGTGCCATTGGTTACACGTCTCAGTCACCTCTTGTTCGCATTGACGCCAATTTGAACAGTGGACGTTACATTTCAGATGTGTTACGACCCGTGGCTCTACCCTTCATTCGATCCCTGCGAAACCCTACATTTCAGCAGGATAATGCACGACCGCATGTAGCAGGTCCTGTAAGGGCCTTTCTGGCTACAGAAAATGTTCGACTGCTGCCCTGTCCGGCACATTCTCCAGATCTCTCACCAATTGAAAACGTCTGGTCAATGGTGGCCGAGCAACTGGCTCGTCACAATACGCCAGTCGCTACTCTTGATGAACTGTGGTATCGTGTTAAAGCTGCATGGGCAGCTGTACCTGTACACACCATCCAAGCTCTGTTTGACTCAATGCCCAGGCGTATCAAGGCCGTTATTATGGACAGAGGTGGTTGTTCTGGGTACTGACTTCTCAGGATTTATGCACCCAAATTGCGTGAAAATGTAATCACATGTCAGTTCTAGTATATTTGTCCAATGAATACCCGTTTATCATCTGCATTTCTTCTTGGTGTAGCAATTTTAATGTCCAGTAGTGTATTACATTTCATCGACCAGCCACTAATCCACGCTCCTGAGTTAGCACACTGGACTTGCATTCGGAAGGATGACGATTCAATCCCGCGTCCGCCCATCCTGAATTAGGTTTTCCGTT
The DNA here is from genome assembly GCF_021461385.2 of Schistocerca piceifrons. Lineage (NCBI taxonomy): Eukaryota > Metazoa > Arthropoda > Insecta > Orthoptera > Acrididae > Schistocerca > Schistocerca piceifrons. The sequence continues at coordinate 1,134,412,898 of NC_060138.1, read as the reverse complement.
ATCTCCCTAAAATCGCTCCAGGCAAATGCTGGGATGGTTCCTTTGAAAGGGCACGGCCGACTTCCTTCCCCATCCTTCCCTAATCCAATGAGACCGATGACCTCGCTGTCTGGTCTCCTCCCACAAACAATCCAACCACGCTCCTGAGCCCAACGAGGAATTACATTCACTGACTATAAGAACGATGGAGGAGAGACTGGATGAACAGTGAACACATGTGCCACACGAATCCGCTCCAGCTCAGGAAACCAACCATCGCTGAACACATACTCGCTTGTAAACACGGTGTACAGTATGAATAAACAAAAAAATAGTTCACAGGGCTCCTCGTATTGGGACAGCGTCTTCAACCAGACCTCGGTAATAGGTGAAGTGTGAGATTCTGCATAGCTGTCGTCATTCACTTTGCACCTGCGTCCTTCCTCCAGCTGGACACCGACAGATGCGGGGAATGTACATATCTTTGGACACACGCAGGCATGCGTGGGAGGGGGGGCACCATCGCCCATGACGTGTACCAGGAATGTAGGTACTAGAAACATAGGAGAGGTAGTCATAAGGTTTTAATTACCCCTACGAAAACCCAAAGTTGCGATCATCAAGTTTGGTGCTTTATTTATTTATTGCCCGTGGATTCTAAGTGGCAATTCTCAGCAGAGAGTGCAGAGTGCGTCATAGAATTTTATATGTACAATAAACATACAGGAGAAAGAAAACCGGCCTACAATTTACAGGCACATATGACGTTATTACATATTTTCTGTATAACAGATGATTTCATACTCGCTCATAGGAACGCTAATCGAATGGTAGTAGAGAATTTTCTAAATCCTATTAAGGAACAAGAGTTGTAGTATGTTTATAGTGCTGATAACATGGACGACAAATATAATGCTTTCCTTTACACATTTCTCACGCTCTTTGAAAGCTGCTTTCCATTAGAATGTTCTAAACAGGTCAGTAGCAGTAAAAGGCAGCCTGGGTGGCTGACTAGTGAGATAAGGGCATCATGTAGAAGAAAGTAGGGATTATATCAAGATGTTATAAATAGTCATAATCGAGCTACAGCAGCCCATTACAAACAGTAATGCAAGGTAGTTGAAAACGTTATGAGGAAGGCAAAGAGTATGAGATAAGCAAATAGAATAGCTAATTCACAGGATAAAATTAAAACCATAAGGTCAGTCATGAAAGAAGTGTTTTGCCAGCAGCACAGGGTCGAGGATATAAAGTCAGTGCATAGTAAAAACGTTTCTGTTACTGATAACTCATATATTTATGCAGTATTTAACAGTCACTTTCTGAATATAGCTGGTGAATTAAATTAAAACTTAGTTTCTATAGGGAATCCATATAACTCTTTTGGAAAATGCCTTTCCGAGGCTGATATCAGAAATACTTCTCTGCGATACTGACAAGGCGGAGATTGAGTCAGTAATTAAATCACTGAAGACTAACGATTCTCACTGATCTCATGGAGTATGTAGCAAAACACTAAAGTACACTGTTGCACATGTTAGCTCTGCACTTATGCATATTTTTAATTTTTCCTTAGGAATGGTATGTTTCCTGAACGATTAAAGTACTCAGTAGTAAAACCGATTTATAAAAATGGAGAAAAGGATAATGTAGACAATTTTAGACCTGTTTGTATGCTATCAGTGTTTGCAAAAGTTATTGAAAAGACTGTGTACATAAATATAATTGATCATTTAATTTCACATAATTTGCTGTCAAATGTACAGTTTGGTTCTAGAAGTGGTTTAATAACTGAAAATGCTATATTCGCTATTCTCTGTGGGGTATTAGGTGGATTAGCAAAAGGTTTCGAACACTAGGCAGCTTTTTTTATTTAATTAAGGCATTTGATTGTGTTGATCATCAAATATTGCTCCAGAAGTTGGGCCATTATGTAATATCAAGAGTAGCTCACTGTTGGTTCACCTCTTATTGTAAGAACAACCAGCAAAAGGTCATTCTCCACAGTATTGAGCATGGCTATAATGTGGGATCTGAGCAGGCCACAGTGAGATGGGAGAGTGCCCCAGGAATTAGTGCTGGGTCACTCCTGTTCCTTGTTATATAAATGATATGCCTTCCAGTATTACAGGTGATTCTAAAATAGTTCTGTTTGCTGATGACAATAGCTTGGTAGTAAAGGTTGTTGTGTGCACCATTGGCACTGTCTCAAATAGTGCTGTTCAAGACATAAGTTAATAGCTTGCAGAAAATAAATTAACACTAAATCACTGTAAGATTCAGTTCTGCAGTTTCTAACACACAATTCAACAAAACCTGAAGTTTTAATTAAACAGAAATGGGAATATGATTAGTGAGACTGAACAGCTCAAATTTCTAGGTGTTCAGATAGATAGTAAACTGTCACGGAAAGACCATATTCAGGATCTTGTTCAAGGATTTAATGCTGCCATTTTAACTATTAAACCGCAACTGAAGTAAGCGATAGTTCGACATCGACTTTACCCATTTTCATTTGCTTATGACTATGATTTTATATTTTTGGGTAACTCTTTGCATTCTCAAAGAGTATTTTTGGCTCAGAGATGGGCGGTTTAGATAATAAGTGGTGTAAGTTGGCTTCTCAATATATATATATATTCTGTACTGTCGTTCGTTATTAACAGTATCAGCTTATTCCCTAGAATTAGCAGGTTTCACTTACTTAATACTAGAGAGAAATCCAGTCTGCATAGCCGGAATTCCTCGAAAAATTAAGCTGATTTCTGTGTTGTATTGCTGACTGCTTACATAAACTTATAGCTTGACGTCCTTTTAGGATTATAAACATGTTATTTTATCTCTCGTAACGTTTCTGTCGTAATTTCATGTATCGACAGCCGCGCTGCGCGATGTGGCCGTGTGGTTCGAGGCGCCATGTCACGTATTGCACAACTCCTCCCGCAGAAGATTCGAGTCCACCTTCTGGCATGGGTGTATGTGTTGTTCCTAGCATAAGTTGATTTAAATAGTGTATAAGTCTAGGGACTGATCACCTCAGCAGTTCGGTCCCTTAGGATTTCACAAACGATTGAACATGTACTGACACGTTCCATGACCATGGAGATTTGCTCCTCAATTCGGTCCTAGGGAAACTATACATGTAAAATAAAAAAAATACTATATGCACATTTCTCTGTAAGATACACTTTTAATGGATTTTTAATTAAATTTAATTCCTTAATTGATTTTGATAGATCGCTGAAATACCTTTTGGCTGCTTCAGTAGGAACACTCGTCGTCAATTTGACATTTCACTCTCTTGTGTAATAACTTTCCTTTCCTATTGTTGCATGGTCATGTATGTCTTTATTTAGGAGGTGTTAATCACTTACCCTCATTGCCATAATATTAGAATATATGAACAGTGAGTATACTTCCATAATATTTTGGTGTAAAAAAGCTTGTATACAAGTTAGTCCGATGAAGTTTTTGCTATACACCTCACTGCTATTTTCGGAATTTTGAATATTGTTTTTAAGTAAGTATCTTGTGCACTTGCCCTTATACACAGTCCAGACACATTAATGTGATCGCCCGAGTGACCTGATTTTGCAGTGCGGATGTGCACGAAGAGAGTCAATGAGGTCCTGGAAGTATCAGTAAGCATATGGAGCCATGCCGACTGTGCTACGTTTCTCAGTTGAGGATCAATGGTGTGAACAGCCTCACCAAGGTGGTCCCATAGATTAGTCATGGGTCAGCACACCTCATTCTGCATGATGTGCTCCAGTTTCACAAAGTGTCTGCAAGATAAGTGCCACGGCAGCTAACTCCTGCAATGAGAGAACGACGTGTTGATGCTTGTGAAGAACTTTTTCGGCGCTTTGAATGAGGAGGTGATGACTTCCTTGCAAGAATCATTACTGGGGACTAAACCTGGGTTCACTTCCACCAACCAGAAATGAAGAGAGCGATCAAGGAATGGTGTCATTCCTCATCACCAAAACCAAAGTAGTTTCGAACAGAACCATCAGCAGGGAAGGTTATGCCGACTCTCTTTTGGGATGAAAAAGGCGTCATTTTGGAGCATTACGTGCCTAGAGGGACCACTGTTACCAATGCATCATACACAGATCTCCTAAAAAAACATCTGCGGCCTGCAATCAAATCAAAGCGGCATGGATTGCTGTCAGCAGGTGTTTTTTTGCAACATGACAATGCAGGGCCCCACAAAGCCCGTAGAACAGTTGCAACAATCACAGACCTGCATTTGGAGTGTCTTCCTCATCCACCATACTCACCAGACCTTGCCACCAGTGATTTCCATATGTTTGGACCACTGAAAGACGCATGAGTGGTTGTGCGGACTACCAAAAGAATTTTTTTCTAAAGGAATTTATGCACTTTGTAAGCGCTGGAGAACTAGCATTGAGCATGGGGTAGATTATGTTGAAAAGTCATGCAGCTTTGTACCACTTCTGCACAATAAAAAATATTTAAGGTTTTCATTTGACTCACCCTCGTATTTTATTCACAAAGTGCAACACATCATGTCTACATCATATCATGATTCAGAACACACTGTTGTCTTTGATTCAGCCACAAATATTCCTCTGTTCTCTGGGCAATGACGCTTGTCACTATCGGTATCACAACAACCCCCACCCCCTCATAGTGTGGAGCACTGAAGGGGAGATATGAACAGCATTGTCATCAAGTGACTGAATCGTTGTGCACATGAGCAGCTGTGTTGTGGCTGGCTGCAATGCAGAACACAGCTGGAACATTGCTCGTAGTCATGTTGTGTGTAGTGCTGGTGTTGTACAGGTGGTGCGAAAGGCACCTGGTGTGACTGCACTGGAGCCCTGGCAGTGTGTCTGGGGATGACGGGGGTGGTGGCAATGGGGTTGCCTCTGCAGGAGGATATACCTCAACTTTTGGCTGGGTGTAGATCACGATCATGGTAGGATTCTTGGGTAGGTGACAGTGAGGATGCCATCTGTTGAAAAGCGGGATGATATGGAGGCATAGTTGATTTCGTTGGGAAATGTGTAATGTGGTCAAGCCTTCGGGTGCATGCAGCATTCCGAATCAGTGTGTCGCCATTGTGGCTGACAAGGCACAGGTCATTACCGATGAGTTTGATGGTAATGTAGTCTGGGTTGAAGTTTCAAGCCTAATGATAACAGGGTGTGCTGTATTGGCATCAGCTGCATATGCACTAGGTAGTGGCCAGTCGTAGCCATTCTTGTTCATGCCATTAGGGTTGACGTTCTCCCACAAAACCCAAGCTGATTTGAAAGAATAATTGAAACAGTCTTTGATTTATCATTAACTGGAATGTCAAACTTGTAAGTGTGTTAAGAACTTTGAAAACTCCTGCTAAGTGAGCTGCAGCTTGTAGTATGATGTGTTTGCATAGTGAGACATCAAGTAGTACCCACGGTAATGCTTCAGTTCACAACCCTTGATGACTCATAAGGGCAGCTTTGAGAGTCCTATGACACCACTCAACTAGCTCATTACTCTGGGGGTGAAAGGCACTAACACAGTTACGTCTAATACCACAGAGGTTACTCCGTACGCCAAGCATGTCCAACTCAAACTGGCAGCCTCGGTCTGTAGTCATCATTTCTGGCATGCCAAAATGCACTATCCATGTTTATGCAAAGGCGTGGGTAGTGGGCTCTGCTGTGATATGCTTGAGGAGAGCCACTTGCACCCTCTCAGATGCTCTGTCTATTATTAACTTGAATCCCTCTCACTCCATGAGAGGGCCAATGAGATGGAAATGAGCTTTTAAATTTCAAAACGACCTAATTGTGGTTGTGTGTGTCTTCTGACTTGTGTCAGCTCGGTGTGTATGCCTGTGCACAGCTGTAGCAGTCCCTCTTGTCAATGGGACACACAAAGCATTCTGTAACAAGGCAGACTGTGGGTCTGATTCCCATGTGCGACAGGCTCTGGAGTTAGCGAAAATTGTGCAACACATTGTTTGTGATGCCAGAGACCAGATCCTATTAAGACAAACATCACTGAGGATTGGCTTTTCAGTCCCCAGAAAATTGTGTTCCTCTATTCGTAAGCTGGTAGTGTCATTGCGCATCAATTGTGTGATGCTAACATTGTTCCACTGTTCGGTGGCTAGCTTCTCATAATCAAATTGGATGGAGATGGCACTGACTTCCGATAACCAGTCGGCAATGAGACTGTCAGCCCTATGTAGGTGGCGGATATCCATAGTCCACTGGGTGATAAGATCAAGGTGTTGGTAGTATCAGGGGCTGACTCCTTTCAGATGCTGTATGGCGCACTGACAAGTGCTTTATGGTCTGTAAGCCCTATAACATGTCGTCCTTCGATATCGTCACGGAAGTATTTCACTGAGAAGTATTCAGTCAAAGGCCGATCATTTGGACTGAGAGGAGTTTTCACAAGAAGAATCGAAGGGTCTGTGCCACCCTGGCCTCTAGCTATTGCAATATGGCACCAATCGTGGTGTTAGTTGTGTCAGCGGTGACTGAGTTGCCCAACGGGAATGGGGTGGGCCAACGTGATTTCATTTATTCCCTTTATATTAATATGAAGTAAACTATTGTTATTAATAATAATATTGGCCAGAGATAATCCAATACACGGTTAACTTTCGTGATACTTTGTTCGAAATCGTGGGACACTATAATTTTTCCTTAACTCGGTTTTTATTAACAAAGTCTCTTTGATATGATTCACTACTATGAATGCTCACACTGAAGCCCGTTAACAAATGTCCAGACGTTAGTAACTTCGGCGACAACCGAAGTTCTGAAATTGGAATTAATGATATCAATATTTTATCGATTGAGATGTTCGCTGGATTCTAGCGTTATCTCAGTTTTCGTATTTTTGACAACAAAGTGAACGAACAGAAATTAACGACTCGTGCATTCGGCTTATATAGTAGTTGTGAAACAAAGGGGACAGTCATTAGAAACTCTTTGAATGAAGCCCCTTGATACTTTGCATATAAGTACTCTAGTCCATTGGCTCTTATTATTCTTTTATTTAATTTTCTCTGCTTTAAAATGGGAATTCGTGATTCTATATGAAATATGGGAATTGTTCATCGCCAGTTCGAACAAATTTTAGTTAAAATGGCTTCAACTGCTGCAATGTTCTGTGGAATCACAACTCGTTGTGCCTGACCTGGACAAGGAGCATCTTCCACTGAAGTCACACCATTTGCAAACTTCTACTCCATTCGTAGAATTGCTGCTGTGACAAACAAGCGTCACCATACTGACTCTTCATTCATCGATGAATTTCAATAGTTTCACAACTTCACTACTCAAAAAACTAATAAGAGAACACTGTTATTCCATGGTGCAAGTCGCAAGTGGGGTGGCCATCTTTATACTGATACTGCGATGGTATGTGTGCATCTGCACTATGCTGCCACCTACAGGCCATTCTGCATGCTGTTTGTAGCACGCTTACCAACTTACAAGACAACGGCGTGAAATTTCAATTTGTTATTACAAATTTAAGGTTTCATTTGACTCACCCTCATATATTCCCTATGAGGCATCTCAGTTCAGTCATTGGAACAGTCCCTGCCCCTGCAAGGAAATACTTCTATCACCTGAATTATGACAGGCTGGTTTCGAGCACCAGAGCTTCTACTTCTCTTGTGATTCCCGGTTCTTCACAGGCCACTCATTCTTCATCATTCAGAGTTGTCTGATCACTCTGGAACCACCTTTATCACCTGCCACTGTGTCATGTAATGGTGCAGTGTTCCCACACACTTCCACCAGCTTAGCATTGATTGATCTAGCGTTGCTTCCCTACTAATACAGAAAACAAATTACCACACAATAGTCCACTATATCAATCGGCTGTGCCTTTTTTTGGCTCTTCTGGTGGTATGTTACAGTACTGTGCCACAGAGATTTGTAAGTGCATCAGGGCTACAAACAAACCAAAATTAATTATGTAACTTTATTTTTTTGGAAGGTTCTTAAAACTTTATGACTACTGTTCATAAGGAGTGGAAAACATGATATCACCTAAGTACATCAGTTCACCTTGGTATGAGGTCAAAATACACTGCCCAACAAGCTAGAAGATATGACTGGATGCCAATGTAACTCAGTACACGTACACACCATTGGTGGGTATGTAAATGATTAGAGTTACAATTCTTTGACACAGGTAGAATGGTCACCAGATTGTTGCTTGTGTTACCAAGCCTGAAGGGTAATAAAGGGTGTGAACAGCAACAGATGTTGTGTGACATGTGAAGGACACTGAATTGCCCCTACTCATGTGAGAAAGTGTTATCAGCACCTGACAGAGTTTGAAAAGGGCCTCATTGTGTGTCTACATTTGGCAGGCTGGTCAAATCATGTAATATACAAATTTGTGTGGCATTCAGATGCCACGGAGACCTAGTGGTTGATTGCGTGAGAATGTGAGGCAGGCATACTCATTGTCAAGGTTCTTGTCAACCATGAGAAATGATCACTGTATTGTGCACCAAGAACATTGTAATCCCTTCACATATGTGCACTGAGAACAAGTAATGCACTCCATGAGACATTACTCTTGGCACCTTTGGGTATGACTTCATACCATGACTGACAGTGACTGAGGGAATTCTGATGGCACAGTGGTAGATTATGGACATCCTTAGCCCTTATGTGTTACCCCTCATATAACAGTACCATGGTGCATTTTCTAAATAGGGTTAAGCTGGTCCATCCATGATATGTATCTCTATGAATTGCCTGTGGGACATTGAATCATTCGCATTGCCAGCAAAATGTCTAGATTTGTCCCTGATAGTATACGTATGGAACCAGCTTCAATGTCAACTCCATCCCCGTGCCAATATCTAGGTTATAAAGGACCACTCACAATGGTTGTGAGCCAACATGCCTTAGAAAAGTATACAAGAGCTCTATGACACCCTTCCCAACAAAATCCATGCATGTATCCAGGCCACAGAAGGTCCAATGTCGTACTGGTAAGTGGACTCATACTGCCACGGCCTTTGTAAATTTGAGTCAATTTTGTAATCACAGCAATGGTCCCACACATTTTCTGTCAGGGACAGTTTTGGATAGAGTGCGGACCAAAGGGCTATCTCAACATCACACAGTCATCTCATAGAGACTAGTGTCATATGTGGACAAGCAGTGCTGATATAATTGCTAACAGTGGTCATCCAGGATAGAGCAGACCAAAGTTTATTGCTGAACACTGGAAGAATGGGACCTCTCCATAGGATGCTGATATACTTGCTGACAGTGCTCATCCAGGATAGTGCACTCCACAATTCATTGCTGAACACAATACGCCACTATTCGTCAGCAGTCCATGAGTCCATGCTTCCCAGTTACAGTACCACTCCGAACGCAGCTTTTTGTGTTGTGGTGTTAATGACAGCCTACGGATGGCAATGTAATTCCCTAGTCTGGCTGCTGCTAATCTCTGGATAACACGTAAGTGATGACATAGAATGCTGCATGGAGCCCATTACATAAAGAGAAAGTTTGTGAGCAGATACTTAGGCATCTTCTTGGATGAACAACAGACTTATAGTGCACACATTGAAGAAATGAGCAAGAGATCCAGAGAAGTGACGAACAAAATTATTAGTCTCTCCAGTTACAATTATAAGCTGCCTATGCAAACAATGAGAATGGACCATAACGCTATCTTAATTGTGATTATGGGATATGATGTGAGTGCTTGGGTAAACAGACATCTGCTCATAACAGCAGCACGGATAGTTAACGTGAAATATTTCTTCGACTGGTGGGAGCTTTTGGCACTGTGTCAGTCAATGGGTTGCAAATAATACTTTGAATATGCCCACTCAATCTCTGCATCTACATACACACTCCAGAAGCCACTGAACATTGTGTGGCAGAGGGTGCTTTGTGCCACTACTGCTCATTTCCCTTCCTGTTCCACTCGCAAATAGGGTGGGCAAAAAACAACTGTCTATATGCCTCCACACGAGCCCTAATTTCTCTTATCTGTCTTTGTGGTCCTTATGTGAAATGTAGGGGTAATGCAGGAGTAGGTTTAATAATGAATAAAAAAAAATAGGAGTGCGGGTAAGCTACTACAAACAGCATAGTGAACGCATTATTGTGGCCGAGATAGACACGAAGTCCACGCCTAGTACAGCCTTAAAAGCACTGGATAATAAGGAAATCACTACTGGTATCTTTTTAGATTTATCCAAAGCCTTTGATGTAATTGATCATACCATACTCCTTAAGAAGTTAGCAAATAAAGGTATAAGAGGAATTGCAAACAAATGGTTAGAATCTTACCTGTCAAACAGATTCCAAAAAGTTGAAATTAATTTTGAAAAAAAAGAATACAACCACCCATCAATCTACTGTCCACTCCTCTGACGCAATGCCTATTAGATATGGTGTGCCACAAGGCTCAATCCCGGGACCCATACTGTTTCTGCTATACATTGATGATATAAGCACAAAGCTTGCTACAGGACATACCACACTATTTGCCAATGACACAAGTATACTAATAACGGGTACTGATACAGAGGACCACAACCAAAAAATTAAACCACTTATGTCGTCACTCAGCAAATGGTTCAACAAGAACAAACTGATAATAAACATACAGAAAACAACGTACATCAATTTCAGATTCTCATCCCAAAAACGAGAAATACCTGGTGTGATTCTAAATAACCAAGAGCTTATGAGTGTGGACTCTGTCAAGTTTCTTGGCATATGGCTTGAAGAAAATCTTAAGTGGGAGACTCACACAAATTATATCTCAAAAAAGCTCACCTGTGTGTTACATTTTAAGGATACTCAAAAAATCAGCCACAAAGTCTGTTCTCATACATGTATATTATGCTTACTTCCATTCTACATTACAGTATGGAATCATATTTTGGGGGAACTCATCTGGAGGTAGATATATTTTCAAAATGCAAAAAAAGGCAATACGCATAATATGTAATCTAAGACATAACGAATCATGCAGACAACATTTCAAAACAAACGGCATTATGACACTGCCCTCTGCTTACATTTATAATATTGTCTCATTTGTCAAGTCATACCTGTTAAACAATGACTGCAGATATTCATAACTATGCAAAAAGGCAGCAATCTGACCTACATATGATTCAGTCCAGAACTACCTGCTACCAAAAAAGTGTTTTAAATGTTGGGATACAAATGTATTGTAATTTACCCAATGAAATCAAAGCAACAAAGAACCCAAGAGCCTTCACACATCAGTTAAAAAAATATCTCTTGGACCATTGCTTTTATGCAGTTGATAATTTTTTTGAAAGGGGTTAAAAATGTAAACAATATGATAAATGTTCAATTAGGTCTGAAAATTATATACTGTGCATATCGATGAAATATACTGGATTATTATATACTGTGCATGTCTATGAAATACACTGGACTACTTTACTATTACATTTGTATTGGCTGTTTGTATTTTATCATACAACATTTGTATTTACTGTTTTGTTAATAATAGCTAACTTCCTCATTGCAAAATAATGTAAAATCAATTTATTAAAAATTACTTGCAAATATGTTCTCTTGACCTGTCCAATATCGCATGTACAACCTTACAATTCTATGATTCGTATTAACTGTTTTGTTTAAGATAGATAATTTTCGTGCTACAAAATAATGTAAAAATCAATTTGTAAAAATTACTTGTAAATAGCTCTCTTGACCTGTCCAATATCATATGTACAGCTGTACAATACTATGATTGCCTGGATCAATAAAAACACAATACAATAGTACAAGTTTATATGCCAAGTAGCTCTGCAGGTGACGAAGAAATTGAAGAAATGTATGATGAGATAAAAGAAATTATTTAGATAGTGAAGAGAGATGAAAATTTAATAGTCATGGGTGACTGGAATTCAGTAGTAGGAAAAGGGAGAGAAGGAAACGTAGTAGGTGAATATGGACTGGGGGGAAGAAATGAAAGAGGAAGCCGCCTGGTGGAATTCTGCACAGAGCACAACTTAATCATAGCTAACACTTGGTTCAAGAATCATAAAAGAAGGTTGTATACATGGAAGAAGCCTGGAGATACTGACAGGTTTCAGACAGATTATATAGAGGTAAGACAGAGATTTAGGAACCAGGTTTTAAATTGTAAGACATTTACAGGGGCACATGTGGACTCTGACCACAATCTATTGGTTATTAACTGTAGATTAAAACTGAAGAAACTGCAAAAAGGTGCCAATTTAAGGAGATAGGACCTGGATAAACTGACTAAACCAGAGGTTGTACAGAGTTTCAGGGAGAGCATAAGGGAGCAATTGACAGGAATGGGGGAAAGAAATACAGTAGAAGAAGAATGGATAGCTTTGCGGGATGAAGTAGTGAAGGCAGCAGAGGATATAGTAGGTAAAAAGACGAGGGCTACTAGAAATCCTTGGGTAACAGAAGAAATATTGAACTTAATTGATGAAAGGAGAAAATATAAAAATGCAGTAAATGAAGCAGGCAAAAAGGAATACGAACGTCTCAAAAAATGAGATCTACAGGAAGTGCAAAATGGCTAAGCAGGGATCGCTAGAGGACAAATGTAAAGATGTAGAGACACATCTCACCAAGGGTAAGATAGATACTGACTACAGGAAAATTAAAGAGACCTTTGGAGAAAAGAGAACCACTTGTATGAATATCAAGAGCTCAGATGGAAACCCAGTTCTAAGCAAAGAAGGGAAAGCAGAGAGGTGGAAGGAGTATATAGAGGGTCTATACAAGGGCGATGTACTTGAGGGCAATATTATGGAAGTGGAAGAGGATGTAGATGAAATTGGAGATATGATACTGCGTGAAGAGTTTGACAGAGCACTGAAAGACCTGAGTCAAAACAAGGTCCCGGGAGTAGACAACATTCCATTAGAACTACTGACAGCCATGGGAGAGCCAGTCTGACAGAACTTTACCATCTGGTGAGCAAAATGTATGAGACAGGCGAAATACCCTCAGACTTCAAGAAGAATGTAATAATTCCAATCCCAAAGAAAGCAGGTATTGACAGAACTGCAAAATACTGACATGAATTCTTTACAGACGAATGGAAACACTGGTAGAAGCTGACCTCGGGGAAGATCAGTTTGGATTCCATAGAAATATTGGAACACGTGAGGCAATACTGACCCTACGACTTATCTTAGAAGCTAGATTAAGGAAAGGCAAACCTATGTTTCTAGCATTTGTAGACATAGAGAAAGCTTTTGACAACATTGACTGGCATACTCTCTTTCAAATTCTGAAGGTGGCAGGGGTAAAATACAGGGAGCGAAAGGCTATTTACAATTTGTACAGAAACCAGATGGCAGTTATAAGAGTCGAGGGACACGAAAGGGAAGCAGTGGTTGGGAAGGGAGTGAGACAGGGTTGTAGCCTCTCCTCGATGTTATTCAATCTGTATATTGAGCAAGCAGTGAAGGAAACAAAAGAAAAATTTGGAGTAGGTATTAAAATCCATGGAGAAGAAATAAAAACTTTGAGGTTCGCCAATGACATTGTAATTCTGTCAGAGACAGCAAAGGACTTGGAAGAGCAGTTGAACGGAATGGATAGTGTCTTGAAAGGAGGATATAAGATGAACATCAACAAAAGCAAAACAAGGATAGTGGAATGTAGTCGAATTAAGTAGGGTGATGCTGAGGGAATTAGATTAGGAAATGAGACACTTAAAATAGTAAAGGAGCTTTGCTATTTGGGGAGCAAAATAACTGATGATGGTCGAAGTAGAGAGGATATAAAATGTAGACTGGCAATGGCAAGGAAAGCGTTTCTGAAGAAGAGAAATTTGTTAACGTTGAGTATAGACTTAAGTGTCAGGAAGTCGTTTCTGAAAGTATTTGTATGGAGTGTAGCCATGTATGGAAGTGAAACATGGACGATAAATAGTTTAGACAAGAAGAGAATAGAAGCTTTCGAAATGTGGTGCTACAGACGAATGCTGAAGATTAGATGGGTAGATCACATAACTAATGATGAGGTACTGAATAGAATTGGAGAGAAGAGAAATTTGTGGCACAACTTGACTAGAAGAAGGGATTGGTTGGTAGGACATGTTCTGAAGCATCAAGGGATCACCAATTTAGTATTGGAGGGCAGCATGGATGGTAATAATCGTAGAGGGAGACCAAGAGATGAATACACTAAGCAGATTCAGAAGGATGTAGGTTGCAGTAGTTACTGGGAGATGAAGAAGCTTGCACAGGATAGAGTAGCATGGAGAGCTGCATCAAACCAGTCTTAGGACTGAAGACCACAACAACAACAACAATGTGAAATGTACATTGGCAGCAGTAGGATCATTCTGCAGTCTATTTCTATGCTGGTTCTCTAAATTTTCTCAATAGCATCCTTTGAAAAGAACATTGTCTTCCCTCCAGGGATTTCCATTTAATTCCTGCAGCATTTCTGTAAAACTTGCAGGTTGTTCAAACCTACCGGTAACAAATCTAGCAGCCCATCGCTGAATTGCTTCAATTTCTTCCTTTAATCTGATCAGGTTGGGGTCCTAAACACTTGAACAATACTCATGAATGGGTCACACTAGTAGTCTATATGCAGTCTCCTTTACAGAAGAAGCACAGTTTCTTAAAACTCTCCCAGTACACAGAAGTCAATCATTCACCTTCGCTACTACAATCCTTGTTCCATTTCATATTACTCTGCAATGTTACACCTGGATATTTAATCAACCCAACTACGTCAAGTAGCACAATACGAATTCTGTATTTGAACATTATGGGATCATTTTTCCTACTCATCTGTATTACATTTTTCTACATTTACAGCAAGCTGCCATTCATCACACCAACTAGAAATTTTGCTTAAGTCACTCAATGATGACACCTTCATGTACACTGCAGCACCATCAGCAAATGGCTGCAGATTCCTGCTTACCCTGTCTATTAGATCATTTATCTACACAGAGAATAAAAGTGGTCCTATCACACTTCCCTGGTACACTCCTGACAATCTTCAGATATGGAAAAAGTGGCAATGTACTGGCTGAAGAAAGATCAGCATCATGAAGTGCTGAATTTAACAGGAATACGGGCCACAAGGAAGCGGCAAATTCACAATCAGATTCTCGACTTATGGCAGAAATTATGTGATGATGCCCACACAGCAAGGCACACCTATGGTTTTCTGCCAAATGTAAAACAGAGACCAGGATCGAAGCACCTGAGTCCCTCAAGAGGTTTAACACAATTTTTGACTGACTGACACTGAATTGGTGAGGGTGTCTGTGGTGAAGAAGGTATGCCCGAACATACTATCTGGGTGTATCTGCTGTACGACGGTGTTCCTGATACTCATCAGCACCAACTGAACTGGCACAGAAGACTCCGTGTAATTACAGTACTGCATTGCAAGACAGAAAAGCAGATCTGGGCCAACAATGACAACCAGTGTGGTTTCAGTTGTCTGAGACTGCAGACGTGTGTGCAAGTTGCACTTGCGTGAGTTTGTGTGTGTCTACTGCTGACAAAGGCCTTAATGGCTGAAAGCTATAATTGTGTGAATCTTTTAGTTGTGCCTATCGTGACTCAGCATCTCCGCTATATGGTGAGAAGAAATTCTTTTTATTTGTTTTTAAATGTTAGTTGGCTATCTGTCAGACTTTTGATGCTATTTGGTAAATGACCAAAGACTTTTGGGGCAGCATAATTCACCTGTTTCTGTGTCAAAGTCAGCTTCAACCCAGCATAACAAAGATCCCCCTTTCTTCTAGTGTTGTAGCTATGCACTTTGCTATTATATTTGAATTGAGGTGGGTTATTAATAATAAATTTCATAAGTGAATATACGTATTGTGGAGGTACTGTGAATATCCCTACTTCCTTACACAAATGTCTGCAAGATGATCTTCAGTGTACTATCATTTTGATTATTACTATTATTATTATTCTGTGCTATTATTCAGGTTATACACTTTTGTGCAATGAATACTTTTTCTCTTAATGATGAATTACCCCAAAATATGATGCCATATGAAATCAGTGAACGAAAATACCCGAAGTAGGTTAATTTACTGATATGTGTATCAGGAAAATTTGCAATCACCCTAATAGCGTAAGTAGCTGAACAACATTTCAGCATGTCATCAATGTGTTTCTTCCAATTCATTTTCTGATCAATGCACACACCCAGATATTTGTAATATTCTGCCTTAACAACAGACTTCTGTTCAAAGTCTATATTTATGAATGGTGTTATGCTATTTATTATTCAGAACTGTATATACTATGTTTTCTCAAAATTTATTGAGAGTCTATTTGCAGAGAACCACTTAATAATTATTTGAAAAACATTATATACAATTCCCTCAGCTAATTCTTGTTTGTTGGGAGTGATTACTATAGACCCGCTAGGTTAGCCGAGAGTGCTAATGCGCTGCTTCCTTGACTCGGGTAGGCATGCCAGCCCCAGATCGAATCCACTTGGTGGATTAACGATGAGGGTTGGTGTGCCGGCCAGCTTGGATGTGGTTTTTAGGCGGTTTTCCATAACCCACTAGGTGAATACCAGGCTGGTCCCCACATCCCGCCTCTTTTACATGACTCGCAGATATTTGAAACACATTCAACCTATTCCACGATTTCCACTAGACAGCTGGGGTATACTCATTCGGTTCTGGGGGGGGGGGTTATGGGTAGTGGCAGGAAGGGCATCCGTCCAGCCCTTAAAATTAAACATGCCAAATCTGTACTTAACCCTGCTGACCCTGCGACGATGCGGGACAAAGGCAGTAGCAAATGCAAGGGTGTGATTACTATACTTGTAACATCATCAAGAAGAACTAGCTTTGATCTTCATGAATACAGGGTGGCAAATAATTAATATATATTAAGAACAATAAGGGACACAAGACTGAATGCTACGTGACACCATCCTTGACGCCTCCCCAGTTAGAGGACTCTTTTGATTTTTGGAGACTATCTGTTCTATTAATTTCATCCTTCTGCATTCTTCCACTTAAATATGAATTTTACCACAATACTTAAGCTTATCTAGAAGAATTTCATGATTCACACATCAGAAGCCTTTGAAAGATCACAGATATGCCAATGAGTGATGTTTGGTTATTCAGAGTATTTAATATTTGATCATTGAAAGATTACATACCACTTTCTGTTAAAAAGCCGTTCTGAAAACCAAAAGGATGCTTTGTTAGTATTTCATTTTTACAAATACATGAAGCTACTCTTGAATACATTAATTTTTCAAGAGTTTTGGTTAAAGCTGTCAGGTGAGAATGGGTGGCAGTTGCTAGTATCAGACCTATCCCCTTTTTGTACAATGGTTTAACAATAGCATATTTCAGTCTATCCAGAAAAATGCCCAGTTTCAGTAGAATAGAGTAGACTTTATCCAGTTGTTAGATGTTCCTCTAATCCCCATGTTGTCAAGCTTGGGCAATAGTTTTGTGTGATCTATATCAAAAGCCTTAGTAAGATCTAAGACATATTCCAATGACATTTTCACCATTATCTAGTCTCTGAAGTACTTCACTTAATAGTTCAAAAATTGCTGTAGCAGTTGATTGGCCTTTCCTGAGCTACTACATACTTGGCTGAGAATCTTACTTCTCTGTCGAGCAGCTGTGTACACACGTAATCTTCCCCTTTGAATAGTGGATGTTCAAACAAACCAACAGCATAGCCAAGTATCCTCATGTGTCACCTTTGTATTTTTAACATTTCATGGGTCATTTAGAGCTATTCTTCATAACCAGAATCCTTAACTCCTTTCCTGGAGATGATTCACTGATGACATATTTATGATATGGGCTCAGAGCCAAGACATATCATCCTCATTTCAGAATTTTGTTCTCCATTTCATTTTATTGTGTCCTCCTGTGCATAATAAGTCACCTCTATGAACACTAATCTCTACTTCTCTCTGTAAAAACCTCTGAACATAAATAGTGTGCTTCCAGGTGTTCTACTGAGATTTTGTTCCATTTTATGCACAAATTTGATGACCAACCCAGGTCTCTTCTTCAGATGTTGCAAGCTTTTCTGTTGTGTGTATTCCCTGTCTTGACTCCAACCAAAACATGAGATAATGTTGGGAGCAAAACATGAGAAATCACACCTCTCAACATATTAAAATTAATGGTACCTTCACTTTGATAGCTGATGCTCTATTCATAGTTAGATTTACTGCATAAATTGTTGATTAATGATGTTGTTGGAGCATTTGCAAATGTTTCACGACAATCAGATACAGTTTTTAATTAAGTAAATGACTGGCTGTAAAATGATAATGACACCTGCTATAGTATTATTTCCAACTACAAAATTATAGCCATTTGTTCATCTGCAGACAATGGTGAAGAAATTGTGACACTTACAGAGCTCAGAACACACTTGACAAAATCATGGTGTATTTGGAATGCCAGGTGGGAACTGTTTCAGTCAAACTAATGCTGACATACTGACTCATTTATTTTTTTTGAATACTTGGACAAAATTTATGAGAAAATGATGTATAATTGGTTTGTTAGTGTGAAAATAAACACGTGTGTTTTTATGATCTTTAACCCATGCCATTCTAATTTATTTGTGAATATCCAGATTATCTATATTTCTCATAGTCTGGATGACCCACAGTCCCACCATGTCCAGATGAATGAGGTCACACTGAGCTCTGAAAAGAAAAATTTGCACATTAAAAGCCTACCTACACCTCCCAAAAACCTACAAAATATCTTTTCCTGTACTTATGTCATACTTTCTGCCAAACATGGTCTATGTAGAAATCATAGGGGGAGGATGATGCTGTGCAGAGAAATATTACAGGTGATTATGCACAGTACTCCAAGAGCAAAAGTAAAAGATATAATTACAGTGCAGTGTCAGTGAAGCCTATAGCTGAAACAGAGGAGAAATTACCTTCAATAGCCATGGATTCAACAGAATCAACTACACAAATAGATCTTCTAGCAACTAGGTCTCTGTCAGCAACAGAGCCTCCACCATCACAAGCAACAGTATTGTGGCCACACACAGATGAATCAACAACATTGCAGTTGTGTTATGTTCTGCTTATAACTATACACTGGAAATTGTCTATGGCTAGAACAATGAATAACTAAATTCTTGTCCAAAAATTATGAAATCTTCAAGACCACTTACAATAATAATAAATAAACATAATACAAAAAGTATGTTATTATAACACCATTCTGACTAAATTGCAGTGGGACGATATGGAAAAATGCAACATACATGGCATGCTTAATGAACCTGTTACTGCCCATATGAACACAGGTCTTGTCTACAGTGTTTTTGTATGCTGTGTGCAATTGGCACATGTCCAACATTTCTCCCCCGAGCATGGAACTGCTGGTGGAGGCATCTCAGTAATCTTGAAATCGCCATTACAGGTGGCATAGCGATCGAGTCACATGCTCAATCACACGTGCATTGCCTCTACATAAGAATAAAGCAGAAGCAATCAGTGAGATATTTATGTTTTGAGGAGACACATACGTAAATACGGGTGACAAAGCAGCAAGTAAAGTGGCAATAATTTTTGGTCTTGCCCATGGCAATACAGTGTGTGAAGCTGCGATATTTGTTGAAGCTTAGTGGCAGACTGTTCAATGCATCTACAAGCAGTGGTGTAACGTGGCTATGGAAACATGTCACAACTGTGGTTGGAAAAAGATGTTTACAGAGACCAGACACACATTTCATGGCTTGCGAATCAAAATTGCTTCCAAACCAGACAAAAATTGATGCAGGCAGTTAATGAAGAGCCATTCCAACCTGGTATCGAGGGAAGATTGTGATGGGAACTGCTTGCAGTGAACGTTCGGAGGCAGTCACCTCGCAAAAGGTCATTGCTCACATATGCACGTAAAAACAGCAGCAATAGTTCATCAGGCTAGGAGAATGTGAGACCGTTTTCTGAACACTCCTCTCCACCCTATTGCATCTCAACTGGCCAGCAAAATCACCTGACTTCAACCCCGTATTATATCTGCGGGACATTTTGGAATAGCAAGTAACATGCTGGCATCAGCATCAATGCAATTTGATTGAATTGTGAAACCAAAACTTCAACAAGTAGCTTAACCTGGACGTGACACACCTGCACAACTTTGTGAACTCACTTCTAACCAGATTCACGCGGTTACCCAATCCAGGACTGGAATTGCACGGTATTAAACATTTCTCTTGGGGGGATGGGGGGTGACTAATTTTTTGTCCAGTGTGCTTACTTGTGGAGTTCCTTCCATGCAGGAAACTTCATCTGGGAACTAAATATACAGGTGCTATTGGCCACATGTCCAACATTTCTCCCCCTGCATGGAACTGCTGGTGGGGGCATCTCAACAATCTTGAAAACGCACGTGTCTCTCAAATGACTGCAAACAAGACTAATAACAAGTACATATTGTTCAGAGAACACTTAAAAAATAGCCAGAACAAATAAGGCTTCTGAAATACTATTGTGTTACCATGTAGTTACAATTAAACTGATGAAATGGTTCCACTACATTCTGATGCTTACACAATCATTTTCACATGGTGGTAGAAAGTGGAACTAATTTTCTTCAGCACATTCCACAAGCACACCAGTTAATGAACATACCTGCAATATTTCAGCATCAAACAGTCCACATTGCAGCAGTCAGAATACACTTTAATTATAATCAACCAATATAAACTGTACTGTAAAATTTTAAGAAAATATTGTAAAAATCAGATATATCTAGTAGTATAGTTGTGCTTGTTTACTCTTTGTGTTATCAACGAGTTGTTTCTGACCTTTATTATAATTTTTATTTACAATTTGAATAAAATCTGATGTGTGGATGATCTTGTTAAGTTTGAGATGACTCTTCTTTCACATGGCATAACATCATAAATTAACAATGACAATTGTAAGTATCTGCTGCACTGATTTCATGGTTGATGAAATGCTTGGAAGTGTTGGCAGCACTAAGCTAGTGTCCATGTTTATGTAAGCTAAAATGAATTTGATAGTCCATGTTTATGTAAGCTACAATGAATTTGATAATTTAGTGGTAAAAAAATGATAGAAAGTTCCTAATTCTTAAACATATACACTGACTATACGGCCTAAGACAGTTTGGTTCAGCTATTTTTTGCCATGAGTAACTGCTAACGGGATATAAAAATCAGCAAACATTTGTCAGATTTCATTCACGTGTGTCCCACAGCATAATATTCCTGTCCTCAATTTTTCGAAGCGTTCATAGCACAAAAACAAAGTAATAAGAATTAAATGCAATGGCATTTTACAATCGTATGCAGAATGGCAACTTATCCAAAAAGGAGGGTATAAGATGAACATCAACAAAAGCAAAACGGGGATAATGGAATTTAGTCTAATTAAATCAGGTGATGCTGCGGAAATTAGATTAGGAAATGAGACGCTTGAAGGAGTAAATTTTGCTATTTGCGGAGCAAAATAGCTGATGATGGTCGAAGTAGTAGTTATTGTGGTCTTCAGTCCTGAGGAAGGTCAAAGTAGAGAGGATATAAAATGTAGACTGGCAATGGCAAGGAAAGCGTTTCTGAAGAGAAACTTGTTAACATCGAGTATAGAGTTAAGTGTCAGGAAGTCTTTTCTGAAAATATTTGTATGGAGTGTAGTGATGTCTGGAAGTGAAATGTGGACGATAAATAGTTTGGACAAGAGAATCAAAAGCTTTCAAAATGTGGTGCTACAGAAGAATGCTGAAGATCAGATGGGTAGATCACATAACTAATGAGATATTGAACAGAACTGGAGAGAAGAGAAATTTGTGGCACAACTTGACTAGAAGGGATCAGTTGGTAGGCCATATTCTGAGGCATCAAGGGATCACCAATTTAGTATTTGAGGGCAGCGTGGAGGCTAAAAATCATAGACCAAGAGATGAATACACTAAACAGAAACTTCCTGGCAGATTAAAACTGTGTGCCGGGCCGAGACTTGAACTCAGGACCTTTGCGTTTCGCGGGCAAGTGCTCTAACAGCTACCCAAGCGCGACTCACGCCCCGTCCTCACAGCTTTACTTCTGCCAGTACCTCGTCTCCTACCTTCCAAACTTTACAGAAGCTCTCATTCTGGAAACATCCCCCAGGCTGTGGCAAAGCCATGTCCCCGCAATGTCCTTTCTTTTGGGAGTGCTAGTTCTTCAAGTTTCGCAGGAGAGCTTCTGTAAAGTTTGGAAGGTAGGAGACGAGGTACTGGCAAAGTAAAGCTACCAGGACGGGGCGTGAGTCGTGCTTGGGTAGCTCAGTTGGTAGAGCACTTGCCTGCGAAAGGCAAAAGTTCCGAGTTAGAGTCTCGGTCCGGCACACAGTTTTAATCCGCCAGGAAGTTTCATATCAGCGCACACTCCGCTGCAGATTGAAAATCTCATTCTGGAAACACTTAACAGATTCAGAAGGATGTAGGTACTGTGAGATGATGATGCTTGCACAGGATAGAGTAGCATGGAGAGCTGCATCAAACCAATCTCTGGACTAAAGACGACAACAACAACAACAACAACCCAAAAACTTCCACTAGACTTTAAATGTTTTCCCAGTTAAAATTCCAAATTTCTATGAATCAATAAAGGCAGCATTTGTAAGCTAATTTTACTTTACATTTGATACCCACAAACTATTTGGTTGCCACATAACTGTTTAGTGATTTTGAATGCTCAGAAGAATGTAATATCAAGAGCTTTGACTGCAAGGATCCATTACGGTTAAAACCTGACCTCTTCACACTACAGTCATTGTTGGTGTGAAGTAAAACACTCCACTGAAATTAGTAAAAAAAAAATCAACAGATGGCTTAATATTCATTGCTGATCATGCAAGTGTTCAAATGTGAAATAGTATTATTTTTTAAAATTAAAAATTCACCATCACTTTTGTGTCAAAGAAACAGATAGGGCCCAAGAACCCACAGAAAATTAACGATCTCCTCCCCCCGAGTTCTGCGAAAACAAAGTCACAATTGGGAAACAAACATTGCAAAATTCTGTACCCTTGTGCTTTCCATACAAACCCAACAATCTATTATTTCTGAAGCAGAACCTCAGCATTTCAAATGAAAATCTCTCTTTCTGCAAATCAAAACTTTCACAAGTGCTTGAGACTTTCATGCCCCGAGAATTACAAATTTTTCGGGAAAAGTCAAATCTGCTGATATGTTTAAGCAATTTGGAATATCCATCACAGGTTCACCATACATTTATTCCGTGGACAATATTTATTGGCAACAACCCACAGCAGTCTGCGAGCAATGAATACAAATAAAATACTACAAATGTCAGAAGTATTTCCAAACGTAGATTAAAATTGTTTCTCCTGAACTTCTATAGGATATAAGTAAATAGTCAAAAACCCAAATCTAAATGGCCAATATGAATTTATAGTAGCTTGTCTCTCAACAGACAATGAACTAATGCTTATTGGCCCCATCAGACAGGTCTGCAGTAATACACCTACTTGTCCAGTCATTGGCAGATACGGTCTTGCAGGTATACAAATGACTGTCAGATACATGGTTGCAATAGGCACATTGTTTTGCAGAGTATTGTCAACTGAGCTTGATGTGATGACTGGTTTGTGGCACACTCAACTGTGTGGTCATCAGCATCCATACAAAGTCCCAATTGTTACACAGTTCACTCTAGCCACTGTCACAAATGATAAAGAAATGAAAACACGAACACACAGTCCCCAGGAAGAGACAATCCCCGACTCGGCCAGAAATCTAACCTGGGGCCCGTGATCCATAGGCAGCAACGATAGAACTTGACGTGACAACAGCAAAACAAAAGGACGGTGGGATAAGAAATAGTGTGCCCTTTTGAAAGAATCATGCCACCCTTTGCTTAGCTGATTTAGCCAAAATCCGGAGAGCCCTCTGAGGGATGTAAACTGCCATAATCCACAAATATTTGTCCAGCATCTTACCACTGCTTCATCTCACTCGGTCCAAGGCAACCCCACAACTTATAGCTGCGAGTTCAAGCAACTACCAAACACTTACGTGGATATAACCAAATTCATTCAAGAGGAGCTGGGAGGGAACACTGGTTCTAATCCCAGATTTTCCTCATAGTTCTGTGGTGTCCAATATTAAGAGGCAATATTGAGTTCAAGGTAATGCTAAATGTGTAATCTATGATATATCTTTTGATTAAATAATTTCACAATTCAAAAAACTGCTCTCTCTCACGCACACTCTTCATAACAAAACTGCAATACTTAATAAAGCTATGGTGGCAGCAACTTAAAACACCATTTTGTGACCCATTGCAAGCACAATTAATATGAAGGACATCGATCTGTCCTGGCAATCAAAATACATAGCACATACTCTAACCTTTCACTGGTTATGCGAAACCGACATGCTGTAATTTACACACCTCAAGAGAAAAAAATTCACTGGCTTGCAGCACTTATTTTAGACTGCCTGGCCATCACAAATTGTTTCGTTACTGAAGAGTGTCGTCTTCATATTAAGCGTTACTTACAGTCTGCTTTGATTTCTGTAAATGTGTGTAGCCCAAATGACAACAGGTAAATATCCCATCTAGTTCTTGTTTCATCATTAGGGTTAAGGTTCTAACATCAACTCAATTTAAATCAAAGTGTTTTTAGATATTGAAATTTGAGAATTTTAAAGAGCCAAGCGACTTGTACAATACCTCTTATACGACTTACAATTAATTTGTTGCAACTATAATTGGGTTCACATCCTGTAGCGTATCAAATCAATTTAATACTTAAACCTATAACACCAATTTGATAAAAATTTACCAAACATGTAAGTCCATATTTGTTGGTGACTGTTTTTCAACTTCAATGTTTAAGAGCCAATTTTGTACAAGAATTCTTTGTAACCGTGGCTAGTAGTTTGGTCATTTATTTTTCTCAAAAAGCCACAATTTACAACAGAACCGAAAGAAAATTAAGAAAATGCATCATTTCTTGGCAGCTGCAGTTGCTGCATCATCTTCACGCTGGTACGATTGTAGCAGCTCCTGCTTCTTTTTGCTGATTCTCTCCTCACGACGCTTACGTGCCTCTTTCACCTTTTGCCTTCTGGCCTCAGCTTGATCCCTGTAAGAATAACGCATAATTATATATACTGTACAGAAAACACAGCCAATAATTACTAAAGGATCTGATCTATGAAACCAAGGTCGATGCAATCTGACTTTGTTCCAATTAGCACTACCTAATGTTACTGAAGCATGATATACCAGCTCCTGAACCTTTAGTAGTATCACCAACAATGTCAAACTACACTGGAGGCCCCATGTTATTCTAGGGGGCACAGGGACACAATCTTTCACTGAACTTCATTGTCATTTAAGACTTGTACTCACTTCAACATCTTTGTCCTAGCCTTCTCCGCCTTCTTCTTGTGGATGAACTCCATCAGCACACGCTTGTTCTTGAAAACATTACCTATGAAACCATTTTAGTCCAAAGTTAGTCTTGTAAAATGTAAATTAGTTACAGCAATTCAGATTTACCTGTCTGTACCATGTACAAAATGAGACATTTCAAGAACTGTGGTAAATTACACACACACACACACACACACACACACACACACACACACACACACACACACACACACACACACACTATCCATTACCCGTGTGTGCTTTTTATCACTTACAAAATATCCACAATTACAAAGTATCAAAACTTACTGTAGTCTTAATTAAAAGGAATATATGAACTACAGAGAGACTGGGTGGGTGGGAGCGCACACCAAAAGAACCAAGAACAGAGCGACCCGAAAGTTCATTAACGTTTGAAAATTCAATAGTTCATGGAATGTCTGTAGATAGGTAAAAATTGACACACATGCTTGAAATGCGATGGGGTTTAACTCAAGCAACAAGTGCACAAAAGATTGACCAACAGGTGCTTCATATGATACCAAAGCAATAATTAAAAAACACAACAATTACTGATAATATAAACAAGCGTAAGTCTTTCCGCTCCCGGGATAGGAATGACTCCTTACCCACATCCTTTCATCTTTCCCTCTCCTTCCCTCTTTCCTGATGAAGCAACCATTGGTTGCGAAAGCTAGAATTTTGTGTGTATGTATGTGTGTGTTTCTATCGACCTGCCAGCGCTTTCATATGGTAAGTCACATCATCTTTGTTTTATAATATAAACAGATACATAAGAAAATCTACTCACTGAGCAGCGGCAGGGGAAAGTGCGCACGCACGCACGCACGCACGCACGCACACACGCACGCACACAAAAGAATAACTTCTACAAGCTTCCAGAGCCAGTGGCCCCTCCTGACAGAAGAGTTGAAGGGGTAGGAAGAAGGCTAGGAGGGGTTTAGGGAAAGGGTACAGTTCAGAAAAGTAACCCACATCCCCGGGTAGGGGGAGACTTACTGGACAGGATGAGAAGGAGAGACATTGTTGGGGACTGCACCAGATGAGATTTGAAAACCTGAAAGCTTAAAGGTGGTCTTCCGCCTTCTGCCAGAAGGAGCCACTGGCTCCAGAAGCTTGCAAAAGTGAAATCTTTTTTTATGTGTGCTCCCCTGCCACCACGCAGTGAGTATGAGTTTCATTCAAATGAAACATGGTCAGTGAGTCTACCTTTGCCTTACATGTAAGGTGGCACAACATAACTGCAGGTATGGTGGTGTCATCTATTGGTAGACAGACTGACATGTGCGCACCATTCAATGTTGCATAACACCAGTGTGGTTTCATGCCGAAGAGAAGGTGGTCACACAAATTATCATCCACCACCGAACATGCGGGTGAGCAAGCAGGAACAACAAGGAGCAATTCAATTTTTGGCAGTGGAGTGAGTTGGAGGCCGTGAAACGTAAACAAATGAAGGCCGTGTACAGTGAGGATAGTCAGAGTCGTTCAAGTGTTGTGGAATGGCAACGATACCTTGACAGGCGTGACTCACTGGAAGACAATGCTCGTCCTGGACAGGCCCATCATCATGACGTCACACTGGAAATGGTTGTGGAAACGAATGCTTTAGTCTTGGACAACCACAGAACCACCATGGACGAGATCCATCAATTAATGTGTATCAGTGTGGGCACCGACCGCACCATAATGCATCAACACTTGAACTTTCAAAAAATGCGTGCGCAGTGGGTTCCCACCAACTGACCGTGAAACAGCACAGTACCTGAATGGCGCTGTCAGTCTTCTGTAAAATTACCATGAGGACGAATACGGCTTTCTGTTGCGTACTATCACAGGTGCCGATTCGCAACAAACAACGAAGTGTGCGACTGGGTCCAGTCCTGGGTCAGACGGCAGCCTACTAGCTTCTTGAAGGATAGAATCAACCGGCTAGTGTAGCAATAGGACAAATGTGCCAACAGTTTTGGCAACTATTTTTGAGTATGTGTACTGCATGTAACTACATTTTTGAGTTAGTAAAATTGTTACCATTACTTTACTAAGTGACCGGGTTTCATTTGAATGACCCTTATACATTTTTTATCTATCCATTTATATCATCAATAATTAGAAAACAAGTGATTTTTAGCAAAGATTATGTACTTTATAACATGCTCAATATGTCTGCTGTAAAGTGAATGTTGTGACATCACTGTACAGTATATCACTATGTATGTTCGGAAACTGCTATCAGATGATGTCTGAACATCCCTGATGACACCAGGAGCAGGAAACTTTACGCTACAGGTGACACCGCAACCAATAATCACAAGGACTGAGGTCTAGGGACCTGGGAGGCCAAGCATTATAGAAGTATTGGCTCAGCAAGCGATCATCAATGTGCAGAAGAGATTTCCACATATGTAGTAATATTGGGTGGATGGCCGCCTGACATAGAAGTCATACCATACAGCAGGTGCTTTATCAGTCAGGCAAGGAATGTTGTGATTCTGTAACATATCTGCATGCCTCG
Source organism: Schistocerca piceifrons (assembly GCF_021461385.2). Classification (NCBI taxonomy): domain Eukaryota; kingdom Metazoa; phylum Arthropoda; class Insecta; order Orthoptera; family Acrididae; genus Schistocerca; species Schistocerca piceifrons. The sequence goes on along the minus strand of NC_060138.1, from coordinate 1,134,384,954 downwards.
CACCAGTGAATTTGAAAAGCAGCACCCTGCATTTCCTCGAAGAAAAAAGGTTCAATCAAGATTGATGCAAATGCACACCACACCGCAATTCATCATGGAATGGAGTTTCCAGAGCAGTTCCAAAATTTTCATTAGTAAATGATTCTCATGCAGTGTCACTAATATGTTGCCGTTCATGACCACATGTTTGCTGGTGTCTGCACTCAACTATTGGTTTCAATAAAAGGCTACATTATCTCTGGCGTGTGTGTCAAGTTTTACTTCTCTATACACATTCCAAAATCAGTATTTTTTTCAAATGTTAATGGCCATCTGACTCACCCTGTACATTCCCGACTAATGGTGAATGGACCCACCACCTTCACAAAAAAATTGCGCGCGCACCCACCCAGAGGTTCTTGACACATTCTGTAATAATTGATACCAATCAGAAGTACACATCACTGTAGCAGAAGGTAATAACTGCACTGGCAATGCCTGAAATAATCCGCGAAACATTTTTGGTGCACAAAAAACTGTTTAATGTGAAAACTACACCAAAATATTTTTTTGAAGAACAGAGTTAGCTATATGAGTGCATACTGCCTTCATCTTAGCAATATCTATAGACTTCTTTGCCTTAACAGTGATGCTCTAAAAATATTTTTAATGATACTTTTTCTAAACAACTGAACAGACATTTGAAATCAATATGGTTCAAAAACATGATGCTTCAGCAGCACCTTATCCCTACTACCCACTACTGGGCGTTCCCACTTTCATGGTGGGTGGTAAGGGTTTTTAAAAACTTCATGAAGTATTCATGCAATTCTGACAAAATATTTGGTATGTAAGAATAATTACTATTATACGTTTTAACTTGTTATTTCTCCACTTTACAAATTTTTCAAAGTCACTTCCTTACTTTATAACCACTACTGTGGAACCAGTAGGTGGTTAGCAAATTTTACTATTGACAGATATTTAAGTCTGTGGTAGGTAAAAGGTTTACCTTCCCTGAGCTAGAGATGCATTTGCACCAAAATCCACACTTTCATCCATCTGGATGTATTTATTTCAGCCACTTAATGAGCATATAAGTGTTTTATATCTTTTATGGTAAATATTTAGGATAAATTGAGCTAGTGTTTCGACAAATGTGAGGGCATATCTGCTCAAAAACTGCCACTGACATGTTTCGTACAAATGATGCAAGTCCAATAATTTGCAAGTAAGTTACTCACATAGCACATTTAGCATTTATTTCAACGATCAACAAGATTGTGCAATATACTGAAACATCACACACATATGAGGATCTTTACTTTATAATTATTTTTTAGTAATTTTTTATCACTGATTACTTATCAAGTTGTTTCTCACCTTTTGCCTTCATGTACAGCTGGTGGTAAAGGTGCCTATCAATTTTCTTTGCTTCCCTGTACTTTTTCAAGAGTCGCCTTAGAACTCTCATCCGCTGGATCCACAAGGTCTGCAAAATAAAATAACTTAACACTGGATCCTTAACGAAGTAGATCAATCCATATAATAGGTTTTCCCTTGTTACACACCTATGAAAGATTCAGCACCTGAATTATCCTGTCTTTTTACCTTCCCTTACAAAGTAAAGCTTTTTTAAAAAAATTACAGTATGTTTTTACATTCTGTGTGTCATAATTAGTGACACACTAGCTGAACATTCCACTATTGTACTATGAAACAAACATCATACAGTTATGAGTTAAACTGTCAAATCTATGACAAGCCATCAGTACTTTTTTAAAATGACACCAAGTAGTATAAATGAAATGTTTTGTGTAAACAACTATAGATTTCAGGCTTTTAAATGCTGAAACAGACTGCTACAAAATGAACATTATTACATACTACAGGCAGAGCCCTGAAAGCAGCACTGGAATTATAGCATCTTTTATCCAATTTCAGTTATAAAGTATGTTTTTATTGAATTTTTAGGTGCCAGCAGACAAAGTACAAAGCTGAGTTGGTGAGCACCTTCACAGACTGCACTGTAGAGCACAACCTTTTACTCAATGTGAACACCGCAAGAAATCAAATACTAATTAAAATGCACGGGACTAGTTTCCTGGACAGAAATTAGTACAATCTGAATGGTACAGAGCATCTGCTCAATTGTCTGACCGGATTCCCCATAAACTATTGCCTTTTAGAATAGGCTTGAACATATAACTGATCTCTCCAATCACCAGTCATTCTCCAAGTATGTTATGTGCAGCCTGCCTTCATATAGTTATGTACCTTATAAATCAAAGTGAAACATACATGCAATAGGTCAAGGGGTATCATGAGCTCTAAACTACACAGAAGCTGTCTTCTGTTACCTTAAATATACTAACACTCCAATAGGTAGGGTGGGGTGGGGGAGGGGGGGGAGGGGGAGGAGGGAGACGTCAACTGGATGTTTGACAAAACAAAACACGATTGAAAGGAACAACCTGAGCCAAGCATTCCCGTGAAGCAACTAAAAATACATAGAAACTTTCATTTGGCCAGCCAAAAATATGTTAAGATACTGAGCCATTGAGCAAAAGCAGCAACTGAGCTACATTAATTCTCTGCATCAATTTCATTGTAAAACTTCAAAACAAGTATTAATGAAAGAGGTCAAGTACAACAGGTGAAAGAATGACCTGGAAAAAAAGAAACTGACTGCATTCTACAAAACTCTTCATTAATATAAAAGAAACTACCTGCTATGTACAACAGAAATTGCAAAATAAACCTGAGCAGGTAATGGACAAGTCAACTTACAGCATGATAAAATTTACAAAATCAAAATTATTTTTGCAACAAAAAATACATTCAACAGAGTTATGCACCACAAACCTTCTGTGGCATACGAGCATTAGCTGTTCCTTTCCTTTTTCCAAATCCACAGTGACGTCCTTTCCTCCTGGCTTCTGTATTCTTGCGAACACGTGCACGTGAGTGAACAGCAACAGGCTTCTTTATGATTAAACCATCTTTAATCAACTTCCTTATATTTTGCCCTACAAACAAAGTACAAATTAAAGGTGCTACAGAGTTAAAAAAAAAAAAAAACTTTACACTATAACACAACTGCAACAATATTTACACAAACTGTAAAAACATTTTACTATTTTACATTTGTCAACAATTTTGTCACAGTTCCCAAAATTCCAATGCAAAACCTATAACTTACTGGAATTGGTATTTGCAATTTCGTTGATTTCATTAGGATCCAACCACACCTTTTTTTTACCACATCGCATCACAGAGGCAGCAAGCCTCTTCTGGAGTTTTAGGGAACTGAAAAAATAAAATTCAGAAATGTACATAATCGCCAAAGCTGTCTTAAATAATCAAATCTAACATGGTGACAAAAGTTGAGAACGTTATACCACAGGAAAACTTCGATACGAATACCACTTTCATTAATAACTTAACAGACTATCAGTCTTGCATAAAAAACTGAATGTAAGAAACTTTAGACTGTCAGCAAACAAAATGAAGGTTACCACTGCCAGTTGCGAACTCTAAGTACACGACCAGATACGCTTTCGTGTATATTTACCATACAAGTCTTACTTATATTCCACGATATACGGTTGCCTGAAGTAACTACTCTAGTAACACCATCATATTGTCTGCAACCGCATCAGTTGGAAGATGTATGCACGAAATCATTTTCTGCTTACATATTTGACTACATCCAGCCTGACAAAGTCTTAACAAAATTTCTAAAGCAAATTACTACAACTCTTTTTTACTACTGATGCAAGTCTGGGTAAACAAATGGGCATTGTTATTAAAACATAACCTTGCTTCTGCTGCTGAATTACTTTACGTGGCGCAATACCCATCTTGTCAGACGAATCAACAGTTTCTGCAAACTTTGATATAAATCATTTTATGCACCATGCCGCCTTTAATTAATTTATAGGCTGCAATGACGCCGCTTCATGGAAATTGTTTAAGGAGATGTAATAGATCAGTGGATAAGAACCGTCCATGTGGCAAAAGACATCTTTGAAAAATAACTTATGAATGTGTTAAACTCTAACAGTTCGAAAAACATTTATAGACACACAGGTATGTGCAAAACGTATATAACAAATTAGCAGCCAAAGCAAATATGTCGTTTCTATTCTTCGAAAACTTATCCAACATCAATTACCTCATGGTCACCGAGTTCCTACCACCATCAAACAGAGATCAAAACCTGCACAATATGGCGTAGACCAGAGACATGCCACAAAGGTTCCGGACAACAGTGCAGCCAAACTACACATAACAGAAATACCTCACAAACGAGTGACTGTGGTAAATTGGTAATATCAAGACTTTTAGCACAAAATTTACCGTATTCTATAAAATAATATAATTAACTTAGACTGTAGTTGATCAGATATAAGATACTGAAATTGAAGTAAGGTAATTACTAGGTACCACAGAATACAGAATACATCAGCGTGTGGCACGTGGCAGACAGCTAATTTGAAATTCCATATAGCTGCTTTAACACGTAGCCCTCTTGTGTGACTGTAATAGTTTTTTGAGATGAAATCTCAGTTTTCTTCAAGCAATCTACATGTAAATTTATATTTTCATGTACGACTTCCATAGTTTTTTCTTTAAAATTCAAAAAATTACAATTCGTATTAGAAACTTGAGGCATTTTCGCCATTCACTACGCAATTTGCAACACTATTCGCTGAGAAGGGAAAAAGACCCTCAGCACCTCACTGAGGCAAAAAAAATTCTTAAGTCCATTTTCTGACTAGCCTGATGTTTCTTTTAATTATTAAATGTACTGTACTATGTGTGTGCCATAGTCTATTACTGCAATGGCCTAATGAAAATAAAATTATTATTACTATTGTTATTACTACTATTATTATTCATTAGGTAGATAAAAATCAGATTCAACTAACTGGTTTAAAAATAAACAAAATAGGTTAGTCTCAAATTATCTATAATGATCTGTGTACATGATTGACAACTCAAAGTCATTTCATCATTGTACCTCTCAGAAATAACTTGACCTGATTTATTCACAACATCCACTACAGGTTATTGAAATGATTCTTCTAAGATATTTTCATCATGTTCATACTGTATACCAGCAAGGAAAGTTCCAAACTTTTCTTAGGAAGTTTAACTACAAACAATATAAACTACAAAATAGTTAAAATATCACTATGTCATTTGTAAAATAATAAGTGATACATAATCAGTGATAGTAATTCAATTTCCCTTCTTATTCAGTCATGATAAGCCTCCAGCAATACATAAATTTACCGAGTGAAGTAGTGTAGTGGTAAGTAACTGGACTCGTATTCAGAAGGACTGTGGTTAAAAACATTGCCTGCCCACTCCAATTTAAGTTTTCTATACTTTCTGTAAGTTGTTTAAGGTAAATGTTTGGGTGGGTTCTTAGAAAAAGGAAATGGCTGGTGTGTGCGAGTGTTTGACACAATGATCTCGTGAGATCACTGGTTTGACTCGTGTGTCGTGCCACAAGCGTTTGATTTCGCGCCGTCAATTCAGTTCCCGCGCCGACCGCCAGGAGCGCTGTGTTGAGCCATAGCTGATATGCTCAGATCACTGGATGTGCTTGTTTGTTCTATGTGTGTTGCAATGTATGCAGTGATCTCTGTCTTTGTTCTACCCGGGTATTGAACTTCAGTTGTCTTATCGTGCCAGCCACGGATGCTCATGTTTCGTTTCTTGACAAACTACATTGTGGCTGCTAGGAAATGTCACTAGAACTCTCCTACATCAATCAGTTACATCACATGTTGACATAAAGTTCTGCAATTTTTTGTCGCGTACAAGCCGATGGAAATTTGTTTGCCAAACTCCAACATGGCGGACGATGCAAAGAATATGAATCTACAGACATGCTGCAGTTCTATACTCAGAAAACTTATCCAACATCAATTACCTCATGGTCACCGAGTTCCTACCACCATCAAACAGAGATCAAAACCTGCACAATATGGCGTAGACCAGAGACATGCCACAAAGGTTCCGGACAACAGTGCAGCCAAACTACACATAACAGAAATACCTCACAAACGAGTGACTGTGGTAAATTGGTAATATCAAGACTTTTAGCACAAAATTTACCGTATTCTATAAAATAATATAATTAACTTAGACTGTAGTTGATCAGATGTAAGATACTGAAATTGAAGTAAGCTAATTACTAGGTACCACAGAATACAGAATACATCAGCGTGTGGCACGTGGCAGACAGCTAATTTGAAATTCCATATAGCTGCTTTAACACGTAGCCCTCTTGTGTGACTGTAATAGTTTTTTGAGATGAAATCTCAGTTTTCTTCAAGCAATCTACATGTAAATTTATATTTTCATGTACGACTTCCATAGTTTTTTCTTTAAAATTCAAAAAATTACAATTCGTATTAGAAACTTGAGGCATTTTCGCCATTCACTACGCAATTTGCAACACTATTCGCTGAGAAGGGAAAAAGACCCTCAGCACCTCACTGAGGCAAAAAAAATTCTTAAGTCCATTTTCTGACTAGCCTGATGTTTCTTTTAATTATTAAATGTACTGTACTATGTGTGTGCCATAGTCTATTACTGCAATGGCCTAATGAAAATAAAATTATTATTACTATTGTTATTACTACTATTATTATTCATTAGGTAGATAAAAATCAGATTCAACTAACTGGTTTAAAAATAAACAAAATAGGTTAGTCTCAAATTATCTATAATGATCTGTGTACATGATTGACAACTCAAAGCCATTTCATCATTGTACCTCTCAGAAATAACTTGACCTGATTTATTCACAACATCCACTACAGGTTATTGAAATGATTCTTCTAAGATATTTTCATCATGTTCATACTGTATACCAGCAAGGAAAGTTCCAAACTTTTCTTAGGAAGTTTAACTACAAACAATATAAACTACAAAATAGTTAAAATATCACTATGTCATTTGTAAAATAATAAGTGATACATAATCAGTGATAGTAATTCAATTTCCCTTCTTATTCAGTCATGATAAGCCTCCAGCAATACATAAATTTACCGAGTGAAGTAGTGTAGTGGTAAGTAACTGGACTCGTATTCAGAAGGACTGTGGTTAAAAACATTGCCTGCCCACTCCAATTTAAGTTTTCTATACTTTCTGTAAGTTGTTTAAGGTAAATGTTTGGGTGGGTTCTTAGAAAAAGGAAATGGCTGGTGTGTGCGAGTGTTTGACACAATGATCTCGTGAGATCACTGGTTTGACTCGTGTGTCGTGCCACAAGCGTTTGATTTCGCGCCGTCAATTCAGTTCCCGCGCCGACCGCCAGGAGCGCTGTGTTGAGCCATAGCTGATATGCTCAGATCACTGGATGTGCTTGTTTGTTCTATGTGTGTTGCAATGTATGCAGTGATCTCTGTCTTTGTTCTACCCGGGTATTGAACTTCAGTTGTCTTATCGTGCCAGCCACGGATGCTCATGTTTCGTTTCTTGACAAACTACATTGTGGCTGCTAGGAAATGTCACTAGAACTCTCCTACATCAATCAGTTACATCACATGTTGACATAAAGTTCTGCAATTTTTTGTCTCTTTGGCTCATTATGCTTTCACTACATTTAATGACGTACTGTAGTAGCTTGTCGACTCTGAGAATAAAGTTCCTATCAGTCTCTGTAACCTACATCAACTGTGTGCATTATTTATTCTAATCTGACCAGGGAGGCTAACTGTTTGGATGGGCCAAACTCAGCACCATGGCAAAAGTGATGTCCCCGATATGATTATTGCCTACATTACGTAAGATTTTATTAAACATAGTAAGAGATGACAGAAAACCACCTGCCTATCAACCCTGCCATGTTCACGCTCGCTGTATGATTACCGCCTTTCTCTCCTCACAACCCTGCACTCTGTTCACCCAGGTCGAAGCAAATTTCTTCTATTTTGGAGTAGCTACCGACGCCACAAAGCTCAAGCTGGCTGTGAGCGAACTTGCCCATCAGTACGTGACTGCAGTGCAAGGTCTGGTAACTTTGACACCAGAGAGAGGTTCGAACGAGCATCTCAAAGCAGAGCTAACCTCTTGTGTATCCACTTTGCAATGAGAATGTATCTGCCATATCCTGACGCAGGAAGACACCAGGGATCACAAACCATACCAGTACCTGCGGTAATTGTGAAGCAAAACCGATGGTGACACAGTACTGGACAGTCTGTTCTACCGATGTCGAAGTGAAGTGCAATAGTGAAGTTATCTGGTTGCGTATAACAGGTGTAGATGCAACCAAGTTAATTGTTGGATGTTTTTACCAGGCACTTGATTCCACTGTGACATTTGTAGAGGCATTCAAATAAAGTCTATGGTCAATAGTGCGTAAATATTCAGCTCAAGCAATACTAGTTGGAGGCGACTTCAATCTACCAAGAACAGACTGGGATGTCTGGATTCACTGCGAGGGGCGAGGGGCGGGGGGGTTCAGACAGTCAGTCGTGTGAAATACTTCTGAACACGTTTTCTGAAACTGCCTTGAGCAGCCAGCTCGGCAGCTCACATGCAATGGAAATATCTTAGATACTGTAGCTAGAAACAGGCCAGATCTTATCGACAATTTAGTATACAAATGGGGATTGGCGATCATGATGTCATTGTAGCAACTACGGTTAAGAAAGTCAATAAATCAGTCAACCAAGCTAGGAGAGCGTCTGCTAGACAGGGCAGAAAAGCAGATGTTAGCATATCAGTTACAGAGAGAAATGATTTCACTTAGTTCCAGTAAGGTGAACGTAGAGGGATTATGGGCAAAGTTTAAGCAGATTGTAAATCTTGATCTCGAGAGTTATTTCCATAGTAAGTGGATGAAGATGAAGACGATCACAGTTGTGTTGCCTTTGTCAGCTGGTAAGACCATGATACCTGGATCTTCTTGTAGCTCCCAAGTGGCCGCCCATTTCTTGATAGAGATTCTCGCTTTTACAGGTTTAGTATGCATGAGACAACGACCGGTTTCACGACGCAATTCTTCAGCTGCTTCAGTTGGAAACGGCTACACAGAGAAGCAAATTCGGAGAGCTCTATGTCCCACAACGACTGTACAACAGAGGAAAAAGAAGAGGAAACTAAGCAGGACGAGGGAAGTATTAGGACAAAGCAGCCACGAGCCCACTCTGCATTGTTGTCAGATGCATCCAAGATGACGGCCATGAAGTCAGCCAATATCGCGGCTTTTGGCGGGGAGTTTGAATTTTGGTGGGAGAGTGCCAACCCCCTCCCCCAGAAAAAAGACAGGAAGTTCAAATTCCAACAGGATAATGCGTGATACCACAGTTATCTCTGCTAAGCTAAGAAAATCGTGGGAAGATAGGTCACTTGGGCTAACCTTAGTCACTTGATGGCGCGAGAGAAAGAACACTTGAACTAACCTCAGTCACCCGACTGCCACCTCCTCCCAAGGATACATGGAAAAAGGACCTGGACATAAGTCTTTATTTAAACAATTTCAAGCAGTACAGCCATCCAGTTTGTTCACCATGAGGTCCAAATGGCTAAGTACACAGCGCCACCAAGATGGTGGTCATGACATCAGGTGATGACGCAAGTTATCCAAGATGGCGGCAAACGGTGTGTTCACCATGAGAGCTGGACCTAGTACACAGTACCGGCACCAGCAGGCGTTAGCGTGACATCAGGTGATGACGTTCTGGGATGGGGGAAATGGCGGGAACTAATAGGAAACCTTAATCCAGTCACATGTTCGACTTCAGCCAGTAGGATGCAAGTATCTGGCGACTTCATCGTAGGAGATAAAGGTGAGGCTCAGCAGCTCTGGGGCCTCAGTCTTGTTCAGTCACTCAGCAGAAGAAGAAGAAGAACCATGAAGCGCCAACGGCAGTCGCACTGCAGCACAGTCATGCAGAACAGGATTAAACGGAAAAGTAAGTATCCCATATCACATCATTCTCTCTGGTTAGCCTTATTACTATTATTATTCAAAGTTTTCACATCTTGGTCTGTATCTAATACTTCCTCGTCTTTGTTCAATAGGGTCGAGTGCCAACACGCCTAGCTCTGCTGACACATCCCGACCTGTAGCAACCTCGCCTGCCATCTCATCGAGACCTACAGCAACAGTCTCTAGCGCGTTTGAACCAGTAGCGGTCACGTGGGATCCGGTAGCACACATAGCCCACTTGTTGGAGCAGGAGAAGGAGTTGCTGTTGTCCATCCCACTAATCGATTTATGTGACGAGGACACGCGATGTGGCATTCGCTGTGTTATTCAGTGGTTTGGTATTTAACTAATTTGTAAATGAAAATGACAATCTTATTTTATTACATTGAGTAATCGCTAAATAATTTTTCTCCTGGCTAAAGATTTGGTCAAGTTGCTAAAGAACTCCAAGTTAACGTTGTGTTAAAGTGTTGTCTGTAAGTTGTGTAAGTGTCACTAAATCGCAGTTCATACGATAGATTCTATACAACTATTGATTATGATGGAAAGTTATCTTCAGCAAAATGATCATTAAAACCACCGAATATCAGCCGAGCACAACACTGACGTATGTTACCTGAAACAATATTCTTCACAACTCGTGCTTAATTAATTTCGGCTCCATACATCAGCTAGAAAAGTTTGTTATAACGATCATGCTATGAGCACTGTTTTTAAAGAACCAATCTGATTTGAATTATTTTCATTAAAATGAGTTCAGAACCCCCGTGCACATTTATTTTTACACATTTGTATTACCTTGGGCATTTATGTCTGCAGAGTTGCATAATTTGAATTTGCTGCTGAGATATTTGTTAAGATGGCGGCAGACAATTGATAGAGACTTTCTATTGTTAGAGCAAATACGTTAGGCATTTGAAATGCTTATTAAACTTTACTTTCGTATTGTGCACTATTTAGACTTCATCAAGCAAACATTTGATTTTTTTCTAAGGAAAACACAGACAAAGACGCGATACAAGTCGCTATCATCAATGGCTGCGCTCCTTGCAGCGGAAAGAAATAATGCTTACTGATAGAGGAATTAAAGTTACAAATAATTATTCACTCATATTTATAATAATAATGTACTCTATTATCAAGTAATAATTAACAAATAATTACAATTTATTCACAAACCTCAGTTTCATGTGTGTCTGCAACCTACAAAAGCCATCCAACAAAAGGTAAAAACAAAGGAAGACAAACGCAGATCCTTCGACCATAAATATAACACACTGGCCCTGACGTCATTTTCGTGGCTCCAACATCTCTGGGCTAAAGTCACGTGAATGTTGGCAAAACACGGTCGTTTCGTGTTGCGCTTATGGCTGTACTCAGTGTTTTGTTGGGGGAAATGGCATTACATTCCACTGTTTCTATGATAGTGCAGATGCGTTTATTGAAATCTGCTGAAGTGACTTTTATACGTTTTTTACACATGAGTATCACGTAAATTAAAGTGTTGAAAGTGATGCCTGTAAAGTCAGACTCATATTACAGTTTGGAAAGTATCTGTGATAATTCGGTTACAGAAGTAAGTATAATTGTTTCTCGTTCCTACTCATAGGTTCCCTAAGGATGAAAACCGAAGGCAGCTTTGGATACAGGCCCTGAAACGGGAAAACTTTAAGCCATCTGCACATACGCGCCTTTGCTCGAAGCACTTTGCGGAAAAGTCTTTTGATAGGTTAGTTATTATTTACAATGTATATTTATAATTTACATTTACAGTGTCTGTCATTTTTAAACCTAGGCTCCAAAATTATTTTCTGAAACTTCAAAGTCTCACCGTTCATCTAATATGTCATTTTTCTTAAACTGATAGTTTAAACTTTTGTAAAAATAGTGGGAACTGAACCTTTGAAGTGCACCTAAAATTGATACTCTAAAATGGACCTGCTCCTAAAGTCGACAATTTTGGCACCTATAGTTGACATAATTCCCATATCCCATTTTCTTTTAAAAATGACTAGAGCTCAAAACGCGGCGAATCCAATGTTTAAAGTTTTGACACGAGCCCACTCTTACTGTTTAAAAGAACTTTAACGACATTTTACTTTAATTGATAGTTTATAGTAATTTCGTCCCACTGCCCACCAGAGTGGCGTTCGATGTGTTTGTTAGATTTTATAAATGGTACTGTGAACAAATCCAGGTCAAATGTAGTACCGGCATAATTTTTCGCAAATAAAAAAGTAATTTTTGTTGGAAGCGTTTGGCAGTCAATTGAGAAATGTGGGGAAATTACGATACAAACATAGGATGGTAGACCGCTGATTTGAAATCCCGCCACGTTTTGCCAACAGTCACGTGGTTTATGTTGGAGCCACACCAGCCCTACAGCTTGTGCACAGCAAGGCCAGTCTACTAGTATCTATGGTCGAAGCGCAGATCGTAAAAGGAATTTACAATTATCATTGTCTTTGTATGATACACATCGATATGTCCAATTACATCATAAAATATTATACAAATAATTAGTATTTATCATCGTTTTCACTGCTTTTTCATATGTCGAATAGATAATGTTTATAACTGTTAGAGGCATAATTTCCTCTCATCGCACTGTATCTAAAATTTATCTCGTGGATGTTACAATGCCCCTTGGGCTGAGAAAAAAAATTAGCTTATCTATTGTATATTTTTTTTATCAGTCCATGTAATCCACGTAGATTTGCTACTCTCTAGATGCAAATGTTTAGTTTCAATGTTGATTTAGACATGATAAAATTATAGTTGAATCGAGTACTTTAAATGACTTCAGTGACTGCATTATCTCGGAAATTGCTGCGGATACATCCCGGATTAACTTATCCCCCCCCCCCCCATTTGGGTTCACTGGACTCGGAAAACCGGGAATAAAACCGTCCAAGGGGCTTCAAGAAAATACAGATACCTACTTTTAACAGTCAGGCTTGACAGGAATGTAATAAAATATGCTGGAAAATGCAAATTTATGACTTTGTTGTAAGCATCTGAGATAATGAATGTTTTTTCATGGTGGTATATCATAAAATTTCCAAAGTCAGTCATTTATCGAATGTCATAAGGTTACGTGATCACAGTTTTTATCACTGTTCATCATTATTCACAATAAAAATCACAGTTCTTTACGCGTTCACTAGTTCCTGCGAAACACGTTTCACTGTTCTGATTGCTGTCAGTAGTTTTCCACGGTACTTAATAGACAATCTATATGCAAATTACACTTTTCAAGTAATGAGGTCTGGTACACTTGCACATAACTTCATATTACCATGACTGAATAACAAAATTTAAAATTTTACGCTGTCACATAAACATGAGACAATATAAAACTTTCAGAATCTGCTACATTATCTTGACCATGAGATCATTATTGAACTGTCCAGATAACAGTAGATTTCCATTTTTATTACAGATACATATATTTATACATTTCTATTTTTTATTGGGATTGTTATTTACCATGTTTTTGGGACAGATGTCCATGTTTGGTTTATCTAACCGGAATGTTGCTCATAAGAGCATTTTAAATGAGTTTGTAATGAAACCGTGTACATAAATCAGTACACATTCAGATTTTGCTTCACTAGTGGTGAAAGCAGTTTATTTTATTTATTTTCAGTCACACAGCTCACAACACTTGCTACGTGTAGGGACTACATGACTTAATCTTATGAAAATATTTTTGTTATATCCATTCTTACACACGAACAAATATATTATTTAAGCATCTTAATCATTTCTATGCTACGTATAGAAAGGTAAAATTCCTCTCATTTACTGCAATAACACTCAAGTGTTTATCAGGTTACTTATTATGGGGATTCTCTACTCCTTGTTCAAATAATTCAAGAACATTACAGTGTAATACTTGACATAAAAGCTTATAAACTAATACATACATAATATTATCACATTATTACTGCTAATTATTTTACCATAAACGTTATATTTACAGGTATGGGGTAGTGCACTTGCACTTCTGATTGGTCCTTTGTATATTCCAACATTAAATTGGTTTTCCTACTGCAAATATTTGTATGTCTTTATGGCAATACAGTCTTCTCCTCTTTCCTGTATAGACATCCTCTAGTATATAGCACCCCTCATGTGGGATATTAGCTATTTTATATGGTCCTTCATACAGTAATCGCCATTTATTATTTTTTCCTTGATTATCGATGCCTTGGGATGCGTCCTCAACAGTACTAACTCATCGATACAATATTGTTGTGTCTTAGTAAGTTTTTTGTCAAACTTCGCCTTGCGGAGCTCTGCTTGGCGATTTGTATTCTGAAGAGCTGTGTCTAGTTTCCTCTGATAAGTTAATTGTTCCTCTTCGATCTTCGGTATTGGATTAACCCATTCGTCCATTTCGTTTTTCTGTTCATCCATTAGTTCATTGGGCGTGAAACCAGTTGTCATATGTGGTAAATTATTGTACGTTTCCATGAAACTATTTATGTATTCTACCCACTTAGTGTGCCTGATGTGGGCGTATGTTCGGATGAACCGGTTGAGTTCCCTGAAAGTTCTTTCACCCGGGTTACTGCTCGGTGAAAACCTTGAAATTAGAACATGTTTTGTGTTATATTCATCCATAAGGTTCTTCCACCTCTCTCCAGTAAAGCACGTGGCATTATCTGTTATGACAATCGATGGGCACCCGACAGATTTGAGGTAATTGTTTGTCAATCTTTTTGCAATACTACTGGCAGTCAATGCCCTAAGTGGGTACATTTTCACGTATTTTGAAAATATATCATACACTGCAAGCACATATTTCACTCCTCCTCTGGCAGTTGGTAGGGGTCCTGCAATGTCGATGGCTGCAATCTGCTGTGGACATTTTGCAATAATAGGGTGTAGTTCCATATCTCTGTAAATATTGCTCAGTTTGACCTTTTGGCATATTTTACAGGTTCTGATAAGTTCTTGAACTCTTCTTTTTAAGTTTGGGTAATAACAATACTGACTTATCTTCATAGTACACTTAATAATGCCGAGGTGCCCCCATGCCCGATGTGTTAACCAAATTAAATTATCAAGCAGGTCTGATGGAATGCACACTCGCCATCTACTATTAGGATTGTCAGATTTGTAAAATAAAAAGTCATTGTTCAACTGGTAATATTGATGGAAAGCACTATCATCTTGCTGACACAATGCGTCCCTGATGTTCTTCCATACCAGATCCTTTTCTTGACATTGTTTCACCCTTTTCCACAATGCTAAATATTTTTGTCTTTTGTAGTTTGCTCATGTCTTTACACATATTTCTGTAATATGGTTGAAATGTGCCATAATGCATCAGAAAAACTCTAAAATCGGAAGTCTGTTCGATCAATTCATTGAACTCGCTCAAACCTTGTGGCAAGCGCGATAATGCGTCGGCAATTACATTCTGTTCACCCTTGATATAAACTATCTCGAAATCAAATTCCTGGAGGAATAAACACCAACGTGCAATCCGTTTGTGCAACAATTTGAATGTGAGTAAAAACGATAGTGCTTGATGGTCACAAAACACTCGTGTATGCCTTCCCCAGAGATAGTACTGGAACTTGCGGAAAGCCCACACTACAGCTAATGCTTCAAGTTCAGTTGCCGAATAGGCTCTTTCACATTCCGTTAACGTTCTACTGACAAAACTAATTATGTTTACTTTCTGTTTTCCATTATCATCTACTAATTGGAACAGACAAGAGCCTAATCCCTGACATGTGGCGTCGGTGCTCAAACAAAAGTTGTAGTTCATGTTAGGATGCTTCAGAATGGGTGCGTTTATGAGTGCCTGTTTGATTCTTACGAAATCTTCCTCACATTTTTCTGTCCACAACCATGTGTGGTTTTTCCTTAAAAGGTTGAGTAGGGAATCACTATTCAGTAACTGTTTGGGTACGAATTTTCGAAAAAATGACGTGAGCCCCAGAAAAGCTTTCAATTGTTTACGTGTTTGTGGTGAGGGGAAATATTTTATGGCATCAAGCTTTTTTGGATCTGGTAAAATTCCGCCTGGTGAAATAATGTGGCCTAAAAATTTTATTCGATCCCTTCCGAATTCGGACTTCTTAAAATTTGCTGTGACGTCATATTCTCGGAACTTTTGGAGCACTTTGTGTACCAATTCTGCATGCTCTTGCCAGGTCTCCGTGGCTATCAAGAGATCGTCTACATACAACGTCACTTTGCTAATCAGTTCTGGACCCAATACTCTGTCTAAAGCCTCCATAAACACCCCAGCACTCACGTTGAGTCCAAATGGCAGTACTTGGAATTGATAGCTTCTGCCAGCATGAATGAATGCAGTACATTTTCTGCTATCACTACGTAGGGCTATTTGCCAATACGAAGCCTTCATGTCAACGGATGTTAAATACTTCACTCCATGAAATTTAAGCAATTGCTCATCTAAGTTCTCCGGCCTAGTGCGTATTGGTACGATGATCTTATTAATTTCCCGCGCATCAAGTACTAATCTGACTGACCCGTCAGGTTTGCTGACAGCTAGGATGGGACTGCAGTACGGTTCTATCACCTTCCACAGAACCATTCTATCCATTTCTTTGCGAACCGCTTCCTCCTTTGCCCATGGTATCGCATATGATTTATGGCAGTACGTTTTATGTGGGTAGACTTCCATTTTGTATTCATACTTTTTGATTATTGTCGGCTGTTTTCTAAAAATGTCTCGGTATTCATAAATAAGATCTGCTAGTTCATTTTGATGAGTTTCTGAAAGACAAGTGGATTTTCCTACCTTCTCGTGGGCGGCCTGTTCGTTAATTATTTCCGTGTCTAATTGTTCGGGGAAAGGAATATCTATCAATAAAACTTGTGGGTAAACTAATTTTACTTCAGCTTGTTTCTGTAATTGGCCATTTCGATCTATTGTTGACTTTACAAGATTGACCTTCACACTACGACTGCCCACTCGGAAATAGCAAAGTCCACTGCCTAAGTCGATGTTCACTTTATACTGCCGGAAAACTTCCATGCCTAAAATACAATTGACGATTAACTTGTCAACGATTAAGAATGTACAGTTTATCGTGACATCGCTAATGGTAACAGGTATTTGCGTCTGCCACTTAATACTTTTTGACTTGTTACCTATAGCTGTCAAGATTTTACAATTTTCCATTGGCAACAATGGTACTTTTAATACTTTCGAAACTTCTTTAAATAAACTGTTAGAAATAATATTCGTAGATGCGCCTGTATCTAAAATTACGTTGGTAATTATAGTTCCTATCTTTGCTGTTATTACAGCCTGCACGAGGTCACTTACCTTGTCGGGTGCTTTCATCTCTTCTTCACATAGATCATCTTCTACGGTCGCATCCTGATCATATCTTAAAAATAATTGTCTAAGATGTAATGTGTGCTTGTTTGTGCCCCCTGTTGTCAAATCGGTCGGCCAGTGGGGGCTCATTACGACCGATTGTTGTTTACCGGGGGATACAACGGCGTTGCTTCAGTACTGTCCGTTACCTCTACAAAGTGTACTGAGTGGTTATTCTGTCGCCAATTAGTTTCCGGACCGCTGCGCGCAACATTTTCTTGCGACCGGCCGTCGCTATTCCTCCTTGGTCTGTCATTCCTATTACTGTAACTATTGTAATTTTCATTTGTGTGCCGCCTTTCATCACGCGGGCCTGACCAATAATTCACGTGATTTCTATCATTTCTATACCGGCGTGGACCGTAATCTGTACTATACCTTCGGTCTTCACGTCTCTGTGGCGCCGAATTCCTCCGATTTCCTTAATTCCAGGTTCCATTATTTGGCCTTGTCGCATACGGATGCCAACTGTGTGTGTTTTGTCCACTGCCATTAAAATGATATCCGTTACCGTTGTTTTGATTGGTTCCGGAATATTCATTCCCATTACTTGTGCTCGGCTCTTCTTCGTATATTAGATCAACTGAGTCAAGCACGGAAAGAAAGTATTCAAGGTCGTTCTCCGGTATGGTTACCAATTTTTCGCGTAAGTTCGCGGGTAGTCTGTTTTTCAGAATTTTGAGAACATCTACGTGCGGTATTGGATTGTTCCAATAGCGCGTCTTATTCAAGTACTTTTCGAAATACTTTCTCAACCTGCCGTTTTTGAGGTTGAACGGTTGTGGGTTGAATACCTCACGTCGCAGTCTTTCTTGGACCCCAGCAGACCAATATTTCTCCAAGAAAGCCTGTTCAAATTGTTCGTAGGTGACGCACTGTTCAGCCATGTCCGTGGCCCACAAAAGTGCGTCGCCTTGTGTGAAGCCTACTACATATCTAATCTTCTGTGCCTCAGTCCAGTTTCTTGGTAAGACATTTTTAAATGCTCTTACAAATACGACTGGATGAGTTTTTCTGGATTCTGTGGAGAAAACTGGAAACTGTCTATGTTTCAACAGGCTCTCATCGACTAGAATCGTCGAGATGCAAGGCGACACGCCTACTGCCTGTTGCAGCGCCGCGTTTGGCGAATAGCCATTGTTTGCCTGTGCCGGTGCGTGCACATACGCCGGACTGGGCGCGTGATGTTCTGTGTTATTGACATCGTAATCTGGCACGGGCGAATAAGTGTCGCGCTGCCTGTTGCTTGACGTTGGCAAGTCATTTGAAACATTCAGTCTACCAGCAATTTCCTTGTGTATTCTGTCCTCGGCTACTTTGATTTCATTACCTAATTTTTCAAAAAGTTTTGTTTCCCGGTCAGTTATTGATTCATTTACATTACCGTTTTCTAAAGTTTCATTTATTTTGATAATGTCCGCGTTGATACGTCGAGTCTCCTGTTTCAGAAAACCGACTTCTTCGTTAACTTTATTAACTTGGTCAGGTATTTCTTCACATGCGGACTGTACTCTTGTTAAATTTAATTGAATAGCCTGTACGTTTTCATGTATTTCTTTTTGTACGGTTTGTGTTTGATTGTGCGTTTCTACTATTTCTGACAGTTCCTGTTCCTGTTTGTTTGTAAGATCTGACAATTTCTTTTCTAAGTCATTTGCCAATACATTGTATACACTATTGACGGTTTTGATGACTTTGTCTTCGATCTTTTGATCGATTTCATTGGTGAGTTTATTTAAGCGTTGATCGAAATGTCTGTGTATGTTTTCGAATTGCGTGTTTACACTTGAAAACTGCTGTTGGAACCCAATTTCCATGTTTGACAATTTTGTGTTTGTCATGTTGTGGCTGACTTCTAGATTCGCCAGTTTTGTGTTCGTTGTGTTGTGGCTGATTTCTAGATTCGCCAGTTTCTCGCTCACGTTTGACATCAGACTATATAATGCCTCAAGCGTAACTGACGAAGCTTGTGTGTTAGTATTTATGCCATTATTTGTTGCCATTGTTTCTCTGCCACGGTCTGATTGAATCGAAACCGGGCTAGGTTCACTGATTTCACGCGAAATATTTTCATCTGATCTGGTAATCGATGCTTCATCGACTGTGCACAAGGTTTCATTTGCAAGTGGTTCGTTATTGTTAATCCCTGTGGAGTGCAATTGAATTGTATTTACTTCTACATTATGTTGTGCTGAAAAACTAATTGCGTCATCATTTACGTCACTATTGTCAGAATCGGTGACGTGTCCATGAACATTTGTCAAATTAAAGTTCTCCGATTCCATTGTGAAGATATTATTTTTATCTGTACTTTACTGTTAATCTAAATCTTTAAATTCTCTCGCAGTTGAATTAATAAAAATATCTCGCGATTGTTATTTGTTGCGCGTCGGAAATTTACAAGATGGCGCACTACGTCTTCTAATTCTGCGATTGTTGAACATAAAAAAGTAATTATCAAAGTGTAATTGTGTGATGCCACAAACACTACCAGGATTTTAATATGGAAAGGAAAAGGTTCTGCTTTAAGTGGAGCTAAGCCAAGGTGCAGCCGCTGCATGCGTTTGCGCTTTCCTACCTTAATTCCGGCTCAGCTGCGTCACTCACGATTACGTTAGTTTTGTAAATCCTTGTCCTTGTTCCTTCTGGTTATTGTGCCATCCGTTTATACAGTTAATATTGTTTCACCTTATTCGTCATTTTCCATGTGCGTCATGTAACAGAGAAACAGTAATGAGTACAAGTACATTTGTAGCACAACAATGAAGTACTTACTCTTTGTTCCACCAGCACTGTCCTGTCATGGTCGCCAGTGTGGCGAAATAAATAAAAAAAAACATTTCGTTTTTATTGTGTTTTTTAACTTTAGAATTTTTGAAAGGCTTTTTTACGGATTGTATTGACCGGCTTGAATGCGGACAAATACAGTGCTGTGTGAAATATGCCTGTAATATAATTTACCATTCCAATTAATTACATTTTGAATTCTACGTCATTGTTGATTTCAAATGGTTCAAATGGCTCTGAGCACTATGGGACTCAACTGCTGAGGTCATTAGTCCCCTAGAACTTAGAACTAGTTAAACCTAACTAACCTAAGGACATCACAAACATCCATGCCCGAGGCAGGATTCGAACCTGCGACTGTAGCGGTCTTGCGGTTCCAGACTGCAGCGCCTTTAACCGCACGGCCACTTCGGCCGGCTCATTGTTGATTTAATCAGAGTTCTCACCTTAGACGTAGAATTAGTCCTTCTGCCACAATATTAATTCGCCAGTCGCCATCGAAGCTCTTCTCTTTGTTGACCGTGTGTATCTTCCTAAGTCAGCATCGGTTCACTTCACGAAGATGGTGGAAACCAAGGAATACAATGCTACGTTGCTTTAAATAATTTTCGTAACACTTCGATACTTCTCACTATTTTTTTATTCACAAGACAATAAAACTTGCTCAGCTCGTCGCACAAACCATAATTACTAACAATATGGCTGCCTTTCCGCAGACACCAAAAATTACGTCCATCCTCCACGAGGCAACAATCGAAAGTGTCCCTTAGCTCCTTCTTGGAGTATGAAACAAAAGAGAATCCAATGTGAACATTACAAAGATTATAACCTACAAGCCTCTCAATTTAATCTTTGGCACAGCCTTTAAGGTATTGTATGTCTCTGCGTCGGAATGTGTCATTACATCTATTAGCTTTGTCCTTTATAAGAAGAATTTTATATTCTGTAGAACTTTCTACTAGAGCTGCAAACGCAGGTAATCCTCGTGGTAACCTAGATAATGTGTTGGCAATTACATTATCTGGTCCATGGACATGTCTAATTTCGAAGTCATACTCTTGCAAGGCGAGAGTCCATCGAGCTAAGCGCCCATGCTGTAATTTGCATGTTAACATGAAACTCAGAGCTTGGTGGTCACATAAAACATTGACATGTTTCCCGTAAACATAGTATATAAATTTTTTAAAGGCAAATACTACGGCAAGTGCCTCAAGTTCGGTCACGGTGTAGGATCGTTCACATTTGGTTAGGATCCTACTTGCAAATCCAATCATCTTGACTTCTAGCTTGTTGTTGATATTTTCTATTTGAAACAAGCATGCTCTGATCCCATAATTTGATGTATCTCTTGCAATAAAGAAATCCTTTGACATATCCGGCTGATGTAAAATTGGTGCCTTGATAAGTGCCTCTTTGATACTGTCAAAGTCTTCTTTGTATTTCGATGTCCAGCACCATTGTGCGTTTTTCTTTAGCAAACTCAATAATACTTCACTGTTAAGCTGTTGAGCTGTTAAAAATCTTCTGAAGAAAGATGCTAAGCCAATGAAACTTTTAAGTTGTTTCTTCGTGCATGGGTACAGAAAATTTGCAATTGCCTCCATTTTGCTAGGGTCTGGTTTTATACCTTGTGGCGATATTACATGACCAAGGAATTTTATTTCCTCCCTAGCAAACTTGGATTTTTTCAAATTTATTGTTACTTCTCTTGCTAGAATCTTGTCTAGCACATTTTGTATTAAATCAAGGTGTTCTTCCCAGGTATCTGTTGCTAGCAATAGGTCATCAACATATGCTGTGTCTCGATCTAATAACTGGGGCCCTACTACATGGTCCAACGCTGCTATGGACACACCGGCACTAATATTTAATCCAAAGGGAACAACACGAATTTGATAGCTTCGGCCTCCAAACACAAAGGCGGTATATTGCCCGGATTCTTCTGATACGAGGATTTGCCAAAATGAAGAACGCAAATCGAGTGAGGTTAGATATTTCTTGCCAAAAAACTTCTGGATTTGTTCGTCTAAATTTTCAGGTCTCGTTCGCACTGGCACTATAATCTTATTGATGTCTCGTGCGTCGAGAACTAAGCGTATACTTTTATCTGCTTTGGTTATTGCTAATAGGGGACTGCTGTATGGCGAATTAGATGTTTCAATAATTTCGGATTTCTTTCATCACTTCGGTTTCCTTAGTCCAGGGGACCGAGTAAGATACTCTGCAATAGGTCTTGTGCGGACATACTTTCATATTATACTGGTAATCTTTTTATGATTTCAGGGCGTTCAGTGAATACTTTGAGGTATCCGGATAATAATTCTGTTAATTGTCAAGTCTCTGAAGCTTAATGCAAGTTGCCTCCTGTACTCTCTCTTCTATTGCTGTGACGATGTCACTCACGTTGCTGGGTGCATCGTTATTTCGATTTTTGTAACACATCTGTGGGTGCTTATGATCCAGCACTAACAACTTTTGTTTGCTGACAGAAAGATTCATTCTTCTCATTAGCGGAAGGTTCGCACCGAACTCCCGATTCAACATTGATGTTATGGGTCGCTGATGGTACTTAAGTGCGCATGTCCCACGGGCGAGATCAATTACAGCTTCCCTTTCCTGAAGGAACTCAAGACCCAGAAGCATCAGTACTGATAAGTTATCCATTAGTAGGAACGTGCATAATAAGCGATCATTTCCCAAGGAAACTTCCACCTGTGTCTGGTATTTTATACTCTGTTCCTTTTTTCCCAATGCCCCTATAACCTTACAATTTGCAACTGGCAAAATCGGCAATCTTCTTATCTCCGATACCTTCTTGAAAAACTGCGTGTTCATAACTGATACATTCGCACCTGTGTCCAGCGGAATAATAGTTGTTACACCATTGACAGCTCCGGTGACGCTTGCTTGGATATGTTCCCTTTGTGGCTTATCAGAGACAGCAGGTTCCTGATATAGCTCATCTTCGATCCTGTTGCCATCCTGATACCGTATCATGTTTATTTTTTGTTCTGGCGACCTATTGCCTTCATTGTTGGCCTCGGTCACCTGGCAAAGGCCTACAGGGACCGAAATTAGTTTGTTGGCTTCTGAATGTTTTGTTTTGCTTCTGAAGGTACCTCCATTATTCTAACATTTTGTGAGTTTTCAATCGGAGGAGGCCTGCTTGGATCCCACCACGCCACCGTGATAGAATTTTGCTGCGGCTGCCAATGACTTGGCCCTGACTGTCACCAATATTCACTGTCACCCCGCATATATTTAGGCTTGTCTTTATCAGGACTGTCTGACCTATTGTCATTTCGTCTCTGTCGGTTGCTATTGTTATTGTTTGGGTTTTCATTGTGGTACTGCCTCTGATTACCATTTGGTTGTTGGTGTTCCTCGGCCTTTTGATAATTACTGTTATTATTATTGGGATAACCAAAATTTTGGTTGTATGGATTCCTACTACTATTACTATTATTGTATTTTCCGTTACTATAAGCTTTATTTTTATTTTTATTTGGACTACCTTCGCCCCTATTTCCATTATTTCCATTCCATGAATTTTTTCTATTAGGACTATTATATTTGCTGATCATGTCAGAATTTTTTCTGGTGTCTTCCTGCACCAGATCCAGAGAATCAATTACAGACAGAAATTCTTTCAGATCGGTGTCTGTGTCTGTAACATTAAATAATTTTTCTCTAATATGTATGGGTAAGCTAGCTTTTAACACTCACAGTAAGTCTCTGGTGGTTACTGGCTCATCCCAGTACTGGGTCATGTTAATATATTTTTCAAAGTACTGACAATGTACATTTCTGCATTGTAAACAATTTTACAGAGTCGCTCTTGCGTAGATGCTGGCCAGAACTGATCAAGGAACGCCTTCTCAAAGTCGTGGAAAGTCTTGCAAGTTTCTGCTGCATTTAATGCCCAGAGCGACGCATCACCAGAAATATGTGAAACCACAAACTGTATTTTCTGTTCATCCGACCAAGATTTTGATAGAACACTTTTGAAGTTTCGAATGAAAACTACTGGATGTATGTTTTTCTTGTTTTCTTTGTTAAATATTTGAAACTGTCTATGTTTCAACAGGCTTTCTTCATGCATCAAAGTAGTTAAGTGCATGGAATTGCTATCATTCGCAGGTGGTGTGGTTACTTTATTACAAGTACATTGTATTCCACTATTATTGTTCCTTGGTGTCACATATTGCTCTGGTAATATCGGTTGATTACCAAAAATTTGGTCTTCCTTGTGGTGCATTAAAATTCGCTGTTAGATTATCTGTGATCTTTTGCCTGTCAGTACCAGTGTTGTCCTTACTGCATACTGTCAGGTTTTCAAAGTTTTGATTTTCAGATCTAAGCACCCTGGCTACTTCTGTTCGGACTTGCTTTCGGATTTCCGAGGAAATGTCCTCCTGCATTGTTTCCACAGTGGTAGCCAAAGCTTTGAATTGGTTCTGTAGCCTATCTACTTCAGTTTGAAGGCTATTGACCTGAACTGGAATGTTTGTTAACGGTTCAATAGTGGTTTTTACTGCATCGATCTCCTGCTTAAAATGGGTAGTAATAGCATTATCACGATTGACCAACACTTGATTTATCCTACGGACAATTTCCTTATCTCTTTCCAGAAAAATATTGTTTATATTTTCCATAAATTTCTTTTCCTTTTCTTGGTCCCTGAGCTCCTGTTGCTGTTTTTCTATAAGTTTTTCCTGTCTATGTTTTTTCTTTTCCTGCTGACGTTGTCTATCACGCTCCTGCTCTTTAAGATCGCGTTGTTTTTCATGCTCCTGCTCTTTAAGCTCGCGTTGTTTTTCACGCTCCTGTTCGTTACTAGTATACTTTTCAAATAATGCTGTTAGCATATCCTGTATGGACATAGCTTGAGCATTGCTAACTTCTGCCCCTTGCCCAGAAGAAATATTGTCATTAATTCCTAACTGGTTGAATGCAGGAGTGTCAGTTTGTTTTGGCAACTCCTCGGTTTTACTATCACTCGGAACATCAGTTACTAAATTATCATTCATAATTAACTTCTCTAATAATTCGACAGAAATATGGGTAGATTGCTCTACCTGAGACTCTGATGTCATCTCTGCATCAGTATGCTCATTTGCTTTAATCGGTTTCTTTTGTTTAACCATTCTATCATCAATATAGCACAACAAATATATAAATCACTGACAAGCACCAATTGACACAAAATAATCTTATAACTAACACATATACCCAAACAACACTTAAAATATTATTCTCACAGCCAGAATATTCAATTATTACTACTTATGGCTGGAGGTACTGATTTTAATTTAAAATTGCACACACAGTGATTGTTGATTGTGTGCTGCTATGTAATTACTGAACGTGAACATCAGGTCCTACCTGAGTTGATTGAGACTTGTGGACTGCACTGTTTAGATGAAGTTACTCGTGTGTCTCGTACTAGCTCAGATACAGATTCGTACAGCAGTTCGGTTTTAATAGTTTGTTTTGGTACCCCGTACCTGTAATAGATCACAATTTCAATTATTAAAATGAATAAATGTGCATTGGTGGCCCCACGTTGGGCGCCAGTGTGGCGTTCGCTGTGTTATTCAGTGGTTTGGCATTTAACTAATTTGTAAATGAAAATGATAATCTTATTTTATTACATTGAGTAATTACTAAATAATTTTTCTCCCGGCTAAAGATTTGGTCAAGTTGCTAAAGAGCTCCAAGTTAACGTTGTGTTGAAGTGTTGTCTGTAAGTTGTGTAAGTGTCACTAAATCACAGTTCATACAACAGATTCTATACAACATTGATTATCATGGAAAGTTATCTTCAGCAAAATGATCATTAAAACCACCGAACATCAGCCGCGCACAACACTGACGTTTGTTACCTGAAACAATATTCTTCACAACTCGTGCTTAATTAATTTCGGCTCCATACATCAGCTAGAAAAGTTTGTTATAATGATCATGCTATGATTACTGTCTTTAAAGAACCAATCTGATTCGAATTATTTTTATTAAAATGAGTTTGGAACCACCGGTGCACATTTGTTTTTACACATTTGTATTACCTTAGGCATTTATGTCTG
Organism: Schistocerca piceifrons; assembly: GCF_021461385.2. Classification (NCBI taxonomy): domain Eukaryota; kingdom Metazoa; phylum Arthropoda; class Insecta; order Orthoptera; family Acrididae; genus Schistocerca; species Schistocerca piceifrons. Next base: position 1,134,358,769 of record NC_060138.1, on the reverse strand, counting down.
CAGAGTTGCGTAATTTGAATTTGCCGCTGAGATATTTGTTAAGATGGCGGCAGTCAATTGATAGAGACTTTCTATTGTTAGAGCAAATAAGTTAAGTATTTGAAATGCTTATTAAACTTTACTTTCGTATTCTGCACTATTTAGACCTCGTCAAACATTTGATTTTTTTCTAAGGAAAACACGGACAAAAACGCGATATAAATCGTTATCATTAAAGGCTGCACTCCTTGCAGCGAAAGAAATAATTAACACAGATAATGCTTACTGATAGAGGAATTAAAGTTACAAATAATTATTCACTCATATTTATAATAATAATGAACTCTATTCTCAAGTAATAATTAACAAATAATTACAATTTATTAACAGACCTCAGTTTGATATGTGTCTGCAACCTACAAAAGCCATCCAACAAAAGATAAAAACAAAGGAAGACAAACGCAGATCATAAAAGGAATTTACAATTATCATTGTCTTTGTATGATACATATCGATATGTCCAATTACATCATAAAATATTATATAAATAATTAATATTTATCATCGTTTTCACTGTTTTTTCATATGTCGGATAGATAATGTTTATAACTGTTAGAGGCATAATTTCCTCTCGTCACACTGTAGCTAAAATTTATCTCGCGGATGTTACAGCGATCTGCCCCCGACGCATCGAATGCTGTCGCTGGCGGTGTTAAACAGCTCGATGGAGGTCAGTACTGGTCACCAACATATGACCCATCACAGCAGAACATCCCTGTAATAGCGCACCCACGGAGTGCAGATATTGTGGATAATTATGTGTCGAGTGCACCTACGCCTTTCACCTCCACATACAATGTAACTCCCAGTCGATCGAAACGTGTGAACACTGCTATAGAAGTGCATGATGTCTGGGGGTTGCATGTGAGGATGGAGATTGAAAATGTATCCGAAGGTGATAAAAGTGCCATTCCCGAGTTCGACAGGGATGAAATATGTTGTGCAGAGCGCTACATCAATCAGCAGATGACTACAGAGTATTATGCAACGCATTCTCCTCCAGACATTTGCCTCACTGGCATGACACTTTCTATTACAATATTTTATGATGAGTGTGCATTATGTGTGAAATCGGATGACAACTGTGTTTATCTAAGACATGCCCTAGTTATGAAGTTATACAATCTGGACACTGCCATACGTCTTGCACTGGACGGACTGGATCTATGGTTGCCTAACATAGACTCTGCGTACAGTGATGTTGTAAACTCCCTACATGTGCATGTATACATGTTGATGATCTTAAAGCAACATCTTTGTCAACACATGAACGCTAAACCTAAAGAGAAATTGATTAAATGTGTGTGTGAAAAACCTGAGTACTGTGAGTCTTCTATTGGCTTGAGTGAGATACGTGCTGAATTTATTGCTTATCAAAAAGCTTTATTTGGTAAATACTGTACAGGTGCGAAGAAGACAATACATACAGATTTTAACGATATTCCTGAAAAATTTTAAATAAATAATTATTTATTTATAATCTAAAACCGTGTTTGTGTTTTATATCATACCTCTGTCATTATAATCAAAGTATTATAATTATTAACTTTTTCAATGATATGCAAGTTACTGAGATGATCATTGATCAAGTTACTCTTCATGGGTAAAATATATAACTGTTTTCTCTGCGTAGTCAATATAGCCCAGTCAGTTAAGTGATGGAACTATAGTGGCTACACATACTATTATTATACTTTTAAGTCTGTTTTTCTATAAATGTCAACTACTTGTCTGTTCTGACGCATTTAGTATCATGGTGGGCTGGTTGAAGCACCCTCGCCGCAAAGACTTTGTTGTCGGTGACTGGTCCTATGAAGATTCAAATGAAGACCTGAAGAAGAACAAGAAGAACGCAATTCTCCTTCCTGATAATATACGAGCAATTATTGTAGGTCCATCCAATTGTGGGAAGACCAATGTCCTCAAGACTCTGCTAAAACATGTAGATGGGGTCCGATCTGAACATATTTGTGTATTCTCAAAAACACTATTTCAACTCAAGTATCAGCTATTGCAGGAGATATCGCGCGGTGTGGAATCCCCAAACAGTTGGTTAGGGATAACGCAACTTCATTATAGCCTTCAAACACGACAACCTGAATTTAAAACACATTTACCAGGCACATGTCAGAACGGACATGTCGTTCAATGATATTGTAAAGATATGTGCAGGTTGCTGGAATCATTCACAGTATTGGTTTCTCGTTATTGATAAAACAAGAAAGCTGAGTGATGGTAAGTACAGGCGAAACTTTCAAGAGTTTTTGCATATACAGCATGGTAAGAGAGGTTAGTACATCAGTCTACACTTCACCATGGACAAATTCGAGCGTATGTCTACCTTTCAACCTGAGAGGATAGGTGTACACAGACAGAACACTCGCCTGTACATGGATGTGAAACTTCAGGCTATGCCGCATAAAGTTGCAGGTATGCGCAGGGAACTAGAGGCATATTACTAGACTTCAGAGAATGGTGAATGTATTAAATGAGCTAGTTAATCAAGTCAGTAAGAAATTAACCGACTTAACTGTAAAGGTGGGTGCTATTCAGGGGAAAATAGATGTAGACTTCCTTGTTGTTGGCCAGCCCGGGTGGCCGAGCGGTTCTAGGCACTACAGTCTGAAACCCCGCGACCGCTACGGTCGCAGGTTTTTATTTATTTCATTTATTTATTTATTGTTCCGTGGGACCAAATTAAGGAGAAGTCTCCATGGTCATGGAACAAGTCAATACATGAAATTATAACACGATATTAGAAACAGATAAAATGAAATATAAAAAACATATTCAGGTGACAAGTAAGTTTAAATAAAGAAAATCAACAATGTAACACTGGAATCTGCTTAATTTTTTAGATCTTCCAGGAGCTCCTCGACAGAATAGAAGGAGTGAGCCATGAGGAAACTCTTCAGTTTGGACTTAAAAGAGTTTGGGCTACTGCTAAGATTTTTGAGTTCTTGTGGTAGCTTATTGAAAATGGATGCAGCAGAATACTGCACTCCTTTCTGCACAAGAGTCAAGGAAGTGCATTCCACATGCAGATTTGATTTCTGCCTAGTATTAACTGAGTGAAAGCTGCTAACTCTTGGGAATAAGCTAATGTTGCAAACAACAAACGACATTAAAGAAAATATATACTATGAGGGCAATGTCAGAATTCCCAGACTATTGAATAGGGGTCGACAAGACGTTCTCGAACTTACACCACATATAGCTCGAACAGCCCGTTTTTGAGCCAAAAATACCCTTTTTGAATCAGAAGCATTACCCCAAAAAATAATACCATACGACATAAGCGTATGGAAATATGCGAAGTAGACTACTTTTCGTGTTGAAGTGTCTCTTATTTCAGATACTGTTCTAATGGTAAATAAAGCAGCATTTAGTTTCTGAACAAGATCCTGGACATGGGCTTTCCACAACAGCTTACTATCTATCCGAACACCTAGGAACTTGAACTGTTCCATCTCGCTTAGAATATGCCCATTCTGTCCAATCAAAATATCGGTTCTTGTTGAACTGTGAGTTAGAAACTGTAAAAACTGAGTCTTACTGTGATTCAACATCAAATTATTTTCCACAAGCCATAAAATTATTTCATGAACTACATTATTTGATACTGTTTCAGTATTACACACAAGATCGTTCACTACCAAGCTGGTGTCATCAGCAAACAGAAATATTTTTGAATCAACTGTAATACTAGAAGGCATATCATTCATATAAATAAGTAACAGCAGTGGCCCCAGCACCGAGCCTTGGGGAACACCCCACTTAACAGTGCCCCATTGGGACTGAACATCACTACCACTCTTAATATTCCGGAGAATTACCTTCTGCTTTCTGTTCTTAAAGTAAGAGGCGAACCAATTGTAAGCTACTCCCATTACTCCATAATGGTCCAACTTCTGCAGTAATATTTTGTGGTCAACACAGTCAAAAGCCTTCGTTAAATCAAAGAAAACACCTAGCGTTCGCAACCTTTTATTTAATCCTTCCAAAACCTCCCAGAGAAAAGAGAATATAGAATTTTCAGTTGTTAAACCATTTCTAAAACCAAACTGAACATTTGACAGCAAATTATGTGAATTTAAATGCTCCAGTAACCTTGTATATACAACCTTCTCGATAACTTCAGCAAACACTGATGGCATAGAAATAGGTCTATAATTGTCAATATTATCCCTGTCTCCCTTTTTATAAAGTGGCTTCACTACCGAGTACTTTAATCGGTCAGGAAACCGACCACTCCTAAAGGAAAAGTTACAGATATGGCTAAGTACTGGGCTAACGTACATAGAACAATACTTCAGTATTCTGCTAGATACCCCGTCATATCCATGAGAGTTCTTGGTCTTTAGTGATTTAATTATTAACTCAATCTCCCTCTTGTCGTATCATGGAGGAGCATTTCAGGTAACAGTCTCGGAACACTTTTTTCTAAAAGCGCTATATGATTCCCTGTTGGGATAGGTTTCTATTTAGTTCACCTGCTATATTCAGAAAGTGATTATTAAAGGCCTGGCCAGACAGAATCCGGCCTGCCGCTGCGACGGACGGAGCAGCGGCAGGCCGGGCCCGTCAGTGGCCAGGAACGCCACACAGGCAACGGCCGGCCGGCTTGCCGGCCGCAGCGACTGTTGCTGCGTCAGCTGTTACACCGCGGAAGGGCCGAACCCCATTATTGAGCTTGCATGCGTAGCGCGATTGTCTGGGAGTTAGACGATTTGGAAGCTTCACGCGGGGCACGTTTTTTTTGTGCGAGTTCATTTTTTAAGTGCAGAAATGAGTAGCTCGGACGAGGAAGAACTACTCCTCGCATTAGCGATACGAAATGGCACCAAGAAGAGGAGATGTTGCGTGCACGACATTAATAGCAAGAGAGAAAGCTTAGGAGAATACCATCGTCTATGTATTGAACTTAAGTCTGACGAAGATAGGTTCTTCAAATATTTTCGTATGTCGCGAGAATGTTTCGAGGAACTGCATCTCCTGATAAAAGGGAGCACCGAGAAGTGCACAACCAATTGGAGAAAGCCAATTGATACAAGGCAAAGACTAGCCATTTGTTTGAGGTAAGTTTACCTTTTGTGGCCTCTTTGTGCTTCATACATAAGTCATATAAATTATACCATTTCGGCTTTGCTGTATCATATGAAAGGTTCGGCGGAAAAAAATGCTATCCCACAATGTAGTTACGAGTGGAGTGATAAACTTATCTGCTGTGTTTACGAATAAAGCAAACGAAAGTTAACATCTAGTTCCGTATGTCCCACTAGACTGAACTTTCTACTAAATAGATTGTTTTGTTTCATTGTATTCATAACATTGTCACTGAATTTAAACAAACATATCTTTGGTCGTTAACTTATCTACTCGTTCTACCAGCATAATTTATTTTAACCTTTTCCAGATACTTGGGTACAGGCGACAGTCACCAGACCATAGCTTTCTCTTTTCGGTTAGGACGTTCAACAGTCTCAGAAACTGTGAAAGAAGTGTGCCAGGCAATATGGACTGTTCTACAGCCCAAGTATTTGCCTACTCCTTCAACAGAGATGTGGAAGAAATCTGAAGAAGGATTTCTAGAACTTTGGGGGTTTCCGGACTGCCTTGGAAGCATAGACGGAAAGCATATCAGGTTAAAATGCCCTAATGATAGTGGATCCCAGTACTTCTGTTATAAATGATTCTTTTCGCTAGCTCTCCTGGCGATCGTTGATCCATACTACAAGTTTACAGTAGTTGACATTGGAAGTTATGGGCGTCACAGTGACAACACTATTTTTGAGAATTCAGCTTTCTATCAAGAGTATATCGAGGGCAAAAGTATTCTACCTCCAAAGCCACTACCGGGTACAGACATCCCTGTTCCTTGTGTTTTTGTTGGTGATGAAGGTTTTGCACTTCAGACGTATTTGCTGAGACCATATCCAAAACCTGCAATAATCAACAATGCAAAGAAGAAGCAATTCAATGCTTGGCTCAGCCGATCACGTCGTGTAGTGGAAAATGCCTTTGGTATGTTGGCAATGAAATGGCGCGTATTTTTAAGAGCCATAGAAACCGATGTTGAAACTGCAGAACATATTGTTAAAGCGGCTTGCTGTTTACACAATTACGTTATATCAAGTAATAACAAAGAATACCTACCTTCTGAAAGTGAAGAAGAGTGCAAGCATATACGTGCATTCGTAGATATTGGATCAACTAATCGAAGGTCACCTATTGCTGCAATTCAAGTTCGTGAACATTTTGCTGATTATTTCAACAGAAGATAAACATATTGTTGTGCGATTACTTTTGAATACCTACCAAGTGTTTCGACAAGTTTGTCAATAGAACGCATTTGTGTCAAAAGCAATGAAGTTATGATAAACTGCGAAAGGGCTAATATGTGAGAACAGAAAGACTAACAGATTCTTTAGAAAAGTTCAGTGTTTTGTGTACACCATTTGCTACAGCAATTGGTTTACGAAATATTAATATTATTTCTATACAAGTATAAATTACATAAGTACAAAACTTTTACATGTGAAAAATCTGATGTGTTCAAAGTTGTGTGAGAGTGATCTTATCACGATTCATGTCCTGACCTACATCGTCAGTTAATGTGCCAGTATTTGAACCACCAAATGCAGCTCGTTCACGGAAATCAACGTGGGCCGAGTCTACTGAAAGACTTTGAGAGACATGTGTTGGCTGTTGCACATCTATTTCCGCGAGCTCAGCCTCCGCAAATAACTGTGCCAGTTGCACTTTAAGCTTAGCTTGTGATCTAACTGTAAGACGTTTGTATGTTTTTGCATAGCTTAAAAATAAATGATCAACTTCGTCATGCTTATCCTTATACTGATGTTTCTTTTGCAAGTAACTAATTATACACTCAACATCAGCACTTGGTCCCAGCTTACTCATTTTTTTAGCGGTTGGCTTCTTTCGTGCTGAAGATGGTTCCAAAACCTCTGTGCACTGCTCCTCAGATTCTCCTTCATACTCATGTGTTAGCAACTCTGACTGAGGAAAAATTGTGGAGTCTGATGAGTGTTCACCTGACTGTGTGAGGTCTTTCGCTGTCACTTGTGGCTGCCTCTCTTGAGCAGGGAATATTTGATTTTGGTCGTGCTTCCAGAGTACAGTCTATGAACCTCATGTGTTCACTCCACGACCATGATCTGTACCGTTTCAAGCTCTAGCCAGTGGTGCCTTTTACCATCTTCTTGTGTTTGACGTAGGCATCTCTCAAGTTCCTCCACTTCGTTTTCAAGGTCTCGGCTGCAAATGAACAAATGTACCGGTAATGTATTCTTGTAGAACGTATAAAGAAAATAATGACTGTGGCAGATGTCTGAAATGGAAACAATCACATTCAAAGAGATCTCTAATGTTAATATGATATGAAATTACCTCTTATGATATGCCACTATTCCCACTCAAATATGAAATTCTCTTTCCGTGTCTGTTCCTCTAGTATTGAGTATTCGTCCTGTCACAGTTTTCAGTTAGTCTAGCCAGTAATTATTTTCTTTGTCATCAAAGATTTTTTTTCACATACTTGGCAAGTTGACAAAACCAGAACGGTAGAATTTCCACCTGAAGTAGAACATTCTACCATTTCATGGCAGTAAAACAAATGGGTATTAAAATGTCGAACTATATAAGCATTTGCATGATCCATGTGAACTCTTAACAAGCTGAGCCTGTCATAACCATGGATACTGTAGTATCTCATAACGCAATTAACTGCAGAGCAAGACATGTCGCAATTTCACTAAAGGGCAGTTACGTTGTTACTACAATATCACATTTGGGTAAAAAAATAGTTCAAATGGCTCTGAGCACTATGGGACATAACATCTGAGGTCATCAGTCCCCTAGAACTTAGAACTACTTAAACATAACTGACCTAAAGACATCACACACATCTATGCCCGAGGCAGGATTCGAACCTGCGACCATAGCGGTCGCGCGGTTCCAGACTGTAGCGCCTAGAACCACCACATTTGGGTAACAAAATACATTTTAAGGAAAGATAACCAAGATACCTCTGTGAAGCTACAAACAATATCCTATTTCTGTGTTATTTAGTCGGTAAATTCTTAAGTGACTGTAAATGTTAAGCAAACAACAATGTTTCGGATCATTGGCGAAACTATGTGAAATATATTTCTCATAATATCGGAAATATTACTTTGATTTGTATTGCGTGGAATAGCATCTTCTGTTGTTAGCGTTAAAAACAAGCATGGGAATAACACACGACCTCAAAATATATGACGTGGGGAGAGACAATGAATTTTCGTTTAAATGGAACACTGTTATCATACATCAAGACCGATTTTAACAAAGGTGACGGTTCTTTTCTCTTTCCACATTCTATGTGTAGTTTTCCATTATGATGGCATTGTTGCTTACATACTTTCAGCTCCTTTAAGTTATAATATACATTAGATAAATTCCAGTACTTAATAATATAGTTTAATACATTTTTGCTTTTGTGGAACTTAAAATTTTGCAAAAAATGTTTACCATTTTGATCCAGTTTAGCAGCTATATCCCTCCAAGCTTCAGCCTTCTTCAGAATGTTCTTGTAATCAGGATTGCGTGTATCATACAAAAGTTGTATTCTCTCACCTCCCCTATAAGTCTTTCTGTGTCCATGATGCGTGCACTACGAGCTGCAAGACAAAAACTGCCTCATGCCGCCGCTTCCAGTCTGACAACAGAGCGGTCGAATGCGCCAACAGAGCACCCGCTCCGGCTTGCGGCGAATCTGTAATCTGTGACAACCCGGCGGCGGCCGGTGCGGCAGGCCGGTTGCCGGTGCGTCAGAGCCGCACTCCGTGTGACCGCCGCCCTACAGTAACGAGCGATTCAACAGTGCGGCCTGCCGGCTGCAGTTCAAGGCCACAGGCCGGACGGCCAGGCCGCACTCTGTCTGGGCAGGCCTTAAATACTGTACATATATGCGACTTATCAGTAACACGGACATTCCCACTACGCACTGATTCTATATCCTCGACCTGTCTCTGCAGACCAGCCACTTCCTTTACGACTGACCATATGGTTTTAATTTTATCCTCAGACTTAGCTATTCTATCTGCATACCACATACTTTTTGCCTTCCTAATAACATTTTTAAGCACCTTACAATACTGTTTGTAATGGGCTGCTGCATTTAGATTCTGACTGTTTCTAACGTATTGATATAATTGCCACTTTGTTCTACAAGATATTCTTATCCCTCTAGTCAGCCACCCAGGCTGCCTGTTTGTGCTAGTACCCTGTTTTGAACGTTCTAACGGAAAGCAACTTTCAAAGAGCACGAGAAAAGTCTTGAGAAAAGCATTATATTTATCGTCTACTGTATCAGCGCTATAAACATCTTGCCACTCTTGTTCCTTGATAAGGTTTACAAAGGTCTCTACAGCAACTGGATCACCTTTCCTAACCAGCTGATGACTATATTTAACACGTGATGCAGCACAAAAATCCTTTAGAGTTAAAATTTGTGCATCATGATCTGAAAGGCCATTCACCTTTTTGCTAACAGAATGCCCTTCTAGTAATGAAGAATGAACAAAAATGTTGTCTATGGTTGTTCTACTGTTCCCTTGCACTCTCGTTGGAAAGAATATGGTTTGCATAACATTATATGAATTAAGGAGGTCTACCAGAATCCTCTTCCATGCACAATCACTTATACAAATAATATTGAAGTCACCACATATAACGACTTTTTGTATTTCCTATAAAGTGAACCAAGAACTTCCTCTAGCTTTAGCAAAAATGTTGTGAAATCAGAGTCTGGGGATCTATAAATAACAACAGTTAGAAGTTTAGCTCCATTAAATTTAACCACACCTGCACAACATTCAAACACCTTTTCAGTGCAGTACTTTGAAACATCAATTGACTCATTATGGGATTCCGTTTTTCACATGCATGGCTACTCCCCCACACCGCAAAGAGCTCCTCGAAAAGCTGCCAGCCAACCTGCATCCTGGTAAAGGAAGCCTCTGAATTATCTCCTTATTTAAGAAGTGTTCAGATACACCAATAATTGCAGAGTCAACATCTATAAGCAATTCACTAACTTTATCTCTAATACCTTGTATATTTTGATGAAATATACTAATTCCCTCATTACTCGGATACCTAAGCTTTGTCAAAAGTGGTTCCTTTGTTAGAGAGACTTCCCTTAAGCAGTAATACCTATCAGCTGACTTCAATCTAAAAAAGGTGCAGCTCTAACACCCACTACTGCATGAATTTTCCCATGAGTGATCCCACCAACTCCACCTATGCTGTCACCTATAAGCTTTGCTAACCTTCCCTCCCCATACCTGTTGAGGTGCAGGCCATGTCTAGTGAAATCCGTCCTGCCTCGGGCATGGATGTGTGTGATGTCCTTAGGTTAGTTAGGTTTAAGTAGTTCTAAGTTCTAGGGGACTGATGACCTCAGAAGTTAAGTCCCATAGTGCTCAGAGCCATTTGAACCATTTTTGAACTTTGTTGTTGAGAAGGGCGATCAGGATCATAGTAAGAGGAGGAAGAAAATCACTGGATATATAAAGCCTCATGTTGCGGAGTTGTCTGATTATACACACTGAGATGTCAACGAAGCAGAAAGTGATTCGGGCGCGTAAAGCAGTTCGTGAGACATTGCAGCTGCTGAGGTTAGGGCATATGGATCGACAGCAAACACTAAGAGAGACCTTTAAGCCAGTTACTGAATCTCTCCGATAGCTCTCAAGAAAAACAAAAACACACGATAACGAGGGTGCTGCCATTAATGAATTCATTATTCGTCACACTCCGGTCAGATAGATAGAACATTCGCCGTCAGCAGGGTAAGGTCTTACATGTTGAGTATGCATCCTATAACTAATAACTATAACTGAAGACACAATAGGGTGAAATACTGCGCATGACTGGTGTACACAAGATCACGAAAAGATTCAGCAACAAGAAATATAAAACCATTATAAAACCAATACTTGATGAAGGCGGAAACAACAACAGCAGCAGCAGTGATGGTATTGACATTGAGCATGAAGCAGTGAACAATCGAATCCTTCAGTATTTATATTATGACGACCCCAACGAACTAATAGATCGACTACGGTTGCTCATGGCATCAGCTGCTGCAGGTAATGCAGCTCATTCGAATGAAGTTGTTTCAATAATCTCATAGGTTAGAGAGAGAGAGAGGGGTATCATCGAATAAGTGTGGAGACAGTAATTCGAGAACTGCACAAACCAGCACGCAAAACATACCCCCACAGGCGTGTTATAATTAAAGGGTTGAATGACTTCTGGCAAGCTGATCTTGTAGATACTAGGGATTATTCACATGAGAATAATGGATACAAATATATTTTAATGCTTATTGATACAGATTCCAAATTTGCCTGGGCATTACTTGTCAAAACAAAAACGGGTCGCAATGTCGCCACTGTTGTTGAGTGTTTGCTACAGATAGGAACGAATCGATGCCCAGAGAACCTCCAAACCAATCACGGTGGGGAGTTCTACAATAGGTATTTCAAGACAGTGATGCAGCACTACGAAATACATGACTACTCAACATTCACTCACCTGAAGGCAAGTACAGTGGAGTGTCTGAACAGAACAATAAAAGGTCGAACGTGGGTGCGTTTTAACCTTTGCGGCTCATACAAATGGACGGATATCCTCCCAGAAATAATTGCTCAGTATAATCGAACCAAACATAGCACAATAAAAATGAGACCATTCGATGTTCGTGATAATGGATTCATGGAAAAGGTGTTCTATCGCATTAAAATACTGGATCCACACAAATAGAAATTTAATGTAGATGATTTGGTACATATCTCAAAACACAAGACGGCATTTGAAAAATCATACCTACCGAACTGGTCAACTGAGATATTTACAGTTTCAAAGGTGCAACGAACGAATCCTAGAACTTATATATTGAAGGATAGTAAAGGTGAAGAAATTGCAGGCTGCTGCTACACTGGCGAGATGCAGAAAAGCTCAGAACCGGATGTTTTTCTCGTGGAGAGAGTCATAAGACGTCGGGGAAATAAGGGTTAGTCAAATGGCTTGGTTTTCCTGCTACAAAAAACAGTTGGATTGATGCCGGCGATTTGCTATATTATGGGCGCGCATTGTCCACAACCGCCACAGTAGCATAACATGCGTGCTAGGAGATGCATTAGAGGACGTGTTGGTATTCTGGACAAACTGCCAGTGGAATTACACATCCCTAGGTATAACTTCTGTGGACCTGGAACAAAGCTTAAGAAACGCTTGGCCTGAGGTGATATGGGAGTTAATCTACTCGACGAAGCGTGTATGGAACACGACATTGCATATGCTGCAAATAAAGATCTATCAAGTCGTCACTTTGCAGATAGGATTTTATCTGAAAAGGTTAAGGCGATACGGAGAAGAAAGGATATTGGTATAGGTCAACGCATTGCAGCATTTGCAGTTGATAAAACCATGTGTGGAAAAATCAAGTTGTGTTTAGGAGTAATGAATTCAAGCGAGTTATGAATGTTGCACATTGTGCAGTAAACAAGAAGAAGAACAAGAAGAGCTGTTTGAATAACTGTATACCTGACAGCGATGTATGCAGCTAAAAACGCACTCAAGCAGGAAGATGCGGGAATGAGAAGAAGAAGAAGAGGATCTGTTAAAGCATCTCGATTTCAACCAATATCCAAGACATCTGGCGGTTTACCCCATTTCTCATCCTGGCCCTCTCCACACTCTCGGTGGTAGGTTCCCTCGCTGGTGGTGCTGCAGCTATTGCTTGAACGGTCAAGAACGCACAAAACTCCCAAGCACAGTTAGTAGAGGCAAGAAGATGTAGGCGACTTGCCTACAACAAATAGTCGCATAGCCGTCCGGTATAATGAGTTAACGAAAAAATATTTATTCGCAAAAACTCACAATGAGAAGAAACTAAAAAAAACAACAGAGAAGTAACAAAAACTAGGAGACTCTATAGTCTTCTGGCAAAGATAAAAAACAACACATAACCAGAAAAAAACTCTCGCGGACTTTTGATATCACTTTGCACCAGACACGAAAAATATCAGTGGCACACAGCCCCCCCCCCCCCCCCCCCTTAAAGTGCGGAGCCCCAGAGATATCTTGATACTTGAATTTTATTCGACGACCAGCTCTGGTGTGCGCCGGGTGTCTCGGGGGCGGTGACGTTGTTGTGATTCACCTGTCTCGGACGATGTACTGAGCGGTGTTTCGGTATGCTCTGCGTCCATCATGAGTTGATGCACAGGCGTGGTGTCAGAGGTCGGAGAGGGTAAAACCCATGCTGGCTTGACACGTTCAATCGATACCTTTGTCGGAACACCATTGTACATTACGTCCACGGTATGCTTATTTCTACTCAGCACCTGAAATGGGCCCGTATATGGTGGTTGCAAAGGCGATTTGACTGAGTCTGTTCGCAACATTACGTGAGAGCAATTGTTTAAGTCTTTGTGTACAAACACCTTACGGTTGCCATGGCGAGAAGGTGGCGGTCAACGTATATTTGTGCAGTGACGTATTAGCACTGCATCCAGTGTGTGAGGCCCTCTGATCCAGGTAGTGAGGATGGTACTAAATAATCTGCAGGAAGCCGTAGCAGCTCGCCGTAAACCATCTCGGCAACTGATGCACCAATATCGGGTTTGTGAGCTGTCCGCAGGCCTAACAACACTAATGGTAATGCTTCCGTCCATCTCTCTTGATGACACATCAATGCTGCTTTGAGTGTTCTGTGCCATCGTTCGACCATATCATTACTGGCAGGGTGATAGGTAGTCGTGTGGTGGCGTTGTAAACCGCTCATGTTGGATAGCTCGAGGAACAACGTAGATTCGAACTGACGTCCTTGGTCAGTTGTGACGTGAAGGGGGCATCCAAAACGGGCAACCCACGAACACAGAAACGTCTTAGCAGTAGTTTAGGCTGAAATATCGACTGTTGGAGTTGCTTCTGGCCATCTTGTGCACCTATCTATGGCCGTAAACAAATATCAGTAACCCTCTGACTGTGGGAGAGGTCCAACCAGGTCCACGTGAACGTGTGCGAATCTAGCAGAGGTACCCTGAAAATCTCCAATATCAGCACGCACATGTCGTCCTACTTTACTTTGTTGACAAGGAATGCAGGAACGTACCCAAAGGCACGCGTCTCTTTTCATACAAGGCCACATCTACATCTACATCTACATCCATACTCCGCAAGCCACCTGACGGTGTGTGGCGGAGGGTACCTTGAGTACCTCTATCGGTTCTCTCTTCTATTCCAGTCTCGTATTGTTCGTGGAAAGAAGGATTGTCGGTATGCCTCTGTGTGGACTCTAATCTCTCTGATTTTGTCCTCATGGTCTGTCAGCAGCTTGATTGTAGCGTTGGCTGCTGGGTGCGATAGTGTGTGGACACTGTCGAATGCCGTCTTGCGCAATATTTCTGAAATGAATGGTCTTGGTGTGCCTTGAGAAAAGTCGCACCACAGCTTCCGCTCGGAGTTAGGCATCAGAATTTGCTCGAACTTCAGACCTGTAGACGGGGCGTTTAACAGCTGTCGTAGCTCTGCATCCTTGGTCTGTTCCACTGCAAGTTTATCATAGTCTATAATTTCTGAAATCCCGCAAATACGTGAAAAATAGTCAGTCACTAAATTTTCTGCGCCTCTTAAATGGCGTATATCTGTCGTGAACTGACTTATGAACTCAATATAACGGAACTGTCTTGGTGAGCACTTATCACTGGTGTTTTAAAAGTCGATGTTATGGGTTTGTGGTCTGTAAACACAAGCCACTGGTCTAGCCTCTATTTGTGGGCGGAAGTATCGAATTGCTTCGTAGATCGCGAACAATTCTCTGTCATACGCGCTCCACTTCTGTTGTGCAGTCTGTAACTTTTTTAGAGAAAAACCATAGTGGTTGCCATTGCCCTTCTACAGGCTGGTGCAGCGCCGCCCCTATTGCTGACTGGCTCGCGTCTACAATAGCTAGCTGTGCGTAGTGAACTGGGTGAGCGAGCAACACTGCTTTGCTGAGGCTTGCTTGAAGATAATTAAATGCTTTGTCCATTTCTCGTGTCCACATAATTATTCGTCGACCTTTGGCGTCGCGTCCCTTGAGTGCATCAGTGAGCCGTGCTTGCACCGTAGCCGTTGCTGGCAGGTGACGTCTATAAACATTTATTACTCCCATGTATCGTCGTAGCTCTCGGTAGTTTGTCGGTTTCGGAAGGGCCTGTATCGCCGCGATCTTCTCTGGCAGAGGCAATGTACCTTCTGATGACACATTATGGCCGAGGAAAGTGACTTGGTTCTTGGTTCTTGTGCACGACGCATTTATTTTCGTTTAAAACGACTCCGTAGTCAGATAGACGCTTGCGAAGTTGACACAGATGCTGTTCATGTGTTTGACTATCCGGAGAGAAAACCAAGATGTCATCAAGATAAGCAAAGCAAAATGTTAATCCCTTTATCACCTCGTCGATAAAACGCTGCCAAGTCTGTGCTGCGTTCTTAAGGCCAAAAGGCATAAATAAAAACTCGAATAATCCAAATGGTGTAATCACTGCTGTCTTCTGAACATCTCTTGGAACCACCGGTATCTGGTTGTATGCTTTCTTGCAATCGAGGACGCTAAAATTTTTTGCGACGGCCAAAGCACATGTGAAGTCCTGTATATTAGGTACTGGGTATCTACACTCCTGGAAATGGAAAAAAGAACACATTGACACCGGTGTGTCAGACCCACCATACTTGCTCCGGACACTGCGAGAGGGCTGTACAAGCAATGATCACACGCACGGCACAGCGGACACACCAGGAACCGCGGTGTTGGCTGTCGAATGGCGCTAGCTGCGCAGCATTTGTGCACCGCCGCCGTCAGTGCCAGCCAGTTTGCCGTGGCATACGGAGTTCCATCGCAGTCTTTAACACTGGTAGCATGCCGCGACAGCGTGGACGTGAACCGTATGTGCAGTTGACGGACTTTGAGCGAGGGCGTATAGTGGGCATGCGGGAGGCCGGGTGGACGTACCGCCGAATTGCTCAACACGTGGGGCGTGAGGTCTCCACAGTACATCGATGTTGTCGCCAGTGGTCGGCGGAAGGTGCACGTGCCCGTCGACCTGAGACCGGACCGCAGCGACGCACGGATGCACGCCAAGACCGTAGGATCCTACGCAGTGCCGTAGGGGACCGCACCGCCACTTCCCAGCAAATTAGGGACACTGTTGCTCCTGGGGTATCGGCGAGGACCATTCGCAACCGTCTCCATGAAGCTGGGCTACGGTCCCGCACACCGTTAGGCCGTCTTCCGCTCACGCCCCAACATCGTGCAGCCCGCCTCCAGTGGTGTCGCGACAGGCGTGAATGGAGGGACGAATGGAGACGTGTCATCTTCAGCGAAGAGAGTCGCTTCTGCCTTGGTGCCAATGATGGTCGTATGCGTGTTTGGCGCCGTGCAGGTGAGCGCCACAATCAGGACTGCATATGACCGAGGCACACAGGGCCAACACCCGGCATCATGGTGTGGGGAGCGATCTCCTACACTGGCCGTACACCACTGGTGATCGTCGAGGGGACACTGAATAGTGCACGGTACATCCAAACCGTCATCGAACCCATCGTTCTACCATTCCTAGACCGGCAAGGGAACTTGCTGTTCCAACAGGACAATGCACGTCCGCATGTATCCCGTGCCACCCAACGTGCTCTAGAAGGTGTAAGTCAACTACCCTGGCCAGCAAGATCTCCGGATCTGTCCCCCATTGAGCATGTTTGGGACTGGATGAAGCGTCGTCTCACGCGGTCTGCACGTCCAGCACGAACGCTGGTCCAACTGAGGCGCCAGGTGGAAATGACATGGCAAGCCGTTCCACAGGACTACATCCAGCATCTCTACGATCGTCTCCATGGGAGAATAGCAGCCTGCATTGCTGCGAAAGGTGGATATACACTGTACTAGTGCCGACATTGTGCATGGTCTGTTGCCTGTGTCTATGTGCCTGTGGTTCTGTCAGTGTGATCATGTGATGTATCTGACCCCAGGAATGTGTCAATAAAGTTTCCCCTTCCTGGGACAATGAATTCACGGTGTTCTTATTTCAATTTCCAGGAGTGTATCTGGAATGGTTCTTGAGTTTAATGGTCGGTAATCCCCACACGGTCTCCATGATCCATCTTTCTTACGTACTAAGTGTAGGGGTGAAGACCACGGACTGTCTGACCGACGAATTATTCCCGCCTGTAACATTTCCTCGAATATCGCCTTTTTGTTTCTGTCAATCTCTCTGGTGCGATTCTACGTACTCGTCGTGTAACTGGTTGTCCTGGCGTGGTACGAATATAGTGAACCGTACTATGTTTAACTTCTTTTGTCTGTCTGTCTGTCTCACAAGTTGTATGCCCTTTAGTGCTTGATATTGCACTGTTGTCTGTCAGATTTAAGAAACGTTTTCCTTGTAAGTCGACCGCCAACTCGAAATGTACCAGAAAATCAGCGCCCAAAATAGGTTCTGATATACCAGATATCACAAAAGACAAGGTACACTGTTTGGAAAAACCCACATCAATCTTGCACACTTTACATCCGTAAGTGTTAATCACCGAGTTATTCACTGCCTTCAAACGTGGCTGTATGTCTCTTTCGTTGTGTGGCGCATGGCTGACAGGAAGCGAACTAATGTCTGACCCGGTATCCATCAAAAACCTTGTACCCGTAAGTACGAAGCAGGAGGGATATGTATTGACGATTGCTGTCGCTGACATGAAAACACTGCACTGTTTCTGTACATACCTTGGTTGTCTGAGTAGGCGCATGGTGATGTACATGTTGTTGCATCTCTCTTAAAACGCTTATGGTACCAGCACACCTTACGCTCGTCCTCTTGTTTCACGCCCAGCCCGGTCTCTCTTGTGCTTAAAGATAACTTGTGGTCGCTGTAGCTGCGCTCGCAAATCCTCTATTGCAGTTTTTCATTCTCTAATTTCGTTTGAACTTTTTGTTGTTTGTCGCGTTGCGACCGCGGCACAGTTTACTGTTATATCGTCAGTTTGGTCTTGCTGGTATTGGTAGTTACCGTACGTGGCATCTGTCGACGTCATTGCGACTGTTGCAATAGGCTCGTGCGTCTCGTAGATTCTGTCTGCAGCGAGCAGCAGTTTGTCAGCTGATATTTCGTCGTATATAGCTAGTGTAATTCTTACTTGCGTTGGTAGCTGTTGTTGCCATACGTGGAGTAACAGTCTATCAGAGACTGTCGAACTATCTACCAGGCTGCGTAAATGACGCCAGTATTCTGACGGAGTCCTATCTCCCCGTTTCTCTTGGTACAGTACTTGTTTGACTCTGATGTCAACTGACTTCACACACCGAGAAATTAATTCTTCTTTCAGTCTACAGTATGCTCCTTCTGTAGGCGGGTTCACTATAATGTCAGATATCAAAGCCGAGGCCTGATGGTCCAAATTACTTATTACCAAGGTGAACTTCTCGTGATCACTGACTATTCTTTGTTGTAGAAATATATTTTCCATTAGCGCGAACCATGTGTGTGGCTGAGAAGGAATGAATGGGGGCGCCCGTAATTGCAACCGTTGAGTTGGTGAAGCGTTGAAACCAGCGGGTACTTCCATTGCTGTTACTTGCTGTGGTTGTGCTGCAGTAGTCCCAGTTTCCGATGATGTTGGCTTGCTGGTGTGTGCCATGGTTGTTGAACCAACGTCATTCCTTTGGTCCGGTATATGCTTGAAGTTCATATCTTTCGAAATATGCAACTGTAAAGTTTCTATCTCATTCTGAAGCCTATGAATTTCTTCCGTTATCGAACCGTATCGTTTGCCGTCGTCGTTCATTGCTTTTGCAGTTAATGTTCGACGTAGCTAACGAAAGATTTAAAGTTCCTTAATCGGAGGTCACCAATTATGTAGGCGACTTGCCTACAGCAAATAATTGCATAGCCGTCTGGTATAATGAGTTAACGAAAAAATATTTATTCGCAAAAACTCACAATGAGAAGAAAATAAAAAGACAACAGAGAAGTAACAAAAACTAGGAGACTCTATAGTCTTCTGGTTCAAATGGTTCAAAATGGCTCTGAGCACTATGCGACTTAACTTCTGAGCGGCCGCGCGGTTCCAGACTGAAGCGCCTAGAACCGCTCGGCCACAACGGCCGGCTATAGTCTTCTGGCAAAGATAAAAAACAACCCATGACCAAAAAAAACTATCGCGCACTTTTGATATCACTTTGCACCAGACATGAAAAATATCACTGCCACATGATGAAAGCTGCAGCCATCGGAAAAGGAGTATAATTGAAACCGTACAGGAAAGGCTTGGTCCATTCATAAATAAAAAAAAAGCCCATTAGCGGTCCTATCAGATCGACCCCTCACCAATACAGATCTTAATAAGTTTGTTAGAGACAAATTCAAGATACCAAGATTCTGTGGCGTGTTTATGCGGGATACATTACCGAAGACTATGTGGAAAATTGGTGAATACGGTATTGTGAATTTAGATGTTGCTGGAGGCCCCTGCACCCACTGGGTGTCATATATTATGAAAAATGTGGATACCGTCTACTATTTCGACTCATTTGGTGACCTTCAACCACCAGAAGAATTAAACAATACTTCACTTACAGAAGACATGTGCTCTACAATTATCAACGCTATCATGACTTTAATACACACCTCTGTGGACATCTGTGCATCATGTTTGTCTTGACGTTCACAAAGAAGAAGAAGCGTGCTATATAATGAGGAGGTTTAAACATTCATTCATCAGTTGAGGTTCAGATGCAGTGCCGAACACTTTGATGTTAAATGAACGATCATCTGTATTGCGTGCAAATTACTTCCTGCCAAGTGATTTGAGCGTTGGTGAATGGAGTATTGCATTGATTGGACTGGAGACATACAACAGCATCCCAAATATCACAGAGACTAACAATAAAGTGCATCTGGATATTAATGATGATTAAAATATTGTGGAAATAGAACCGGGTGCATATGATATCGACGATTTAAACGAAGTCTTAAAACAGTCTGGAAAAGGTAGTGAAGTACATGCAAACATCAGTACACTTAAACCTGAAATAAGGACTTTAAATGCAACAATTGATTTTAACCAGAAAGTTTCAATAGGGGCCCGCTGGGTTCACAAAAGGACAGATTTTGAAGAAGGACCCGAGTAAATTTTACAAGTCAGATCAGACAGTGGACATACTCCCTGTCAGTACAATCTGTGTCGAGTGTAACATTGCAACGAACTCCTAATCAACGATAGAATGATTCCCTCTATTAACTATTCTTTCCTTCAGTTGCAATGGGGTATAAGATTGTCGAGACCCCTGCTGATGCAATATACCTTCCAGTGATAGCTTAGACACTGGACTATTTGGAGCTGCGTATTGTTGACCAGAATAATAAACTTGTTTACTTTCGTGGTGAGGAAATCATTGTATGATTACATCTACGGCAGGATGGGCGTACGGTGCATTCCTTGGCATGCCACTTCGCTACCGAACAGCAAAGTGATAACACGTGGAAACTATGAGTTTCTTAAATCAATTGGCCTGAAACGGCGCAATGACGTCCTCACTCAATGTAACCAGTCTGGTAGAGTATGATGAGAGAATTATACATCAGGAATACTCTCATAAACCTTACGCTTCAACCATGTTTAACAAGAATGATGAAATCAGGATTGTCATCCAGCACCAAGACGCACTCACGCTTCCCTGCATGAGTTTCATACATCTAGAGGGATCATTGAAAAAAAAACGGATGGCAGCGATACAGTGGGATCCAAGTTGATACTAATGCTGTAGCATTCCTGTTCCGAGAGATACGCTATGAACTCAATAGGTCTGAGATTGACCGTACACACAATGTCGGCATAACATCAACCCTTAAAACATATGTCTCGGCAATAACAACAGATGTGCATAGTTTAGAAAATGCAGGATGGTTCATAGACGGTCCACAGGATAGAACAGTTGCAGAGTACACGCAATTTGCTGCATGTATACCCTTAAAAATGCTTATGGGATTCTTTGAGGACATGAGACAAATTATTATGAACGCTAAGCAAGACCTCATTCTGGTGGGGAGTGCCACGGACAATAACTCATACATTCAAGGAGCTCAAGAAGAGAATATGATCACAATCAGCAAGATAATATGGAAAATGCCTCACATCAGTGTATCCCACGAGGAGAATTTGAAGCTTTTAAAGTCCTGAATTCAAGTACATTTCTGTCACTGACATTTTGCTCGTGGGAGATTTTCGAGTACCCAGTGTTACCTACGGCGAGCAGACAAACATGGGCTATTAAAACCTCAAGCAATCTAGAAACATCTAGCTTCATCATACTTGCGTTTCAAACTGATAGAATTGGCAACATAGCAAATGATTCCACCGTGTTCTATAACTGCAAGTTAACTAATGCCAAAGTCTACCTCAATTCAGAATTCTACCCATTAGACAATCTACATCTGCAGTGGAATGGAATGTACACAGTCTAGCGTATGACATGTATGCAAGGTTTCGGTCTTATTACTATGAAATTGTTGAAGGAGAGGGAGGGGCGTGACTACTCAGTCCACGTACATTCAAAGAGCTTTCACCGATCATCCTAATAGACTGCTCAAAACAGAATGACGTAATTAAGTCTGGACCTATAGATGTTCGAACTGAATTTGAATCATCGACAAATTTCCCAGAACACACTGCCACATATGCTTTAGTTCTACATGACCCTGTGATCAACTACTGTCCACTCACAGGTGTTGTACAGCGAGCTGTATAAATGGATACGTACTGCTCCACACCTAGAGCATTTCACGATGATGTGTCACACTGTGACCATCATTTCGGACGCTAAGGGTTTCTATGACAGAGGGCGTAGCCATTTCGCATTTATAGATATTGCATTTTTAGCATACACAGAGGATTCTGGAATAATAGAGCCATTCTCTGCAAACATTGCAGCACCAACATCTTTCAATCAAGTGAAGTATGCTAAGACAAGGACAAGTGCAAAGTGATTAACACATTTCTACCATGGAATTCACTGGGCGCATCCTGGCATACCCTATAAAGATATAGTGACTGCACTTAAATTATTCGGTCATGTGGACACCATCGTCTACGTGAAGGGAAAGGAGATCTCATGGATGCGTCGAATATTTAAATTTGCTTCTATTTAAGACCTGGAATTCTACAGCTGCCCATCTATTCATCGACTCAAGAACATGTATCAAAAAAGTGCTGCTATATCTGCTTTTGAAAATGTAAAATTACTTTTAAGTTGGATGGGAAATAAATAATTTTTTATTGCATAACAATCCTTGTATACTTTTTTCTTCTTGACACTTACGTTCTTAGCAAGTAAGTTTATCAATTATACTGTACCTGCCTCCATTTATAAATGCATTCCACTGGAACTGTCTGTCCCACTTACACAGCATTTGCTGCCATCACCTGGGGAGCAGTACTACCTGTGCTTCCCTGCAGGGAAGTCTCTGAAAATGTGTGTGTTCAAGGCAGTACGTCATGTAGCCGCACATGCAATGCAGATGTAACTGCAGTCAATTCTCTTAAAGTGAGTGAGTGTGTGTGTGTTTATGTGTGTGTGTGTGTGTGTGTGTGTGTGTTTTAAATGCACCAAGTCTTGTAGACCTATGCAGTGCAATGTGGTTGTAACTGCCCATTATACAGAAATACATTTATCATAAAGTCACCACTCTCTTTCAGATGGTATTTAAAGCAACAGACCTTATAGACCAGTGCAGTGCAATGCAGATGTAACCGCCGATTGTACAAAAAATACATTTATGATAAATTCACAACTCTCTCTTTGAAATAGTGTTTAAAGCAAAAGATCTTAGAGACCTGTTAGGTGCAATGTGGATGTAACTTCCCTTTGTACAGAAAATAGATTTATCATTTTAATCAAAAGAATAATGATTGAGGGTTAAAATAACATTGTTCTTCGTATTTACAAAAAAAATTAAGTGAATTTATTATTGAACCCAGATTTTTTGTGAATACGTGATTCAGATTTAACAACGTTTTGAGAAATACCAGTTTACAGATATGTGATTAACATTTACATGTTTTTTGATAAATACTAATATTCTGCTGTTTACAGATAAATGATTCAGATTTACATTGTATTAGTTAACAGATACGTGGTTCATATTTACATTATATCAGTTTACAACTAATGCAGAGGTACTACTACAAACTAATTACAGTATCATACATGCTAACTCGGCACTTGGATGGGTGACCATCCGGGCCGCCATGCGCTGTTGCTATTTTTCAGGGTGCACTCAGCCTCGTGATGCCAACTGAGGAGCTACTCGACCGAATAGTAGCGGCTTCGGCCAAGAATACCATCATAACGACCGGGAGAGCGTTGTGATGACCCCACGCCCCTCCTATCCACATCCTCCACTGAGGATGACACGACGGTCGGATGGTCCCGGTAGGCCACTCGTGGCCTGAAGACGGAGTGAGTGAGTACATGCTAACTACTACCACTACAGAAGATCCACCTGAAACAGAAAAGACTGATGTAAAGCTGAACAATTGTGTTTTGCAAAAAAACAACAAGTACGTGAACATATTTCTTTGAAGTGGGTGGTTCTAAACATTTTCCACTACCACAAGCAAGCATATATACATATAAACAATTAACTGGGTGGAACTCCAGTTCTGACTGGATGGCTAGTGGCAGTTGAAACTTAGAAACTACAATCTAATCTATAACCACTCACACATATGCACAAATGAAATGCAATAACTTGTTGTTTTCCTTTTTTGTGGCATATTAATTACTAATAACCATCAAATATATGCAGATTTTTTCTTGACAATTTTTCAGTTTTTAATTTTTTTGGTTTTCATGATTTTTTTCCTTGGCATATTTACACAGACATACATTTATTTCCTACCAAAGGCTCCACACTCATTCGAACACTCAGATGTACATGGAAGCATGCACACTTACACACACCACACAACACACTCATCCATTATTTATACTATGATAAAAGAGCCATACTATTCGATGCATAAACCCCCTCACCCCATTCACACACTCATTGTCTCTCTATCTATCTATCAACAAGAGTCCCCCACCCCTACATTCGCTTCAAGTAAATAGTGTGAATATGGGAGGGTTTCCACCCCATCCTCACAATGACTCTTTTTTCCTCATGAGGAGACAATCCGCCTTTAGAGTGCAGCGACCTTGTGATCGAATGATACTTTGCCAAACGATATCTGGATGAGCGCCTATGAACGCTGCGACCATACAGGCACTGCAAATAGTCATCAACCATAAGAGCTCGAGGTGGCGCACGTCTAACAGCCTTCGCCTGCCTCTGGGTGCCCCCATCTATTGTACGATATGCATACATATTGGACCTCAATCCCACAAACCCTACAATCGTCTTTCATGAGACCGATAACCTTCTTGTTCTTAGGAACAATACCATAAGGATTGTCGACCTCATAAGAAGACGTGTCGAATTCTTTACCGTTGCATCTAATTACTTCATATGAATATAAACCTGTCTGTATCCATATAAAGCAACTTTGGTTCTACGAAATGAGGTTTCTCAAACTCTTAGTGGAAGCGGTAAATGTAGAATTTGGAGATATCCAGTATGCACATCCCCAAATAAATAGCCTTCATGAACTCTACTGCAATCTTCGACATCTCCACAGCCACAAAGTTTTCATTGAAGATGGTGGCATGCTTAAAATATGTCCTGGCAATACACTTTCTCACGCTGTAACGCCCTTCCCATGCAGTTCTAATCAAAACATAGCATTCATTTCTTACATTCTGCATAGTTTTCGCGAAAATGGAATTGTTCATTAATTTATAAAAATCTTTTTCAAACGCATTACTCGCGACCGCCCTCTTTTCGGTATTTAGTTCAATATATTCCTTCAACCAGGGGGATTGCTTGAAGGAGATAGCCTGAGTGATTCTAACAAGCTTCAGCCCTAATCTGAGGCACTGCTTGAGGTCACGATAATGAATAATATACCTCTGCTTATCTCCAACCGTAGCCAACAGTTTACGGATGGTGCTTCCTCGCGGAATTTGTTGCTCTGGGCATAATGGCAAGTCGCTTGTCTCTCCTTGCAAATTATTAGGATATGTAATTTCTCCCTCAAGCACATACCTTACATCAGGATCGGCTGCAAGACCCATTATTTGTCCACCTAATCCCTTCAATTTGTTTTCGGGCACACATCGAAACCCATCAACCAGCAGTGGCTGCATCATCGCCTGCCCGTATAAGTTGTTGACATCTAAGTACATAATGTAACTGAAATCAAGGGATGCGTTAAACTCAGCACCCATCTGCGGATTATGTGGCTTGGCATGCCTTTGAAAGCATTGACAAAGTCCCCCACGGTTCCCTCGCTCAAAAAATAGAAGCGTTGCAGCGACAGTCAAAAGTTCGATTTTTTTTATTTACGAGGGCAGTTCAATAAGTAATGCAACACATTTTTTTTCTCGGCCAATTTTGGTTGAAAAAACCGGAAATTTCTTGTGGAATATTTTCAAACATTCCCGCTTCGTCTCGTACAGTTTCATTGACTTCCGACAGGTGGCAGCGCTGTACGGAGCTGTTAAAATGGCGTCTGTAACGGATGTGCGTTGCAAACAACGGGCAGTGATCGAGTTTCTTTTGGCGGAAAACCAGGGCATCTCAGATATTCATAGGCGCTTGCTGAATGTCTACGGTGATCTGGCAGTGGACAAAAGCACGGTGAGTCGTTGGGCAAAGCGTGTGTCATCATCGCCGCAAGGTCAAGCAAGACTGTCTGATCTCCCGTGTGCGGGCCAGCCGTGCACAGCTGTGACTCCTGCAATGGCGGAGCGTGCGAACACACTCGTTCGAGATGATCAACGGATCACCATCAAACAACTCAGTGCTAAACTTGACATCTCTGTTGGTAGTGCTGTCACAATTGTTCACCAGTTGGGAGATTCAAAGGTTTGTTCCCGCTGGGTCCCTCGTTGTCTAACCGAACACCATAAAGAGCAAAGGAGAACCATCTGTGCGGAATTGCTTGCTCGTCATGCGGCTGAGGGTGACAATTTCTTGTCAAAGATTGTTACAGGCGATGAAACATGGGTTCATCACTTCGAACCTGAAACAAAACGGCAATCAATGGAGTGGCGCCACACCCACTCCCCTACCAAGAAAAAGTTTAAAGCCATACCCTCAGCCGGTAAAGTCATGGTTACAGTCTTCTGGGACGCTGAAGGGGTTATTCTGTTCGATGTCCTTCCCCATGGTCAAACGATCAACTCTGAAGTGTATTGTGCTACTCTTCAGAAATTGAAGAAATGACCTCAGCGTGTTCGTAGGCACAAAAATCTGAACGAACTTCTCCTTCGTCATGACAACGCAAGACCTCACACAAGTCTTCGCACCCGAGAGGAGCTCACAAAACTTCAGTGGACTGTTCTTCCTCATGCACCCTACAGCCCCGATCTCGCACCGTCGGATTTCCATATGTTTGGCCCAATGAAGGACGCAATCCGTGGGAGGCACTACGCGGATGATGAAGAAGTTATTGATGCAGTACGACGTTGGCTCCGACATCGACCAGTGGAATGGTACCGTGCAGGCATACAGGCCCTCATTTCTAGGTGGCGTAAGGCCGTAGCATTGAATGGAGATTACGTTGAAAAATATTGTTGTGTAGCTAAAATATTGGGGAATAACCTGGTGTATTTCAATGCTGAATAAAACAACCCCTGTTTCAGAAAAAAAATGTGTTGCATTACTTATTGAACTGCCCTCGTAGCATAGCATCCCAGGACAACCCAGGTGAAATGTAATAAAAGGCGGGGTCCAGAGAGTATGTGGCCATACATACACTCCTGAACTTTTCGACGACATCTGCAAGCAAACACACATCCGTGTCCATGTATAGTCTTGCATATTCTCCCAAATTGAAGATGATGAATTCCCGCCAGACATTCATGGCATGCTCAATATCTGCTGTAGTTACGGCATCGCCTGTGAGAGTACTGGTAAATGCAGATATGTCGAGAAGCCTTGTTTCATATTGTTTTGCTATACTATCACCATACTCGTATGCGAAAACTCCTTTCCTAGCCGCAAGTTGGAACTTTTCCAAATCAGGAAATGCAGATCGAGTGATGCATATCATCCCGAGGTAAAGTTTCAACACGTTTATGGAGTGATGTCTGCATAAAGCGTAAAGAGTCAAGGAAGTGGAGCATAATTTTTGGCGTCATTCGTTTTGAGAAAGAAATGTACTTCTCAACACTTTCAGGGAGTCCACTGACGTGATCTTTCTTCATACCGAAATGAGCCAAGTGGTCAACGATAAAATGAGCGTCATATCCACTCAAATTATGACAAAAGACAGGTATGTGCCTTGGTAACTTATACTTGAAATTGCTTGCGTTGTGAGCTGCGCCATGGAACTTTCCCGTAAGATGGCAATGATCTCTACCGGAAGTTTCCGCGTTTCTACCTAAGGCTCGCCCACAAATATGACAATTAACCGCCTTTTCATACAATTTACCATCTTCCTTTGATTTGGTCATGGGAATTTTGGTGCTGTAGAGCTTATCAACTTCCAAAGAAAGTTTTTGAAGCTCAGTGAGGAGCCAAACCGCAGGATTGTCCCCAACATAACACTGGTAGTGTTTAAGTTGAGAATCATATCCGCATACAACTTGGAACACTGCCGCATAAGGTACATGTTTTTGTGTGAAGGTTGTATGTGAGGCTAAGGGGTTCCCTACACACGAGTAATAGGAGCCAGCAGACATTCAAAGTCGACATAAACTACAAAAGGACAGTGCTGCTGGTGGTGAGCATTTTGAAATTTAATGAAGTTATTTCCCTCTGTGATCATAATGACACGTACCAGGTCCTTGGAAGCACAGTCTAATTGATGTACAGCTAATAACTCTTCTTATGAAAAATAATTCAGACACCTTAAACATATATGCTACTTATGCCAGTTGTTCTGATGATGGTCGAAGTAGAGAGGATATAAAATGTAGACTGGCAATGGCAAGAAAAGCGTTTCTCAAGAAGAGAAATTTGTTAACATCGAGTGTAGATTTAAGTGTCAGGAAGTCGTTTCTGAAAGTATTTGTATGGAGTGTAGCCATGTATGGAAGTGAAACATGGACAATAAATAGTTTGGACAAGAAGAGAATAGAAGCTTTCGAAATGTGGTGCTACAGAAGAATGTTGAAGATTAGATGGGTAGATCACATAACTAATGAGGAGGTATTGAATAGAATTGGGGAGAAGAGGAATTTGTGGCACAACTTGACAAGAAGAAGGGACCGGTTGGTAGGACATGTTCTGAGGCATCAAGGGATCACAAATTTAGCATTGGAGGGCAGTGTGGAGGGTAAAAATCATAGAGGGAGACCAAGAGATGAATACACTAAGCAGATTCAGAAGGAAGTAGGTTGCAGTAAGTACTGGGAGATGAAGGAGCTTGCACAGGATAGAGTAGCATGGAGAGCTGCATCAAACCAGTCTCAGGACTGAAGACCACAACAACAACAACATGCCACTTGTTACATAACTAGAAACAAAGGAGGCGGGACATGTTTTTGATCCAAACATAGTGATAATATCACCTTCAGAGAAGAGCAGCATGTTTACATGCAGCTCTCGCTCACCTGCAAATTTTGAGAAATGGAGGGGGCCGACTACAGTGTGCTTGTCTTGCTCATCTGACTTGTCGTTATTCTTCTCCAGGCCATAACCATGAACCGATGTGCCAGTATTCTGTGGCTCAAATTTGGGTATGTCCTGGATCTTGACAGGGAACTCTATACCATCAAAGTTATAATATGTCTTAATATCACTGACTTTGTAAATGCTCGGACCCTGCGCATGTTTCTTGTAATTTCTCTCACAAGCCAGGACTGACCATGCAAAACAAGCTTGATCCTTTCTATTTTCGACAATAATGTTTGACTGCTTGTTAGCTATATCCTCAGGGATCTTAACATAACTGGACCCTCTATTTACTGGATCATAGACATGTATATGGATGGCGAGGCGTGGTATACAGCTGAGTGCTTTAGCACACCCACGTACTTCCATCTCGGAAAATCGAGCCATAATAGCACTCGAGGTGGATTTATGGTACCATTCAGCAATGGATGTGCTCCGGAAAATAACCCCCGTTATCACCCCATATATAGTGCAGAGGTGTAGTCTCTGCGTCACCTGGGTGTTTTAGGGGATTGATCCAACTCGCAGTATAGTACTGCACTGCATTTAATGGCGTTTAATCTAGGATCGTCTAGGACTTTGAGGAGCTCAGTGTCCAAGACAGGGAGGCAAGCCTCTAAAAACCCGACCGGGTCGAGGTACCTCCCTCCCAGATTCTCAATCCTCATGAAAGAGATGCGCCCTTCAAAAGCCATATTCTAGGGGGATCACTGTACCATTATTCTGATGTACTTCACTATCAACAGGACGGGGGAGAGCACTACTACTAGCCACGGAATAATCAATATTGCTATTACTATTAGAGCTAGGAGTCCAGACCGTCCATGATGGGGCTGGTGATGGTGTGTCAGCTGTAAGGAGGGGTATACGCTTAGGCACATGCACCTTTCGTTGACAGCAGGGGTGAGCTACTGAGGAGGCGGTGGAGGCGGTGATGGTTGGCTGGAACAACCGGGCTGCAGTGATGTCCCCGGAGACTGACGTTCCCATTACCGACCGGGGGGGGGGGGGGGGGGGGTGGGAGACAGATGGACTGACTTGTCTTCTTCCTCTTCTTCTTCCCCCAGCTGAGTTGCTGATAGGTGTCGGAGGGCTTGCGTTGGTACAGGGAAGTGTGCTGCTGCTGCCGCCGCCTCTCACACAGCTGTGATAGGCGCTACGCACAGCGTAGTGTGTCTCTGTGGTGGTGAGCTGCTGATTCCCACCCCCGCAACCACCACTCCAGGTACACGGTATACTTTATGTGTTATGCTTGTAACATAAATAAGAAAAAATAAATTAAATGATCTAGATTTAAAAGAAAAAAATAATAAGACTAAATAATGGTAAACACCCACTCAGGAATATTCACCTCCTCGTGTAAAATGGCCATAATATTGCGCCTCTCGGATTCTTGTTGTTTATTTTGATCCACAGCAGCTGTCATCTCGTGAACTCAATCAGGGATTTCACCCCTGCCTTGGACGACATCCTTGGCATCCCCCTCCCTATGCACGGAATGATCTAGAAAGAAAAGAAAAGAATATGTGTAAGAAAGCTCAATCTATACACTTGGAAAACCAATATTTATTAGAGGAAATTATTTTATCTAAGAACTACGTTTTTTAGAAATGCACTTACATTCGCACTGTGCTTCTACCCTCTCGACGTCTAGCTGATGGGCTAGCTCAAGCAACATGTGCGGTATGAATTCTAGAACGATGGAAAAGACAGTATAATATCCAGTATGAAGAAAAAAATCTCTGTACCACACACATACATACACACACAATAAGTTAAAGGGTGCAACAGTCTGTGGTCCAAAAACAAATATAGCACACACAAAAACCATTTAAGGACGCAGCATTCTGTGTAGAGTGAGGTCCAAAACAGATATAACATGGATACATTGAACACAGAGACATTGAACACAAACAATCCGTTTAATGATGCAGCATTCCGTGCAGAGTGCGGTCCAAAACAGATATTTTACAAACAACACAAAACACAGACATAGAATCTTTAGTTAAAGGACGCAACAGTCTGTGTAGAGTGCGGTCCAAAACAGATGTAACATAGAAACATAGAACACAGAGACAATGAACACAAACAATCCGTTAATGACGCAGCATTCTGTGTTAGAGTGCGGTCCAAAACAGATATAACATAGAGACATTGAACACAGAGACAATGAACACATAAAATCCGTTAAAAGACGCAGCAGTCTGTGTAGAGTGCGGTCCAAAACAGATATAAGACACACACACAAAATCAGTTAAAGGACGCAGCAGTCTATGGACTGTGGCTCAAACCAATATTTGAACACTGAAAAGTACTTACCAGGTAATTGATCTTCATCTACTCGGCGGCGCTTGCCACTGTTGCTGCTGACGCTGTTGGTGCTGCCTGTACCCTTCATTATGCAGTCAAAAGTACAGCTGTTGAACACTGAACCAATTACAGAAGCAGACTGAGGGCGAGTTCGCTTGTGGTTTGGTTTATATAGGCTCTATGACGTTGAATCACATCACTAATGCAGTACCCAATAGGAGTGCAGCATTCTAGGTGTGGGGGGTGTGACGTCAAGAATGAATTATCACTGTCCTCCTAGTGCAAAAAAATTGAACTTCTCATTTGATCATTGAATATAAAGGTGGTACATTCAGTTATGGAATATCATTGAAACTGGATTGGAATTAAGTATTTAGGTAATTCATACGTTAGATGTGCGATGTGTGTGCCACATGTGTTCAGTTAGAAATGGTTAGCATATTTCCAAAAGATGATCTATGGCTCAGTATGAACATGCAGGCTTAGAGGCTATGACGTCAGCATTCGCGTGCTCACTGCTACACACGCGGCGTATGTCCCGTTATAAATGCGTGATGGAGAAGGCATTGCAGCATCTCTCTCTCTCTGATCACCTGACTAGAGGGGTGACGTGTGTATAATGTACAGCGACTAACGATCATGGATAATGTAATGGGATTGTGCTCTGGCTGTGTCCTACACCACATGGCGAAAAAATTGTTTGCCGCCATCTTGGATAACGGTACTTGCGTCATCAGCTGATGTCACGGTAGCACCCTCTGGTGCTGGTGCTGGGTACTAGGTCCAGCCCTTGTGGTGAACGCACTGTTTGCCGCCATCTTGGATTATGGTACTTGCGTCTTCACCTGACATCATAACCACCATCTTGGATGACGACGTCCTCTGGTGGTGGCACTGTGTACTAAGTCAGTTGGAGTCCGGACTTCGTGGTGAACACACCGGATGGCCGTACTGCTTGAAACTGTTTAAGTAAAAACTTATGTCCAAGTCCTTTTCACACATATCCTTAGGAGGAGGTGGCAGTCGGGTGACTGACGTTAGTACAAGTGTCCTTTCTTTCGCGCCATTTTCTTAGCTTAGTAGAGATACGCAAATCGACATTTCTTTACCGCCATAATTCAAACTTGTCGTCAGTTCATAGGAAGAAGTGGTGGCCGAGTGACTTAGGTTAACCCAAATGACCTATCTTCCCGCATGGTGTGATGCATTATCCTGTTGGAATTAGAACTTCTCGCCATTTTTCTAGGGGGAGGGGGGGCTGGCACTTTCCCACGAAAACTCAAACTCCCCACCCAAAGCCGCCATCTTGAATGACGTCATGGCCACCATCTTGGAAGATGTCATGCACTGTTGCCAAGTCTACACGCCGCCATCTTGGATGGCGCCATCGCCGCCATCTTGGATACATCTGGCAACAATGCAGAGTCAGCTCTTGTCTGGTTTGTCCCAATACTGAGGGCATAACATTTATTCCATTCTGTGTTGCTTTATGGGAAACATAGGTCGATTTCTTCAAAAACATCAAGTGAGGACTGACTTCTGCCCTCCAATTAAGACACAGGCACTGCTTGGTGATGTGAAGGACGATCTAGGACTACAGATATCTGGAGTCTACCAGATCCCCTGGGAATGTGGCATTACTTACATAGGTCACACGGTGCGTATTGTCATAGATCGTTACCAAGAACATCAACGGCACACCAGACTGCAGCAGCCTAAGAAGTCGGCGATTGCTGGACATTCCCTCTCGGAATTACACAGAATGATTTACGACCTGACGAAGGTTCTGACACAGATGTTCAAATACTGGGACTGTGCCATCAAAGAATCTGTCGAGATTCGAGTACGGGAACTGCAGATAAACTGAGATAGCAGTTACATCCTTAGTAAGGCCTGGGAACCCGCTTTGAATCTGATTAAAAGTAGAAAGATGACATCCCACCATGAACTGACTTCGAGAACAGGTAGAGACACTAAGAAGACGCCATCGGCAAGTGCTCCTGTGCGCGGTCCGTGAACCAAACGGATGCTGGACACTCCGCGCCCACGCGTGGACCACTTTGGGAACACCTGGAGGGGAGGAGGAGATAAAAGCCCGGCGCCTCGGCATTCGGTTCGTCAGCGCACGTGGTAGTCGCTTGCCGAAATATTGTGCCCGTTGGACACTACCACCGGGCTGTTCACCCATGAAGTCTTTCATCATCTCAATGTTGATGGGACATTAACCCTAGTCCCCCTTCCTTCCTTCAAAGCAGGCGAATGGTGGAGGGGAGGGCGACGAAGCTGCAGTTGTAGACTGTTGTTGGTTTTTGCAGTAGCTGTAATAGTAATTTCTAATGTTGCTGGTGGAATTCCCACTGGGTTTTTTGCTGTTGCTGTTGCAACTACAATTGCTGCTGCCACAAGTTAACAAACTCAGGCTCAAACAACGTATCTCTAGGATGGACTAAGAACAGTATTATGAAAAGGATAAATTGCTACTCACAATTCAGAGGCGACTTTGAGTCACAGACAGGCACAATGAAAAGACCGCTCTATGTTCATGGTTTTAGCTGAAAGGCCTTCCAAACTAAAAAACATACAGACATTCACATAAGTGCAACTCTCTCTCACACACACACGATCATAGTCTCCAGCCACTGTGGCTGGACTGCAGACTGCAATTGAACCTGATGGGAATAGCAATCAGCATAGGTGGTCAGGCTAAGTGGGAGACAAAGTGTGGGGAGAGGGAGAGATAGGAGGGACTAGGTGGGGACAGAGTAAAGCTACTAAGTGCACTTGGGAGGTTTGAGGAGGAGGAATGGGCAGAAGAAGGTGGGAATGGGAGTGAAAAAGGAGAGAGCTAGAGAGTAGGAACAAGACTTCTGGATGTGTTGGTGGAATAAAAGGCTGTGTAGTGGTGGAGTGGGAGCAGAGAAGGGGGATGGATGGGGGAAGGACAGGGACTAGTGAAGAGTGAGGACAGGAGGCTTATGAGAATGTCAGATATATTGCAGAGAGAGTTTCCACCTGTACTATTCAGAAAAGATGGTGTTGCTAGAGAGGATCCAGGTGGTGTAGGCTGTGAAACAGTCATTGAAGTGAAGTACATCTTGTTGGACATCTCCTATGCCATCAAAGACAGCATTATCTGTAAAACAGTCATGTCATTTACCAACTAAGCTATGATCATGAGCTACTTTCTACATGGACATGACAACTAACAATTTGCTGTATGCATGAGTGGCCACCAATAAACTGTGGCCATAAGATGGGTGGATCATCCTGTTACTGAACATGCTGGTCAACACAATGTGCTTCACATTCTGCACCACCTGCATCCTCCCTACTAACACCATATTTTCTGAATTGCGCAGGTGAGGACTCTCCCCGCAATATATCATATGTTCCCATAACCCCCTCCCCCTGGGTATCAACCTTCACTTGTCTCTGTCCTTCAGCCACCTATCCCTTCCTCTGCTCCCCCTGCAGCACAACACACCTTCTCTTCTATTCTACTAATGCAACCACTAGTCATTTTCCCCTTCTCTACTTCTCTCCTTTTCCTCTCCCCCTCCCACTTCCAATCCCCTCCCCCAACCTCTCACATGCAACTAGGAGACCTAGTCTGCCACTACCACGTCCCTGCACACTCCCATGAGCAGTACTATACCTTCCCCCATCCCCACCCTGCTATCCCTCCACTCGCCTCCCCATGCCTTCTCCTTGCCCCCATCACCTACGCCAGATAGCTGTTCCCATCAGGTGCAAATGCAGTTCACAGTCTGGCCACAGTGGCCAGAGAGAGCGATCATGTGTGTGTGTGTGTGTGTGTGTGTGTGTGTGTGTGTGTGTGTGAGAGAGAGAGAGAGAGAGAGAGAGAGAGAGAGAGATGCGCTTAAGTGAATGTCTATGTGTTTCTAGTTTGAAGGAAGCATTTTGGCCGAAGGTCTAAATGTATGGTAGTTTTTTTACTGTGCCTGTCTGAAATTTAGGATTCATGCTTCACTGGAATAGTTTCACTGTAAGAAAGTACTTGCCATCACTATTCTATCCTTATCTGCATAGATAGAACACATTTGAGGATCACTCGTACTTGTAGTGATGCATAGACCTGTTGAATGAAAAGACGGATCCTTAGGTTGGGACCGCGTTGTTGACGAAGTGAACAGCTAACCGAAAACAAAGTCAAAGACGTAGAAAAAATAGTCATAAGCGTACACATACAGTCCAGGAAGCAAGCCAAACCAATGGCGTAATATCTGCAAGGTCAAACACTCTACTCATCAATGGCTGCTTAAAAGAACTACCGAGAGCGACTGGCAAGTTCTTGGCTGCGGGATTTACAGGCACTTTTGCGTCTGTGGATGGCACCACAGTATACGTTGGCGACAGAGTTATATCACTTCCGTTTAGGATCGGAGACTGTTACAGGGTACTAGTACTATTGATTCAGTGCAGCAGACATCATATTCGTTTAGGCATATTTAGCTTTATTGTTTTATAACTTCTGGTATGTCGTGTCAAGGAGATTTATTGCAAACACAGTTTATGAAACATCAGTGATACAAGCCTTCAAGAGAGGCTATGATAACCGAGCCATAAATGAAAATCGTTCGTCTCTAGCATAGTGTAATGCATAATGTCGTGGATTACAGAGTTGAAGGAAGTTGGTTTGTGCCCCACTATATGCCGCTTTTATTTTCAACTTAACGTTGTTAACACATTCTGGTACTTTCTTACCAAAGTAATACAGTAACGTTCTGCAATATCGATGTTATTCACATTTCCGACTGATTAAGAAATAAATATTCGGGTGCTCATTTCTGAATATGTAGTGATTTCATAGTGTTGG
The DNA here is from genome assembly GCF_021461385.2 of Schistocerca piceifrons. NCBI lineage: Eukaryota > Metazoa > Arthropoda > Insecta > Orthoptera > Acrididae > Schistocerca > Schistocerca piceifrons. The sequence goes on along the minus strand of NC_060138.1, from coordinate 1,134,322,760 downwards.
TTAGGCAGGAACCTAAGAGCGCAGCTTAAATTGCTGTGAGTGAAACGATGAGCCATAACATTCACATTCTTCAATTCACAAATAATTTGCAGTTTATTTCGTACCAAACACAAAGAGCATGAAGAGACAGATACTTTACATGTTACAACCAATCGCACTTCCCGTCGGTATATTTCTGCCATTAATGACACATCAGTCCAAAGTGTCATGCCTATGACTGCTGTACCCTGAGTGTGTAGTCTGAGTATCTCTGACCTGTCTTCCATATCGATACTTGGTCTGGTTGGGGTATCCGGATCACTGTCGGACACTAAAAGGCTGGCGGATTTCATTAGAACAGAATAACTTCGTTAACTGGTAAGTGAGACTTGTATTTGTGGTTTGCCGGAATTCTGAATTCAAGAATTTGTGATCTGAGCGGGAAAGGAGGAAGATACGAATCTGATAGCGAGTGGTTTCAACTGCTCCATTGCCCATCTGTCCTATATCGTTGTCACAATTTTCTTAGGTAAATTAGTTACTTCTACTAAGACTGAAACTACTACAGAAAGTGTTATAAATAAATGCATAAAAAATTAAACAGCTACACTTTAATAAAAATATAAAACACAATAACTAACTGTTACATCTTTTTATAAATTAGTTCTATCCTCCTGTCCTTTTTCTGGATGTAAACATCGATAACATGACATATGAACTCCTGCAGTTTGGTTGAATATTTCACAACCCCTTGTCTTAAGCCAAAATCGCCAAGTCTAACTGTCTCCAACTGTCATTGTGTTGCGAAGTTAGTTTTGATCGCATGTTAATGTACTATACTCCTTTATCATGATACAGTGGTTGTTAGAATTGCAAGAACCAACGACAGTTATTCGAGACATTCACAGAAAATTTATTAATCCATTGTTTATAATGGATTTAAGGTGGCCTTGAGGCTATAGACGTTTATCCTCACTGCTGCAAATAAACGTTAAGTTCTCCTTTCAGTTTTTCACTGTCAAAGAAAGAATATATTTTAAGAAGTTTCTCGACTTCACATATCAGAAAATTGTTCAGTCTGCTATAACCTGACAACTTTTTCTCATTTATAACTTCAGTAAAATCTGTTTCATGAAAGCCCTGGAATCTAGTTTCCAATTTCCTACTACTATGAGTAGTAGAGCAAAGAGAGCTTCAACCTCACATTGTGTGTTGTCTACATCAGGGGCAAGCATACATTCAGGGGCAAACTTATTGTTCTCTTTTAATGAGAGATCGTCAATCTATTGTTCTGTTAAGTGAGTTAAGACCGCCTGTGGATAGGTGTCCATTCTATTGTGAAACAAGCATATGTTCAAGCTCTCTTTATTCATTGCTACGAACATCAGTTGAAAATAATCCTCCTTTATGCTTTCAAAAAGTTAAGGAAGTAAAATTTTTGTGGCAAATCTGTCAGGATTACATGCATTTTTAGCCATTCCAGCAAAAGAAGTGAACTTCTAAGAGAAAGGGGATTTAAACTACAAAGTCCAAGTGAAACAAAGTGGAATTTTCATTCACAACCTGTACAGACCACCGTTCTTCACTATACAGAACTGAGAGCAGCATTTAATGATGTGATAAATAGTTAAGGGTCCGATGATAATTCTTTACATCGAGTGATTGGACTAAGCAGTATACTGGACGATCAAACTTTTCTTTTTTACTGCAGCTCTGTAGTTCGATTTTCCAATGTAGAAGTATCTCGTTTGACATCTTGCAAAAGAAAACACTGTGGACATAAGACGCTGACAGCTCGAAACTGAAAACTGCATTAAGGCTGTTGGAAGACTAAGATGTGAGAAGTATCTGAAATTAATTTTCATGAGACAGAGGCAACTGTTCTGAAACCGAGAAGGCGAGCATTCGAAATAGACACAGTAGTAGTAGGGTAAAGCATCACCTTACATTGTGGGTTGCCTATGTCAGGGGAGAGTATACATTCAGGGGCAAACGCATTGTTCTCTTTTGATGACAGTTCCTTAACCTATTGTTCGGTTAAGTGATTTGCCATGTCACCCACACCCCTCCCCCCTCCCCCATAGAACCCCAGCACCGCTTCTGATATCAAATTAATTGATTAATTAATTAAATTGATTGAAAAATGGTAGGAAATAGCTCAATATTGCCACTTTTGTTATTCACAAGCTGTTTCTGGTTATTCGAATAGCTTCTACCTACCACTGTATCAATTTGATTGACTAATTAATTAAATCGATGTACTTCAGTTTTCCTTGCCCCTCTCTTGTGGAAATATCGACTGATTGGTGGAAATCGATTGCAGTGTATGGACTATTGTTTTTAACATTTTAGACAATATGTGGAATATTGTGTATTTAAACAATTTACAGGATACAAGGTGGTGAATAGAATATAGTTTATTTAAAGAATTTGTCAGGTAATCGATTGCAGTGTGTGGAATATTTAAACACTTGAGCTGTTCATTTGTTCCATTCGAGTAAGGAAACACGTAATTACACTGTCACAGATCACTTAAACATATCCGAAAAACGTTCTCCCGTCTCACTGTCCATGCAGGCTGCCCAGAGCCAGGGTGCACCAGTGGACTTACAACCACCAGCAGTTTGCAGTACTGCTGTCGGCTGCCACACAGCTCTGTGAAGTACTGCGCTAACCCCCAGAACGAAAACACACATTCTGTCCATGTCCTCTGCAATCTGAAGTGGACATGTCCTGTTTCTGCATGCATAAACCAACCTGTTGGATACCAGCACATGTGAGACTCCTTCCTTCCAAGGCAAATGTCTGACTGGGAATCGATCCAGAATTACTGATGAAGTCAATAAATAATTAATTTCTGGTCACATGATTGTGATTAGGGGATATAAGGCGGATGTAGTAAGTATTTCACACACACAAATTGATCATGCCATGAATCTAGTAACAGGCTGACTCGAAGCACATGTTGAAAAATATTTGAACTAAATGTTGCATACAAAGAATGAGAGAGAGAGAGAGAGAGAGAGAGAGCTGTAGTTTTCTTTGCAAATAACATAGAAACTAGCATGTGAAATTGAAAAAATTACACTTGTTCATCCCATCATGGATCCTAAATTGCTCCATCCTTCCTGGCGCACTTTCTTTGTGGTGCACTTGCCATTGAACATGAACTGCTTCATGAGTTATTAAATCTGGTGCCGAATATCATATCTTGAAGCTGTCACAAATTTTGCATCAGAAGGTGTGCCACAAGAAAATTAATTAAATTGTTAATATAGACATTTAAACAATATGCTTGACACACACACACACACACACACACACACACACACACACACGCACACACACACACACACTTGGTTTAAAACTACTAGAAGTAAAAAGTGCGATACTGCTCAGTAATTTGCATGCGTAAAGAATACTGTTATGCTTTTGACAAGAAATTTCATTAAATAATCCAAACCTATTATACTTGACGTCACAACTGGAATTGATGATATATGAAATGTTTTTTGGAATTTCAAATTTTGTCGTGAATTTATACAATCACAGTTGTGGAATTTCCGAGCACTACAGGTCTGCTACGTGTATTTTCCTTTTAATTTACTATGGAATTCCCAAGTCGTTTGTTTCTCTCAGCTACACTAGATCAAAGAAGGAGGGAGGAAAGGGTCTATCATGTGATAGGATAGTAACAACAATAAATACCACTGTGATATATTAGAAACACGATCCATTCCATAGCTGTGTAAAGGGGGTGGCTATTCTTTTGGCTTCCTAGTTTATTCTACTTTTCAAGGTGCATGTATTTCATATAAGGAAAGTGGATAGTCGTGTGACCTTGAAAAGTGGCCGAAACTAGGTAGCCAAAAGCGTAGCGACCTCCTTTTTGTACCTATATGATTATTCAGTTACATACAGCTGGCGTGCTGAAAGGGACAAACAGAAGTCTACTGTATGGTTGGAATAAAGCATTCTTTACATTCAAGCTGAGGTTTCTAAATATCATGGTATTCCTTCCTGAAAATTCAGCTCCTGCACACACATTATAGGATGTAATCAGGTATGTATCATTAATCGCTATTTCTCACACATGTAACAAACAAAATCTTTGCACGATGCTCTAACAGGCTCTTTTGTTTTTTCATAGCAAACTCAATTTTGCCAGCTGCAACAACAGATCCGTCTCACAGTGATCCTCCTCCTGCTCCAAAATGTTAAATAGGAATGGTGCTTAGCGGCAGGAACTTAAAATGTGCTTTGACTCGATACAGAACCGTTTTGTGGTTTCTCCACCCATTTTCATGGCCCCTGAATGGATGTACTCTAGTATTTATCACACGCAATGATTTCTTAGTCAGGGGAAATTTGCATGATCTACGTGGTAGGTCTATGGCAGCTATGCATGGAATGCAATGACACCCGACTTGGCGGTCTATATACAGGGTGGTCCATTGATAGTGACCGGGCCAAATATCTCACCAAATAAGCCTCAAACGAAAAAACTACAAATAACCAAACTCGTCTAGCTTGAAGGTGGAAACCAGATGGCGCTATGGTTAGCCCACTAGTGGCGCCGCCATAGGTCAAACGGATATCAACTGCGTTTTTTAAAAATAGGAACCCCCATTTTTATTACATATTCGTGTAGTACATAAAGAAATATGAATGTTTTAGTTGGACTACTTTTTTCGCTTTGTGATGGATGGCGCTGTAATAGTCACAAACGTACAAGTTCGTGGTATCACGTAACACTCCACCAGTGCGAACGGTATTTACTTCGTGATACATTACCCGTGTTGACATGGACTGTTTACCAATTGCGGAAAAGGTCGATATCGTGTTGATTGTGATCAATATGCCCAACGGGTGTGTGCTCGGTATCCTGGACGACATCATCCAAGTGTCCGGACCGTTCACCAGATAGTTACGTTATTTAAGGAAACAGGAAGTGTTCAGCCACATGTGAAACGTCAACCACGACCTGCAACAAATGATGATGCCCAAGTAGGTGTTTTAGCAGCTGTCACGGCTAATCCGCACATCAGTAACAGACAAATCGGAAATCTCAAAAACATCGGTGTTGAGAATGCTACATCAACATCGATTGCAACCGTACCATATTTCTATGCACCAGGAATTGCATGGCGACGACTTTGAACGTCATGAACAGTTCTGCCACTAGGCACAAGAGAAATTACGGGACAATGACAGATTTTTTGCTCGCATTCTATTTAGCGACGAAGCGTCATTCACCAACAGCGGTAATGTAAACCGGCATAATATGCACTATTGGGGAATGGAAAATCCACGATGGCCGTGACAAGTGGAACATCAGCGACCTTGGCAGGTTAATGTATGGTACGGCATTATGGGAGGAAGGATAATTGGTCCCCATTTTATCGATGACAATCTAAATGGTGCAGTGTATGCTGATTTCTTACGTAATGTTCTCCCGATGTTACTACGAGATGTTTCACTGCATGACAGACTGGCGGTGTACTTCCAACATGATGGATGTCCGGCACATAGCTCGCGTGCGGTTGAAGCGGTATTGAATAGCATATTTCATGACAGGTGGATTGGTCGTCGAAGCACCATACCATGGCCCCCACGTCCCCGGATTTCTTTCTGTGGGAAAAATTGAAGGATATTTGCTATCATGATCCACTGACAACGCCTGACAACATGCGTCAGCGCATTGTCAATGCATGTGTGAACATTACGGAAGGCGAACTATTCGCTGTTGAGAGGAATGTCGTTACACGTATTGCCAAATGCATTGAGGTTGACGGACATGATTTTGAGCATTTATTGCATTAATGTGATAATTACAGTTAACCACGCTATAACAGCATGCGTTCTCAGAAACGATAAATTCACAAAGGTACATGTATCACATTGGAACAACCGAAGAAAATCTTCAAACGTACCTATGTTCTGTATTTTAATTTAAAAAACCTACCTGTTACCAACTGTTCGTCTTAAATTGTGAGCCATATGTTTGTGACTATTACAGCGCAATCTATCACAAAGTGAAAAAAGTGGTCCAACTAAAACATTCATATTTCTTTACATACTACACGAATATGTAACAAAAAATGGGGGTTCGTATTTTAAAAAAACGCAGTTGATATCCGTTTGACCTGTGGCAGCGCCATCTAGCGGGCCAACCATAACGCCATCTGGTTTCGCCCTTCAAGCTAGACAAGTTTCGTTCTTTGTAGTTTTTTCGTTTGACGCTTATTTCGTGAGATATTTGGCCTAGTCACGATCAATGGACCACCCTGTATATACAAGATGCCACTGTGTGTTCACTGGATTTACGAGTATAAAAATACTAAAAGATTTCGTGAAAATTGAGAAATCGATAAAATAAAAAAGACACTAGGACTTTTTAAATTGTAATTAGATGCTGTATTCATCGACAAATATGAGACAGCACGATGCTCTTTTGCTACTGGGCAGTGCTAAACATCGCCCATGTTGTGCGAGTGTGGACATATGTTCCGCCATATCACCTGACATTTGTCCGCCCCGGCAGCTGAGTGATGACGGCACGGTAGCTCAGCGTGCTCGGTCAGAGAGCTGGTTGGCCTCTGTAATAAAAAACTGAGTGGAAGGATCAACCAACGAACTTGAACGGATGTCTTGCGACGTCCGCAACGACAAAAACACAACGATCAACAACGAACAAACTGTAAAAAAAAAAGAAAAAAAAATGGTCTGCGTGACAGAATGTCAATCCTAAGGGCCCGGGTTCGATTCCCAGCTGGATCAGGGATTTTCTCCGCTCTGGGACTGGGAGTTGTGTTGTCCTAATCATCATCATTTCATCCCCATCGACGCGCAAGCCGCCAAAGTGGCGTCAGATCGAAAGACTTTCACCCGGCGAATGGACTACTGGATGCAACGCTCTAGTCACACGACATTTATTTTTACCACACATTTGTGGGAAGTAATCATACTACTATTCATGTAAAAAAATCTAGTAAGAATATCTAGTCAAAACGGAAAGATAGATTTGACATGGTGAATTGTGATTTCAATGCATTGAGGAGTATATCCAAGCAAAAGGTGTGATAAACCTATTTTGTAAACAATTTTACAATAAAGGAATACGAAGGTTCAACTGGATCTGCTATGGTGTACAAACAGGAAGTGCAATGCAGCTGTAACAAAATGGATACACAGAACGTCTCCTCGTTGGCTCCCCTAAGCACAGTCTCACGTTTGCTTTGTTGCACTATTGACTGCGATGTTGATTACAGTACATCAACCTGTATAGGTTATGTCTTCCCAAAGCTTTCGTCTGCAGGAGTGCTGCTGAGTGTCCCTTAGTGTGCCGGCCGCTATGGCCGAACGGTTCTAGGCGCTTCAATCTGGAACCGCGCGACCGCCACGGTCGCAGGTTCGAATCCTGCCTGGGGCATGGATGTGTGTGATGTCTTTAGGTTAGTTAGGTTTAAGTAGTTCTAAGTTCTAGGGGACGGACGACCTCAGATGTTAAGTCCCATAGTACTCAGACTCCTTTGATTGTCGCGTAGTACCAGACACCTGTGCTTTACAGCACTTGTTTGAGACCGTCTTGGCAGTATGCAGCACCTTCAAGAAGTGCTGACTGGAATACTTAAACGTCAAATAATTCCCTAGAACTGAGGAGAATCGAGATGTCTAGCTGGAGTAAGTGTGGGGATACGATAATTCTTCTCGTGCTGTATACATATAAACGATAACTGCTCTGCTTGTCTGAAATGTGTATATGTTGTAGTGTAATGCTACTGTGGCTTATGTTCTGACATTTGCAAAGAAAATGGCTTCGTACAGTCATAAGGGAGGTACAGATTTGGCATGGAAAATTTCAATACATTGATAACCGTAAGGGGATGAAAGATTTTACATGGAAAATTATGTACGCTGCAGATGTTATTTCAAAGTGAGACTCGTTCCAGAACAACAGCCGTCAAGAGACATTTGCAGTACATCACTCAGTGTCAGACTGCAGCAGCAATCGTAATATTTAATTGTAATTACACTGATAAATGTGTGACTGATATCCTTGTGAGTCTGGAAATGGCCGTGGAAAGCATAGCAGCAAGCAAGCAGGTTGGGGCCAGAAACAGTAGCGCCTTTGCTCTGGGAGGGGAGGGTGTCCCATGCTTTGTACATCGGTTTGGAGAGTCCAAGAACGCTTCCGGGCAGCCACAGGTTATGACATTTTGGCTTGCGGCGAATAGTGAACTAATATGCGGTATGCGATGGGTGGGCTTCACAAACGCGCATGTTGCGAGTATACTCCGAGAAAATTTGAGAAGATTCAATATGACGTGTGTTGTTGCTGGGAATATTGATAGTGTTAAAACTCCTACCACTCAGGTCTCAGTGAACAGCCTCCACAGCTTGTGGTCCTCTCTCTGTCTGACACGTGCTTCCGTGGCTGCAGCCATGGCGGTCATGCATTTATGGCGATAGTTTTCTCTGGGCTCTGAGCATTGGTGGTGGCGCACAGGCACGCTGCTCTTAGACGTCCAGAAGGTGAATACGTGGGATGTAAGACTGTTTGCAGAGATCTCAGACACCTAGCAGTGAATGGATCATGTTTCTCAATACATCACAGTGAAATTTATTTTGTTGTTGTTACTATACTATCAGGCGGTAGACGCTTTCCTGTCTCTTTCTTCATCCTGTTGTAGCTCAGAATACCAATCAACTTAGGAATTCTACAGTATAGTATAGAAAATACAATTAGCAGATCTATGGTGCTCGTAAATTCCACAACTGTGTTGGTATAAATTTAAGCCAAAATTTGAAATTACAGCTATCATTTCATAATCACCACTTCCAGTCGTGACGTCAAATAATAATAGATCTGGATTATTTAATGAAATTTCTCGTCAAAAACATATCACTATTGTTTATGCACGCAAACTACTCTGTAGTGTCGATCTTTTTATTTTGGGTAATTTTAAACTGTGTGTGTGTGTGTGTGTGTGTGTGTGTGTGTGTGTGTGTGTGTGAAGAACATTTTTTAAATGTCTGCATGAACGTTTTAATTAATATGTCCTGCGGTACATCTCCTCAAGCAACATTAGTGACATCTTCAAGATATGATATTCGGAACCAGATTTAATTACTCCTTCAAGCAGTTTGTGTACAGTGGCAAGTGTACCACAAAGAAAGTGCAACAGGTACACTGGAAAAGTGTAGAGTCCATGGTAGGATGAAAACATGTAATTCTTTAAATATCCCATGCTAGTTCCTATATCATCTGCATAGCAAACCATAGCTCTCTCTCTCTTCATATACAACATTTAGTTCCGATCTTTTTCAAAGTATGTTTCGAGTCAGCCTGCTACTAATTTCATGACATCATCAATCTGTGTGTGTGAAGTAGCTACTGCTTCCGCCTTGTATCCCCTAATCATAATGATGTGACCAGAAATTAATTATTAATTGACTTCAGCAGTAATTCTGGATTGGTTCCCAGGCAGACATTTGCTTTGGAAAGAAGAAAAATGGGTCAAATGGCTCTGAGCACTATGGGACTCAACTGCTGAGGTCATTAGTCCCCTAGAACTTAGAACTAGTTAAACCTAACTAACCTAAGGATATCACAAACATCCATGCCCGAGGCATGATTCGAACCTGCGACCGTAGTGGTCTTGCGGTTCTAGACTGCAGCGCCTTTAACCGCACGGCCACTTCGGCCGGCGTGGAAAGAAGGAGTCTCACGAGCACTGGTATCTGACAGGTTGGTTTATGCATGCAGAAACAGGACATGATCACTTCAGATGGCAGAGGACGCCGACAAGGTGTGTGTTTTTGTTCCGTGGATTAGCGCAGTTCTTCACAGAGCTGTGGGGCAGCCGACAGCAGTGCAGCGAACTGTTGGTGCTTCTAAGTCTGCTGGTACACCCTGACTCTGGGTAGCCTGCGTGGTGGTGAGATGCGAGAAAGGTTTTCTGATATGTTTAAGTGATCTCTGACAGTGTAATTACATGTTTCCTTACTTGATCGGAACGAAAAAGCGGCGCAGTTGTTTAAATATTCCACACACTGCACTCGATTTCCTGACAAATTCTTTAAATAAACTATATTCCATACACCACTTTGTATCCTGTAAATTGTTTAAATAAACAACATTCCACAATTGTCTAAAATGTTTAAACAATATTCCATACATTGCAATCGATTTCCACCAACCAATCGATATTTCCAGAAAAGAGGGGCAAGGAAAACTGAAGTACATCGATTTAATTAATCACTCAATCAAATTCATACAGTGGTAGGTAGAAGCTATTCGAATAACCAGAAACAGCTCGTAAATACCAAAAGTGGCACAATTGAGCTATTTCCCGCCATTTTTTCAATCAATTTAATTAATTAATTAATTTGACACCAGGAGTGGCGCCAGGGTTCTGAGGGGGAAGGGGTATGGGTGACATAGGAAACCACTTAAGCGAACAATAGGTTAAGGACCTGTCATCAAAAGAGAGCAATAGGTTTGCCCCTGAATGTATGCTTTCCCCTGACATAGGCAACCCACAATGTAAGTTGATGCTCTCTTTACCCTGCTACTACTGTGTCAATTATTTCGAATGCCAGCCTTCTCAATTTCTGAATACTTGCCTCTGTTTCATTAAAATTAATTTCAGATACTTCTGTTGAATTTATAAGGCTCCCTCCACTATGCATTTTTGGAATAATTTCCTCACATCTTAGTCTTTCAACAGTCTTAATGCAGTTTTCACTTTCGAGCTGACAGCGTCTTATGTCCACAGTGTTTTCTTTTGTAAGATGTCAAACGAGACACTTCTATGACGGAAAATCGAAATGCAGAGCTGCAGTAGAAAAAGAAAAGTTTGATCATCCAGCATACTGCTTAGTCCAATCGCTCGATATAAAGAATTATCATCCGACCTTAACTAAAAGTTGCTCTCAGGTCTGTATAGTTAAGAACAGTGCTTTGTGCAGGGCGTGAATGAAAATTCCACTTTGCTTCACACGGACTTTGTAGTTTAAATCCCCTTTCTCTCAGAAGTTCACTTCTTTTACTGGAATGGCTAAAAAATGCATGAAAACCCGACAGATTTACCAGAAAAATTTTACTTGCATAACTTTTTAAAAGCATAAAGGAGGACTAGGTTCAACTGATGTGCATAGCAGTGGATAAAGAGAGCATAAGGATATGCTTGTTTCACAATAGAATGGACACCATAATTTTTCCCTGCCATTTGCACTGCAGCCATCATACGTTTGTGACACTAATTTGTTTTCATCGATATTCCTGCTGCTTAGTACTTGCACAAAACAGTGGCTATGCCTTGTGCACTCCAGTCTTTGGATACGTCATAAAACCCTTCGAATCTCTCTTGTATTTCTCCTGTTTCGTTATTTGCAAAACGAAGAATTAGGCTCATTTGACTCTAGTTGAGTCGGCTTGTACAGATACAAAACAATTATTTTTAAGTTCTCTTGACATCTGTCCTTTAACAAAAAGTGTAATACAAGCTATTAATTCATTCTGTATGTCAGAGAAAGTACCTTTAAATACTCCATCAGATGCTAAATGATATTTCATGTATGGTTCTTCTTCTGCCTAGAAATCCAAAAGTTGCAAACAAATTCCTTTATTTATTGACACCCCCGATTGCCATGACCACGAAGAGCTAACTCTCGCCGTGCTAAAAAGCAGATAGTTCAATAAGTCTTCATTATACTTCTGTTTCGAATAACCTTCACCTAATATTTCAAAGCTTCCAGGCGTGTTGCTGCTAAAGAGCATGATCAATTCTTGATCCACCTACTGATTGTACTTAACAGATGCTGTGTTCTGTGAAGTGGAACATTAATGCTTTTTAGCTTTCGAAAGGAAATTTTGAAGACCCTCTTCGCCTACTCCTCGCTTACGTCATTCATGGCCGTTATTTCTTATTCCACACAGTATACAGTAAAACCAAAAAAGATTGTTTCTTACAACGCTGCACTTGAATTGCACCATTGTGTTTGGAAACGTTTGAAAATGTTCCATAAAATTATTAATAAACAGATTTGGCGTCGGCTTTCGGTCTTTCACCAGGAGTTTATCTTCCAAAGAAAGACGAGAGAAGAATGCATGCTTTTCAATTCAAAAAATCAGCGGGTTATAATGAAACAAACGCATTGATGGCAGTCTGGTGTAGTCAGCAATACCATGTGTTACAAGATAATAATTTAAATATTAGACGACTTACAGTTTTTCTTTCGACAACACAATGACTAGTGGCTAGCGTTGCTGCCTTTGGGCCACGGGGTCTCGGGTTCGATTCCCAGCCGAGTTGGTGATTTTTCTCTGCCCGGGGACTGGGTGTTTGAGTCGTCCTCATAATTTCATCACCCTCATCATCATCATTCGTGACAGTGGCTCGATTGGACTATGGAAAAAAATTGAACTGTGTAAAAACTGGGACTTTGCACGGGTGTTGATAACCGCGCAGTTGAGCGCCCCAAAAACCAAACATCATCAGCATCATTCTGTCCAGCTTGCTGCTAGGGTACTAGACGATGGGAAGTAGCACTAACTGTTAGAGAACTGCTGAATGACTTGTTATTCTATTTAAGCGTGTATCCACCTGCTGGCGAGAAGCTGAAAAAAAAAACGCCAGCTTAAAAACCGCATCCACGTGAAAGAAACGGGCTTTGCGCATACCAGCTCGGAATTCCGGCTTGTTACGAAACAAGCCGGAATTCCGAGCTGGTATTGGTACAAAGCTAGAGGAGTGATGCACTATATTGGCGGGTGCACAAGCGAAGTTCATACGCAAAATATCTGGAAACGTTTACGAAGGTGCATGATCAGACCGAATTAAATTTATTTTGCACAAATTATTTTGGAATTGTTTGAGTTGGCTCAGCCGTAAAGTCTTAATGGTCGCTTCGCAACTGGTGATAATGATTACCGCCGATGACCAGCGGGCGAAAACGACGAATTGTGCACAAAACGTGGCCGGTACACAAAGCGCTGATAGGCGAATACAGCGATTGGTACTCGAAGCGACGACGGACAAAGATACATACCGACAAACACTGAAGTAACGCTAGAGAATGTAACTACGCTATGTGGTCGACGAACACAGATGGCAGTAATTTTAATTCAAGGATTTTAATGTATGTCTCTACGACAATTTTTGTACCAATTCTTCAGTAGACCCGTCACGTGCTAAAGATAAGACAAACGGTACAGCATCAAAACAATCGACGTTCAGCAATGTGAACGAAGGACGAACAAGTAATTCGCCAATTTCAACCACCTGGCGCATATCAACAAGCACACGGCTCTGTCAGCTAGCGACATCTGTTAAGCATGACCGAATACGCTAGCGTAGCCTACCGGTGGTTCACGTGATTACTACGGCGAAAGTTTGCCACAAGGCGAATGAAAGTATCAGCCCAGTGTTCATTAGTTTTTCTACGGATTTCGCAATATTCCGATGTGAAATATCATGTCGGCACCCTCTACACTGTCTTTATGCCAGGGGCAGGATCGCTGCGCAATTAGTGTGAAAATGTTATGAGACTTACCAGCACTGCCAGCGCTCTTGATTTATGCCACTCTTTCTTTTTTCCAATAAACTTACAGGATAGAATTTCCTTTTGCATATGTGAATCGTCCGGCGTAATAAAAAAATTATTTTCCGGTCACTGTGGAGCGAGCAATTGCCAATAGGCAAAGAGTTTGTAGTGCAAATACACACTATGATCGTTTAACCTAGATGACAAAAAAGGGCAACAAAAATTCAACTTTGAGTCACCTCATCCTTTAACGCTGTTCCATTTTAATAGCGACAGAAGTTAATGGAAACTTTCTTTTCTCATCTCGCGACACTTGACAGCAGAGCAAAAGCATTTGCGAATTCTTTACACGGCGAAAGCCGCAGGAAGACGGGTGTCGTACCGCTATTTTGACAGCAATAAAAGAAAATCATAGGAACAAAATTTTTCAAAACAAATCATAACCGTTTCTTTCTAGGGCATTACTTAAACCTTGGTTTTTATGTTCGATGTCTGTACCATACAACCACCATCTTATTACATACGTGGCACATGTCATGACTAAATCATTATATCAGAATACAGCATGAAATAACTGATAATAGATCGTACTGTCACATGACAGTAACTGGCAATAAATACATTTTAGACAACAGAGGAAAACAGATACAGAATCTGTGCAAATACTTTCTGAAATGAAACTCCTTGCTAATATTCCAATTACATAATAGACCTATATTCCACACGGTAAAAGTTAAACAACTAGTATATGCGGCGCTAACGCCTGGCAGAGTGCCCTTGGGATGGTTGAGAAGCCCTACATGGGAATAGGCAATTACAGTTCTTAAAAAATCCGTGATAATTCTCTAAGTTGTTACAGTTTCTAATAGGAGGAGGGTTCTGACAATAGTCGAAATAGTCGAATAATCTACACCTACTGATTACTCTGCAATTCACAATTAAGTGCCTGGCAGAGGGTTCATCGAACCACCTTCAAGTAATTTCTCTACCGTTCGGCTCGAGAACGGCGCGCGGTAAAAACGAGCACCTAAATCTTTCTGTGCGAGCTCTGATTTCTCTTATTTTACCATGATGATAATTTCTTCCTGCGAAGGTGGGCGCCAACAGAATATTTTCGCAATCTAAGGAGAAAGTTGGTGATTGAAATTTCACGAGGAGATCCAGCCGCAACGAAAAACGCCTTTATTTATGTGATTGTCACCCCAATTCATGTATCATGTCCGTGACACTCTCTCCCCTATTCCGCGCTAATACAACATGAGCTGCCCCTGTTTGAACGTTTTCGATGTCCACCGCCAGTTCCATCTGATGCAGATCCCACACCCTACAGCAGTACTCTAAAAGAGGGCGGACGAGTTCGGTGTAATAAGTCTGTTTAACAGACCTGTTGCACATTTCTAAGCGATCTGCCAGTAAATCGGAGTCTTTGGTTTGCTTTATCCACAACATTATCTATGTGATATTTCCAATTTAAATTATTCGTAACTGTAATCCCTAAGTCCTTAGTTGAATTTACAGCCTTTAGATTTGTGTGTGTCATTGTTCAGCCGAAATTTATCGGATTTCTTTCAGTACTCGTGTGTGACTTCACACTTTTCATTATTTAGAGCCAATTGCTAGTTTTCGCACCATACAGGTATCTTGTCTAAATGGTTTTGCAATTGGCAGAAGGCCTATTACTTCCCTGGGGAACGCCAGATATTACTTCTGTTTCACTCGATGACTTTTCGTCAATTGCTACCAACTGTGACCTTGAATACGGTCTCATAACTGTGCCGATATTCCACAGGCACGCAATTCATTGGAAAACTCTTGAGAAAGAAAGTGTTAAAAGCCTTTTGGAAATCTAAAAATATAGACTCAATTTGGCATTACCTGTCGATAGCACACACTACTTCATGAGAATAAAGAGGTAATCGTGTCTCACAAGATCGATATTTTCTGAATCCGTGCTGATTATATGTCAATAAATCGTTTTCTTCTGGGTAGTTCATGGTGTTCTAACACAGTTATGTTGCAAAACCCTACTACAAATCGGGATTACCGATACGGGTCTGTAATACAGCGGATTACTCCTATTTCCTTACTTGAGTGTTGGGGTGACGTGTGCAACTTTCAAGTTCTTAGTTCTTAGTGAGTTTTCGATTCGAATAAAACTCACACAGAAAGAATAGGTGACTTACATCACCTACTAAAGTAGGTTGAGTCTGAGTGAGACTGTGTGACGGCTGTCCGCTGATGTGGCTAAGGAAGTTGCTGCGACTGAACCGCTGTTGCCGTGACTGATGGGTGGGTGCCGTCAACTGCGTGACCAATCCGTAAAGCGCGATTTTCCAGGGGCAGATTACAGAAATGGCAGTCTGTGCTGCTTACTTGCATTTCTTCTCAGGCCTCTTTCCACGCACTGTATGCCTGGCCTTAAGTTGAGGTAATGTGATCGGATACACTGAAACAGGGGTTCAGACAAGTTCTCGGTTTGCTTCCTTTATAATGAGGACTTTGTTTGTCCCCTATTCTCTTTTCCACTTCGTCTGCATAAGCCAGTAGACGACAGAAATAATTACTAACTAGTGCGGAGAGACACATGAGTTGCGCTTGTTCGCTTTAATCATCATCTCGAATAATGAACGCCCGAGTGAAATTTTTTTGTCCACTCTTTATCGAGCACATGTCAGTCAGTCCCGTGTAATTTGGCTACGAGAAGGCAGTAGCGACGTGAATACAATATACTGAAGGTAAGCACTGCCTACCCCAGCGTGAACTGGAAACAATGGCGAAACTACTGGATGTTGGCCGCGCGGGGTAGCCGCGCGGTCGTGGGCGCCTTGTCACGGTCCGCGCGGCTCCCCCAGTCAGAGGTTCGAGTCCTGTCTCGGGCATGGGTGTGTGTTTTGTCCTTCGCGTAAGTTAGTTTAAGTTAGATTAAGTAGCGCGTATGCTTAGGGACCGATGACCTCAGCAGTTTGGTCCCATAAGACCTTACCACAAATTTCAATTTTACTGGATGTTGCAATTTAAAGTTGACAATTGCGATATTATATAATATTTCTGGATTAGTACTGCCGATTTTCATGGTCCTGAACTAAGTTCTACATGTGCATCCATAAACCGCGAGCCACCTTAGGGTGTGTAGTGAAGGGTATTTTTTTATACACTATGTGATCAAAAGTATCCGGACACCTGGCTGAAAATGACTTATAAGTTCGTGGCGCCCTCCATCGGAAATGCTGGAACTCAATATGGTGTTGGCGCACCCTTAGCCTTGATGACAGTTTCCACTGTCGCAGGCATACGTTCAGTCAGGTGCTGGAAGGTTTCTTGGGGAATGGAAGCCCTTTCTTCACGGAATGCTGCACTGAGGAGAGGTATCGATGTCGGCCACTGAGGCCTGGCACGAAGTCGGCGGTCCAAAACATCCCAAAGGTGCTCAAATGGTTCAAGTGGCTCTGAGTACTATGGGACCTAACTAACCTAAGGACGTCACACACATCCATGCCTGAGGCAGGATTCGAGCCTGCGACCCTAGCAGTCGCGCGGTTCTGGACTGAAGCGCCTAGAACCGCTCGGCCACCGCGGCCGGCCCAAAGGTGTTCTATAGGATTCAGGTTAGGACTCTGTGCAGGCCAGTCCATTACAGGGATGTTATTATCGTGTTAACCACTCCGCCATAGGCAGTGCATTATGAACAGGTGCTCGATCGTGTTGAAAGATGCAATCCCCATCCCCGAACTACTCTTCAACTGTGGGAAACAAGAAGGAGCTTAAAATATCAGTGTAGGACTTTGCTGTGATAGTACCATGCAAAACAACAAGGGGTGCAAGCCCCCGCTATGAAAAACACGACCACACCATAACACCACCGCGTCCGAATTTTGCTGTTGGCACTACACACGCTGGCAGATGACGTTCACCAGGTACTCGCCACACCCACACTCTGCCATCGGATCGCCACATTGTGTACCGTGATTCGTCACTCCACACAACGATTTCCACTGTTCAATCATCCAATGTTTATGCTCCTTACAGCAAGCGAGGCGTCGTTTGGCATTTACCGGAGTAATGAGTGGCTTATGAGCAGCCGCTCGACCATGAAATCCAAGCTTTCTCACCTCCCGCCTGTCATAGTACTTACGGTGGATCCTTATGCTGTTTGGAATCCCTGTGTGATGGTTTGGACGATGTCTGCCTATTGCACTTTACGATCCTCTTCAACTGTCGGCGGTCTCTGTCAGTCAACAGACGAGGTCGGCCTGTACGCTTTTGTGCCGTACGTGTCCCGTCACGTTTCCACTTCACTATCACATCGGAAACAGTGGACCTAGGGATGTTTAGGAGTGTGAAAATCTCGCGTACAGACGTATGACACAAGTGACACCCAATCACCTCACCACGTTCGAAGCCCGTTGAGTTCCGCGGAGTGCCTCATTCTGCTCTCTCTAGATGTATAATGACTGCTGAGGTCGCTGATATGGAGTAGCTGGCAGCAGCTGGCAGCACGATGCAACTAATATGAAAAAAGTATGTTTTTGTGGGTGTCTAGATACTTTTCATCACATAGTGTATGAGTGTCACAACCCCCTTTCAGGCTTCAGTTGCTTATGGTTCGCGGAAAGAACGATTGCTTCTGAACCACCCTACGAACTCGAACTTTCGTAATTTTGTTTTCGTGATCTTTTCGTGCACAGGAGGAAGCAATATATTGGTTGACTCGTCCAGGAACGTATGCTCTAGGAACTTTTAACATTAGACCATAACGCGAAGTAAATACTCCTGAATTCCAATCAAGAACAACGGCCAAGATGAGAAACGTAGAAATAGATATCCTCGGTGCAGCAAAGCAGCTTAAATCATTTAATAAAGGCAAGGCCTCCGGTCCAGATTGTATACTAATCAGGTTCGTTTTAGAGTATGCTCATACAATAGTTCCATATTAAGCAATTATATACAACCGCTCGTTCACAGAAAGATCCGTACCTAAAGACTGGAAAATTGCTCAAGTCACACCAATACCCAAAAAGGGAAGTAGGAGTAATCCGCTGAATTACAGGTCCATATCACTAACGCCGTTTGTTGTAGGGTTTTGGAACATATACTGTGTTCGAACATTATGAAGATTTATTGACACATAATCAGTACGGATTCAGAAAATATCGTTCTTGTGAAACACAACTAGATCTTTATACTCATTAATTAATGAGTGCTATCGACAGGGAATCAAATTCCTTACGGCTTTCGACCTCAGAAGTGTCTTCTAATCAAACTGTGTGGCTATGGAAATTGCCTCAGTTGTGCGACTGGATTCCTGATTTCCTGTCAGAAAGGTTACAGTTCGTAGTATTAAAACAAAAGTAATATCTGGCGCTCCCCAGGGAAGTGTTGTAGGCCCTCTATTGTTCCTGATCTATATTAACGACATACGAGACGATCTGAGTAGCCGTCTTAGGTTGTTTGCAGATGATGCTGTTATTTACCGTCTTTTAAAGTCCTCAAATGACCAAAACAAATTGCAAAATGATTCAGATAAGATATCTGTATGGTACGAAAAGTGGCAATTGACCCTGAATAAAGAAAAGTTTGAAGTTATTCAGATAAGTACTAAAAGAAAGAAATCCGCTAAATTTCGATTAAGCCATAAGTCACACAAATCTTAAGACTGTAAATTCAACTAAATACGTCTTAGGGATTACAATTACAAATAAACTAAATTCAAACGATCACGTAGATAATCTTGTGGGTAGAGCAAACCAAAGACTGTGATACACTGGCAGAACACTTAGAAGGTGCAACAGGTCTACTAAAGAGGCTGTGCGGTGTGGGATCCGCATCAGGTGGGACTGACGGATGACATAGAAAAAGTTCAAAGAAGGGCAGCTCTTTCGTCTTATTGGCGAAATAGGAGAGATAATGCCACAGACGTGATACGTGAATTGGAGTGGCAGTCATTAACACAAAGAAGTTTTTCGTTGCGACAGAATCTTCTCATGAAATTTCAATCACCAGTTCTCTCCTCCTATTGCGGAAGCATTCTGTTGGCACCTACCTACATAGGGAGAAATGATCATCACGATAAAATAAGAGAACCCCGGGGGTACGGGGTGACGGCAGGAACGGCATCCGGCCACCCCTTCAAATTAACCATGCCAAATCCGACTGTAACAATGCCGACCCTGCGAAAACTGCAGGACAAGGCACATTCAAAAGAAGGAAGAAGAACAATCAGATGAAGACTGAGTAGCAACTAATACTGCATGAAACGGTAAATGGCATGCTAGTTCCACAAATAAAGAAAGAAGAGTTGGAATGTTTCGCTCATCGTAGTAACACAGGAATACTTGTAGAAGATCAACTCTTGGTTCAGGGACAGACAGTCGACAGTCATCATAACCAATTGTAGCATATTGCGCATAAATACGCAGAAAGACACGTTAGCGTATGCAGAGCTATCAGTGGAAGCAGTCACATCCATAAAATATTTCTTAGTACGCGTACAGAGCGATTTGAAGTGAAACGTCCACCTACGACTAATCGTAGGAGCGGCAGATGCAAGGCTGAAATTAAGTGGTAGATTTTCAGGGAGTGTAGTCCATCCTCAAAGGAGATAGTTACAAAACCCTCGTTTGACCAATACTCGAATACTGCTCGTCAGTCTGGGATTCACACAACAAAGGACTGATAGAGGAAATGGTGAAGATCCAGAGAAGAGCAGCGCGTTTCGTCATTGGTTCGTTTAGCGAACGTGAAAGTGTCACGCAGTTGCTCGGCCAACTCCAGTAGCAGACGCTGCAACAGAGCCGTTGTGCACCACAGTGCGGCTTACTGTTAAAAATCTGACAGAGCACGTTTCCAGAAAAGTCAACCAATATATTGCTTCCTCATTCTCAGAAGAGTCAACCGATATATTGGTTCCTCCTATGTACGAGGGTTGCCCAGAAAGTAATGCACTGCATTATTTTTCTTCAAGAATACTTCATCGATATAATGAGAATTACGTACATGACAGAATGGTGTTTTATCTATATATCCTATTTTTCCACGTAATCTACATCCCACTCTACGGCCTTCCTCAAGCGCGAAACAAGGGCGTGTATGCCCTGTCACTACCAATCCTTGTCCTGGTGGCGAAGCCAGTGCTTCACTGTGTGAATCACCTCACCATCGTCCTCAAAATGTCTTCCACGAATGGCATCCTTTAATGGCCCAGACAACATCAGCTCGCTGCAACGTATCAGGTGTGACAGCCGTGGATGGTCTCCCCGACCGCTGCAGATCGTGGAGCTCCGCCGAACCGCCTTCTGATGACGTCACCCTCCGTGCCCAGCGACTACCTGTACTTCTGTCGACAGCAGATGCTCCATAGACTTTGTTCAAGCGTTTGTGAATATTCCCCACAGTTTCCTTCTCTGCAGTGAAAAATTCAATGTTTGTAACATACATCACTAGAGACGCCATTTTCAATCTGTCCTGCAACTACGCTATCTGTCGGAAGTGACAAAAACTTGGCGCGCTCACCGACGAGACTTTAAATAATGCATACGCAATGTTTCGCATTCGTAGCATTGTTTTTGGCTGAGAAACAAAATGCGGTGCATTACTTTCTGACGAACCCTCGTATATCTCGTCAAAGACCATGAAGGTAAATTTAGAGATATTCGGCCTCACACACAGAAGCTAACCAACAATTGTTCTTCCCGTGGACCTTTCGCAACTGGAACAGGAAAACGATAAATGAAACTAGTACGTTAAGTGCCCTCTGCTACACATCATAATATGGCTTCCTGAGTGTTAAATATCTGATCAAAAGTATTCGGACACGTGTTAGTGGACTTTAATCTGAGTATGTGCACTCTTGACGGCTGAACTCTGGAGGGCACACTGTCAGTGACGTGTCTCAGTGTCTGTAAAGGAACGCCGGCCCTTACTTCCTCAAGAGAAAAAAAACCACCGATGGTAGTGATGTTGGGTCTGGAGCCAAGTCGACGTTCTAACTCACCTCACAGGTGTTCCACGGGTCTCTGAACAAGACCGTCCATTTCAGGATTATTGTTGTCCACAAAGCATTGTCTTACAGATGCTGCTCCATCACAGGGTGCATTACCATGCCGATAAAAACAATCCTCGTCTCCGAACTATTCCTCTAGTGTACGCACTACACAATACTGTACAATGTGTTCAGTCCTCCTCCTTGAGGGCAGCAAAGGGAACATACTCTAACCATTAAAAAAAAAACAGCCATACCGTACCACCGCCTGCTCTGTACTTCACTGCTGCCACTACGCATGATGCCAGGTAAGATTCTCCAGGCATTCGCCACACCCAAACCCTTCCATAGCATTTCCGCTGCGTTCAGCGTGTCTCATCACTCCAAATGACTCGTTTCCAGTCATCCACTGTCCAGTGGTGACGCTCTTTACACCATTTAGATCGCCGCTTGTAAATAAATGTAAATGTCGTGTTACTAGGGCCTCCCGTCGGGTAGACCGTTCGCCGGGTGCAAGTCTTTCGATCTGACGCCACTTCGGTGACTAGCGCGTCGATGGGGATGAAATGCTGATGATTAGACAACACAACACCCAGTGCTTGAGCGGAGAAAAATCTCCGACCCAGCTGGGTATCGAACCCGGGCCCTTAGGATTGATATTCTGTCGCGCTGATCACTTTTTTTTTTTTTTTTTTTAATCTCATTTTGTTCGTTTTCGTTCGTTGTATCTGCTCTGGGCGGACGTCGAAAGACACCCGTTTCAGTTCGTTGTTGATCCATTAACTCAGTTTTTTTTTATTACAGAGGACAGCTGGCCCTCTGACCGAACACGCTGAGCTACCGTGCCGGCTGACCACTCAGCTACCGGGGGCGGAGGGCGGACGCCCCTTGTCATTGACTACAGAAATGTGTGTGGCTTATGAGAAGCTGCCCGACCACTGCACCCTGGTCCTTTTAACTCCCTGCGCACAATCATCCTCCTAGCTGGACCTCTGACAGCACTTTGCCGGAAACGAGTGAACTCTCCCGCTGTTTTGACGCTACTTTTTGTAACGAACCTCCACAATGCTCTACGTGTTCGTCAATACATGAGACCTGCCTCGTCTCGGTTTATCTGCGGTTATTCCTTTGCGTTTCCCCGCTTCACAGGCACATCAGCAACAGTGAACTTGGGCAGCTTTTGAAGTGGAAGAGGACGTAGATGAAGATGAGGTGGGAGGTATGATACTGCGAGAAGACAGAGCACTGAAAGACAGAAGTCGAAACGACGCCTCGGGGGCGGACGATATTCTGTCAGAACTAATGATAGCCTCGGGAGAACCAGCAGTGACAAAACTCTTCCATCTGGCGTGCAAGATGTATGAGAAGGACGGAATAACTTCGGACTTCAAGGAGAATATAATAACTGCAATTCCAAAGAAACCAGGTGCTGACGGGTGTGAATATTACCGAACTAACAGTTTAATAAGTCATGGTTGCAAAATACTATTACGAATTCTTTACAGAAGACTGGAACAACTGGTAGAAGCCAACCTCACAGAAGACTAGTCTGGATTCCGGAGAAATCTAGCAACACGCAAGGCAATACTGACTCTACGGCTTATTTTACAGGATACGTGAAGGAAAGGCAAAATTACGTTTATAGCATTTGCGGACTTAGAGTGCCAATCGCGATGTGACCATGAGAGAAAGACTGAATAAGCAACGAGTCGGGACGTGGAATGTCAGAAGCGTGAACGTGGCAGGCAAGCTAGAAAATCTGATACGGGAAATGCTAAGGCTCAATCTAGATACAGTGGGCGTCAGTGAAGTGAAATGCAAAGAAGACAAGGTTTTCTGGTCAGATGAGTACAGGGTAATATACACAGCAGCAGACAATGGTATAACGGGAGTAGGATTCATTGTGAATAGGAAGGCAGGACAGAAAGTGAGTTACTGTGAACAGTTCAGTTCAAATGGTTCAAAGCACTATGGGACTTAACATCTGAGGTCATCAGTCCCCTAGTCTTAGAACTACTTAAACCTAACTAACCTAAGGACATCACACACATCCATGCCCGAGGCAGGATTCGAACCTGTGACCGTAGCAGCAGCGCAGTTCCGGACTGAAGCGCCTAGAATCGCTCGGCCACAGCGGCCGGCCAACAGTTCAGTGATAGGGTTGTTCTCATAAGAATCGACTGCAAGCCAACACTGACAAGGTTAGTCCATGTATACATCGCGACATCGCAAACAGAAGATGAAGAGATTGAGAAAGTATATAAGGGTATTTAATGGATAATTCAGTACGTAAAGGGAAATGAGACTCTAACATTCTTGGGGGAAGGACTAGAAGTATATAAGGGTATTGAATGGATAATTCAGTACGTAAAGGGAAATGAGACTCTAACATTCTTGGGGGAAGGACTAGAAGAAAGAGTTATGAGAGAATATGAGCCTGTTAGTAGGAATGAGAGAGGAGAAAGACTAATTGCGTTCTGCAATAATGTTCAGTTACTAATAGCAAATACTCTGTTCAAGAATCATGATAAGGAGGTATACTCGGAAAAGACCGAGAGATACGAGACGATTTCAGAAATCAGAGATTTAGAAATCAGATATGGATTGTAAGGCATACCCAGGAGCAGATACAGATTCAGATCACCATCTAATGAAATTAAGAGACTAGTCAGGAAGAATCAATGTGCAAAGAAGTGGGATGCGGAAGTACTAATGAATGAAGAGATACGTTCGAAGTTCTCTGTGGCTATTGATACTGCAATAAAGAATAGCTCAGAAGGAAGTCCAGTTGAAGAGGAACGGACACCTCTAAAAAGGACAATCATGGAAGTTGCAAAGAAAAACATAACTACAAAGAAGGTAACTGCGAAGAAACCGTGGGTAAAAGAAGAAATACTTCAGTTGATTGATGAAAGTACAAAAAAGTTCAGGGAAATTCAGGAAGGCAAAAATACAACTCACTTAGGAATGAAATGAATTGGAAGTACAGGGAAGCTGAGGCGAAATGGATGCATGAAAAGCGTGAACAAATCGAAAAATAAATGATTGTCGGAGGACTGACTCAGCATATAGAAAAGTAAAAAGAACCTTCGCTGAAATTAAAAGCAAAGTTGGTTAAGAGAGCAATGGGAATTCAACTGTTAAGTGCAGAGGAGAGAGTCGAGGGATGGAAAGATGTACTGAAGGCCTCTATAAGAGGGAAGTCTTGTCTGATGACATGGTCGGAGAAGAAAGAGTAGTCGATATAGAAAAGATAGGGGATCCAGTTTCAGAATCAGAATTTAGAAGAACTTTGGAAGACTTAAGATTAAATGAAGCAGAAGGGACAGAAAACATTCCTTCAGAATTTCTAGAATCATCGGGGAAGTGGCAACAGAAAGACTCTTCACTTTGGTGTCTGGAAATATACCATCTGACTTTCAGAAAAATATCATCTATACAGTTCCAAAACAGCGAAAGCTGACAAGCGCGAGAATTATCGCACAATCAGCTTAACAGCTCGAGCATCCAAGTTGCTAAAAAGCATAATACGCAGAAGAATGGAAAAGAAAAGGCTATGTTAGATGACAATCAGTTTGGCTTTAGGCACCACAGAGGTAGTTCTGATGTTGCGGTTGATAATTGAAGGAAGACTGAAGAAAAATAAGGACACGTTAATAGGATTTGTCGATCTGGAAAAAGCGTTCGACAAACTAAAATGGTGCAAGATGTTAGTAATTCTAGGAAAAAACAGTAATAAGCTACAGGGAAAGACGAGTGCTATACAATATGTACAAGAACCGAGAAGGAACAATTAGAGTGGAAGACCAAGAACGAAGTGTTCGGATTAAAAGTGTGTAAGACAGGGATGTAGTCTTTCGCCCATGCCGTTCATTCTATACATCGAAGAAGCAGTGATGGAAATAAAAGAAAGCTTCAACACTGGATTTAAAATTCAAGACGAAAGGATATCGATGATAAGACTCGCTGACGACATTGCTGTCCTAGTGAAAGTGAAGAAGAATTACAGTATCTGCTGGATGGAATGAACAGTCTACTGAGTACAGAATATGGACTGAGAGAAAATCGAAGAAAGACGAAAGCAATGAGAAGCAGCAGAAATGAGAGCATCGAGAAACTTAACATCTGGATTAGTGATCACGAAGTAGATGAAGTTGAGGAATTCAGTTACCTAGGCAGCAAATTAACCAATAACGAACGAAGCAAGGACGACATCAAAATGGGCGTTTCTGGCCAAGAGAAGTCTACTAGTATCAAACGTAGGCCTTAATTTGAGGAAGAAATTTCTGAGACTGCACGTTGGGAGGGCAGCATTGTATGGTAGTGAAACATGGACTTTGGGAAAACCAGAAAAGAAGACAATCGAAGCATTTGAGATGTGGTGCGACAGACGAATGTTTAAAATTGGGTAGACTGATAAGGTAAGGGATGAGGGGGTTCGCCAGAGAATTGACGAGGAAAGGAATATGTGGAAAACACTGATAAGGAGAAGGGACAGGATGATAGGATATCTGTTAAGGCATGAGGGAATGACTTCCATCATACTAGAGGGAGCTGTAGAGGGCAAAAACTGTAGTGGAGGACAGAAACTGGAATACATCCAGCAAATAATAGGGGACGTAGGTTGCAGGTGCTACTCTGAGATGAAGAGATTGGCACAGGAGAGGAATTCGTGGCAGGTTGCTTCAAACCAGTCAGAAGACTGAAAAAAAAAAAAGACTTCGAGAGAGTTTTTGACAATGTTGACTGGAATATTCCCTTTGAAATTATGAAGGTAGCATGGGCAAAATACACGGTGCGACGGCAGTTATACGAGTCGAGGAGCATGCAAGAGAAACTGGTTGAAAAGCGAGTGAGACAGGGCTGTAGACTATCCCCGATACTACTCAGTCTGTACGTTGAGCAAGCATTAATGAAATCCAAAGAAAAATTTGGAGTAGGAATTAAGGTTCAGGGAGAAGAAATAAAAACTTTAAGGTTTGCCAATGACACTGAAACTATCTCAGAGACAGCAAAGGACTTGCAAGAGCAGTTGAAAGGAATGGACAGTGTCTTGAAAGGAGCATATAAGATGAACACCAACAAAAGTAGAGCAAGGATAATAGAACGTAGTCGAATAAAATCAGGTGATGCTGAGGGAGGTCGAGGAAACGAGACACTAAAGTAGGATGTGAGCTTTGTTATTTGGGCAGCAAAGTAATACGACGGGTGAAGTACTTTGTAGAAAGGATATAAAATGCAGACTGCCAATGGCAGGAAAAGCGTTTCTGAACAAGAGAAATATGTTAACATAGAATACAGATTTAAGAGTAAGGAAATCTTTTCTGAAACTATTTGTATGGAGTGTAGCCAACTATGAAAGTGCAAGACGGCCAGTAAGCTGTTTAGACAAGAGGAGAATAAAAGGGTTTGAAATGCAGTGCTACAGAAGAATCCTGAAGATTAGATGGGTAGATCGCGTAACTAATGAGGAAGTGCTGAATAGAATTGGGGAAATAAAATTTGTGGCGCAACCTGACTAGAAGAAAGGATTGGATGACAGGACCCATTCTGAGACATCGAGGGATCACTAGTTTATGATTGGAGGGGGTGTGGAAGGTAAAAATGGTAGAAGGTGAAGAGATGAATACAGTAAGGAGCTTCAGAAGGATGTAGGTTGCGGTAGTTATTCGGAGATGAAGAGGCTTGTACAGGATAGAGTAGCATGAAGAGCTGCATCAAACCAGTCTTCGGACTCAAGATCACATCAGCAGTAGTGTTGAAAATCCCTGTTGGATTTGCTACTGAGGTAACATCCAGTGCTCAGTACACTTTCGAAGTCGCTGAGGTCTCTTCGATGAGTCACTCTGCTGTTGTTACTCCTCTACTGACAACATAGTACGTCACGACTCTCGAGACACCTAATGGTGGATTGCACTTTACGTAGGGTTACTTTCGATCAGGTAATATACATGTAGTTGTAAACGTGGCGTCCGGATATTCTTCGTCGAAGTGTGCTGATTTCTCTTATTTTATTACGATGGTAATTCCTTCCTATGTATGTGGGCTAACCAAACATTTTTCCCATTCTGAGGAGAAAGTTGGTGATCGAAATTTTGTGAAAAGATCTTGCAGCAACAAAAAACGCTTTTGTTTTCACGATCCCACGCCTATTCTCTTATCATATCCGCGAGAGTCTCTCCCGTAGTTCGCGGTAATACGAAACGAGCTGCCCTTCTCTGAACTTTTTCGATGTCCTCCACCAATCCTACCTGGTAAGGATCCCATACAACGCAGCAACACTCCAGAAGAGGAGGAACAAGCGTAGTGTGGGCAGTCTCCTTAGTAGACCTGTTGCACTTTTTAATTTTTCTGACAATAAAACATAGTCTTTGGTTTGCTTTTCCCACAACATAATCTAAGTGACGATTCCAATTTTAGTTATACAAACATGTAATCCCTAGTACTTAGCTGAATTTACAGCCTTTAGGTTTGTGTGATTTGTCGTGTAATCGAACTTTAACGGAATTTTTCTAGTATTCCTGTGGAGGACCTCACACTTTTCTTTGTTAAGGTGAGTTGCCGCTTTTTCTGTCACATGGATATCTTGTATGAATGATTTTGCAATTCGTTTTGGATCTTCTGATGACTTTACTAGACTTTACTAGACGGTAAATGATAGGATCATCAGCCTAATAGAGCTGCTCAGATTGTCTCCTGAATCGGTGATATAGATTAAGAACAGCAGAATGCATATATTACTTGCGGAGGCCTAAATCTCATTTCTGTTTCACCGAGATTTTCCCGTCGGTTACTACGAACTGTGACCTTCCTGGCAGGAAATCACGAACCTTGCCGTACAACTGCGCCGATTGTGAGGATCTGTTTCAAAAGTCTTCTGGAAATACAGAAATCTCGAATCAACTTGAGATCCCGTCTCAGTGGTACCCAATAACTTCGTGTGAAGAGAGAACCATTTGTGTTTCATAAGCTCGATATTTTCGGAATCCGTGCTGGTTATGTACCAGTAAATGGTTTCCTTCGATGTATTTCTCAATATTGGAACACAGTATATGATCCAAAATCCTTTTGCAAATCGATGCCAGTGACGTGGGTCTATAATTCAGTGCACTATTTCTTTTTTGTGCAACTTTCCAGTCTTTGGATCGTTCGACGAACGAGCCGTTGTATATGATTGCTAAAAGTGGAGGTATAACGTAAGTGACTTAAACTGCTTCGCTGCACTGAGAGTATCTACTTCTACGTTAATCGTGTTGGTAGTTCGTCTTGATTCTAATTCTGGAATATGTATTGTATCTTCTATGAAGGAACTTCGGAGAAACGTGTTTAGTAACTGGGCTTAAAGAGGAGGAGGAAATTAGTGTTTGACGTCCCGTCGACAACGAGGTCATTAGAGACGGAGCGCAAACTCGGGTGAGGGAAGGAAATCGGCCGTGCCCTTTCAAAGGAACCATCCCGGCATTTGCCTGAAGCGATTTAGGGAAATCACGGAAAACCTAAATCAGGATGGCTGGAGACGGGATTGAACCGTCGTCCTCCCGAATGCGAGTCCAGTGTGCTAAAACTGGGCTTAAGTGCCACTGTCATCGATAACATTACCATTGCTATCTCTTTAGACTTTCTGCCACTCTCCAGACAGAGTTTCGTTGTGGAAAGAATTTAAGACCTCTCGCATTGAAGTCCGCGGTTAAGTTTCCGGTTTCTGTAAAACATCGCCAATCTTGGAGATTCAGTGTTCTTTGAAGCCTGTCACATGCTTTTATTGTTGCCTCTACAACAGTATCCTGACCTGGTTTGTGTACCATGCGTGGTCTGTTCCGTCTGCTATTAATTTACTTGGTACAAAACTCTGAGTTGTTGTCAATGCTATTTCGCTCAATTCAACCCGCATCTGTTCGACGCTAGCATCGGGACTTTGGAAAGAATAGAAACTGTCTCTTTCGAAAGTTTCAAGCGGTTTTCTATCCGCTTTTTTTACATAGATATATTTTGCGTTTACCTTTGATGGATATGGATGCAAGGCCATTCACTCTTACTATAACGACCTTGTGGTCACTAATTCCGGTATCCGTTATGACGCTCTCTGTATGATCAGGACTGGTTTGTTGCTAAAATGTCTAGTACGTTATCGCAACTGTGGTGTCACCGCCAGACACCACAGTTGCTAGGTGGTAGCTTAAATCGGCCGCGGTCCATTTAGTACATGTCGGACCCGCGTGTCGCCACTGTGTGATCGCAGACCCAGCGCCACCACAAGGCAGGTCTCGAGATACGGACTAGCACTCGCCCGAGTTGTACGACGACTTTGCTAGCGACTACACTTACGAAGCCTTTCTCTCATTTGCCGAGAGACTGTTAGAATAGCCTTCAGCTAAGTCCATGGCTACGACCTAGCAAGGCGCCATTAGCCTTACATAGTTTGAAAGTTATCGTATGAAATGTCTCATCCAGAACGTTGTAAACCAATGAAGAATTAAAAGATAAGTATTCGAGGAGCTGCATACTTTTCTTATTAGAATTCACTACTTATCCAGTTCCAGAATTCACGCCCGTCTGTGTTAGATTTCGGCCTCCTCTATCTACAAGGTGTTGGCACATTTACCAACACATCATTGGCGACAATTTAACGGAAAGGGTCTTGTTCTTTCTAATTGCTTACATTTACTAGTGTCATGGCTTCGCCACAATCTCCAGATGTACTGTCCGAATTTTATCGCTTGCAGAATCAGCAGACGCAGGCGTTATTGGATGCCCTTGGACAGCTCGTCCAGGGTCAACGTGCACTGCAACACGATGCGGCAGCCGCCGCTTCACCGCTACCGCAGCCACAACTCGCAGTTGCACCGCCTTTTAGGCACTACGACCCGGCGCACGAATCCTGGACCGAGTGGTCCCGCCAGTTTGGATTTCATCTCGCCGCCTACAGAATCCAAGGTAACGAGCGGCAGCCTCATTTATTGTCGTGTGTAGGGGTGCAAACGTACCGTGTGATAGTGAAATTGTTTCCCCGACGCGACGTAGCAACTCTGTCCTACGAAGAAATTTTGTCGGCATTGGACGCCTATTTCAAAGGAACAGTTAATGTAGTTGCAAAAAGGTATACGTTCTTTCGTACAAAACGTACGGCCGGTCAAACTAATAGGGAGTGGGTTGCAACTTTGCAAGGCCTTACTAGGGATTGTGCGTTTGAATGTGACTGTGGCCTTCCTTATTCAGATACAATGGTACGTGATGCAATTGCACAGAACGTTTCTGATGTTCGCATATGGGAGCAAATTTTGAAACTAGTTAATCCCTCCCTTCAGCAAGTGATAGACATATTGGATAGGCAAGACACACTTGACTGTGCTCAGGAATCTTTTGAAACTTCGCCAGCAGTGTGTAGCATTAACTGGGCTGCCGGGTGCGCTGCACGGCCCGGTCAACTGCCCTTGCGCACACCAACGCAGCTGCCGCCACGCTCTAAACCAGGTGTGCCGCGCCAGCACACAAATGCAGTGAAATCATGCCCGCGGTGTGCTACTAGACATTCGCGTGAAAATTGCATGTCACGCCAAGCTATTTGCTTTTTCTGTAATAAGAAAGGACATGTTCAAAGTGTTTGCCAGACAAAGCTCAGATCAGACGATCACAATCATTCCAGGCCCTTTGCTTCGCGCCGAAATCAAACCAAGAATACTCAGGCTCATGGACCTTCGCCCATGGACATTCATGTAGTTAATTCCACTCCGCCCAGTGCTACTATCTCTAACAGTGACTGTGTTCGTCCCACAAAAAGTGTGCGTCGACGTCGCCGGAAATCACGTCAATTAGCAAGTGATTCTGTACCAGTGTCTGTTCCAATTGCAGGAGACAGTCGCTCTTGTCGTCAGCGGGACAATAAACTTTTTGTAGATTTAGACTTTAATGGCAAGATCATACCATTCCAGCTCGATACCGGAGCTGCAGTTTCATTGCTCAATCACGACACGTACAAACAACTGGGCAAACCTCCGTTGCGTGCCGCAAATGTTCAGTTAAAAAGTTATTCAGGACAGCTTATCCCTGTGTTAGGACAGTGCACCCTTCTTGCAACATATAAGGGACAAACAAAACTTGTATCATTTTACGTTCTTCGTTCTTCTACTGCAGTGAACTTGTTTGGTTTAGATTTATTTCAGTTGTTTAACATGTCTATCGTAAATCAGGTCCTATCAGTGAATCAGACTGTGCCTTCCGCCAGTGTTGCTCGTCTTTGTGAAGAATTTGCAGACATTTTTGCACCGGGCCTTGGTTGCGCTAAGAACTATGAAGCACATTTGGAACTGAAAGTAAACGCGCAACCGAAATATTTCCGAGAGCGCAATGTTCCTCACGCATTGCGTGTTGAGGTCGCCAGAACATTACACGATTTAGCATCACAAGGTGTGAGTGAATGTGTGCAATGCCTTTTCCATTTCAGCTCCGCTTCATCGCTTACGCCGTACAGGTGTTCCGTTTCTCTGGACGACGGAATGCGAACGCGCTGTTCGCCAGTTGAAATCGGCGTTGCTTTCTAATACTTGCCTTACGCCATTCGATCCCCAGAAACCCCTTTTGTTGATGGTCGATGCATCGGATTTCGGGATCGGTGTTGTGCTTGCGCACAAAGTTGGCTCCCATGATCGCCCTATTGCCTTTGCGTCCAAATTGCTCTCGTCTGCGCAAAGAAATTATTCACAGATAGAGAAAGAAGCTTTGGCTCTCGTGTTTGGTGTTACTAAGTTTCATGATTTCTTGTATGGGCGTCACTTTATCATCATCACAGACCACAAACCTTTGACATCGCTTTTTCATCCGAACAAGCCTGTACCTCCGCGTACAGCGCAGAAATTCATTGGCTGGTCTATTTTCCTCTCGCAGTACCGCTACGATATCTTGTATCGGTCCACTGCTAAGCACGGAAACGCCAATGCGTTGTCCCGTTTGCCTGTTGCTGAGGATAGAGCATTCGATTCTTCCGAACTTGCTTGCATGTTCATTGATTCGGAAACCGATGAAGTGGTCGAATCGTTTCCGATTGATTTTCGTCCTGTAGCTACAGCCACAGCTGCTGACCCGGTCCTTGCTACCGTTTTGTGTTTTGTTGCTACGCAATGGCCTTTGTCAAAGTCTCTGATCGAGGATCCGTTGGTTCGCCGATTTTTTGCTCACAAGGAGAGACTTTTTGTTCGACGTGGTGTTTTGTTGCTGCATTCTGATAATGATCAGTCCAGAGTCGTGGTCCCACGTTCGTTACAGTCCTCTGTCTTACGGCTTCTTCACCAAGGACATTGGGGTATAGTGCGAACGAAACAACTTGCTCGTCAGCACTGTACTTGGTTCGGATTCGATGCTGCGATTACGAATATGTGTTCTTCTTGCATGGCGTGTGCCGAACAACAATCCGCACTGCCGCGGAAAGTCTTTGCATGGCCAAAAGCCACTTCCCCTTGGCAACGCTTGCACATCGATTTTGCTGGTTCATTCTGGAATGCTCGATGGTTGGTTCTGGTAGATGCCTTCAGTAATTTTCCTTTTGTTGTCCGGATGTCTTCCACGACGTCCTCTGCCACCATCCAAGCGTTGTCTGCTATCTTTTGCATTGAAGGTCTTCCGCAGACTCTTGTTTCCGACAATGGCCCACAATTCATGTCCGCAGAATTTCAGTCATTCTGCCAGGCCAATGGTATTCAACATCTGACATCCGCGCCGTTTTCGCCTCAGTCAAACGGTGCCGCTGAACGATTGGTTCGGACTTTCAAGTCACAGATGTTGAAGTTGAAAGAGTCGCATTCTCGGGAGGACGCGTTGTTGCTCTTTTTGTCTTCGTATCGCTCTCAGCCCCGAGATGGTCGCTCGCCGGCTGAGTTGCTCCACGGTCGTCCTCATCGAACCTTGATGTCTTTGCTGCATCCGCCGCGTCAGGTTCCTGTGCAGCGGCAGACTCCTGCTTTTGCTCCAGGCGACGTTGTATTTTATAGCAACTATCGAGGTTCACGGCGTTGGCTCGCAGGGCGCATTCTTCGCTGCCTCGGCCGCGCTATGTATTTGGTTTTGGGGGCCTCTGGTGAGGTGCGTCGGCATCTCAATCAGCTGCGCCTCTGTCGTCGCACGGGTTCTGCCGCTCCCCGTCTGCTTTCAGCGACGGTGCCGTCCGGTCAGTGCCCTGGGGACCCATCTACTGGCTCGCCTCATCCCCAGGTGTTACCGACGATGCCTTCCATTTTGCCCCATGGCGACGCGCCGCCGCCGCAGCCGCCGCCGCCGCCGCCTGTTCTCCCGCCGGCGCCGCCCGCATTCGACGCTTCGCTGCAGCCGCCAAGCACCTCCCTGGGTCACGCGCCGCCGATCGCTTCCCGTGACCAGCTGTCCTCCGCCATGGAACTCTTGCCCGCTCCGGACCACATGACGTCATCGCGCGTCGGGTACCCCGACGCAATGGAGGTCGACCCTTCGGCCCCTCCTGTCTCTTTACGGGCGCATACACCGCATGTTGACGTGCACCCTGGAGTAGGTTTTCAGGCGTTTCCTAGCTCCCCTCGGACCGAATGGCCGGGTGCGGGTGGCACAGCCTCGCCTGTTGTTAGGCTCCCCACCTCATCGCATGCGTCAACATGGGGTCCTCCTCACGGCGGGCGGAAGCCTTATAACACGACCGTTCGCCGATTTGCGGGGGAGGAATGTGGTGTCACCGCCAGACACCACACTTGCTAGGTGGTAGCTTAAATCGGCCGCGGTCCATTTAGTACATGTCGGACCTGCGTGTCGCCACTGTGTGATCGCAGACCCAGCGCCACCACAAGGCAGGTCTCGAGATACGGACTAGCACTCGCCC
This sequence comes from Schistocerca piceifrons, assembly GCF_021461385.2. Taxonomy (NCBI): domain Eukaryota; kingdom Metazoa; phylum Arthropoda; class Insecta; order Orthoptera; family Acrididae; genus Schistocerca; species Schistocerca piceifrons. The sequence goes on along the minus strand of NC_060138.1, from coordinate 1,134,288,417 downwards.
GAGTTGTACGACGACTTTGCTAGCGACTACACTTATGAAGCCTTTCTCTCATTTGCCGAGAGACTGTTAGAATAGCCTTCAGCTAAGTCCATGGCTACGACCTAGCAAGGCGCCATTAGCCTTACATAGTTTGAAAGTTATCGTATGAAATGTCTCATCCAGAACGTTGTAAACCAATGAAGAATTAAAAGATAAGTATTCGAGGAGCTGCATACTTTTCTTAATAGAATTCACTACTTATCCAGTTCCAGAATTCACGCCCGTCTGTGTTAGATTTCGGCCTCCTCTATCTACAAGGTGTTGGCACAGTTACCAACACATCAGCAACCATTTACAGTTCGAGTGAGCTTCTGAACTAATTTTTAACACCCATTTTCGTCAGCATATCGAAGGTAGATTGCACTCACCGCCAACTATAGTTGAGGCACTGAGAACCGAAAAGACCCGAAGCACAGACACAAAGTTTTGAGAAAAATTAATTTTGTGAAATTCAAATTTGTAGACAAATCACGAATCAACTGATGAATGGGGCATAACTCGTAGGCTTTGACCAATGACGTCATATTTTATTCATAGAAATTAAATTGTTTATTTTCGAGCCGTAGATAATAAATAGGTTATTTTTTGTGGTAACGCGTCATAACCGTAAACAGAAACAAGTGACTGTGTTATTAAGAGATAAATGTTGTGGTGACATTAAATCATTTGTGTGCATTTTTTGATTTACACCTTTGTCTGACAGTGAGTCGTTCCAGTTTCTGTTCCCTCTGCAGTTGATTCGTATATTTTATTATGGAGGTCAACTGAAGAATAGGATAGTAGTACTAGCGAAGGCGAAAATGGCGACAAACGTAAAATTTGTGTCCTATATTTCAGTTGAGCTATATAGATCAATTGAAGAACAGGATACTATATTGTTAACGTCGATATGCAGCAGGATTTTAGAACACTTACTGCGTTTGAACACTATGAATTACCTCGAAGAAAACGGTCTATTGACACACAGTCAACATGGGTTTAGAAAACATCGTCCTGTGGGCACACAACTAGCTCTTTATTCACATGATGTGTTGAGTGCTATTGACAAGGGATTTCAGATCGATTCCGTATTTCTGGATTTCCGGAAGGATTTTGACACGGTACCACACAAGCGGCTCGTAGTGAAATTGCATGCTTACAGAATATCGTCTCAGTTATGTGAGTGGATTGTGATTTCCTGTCAGAGAGGTCATAGTTCGTAGTAATTGACGGGAAGTCATCGAGTAAAACAAAAGCGATTTCTGGCGTTCCCCAACGTAGTGTTATAGGCCCTTTGCTGCTCCTAATTTATATAAACGATTTGGGAGACAATCTGAGCAGCCGTCTTCGGTTGTTTGCAGGTGACGCTGTCGTTTATCGACTAATAGCCATCAGAAGATAAAAAAAAACTACAAAACGATTTAGAAGAAATATCAGAATGGTGACCCTAAATAACGAAAAGTGTGAGGTCATCCACATGAGTGCTAAAAGGAACTCGTTAAACTTCGATTACACGATAAATCAGTCTAATCTAAAAGCCGTAAATTCAACTAATTACCTAGGTATTACAATTAAAAACAACTTAAATTGGAAGGAACACATAGAAAATGTTGTGGGGAAGGCTAACCAAAGACTGCGTTTTATTGGCAGGACACTTAGAAAATGTAAAAGATCTACTAAGGAGACTGCCTACACTAGGCTTGTGCGTCCCCTTCTAGAATACTGCTGCGCGGTGTGGGATCCTCACCAGATATGACTGACGGAGTACATCGAAAAAGTTCAAAGAAAGGCAGCACGTTTTGTATTACCACGAAATATGGGAGAGAGTGTCACAGAAATGATACAGGATTTGGGTTGGACATCACTAAAAGAAAGGCGTTTTTCGTTTAGACGGAATCTTCTCGCGAAATTCCAATCACCATCTTTCTCCTCCGAATGCGAAAATATTTTGTTGACACCGAGCTACATAGGGAGGAACGATCACCACGATAACATAAGGGAAATCAGAGCGCGTACGGAAAGATATAGGTGTTCATTCTTTCCGCGCGCTATGCGAGATTGGAATAATAGAGATTGTGAAGGTGGTTCGATGAATCCTCTGCCAGGCACTTAAATGTGATTTGCAGAGTATCCATGTAGATGTAGATGTACTAGCGAAAGCAGAAAAAGTGACGTACGTAACCCTGGCATCCTGTGCCTCAGCTGAACAACGAAGGTTGTATCCTATTCTTCATTTGACCTATATTGGATACAAATTTTACGTTTGTCGCTTTTTTCGCCTTCGCTAGTACTAGTATCCTATCCTTCAGATGCTACTAGCACTGAAGGAGGGAAAAAAAACCTATATATATCAACTGAGATACTCCAAGCCAATGTTACGTATGTAGTTTTTTTTTTTTTGACCTGTACTGTGAAAGGTAACTCTTGATGCCCGTAGTCAAAGCCGGCGGATTGTCTCCCACTCTTCAGCAGGCCCCAGACCAAAGCTGTGTGGCGAAATAAATAAAAAACATTTTATATTTTAAATTCCACGTCATTGTTGATTTAATCAGAGTTCTCACCTTAGACGTAGAATTAGTCCTTCTGCCACAATATTAATTCATTAGTCGCCATCGATGTTCTTCTCTTTGTTGACCGTGTGTACCATCATGAGTCGGCATCGGTTCACTTCACGAAGACGGTGGAAACCAAGGAATACTATGCTACGTCGCTATAAATAATTTTCGTAACACTTCGATACTTTTCACTATTTTTTATTCACAACACAATAAGACTTGCTGTGCTCATCGCACAAACCATAATTACCAACCACATGGCTGCCTTTCCGCACAGTCCAAAATCACGTCCATCCTCCACAAGGCAACAATCGAAAGTGTCCCTTAGCTCCTTGGAGTATCAAACAAAAGAGAATCCAATGTGAACTTTACAAAGATTATAATATACACTCCTGGAAATTGAAATAAGAACACCGTGAATTCATGGTCCCAGGAAGGGGAAACTTTATTGACACATTCCTGGGGTCAGATACATCACATGATCACACTGACAGAACCACAGGCACATAGACACAGGCAACAGAGCATGCACAATGTCGGCACTAGTACAGTGTATATCCACCTTTCGCAGCAATGCAGGCTGCTATTCTCCCATGGAGACGATCGTAGAGATGCTGGATGTAGTCCTGTGGAACGGCTTGCCATGCCATTTCCACCTGGCGCCTCAGTTGGACCAGCGTTCGTGCTGGACGTGCAGACCGCGTGAGCCGACGCTTCATCCAGTCCCAAACATGCTCAATGGGGGACAGATCCGGAGATCTTGCTGGCCAGGGTAGTTGACTTACACCTTCTAGAGCACGATGGGTGGCACGGGATACATGCGGACGTGCACTGTCCTGTTGGAACAGCAAGTTCCCTTGCCGGTCTAGGAATGGTAGAACGATGGGTTCGATGACGGTTTGGATGTACCGTGCACTATTCAGTGTCCCCTCGACGATCACCAGTGGTGTACGGCCAGTGTAGGATATCGCTCCCCACACCATGATGCCGGGTGTTGGCCCTGTGTGCCTCGGTCGTATGCAGTCCTGATTGTGGCGCTCACCTGCACGGCTCCAAACACGCATACGACCATCATTGGCACCAAGGCAGAAGCGACTCTCATCGCTGAAGACGACACGTCTCCATTCGTCCCTCCATTCACGCCTGTCGCGACACCACTGGAGGCGGGCTGCACGATGTTGGGGCGTGAGTGGAAGACGGCCTAACGGTGTGCGGGACCGTAGCCCAGCTTCATGGAGACGGTTGCGAATGGTCCTCGCCGATACCCCAGGAGCAACAGTGTCCCTAATTTGCTGGGAAGTAGCGGTGCGGTCCCCCACGGCACTGCGTAGGATCCTACGGTCTTGGCGTGCATCCGTGCGTCGCTTCGGTCCGGTCCCAGGTCGACGGGCACGTGCACCTTCCGCCGACCACTGGCGACAACATCGATGTACTGTGGAGACCTCACGCCCCACGTGTTGAGCAATTCGGCGGTACGTCCACCCGGCCTCCCGCATGCCCACTATACGCCTTCGCTCAGAGTCCGTCAACTGCACATACGGTTCACGTCCACGCTGTCGCGGCATGCTACCAGTGTTAAAGACTGCGATGGAGCTCCGTATGCCACGGCAAACTGGCTGACACTGACGGCGGCGGTGCACAAATGCTGCGCAGCTAGCGCCATTCGACGGCCACACCGCGGTTCCTGGTGTGTCCGCTGTGCCGTGCTTGTGATCATTGCTTGTACAGCCCTCTCGCAGTGTCCGGAGCAAGTATGGTGGGTCTGACACACCGGTGTCAATGTGTTCTTTTTTCCATTTCCAGGAGTGTACATGCCTCTCAATTTATCTTTGGCGCAGCTTTTAAGATATCGTATGTCTCTGCATAGGAATGTGTCATTACAACTGCCCCCCTACTGTATACTGTCACTAGAAAATTTTATTTGATTGACAGGATACAGTAGTCGACCTTGCAATTGATAGGTTTGGGGGTCTTTTATTTACAAACTTTATTTTTATTGTCTCATTTTCATGGCACTGTGAATTCTTTGGTATTTCTGAGTGTGTGTCAGTTTTTTGGTATACTTATGCTAATATTTACAAACCTTAATCCTAATATACAAAGTTCTGGTTAATACTGAGAAAATGACATCATGTAGTAAAGTTTGTACAATAAAATATACACTGAATACAACGTTACATACAAATGTTTCCTTCCTCATCAGAGGTGAAAATTAAGTCCTTGTATTGCTTTCTGTATTTATTCTGGGGCGACGAGCTTTGTTCGCTAGCCCGTGTTGAATATGGGCGGGTGATACGCGCGCCTGATTGTTTGGTCGTCCGTTAGCTGGCGACGTTGGTTGAATGCGCGCGCCAGTGCACTGAATATACACCGACGTGCGGGTACCGTCAAGACTTCCGAACCTCAGTATGCGTGTGCTTTTTGTAGTTCCTTCCAGTACTTAGACTGGATACAACGAGGTACATTGGAATATGTGCCCCGAAGAACACACCACACTATGTGCGAGGCGGAGGACGATCCCGTCGATGCAGCTCCTGGTAAGAAGCGTACCGTGTCAAACTTGTTTGGCATTGTCCTTTCCTACTGTGACGCCATGGGTCGTTTGACGATACAAGCTTCAATTTTCGATGTCACTTGTTTAGGCTCGCTGACACTTGCAACGTAGCACTACTTTGCACAATTTTAATTTCTACACACACACCACTTTAACCGCGAGTATTGCGATCGAAACTTCCTTTTCACTACACTTTTTTTTCTTCGCATTAACCCCTTTTACCTATTGTACTGAGATTCATTCCCCTCAATACTTCTGGTCAATGCACATAATTTGTAAGTCACGGGACTTGGCATGAAATACAAAATACATCACATACAATGGAATAACATATAATACATTGTTTACATTATCTACAGGAAAAAACTATCGACCAAAATTGAAAAAATTTTTGACCACTCATAGTGGCTTCTTCGTCTTGGATTTTACTGACACACACACTCGCCTTTTTCCATTAATCTGTTAGAAGGAACAAGTCCTTTGTTTTCCTTCTTGAACTCGAGTATAATTTAAGGTTTACCTCCGTTACGTATTCTTCATACGCAACGACATGCATCAGCATGCAGAGAATACAGCTGTAGCCGCTCCACTGAAGCTTGGGAAGGGAATTTTTTACCTTCTACTTAGGGTAGTGGCAACGACTACGTGTATGCTACGGTTTTTTACGTATAAAATCTGAAAATGGACGAAATAATCATTTATATGCAGCATAACCCTAATATGTACAGTGTTTTGTGCTTAAGCACGTTCTGGTGTGCTTGTAAATCATTACCTCTAATAAAATTTCCTACATTAACATAGACATATAAACATACAATCTTGAAGTTCAGGATGTAGCTACTATTAATATGTACAGTGTTTCATAATAGCGGCACGCCCTTGTGTGCGTGTATCATTTTCAATTAAAGTGCGCTTATAGGCGTCTTGTGTTATCATGGGAGAAAAAATAGACATTTTAATGCATCGGTTGTCATGAAAATCTATGTACACGAATAATCACACTTTCATAGCTTCAGTGCAGCTTGAAATTCTGTATGACTTTTTTTATTATAGTTTATTTTATAGACGATTCCTTTGCTTTCAGGTCGTCGATCACACTACTTACCTGATTCTCGTATAGCGGCGATGTCATTTTCTTTCTTCGTGACCGTAACTCGTTATATGTATGAAAGATATAATTTTGACATGATTTATCCTTTCATGTTTCAAGTGGGTAAAGTAATTCATACCTTCCTTCTGCATACATGAGTGAAGCATCGCTGATGTTGCACTTTGTATCAGGTTTTTCGTATTTTCTCGTAAACTCGTAGAGTCTTACGGTTTTAATTAAGTTGTTTCTTAATGTTTGTTATACATGTTTATAAGAGGTTGTCTTAGAGTTTAATTTTCCTTATACACTTCTACGCTGTTTAAGTTCCGTACATGTACAGAGCTTCTTTCGCCTTTCACACATTCATACATACGTTTATACACAAAAAATATCTACCACTATAATATACACTTTGCTGGTGGGGCCCTTTTTCGGTACCCTGCACCATTCCTTCAATATTCCAAAATAATTCAGGGTGTGCTGAGCATCGTCTCTTATACTAATAATACTTACAACTAAATATTTCTTCTTACATTCATAACTGCCTTACGGTCCATTAATGCGCAATCATTTCATATTTTCCTCCTTTATACTTTAGCTTTCGTACATGTAACCTCGTGTATAGCTTATATATTTTACAAAGTTGTTTGCTGAGTGCTTCAGGTGTTTCCTAACGTTAATGTGTGTCTCTCTCTCTATAAACCCTAGGTATTTGTTTTGAGAGCGATTCAGTTCATTACTCACGCTGCATAGGTCTGTTTATTATTACCCTATTTTAAAGCTTGTGTCACTCTTTTCCTTAGTCACAAAAATTCCCTCGTTTACCTTGTTGTTCATTCTGAAAATCGCTAGCTACTGTGTAGTGTAAATGTATGCGTTATCTCTTTGATTTCCTCTTTGCTGCTTTTTCCCTATATGTAATTGTGTGTTGTTCTCGTGTACATAGCCTTTCTTCCGGTTATATATCTGCATTATTTATTTATTTATTTTTTGTTTCTATTTTCTTTCTCCTTCCGTACAAGCTAAGATTTTACTCAGTATAATATAATATTACAATACCGTCCATGACCAGTATGTACTTGTATGTTCACTTTTATTACGTAATACCAGCTTATAATTAAATTTTCTAAGTTACTATTTACAAGACTTGTGTACCCCTTCCTTTCTTGTTTTTGAATGACTTTCGTCTCTGTGTCTCATAGTAAGAGTGGTCTCAAAACTTTTAAACTTTCCGCGCATGCGCGCGACTGGACTGTAGGTGCGGGGAAAACTCTGCATTGTTGGTGAACATTATTCGTGATAGCCACCATCGTGTAATAGTCACGTGACACCTGGACTCGACCGCGCATGCGCCTTCGCGCTTTGTATACGCTCAGCTGATCGGACATGGAAGGGGGGAAGATTTCTCCCCGGCTCGCTGCCTACAGCGCGGCCAATGACCTCGTCTTGACATGCAGCTATCGCGTGCTCATGAGCTGAGCATTGGATTGCAACTTCGACGCGTGGTTTCTTGCTCGTCTCAAGCGAACAAACTCTGACCGTCGCGCTAATTTGTCTTTGTTCCCCTCTCTTAAATAACTGAGTTAGACTACAAAAGTACTGTATGGTTTATTTTTATAGTGTTAAGACTCACAGTAACACATGTTTCATTAGGTTTGGTTAAATATGCGCTTTTAAGCTGGCATATGCCCCCAGTTGTTCGCAAGTTTCTTAGGTTAATGACAGCAATTTTACTATGTGATCCAAGGTTGTACAATTTCAATTTTACTAAAATAACATATAACCTTTAATGAAAAAATTCCTTGATGTCCTTGTGGGGGTATAACCCTTTCACCTTGCCCGTTCGTGTGTTACCTAACAGATAACATTCTGGGTGAGGTTTGTCTATTATAATGAAAGGGCCATCATACAACAACTGCCACTTTTTGTTTAATGCCTTAATTTTAGAGGATTTTGGGTGGGTACGTAATAGTACTTCCTGTCCAATGTTAAATTCTGTAACGTTTCCTATCTCTTTGTTGTTATTACAGCCTGCACGAAGTCACTTACCTTGTCCGGTGCTTTCATCTCTTCTTCACATACATCATCTTCTACGGTCGCATCCTGATCATATCTTAAAGATAATTGTCTAAGATGTAATGTGTGCTTGTTTGTGCCCCCTGTTGTCAAATCGGTCGGCCGGTGGGGGCTCATTACGACCGATTGTTGTTTACCGGGGGAGACAACGGCGTTGCTTCAGTAGTGTCCGTTACCTCTACAAAGTGTACTGAGTGGTTATTCTGTCGCCAATTAGTTTCCGGACCGCTGCGTGCAACATTTTCTTGCGACCGGCCGTCGCTATTCCTCCTTGGTCTGTCATTCCTATTACTGTAACTATTGTAATTTTCATTTGTGTGCCGCCTTTCATCACGCGGGCCTGACCAATCATTCACGTGATTTCTATCATTTCCATACCGGCGTGGACCGTGATCTGTACTATACCTTCGGTCTTCACGTCTCTGTGGCGCCGAATTCCTCCGATTTCCGTAATTCCAGGTTCCATTATTTGGCCTTGTCGCATACGGATGCCAACTGTGTGGGTTTTGTCCACTGCCATTAAAATGATATCCGTTACCGTTGTTTTGATTGGTTCCGGAATATTCATTCCGATTACCTGTGCTCGGCTCTTCTTCGTATATTAGATCAATTGAGTCAAGCACGGAAAGAAAGTATTCAAGGTCGTTCTCCGGTATGGTTACCAATTTTTCGCGTAAGTTCGCGGGTAGTTTGTTTTTCAGAATTTTGAGAACATCTACGTGCGGTATTGGATTGTTCCAATAGCGCGTCTTATTCAAGTACTTTTCGAAATACTTTCTCAACCCGCCGTTTTTGAGGTTGAACGGTTGTGGGTTGAATACTTCACGGCGCAGTCTTTCTTGGACCCCAGCAGACCAATATTTCTCCAAGAAAGCCCGTTCAAATTGTTCGTAGGTGACGCACTGTTCAGCCATGTCTGTGGCCCACAAAAGTGCGTCGCCTTGTGTGAAGCCTACTACATATCTAATCTTCTGTGCCTCAGTCCAGTTTCTTGGTAAGACATTTTTAAATGCTCTTACAAATACGACTGGATGAGTTTTTCTGGATTCTGTGGAGAAAACTGGAAACTGTCTATGTTTCAACAGGCTCTCATCGACTAGAATCGTCGAGATGCAAGGCGACACGCCTACTGCCTGTTGCAGCACCGCGTTTGGCGAATAGCCATTGTTTGCCTGTGCCGGTGCGTGCACATACGCCGGACTGGGCGCGTGATGTTCTGCGTTATTGACATCGTAATCTGGCACGGGCGAATAAGTGTCGCACTGCCTGTTGCTTGACGTAGGCAAGTCATTTGAAACATTCAGTCTACCAGCAATTTCCTTGCGTATTCTGTCCTCGGCTACTTTGATTTCATTACCTAATTTTTCAAAAAGTTTTGTTTCCCGGTCAGTTATTGATTCATTTACACTACCGTTTTCTAAAGTTTCATTTATTTTGATAATGTCCGCGTTGATACGTCGAGTCTCCTGTTTCAGAAAACCGACTTCTTCGTTAACTTTATTAACTTGGTCAGGTATTTCTTCACATGCGGACTGTACTCTTGTTAAATTTAATTGAATAGCCTGTACGTTTTCATGTATTTCTTTTTGTACGGTTTGTGTTTGATTGTGTGTTTCTACTATTTCTGACAGTTCCTGTTCCTGTTTGGTTGTAAGATCTGACAATTTCTTTTCTAAGTCATTTGCCAATACATTGTATACACTATTGACGGTTTTGATGACTTTGTCTTCGATCTTTTGATCGATTTCATTGGTGAGTTTATTTAAGCGTTGATCGAAATGTCTGTGTATGTTTTCAAATTGCGTGTTTACACCTGAAAACTGCTGTTGGAACCCAATTTCCATGTTTGACAATTTTGTGTTTGTCGTTATTTCTAGATTCGCCAGTTTCTCGCTCACATTTGACATCAGACTATATAATGCCTCAAGCGTAACTGACGAAGCTTGTGTGTTTGTATTTATGCCATTATTTGTTGCCATTGTTTCTCTGCCACGGTCTGATTGAATCGAACCCGGGCTAGGTTCACTGACTTCACGCGAAATATTTTCATCTGATCTGGTAATCGATGCTTCATCGACTGTGCACAAGGTTTCATTTGCAAGTGGTTCGTTATTGTTAATCCCTGTGGAGTGCAATTGAATTGTATTTACTTCTACATTATGTTGTGCTGAAAAACTAATTGCGTCATCATTTACGTCACTATTGTCAGAATCTGTGACGTGTCCATGAACATTTGTCAAATTAAAGTTCTTCGATTCCATTGTGAAGATATTATTTTCATCTGTACTTTACTGTTAATCTAAATCTTTAAATTCTCTCGCAGTTGAATTAATAAAAATATCTCGCGATTGTTATTTGTTGCGCGTCGGAAATTTACAAGATGGCGCACTACGTCTTCTAATTCTGCGATTGTTGAACATAAAAAAGTAATTATCAAAGTGTAATTGTGTGTTGCCACAAACACTACCAGGATTTTAATATGGACGGAAAAGGTTCTGCTTTAAGTGGAGCTAAGCCAAGGTGCAGCCACTGCATGCGTTTGCGCTTTCCTACCTTAATTCCGGCTGAGCTGCGTCACTCACGATTACGTTAGTTTTGTAAATCCTTGTCCTTGTTCCTTCTGGTTATTGTGCCATCCGTTTATACAGTTAATATTGTTTCATTTTATTCGTCATTTTCCATGTGCGTCATGTAACAGAGATACAGAAATTAGTACAAGTACATTTGTAGCACAACAATGAAGTACTTACTCTTTGTTCCACCAGCACTGTCCTGTCACGGTCGCCAGTGTGGCGAAATAAATAAAAAACATTTTATATTTTAAATTCCACGTCATTGTTGATTTAATCAGAGTTCTCACCTTAGACGTAGAATTAGTCCTTCTGCCACAATATTAATTCATTAGTCGCCATCGATGTTCTTCTCTTTGTTGACCGTGTGTACCATCATGAGTCGGCATCGGTTCACTTCACGAAGACGGTGGAAACCAAGGAATACTATGCTACGTCGCTATAAATAATTTTCGTAACACTTCGATACTTTTCACTATTTTTTATTCACAACACAATAAGACTTGCTGTGCTCATCGCACAAACCATAATTACCAACCACATGGCTGCCTTTCCGCACAGTCCAAAATCACGTCCATCCTCCACAAGGCAACAATCGAAAGTGTCCCTTAGCTCCTTGGAGTATCAAACAAAAGAGAATCCAATGTGAACTTTACAAAGATTATAATATACATGCCTCTCAATTTATCTTTGGCGCAGCTTTTAAGATATCGTATGTCTCTGCATAGGAATGTGTCATTACATCTGTCATAGGTCTGTCTTGTTTTTTGAGCAAGTCTTAACATCCTGTATTTCCTATGCAAAAATAATCTACCTGCTTTATGTTATGAAATATTAATTAATATTTAGGATTATAGTTATTATTAATGTTTGCCGGCCGGAGTGGCCGAGCGGTTAAAGGCGCTACAGTCTGGAACCGCACGACTGCTACGGTCGCAGGTTCGAATCCTGCCTCGGGCATGGATGTGTGTGATGTCCTTAGGTTAGTTAGGTTCAAGTAGTTCTAAGTTCTAGGGGACTTATGACCACAGCAGTTGAGTCCCATAGTGCTCAGTGCCATTATTAATGTTTTTCACAACATTACCACATATAGGCTAGTGAAAATAATGAGTTTCAAAGTTGTAAAGGTTAGTAACTAATGAGTACACAAAGAACAAATACTAAAGTCACTACACACACAATTATGACCTGTTCCAACACTCATGGTCTCTGTTATCATAATATCTATTAAGCGTATTCTGTGGCTTGAGGTTAAGATAAAACTGCCAGTATACCTCTAGCTAGAAAGTACTACTACTATGTACACCGAATTATTTTGGCAACCCTAGATAAGAATTGAGAGGTACAGAGTAACAATATAATTCTCAGGACCATAAGGAAATCAATGTCGGAAAAATCGGTCAGCCAGGTTTTCGTGAATGTTCTTGTATACAGTGCCGGGCAACAGCACAAACAAAGCCGGTTCACTGTAAGATCCATATATGAAATTACAATGAAATGAACACCCTTAGCTGCTTAAAGGCGTTAACTTACGTCAACGGGGACAGATGTAAATGTGTGCCCCGACCGGGACTCGAACCCGGGATCTCCTGCTTACATGGCAGACGCTCTATCCATGGTTTTTTTGTTTTGTTTTTTCCATTTTGTTCGGTATCGTTCGTAGTGTTTGGTCTGGGCGGACGTCACAGGACATCCGTTCAAGTTGATCGTTCTTTCCTTTACTCAGTCTTTTTTATTACAGAGGGCTAGCGCCTCTCCGACCGAACACGCTGAGCTACCGTGCCGGCAATCCATCTGAGCCACCGAGGACACAGACGATAGTGCGACTTCAGGGATTTATCTCTGGCACGCCTCCCGCGAAGCCCACATTTTCAACGTATTGTCCCGCATTACATTCGTAGTGCCCCCCGCCCATTGTACTCATTACTTGCGGCGCGTTGCCGATTCCCGTAAGAATTCGGGCACTGTTTATGCATTCGCACAGAAGAAGAAAGATGGTCAAGTGGCCGGTGAGCCTTATATATATATATATATATATATATATAACCTGATCAGATTAGGGCCATCAGGCCCTCTCTTACATCGGACCAGTGTTCCACACATGCAGCATTTCACACATCAGAGTTACATCGTGACAATAGTTTAAATGAGAAAATTAAATTACTCTAGTGACAATATGAATAAAGAGTAGTGACTAAGACCTAATAAAGTAAATGCGGCAGTATTTTTACAACAGGTGCTATGCATACAGATTATGATAAAAGCAATAATAATAGCAGTAAAAAATCAAATAATAATGATAAACATGCGAAAAATTGGCAATAGTAATGAAGATTTGTGCAGATGTACATTAATATCTTGGTGTGTAAAGTAGATGTTTACTAGTATAGCGAGTTTTGGGGAAGGGAGATTTAAAGAGGGGGAAAGAGGGAAGTAATGAGGTGAAGTGCATTCATGTACAGAGGAAGGCATTACTGTTGCTTAAGTAGATACGTCATTAACTGTTTTTTGAAGCCGGACATATTTTTAAGTTCTCTAACATAACGAGGGAGGTTATTCCATTGTCGCGTTCCTGCTACTGTAAAGGACTTGGAGAAGGTGACTGAGCGATGCAGTGGAACAGAGAGGATTTTATTATAATGGGAACGTGTGTTTCTGTCATGTTGTTCCGACATGAGCGTTAGGGACGAGGAGAGATATGAGGGACAGTGTACATTTATAAGGCAATAGATGACACAGAGTGTATGGAAATCTCTGTGTTTATCTGCACGCAGCCAGGACAATTTTGCATATGCTGGTGAGATGTGATCAAAAAGTCGAACGTCACAGATATATCGGACGCAGGCATTCATGACCAGTTCTAGACGTCGCGAATTTTCCTGAGAGAGGCCTTGTAGGATAATATCACTGTAGTCAATGATTGGGAGTATAAGCGTTTGTACTAATTTCTCTTTCAGATCGAAAGGGAAGAGTTTTTTATATTTTTGTAGGACATGAAGGGCGAGTGAGAACAGATACCATCGGTGACCATGCAGCTCGTTAGAATGAAATTACAATGAAATGAACACCCTTAGCTGCTTACAGGCGTTGACATACGTCAACGAGGACAGATGAAAATGTGTGCCCCGACCGGGACCCGTAGCCGGGATCTCCTGCTTACATGGCAGACGCTCTATCCATCTGAGCCACCGAGGACACAGACGATAGTGCGACTGCAGGGATTTATCTCTGGCACGCCTCCCGCGAAATGTCCGAAAGAACAGATACCATCTTAGTAAATATATAGAATCATAGATGTCAGGAGTATGCATACTTACATGATACAGTCTCAAAATCTACGACGGAGTGCCTCAGGCCCTTATTCTCAGCGCCTCAGTTGCATGAGCCGAGTACCTGCTCGAAATGAGAGTGAAATTTTCAATGAACCTTTCAGCAACTGTATCATCTGAGTCGGTCTATAGGTAAAAGAAACCATTTGTTAATTTATTCCGATTGTCAAGTATAATCTCTACCCATAGTAACTCACAGCAACGGTCTACTTCAATTTCAGTACAGGACACACTACTTCTAACAGCAAGAAACACGCCACCACCTACTAAATTACACCTATCCTTTTATGAAGTCATAATCCGTCTTGAAAATTAATTAGAAAGCCGTAGTAGTTGGGACGAAAAGGAGAAGCTTTTTGCTTTGTCATTCTGCTTGCTGAGGCTACAGGCAGTAACCGCGGGTTCAACTGTCCAAGGACGCCCGCCGGTAGCCGGTGTCTTGGAGGTTTTGCTGTACATGTGCGCGGTCCATCGGCACTGCAGCCGCTTTTCTGCTTCTGGCCTAGCTATGACCCGCCACTCCCTCTCGCAAGCACTGATAGTAAGTAAGTGCAGTACCTCTCACCCCTGATGCACGAATACTTCCTGCGCTCTCATGTTGGTTACAGCAGTCCTGAAAATGCTTCACTACAACTCGTGAAACATCACAGGTGAACTAAGTACCAGTAAGGAGTTACATCTTGGTCTGCAGTCCAAACATTGGTTTCATGTACCTCTCCACGCTAGGCTATCCTGTGGAAGTCTCTTCATATCCGGGTGACTACTGCAAACTATACCCATTTGAATATGCTTCCTGTAGTCAAGTTTCGATCGCCCTCTGTGATTCTTATCACAAACACTTCTCTTAATTACCAAACAGACCAGTCCTTGGTGGTTCTAGAAGAGTTATACAAATTGTCCCAGGAGGAACGCACGACATACAGATATATAACAGGAACGATCACTCGAAGCAAAAAATAATCTAGTTAAAATGGGCCTTAAAAGAGCTATGGGCACTTGGCCAGTAGAAGGGTTGTGTTTCCCAATAGCGAAGGCAAACAAGTACTCGTAGGTCTTAAGGTATACACTTTAGAGCTCATGTTTACTGGACAATGTTTGGTTCAAATGGTTCAAATGGCTCTGAGCACTATGGGACTTAACTCCTGAGGTCATCAGTCCCCTAGAACTTAGTGCTACTTAAACCTAACTAACCTAAGGACATCACACACATCCATGCCCGAGGCAGGATTCGAACCTGCGACCTGTAGCGCCTAGAACCGCTCGGCCACTCCGGCCGGCTGGACATTGTTTTCCTGGTTTGGTCGACACTACCAACTCTCAAAATATTGAAAGCATACACAGCTTGCAGTAGAAAATATTTCTTTCTTAGTATCGAAGTTTAAACAAATTGTGTATGTGCCTAGTAAGTGGAGAACGGATGAAAAAGAACACCGTGGTTTACCAACGAAATTTGCAAAACGCTTAGGAAGCAAAAACAGTTGCACTCTGGGTTCAAAAGAGAACACGCAAATGATGACAGCCAAAGCTTCGTAGAGATTCGTGCGTCTGTGAAAAGATCTATGCGCAAAGCATACGACCTCTGTTCAAAAAAATTCCGGAACATACGTAATTTCGCGCCAATGGAGTCTAGAAGCGAAATGCAGTGGGCATCCTTGCACACATCTGTATTTAATGTGTAAGTGCCGGAAGTTTCATTGTTGTACGTCTGTTAGTTATTGTACAGTGCTCTATTGAGTAGAACGTTGTGTCGCACAGTTTGCGAATATCGAGATGGCAGAGATAGAGGAGCAACGCGTCTGCAGTAAATTTTGCGCGAAACTCGAGAAAATCTGTACAGGGACACACCAGAGATGCAGGAAGCTACGGTGATGATCCCTTAAGTCGTACTCGGTGTTACGAGTGGTTCACACGGTTTGAAAATGGCCAGACGGAAATTAAACATGACCTTTGTTCCGAACGCCCTTAGACGTCTACCGACGACGCTCATGTCAGGAACGTTAACGAAATTGTGCGTGCCAATCGAAGACTGTCCGAGAAATTGCAGAAGAATGTTACATTGTAGTTGGATTATGTCATGAAATCCCGACACAGCATCTTGGAACGCGACTTGTTGAAGCCATGTTCGTCCCAAGTATCATCAGTCAAGACCAGAAAGACCTTTACCTTGCAATCTGTGAAGAGCTTTTGGATCGCGTAAATGGGAACGAGATGCGTAAATGGGAACGGTGATGAGGTATGGGGCTACGGTTACGATGTTGAGACCAAGTTTCAATCTTCACAGTGGGTCGGGAAATGTTCTCCAAGACCGAAAAAAGCTCGTCAGGTAAGGTCAAATGTCAAAGCCGTGCTGATAGTTTTCTTCGGCTTTGAAAGATTAGTTCATTATGAATTCGTGACACAGGAACAAACTGTTAATCGATAGTACTATCGGGAGGTATTGCGACGCCTGCGAGAAAATGTGAGAAGAAAACGGCATGAAACGTGGCGAGACAATTCACAGCTCTTGCTTCACCACAACGCATTCGTACATTCACCCCTGCTGGTGTGTGATTATTGCACAAAAAATGAAATAACTGTTCTGTCTCATTCTCCGAACTCTCCATACTTGGCCCCTGCAGATTTTTTTTATTTCCAGAGTTGAAAACGCCCTCGAAAGGACCAAGATTTACAGCGATAGACGACATACGAAAGAAAATTCGCAGACGGCGCTTCGCGGGATCCAGCAAGAGGCGTACCAAGACTGGTTCTGGAAGTGGAAACGGCTTTGGGAGAGGTTTATCAATTCTGCAGCAGAGTATTACGAAGGAGACCGTACTCAATAAGTAAAAGATAAGCGTAGAAAAATTTTGTGAACAAAGTTTTGGAATTTTTTGAACACCTCAGCAAAAGATCTAACCGAGAATCCGCGAAAATTCCGGTCCTATATAAAATCGCTAAGTTGATTTAAGGCTTCCTCCAGTCACTCGCTGACCAGTCTGGTGTGGCAGTTGAAGGTAGCAAAACGAAAACCGAAGTTTCAAGTTCCGCGTTTAAGAAATCGTTCGTGCAGGAGAATCGTACATCATACCGTCGTTTGACCATCGCACAGAGTCACATTTTGACGACATGGTAGAAAGCATCCATGGCGTAGAGAAACAACTGAAAGAGTTAAAAACAAGTACGTCACCAGGTCCGGAGGCAATCCGAAAGAGTACTCCGGTCATTGGTCCCTAACCAAGCTCATTTATCACGAATCTCTCGCGCAGCGCTTAGTCCCAAGCGTCCCTCCTGTATATTATCTTTCTTTCTTTTAGTGTTCAACCCTGAGGTTGGTTTGCAGCAGAGCGTCATTCCTCTCTTCTGTCTGCCTTCCTCTTCATTGCCACGTATGTGTTGCATCCAACGTCATTCATGATCTGTTGCATGTATATCATCCTTGGTCGCCCCCACCGATTCCTTCCCTCAAAAGCTCCTTCTGCCATCGTTGCAATGATGTTGGTGTGTCGTAGGATGTGCCCTACAAGTTTGTCTCTTCTTGTTTGGATGTGCCTCCACAGAGATCTGGTTTCCTGTACTCTTCTAAGCACCTCTTTATTTGTTACTTTGTCTCTCTAGCTGATCTTCATCATCCTTCTATAGCACAACATCTCCAGGGCCTCTAGCCGTCTTCTCTCTTCTCTTCCAATTGTCCAAATTTCACTTCCGTATAGGGCCACACTCCAAACGAAACCTTTCATGATACGTTTCCTTATTTTCAGACTGATGTTGTTGCTGGTGAGTAAGTTCCTTCTCCGATTAAATGCAATTTTGGCCTTTTGTATTCTGGTCGCAATTTCTTTCCGGCTTCTACCATCTCTTGTGATTTTTCTTCCCAGATAAGTAAATGCCTCTATCACTTCCAGCTCCTCTCTTCCAATTCTCATTCTCAGAGGTTCATATTCTGCTCCTGTACTGCATACCATCACTTTAGTCTTTTTCTTATTTGTTCTCATTCCATACTGATTGCATAGAATTTTTTCCATTGTTCTGAGGACTTCCTATAGATCTTCTTTTGTCTCCGTGACTATAGCAATATCATCTGCATAAAGTAGCATGTCCTGTATATAAGAAGGGTAAAAGAACGGACACGCAAAATTACAGACTAATATCCTTAACATCGGTTTGCTATAGAATCCTAAAACATTCTGAGTTGGAATGTAATAAATTTCCTAGAGACCGAAAAGCTTATGTCCACGAATCAGTACAGTTTTAGAAAGCATAGCTCTTGTGTAACTGAGCTTGCCCTTTTCTCTCAGTTGATATTCCGCGAATTGTGGATGAATGGCAACAGGCAGATCCCGTATATGTAAATTTCCAAAAATCATTTGACGTACGAGGTGCGGCTAGAAAAAAACCGGACTGATGCTGGAAAAAAACATTTATTTACAATTATTTACAATTTCATGTTATCTCCTTCAATGTACTCTCCTCCTCGGTCTCTACACCGCTCCATACGAATTTTCCACTGTTCATGGCAATGCTGCAGATCATTTCGGTAAGTCCATACATTACTTCCGTCGCTTTTTCTTTTACTGCTTCAACAGTCTCAAATCTAGTTCCTTTCAAAGCTGACTTGACTTTAGGGAAAAGAAAAAAGTCACAGGGGGCCAAATCAGGTGAGTAGGGTGGATGATCTAAGATGGGAATGTTGTGTTTTGCCAAAAAGGTCTTCACTGACAATGCACTATGAGCTGGGGCATTGTCTTGGTGAAGGATCCATGACTTTTTTCTCCACAAATCGTTCCGTTTTCTCCGTACTCGCTCACGTAGGGTAGCCAGGACGCTAATGTAGTAATGCTGATTCACTGTTTGTCCCTCTGGTACCCAATCAATGTGCACAATCCCTTTGATGTCAAAAAAAAAAAAAAAAAAAACAATCATCATTGCCTTGAATTTCGATTTTGACATTCGTGCTTTTTTTTGTCGTGGAGAACCAGGAGTTTTCCAATGCATCGATTGGCGTTTAGTTTCGGGATCGTAAGTAAAAAACCACGATTCATCGCAAGTAATAACATTTTGTAAGAAGGTGGGATCACTTTCAATGTTTTCCAGGATGTCAGAACAAATCATTCTTCGGCGTTCCTTCTGTTCAATTGTGAGACACTTTGGAACCATTTTTGAACACACTTTGTTCATGTTGAAACTTTCATGAAGAATCTGCCTGACACTTTCCTTGTCAACTCCTGTTAACTCAGTTACTGCTCTGATTGTTAAACGGCGATCTTGTCGAACAAGTTTACCGATTTTTTTCAATGTTTGCATCAGTTTTTGCTGACAATGGTCTGCCAGTGCGAATGTCATCACTGGTGTCTTCGCGGCCATCTTTAAATCGTTTAAACCACTCAAACACTTGTGTTCGCGATAAACAATCATCGCCGTACACTTGTTGTAACATTACAAACGTTTCACTTGCAGATTTTCCTAGTTTGAAACAAAATTTGATGTTAACACGCTGTTCGTTCTGTACACTCAACATTTTCCGACGCACAGACAAAACGTCAACTACTTAAAACAGACGCCACGGGCAGACTGAGTGCAGGAGGCAGATGAAACTGGAGCAGTAGGCGGAGCGAGAGTCACGTGACAGGCCACGCGACTTTCAGCCTTATTGCATTCGTTTTATTGTTTCACCAGTACTAGTCCGGTTTTTTTCTAGCCACACCTCGTAGTACCCCACTACAGATTGTTAACGAAGCTACGAGCATACGAGTTTCCCAGGTACGTAAGTGTCTCGAAAACGTCTTAAGTAATAAACCCCAGTATCTTGTCCTCGACGGCGAGTGTTCATCACAGAAAAGGGTATCGCCAGGAGGCCCCAGGGAAGTGTGACAAGAACGCTATTATTTTCTTTATACGTAAATGATCTGGCAGACAGGGCGGACAGTGATCTGCAGCTGTTTGCTGATGATGCTGTGGTGTACGGGAAGATGATGAGTGACTATAGGACGATACAAGATAACTTAGACAAAATTGCTAGTTGGTGTGGTGAATGGAAACTGCGTGTAAACGTAAGTTAACGCGGAAGAGTAGGAAAAACAAATCTATAATGTTCGGATATAGGGTTAGTGATTGCTGCTTGACACAGTCGAGTCGTTTAAGTATCTGGGCGTAACGTTGCAAAGCGATTTGAGGTGGAACGAGCATGTGAGAACTGTGGTAGGGAAGGTGAATGGTCGACTTCGGGTAATTGGGACAATTTTAGGTAATAGTGGTTCTTCTGTAAAGGAGATCGCATACAGGACGCTGGTGAGACTTATTCTTGAGTGCTGCTCGAGTGTTTGGTATCTGTGCCTGGTCAGATTGAAGGAAGACATCGAAACAATTCAGAGGCGCGCTGCTAGATTTGCTACCGGTTGTTGTTGTTGTGGTCTTCAGTCCAGAGACTGGTTTGATGCCGCTCTCCATACTACTCTATCCTGCGCAAGCTGCTTCATCTCCCAGTACGTACTGCAGCCTACATCCCTCTGAATCTGCTTAGTGTATTCATCTCTTGGTCGCCCTCTACGATTTTTACCCTCCACGCTGCCCTCCAGTACTAAATTGGTGATCCCTTGATGCCTCAGAATATGCCCTACCAGCCGATCCCTTCTTCTAGTCAAGTTGTGCCACAAATTTCTCTTCTCTCCAATTCTATTCAATACCTC
The DNA here is from genome assembly GCF_021461385.2 of Schistocerca piceifrons. Classification (NCBI taxonomy): domain Eukaryota; kingdom Metazoa; phylum Arthropoda; class Insecta; order Orthoptera; family Acrididae; genus Schistocerca; species Schistocerca piceifrons. Next base: position 1,134,267,563 of record NC_060138.1, on the reverse strand, counting down.
TTCATTAGTTATGTGATCTACCCATCTAATCTTCAGCATTCTTCTGTAGCACCACATTTCGAAAGCTTCTATTCTCTTCTGTCTTGAAACGTCCCCTTAGAACAATTATTCATGACTGTGCTTAAACTGACACACAATATTTTTAGCGCAGCGCAATCTGACTTTCAAACATCCCTACAAAAGAATGGCCCTGACTAACATTAACCTATACGTTTCACAAATCACTTACCTCACCAAAAATCTTCGTTACTCGAACTACTGCAATACAGCGAGCGCCACTACTGCCAGCTAAATAAAAGATTCAATCTACGGAAGGCACTAACTACTGATAGGCATAGTTAGCAAATGAAAGATTTTAATAGAGAACAAACAATGTATTTACCTCAATGGTGTTCAAAAGTCATAATGTATATAGCAGTTCATGATATCCAGTATTACAAATTTCAAAACTCCGCCATCTGTCTCCTCACATCCACCACTGCTGGCGGCTCACCTCCAACTGCGCAACACTACGCGCTGTTAACATCCAGCTGCCCAACACTACAATGGCAGACAACAATGCAAACTAGCCACAGACTGCACACACCACAGCCAGTCATTTTCATACAGATCGCTACGTAACGTTGCCAATAAGAAAACATAAACAGCCTACTTACATAGCCCCCATGCTCCCCACAAAAATTTTTACAAATTGTTTTGGGCAGTGGCCAATAATGATTTGATAAAATTTTTCAAAATTACAATAACAAAGAGATCAAATGCACACACTTATTGATACAATGTTGGTCAAAGCTAAAATTTTCTTACAGTCCATAAAGACAGTCCTGGTCATTCATCACAGTAAAATTGCAGTGTTGTTTTTTTCTTCTCAAAGGCTGAGCAGTAAAAGAGAATGCACACAGAAGTAGTAGATTTCCATGCAATCTTGAAGAAGTAGTGTTGTCCTTCCAATGGAAAGACAGTGGTGAGTCTTGACATGCAGACAGGTAATGGGCCACAACAGAGCAAACCCACAGCAGAGTCAGTCGAAGTTTTGAAGAATATTGGTAGGTAGGTCATCACAGAGCAGACCCACTGTAGTTCTGGTAGAGAGTATAGTATTGGTGGGCCACCAGAGGTGCTGACCAACTGTAGTCCTGGTAGAGATTGTGGTATTGGTGAGTCAGCAAAGGTGTAGACCCACTGTAGTCCTTGTAGAAATAATGGTATTGGTGGGTCGTCAAAGACGCAGACCCCCTGTAGTTCTTGTAGAGATGGCCAGCAGCCATCTGTTGTGACTGTGCAGGTGCACAATTGAAGAGTCTTGCGGATAATATAGCAAGTCCATAACCGCCACTTGTGCACTCACAAAGTTTTTGGAATTGTCCTTAGAACCAGCAATGCTGTTATCCAGTCCCTTGCTGAATTATTAACACACATGCAAACACTAACAGTCCCTACTTCTCACATATTGTCCATATACTGTGACCAACAGAAACGTGTGCAACGAAATGGAACTTACAAGTTAATAATATGATGAACTGGTGTCAATTACAATTTTATAACATAAGAATACAATTACAAAGGTACAAAATACATCATTAAAGAACATAACAATACAGATAACATTTGTAGTACAGGCTTTACAAACGAATCGAAATAACATATGCATCAGTGTTACAGGAATTATAAGTACCTACATAAAAGATCAGAATAACTTTTGAAACATCAACTTGACACATAAGCAACAAAACAGAACAGATAAATGATGTCTAAACATCTTTACAAAGTAAATATATTATTTATGCAAATTATGTTTGAGGATAACAGTATTCCTCATCATAGTGAATGTAGCTTAGTATTAGAAGAGAAAAAATTCTATGAAACAGTACACAGAGACAGGAAGAAAACAAATACACAAGCGTACACTAACACATAGTGGGATAACACAAAAGGAAAGGACAGGGTTTGTTCTCAGTGTAACATTTGGTACTGCAGTCCAATCCAAAACTTCATTCCATAGATCTTTTGTCTTATTTCAACATTTGTTTCCATAAAAAAAAATCCTATCCAAGCATGCTTTCTGTATTTATATGTACACATATTTCTTACCTCGTCATTTATTTTCCATTATCTTACCTCATCATTTATATCCAAGAAAATCCTACCTATACCTGCTTTCTGTACTTTTTTCGTATAATTTCTCAATGCATTTCTTCCAATTCATCGCAACTCATTCTCTTATATAGTCTACCCCCTCTTAAGCTAACTTAAATCTATTGAGCTCAGATGCTAAACTAAGGGACGAGGCAATGCAGCAGCGCAAAACAACTAACACAAACAGCAAAGATAAAAAAATGCAAATTTGCAAAGCAAGCAGCAGTAAATCTAAATTAACAGATAAAATGCAAAATTACAACTAATATGAGCCAACATGCAGCAACAAGAAAAATAAATCAGTAGTAAAACTAGCTTAACAGAGTAATACAAAGTTAAATTTAGTAGCACTATGCCTGGCAAACAGCAGCAGCAAATGCAATAACTTATATCTAAACATGACATAGCTCAAGCAGAAAAAATATTACACTAAAGATGGCCATGTCTAATACCTCTGTCACATCTTAGTGTCTATGTAATTAAAGTGGTGCACCACAAAAACTAATTCTACAAAAAATTACCAAGTACTTGAAAAGAAAATTATGTATGCAGTTACTGTTATTAGTCCCTTCTTATTGTTCTTTCCATTCCAAGAGCTCCTTTTTCGAAGAATGTGGATCAGAAAATAATTATTTAATAGATCTGTTGACAGAAAGTGTTTACATTAGCAGATGCATTTAAGTTTATTTTATAAAACCAATGCTGCAACACAGCTGGAAAACAGATATCAAACGAAATAAGCAACTATGAAAAGCAAAGTATACAAATATCATTCAATAGTCATGTGACATTTCACAAGTTAGTAGAAATTCTCTCAACTCTCGTAGAAAGATGCTTGTCATAATCAGGTGTGCAGATGTAAGTATCTTTCCAAGTAATGAACATGTCGTATTTGCGATGCTTTCTCTAAAGGAATGTCAATGGCGAGGATAATGGCCTCTTTTCTTCTCCACCTAATGGCTTTCTTTTGTCAGATGACTACCTCTCAGCTGGGCGCCCAAAACGCATTACGTCAAGGTCACTTACCTTTCTTACTGAAATATTTACGACAGCAGTTTCTGCTACAGTGGCAGTCTCATATAAAAAAATTCCACAGGTTGAGAATTTGCGTTGCAAATGTGTAGAAACAAAATCCTATGAATATAACAGTGTGCAAAAAATTTTTGCCTGCATTGTGATACATTCACGAATACACACACATTTCATAACTCTTAAAGTACGATTCGTGGTTTCCAACATCCTTTTCATAAATCAGAGTCCCTAACCACTACTCCTTATTCCTTACCTTATTACACATATACATATTCATATTCATCAACACGTCTTCAATATTTCATCATAATAACTACATAGCATAATCAGATTCCTCATATAACATCAGCTTATTGATAATAAACATACCTCAACAGCATAATACACATCGTCGTCATAAAAATAACATCATAACACCTCAGTCAAATCTCAAAAACGTCGTAGCTTTCTGCAATAATGTCAAAACGTAAAAAAATTCTCTGCTCATTTCAATAGTGTCATCTACCTCAAACGTACTTTAAAAATCATGATCCCATACCAAATACATCATTCAAAGCTCTCATAGTATCACAATGGTTCCAAAAAAATATGAACAGTTCACAAAGTACAGACAAAATACAATTTCGTAAGTGTGAAGTTATCCAACGGTGTAATTACGTAAAGATGTGTCACTGATGTAGTAAAAAATATGTTTATCTCTCAGTTAAATGATCAGATAGCTGTGTAATTTGTGTGTCAGAGAAATATGGTACCGATGTGTAAAGTTGTATAAGCAAATACCATATTAACTAGGGCTCCTTGTGCTTGCCAAACACATGGTACACAAAGTAAGCGTGTGCCCCCCTGAGGATTAATGTAATTATACCCTCAGGTGTTACAGATTACAGCAATGGAATGAAATGTATCATGGAAAACTTTCTTTGTAATTCAAAAATCTTTCAAAATAAATGTTTTAAGTACAAAATTAATCACTCAAATACGTGTCCTGTAGCGCTAAATGTGCGTCTTGCTGTAAGATAATCTCTGTGGAAGTGTCGTAGTTATTGTCCTCCGAAAGCTAAGTTCTGCAGAAGCCAATGTAGTTACCTCATGATAAACAAAAGTGAAATGCTTTGCGTATAGATATCTTAGTTATTACGCTTATTGCCATGATGAAGAAAGTACTGTGTTGTAACGTATTGTTGTGCTATGGAAAAGGCTGTCTCATTGTAGCTATACCATAAAAGTTACTACTAAAACATGTTTTACTTTCCAGAATAATTCAGAAAAACTGTGCAGATGTAAAACAGAAACACCGCAAAAGCAACATTGTAAATTGTCACTCATTTGTAGTGTCGTGATAAAATCGTGTAGCTGTCACATAAACTAACCACTGTGTCATCTGGTATCTCACAGAAAGTACTTTAAATCCAGAATGTATTTTCAAGTAAACCAAAAGTTGCATTAAAATCTCATTAGCAGTACCGGTACATGTTCTAAGTTTGTCAGCCTTATAGTCGTTACGTAATCGTGGAACTAACAAGCAAGAATGTACACACACAATAACACTGTGTCGTCTGTTCACTATAACAATGCACTCGTAAATACTGTCTAAATATGTTCCCTAGGTTCTAGACTGGATAGTGAACTTCAAAACATTGTTGCATGTTAACAGTTTCTAAGTCTGTCAAAGCATACTAGTAACATGAAGTGAAAAATTTTATGGCAAAGACTAAGTTATAAAGCAGATTATCTTTCAATAAACGGTTTTACATGTGAAATGTGGTGCAATCCTTTACTCTTCCTAGTATGCTGAGTTTCAACTTCAACGCAATTATCATGTGGTATACGTCGGATTCTGTAAGGTCCATTGTTTTCTCTATGAGCCAGCCGGCGCAGGTGGCTGCTGCGGTGCGAGTCATTGTCTGCCTCTTTGTTGGCGCGCATCGGTATTAGGATTAGGAGACCTAACTTCTACAAATTCACCTTTTCGAGAGGGTCCTGCCCTGTTTGAAACCCGCCAGTTCTGATGAAATTCAGATCTGTCGTTACGATGATATCGTTTGTCGTCATGTCGGTAGATTCCATAGTTTCTTTATAGTCGGTCATGTGGTGGAGAGTTTCTCCTAGAATCGTAACTGCGCGCTGAACTGTTGCGTCTGAAGTTATTCTGTCTCCCTTGATAATAATTATTTTGGTTCCCATATTGTCTGTTTCTCTGATTGTCTCTGTGATAGTCATTACCACGGAGAGGTGATCTTTCCCTTAACTATTACTACTTTGCCAACGGTTGTCATACGGGTGGTGTCTGTTTTGGTCATGATTTACGTTGTAAGAATAGCCTTGTCGTGTCCAGTTATTATTTCTTTCATTGCGGAATTGTGACGGATGTGACCTGTAATTGTTGTGCTCCTGTTTTCGCGTTCCGCGATTGTCAGTGTCAGTTTCCAGTTCTTGTAAGAGTCCCTGAAAATCTTCAATGTCGTCTTTGCAACGTCCTACCAAGATAATATGTCGTAAATGTTCAGGCAATTTGATTAAGCAAATGCGGATAAGTTCTGAGGGGCTGTAAGGGTTCGACAGGTACTGATTCTTGTGCAACATGTCTTCAAAATATTTCACAAGACTGGAAAATTCAGATTGTTCGAAATGTTTCATCATTATGATGCCATGTTTTACTCGGTCTTGTGTAGTTTGAGAACAATATGCTGAGAGGAAGGCATGATAAAATTCTCCTTCACTGTGGCAATCGTGAATGACCGATCGCATTCTTACAGCTGGTTCATTCTCTAAATAGCCACACATAAATTCTAATCTGTGTTCTAATGACCAGTTGGGAGGAAAACAATGAGAGAATTGATGAAGCCACGCTTGTGGATGAATGTCGTTGCCGGAATTCTTAAATGTTTTGAATTTACGTGTAGTAATAAACAGCTTATAGTCAAAATCATCATGTCGGCGAGTCGCATGTCGGTCATTGTTACGTCGTTTCGGCGGTTCCATCTCAAAACTCGGTGAATTTCTTTCATAATTTCCGAAGTGCCCTGTGTTATTATTTTGTGGCTGTTCCGTATTTATATGTCCCTCTTCCCGTATTGGAGCGCGAGTGTCCTCTAAAATACGTAATTCTTGTATTACCTGTGTCAGCTGATCTTGTACTTCCCGGATTTCTCTTTGGTGTTGCGTATTAATTTGATTTTGATTTTGTTTGAATTTCCTAATTTGTTCGCACTCTTCTGTGTCATTAAAGACTACCGGTTTTGTGTCATTCAGATTATCATCTACCTTCGTAGATAAATTATTTAGCTGATCCGAAAGTTCAACTACTTTCTCTGATAATGAACTAATTTCCTCCATGTGTCTATCTGAACCAATATTCAGAGTATCTACTGTGTCCTTTAAGTTTTCTTTAGTTTTTGCAAGTTGTGTAACTGAATCGGTAGATGCAACTGAGTCAATTTTAGCTTGCAAGGTCTCATGATTTTGATGAACAATAGTTTGCAGTTCTTTTATGGCTGCTTTGTGATTCTGTAATGCATTTTCATGCTGCGAAAAAATAGGTTGAAAATGCTCACAAATTTGTGTTTTTACATCATTACAGACTTTTTGACATTTCGATTCAATGTTATGTAACTCAGTAGTTAAATCTTCACGTGTTTGTTCAAGCTAATGTTCCACTGAGTCTAACTTTTGGAGCTTTTGTTCCATTGCGTCTAACTGTTGCTGTGTTTGTCTCTGGTGTTGTTCCATTGTGTCTAACTTTTGAAGATTTTCTTCCATTGTGTCTAACTTTTGAAGATTTTGTTCCATTGCGTCTAACTTTTGAAGCTTTTGCAGTGTTTGTCTCTGATTTTGTTCCATTTGTTGCATTAATTGCGATAATAATGTATTAGTGTCTGGAATCTGTTTCTCTATGCTTTTTGGCAGTGCATTTTCACCGCCAACATTCACATTTTGACAAGCAGAAAATGTGTCTTGACTCATTTGAGAAAACGGTGAGGACCAAAAACCTAAGTCTACAGTATCTGCAATATTGTGCTCTGTCATTTCGGATTCCTGAGGCGAGCTGTTGCCGACCGATAATGCTTCCCTGTTCACTACCTGTTTCACTGTCCACACCATTATTTGCCGCCCGCTCCATTTCCCTACGCACAATTACCAAATTACTACTTCGAATGTCTATTAATTCACTACACAGTGGTGCTGATAAGCTACGCTCGTCGTCACTATTATTTCTCAGTTTACTTTGGAGCCTAGTGTTACGTTTTTCACACGCCGTTATTGTCACAATATTTCACACGATAACACAGAAAAGCACAATTTGAAGAGCAAAAATAAGAGAAAACTTTAACATAGCACTGAAAATAATATCTAGTTAATTGCAAGCGCAGCTGCGAAATACTTGGTGCAAATCTACATGCATGCCATAACTGTTTTACTGTACAACAATGAAAGACTGCAACTAGAAAGGAGATTCTCTCTACAATTACGCGCTAGCAATAAGCAATAGCTACACTAATTACACAAACTACAAGAAAAAAATCAGAAGATTCCAGTGAGGTATCCTCGGCTAAGGGTCGACATATGAAACGTCCCCTTAGAACAATTATACATGACTGTGCTTAAACTGACACACAATATTTTTAGCGCAACGCAATCTGACTTTCAAAAATCCCGACAAAAGAATGGCCTGACTAACATTAACCTATACGTTTCACAAATCATTTACCTCACCAAAAATCTTCGTTACTCGAACTACTGCAATACAGCGAGCGCCACTACTGCCAGCTAAATAAAAGATTCAAACTACGGAAGACACTAACTACTGATAGGCATAGTTAGCAAATGAAAGATTTTAATAGAGAACAAACAATGTATTTACCTCAATAGTGTTCAAAAGTCATAATGTATATAGCAATTCATAATATCCAGTGTTACAAATTTCAAAACTCCGCCATCTGTCTCCTCACATCCACCACTGCTGGCGGCTCACCTCCAACTGCGCAACGCTACGCGCTGTTAACATCCAGCTGCCCAACACTACAATGGCAGACAACAATGCAAACTAGCCACAGACTGCACACAGCACAGCCAGTCATTTTCATACAGAGCGCTACGTAACGTTGCCAATAAGAAAACATAAACAGCCTACTTACAGTCTAAACTATTTATCGTCCACGTTTCACTTCCATACATGGCTAAACTCCATACAAATACTTTCAGAAACGACTTCCTGACACTTAAATCTATACTCGATGTTAACAAATTTCTCTTCTTCAGAAACGCTTTCCTTGCCATTGCTAGTCTACATTTTATATCCTCTCTACTTCGGCCATCGTCAGTATTTTGCTCCCCAAATAGCAAAACTCCTTTACTATTTTAAGTGTCTCATTTCCTAATCTAATTCCCTCAGCATCACCCGACATTTCTACTACATTCCATTATCCCCGTTTTGCTGTTGTTGATGTTAATCTTATATCCTCCTTTCAAGACACTGTCCATTCCGTTCAGCTGCTCTTCCAGGTCCTTTGCTGTCTCCGACAGAATTACAATGTCGTCGGCGAACCTGAAAGCTTTTATTTCTTCTCCATGGATTTTAATTCCTACTCCGAATTTTTATTTCCTTTACTGCTTGCTCAATATACAGATTGAATAACATCGGGGATAGGTTACAACCCTGTCTCACTGCCTTCCCAACAACTGCTTCCCTTTCATGCCCCTCGACTCTCATAACTGCCATCTGGTTCCTGTACAAATTGTAAATAGCCTTTCGCTCCCTGTATTTCACCCCTACCACCCTCAGAATTTGAAAGAGAATATTCCAGTCAACATTGTCAAAATCTTTCTCTAAGTCTACAAATGCTTCCTTAATCTGTTTTCTAAGATAAGTCGTAGGGTCAGTATTGCCTCACGTGTTCCGGTAAGCTCGAACAACCCGTAAATATCTCGGAGATGCTTCGGGAACTCAAATGAGAATCCCTGGAGGGAGGGCAACGTTCTTTTCGAGAAAGACTATTGAGAAAATTTAGAGTACCGGGATTTGAAGCTGACTGCCGAACGATTCTACGACATTGCGCGTAAGGACCACGAAGATAAGATTGGAGAATTTAGGGCTCATACGGAGACAGATAGATATTGGATTGTCCCTCACCGTATCCGCGAATGGAACAGGAAAGGAAACGACAAGTAGTGATACAGGGTACCCTCCGCCACGCACCGTACGGTGGTTTGCGGAGTATCTTTGTGTGGCCGAGCGGTTCTAGGCGCTGCAGTCTGGAACCGCGCGACCGCTACGGTCGCAGGTTCGAATCCTGCCTCGGGCATGGATGTGTGTGATGTCCTTCGGTTAGTTAGGTTTACGTAGTTCTAAGTTCTAGGGGACTGATGACCTCAGAAGTTAAGTCCCATAGTGCTTAGAGCCATTTGAACCATTTTTTGTTTACTAGACGTTTTTGATTCTAATGATCGTTCCTGTCATACTACTGAATAGTGACCATTCCCCCTGGAACATCCTATATCACGCGATATCTTCTTTTAGTCAAGTTGAGCCATTTATTTCTTTTTTCCCCTATTATATGCAGTACCTTCTACTTCGTTCTTCGACCTACACACCTAATCTGCAGCAGTCTTTTATATCATCACATAGCAAAATCTGATGTTGCCTTCTCGTATGAGCTGTTCATGGTTCACTATTAACTTCCGTACAAGGATACACTTCAGACAGGCACCTAATATCTAAATTGTCATTTGATGCTAACAGGTCTATTTTACAAAATTGGTTTCCTTGCTGTTGCCAGACGGCGTATTATATCCCTATACTTCGTCTTATTTTGCTGTCCAAACGACAAAACTCGACTGTAACTTTCGTGTCTAATTCTGTAATTCAGTTCGTTTCCCAACGCCTGGTTAAATTACCCTTGTTCTACTTTTATTGGTGTTCACTTTATATCATCGTTTTCAAGAAACTATTCATTGCGTACTACTGCTCTTCCAAGTCCTTCGCTGTCTCTGGCAGAACTGAAATGTCATCGGAAAACACGATAATTTTTATTTCTTCTTCGTAGGCTTTAATAACATTTCCGTATTTCTACTCTGTTTCCTTTACAGTTGCTCAGTGTACAGATATAGTAATACAGAGGGTAGGCTACAGTCTCCTTTTACTCCGTTTTCAACTACTGCTTCCCTTTCATGTCCTCTGGCTCTTATTACTGCAGTCTGGTTTCTGTACAACTTGACATTTGGTCCATTTTTTTATTCCTGTTAACTTCTTAATCTCATACCCTAATCTAGGTAACATTGTCGGAAGTTTTCTCTAAATTTACGAATGCTGTAAACGTATGCCTGTCTTTCTTCTCTATTCTAAGATTGGTCGATGAGTCAGTGTTGCCTCGCATTTCTCCGTAACCCAAGCTGATCTTCCCTGTGGTCGGCATTTCCATTTTCTTCATTTCCATTCGTCTGTAAATATTCGTCTCATTGTTTTGCGCACATGACTTCTTAAAGTGATGGTTCGGTAAAATTCACACCTGTCAGAGCTGCCGTCTTTGGTGTAGGAATTGTTACATGCTTCTTGAAGTGAGAGGCTATTTCGCCAGTTTCATGTATCTTGCGTACCAGCTGGAATAGTTTTGTCATGGATGGCTCTCCCAAGGTTATTAGTAATTCGTCTGTTAAAGAGGCGGTATTTCGACTTATCGATGGTAGGCAATGAAAACGTCGTAACTCAATATGTCTGCGAAAACATTGTGATGTCAGTAACCAGTGACTCCGTTACCAAAGAGAGATTTAAAAGTGCATAGATTTCTCTAATCTGTCAATAACTAGGCTTTTACTATATACACTACTGGCCATTAAAACTGCTACACCAAGAAGAAATGCAGATGATAAATGGGTCTTCATTGGACAAATATATTATACTAGAACTGACATGTGATTACATTTTCACGCAATTTGAGTGCGTAGATCCTGAGAAATCAGTACCCAGAACAACCAGCTCTGGCCGTAATAACGACCTTGATACGTCTGGGCATTGGGTCAAACAGAGCTTGGATGGCGTGTACAGGTACAGCTGCCCATGTAGCTTCAACACGATACCACAGTTCATCAAGAGTAGTGACTGGCGTATTGTGACGAGCCAGTTGCTCGGCCACCATTGACCAGACGTTTTCAGTTGGTGAGAGATCTGGAGAATGTGCTGGCCAGGGCAGCAGTCGAACATTTTCTGTATCCACAAAGGCCCGTACAGGACCTGCAAAATGCGGTCGTGCATTATCCACTGTTCAAAGTGCCGTCGATGAGAACAAGAGGTAACCGAGACGTGTAACCAATGACACCCCATACCAACACGCCGGGTGATACGACAATATGGCGATGACGAATACACGCTTCCAATGTGCGTTCACCGCCATGTCGCCAAACACGGATGCGACCATCATGATGCTGTAAACAGAACCTGGATTCATCCTAAAAAATGACGTTTTGCCATTCGTGCACCCAGGTTCGTCGTTGAGTACACCATCGCAGACGCTCCTGCTGTAATGCAGCGTCAAGGGTAACCGCAGCCACGGTCTCCGAGCTGATAGTCCGTGCTGCTGCAAACGTCTTGCAAACGTCCCCATCTGTTGACTCAGGGATCAAGACGTGGCTGCACGATCCGTTACAGCCAGGCGGATAAGATGCCTGTCATCTCGACTGCTAGTGATACGAGGCCGTTGGGATCCAGCACGGCGTTCCGTATTACCCTCCTGAACCCACCGATACCATATTCTGCTAACAGTCATTGGATCTCGACCAACGCGAGCAACAATGTCGCGATACTATAAACCGCAATCGCGATAGGCTACAATCCGACCTTTATCAAAGTCGGAAACGTGATGATAGGCATTTCTCCTCCTTACACGAGGCATCACAACAACGTTTCACCAGGCAGCGCCAGTCAACTGCTGTTTGTGTATGAGAAATCGGTTGGAAACTTTCCTCATGTCAGCCCGTTGTAGGTGTTGCCACAGGCGCCAACCTTGTGTGAATGCCCTGAAAAGCTAATCATTTGCATATCACAGCATCTTCTTCCTGTCGGTTAAATTTCATTCTGTAGCGCGTCATCTTCGTGGTGTAGCAATTTTAATGGCCAGTAGTGTAGTTACACATGTATCAACATTATCTCTATCAGTTTATACACTTTTTTTATGAAATCGTTTTTGCTTCTACTGTAAAATTTAACAAAACGGAGTTACGAGGTTTTCATTGGCTACCATCGTTATGTCCTTCAGTGCTCTGTCAAATTCTATTCGCAGGATCACATCTCTCGGCTCATCTTCATTTACTTCATCTTTCCTGTTTAAAATATTATCTTCAGTGTAGTTTCCCTTATGTCAGGCTGAAGGTAATATTTTAAACATGTCTATCTATTCCGTCCGCCTTTTGCCTCCCATTCTTTGCTTAGTACTGGCTTGCCATCTGAGCTCTTAATATTTGTACACTTGCCTCACTTTTCCAAAGTTCTCTTTAATTTTTCTATAAGCGGCATTTATCTTTTCCAATGACATGCATGTTTCTACAGCTCTGCATTTCTCCTCTAGCCACTGGTGCTTTGCCGTTTTGCGCTTACCACCAGTCTCATTTTTTTAGACATCTTTTATCTGGTCTATTTCCTGCATTTTTATATTTTCTCTTTTCATCAATTAAATTCAGTATGACGTTTGTTATCCAAGGCTTTCTACTGGGCTTTATCTTTTTCCCTATCTGATCTTCTTTTCCCTTCGCTATGTCATCTTTCAAGGCTATCGATTTGTCTTCTATTCTTTTGCTTACATTTTTTCTGTCAGTAGTTATCTCTATCAAAAAAGCTAAATAACCTCTGGCTGAAATTTATGCTAGCCCCGTCTCTTAAACATCCCACCTTTCTGGACTTTCTTGAGTTTAATTTGCTGTTCACAACCAGTTAGTGGCCACATCTGCGCCTGTGAATGTTTTACAGTTAAATTCGCTTTCGAAATCTCTGTCTTACTATTATGTAATCCGTATGCAACTGTATGGTGTCTCAAGGTCTGGTCCACATCTAGTGTTAATAACTGGATAGTGATATTGTCCTGAAAATAAGGTTAGTAAATAATATACTATAAAACTATGTAGATCCTGGTCTGTCACCCAATTGATCTTTTTTAATTGCAATCATTCTATTAGAATATTGTAACAAACAAATATTTCTTATGTGAAATAGATGCAGCCATGTGTACGAAAACAACGAAGTCCGTCCTTCAGTTTCATAATATTTATTGTTCAGGATGTACCTGACACTTGAGTAATGACAACAAGTAGTTTGTGGACAAAAATTATATTCAAGGAATTCCGGAAAACCACGTAGACTTGAAAATCCGTCCCCGCTGAGTTTTGGGATTGACATGCCTCATTTCAAAGTTCTTACTCTCTTTTATGTGGACACCATATTACATTTTTTTCGTTTTTTAATTCAGGAAATATCACTACAGCAAAATACTGTTGCTTAATTATATAAATTTCAGAATGCAAACTTAAAAAAACTTTTCTTACTAGCAAAAGTGTATTATTGACACACCTTGATGATGAAATTATGGCTTCTAGAAATTCTTCATGGGCTTTTCTGAAAAAGTCCGCACTCGAAAATCTGCTCCAATGTATAGAACCTCTGTACTTAGACATTTTTGTAAAAGACAAAACAATGCCAGAGATAATCTTCATACAGATTTCAACGAAAAATGTTGTGTAAAGTCAGCGTTAAGGTGCAGTAACATACAAGCAGTTGGATAAAATCTCCGTTTGGCTTGGTGCCGCGATGAATAACAGATAGCAAGATAAGCATTTTATTTAAACAGTAACCTCAACATAGTTGTCTGGGACTTCAGCAGAACATTATCAGTGTCAACAATGAAAGCGCTTAAACTACGTCAAGTGAAACTTGTCTAAGATAAGTAAATTTTCTTATACACTTTTGTGCGGCTTTCTCTCTCCAAAAGGTAAGTGCGATTACGCTGTCTCGTTACGTGTACATTTGGAGGAGGGGAGAGCAAAAGTTTCAATGTAGAGAGTAGCAACAATGAAACTCGGTCGCTAAGTGTTCTCGTCGTTTCGTGGAAACGTGATCTAAACAATAAATAAAGTATTAGAATCAGGATTGTGCGGACGTTTTCATCACGATGGAGCACCAGAAAACATACACAACCTTGGTACGAATTATAAGTAATGCATCCAGCTGTCTGTATTTATTGTGTTATTACAACCAGTTCTACTTATCATCGTCTTGACGGAGTCGAAATACTGCAAATAAAGACATACAATAAACAGAAACGCGTAGAGTACATTAAATTGATATGCCAGGTTGTATAAACTAATATTTACCAAAAATCTTAGTTACATGTCAGGTCTCGTTTCGACATGGCATGGTTAACAGTTTAGCCTTTCGTCTCATCAGAACTGCAGAACATGAAAGTGGCAAACCTCATTACTAAGTTATTTAACCTATAAGATGATTCTACGATGTTTATTAGTTGTTGAAGATAATCTGGTACACGCACAAAAGATGATATCGAACAGGTAACCATTTTTGTTGTGCCTTGGAGCTACTGCACTTCCTTTTCCACATTTTCTAGCTTCCCTACCATGTTGACACGTCTAGAATGTATGGGAAGATAGACTGCTACGTATCGTAAAGAAGACATGTTAAGGTGCAGACAGGCACAATGTCATTCCGGCCCGAGATGCTGGAGGAGGCATTCATGTGTGCATGAGGCGTACATGATTGTGTGTATGAACGGCGTGCGTTTCTCATTCGCTGATGAAGGCAGTGGCCGAAAGCTTTACGTAAGTGTCGTTTAATTGTGCCTCACTGCAACTTAACTTGTCTTCTTTACAATAAGTAGCAATCTGTCTTTTCCTACACTGTTGACATTCCTACCCGGAGTTTCCATTGTTTGATATTGATACTTCTGTCATTCCATGCCCCGACTTGTAGTACGTTACTCTTTCGTTGGTGACCACTGAACACTAACTTTCAACACATGAAGTAGAGAAACATCGAAGAAGGTGCAGTCTCAACATTTTGAATATCAAATTATATTTACGCTGTTCTCGCAGAGGAATTAATCACTAAACGGTGGTTACTTGCATTATCTTAAACATTGGTTAGTTTGCTATTTGCACCGTTGTTACATCAGAATGTTTTCTTACATTGCATGTTTCGATCGTGGCCTATTTTTGAGGTATTCTGGCTTTATACGATAAAACACTCACGAGTGAAAGACTTGACGACGACTTTAGTATTGGTTGCAGAAAGACAGTAGATAAATGCAATACAGAAGCGTGCGTTTGAATGGATCTAAAAAAATCTTTTCAATCACATAACATCTGGCTGAACTGTATCGACATAATATCATTAATATAAGCATAATTTGTTATTATCGACGTACGTTAGTTCATCTTTTATGATTTTAATCATGTTTCGATTGGTTTCCAGAGCCAGGTGCTGCTACCGCTTTTAGAAGCGTAGCACGATTTTCTCGTTAGCCTTAGAAGCTGCGCGCGTCATCTACTGACGCAAGTGCGTTGCTCGTCTATTTTTGATAGTTGCACAGGTAGGAATTTAGACAAACTACAGCCTTTAACACGTGTCTGTGCAAATATCGCAGCACGCTAACTGCCAAATTAATTGTAGGCATCTGTACCCTAGCACTCCATAATAACATGTAAATCTCTGGTAGCCCATTGTCTGCAGTTATGTCTTAAAACAAATAAGACTGATTTTTAAAGATGCTACAGATTAAAAAGTAATTTAAAGGGCTAATGCTACACTGTTCTTTCATTTCTGAGCACCAGTCACCACACAAACTATACACACTTTGTTTCTTAATGTAACGGTTGTGAAAACACACTTGGCCTCTTAGCAATAAATAATTCTGAGTTAATAACGAGCAACAAAACGGATACAGGGATTAGTGAACACAAGGTTGTCGTAGCGAGAATGAATATTGTAATCCCCAAATTCTCCAAAAATAAACGAAAAATATACCTGTTCAAAAAAGCAGATAAAAATTCACTTGACGCCTTCCTGAGAGACAATCTCCACTCCATCCAAATTAATAAGTGTAGACCAGATGGCTTGAATTCAAAGAAATAGTATCGGCAGCAATTGATTTATACGAAATAAATTAACAAACGACGGAGATGATCCTTCTTAGAACACAAAAAGGGCCAGAACACTTGCAGAATCAACGAAACAAACATGCCAAATTTAAACAGAAGATTGGCGATCTTTTACAGAAGCTCGAAATTTAGCGCGGACCTCAATGCGACATGCTTATAACAGTTTCCACAACGAAACTTCGTCTCGAAAGCTGGCAGTAAGTCCAAAGAGATTCTGGTCGTATGTGAAATATGTTAGCGGCAAGAAACAATCAATGCCTTCTCTGCGCGATAGCAATGGAGATGCTATCGAAGACAGTGCTGCCAAAGCAGAGTTACTAAACACAGCCTTCCGAAATGGTTTCACAAAAGAAGACGAAGTAGATATTACAGAATCCGAATCAAGAACAGCTCCCAACATGAGTAACGTAGAAGTAAATATCCTCGGAGTAGTGAGGAAACTTAAATCACTTAATAAAAGCAAGTCTTCTGGTCCGGACTGTACACCAATTAGGTTCCTTTCAGAGTATGCTGATGCATTAGCTCAGTACTTAACAATCATATACAACCGTTCGGTCGACGAAAGATCCGTACCCAAAGACTGGAAAGCTGCACAGGTCACCCCAATATTCAAGAAAGGTAGTAGGAGTAATCCACTTAATTACAGGCCCATATCATTAACGTGGATATGCAGCAGGATTTTGGAACATATATTGTGTTCGAACATTATGAATTGCCTCGAAGGAAACGTTCTACTGACACACAGTCAACATAGGTTTAGAAAACATCGTTCTTGTGAAACACAAGCCTTTATTCGCATGAAGTGTCTAGTGCTATTGACAAAGGATATCAGATCGATTCCGTATTTCTGGATTTCCCGAAGGCTTTTGACACTTCTATACAAGCGGCTTGTAGTGAAATTGCGTGCTTATGGAATATCGTTTCAGTATTGTGACTGGATTTGTGATTTCCTGTCGGAGAGGTCACAGTTGACAGTAATTGGCGGAATGTCATCGAGTAAAACAAGTCATTTCTGGCTTCCCCAAGGTAGTGTTATAGGCCCTTAGCTGTTCCTTATCTATATAAACGATTTGGGAGACAAACTGAGTAGCCGTCTTACGTTTTTAGCAGATCAGGCTGTCGTTCATCGAATAATAAGGTCATCAAAAGATCACAAACAAATTGCAATACGATTTAGAAAAGATATCTGAATGGTGCGAAAAGTGGCAGTTGACGCTAAATAACGAAAAGTGTGAGGTCATCCACATTAGTGCTAAAAGGAATTTGTTAAACTTAGGTTAAACAATAAATGAGTCAAATCTAAAGGCCGTAAATTAAACTAAATACCTAGGAATTACAATACGAACAATTTAAATTGGAAGGAACACATAGAAAATGTTGTGGGGAAGGCTAAGCAAAGACTGCGTTTTATTGGCAGGACACTTAGAAAATGTAACAGATCTACTAAGGAGACTGCCTAAACTACGCTTGTCCGCCCTCTTTTCGCTGAGTGGGATCCTTATCGGTTAGGACTGACGGAATACATCGAAAAAGTTCAAAGAAGGGCAGCACGTTTTGTGTTATCTTGAAATAAGGGAGAGAATGTCACAGAAATGATATAGGATTTGGGCTTGACATCAGTAAAAGAAAGGCGTTTCTCGTTGCAACGGAATCTTCTCACAAAATTCCAATCACAAACTTTCTCCTCCGGATGCGAAAATATTTTGCCGACACCGACCTATATAGGGAGACACGATCGTTCTCTCCGCGCGCTATACGAGATTGGAATAATAGAGAACTGTGAAGGTGGTTCGATGAACCCTCTGCCAGGCACTTAAATGTGATTTGCAGAGCATCCATGTGGATATAGAACACTTCCCAAACTGTCAGCTGGCGTCAGAACCTTGACGACGATGTTCGGTTTCCATTTTATGTATTGCATCATCTCATTTGCTTGTCTGAAAAACGGAGTCAGCATCGCTCCCATAATGACTGAGATGTTGAACTAATAAACAGAGTAAGACGTTAGTATTATCCATTGCAGAGGTTTGGGATAAAATTTACTGGAAAATTAAAAGAAAGCATTAGGGTGCGAAAGTGTGTTGTGAAAAGACATAGACGTTTAGTTATGAGGCGTGTTCTTTAAGTAAGTAACGTTTTGATATTAAAAAAAGATGTGCTAAGATATCTCAATAATTTTATTTTTACATGAAAGCCTGTACCTTAATCTACGCACTGACGCCATTACAGCCCCTCCTTGTTTACGTTGTGTACTGAGTGTTTAAGATGCCTCCGATAAACGTGAGTCCCGCCGACTGTGAAGTACGGGCTGTTACAAGATTCTTAGTGCTAAAGGCCTAAAATCGATCGATATTCATCGTGAGATCTGTGCAGTTTACGGAGAAAACATTATGAGTGATGGAATGGCAAGAAAGTGGGTGAGAGCATTTAAAGATGGTCGCAAAAATGTGCATGATGAACAACGGAGTGGGCGTCCTTCGGTCGTTAATGAAAGTTTGGTGCAGGAAGTGGACAATAAGGTGAGAGAAAACAGACGCTTTACGATTTCCTCCTTGTGAGATGACTTTCCTCATGTTTCTCGTAGTGTTTTGTATGGCATTGTGACCGAGCACTTGAATTACCGAAAATTGTGCGCACGCTGGGTACCGAAAATGTTGACGCATGTGCACAAAACCAAACGTTTAGACAGTGCATTGACTTTCCTTGAGCGGTACCACAAGATGATCATATAAAATTAATTGTTGGTAAGGCGCGTACCAGGTTGAGATTCATTGGGAGAGTGCTTAGAAAATGTAGTCCATCAACAAAGGAGGTGGCTTACAAAACACTCGTTCGACCTATACTTGAGTATTGCTCATCAGTGTGGGATCCGTACCAGATCGGGTTGACAGAGGAGATAGAGAAGATCCAAAGAAGAGCGGCGCGTTTCGTCACAGGGTTATTTGGTAACCGTGATAGTGTTACGGAGATGTTTAATAAACTCAAATGGCAGACTGCAAGAGAGGCGCTCTGCATCGCGCTGTAGCTTGCTCGCCAGGTTTCGAGAGGGTGTGTTTCTGGATGAGGTATCGAATATATTGCTTCCCCCTACTTATACCTCCCGAGGAGACCACGAATGTAAAATCAGAGAGATTAGAGCGCGCACGGAGGCTTTCAGACAGTCGTTCTTCCCGCGAACCATACGCGACTGGAACAGGAAAGGGAGGTAATGACAGTGGCACGTAAAGTGCCTTCCGCCACACACCGTTGGGTGGCTTGCGGAGTATAAATGTAGATGTAGATGTAGATGTAGACGGTGATGATTTCTTAAGCCAAATTGTTACGGGCGATGAAACATGGGTGGCCTACGTCACACCAGAATCAAAGCAACAGTCCATGGAAGTTGAGCAAGGGCATAGTTTCGATGCAAGACAATGCCCGTCCGCATGTGGCGAATCAGACCACAGATCTCATCACATCTTTTCAATGGGAAATTTTAAATCATCCTCCGTACAGCCCCGATTTTGCGCCCAGTGACTACCATGTGTCTCTGCACTTGAAGAAACACCTGGGCGGTCCGCGTCTTCAAGACGATGACGAAGTCAAAACAGTGGTGATGCAGTGGTCAACAAGTCAGGCGGCAGGCTTCTATGAGGAGGGTATTCAAAAACTGGTAGAACATTATGACAAGTGCCTCAGTATTGACGGAAATTATGTAGAAAAGTAGATTAAGGTACAGGCTTTCATGTAAAAATAAAATTATTGAGATATCTTAGCACGCCTTTTTTAAATTTCAAGACGGTACTTACTTTAAAAAAACACGCCTCGTATTAATTACTTATGTTACAGTCAGCTCCACAAGAGAGTGTACGCCATAATTTTAAACGTAACGTCCGCAGCGACATCTCTGATATTGGTCTCGAATCTGTTATGAATGCGCTTTTGCACAGTGTACAGATAACCAGTGCGAGAGTTGAGTGTTTTGTTTTGTCGGTTGCAGTTTAAAATGAGTGCAAAATATCTGAAGCGTCACGAGGCAGTATTCCTCGTAAAACATCCAAAGGGACCAATGCTTTCATACGGAGCTGCTTCTAAAATTCTTATAAAGTCAAAGACATTCGTTGCGAAGAGGGTCAAACGATATTTAGAGGTTGGAAGCGTGGATGATTTGCCGGAGAGAGGTCTAAGATGGCAAGCTATAATCGACACTGGCGGCGATTGGATTAACTATTAGGTAATTTTGCAATTAATAATAGCACGTGTTTTCATGTAAACATATATCTTTAATAGTGTATTTTATTTCATACAGATATGGCCGTGCGGTTCTAGGCAGTTCAGTCCGGAACCGCGTGACTGCTACGGTCGCAAGTTCGAATCCTGCCTCGGGCATGGATGTATGTGATGTCCTTAGGTTAGTTAGGTTTAAGTAGTTCTAAGTTCTAGGGGACTGATGACCTCAGATGTTGAGTCCCATAGTGCTCAGAGCCATTTGAACCATTTCATACAGATAACGGCGTACCTAAACTTCCGTGTGCAACTGACTGTAGATGTCCTACCAAAACCCTTCTGCGGCTTATCTACGCAATCTTTGACTGTATAGAATGTATTGCTTAACAGGTAATTTTTATAGCAGTTTTAAATCAGTTTGTTTTAAAAATGTCTTTAATATTTCACGCCATTTATAGTACAGCTTTATTCCTCTGTAGAAAATGGTGTTTTGAGTTTAATATTTATTCTTTCTATGTAAACATAAGTTCAGTCATTTTTCGATATTATGGGCAGAGGCGTTGTGCAATAATTATATGGGTTATCTCTGATGTCCATAACAGATTGGTACATGTGTCATATGGCGCAGTTACAATCCCAGCAGATCTTTACAATAAGCCTGATTACTATTTTCCACTATTATTCGTTTGGTACTTTTCCGCAATTTAAAAGCAGTGTTCGTATCTTAAGCATTTATTTCCCTGAGAAGAACTTGGTGTAGATATGAACAGTAAGAAAATAAAAGAAGCTTACTGTTTTACACTGCTGACAGAAATCTGAGAATGTGATACTGATGACATTGCTTTTTAAGTCCCCTCCTTCATCCCCTCTCTGTCCACCCTCTCCAACCCCTCTCCATGTCCACCTCCTACACCCCCCTCCCACTCTCTGCCCATCTCCTCCTGTCCCTCTCTCTGTCCTACTTCTTCTCCTCTCTCCCCCCCCCCCCCCAATCTCTCTGACCATTTCCTCCTCACCTCTATGTCCCTTTTCCCCTTCCACCTCTGTCCATCTCCAAACCTTCCTCTAGTTCTATCTCCCCCTCCTCCCTATCTTTTTCCATCTCCTTCTCCCTCCCTCGTTTTCTTTCCCCATCTCCTCCTCCCCCTCCTCTCTCCACGTTATCACACTCACCCCAGCAGAAGGCTAATGATTCTTACCCCCCTACACGATTTCTTTGCAGATCATAACTCATACGTATACCAAATTTGGCTGAAATCGTTCCATTAGTTTAGGACGAGCTGCTCAACCACGGGCTTTGCCTGCGTATGCAGAAGTCAAAACACATTTCATACACATTTATCATACGAGGGCTTTATCGAAAAGTAAAGATACAATGGCTCGCAGTCCTTAAACTGAACATTTATTTAGAAAACGTCAGTTACATCTTATTAACTGAATTATTTGTTATTTTTCGACATAATCACCCCTGTTATCCGAACAATTTTAAGACGGTGCACAAGCTTTTGTATCCCACAGTCATAGAAGGTTGCCACCTGTTGTCGGAGCTACATTTCAACTTCATCTTTGATCTCTTCATCGCCATGGAATGATTTTCCACCAAGATGTGATTTCAGGTAACGGAAGACATGGAAGTCGGTGGGCGCAAGGTCCGGGCTGTATGGCAGATGGTCCAATATGTCCCATTTGAATTGTTTGAGTAGTGCTTTGGTTATGAGCGCTGTGTGAGGCCGAGCGTTGTCATGAAGCAAGCGGACTCCACTTGTCATCATTGCCCTGCGTTTGTTTTGAATTGCCCTTCAAAGACGTTTCAAAGTCTGGCAATATGCAGCAGCATTAATTGTCGTTCCAGGAGGCATAAATTCCAACAGAAGAATGCCTTATCTGTCCCTAAAAACAGAAGCCATGATTTTCTTCGCTGAAATCGACGTTTTGCATTTCTTGGCCTTTGGTGAATTCGAATGGCACCATTGCCTTGATTGTTGCTTGGATTCAAGTGTATGGTGATAAACCCACATCTCGTCACCTGTCACAATGTGATCAAGGAACTCATCACCTACTTCAGCATAGCGTGTGAGGAAGTCGAGTGCAAAGCCCATCCTTTTCTTTTTGTGTTCTTCCGTTAACAGTTTTGGAACCCAGCGCGCACACAATTTCCTGTACCCTAACTTGACAGTCACAATGTCATAAAGAGTTGTCATTGACACGTGCGATATGATCTGAAGCAATTCTTTCAATGTGAGACGTCCATTCGCACGAATTGCTTCCTCCGTTCTCCAAAGAAGGCCATCAGAGATCACAGATGGCCGACCTGTTCTTTGTTCGTCTTGAACATCGGTCCTAACTTCAGAGAAATGATGACACCATTTCGTTACATTTTGTCGATTCATAATGTTCCCATAAACAGAAACAATTTCTTCGTGAATATCCACTGGTCGCTGACCTTTTGCGTGAAGAAAACGTATGACGGAGCGCACTTCGCATTTGGCGGGATTCTGAATCGGCGCAGCCATTTTAAACAAGACCTAACTCCAACCAGAAGCAACGTTCAACTGCCGAACGACCGCGAGGAGAAAGCTAACGGTTCAAGGTTAACACCAGTGTTGCCAACTTGCGCGCCAAAACTCTTCTGTTCCTCTGGCGTACGGTGTATCTTTACTTTCCGAAATACCCTTGTATTTTACACTTATCTGTACACATATTTCACTTGTATCTCTAGCGAATCTCTCCTTGCAGTTTCATTTTCACGCAGAATGTTTATTTCCTGAACAATGTGCTTTACAGCGCCATAATTTTGCAGTTTCATCCAGTGGTATAGGTTGCGACAGTCTGCAAAATGTGTCGCGAATACAGTCATGCCTCATGTGACAGTTTTACTGCTTGAACAGCGAAAACGTAGTAAGCGATAAACTTCGTTCCTCTCATCATTTTTGGAACGTGTCAGCGAGAAAAAGTTTCGTGAAGGTTTGGAATTACGTGTCAAGTTTGCTGCAAGTCACTAAGTGGTCCCATTCTCAAATACCGGATGACTTAAATATGGGTATTCACGTAGCATTTGCTACACAGCATTTTCAGCTCCACCTCAGCCTCTTTGGCAGGTACGTGTTTAGCCCCACAACGTTTCTTTCCAGTCAGTAAGTGATAAGTGTATCAAATTTTGTTGAAATTCGTTCAATGGCTTATGAGGAGATGTGGAACACACACACACACACACACACACAGACACACACACACACACACACACACACACATATATATATATATATATATATATATATATATATATATATATATATACACTCCTGGAAATTGAAATAAGAACACCGTGAATTCATTGTCCCAGGAAGGGGAAAATTTATTGACACATTCCTGGGGTCAGATACATCACATGATCACACTGACAGAACCACAGGCACATAGACACAGGCAACAGAGCATGCACAATGTCGGCACTAGTACAGTGTATATCCACCTTTTGCAGCAATGCAGGCTGCTATTCTCCCATGGAGACGATCGTAGAGATGCTGGATGTAGTCCTGTGGAACGGCTTGCCATGCCATTTCCACCTGGCGCCTCAGTTGGACCAGCGTTCGTGCTGGACGTGCAGACCGCGTGAGACGATGCTTCATCCAGTCCCAAACATGCTCAATGGGGGACAGATCCGGAGATCTTGCTGGCCAGGGTAGTTGACTTACACCTTCTAGAGCACGTTGGGTGGCACGGGATACATGCGGACGTGCATTGTCCTGTTGGAACAGCAAGTTCCCTTGCCGGTCTAGGAATGGTAGAACGATGGGTTCGATGACGGTTTGGATGTACCGTGCACTATTCAGTGTCCCCTCGACGATCACCAGTGGTGTATGGCCAGTGTAGGAGATCGCTCCCCACACCATGATGCCGGGTGTTGGCCCTGTGTGCCTCGGTCGTATGCAGTCCTGATTGTGGCGCTCACCTGCACGGCGCCAAACACGCATACGACCATCATTGGCACCAAGGCAGAAGCGACTCTCATCGCTGAAGACGACACGTCTCCATTCGTCCCTCCATTCACGCCTGTCGCGACACCACTGGAGGCGGGCTGCACGATGTTGGGGCGTGAGCGGATGACGGCCTAACGGTGTGCGGGACCGTAGCCCAGCTTCATGGAGACGGTTGCGAATGGTCCTCGCCGATACCCCAGGAGCAACAGTGTCCCTAATTTGCTGGGAAGTGGCGGTGCGGTCCCCTACGGCACTGCGTAGGATCCTACGGTCTTGGCGTGCATCCGTGCGTCGCTGCGGTCCGGTCCCAGGTCGACGGGCACGTGCACCTTCCGCCGACCACTGGCGACATCATCGATGTACTGTGGAGACCTCACGCCCCACGTGTTGAGCAATTCGGCGGTACGTCCACCCGGCCTCCCGCATGTCCACTATACGCACTCGCTCAAAGTCCGTCAACTGCACATACGGTTCACGTCCACGCTGTCGCGGCATGCTACCAGTGTTAAAGACTGCAATGGAGCTCCGTATGCCACGGCAAACTGGCTGACACTGACGGCGGCGGTGCACAAATGCTGCGCAGCTAGCGCCATTCGACGGCCAACACCGCGGTTCCTGGTGTGTCCGCTGTGCCGTGCGTGTGATCATTGCTTGTACAGCCCTCTCGCAGTGTCCGGAGCAAGTATGGTGGGTCTGACACACCGGTGTCAATGTGTTCTTTTTTCCATTTCCAGGAGTGTATATATATATATATATATATATATATATATATATATATATATATATATATATATATATCGTGTGGGGTTGTTAGTACCCCCATCGAGCGCGTCCCTGGGTGGCGGATAGGGGAAAGCCTCCTAGGTATATGTGGTACTGGGGAAATGAAATACCCAAGGCGGACCAGAAACTAACAGACATCACAAACCCACTGGCGTCTGTTTGGGGTCCGACGGCCACTATTCAACGTCTGTTCCACTAGTTGAGGCAGTTGCACTAAGTCTTCTCGAATTCAAAAATCGAGTTATTCACATGTGATCTCAGTCGAGATTACCACAAAGAGTGAAATTCAACTGGAACGCATGATGGAAAAGGCGATCATTGAACCACTGCCCTAGGCACAGTCGGAAGACTGGATTCACCTAACATCGGATTCTGGGGAATCAGGGACACCATGCGGGAAAGAATAGGAACTCCTCAACAACTCCTAACACTCTCAAGACTAAACATTAGAATTTTCTTGGCACAATTAATACGAATACTCTTACCAAAACGGGCAGATTAAAAGTTCTCACCAACACTCTAGAAAAATTTTACATAAAAATCACCGCACTCCAAGAGACCAGATTTAGTGATGAAAGACACTTCAGCACAGAGAAATTCAGAATCTACAAGGGCAAACCTGCCGTAAATGTTAGAGACAAACTACCACTCCTGGGTACCGGATTCGACGTACGCAACTCAGCACTCGACTCAGTGATCGACTTCACCTCTCCCAATGAAAGAATCTCATTACTGTCAGTATAATCAGCTAATAAAGCTTACACACTAAACAATGCACATGCCATTACAAATCTTTATAACAAAACCGATCCTGAATCCGTGGATAATTTCTGGGAAACTCTTGAAGAAGAAACCAATAAAATATCAAGGCACCATGAGAAAAGCCTATTGGGCGATTTTAACGCACAACTAGGAAAAAGAGAGAAAATTCAGAGATATAACAGGCCCCTATAGCAAACACAAACGTACCAACAAAAACGGTAAGAAATTAATTAACTTCTGCAGGAACTTTAGACAAAGTTATGAGCACCCAATTTCAAAAACCTATACACGAGCTAACCACAGTACGGTAGATTGCCCAATCTGAGGCAGGGTGAATACCAAATTGATCACGTCCGCGATTTCCAAGGAAAATACGAAAGAAATTCTACAAGTCAGACCTCGCAAAGGCGGTTTTGAATCAGACCATCATCTCTTACAAATAAAGACGAATTTTCAACCCAATAGAAGGAAAAAATATCCACCCAAAAACGTGAAGCCAGATCCGGAATACCTGAAATTCAACAAAGCACAAATCATCTAACAAATTTATCAGAAAAAATCGACAGACAGGGAGAAACTAACAAGGAAAATTCAGGAATCCATGAAACTAGGACAACCCCCTCGCACCAGAGAACACAGCTGGTGGAACACAGTCTGCGATCAGGCAACAGACAACCTAATAACAGTCTGGAAAAAATTCAACAGCCACAAAACCTAGGAAAACAGAGTCAACTTTCTTCGAACTCTAAAACAGATTGCAAAGGTAATTCGAAAAGAAAAACGAGGGAATGACAACGATAGAATCCACGAAATCCAACAGGATTCCAACAAAAATAATACAAGGAATTTCTACAAGACGTTTAGAGAAAACCTACAGGGATACCAAGCACCCAGTCGGTGCTTCAAAAAACCCAAAGGCGCGTTGGAGACCAACTCAAAAAAAAGTTGCAAAATATTAGCCCAGTATTTCTGCTCCCTTCTTAACTGTGAACCACCACAGGAAAATCTTGACTTCACACCCCTGGTATTCACACACCCGGACTCAAAACCCCAGATTTTGCAGAAATTACGGCGATAATCAAACAGCTCAAGAACAACAAAGCACCAGGAGAAGCTGGGATTATGGTAGAACGCTCGAAATTGAACGATCCCACAATGACACAGAAACTTCATCACCTAGTCTCAGACCTATGGGAGACGGAGGAAATACCAGAAGACTGGAAACGCGCTCTGATCCACCCGTTACATAAAAAGGGTGACAAGACCGACATCAACAACTACAGAGGAATCTTCTTGCTCCCAGTGGCGTACAAAATCCTCTCCAAAGGATTTCTTAACAGACTAGAATCACAGGCGAATCGACTGCTTGGTGAATACGAGGGCGGATTTAGAAAAAGCCTCGGGCATGGATGTGTGTGATGTCCTTAGGTTAGTTAGGTTTAAGTAGTTCTAAGTTCTAGGGGACTGATGACCACTGCAGTTAAGTCCCATAGTGCTCAGAGCCATTTTAACCATTTAATTAAGAAAAAGGGCGATCATGTGCAGAACAGATCTGGAGCCTAAAGACGACACTGCAAATGAGAAAATGAATGAGAAAATGCAGGAATACATCAATTACATCGATCGGTTACAGGAAAGCTTATGACTCAATAGACCGCGAAACCCTGTTTAAAACCATAGAAGAGTTCGGAATCGATCGAAAGACCCGGAAAATAATAGAACAGACACTTACAAGGACAACTTCCAAACTGAAATTCATGGGTGAGATATCGGAACCTATAATATAATAAATAATATAATAAATAATGGAAAATAGAGTGTGTGGCTTTTTAGATATATAGAATTAATGAGAGTAATTTTTCGGCACTCGGACAAGCACAATAAGCTGGGCTATGCTTTCAAATGAATTCTTATAAGTTCATACTGGTTCTGCATGCACAGTACTCTTTTTCCCTCTGTATATTTTTGCTTACCAATTAAAAATGCTATGACCGATCGCCGTATCCACCTACAAAATCTTGACCGTGTCCATGTTGAGTTAACCGGATCTTCGTGAATTCTCCGAAGTACACAGGTGGGCTTCAGTTCTTCTCATTACAGTACTACTTGGAATAATAACTCATACAATCTTTCAGTAAGTAAAATAATACTATATTCTTCTCTTTGGTGCACATAGAAAATACAGACTTTTCACTTATTCACATAGCCCAAAATGACTACCTGCGATTACGTCTACCATCGTTCACCAGCAGAGAGCAAGTCCTTCCTTCTACTGAGGAACAGGAAAAAACATCTTATGTTTCTTAACATTTGCAAATCAAAAATACATGACGGTAGGCACAGGCTCTACGCTGGGCTACCGCTTCACCTTTTCTCTTTACCTTTAAAGAAAACGAAAACATAAAAAGTGAGAAATGCATAAGGTTCATCATAAAGCCTTCGAAATTAGAACGGGAGTACGGCAGGGGGACGGACTATCCCCGATGCTTTTCAGTATTGTTCTCGAAAAGATCATCAGAGAATGGGAACCTCATGTCGCAGGTGTCCAAATTGGTATCAGAAAAGAAAACCGTACTAAAGTAAAATGCCTTGCCTTAGAGGACGATATAGTGATTTTCACAAACAACAGGCCGGAACGATTCACGCAGTTGAAAAACTACATGATATTGCACAGAAAACTGGATTGCAATTTCGTATGAAAAAACCCAGTATATGGAAAGACGGGCAGAAAATAAGTCCCCCGCTAATCACGAAACATGGTAACATCCCACAAGTCAGCCACTTTAAATATCTTGGCGAAATTGTACAAGCATCACGACTAAACAGAATCTCCAATGAACAAAAGATCAGAAAGCTGCAAAAGGCATATAAATTAACATGGGCCTACAAGAAACGCATTTCGAGAGACGTAAAATTGAGACATTAGAAAACGCGATTCTTCCAAAAGCAACATACGCATGGTAATTGGCGGTCACTCTAAATTAGGGAAATCGAGAAACGGGAACGAAAATTCTTAGAAAGATTTACGGACCAATCAACAAAAACGGCATTTGTGAAGAGACCTCAGAGCGAAGTCTATCAAAAGACTAACACAATAACCGAAGAAATCAGGAAACGCCGGGCAAAGTTCTACACACACGTCTACAGGATGGAGAACACCAGAACGGCAAAAAAACTACTCGACATCATAACAAAGAGTGAATGTAGCACGGAATGGCTAAAGGAGGTCGAGAGGGACGAGCAACCTCTCATCATAGAAAATCTCAAAGACTGCAACAAGTGCCGGAGTAAAATCATGAATGTGAAATTCGAGCGAAGAACAACGCAACAACTTGGTAAAAAGTGGACAGACAAACGGAAGAGAGAGCATTCTGAGGATGAAGAATTTCTGGAAGAGGAGGAGGAAAACATTCAAAAATAAAATCGTGAATTCAAGTTCAATCGCTCTCCTAAAGGGAAATAATCGATTAAATAAAATAAATGTATCCTTTTTTATAATATGTGTGGATTACTGCACTGCAGAGAGAAAGAAATAGGAATGAGGGAGCTAGGTTTGTGTGTCTGCGCTAATTTACGTACAGTAATATCTGTCGAGGCCTAATTTTCGTTCAAAATGGTTCAAATGAATCTGAGCACTATGGGACTTAACTGCTGTGGTCATCAGTCCCCTAGAACTTAGAACTACTTAAACCTATCTAACCTAAGGACATCACACACATCCCTGCCCGAGGCAGGATTCGAACCTGCGACCGTAGCAGTAGCGCGGCTCCAGACTGTAGCGGCTAGAACCGCTCGGCCACTCCGGCCGGCCCTAATGTTCGTGTCACAGATACTGCTGCACGAAATCAATACTGCCTGCATTTGGCAAACTATACAAAAGCAATTCATGCTTCCGCTAAAGTAGACAATCAAATGACGTAATACGGCATAGTACAGACTTTGCAAACATCCTTCCCAACGTAACGATAACCACATCCAAACAGTAATTTTTTGAGCCAAGTTACGCGTCTCTCACAGAAATAATGGAACCTTCCGAAGATAGTAAATCTCTGCCGCGTTCGATTTGGTGACCTCAGGTAACAAAGTCAATCCCTGTGTGCTTAACGCTCTGGCCACAAGGTGGGGTGGGAAACGAACCGCCCGCCCTGTTTGCCTTAACGCGCATGCGATGTATCTCAGCTAGTGTATCCTTCTAGTTCGAGCCCGTGACGCTAAAAATGTGTGTGAATTCCTATAGGACCAAACAGCTGATTTCATCGGTCCCTAGACCCGACCTGGTACGGATCCCACACTGATGAGCAATACTCAAGTCCCATAACACTCCCCCGTGGCACGCCAGAGGTTACTTTAACGTCTCTCCACTGAGAACAACATGCTGTGCTCTGTTTGCTAAAAACTCTTCAATCCAGCCACACAGCAGGTCTGATATTCGGTAGGCTCTTACTTTGTTTATCAGGCGACAGTGCGGAACTGTATCGAACGCCTTCCGGAAGTCGTGCTACACGCGTTTCTATTTGCACTTAGCCTTAATCTGCCAGTAAGTTTCAAGGAACGTCTACATTACAGCGCACTACGGACCAGTTTTCTTTTATCAAGCAATAATTTTAACCCTCTAAAGGACAGACTAGTTGGAGATTTGTATCAAACCAGTAAATCGGACTAAAGACCACAAAAGCAACAACGTGTCTCATTACACCAAGTATTGGAAAATTGCGCAGGTCGCACCAGTGTTTAAGAAGGGTAGTAGGAGTAATCCATCGAACTACAGACCTGTATCACTGACGTCGGTTAGCAGTAGGGTTTTGGAGCATATATTGTATTCAAACATTACGAATCACCTCGAAGGGAACGATCTATTGATACGTAATCAGCATGGTTTCAGAAAACATCGTTCTTGTGCAACGCAGCTAGCTCTTTATTCGCACGAAGTAATGGCCGCTATCGACAGGGGATCTCAAGTTGATTCCGTATTTCTAGATTTCCGGAAAGCTTTTAACACCGTTCCTCACAAGCGACTTCTAATCGAGTTGCGGGCCATGGGGTATCGTCTCAGGTGTGCGACTGGATTCGTGATTTCCTGTCAGGAAGGTCGCAGTTCGTAGTAATAGACGGCAAATCATCAAGTAAAATTGAAGTGATATCAGGTGTTCCCCAGGGAATCGTCCTGGGACCTCTGCTGTTCCTGATCTATATAAATGACCTGGGTGACAATCTGAGCAGTTCTCTTAGGTTGTTCGCAGATGATGCTGTAATTTACCGTCTAGTAAGGTCATCCGAAGACCAGTATCAGTTGCAAAGCGATTTAGAAAAGATTGCTGTGTGGTGTGGCTAAATAACGAAAAATGTGAGGTGACCCACATGAGTTCCAAAAGAAATCCGTTGGAATTCGATTACTCGATAAATAGTACAATTCTGAAGGCTGTCAATTCAACTAAATACCTGGGTGTTAAAATTACGAACAACTTCAGTTGGAAAGACCACATAGACAATATTGTGGGGAAGGCGAGCCAAAGGTTGCGTTTCATTGGCAGGACACTTAGAAGATGCAACAAGCCCACTATAGAGACAGCTTACACTATACTCGTTCATCCTCTGTTAGAATATTGCTACGCGGTGTGGGATCCTTACCAGGTGGGATTGACGGAGGACATCGAAAGGGTGCAAAAAAGGGCAGCTCGTTTTGTATTATCACGTAATAGGGGAGTGTGGCATATATGATACGCGAGTTGGGATGGAAGTCATTAAAGGAAAGACGTTTTTCGCCGCGGCGAGATCTATTTACGAAATTTCAGTCACCAACTTTCTCTTCCGAATGCGAAAATATTTTGTTGAGCCCAACCTACATAGGTAGGAATGATCTTCAAAATAAAATAAGAGAAATCAGAGCTCGAACAGAAAGGTTTAGGTGTTCGTTTTCCCCGCGCGCTGTTCGGGAGTGGAATAGTAGAGAGATGGTATGATTGTGGTTCGATGAACCCTCTGCCAAGCACTTAAATGTGAATTGCAGAGTAATCATGTAGATGTAGATGTAGATGTAGATTCTAAAAGATGTTCAACATTTGATGTAATGTTTCAGGGAACGAAGTGGCATTCGAAGCCATCAGTTTCCTGTGGCCTTGGTGTAAAAAGTGAGGAACGGTGGGGTTTAATGTTCCTTCGGCTACGAGGTCAGAAAGGGTCCCAGCGTGAGCCGGTGTCGGGGATGGTTGGGGTAGGGAACCGGGCGGTGCGATTTCAGAGGAACCTCACCGGCGTTCGCATTAAGCGACTAAGGGAACGGCGGCCTTGCTGGAGGCCGGACTAGGACCGGCGAGACGGTGAAAGCAGAGAGCAGGTGCGTGGCGGCTGCCGGCTGTTGGACAGGTGGGGAAAGTGGAACGCGGCGCAGTCAGCAGTCTGCAGGGGACGCGAAACACGCAGCACGCACTACTCTGCCAGCCAGACCTGACGCAGCACCGCTCACGCAATCCGGCGCTCGTGCTGTACGCACACGTGTGTTTGTGGTCAACACAGGGTTAAGGCCGGTATTACACTATCAAATTTCTTTGTCAAAGATTTGATCAAAGATGTGATCAAATATTCCGTCAAATATATTTGACAAAGATCTTTGACGTAGCGCTAGAAGGGGTATTACACTGTCATCATATTTTTCGTCAAAGTTCAAGATGGCTGACAACAACAACTTGTTATTAACCGCAGCAGTTGCATGTACCACGATTCCACTGTGTGCACATGTGGAAGAGAAGAGTGGAAAAAAAGGAAACATACCTGGCTGAAGCCGTGGGTTTTACGACGACACGAAAAAAGCATTCAACAAAACTTGTTACGTGAGCTTATAGTGGAAGGCGTCAAGTCTTACATCAATTACTTAAGAATGGATGAGCATACATTTTTGTATGTGCTCAGTGAAGCGTATCCTCATATCACAAAGATTAAGAACTGCTATATCTGCAGCAGTGTGCGATTTGTGCTTTTACCAGTGGGGGGGATGTCTTAGGGGTTTAGTATAATTATATATGTTACTAGCTTGGACCGTGGCGTTACCCATGGTTAAACAGTTATTTATAAATAGATGTTAATGCCGAAACTCACTATTCACGCGTATGCACTATCAGAAAAGCCAGTCCTTGTTACATCTTTAAAAGTACATTATAGTTAAAGCTTATTTACAAAATCATCTACGTACAGGTATACGAGGGGAATTCAAAAAGTAAACGCACATTTGTGAAAAGCTGTACTTATTCTGATGATAGAAAACTGAAAGATGCGTTATTTTTCTACGTAACCTCCCTGGACGTCAATGCAGTTTTCCCGACGTTTTACGATTTTTTTAAATTTCATCAGAAAATACGTTTATCGGTTGCATCTGCAACCAATTTTGCACCGCAGCAATGACGTCTTCATCACTTTCAAATCTTCTTCCCTGTAGTGCTTCCGTTAAGGGTCCAAACATGTGAAAATCGCTTGGAGCCAGGTCTGGACTGTGTATGGTGGATGTTCCAACACCTCGAATCTCAACTCCTGTATTGCGTCGGCTGTCCTTTTGCCAGAATGTGGGCGAGCGTTATCTTGTTGCAGGATGACACCTCTTCACAGTTTTCCACGACGTTTGGATCTGATTGCAGGTTTTAGTTTCGTACGCAACACATCACATCCACCATACAATACAGACCTGGCTCTAAAGCCTCGTTTACGCTGGGGCGAGGTCTTGCAACATTGTGGCATGCTACGGAAATGTGGCGTGCGTCGTCTTGTCATTTAGTTCTAAATGTTTTGAAGTGCTTGACTACTACATAACACTTTTTCAAAATTAATAAGCAAACATATTAATAGTATTAATAGTAAACTTTCAGTGTTCGGCTCCACAAATTTAAATTATATGTAAAGTTTTACTCCAGTACTTGGGAAATAAACATCCCAGGTTGAGATGCATAAACTAAAACCAGAGAAGGGGATGCAGAGGGGGGGGGGGGGGAATCCCCCCAATCCCCCCCTGCAAATCGCACACTGATCTGCAGAAGACAGGCTCACTGTAGAACTCCGATTCCTTGCTACAGGAGAGGGTTAGGTTAGGTTAGGTGAGGTCTCCAATCTTCTTAATCTATTTTTGTATTCAGCGTGCCTCACGCTGTAAAGCGCCTCATCAGATTCATAAATATCTATTAATTTTGTAGTTGTCGTCAAACACCAATTGTATTTACCGGCAATGTTTATAAAAACACTACAGACGACATAATGCTGCAGCGATGCTAGCGCTCCATGTGGTAACATGTCACATTGCAGTGAACAGAAGACAAGCGACTTCTTTGATCAAATCTACAGCGAGACCCTAGATTTGATCAAATATTGGACGACATTTGACAAAGTTCCCTATTACACCATCAAGTATCTTTGACAAAGATATTTGACAAAGAAATTTGATAGTGTAATACCAGCCTAACCCTCTGCCCACAAGGTGGATTGGAAGGATGTTAACAACTAGGGCGGTTGGAATCCAACGAGCGCTACGGGGCCATGTAAAGTGGCCGCGCGGTTTGAGGCGCCATGTCACGGACTGCGCGGCCCCTCCCGCCTGAGGTTCGAGTCCTCGCTCGGGCATGGGTGAGTGTGTTGTTCTTAGTATACGTTTGCGCGGTCCCATTTGAACCTGTGAAGTGCGCTGCGCCGCGCCACACGTGCTATCCCAGGCTGTGACTGAGCTATGTCTCCGCAATATCCTTTCTTCCGGCAGTGCTGGACTTGCAAGTTTTGCAGGAGAAGTTCTGTGAAGTTTGGAAGGTAGGAGACGAGGTACTGGCGGAAGTACAGATGTGAGGACAGGTCGTGAGTCGTGCTTGGGTGGGTCCGTCGGTGTCGGTGTCGCCACGGTAGCTCAGCGTGTTCGGTCAGAGGGTAATAAGAAAAACTTGGTTTATGGATCAACGATGGTCTTGAACGGGCGTCTGGGACGTCCGCCCCGACCAATGCAATGAACAATAACGAACAAAATGACAAGAGAAAAAAAAATCGGCAGAACACTTGCCGCAGGTTCGAATCCTGCCTCGGGCATGGATGTGTGTGATGTCCTTAGGTTAGTTAGGTTTAAGTAGTTCTAAGTTATAGGGGACTGATGACCACAGATGTTAAGTCCCATAGTGCTCAGAGCCATTTGAACACTTGCCGCAAAACGTGAAGGTCCAGAGTTTGACATTCAGTCCCGTATACAGTTTTATTTTAATTCGCTAATATGTTTCATATCAGCGCACACTCGGCTGCAAATTGGAAATTTCACTCTAAACGATCTTTATTTAAATCGTGCGATTAGCTAATTTCGGCGACGTGCTTGAAAATGACAAGTCGACGAAATTAGCTAATCGCACGATTTAAATAAAGATCGTCTACGCTACAGGTTGACCAGACGTCCCGTATTTTACCGGATCGTCCCATATTTAGCTTAAGCTTCCCGTTGTCCCGACAAAATACAGGGTGTTTCAAAAAGAACGTATCGACTTTTAGGCGTTGTAGCATCTATTGCGTTCAACTTACAATTGTAAATAATACACCAAATGAAAGAGCAACTCAAACAGTTTTGTTTGTATACCTGTGCGCAATGGGAAGAGTAGTGAATGACAAAGAGAGAGACTGAAAAAGTGTTGAACGAGTGCGAGTCTTTCAAGCTTAGCCCCAAGAAATATCCCCGCGGAAAGTTTATGGGCCTTTCTTTTTCGGTGAATCAACTGATGTTTCTTATCGTGATGTGCTACAACTATGGCCCGTGCCTCAATCGTAAGAAGAAGCTGAACAACACATCTTTATTTGAAAGCAAGATGGTGCGCCGCCTCAGTGGCATAACTCAGTACGCGACTGGTTAAACGACGTTGTATCCGACCAGTGGATTGGGTGCAAGGGGCCGATTGTCACAGCATTTTATGCATGCCCTCCACGTTCACACACGATCTGACGCGATCATGTGTGTGTGCCTCCGATACCAGCTGATCTGTCCGACTTTAGAAGCAGTGTTATTGCAACCAGTTGCTTCTGACACATTGATCAAGGTTTCGGAACAACTCGCCTATCGACCCGATGTGTGATCGGTGTTCACACTCAATAATTGGAAGAAAAACTGTATGTGTTTCTCTTTCATTTGGTGTATTATTTATTGTTGGTTGGTTGGTTGTTTGGGGAAGGAGACCAGACAGCGAGGTCATCGGTCTCATCGGATTAGGGAAGGACGGGGAAGGAAGTCGGCCGTGCCCTTTGAAAGGAACCATCCCGGCATGTGCCTGGAGCGATTGAGGGAAATCACGGAAAACCTAAATCAGGATGGCCGGACGCGGAATTGAACCGTCCTCCTCCCGAATGCGAGTCCAGTGTGTGTATTATTTATAATTGTAAGGTGAATGTAATATTTACTATAAAGTCTTAAAACCCGTATATTCATCTTGAAACACTCTGTACATATGGGACTTATATCGTTCTGTTTTTCATTAACCGTACCGTATATTTTGAAATTCTGTGTTTTTAAGTAGTGTGTAACACAACTAAATGTAGAACCAATGTGGTCATTCACAAAAAATAAAAATAAAAACATACTGTTCCATTAAACCAAACTAAATGAGGCATGATGAGTAAAGACGTAGGATGGGGGTTGGTTGGGTTGTTTGGGGGAAGAGACCAAACAGCGAGGTCATCGGTCTAAGGACGTAGCATGTTAATAAGGTTTCTTCTTTAAGAGTTTTCATATTAAAAATATGCTGCACGTACACCCTCGTATGTATGTAAGTTACAATCATTGTCGACCTTAAAGTCCTCGTTGTGTTGTGGGGTATATTCTGTTGTTTGCGTGTGACAACAATAAAACAATAAAATATTTACTCGATTAGCAATGCAAGGTATTTTTATGTTTTCTTTTTTTTAGTCTGAGTTTTAACAAAAAGTAGGATGATCTATGTCGTTGTAGCACAAACCAACTATTTTAATACAGATTTGCTATACTTTTGAACTATTAACGAAATTTCTCACAAAATGTCGATTCATTTCAACTTCTAATTTGTGCCCCATACTTTGATTTTGGAATTATGGTCACGATATACTATGGACCATGTTTTTTTTATTTTTATTTTACTATGAACGGACTGGGAGGGGTGGCGCAGTGGCTAATACACTGGATTTGTATTTGAGAGGACGACGGTACAAACCCGCGTCCGACCACCGTGATGTAGGTTTTCCGTGATTTCCCTAAATCGCTTCAGGAAAATGACAGGATGGTTCCTTTCAAAGGCCACGCCCGAATTCCTTCCCCATCCTTCCCTAAACCGATGGGACCGGTGGCATTGCTATTTAGTCCCCTTCCCGAATTCAGCCAACCAGCCAACTATGAACAGCTGCCAAGCCCAAAAACATAATCTGAACGCGACGCTACGTATAGCCGAACATTTTGCCCGGAAGTCGGACTACCAGTTTTAACCCTGGATTATTTACGACTGCAGATGGTATCTCGTCGTGGTTCCCGCCAATCTGGACACGTGAGCAACACATGGTCTTGAGCACCTTCGTGGCAGACATTGTTGTTTACAAAGGCTGAATTATTATTAGCTGACTCCAATGGTTTGCAGCATTGGTGCTCTTTTAAATATTATGAATGTCTTATTTGTTTTGTCGCTTACAGTTTATTTTGGTGTGGCATATAGGTGAAATGCCACAGTCAGAAGAGTGACATTGTCCCTCATCAGAGTAAACCTCGTCTCTTGCTACTGAAATTAGCGCAATAATGGATGGTGCTAAGTTTTATTTTCCTTGAAGAAGCTGATAAAGACACAGACAATGCAGAATTTAGTGAAGACGGACCTTTATTTGAATAAGATAATGTTTTGTGTGCAGCTAACAATGATGTAGACCCAGACTTCGGAACAGAAAATGAGGAATCAGAGGAAGAACAAATGGGTGACAGTGGAAGAAACACAGAGCTAGGTCTCGCTTGGGTTATAATAATAGTGTCTAAAGCCGAAGACTTTTTTACTCATTCTACATGTAAAATACCCTTGGGGCGAGAACATTTATAATAATTTGTAACTACTGCATAATAAGGATATGACACTTCCTGGCAGATTAAAACTGTGTGCCCGACCGAGACTCGAACTCGGGACCTTTGCCTTTCGCGGGCAAGTGCTCTACCATCTGAGCTACCCAAGCACGACTCACGCCCGGTCCTCACAGCTTTGCTTCTGCCAGTATCACGTCTCCTACTTTCCAAACTTTACAGAAGTTCACCTGCGAACCTTGCAGAACTAGCACTCCTGAAAGAAAGGATATTGCGGAGACATGGCTTAGCCACAGCCTGGGGGATGTTTCCAGAATGAGATTTTTACTCCGCTGCAGAGTGAAAATCTCATTCAGGATAATGACTTCTATTCCAATAACATTGTGACCAGTAAAACTGTCATTATAGGGTATAAAACAGGACATTTTGTATGCAAAATATCGTTGGAGATCTAGTAACTGTAAGAAACTAGTTATTCACCCATAAATTACGACTTCTTTTGAATAAAATTAGGAGTAGTCAAATTTATGGTGGTTTTCCCCCCTGTAGTGCTCTAGGGTTAAAAGAAGTAGTCAGTTTGGTAATTTCAGTCGTCTACTAATAAACAATGACAGTCAGTTTCAACCTTCAGCGTGCTTAGACCTAAAATCAATTTTTTAATTTGTCAGTTATGAAGCAATTAAGGATTCTACAGAAGTCATACATCAACCACGAGTGACCCGGCAGACTGACAATACGGTAATCGAATTCTTGCCATACCCGTCCCAGCATGGCATCGTCTACTGTGGCAGTCGCTTCCCGTATTCTCTCCCGAAGCTCTGCTACATCACGTGGTAGAGGCGGTACATACCCGCACCTGAACTCGCCATGTTTAGGACTAGCGCTAACTATCGGCAAATTACCAAACTACGCTGTGGCGGTATGCATGAAAAAAATTTTCAGAGTTTCTCTTCAAAACGACACATGTATGATATCCGTACAATGTTTGGTTCTTGTGCAATGAATAATTGAAAGTGTTTCCGGACTTTATGTACACCCTGTACTTATTTTTCGGGCTTACGTAATTAGCTTGGTAAGGACCTTAGTTGTGCGTTCTCTATTTCAAGCCGCACTTGTATCTATTTGGCTGAGCACAATCGTAAAAAGGCGGACATGTGGCAATTCTAATCCTGTGGAAGCCTCTTCGTCTCTCCATTATTACTGAACCTACATCCGCTTGGACCTCGTCACTACAGTCAGATGTAAGCCTCACTTCACAATATCGACAGTCCACACTCCCTCCGTAGTGAACTCACTCACTATTCAAATGGCTCTGAGCACTATGGGACTTAACATCTGAGATCATCAGTCCCCTAGAACTTAGAACTACTTAAACCTAACTAACTTAAGGACATCACACACATCCATTCTTGAGGCAGGATTCGAACCTGCGACCGTAGCGGTCTTGCGGTTCCAGACTGAAGCACCTAGAACCACTCGGCCACACTGCCCGGCCACTCACTATTCCTTGATGCCTCACGATGTGTTTGTGTCCTATCAAGCGATCCCTTCTTTTAGTCAAGTGGTACCATAAACTTACTTTCTGCCCAATTCCATTCAGTAGCTGCTTATTAGCCATCGTCTACCCACCTAATTTTCAGCATTCTTCTCTAGAACCATACTGCAAAGGTTTCTATCACCTTCTTGTCAACACTGCTTGTTGACCACATTTTACTTCCATATAAGGCTACAGTCCCAACAAAAATTTTCAGAAAAACTCTTCGTAACAATCAAATTTATATTATGTGTTGAATTGTTTTACCTTTCCAATGTCACATACCCTCCGACACAGGTTCTTCCGTACGACTCTCTTAAATTTCAGTCTATTCTTCATCATTAGTAAATTGTAATCTGAGTCTGTATCTGTTCCTGGGTACGCCTTACGATCCAATATCTGTTTTCGGAATCTACGTCTGACCATGATGTAATACAGTTTGAATTTTTCCGTGTGTCTGGTCCTTTCCAAGTATGCGTGCTTCTCTTGTGATTCCTCAACAGAGTATCCGCTTTATTTATTTATTCAGTTATTTTTGAGGAATTATCCTCTGACTGTTTGATGCGGGCCGCCACAAATTCCTCTCTTGTGCCAACCGTTTCATCTCAGAGCAGCACTTGTAACCTATGTCCTCAATAACCAATCTCTGCCTCTCTTACAGTTTTTAACGTCTTTAGCTCCCTCTAGTACCATGGAAGTTATTGCCTGATACAGTATCTCAGCAGATGTCCAGTCCCTTCTTCTTATCAGTGTTTTCCATATACTCCTTACCTCGCCGATTCTGAGGGGAACCTTCTCATTCCTTACCTCATCAGTCCACCTAATTTTCAACATTCTTCTGTAGCCACCACATCTCGAATACTTCGGCCCCCTTCTGCTCCGGTTTTCCCGTATTCCATGTTTCAGTACCATACAATGCTGTACTCCGAACGCATATTCTCAGAACTGTCTTCCTCAAATTAAATCTTATGTTTGATACGGCCTTCTGCCTTATTCGATCTTAAATCTTCCAAAGCTCTTTCAAATTCTGATTCTACTATTGGATCCCGTATATCTTCTATATCGACTCCTGTTTCTTCTTCTATTATATTATCAGACAAGTCCTCTTCCTTACAGAAGCTTTCAATGTACTATTTCCACTTACGCGCTCTCTCCTCTGCATTTAGCCGCGCGGGATTAGCCGAGCGGTCTCGGGCGCTGCAGTCACGGACTGTGCGGCTGGTCCCGGCGGAGGTTCGAGTCCTCCCTCGGGCATGGGTGTGTGTGTTCGTCCTTGGTTAAGTAGTGTGTAAGCTTAGGGACTGATGACCTTAGCAGTTAAGTCCCATAAGATTTCACAAACATTTGAACATCCTCTGCATTTAAAAGTGAAATTTTCATTGCACTCTTAGTATTACCACCTTTGCCTTAAATTTCACCAAAGGTGGTTTTGACTTTTCTACAAGCCGAATCAGTCCTCTCAACAACCATTTCTTTTTCGATTTCTTTACATTTTTCACGCAGCTATTCCGCCTTAGCTTTCTTCCGCTACCAATTTAATTCATTCTTTAGTGATTTGTATTTCTTTATTCCTGAATTATGTAAGGGGTCCGTAGGCCCTTACTATAACTTTGCACTCGGCACAGGTCGATAGGGCGAACAATCGATTGTGACGTGTTGTGAGAGAGAGTGTCGAAATGCGCCAGTGTGGTTGGCGGGAATGGTGTGTGTGTGGAGGCCATTATTGGAATAAAGGGTTTTTAACTGAGAAGGGTGTCACCATCGCCGTGGTTAGACCCCTAAATAATAAATAAATACCGGGAAAGTGACGAAGTATCTTTATTAAATTGATCAGTGACGTTACTAGTGCCGATATTTAGTTTCGCGTCTACCTCGCCGGCCTAACCTTGAATTGCAGTGTTGGATGTAGTGATGGATTAGCGTGTGACGATAATGGCAAATGAAGAAAGCCTGTGCTGAGATTAGCCGTAATTAGATATGTATGAGGAAGGCAGTGGCCGCCTCCTTTTTGTGTTTTGAGAAGAATATAAGTTCGTAATTAGTAAGACTGTGTTGGTGTTCCTTATTACCATACATTCAGTATTATAGTATTGGACAGGACGAACTGGAAAGTAACAACTTCCGTAGCAGTCAATTCCGATTACCAGCCCTATTAGGTTCACAGTCATGTTAATAATAAATATTGGGCTGCTATTCGATCAGATCAGGTCGAGATAAAAACGGAGGTGTTACAATTACCCTGAACATTTTTTCACTTCCTCTTTTCGTGGATCAGCTGAAGTATTTCTTCCGTTACCTTCGTTGTAACTGTGATTTTCTTTCCAACTTCTGTGATTGCCGTTTTCTGAAGATGTCCATTCCTCTTCAACTGAACTTCCTACTGAATTATTAATTATCGCAGTATCTCAGAACTTCAAGCGTATTTCTTCATTCCTTAGTATTCCCGTATCCCAATTCTTTGAGCACTGATTCTTCCTAAGACTCTTCATGGTTATTAATTTTTGATTTGAGTCTATATCTGCTCCTGGGTATGCCTAACAATCAAATGCTTGATTTCCGAATCTCTGCCTGATCATGATGTAATCTAACTAAAATCTTCCTATACCTACTGGCCTTTTTCCAAGTGTAAACCTCTTGTTGTGATTCCTGAACAGAGTGTTCGCTATTACAAACTGAAATTTATTACAGAACTCAATTAGTGTTTCTCCTCTCTCATTCCTACTGCCCAGCCCGTATTCTCCTGTAATTCCTTCTTCTGTTCCTTCCCCTATAAGCTCGTT
Organism: Schistocerca piceifrons; assembly: GCF_021461385.2. Lineage (NCBI taxonomy): Eukaryota > Metazoa > Arthropoda > Insecta > Orthoptera > Acrididae > Schistocerca > Schistocerca piceifrons. The sequence continues at coordinate 1,134,225,179 of NC_060138.1, read as the reverse complement.
GCAGTACCCCATGATTACTAGATTACCATCTCCCTTTACGTACTGAATTATCCATTCGTTGTCCACATATACTTTCTGCATCCCTTCATCTTCTGCTAGCGACGTCGGAGTGGTTACCTGAACGATCTTTGTCGGCGGTGGTTTGCTGTCGAATCTGCTGGAAACAACCTTATCACTGAACTGTTCACAGTAGTTCGCCTCTGTTCTACTTTCCTATTCATAAGGAATCATCTTTCCGTTACACCATTTTCTGATGCTGTTGATGTCATTCTACATTCGTCTGACCAGAAATCCTTATTCTTTCCATTTCGCTTCATTAAGCCTGAAACGTCCCCTTTGAACAATTTATACATGACTGTCCTTAAACTGATACACAATATTTTTTTTTTAGCGCAACGCAATCTGACTTTCAAAAATCCCTACAAAAGAATGACCCTGACTAACATTAAACTATACCTTTCACAAATCACTTACCTCACAAAAATCTTCGCTGCTCAAGCTACTGCAATACAGCGAGCGCCACTACTGCCAGCTAAATAAAAGATTCAAACTATGGAAGGCACTAACTACTGATAGGGATGGTTAGCAAATGAAAGATATTAATAGAGAACAAACAATAATGTATTTACCTTGATATCATCATATATAAATATAGCAGTTCATGACAAATTTCAAATCTCCGCCATCTCTCTCCCCACATCCACCACTGCTGGCGGCTCACCTCCAACTGCGCAACGCTACGCGCTGTTCACATCCAGCTGCCGCTGCCCGACACTACAATGGCGAGTATTACAACAATGCAAAGCAGCCACAGACTGCACACAGCACAGCCAGTGATTTTCATATTGAGCGCTACGTAACGTTGCCAATAAGAAAACATAAACAGCCTACTTACATAGAGAAAACATAAACAGCCTACTTACATAGAGAAAACATAAACAGCCTACTTACATAGCCCCCATGCTCCCCACAAAAAATTTTACAAATTGGTTTGGGCAGTGGCCAATACAGATTTGAAAAAATTTTTCATAATTACAATAACAAAGATATCAAATGCACACACTTATTGATACAATGTTGGTCAAAAGCTAAAATTTTCTCACAGTCCATAAAGACAGTCCTGATCATTCATCACGGTAAAATATAGTGTTTTTCTCAAAGTCTGAGCAGTAGAAGAAAATGCACATGGAAGTAGTGGATTTCCATGCAGTCTTGAAGAAGTAGTGTTGTCCTTCCAACGGAAAGACAATGCTGACTCTCGACATGCAGACAAGTATTGGGTCACAACACAGCAAACCCACAGCAGAGCCATTCGAAGTTTGGAAGAATATTGGTAGGTAGGTCATCACAGAGCAGACCCACTGTAGTCCTGGTAGAGATTACGGTATTGGTGGGCCACCAGAGGTGCAGACCCACTGCAGTCCTTGTAGAAATAATGGTATTGGTGGGCCATCAAAGATGCAGACCCACTGTAGTCCTTGTAGAGATGGCCAGCAGCCATCTGTTGCGATTGTGCAGGTGCACATTCACTATCGAAGAGTCTTACGGAGAATATAGCAAGTCCATAAACCACCACTTGTGCACTCACAAAGTTTTTGGAATTGTCCTTAGAACCAGCAATGCTGTTATCCAGTCCCTTGCTGAATTATTAACACACGTGCAAACACTAACAGTCCCTACTTCTCACATATTGTCCATATACTATGACCAACAGAAACGTGTGCAGTGAAATGTAACTTACAAGTTAATAATAAGATGAACTGGTGTCAATTACAATTTTATAAATTTACAACATGAAAATACAATTACAAAGGTACAAAATACATCATTAAAGAACATAATAATACAGATAACATTTGTTGTACAGGCTTTACAAAAGAATAGAAATAAACATATACATCAATGTTACAGGAATTATGAGATAAGTAGATACATAAAAGATCATAATAACTTTTGGAACATCAACTTTACACATGAGCATTAAAACAAAACAGAATAAATAATGTCTAAGCATATTTACAAGGTAAATAACATATTATTAATGCCAATTATATTTGAGGATATCAGTATTCCTCATCATAGTGAATGTAGCTTAGTACTAGAAAAATTGTACAAGTCTTATCAGATAAACGTATAAATACAGGAAAAACACAAATACCCAAGGGTACACAAACATATAGCGGAATAATACAAGGAAAGGACAGGGTTTGTTTTACTGCAGTATTTTGCAAACAAAACTTTCTTTACTTCTCGGAGATCTCCCTTCGTTCTTCATTAGTTCCAAAAGTCCTATCTATACCTGCTTTCTGTACTTTTCTCGTATAGCCTCTCAGTGCATTTCTTCAAATTCATCGCAACTCATTCTCTTATAGGCTACCCCCTCTTAAGCTAACTTAAATCTACTGAGCTCAGATGCTAAACTAAGGGACGAGGCAATGCAGCAGCACAAAACAAGTAACACAAACAGCAATGACCAAAAAAATGGAAAATTGCAAAGCAAGCTACAGTAAATCTAAATTAACAGAAAAATGCAAAATTACAACTAATATGAGCCAATGTGCAGCAACAAGAAAAGCTTAACAGAGTAATACAAAGTTAAATTTAGCAGCACTATGCCTGGCAAACAGCAGTAACTTATACCTAAACATGACATAGCTCAAGCAGAAAAATATTACAGTAAAAACAACAATGCAGATAAGGGAAATGTAGATTCACATCTTAATATCCATGTAATTAAAGTGGTGCACCACAACAACTTATTGTAAAAAAAATATTACCATGTACTTGAAAAGAAAATTATGTGTCCAGTTACTGTTACTAGTCCCTTCTTATTGTTCTTTCCTTTCCAAGTGCTCCTTTTTTTTAAAGAATGTGGATTACAAAATTATCATTTAATAGATCTGTTGACAGAAAGTGTTCACATTAGCAAATGCATCTAAGTTTATTTTATAAAACTAATGCTGTAACACAGCTGGAAAACAGGTATCAAATGAAATAAGCAATTACGCAAACCAAAGCATACAAATATCATTCAGTAGTCATGTGACATTTCATAAGTCAGTAGCTCTCAACTCTCGTAGAAAGACACTTGTCATTATCAGGTTTGCAGATGTAAGAATATTTCCCATCAATTCATAAGCATTTCAGTAAATATCACAAATTACGAGCTCCACAGTATGCTTTCGACAAGGAAATGTCAATAGCGAGTATAATGGCCCCCCTTTTTTTTTTTTTTTTTTACCTGTGCTGCTGAAAGGCTAATGGCTTTTTTTCAGGCGGCTGTCGCCCAGGTGGGTGCCCGCGACGCATTACGTGCAGGTGGTCACTTAACTTTCTTACGGAAATATTTACGACAGCAGTTTCCGCTACAGTGACAGTCATATATACAAAATTTCACAGGTCGAGAATTTACGTTGCAAATGTGTAGAAACAAAATCCTATGAATATAACAGTGTCCAAAAAAATTTTCAGTGGCATTGTGATACATTCACACATGATTCACACATGTACACACATTTCATAATTCTAAAGTATGATTCTTGGTTTCCAACATCCTTTTCCATAAGTCAGAGTCCCTAATCACTATTCATTACTCCTTACCTTCTTTGTCGACACTTCTTCAATATTGCATCAAAACAGATAAGTATCATAATCAAATAACTCATATAGCATCAGCCTATTAATCATAAACATACCTCAGCAGCATAATACACATCGTCGTCGTAAAAATAACATCATAACACCTCAGTCAAATCTCAAAATCGTCGTAGCTTCCTCCAATAATTAAACAAATTCTCTGCTCATGTCAAAAGTGTCATCTGCCTCAAACGTACTTTAAAAATCATGAATCCATACCAAATACATCATTCAAAGCTCTCATAGTATCACAATGGTTCCAAAAAAAATATGAACAGTTCACACAGTACAGACAAAATACAATTTCGTAAGTGTGAAGTAATCCAACTCTGTAATTGCGTAAACATATGTCACTGATGTAATAAAAAAAGTTTATCTCTCAGTTAAATGATCAGATAGATGTGTAATTTGTGTGTTAGAGAAATATGGTACCGATGTGTAAAGTTGTATAAGCAAATACCATATTAGCTAGGGTTCCTTGTGGTTGCCACACACATGGTACACAAAGTAAGCGTGTACCCCCCTGAGGATTAATGTAATTATACCCTCAGGTGTTACAGATTACAGCAATGGAATGAAATGTATCACGGAAAACTTTCTTTGTAATTCAAAAATCTTTAAAAATAAATGTTTCAAGTACAAAATTAATCACTCAAATACGTGTACTGTAGCGCTAAATGTGCGTCTTGTTGCAACATAATCTGTGTGGTAGTGTCGTAGTTATCGTCCTCCGAAAGCTAAGTTCTGCAGAAGTCAATGTACTTACCTCATGATAAACAAAAGTGAAATGCTTTATGTATAGATATCTTAGTTATTACGCTTATTGCCATGATGAAGAAAGTACTGTGCTGTAACGTATTGTTGTGCTACGGAAAAGGCAATCTCATTGTAGCTATACCACAAAAGTTACTACTAAAACACGTTTTACTTTGCAGAATAAAACAGAAAAACTGTGCAGAAATAAAACAGAAACACTACAAAAGCAATATTGTAAATTGTCACTCATTAGTAGCGTCGTGATAAAATCGTGTAGCTGTCACATAAACTAACCACTGTGCCATCTGGTATCTCACTGAAAGTACTTAAAATCCAGAATATATTTTCAAGTAAACCAAAATGTTGCATTAAAATCTCATTAGCAGTACTGGTAAATGTTCTAAGTATGTAAGCCTTATAGTCGTTCCATAATCGTGCAACTAACAAGCAAGAATGTACACACACAATAACACTGTGACGTCTGTTCACTATAACAATGCATTCGTCATTTCTGTTTCAATAAGTTCTCTTGGTTCTTGACTGTATATTTAACTTCAAACATTGTTGCATGTTAACAGATTCTAAGTCTGACAAGCATACTAGTAATGTAAAGTGAAAAGTTTTATGGCAATGACAAAGTTAAAAAGCAGATTATCTCTCAATAAATGATTTTACATGTGAAATCTGGTGTAAACCTTTACTCTTCATAGTACTCAGAGTTTGAACTTGAATGCAATTGTCATGCGGTATATGTCGGTAAAGAATACTGGAATTTTTCTCAAGGTTAGCGTCTATGTTATTTTTCTCTGAGCCAGCCGGCGCACGCGGCTGCCTGTGGTGCGAGTCATTGTCTGTTCCTTTGTTGGCGTGCGTCGTTATTGGGATTTGGAGACCTAACTTCTACAAATTCACCTTGCCGAGAGGGCCCAGCCCTGTTTAAAGCTCGCCAGTTCTGATGGAATTCAGGTCTGTCGTTATGTCGGTAGTTCCTGTAGTTTCTTTCTTGTCGGTTAAGTGGTGGAGAATTTCTCCCTGAATCGTAACTGCGCGCTGAACTGTTGCGTCTGAAGTTATTCTGTCTCCCTTGATAATAATTATTTTGGTTCCCATATTGTCTGTTTCTCTGATTGAGGTCATATTCACTACTTCGGAAATGCGATCTTTCTCTGTAACTATTATTACTCTGCCAGCGGTTGTCATATGGGTGGTGTCTGTTTTGGTCACGATTTGCGTTGTAAGAATAGCCTTTTCGTGTCCAGTTATTATTTCTGTCATCACGGAATTGTGACGTATGTGACCTGTAATTGTTGTGTCCTTGTTTTCGCGTTCCGCGATTATCAGTGTCAATTTCTAGTTCTTGTAACAGTCCCTGAAAAGCTTCAATGTCGTCTTTGCAACGTCCTGCTAAAATAATATGCCGTAAATGTTCAGGTAATTTGATTAAGCAAATGCGGATGAGTTCTGAGGGGCTGTATGGGTTTGACAGGTACTGATTCTTGTGCAACATGTCTTCAAAATATTTCACAAGACTGGAGAATTCAGATTGTTCGAAATGTTTCATCATTATGATACCATGTTTTACTCGGTCTTGTGTGGCTTGAGACCAATATGCTGAGAGGAAGGCATGGTAAAATTCTCCTTCACTGTGGCAATCGTGAATGACCGATCGCATTCTTACAGCTGGTTCATTCTCTAAGTAGCCACACATAAATTCTAATCTGTGTTCTAATGACCAGTTGGGAGGAAAACAATGAGAGAATTGATGGAGCCATGCTTGTGGATGAATGTCGTTGCCAGAATTCTTAAATGTTTTGAATTTACGTGTAGTAATGAACAGCTTATAGTCAAAATCGTCATGTCGGCGAGTCGCATATCGGTCATTGTTAGGTCGTGTCGGCCGTTCCATCTCAAAATTCGGTGCACATTGCCAATTTCTTTCATAACTTCCGAAATGCCCTGTGTTATTAATTTGCGGCTTTTCCGTGTTTCTAAGTCCCTCTTCCCGTGTTGGAGCGCGAGTGTCCTCTGAAATACGTAATTCTTGTATTACCTGTGTCAACTGATCTTGTACTTCCCGGATTTCTCTTTTGTACTGAGTATTGATTTGATTTTGATTGTGTTTGAATTTTCTAATTTGTTCATACTCTTCTGTGTCAGTGAAGGCTACAGGTCTTGTGTCATTCAGATCATCATCTACCTTTGTAGATAAGTTAGTGACTTGATCCGAAAGTTCGGCTACTTTCTCCGATAGTGAACACATTTCCTCAGTGTGTTTTTCTGAACCAAGTTTCAGAGTGTCCATTTGTGTTGAAATCGAATCTACTGTGTCCTTTAAGTTTTCCTGAGTTATTGCAAGTTGCGTAACCGAATCGGTAGATGCAACTGAGTCAATTTTAGCCCACAAGGTCTCATGATTTTCATGAACAATGGCTTGCAGTTCTTTTATGGCTGCTTCGTGATTCTGTAATGCATTTTCATGCCGCGAAAAAATAGGTTGAAAATGCTCACAAATTTGTGTTTTTACGTCATTACAGACTTTTTGATATTTCGATTCAATGTTATGTAACTCAGTAGTTAAATCTTCACGTGTTTGTTCAAGTGTGGTGTCTAACTTTTTAAGATTTTGTTCCACTGTGTCTAACTTTTTAAGATTTTGTTCCACTGTATCTAACTTTCGAAGATTTTGTTCCATTATGTCTAACTTTTGAAGCTTTTGCTGTGTTTGTCCCATTTGCTGTATTAATTGTAATAACAATGCACTGGTGTCTGGAACATGTTCCTCAGTGCTTTTCGGCAGTGAATTTGCACCGGAAACATTCACATATTGACAAGCAGAAAATGTGTCTTGACTTATTTGAGAAAACGGTGAGGATCCAAAACCTGAATCTACAGTATTTGCGAGATTGTTTCCTGTCATTTCGGATTCCTGAGGCGAGCTGTTGCCGACCGATCGATCGATAATGCTTCCATGTTCTCTAATTGTTTCACTGTTTACACCATTGTTTGCCGCCCGCTCCATTTCCCTATGCACAATTACCAAATTACTACTTTGAACATTAGTTAATTCATTACTCTGCGGCGCTAACACACTGCTTTCGTCTTCACTGTCATTTCTCAATTTACTTTGGAGCCTAGTATTACGTTTTCACACGCCATTATTGTCACAATATTTCACGATAACACAGAAAAGCACAATTTGAAGAGCAAAAATAAGAGAACACATTAAGCGCTACGTAACGTTGCCAATAAGAAAACATAAACAGCCTACTTACATAGAGAAAACATAAACAGCCTACTTACATAGAGTAAACATAAACAGCCTACTTACAAGCCTTAGCATTTCTGGTATCAGATTTTCTAGCTTCCCTAGCACGTTCAAACTTCTGACATTCCACGGCCCGACTCATGGAACGTTATCCTTTCGTTGGATATTGAATCTTTTTCTCATGGTCCCCTCCCCCTTGGCAATCATCTCCCGGTGGTCCGAATGGGTGACTAATCCGGGACCTTTTTCCTATTGGAGAAATCATCATGACTTTTTTTTCAGTTATAGGCCACATGTCCTGTGAATACACATTATGTCTCTTTAATACAATGGTTTCATTTTTCTGCACCCTCATGCCGTTAATCATTGCTGGTTCTTCCGCCTTTTTGGTGCAGTTCCCGCCCCAAGGGCAAGACAATGCTCTGAGCATCTGTCTGCTCCCCAGCCTATTTGGAAAGGTCGTTGGCAGAGCAAGGTTGACTTCTTAATGCTGGAAGTCCTCGGCCCCCATTGCTGATGAATTTTGTTCAAAATTCAAGCAGTGGGCTGGGTTTGAACTCCGGATCCACGACGTTTTGATTAGTAATCAAAGACGTTACTCCTATTTTTTTTCTATCACTGAAAATAATATCTAGTTAATTGCAGCTGTGAAATACTTGGTGCAAATCTACGTGCATGCCACAACTGTTTTACTGTACAACAATGAAAGACTGCAACTACAAAGGAGATTTTCTCTACAATTACGCGCTAGCAATAAACAAAAGCTACACTAATTACACAAACTACAAGAAAAAAAAATCAGAAGATTCCAGTGAGGTATCCTCGGCTAAGGGTCGACATATGAAACGTCCCCTTTGAACAATTTTTACAAGACTGTCCTTAAACTGATACACAATATTTTTTTTTTAGCGCAACGCAATCTGACTTTCAAAAATCCCTACAAAAGAATGGCCCTGACTAACATTAAACTATACCTTTCACAAATCACTTACCTCACAAAAATCTTCGCTGCTCAAGCTACTGCAATACAGCGAGCGCCACTACTGCCAGCTAAATAAAAGATTCAAACTATGGAAGGCACTAACTACTGATAGGGATGGTTAGCAAATGAAAGATATTAATAGAGAACAAACAATAATGTATTTACCTTGATATCATCATATATAAATATAGCAGTTCATGACAAATTTCAAATCTCCGCCATCTCTCTCCCCACATCCACCACTGCTGGCGGCTCACCTCCAACTGCACAACGCTACGCGCTGTTCACATCCAGCTGCCGCTGCCCAACACTACAATGGCGAGTATTACAACAATGCAAAGCAGCCACAGACTGCACACAGCACAGCCAGTGATTTTCATATTGAGCGCTACGTAACGTTGCCAATAAGAAAACATAAACAGCCTACTTACATAGAGAAAACATAAACAGCCTACTTACATAGAGTAAACATAAACAGCCTACTTACAAGCCTTAGCATTTCTGGTATCAGATTTTCTAGCTTCCTTAGCACGTTCAAACTTCTGACATTCCACGGCCCGACTCATGGAACGTTATCCTTTCGTTGGATATTGAATCTTTTTCTCATGGTCCCCTCCCCCTTGGCAATCATCTCCCGGTGGTCCGAATGGGTGACTAATCCGGGACCTTTTGCCTATTGGAGAAATCATCATGACTTTTTTTTCAGTTATAGGCCACATGTCCTGTGGATACACATTATGTCTCTTTAATACAATGGTTTCATTTTTCTGCACCCTCATGCCGTTAATCATTGCTGGTTCTTCCGCCTTTTTGGTGCAGTTCCCGCCCCAAGGGCAAGACAATGCTCTGAGCATCTGTCTGCTCCCCAGCCTATTTGGAAAGGTCGTTGGCAGAGCAAGGTTGACTTCTTAATGATGGAAGTCCTCGGCCCCCATTGCTGATGAATTTTGTTCAAAATTCAAGCAGTGGGCTGGGTTTGAACTCCGGATCCACGACGTTTTGATTAGTAATCAAAGACGTTACTCCTATTTTTTTTCTATCATTTTGGTCATCATTGTTCTCATGGTTTGGTCTGGGCATCGTCATGTGACACCCCCTCAAGTCCATTGCTGAATATTTCACTCAGCTGTTTAATTACAGAGGGCAGCCAGCCCTCTGACCGAACATGCTGAGCTATCATGCAGGCACCTTTAGGCAACAGAGTCATCTCCTCTATCTCTACACTGCTGATTTGGCCAAACCACCTCCGCCAGTCACGTCCTTCAGTATGCTGATGACACCACGCTTCCCGCCCTCTGCCCTACACTTCAGAAATCCCAGCGATCTCTCCAGATCCATCTTCATCTGTATAGGACGACCCATCTGCAACTTCTGCCTCTACGACTTCTCATTCGCCTGTGTCCTATCCAGCTAACTAACACACTAAAATACCTAAGACTAACATTTGATCGCCAACTAACATGGAAACCTCATCTTCTAACCATTCTACAGAAAGCCCTCAACGGACTAAAACAAGTAAAACTACTGACTGACTGAACTTGGTATCAGCTCCCCTGCACCATCCTCCACACCTAAGAGACTTGATCCGACCCCTCCACTCTTATGCAAGTGTTAGATTGATTACCGCTCCACCTGCATCGTATCAGTCCATGCATATCGTTGAACGCCATACACTCCACCTCGCCTCTGGCATCCATCGACCTCCCCCCCCCCCCCCAAATGGGTGCTCTGCCGTCTCATCACATTCCCCCTCCTCCTCCTCACCATATTGTACACCTCTCTACATCGCATATTATCCGCAAATTAGATCCCAATAACTACATTGTTTCTCCTCTGTTCAACTGTGGTATGCTGCTGCACCTTTATAAACACATCCTGCCGTCCATACACCTACACCCACTCCATATCCTGTCCCAATGCAACTTCAACCATCTCCATCTCCCACACAATGAAATCTGCTCAGATATTTATCTGTCATAATAACTGTAACTTCCCTATCTATATGACTCCCCTACCTATCCTAAAACCTATCTTCGTTTCCTTAGACACCAATCAACAGCATATTTTTGTTACACCCACATACTCCCCTCTCCCCCACAGAATACCCAAATTTATCCACCATCTCCTCTACCCGCACTCTCTGTCCATCTTCTCGTGCCTCTCTCTCTGTCCATCTGCAAAACCCCCACTCCTGTTCGATCAGCTCCTCCCACATCTTTGTGTTCATCTCCTCCTCCCCTCTCTAAGTCCAGCTCCTTCTTCCCCTCTAAGTCCTTCCCCTCCTCCCCCCACTCTCTGTCATCTCCTCCTGCCCCTTCGCTGTCCATTTGCTCCTCCCCAACTCTTTGTCCATCTGCTCCTCCTCCCTCTCTGTCCACGGGCTGCTCCCCCCTCTAAAACGACCTCCTCCCACTCTCTCTGTCCAATAGCTGCTCTCCTCCTCCCTGTTAATTTCTCCCTTTCCCATTTCTCTCTAAATCTCTCCCAGCCCCTTTCTCTGTTCATCCTTTCCTCTTACCTTTCTCTGTCCATTTCCTCCTCCCCATTTCTCTATTACGGCAAGAAAAAGGAATAAAAGTGAGATAGCTGTTAATACTTTCATCCTTCTTTACCTCCTCTGCATTACTGCAGATGACGTGTCACTGAGAACATTTGTACTGTACATGCAGTACACGTGAGGTGCCTAGTTGTTTCCACTGCCCTGTGTGGAATACATAAGTTCTTGTACACTTCACTAACCTGCTGTCTTCATGATTATGATGTCTTCAGCGCAGAAAACAGCACGAAGGTCGTGGATTCTTTTTCTTGAGGCTGAAATTAACTTCGCAAGGAACTGCTGCTACGGATAAACTATAACTCATTTGGGATGCCACGCGCGTTTTTATTGATATAGACACGAGAAACTTTTCTTGATCACAACTTATTGAACATATTTTTCCACAGTCACTATATCTGGCTAAAATAACATGAAATACATCCTGCCACAGACAACATGTCTGTCTACTGGAACCGTCAGAACTGGAGAATAAAATTTCATGAAACAAATACTGCTATAACAGACAACATGTCTGTCTACTGGAACGGTCAGAACTGGAGAGCCGGACTGCCCGAGACACTTCGCGCGCCAAGCCAGCAATGCATGACCCGAACGCCACCGTAGTGCATCGGCAGTAATATCGTCAGTCTTTTGTTTTAGTAATACTTTGATTTTAATAATTTTGAAATGACTTATTGATAGCTGGCTGTTGAGAGATGTTTATTTAAAAAATGAAGTAATTTGGATGACAGGTTTAATTAATAATAGCAACTAAAGTTTAACGTTTTGGCGCCCTACCGCCGAACACAGCAGCCAATCACAGAGCAGCAGCATCATGCAGGCGGTCTTTCTCACGGGAATGGTACAGAATCTAACAGCTGTCACCGGTACCTCATCCCACATTGCGTCATCTCTATGCTTCTTGCATCTCCACTGCCCTGGGAATAGCTTCCTGGAGCCTAATATGATGGCTGAATAAGCCAGAAATATTACACTATCCATCCCCTTCCTGTCAGTGTTCGTCTCCTCATTCCACCTCTACGTCTCACCATTTCTTCCTTTCCCCCTCCCATCACCAAGTTATAATCCCTACCCCAGAAAGAAGTTTGCAGTTCTCACCCCTACAGAATTTATTTCCAGATGGTAAGTAACGTGTGTACCAAGTTTGGTTGAAATCGATCAAAGAGTTTAGAGGAGATTATTATCCGCAGCTTTGCCCTCGTTGACGCATGTCACACACATCTAACCTATGTTTGTCATATTTCACACTTGTTTGCACACATATTTCAGCTTTAAACCTAACGAATTTCGCCCTGCACTTTCGTTTTCATGCAGCTCAATCTTTATGACATCATTTCTCCTGCACTGTGTTATCATACAATGATATAATTTTGCAGTCACATTCAGTGGTACATGTGAATACTGTCTGCGAAATGTGTTGCTAATAGGGTTAAGAGTACAGAGGTAGTAAATTAAAACGTCATGCATGATGCGGCAGTTTTACTGCATGAGCAGTTTTCATCGTTTTGTGGGGGGATGTCAGCGACAAAGTCTCGCAGAGTTTTGAAATGACGTGTAAAGTTTCTAGCCAATCACTGACTATTCTCATTCTCGAATCCTGCATGAATATCCACTGGAGAGCCAAAGAAACTGGTACACCTGCCTGATATTGTGTAGGGTCCCCGCGAGCACGCAGAAGTGCCTCAACACAACGTGGCATGGACTCGACTAATGTCTGAAGTAGTGCTGGAGGGAACTGACACCATGAATCCTGCAGGGCTGTCCAGAAATCCGTAAGAGTACGAAGGGGTGGAGATCTCTTCTGTACAGCACACAGCAAGGAATCCCAGATATGCTCAAGAGGAGTTTGGTGGCCAACGGAAGTGTTTAAACTCAGAAGTGTGTTCCTGGAGCCACTCTGTAGCAATACTGAACGTGTGGGGTATCGCATTGTCCTGCTGGAATTGCCCAAGTCCGTCGGAATCCACAATGGATATGAGTGGATCCAAGTGATCAGACACGATGCTTACGTACATTTCACCAGTCAGAGTCATATCTAGACGTGTCATGGGTCCCATATCAATCCAGCCGCACACGCCCCAAACCATTACAGAGCCTCCACCATCTTGAACAGTCCCCTGCTGACACGCATGATCCATGGATGCAGGAGTTTGTCTCCATACGCGTACACATCCATCCACTCCATACAATTTGAAACGAGACTCGACCGACCGGGCAAAATGTTTCCAGTCATCAACAGTCCAATGTCGGTGTTGATGGGCCCAGGCAGTTATCAAGGGTACACGAGTGGGCCTTCGGCTCTGAAAACCCCATGTCGATTATGTTTCGTTGAATGGTTCGCAAGCTGGCCCTTGTTGATGGCCAAGCACTGTAAGCTGCAGCAGTTTGTGGAAGGGTTGCACTTCTGTCACGTCGAACGATTCTCTTCAGTCGTCGTTGGTCCTGTTCTTGAAAGATCTTTTTCCGGCAGCAGCAATGTCGGAGATCTGATGTTTTACCGGAATCCTGATATTCACGGAACACTTGTGAAATGGTTGTACGGGAAAATCCCCACTTCATCGCTACCACGGAGATGCTGTGTCCCATCGCTTGTTCGCCGACTGTAACACCACGTTCAAACTCAAATCTTGATAACCCGCCATTGTAGCAGCAGTAACCGATCTAACAACTGCGCCAAACATTTGTTCTGTTATATAGGCGTTGCCGACCGCAGTGCCCTATTCTGGCTGTTTACATATCTCTGTATATGAATACATATGACCATACCAGTTTCTTAGGCCCCTCAGAGTAGTATGGCTATTTGCGCGTAACGAGCTTAAGCTGCTTTTTCAGCCCCACCCAACCCCTTTGAGAGGTAGGTGGTTGTAACCTCCATAGTGTCCAGATACTGTAGTACCAAGATTGACTGAATTTGATCCAGCGGTTTAGGATGAGATGCGGGTCATACATACATACATATGTACATACACACATCCATACATTTTTATAATATGTTTGGATTCTCTTGGCTAAAGAGTGAGATATCGTACCGCTAAGCGTCCCTTCTCCCATCCCCCCCTCCCCCCCCCCCCCCCGCCACAACTCCTACCCAGGCCATATGGGGCGAGGAGGACGAAATAACAATAAAGAAAAAATATTATCTTCTACGAATGATGCATTCCACATTGTTACGACGTTATCCTGTAATAATCTGAGCAATACGTTACTTGGTTGTTAGGAGATGCACTGTTTGTCGTCTACTATTAGAAAAGCCAGGGAAGGCAATCGTCCCTTTTCTTTCTCAAAGGAGCTATCTCAGTACTTGCTTTAAGCCTGTTGGGGAAAGACCGACAAACTTAAAGATGAACGACTGGTCAGGTATTCGAACTGACGCCACTGTCTTCCTACTGCACCTCTCATACAGTCCTCATTTCCCGGAAGATTTCCAGTTGTTAATGATATTTTTATGTATGTGAGTATATGGAGAAATTTTAGAAAAGATTCTAAGCCTCACCGAAATTTTTGAATGACTAGTCCCTTCCAGAAACGAAGTTAACCTCAAAATTAGCCATATGTAGGGTGACCAGACGTCCGGGTTAATCCAGACATGTCCTTTTTAGCTCTTTGTCCGGGGTCAGGGCGGAATTTTACAATGTCCGGCTTTTTCGTAAAGTTGAGCATAAAACAGTTAAATTTACAATTCGTTCCGTTCTATTGCTCTTGTCTTAAAATACTTTATGTATTGGCACAGCCTTCGTGATAAACACGCACGATGTCGGTGTTAGTAGGTGGCACCAGGATCGTCGATGTTATCGTTGATCGACCTATAAGCGAATGCAAATATCGATTATTTAAAATTTTCGTTTCATATCTTCGCTTTGCATTGGCTTGGCTTCCTGTAGTGCACGTGTGACTTCTGAGAGTAATTTTTAACCGAGTGAGTTAAGTAAAATATTTGGCTACGCCTAAACGAAAGTGTACATTTTCTGATGTCCTTTCCTGCAAATATCCGGCTTTAAGAAAGGAAGAAATGAATTTGAAGCGGAATGTAAGATATGTGGAGCTGGTTCGTACGTCTCAGTGGCCAATAAAGGTAAGAAATAACTCGATAGATTAACTGTCATGGTTTTATTTCATTGTTTCATAGTCACTCAGTTTATTTGTATACGGAAGGTTGAAGTGCAGTTTAGATGTCGTCAGCTGCTGCTTGAATTGTAGATGTTGGTAGCGGTGTGTCGAATGAAGGGAGGTAAATGGTCTTACGTTTTTCGCTTTGTAAACAATTCCGTGTTGCTGATATAACAAAACAATTGCGCCACACTGTCACCACAATCAATGTTTTTAATTTTTTTATATTGCTCATTTAACCACCACCTGACCATCAGTAACAAATGGTTGAAATGGCTCTGAGCACTATGGGACTTAACATCTTAGGTCATCAGTCCCCTAGAACTTAGAACTACTTAAACCTAACTAACCTAAGGACATCACACAACACCCAGCCATCACGAGGCAGAGAAAATCCCTGACCCCGCCGGGAATCGAACCCGGAAACCCGGGCGTGGGAAGCGAGAACGCTACCGCACGACCACGAGATGCGGGCACCATCAGTAACAATTAACTACTAGTTTTACCGGTAATTCCCGGCAGTCACGTGACTTGTCCAGAGCTGACGGGTTGTATCCTCATCTGCAGTTGACCCGTTTGATGTGTCCTCTTTTTTCTTCCTTTGTCCTCCTTTTTTGAAGCTGTTTGTCCTACTTTTTAAACAATTGCATCTGGTCACCCTAGCCATATGACACCTACGGAGTGATTTGTCCAGAAGCTGCGCCTTGCGCTGTGTGGATAAGCACGTGGCAGTACCAGTGTACTGCATAATACCGTAAATCATCGAAAGAAAATTGTAGTAATGTACAGAATTTCGTTTCATTTGAGTCACTGAGTTATGATTCCACATCTCTTCATAACCCCTCCAGGAGGGCGTGATAGGCTTATCTGTGCTACCATCGTTCTGTTTTTATCGTTTATTTAGACATTAACCTCCTGCACTTGGTACCTGCACTTACGACTTCTCGAGTGAACAACAACACTGATAAACGGGCGTGATGGTAGCAGATAAAACTGCGGAGGAATTTTAAAATCTCCGTTATGTAACGCTGCGTAACACATCTTTTTCTACTCTGCTGGGAAAGTAAGAATGGCGCCGGAAGACACTACGTTTTCTGCTGTAAACAGAGTTAATGGCGGCTAGTTGTACAAGACATGGAAACGATGCTCGAAGGCTCGCCGCGACAAACACGCAGCGGTTGTGAGAGAGTTAATACTTACGTCAAGGTTTTTTTTTATCAGCTGGCTATGTACGAAGTTTAAGGACTTCGTTATCTCGTTAACATTCTTGTCAGTCGAAGCTGAATACTATCAGCTGATAGTGTGACATTTAGCAAATCTACGAGTGACTGCCAACTGATCGTTTACCATTTAACTGGACGAGCCACGAGAGAGTTTATAAATTAGCTTGCCAATGATGATAATAGAAGCATCCCATAACGCCAGTCACATGTAGGCAGTGATGTTATACAGAACGATCCTAACACCTTTGCCGGCCGGTGTGGCCGAGCAGTTCTAGGCGCTTCAGTCTGGAACCGAGCGACCGCTATGGTCGCAGGTTCGAATCCTGCCTCGGGCATGGATGTGTGTGATGTCCTTAGGTTAGTTACGTTTAAGTAGTTCTAAGTTCTACGGGACTGATGACCTCAGATGTTAAGTCCCACAATGCTCAGAGCCATTTGAGCCTAACATCTTTGAACAAAGCAAGGGAGATTAACAAATGGTTCAAATGGCTCTGAGCACCATGGGACTTAACATCTATGGTCATCAGTCCCCCAGAACTTAGAACTACTTAAACCTAACTAACCTAAGGACAGCACACAACACCCAGTCATCACGAGGCAGAGAAAATCCCTGACCCCGCCGGGAATCGAACGGAGATTAACAGTCTGAGACAATGTCCGCAAGTGGAAAGAGTCTAATTTAATTGCAACACGCTACATCTAAGAAATAATGTGGAAGAAGTATAAAATATTGATGTACGTGTATTTTCATGACAAATACACATCACGTCTCATCAAAACAGAGAGCTATAGTTGCTTGCATGTTCTACCAAGGCAAATCTATAGGTCAAGGCAATTTCTGTGAGCAAAATTGTTCATGATCATTGTTGTGCAGGAATTGATGGCATTGTGCGTATACCAAGATTCAGCCACGGTTCAACATTTGCAGTAGTCCACGAATCTCTGAACTATCGCAGAGGAATACTGAACATTTGAGACAGGTGAATGAAAACTTTTATCCTAAATGTATTTCCAAAAACTACCCGAAGCTTCTATCTGTATGTATGTCAAATATACGGTCTTCTACAATCTGATACTTCTGTCGAAAATATGAACTATGTATTCCTTTGAAGAACAGTTGAATGTAAAGGATAGTGTCTTGCAAAGTAATTTTAAGATGAATATCAACAAAAGCAAAACAAGTAATGTAGTCGAATTAAATCGGGCAATGCTGAGGGAATTAGATTAGAATTTAGAGACTAAAAGTACTTTAAATGGCTCTAAGCACTATGGGACTTAACATCTGAGGTCATCTGCCTCCTAGACTTAGAACTACTTAAAGCTAACTAACCTAAGGAACATCACACACATCCATGCCCGAGGCAGCATTCGAACTTGCGACCGTAGCAGCAGCACGGTTCCGGTCTGAAGCGCCTAGAACCACTCGGCCACACTAAAAGTAGTAGATGACTGTTGCTACATGGGCAGCAAAGTAACAGACGATGACCAAAGTACAAAGGATAAAGAATGCAGAGTGGCAGTCGCACGAACACTATTTCTGAAAAAGAGAAATTTATTAACTTAGCATATACTGAGGTAACAATAGTCATGGGATAGCGACATGCACATATACACATATACAGATGTCGGTAGTATCGCATGCACAAGATATAAAAGAGCAGTGCACTGACTGAAGTGTCATTTGTACTCAGATGATTTATGTGAAAACGTTTTGTAACAACAACGACGCTGTACTGTTGTAAATATAAGTAATTTTCTTTCCGTCTCATTTTTCGATAAACTTGTGTAATTGATGTTCTGATTTCATTTCTTTTTTGATTGATGTCATTGTGTTAAGAAAACTGTAAATAAGTTTCAATGTGAATATTAATGTTTATGTCACATGTCAAGCAAGAGTGTAATAGAATTGAAATGTAACAAATGTTGAGACTGTTGTAAGATGTTTAAAATTGTAACTGTGCGTCTGGTCCATACGTAGGCAATGTGTTAGGATATGTAGAATGCAAAACCTCGGGTGAATACCCTGTCTGTAAGGGAGCGGTAAAAGGTGGATGGCAGGCGAGCGCGGGAAAATGCACGCGGGCACTGCACGGCACAACGGGCTCAGCAGAAGTTAGTTGGAGTTTGGCACTGGTTTGAGCAACACCTTCTGGAGGGAGGAGGCTCTCCTGGAAGACGTAGCTTCACTGAGCCTCGGGTATGCCGTTCCAACGCCCGCACAGCATGGCAAAAGTCCGTAGGCACTAAATGGAAAAGTATTGCGACGCAAAGAAGAATTAAAGTGCCGATACGTCAAGAGTCATAGCTGGGGTTGTATGTGTGCTCTGTGCCTCGCCATCTCGCCGCCCGCCAACCGCCGCATCGATACGAGCAGGTTGAAACTTTTAGTACTGTATTCGTATGGACCATAGAGTGAACTGTTCAATAATAACCTAAATTTTACCAGAACTTTCCCATCATTTGATTATCCTCACAACTAACCTAGACAGGGTCCTTTCCAAATGTTGTGCAATCCGAGTGTCCCGAAATGAAAAATTAAATTTTGTGTTACTTGCAGACCTAACTATGTTAGAATGGTGTTTAAGGAACTGTTTTGTTAATGAACCAGTAAATGAATAACGAAGGTCTAACGAAGTTGAAAGATAACTTTAATATTGATATAGTAATGAAGTTTAATTATTTCGAGACAGACATAAAGGTCCCGAGTTCGAGTCTCGGTCGGGCACACAGTTTTAATCTGCCAGGAAGTTTCAGATATAAAGGTGTTTAAATGAGCAGTAAATAAGATGAAAAGAGTAGTAACTTATATACTGGAAATCTTGAACGCATAATAAATTCAGTAATCAATTTTTTTAGTACAGTGATTATAACAGTTTTAGGGTCCCTCCCCACCCCTTTTTTTATTCATTTGAATTCTGAAGTGTTCTAAATTGGTGTGACCAGCAAAAGTTAAAGTCAATATAAAAGCCTAAATTTATCAGTGTTTTATCTTTATCAAAATTGACATTTTGTGTGTGTGGCTCGAAAGTGCTATTTCTAGGGTAACCTATGCCCGATTTTAATCAGATCAATAGACAGTACGAAGTTTTGTAGTATTCATTATAGTGTAGTGTTATGTATTCATGGTTTTTCCATATCAGTACAGAACGTGAAACTATCAGTTCAATAGATTTTCTGGTTATAAAATTTTACTACATTATGCAGTGTTACTACGTGTTGTTTTGCATGAATATACACCAACTTGTACAGGGAAGAAACTCAGTTAATGCCTAATTAGGCTGGCGACCGTATTATTATCAAATTGGTAGCATCTTCAGTGTTGCTTTTGGTCCATACTGACGTGTAATTGCACTTCGAACTTGCTCGACGGATCATTGTTATTACAGAGTGGGTGTAAGTCTGATTTGCCACCATTCACGTACACGCGGTCGATATGTATATGAAAATCCTGCCTCATAAGGTGGACCCCGCTCACTTACCGTAGTACAGGCTTTAACGAGTATTGTGTGCCCCACACGCACGTTAGTTTCGTACGTGATTGTGGCCGCACGACGGACATTAATAGACTATGAACGCGGAATAGGTGTTGGAGCCAGGCGTATTTCGGATATCATTAGAGAATTCAGTATCGCGAGACCCACAGCATAAAGAGCGTGCCGAGAATATCAAATTTCAAGCATTACCTCTCACCACGAACAACGCAGAGGCCGATGGCCGTTACTTAGCGACCGAGAGCAGGGGCATTTGCATAGAGTTGTCAGTGGTAACAGTCAAGCAACAATATGTGAAGTAACTGTAGGAATAAATGTGAGACGTACGACAAACGTATCCGTTTGGCCAGTGCTGCGAAATTTTGCGTTAATGGTCTATGGCAGCAGACAACCGAAGCGAGTGCCTTTGCTGATAGCACGATATTGCCTAGACCGCGTCTCTTGGGCTCGTGGCCATATCGGTTGGAACTTACAAGACTTGAAAACCGTGGCCTGGGCAGATGAGTCTCGGTTTCAGTTGGTAAGAGCTGAATGTAGACTTCGAGTGTGGCGCATACACCACGAAGCCATGTCCCGAGGCAGTCAACAAGGCAACGTGCAAGCTGCTGGTGGATCCGTAATGGTACGGACTGGCTTTACATTGAATGGTCTGGGTCCTTCGGATGTTCGATTACTTGGAGGGCCAATTGCAGACATTCATGGACTTCATGTTACCAAACAGTGATGGAATTTTTATGGATGACAGTGGCCATGTTAGCGATTGGTTTGAAGGACATTCTGAACAATTCGATCGAATAATTTGGCTACCCAGATCGCCCTACGTCAATCCTATTTATGGGACATAATCGAGAGGTCAGTTCGTGCACAAAATCCTGCACTGGCAACACTTTTGCACTTATGGACGGCTCTAGAGGCAGTATGTTCAGTATTTATGCTGGGGACTGACTTCCAGACACTCGTTGTGTCCATGCCACGTCCAGTTGCTGCGCTACAAGGGCCGAAGTAGGACCGACACGATATCAGGAAGTATCCAATGACTTTTATCACCTCATTGAAGATGAAAAGGTTGGGAAGTCTATCATGAAGATATTTTTCTGGAATGTAGACTTGTACAGAAGTGAAACATAGACGATAAGCATTTCAGACAAGAAGAGAATGGAAATTTTTGAAATGTGGTGTTACAGGAAATGCTGAAGATTAGATGCGTAGATGGGATAACTGATGACGAGATACTGAGCAGAAGTGGGGAGAAAACAAATTTATGGCGCACCTTGACTAAAACAAGGGACTGGTCGACAGGACACGCCCTAAAGTATCAAAGGATCTTTAATTTGCTAATGAATGGATGTATGTGTGTGTGGGGGAGGGGGCTGTTATATTTATAGTGGGAGATCTAGGACTCACTACAGTAAGGAGATTCAGAAGGACGTAGGTTCGAGTGGTTATTTGGAAGTGGATTGCACAGGACAGAGTACTGTGGAGAGCTGAATCAAACCAGTCTTCGGATTGAAGAACGCCTCAACAACTCACTCAGTTTTCCATCTTCATTCATGTAGAGGATATCATCATCATCATCATTAGAAGCCGTTGCACTCACTGCTGAGCGTCGTGGCCCCCATGAACCAAGCGTTTCCATCCGGAACGGTTACAAAAAAAGGAAGGAAGATTAGGATTTAACGTCCCGTCGACATCGAGGTCATTAGAAACGGAACACAAGCTCGGAATGTTTCGAGGGTGGGGAAGAAAATCGACCATGCCGTTTTAAAGGAACCTTCCCGGCATTTGCCCGGACTGATTTAGGGAAATCATGGAAACCCGAAATATGGATGGCTGGACGCAGGTTTGAACCGTCATCCTCCCGAATGCATGTCCAGAGTGCTAAACGCAGTGCCACCTCGGTCCGTCGGACGGTTACCCGTTTCTCTTAGCCGGCTGAAGAAGCAGACCGAATATCTACTTGATCTGATCTATCTAGCTGCTTGTTGCTAACCCCCTCGGTCCGTTGCCTTCGATTTTCCCTTCCATGATTATTTTCTCTAGATTTCCTCCGTCTCTTCTCACATTATGGCCAAATAACTGGAGAATTTTCGGTTGACTCGTGAAGAAAGTGGCCTGGAAATACAGATTTGCTCAGTAATGCACAAATTAGTTCATGTTTCGGTCCATCTTATGCGTAGCATCCTGCGACAGCACCAAAGCTCAAATTCATCAACACGTAGTTTGTCTCTGGCCTCCATTGTTGTGATATTACCTAGTAGATGGTAACACTTTTGTGAAAAAAGGACATTCCAAAATTTTGTGAGAAGAAGCACGTATTTATTAGAGAAACATAACTTCGACTTTAGATAACAAATACAGATAGTCACTGAAAATGTCAGAGAATCATTACTGGAAAAGAAAAAGTGAACCTTTACCCTTTACTATTTTTTTTGTACCTTTCCATGATGGGTCCGTAGCTCGTGGTTTCGTGGTAGCGTTCTCGCTTACCGAGCACGGCGTCCCGGGTTCGATTCCTGGTGGGGTCAGGGATTTTCACCTTCCTCGAGATGACTGGATCATTCCAGGATGGTCTCTTCTCTTGCTCTGACGAAACGAAATGAAGCAGTATTTTGTATTATTAACATGCAAAATATAACGTATAAAATATACAAGTCTTTGTGAGTTAATTAATCATCGCATATATCAATCCAAGCCAGTTGTAAACCAAGAAGACTTTAAAAACATTAAGGTCGGATTTGCCTCCATTACGGCTAACACGGGAATAACTATTGAAAGGAGTGGCGACATAACAGACTTATAAAGAAACACAAGAAGCTAAAATGTAAAAAGTCGAACTTTACGATACTTAACGGACTCTGGACTATGTGGGAGCGTCAACGAACTGATTTACACAGAAATATAAGTCCATTTTTGGGCTCAGAAGCGTGAGACAGCGGCTGGTCGATCAAATGTAATAATGTTGCACCAACAGCTGTTATTTAGATACTGTTTTATTAGGTAAGCAGTTTCAACGTTCCAGTGACGTCATCTTCAATCCTGTCGCATGAATGACACCATGTACCTCTCGTGTATGTATAGAACACGGTACACGGTTCCGTAGATATTCGAATTTCACCCTTATGAAGTCATCACATTCCTGAAGATGTCGTGCTTGGAACGTGGAAACTGGTCGGCTAATAAAACAATATCAAAGTAACGGCTGTTAATACAGCACTATAACATTGGATGCACAGAGATTCTCAAGATAGACGAGTCACCATAGTCTCATAAAAAGTCGACAACAACCATTTTATTGTTTTATTAAATTATTATACGGTCCGTGTTTCGCAGCCGTAAAAGAAGATGGAAAACCGGAGTGTCTGAATAAGCCGGACCTTTGCGGGGTTCTGTTCTGCCAGATGTTGGTGAGCTGCTTCATAGTCGCTCGTCCTAGCGTGATCCGTCTACGAATCTCATGTTCACAACTTCCTATGTCGCAATTGTTTGATCCAAGACAGATGAAAGAATGCATGGCTTCCTATTACTTTAATCGATCTTTGAGTGGGACATGTGCTCCTCGATAAACTACAGTGACCGTTGACTCTCTGAGATTGAGGTCAAATCCATATGATGGATCAGTGTTCTTTACTTTTATTAGTACCTCAGCAAGCTGATCTTCACTGATGTATAAAAGCAGAGTGTCAACAGCAAAACGGAGGTTGTTAATAGGATGAATATTTTTGAAACACCTCATATATGTATTTTTGTTTTGAAAATATATTTTTCATGTCTGGCAAGGGTTGTTCCATTAGGTATGTATGTATCTTCGGTAAAAAATGTTGTAGCTTAGCATTCTGAAATGGATAATGTCTCTTAGGCTGATTATTTCTGGCTAAAATGTACACTAACGCATGGGGTTCTGACGAAACGTGACCTTTTTATCACAATTATTCATTTTAATCGGTTTCCTCTTATCATTCGCTACCTCTGACAGTAGCACACGTGGTAACGGACGAATGTACCTTAAACCTTTAGAAGCCACTACTCGAGTGCAGTTCCGAGTCACTCACAAACGTCTCTATCTCAAAATTGGACCATTGTTTGCAGAAAGTGATAATGGTGAAGCTGACAGCTTGCAGATAGTCGCGGGTACCGACCATTCGTGCGTAGACTGTGCAGAACGTCTGTGACAATTTGTGTTTCCTCGTGTTTTAAGACATCGTTAGCGAACATTCCGAAGTGTCAATAAACTTTCGTCAGTTTTTATTCTCAAGTGTCAATAGATGACCGTGATGAAACTTATCGGGTGTGTAGACAGGATAAAATAATGCAATATGTATTTTTTCGTTTGTGCCTAAATTCACTTTTCAAGGGTACAACACACCCCGAAAGATAATTTGGCAAATTAGGTTTACAGGGAATATTTTCGAAACGGCCATGTATAAAAATGTTTCTCAACTAAAAGCTGATATGGAATTAACTTTCTTGAAAACTGAATAAACGAATTTTCTAATAATCTGAAATTTTGCCGAATACCCCACAACCATTAATTAATTTTGAAAAATGAAAACTTTTGTTACAATATCAATTAAAGGAGCTTTCAAGCTACGTACATCCCAGTGTAATAAAGCTAGTTTCTAAAATACTATTTTTTGAAAATGAGCTGTACACAATGTGCTGATGGTGTATTTTCAACATAACTAATAAAATGTCTAAACAGTCAGTATAGTTCTCATTATTTGTTGTACTTACACTTGTTTTATGTTTTAAATTGTCATGTTACTTCGTACATTTATTTTTTGTTTTGTTTTTTAATTCACCGTTTCACATACATGTAGTTTGTTAATTGAAATTAATAAATCACTAATTAATAAGGTACAGAATATTTACAATAATGATAATCTGTAAATAAATGCTTAAAACATAACGTTTTCTTACACCATGCACATGAAATGAACGAAATATCTTCACATAATATACACAGCAGAGGAAACGAAACAAAAGAAAATTCAACAGGATTTGAAATTGTCACGGGTGACCCTCTAAATACCCTGCTTTTTATCAGGCATATTTCAGTACACTGATAACGTTGGCGAAGAGGATTACGTACTAGTGACTTTAGCTTGATTAGATTGTTTCTCGTGTAGAGATTGACATCATAATCACCCAGCAGTATTAGTTCTGAAAATATTCTGACAGAGTTCTTCCAACGTCGCAAGCCATGTACATCTCACCACTGCACTTTTGCCGTCGAGCCCTTTGGGATCACCAGATGAGATAGTTCTTTGTCCCCATGTTCGATGCTTTACACGGTTCTTTCACATTGACAACCACAAGAATCTAACAATAATACAGATTTTTCTCTCTGACTGGGAAAGAAAGCGTCTTTCAAATATCTTTTGACCTGTTCAGACTTTTGTTTACTAGATTTTGATGCTGTCGCAAGGACATTTCGGGCTTCAAAAAGAGATTCTAGAATTCTTGGTCCAAACTCACCGTTAGTTTCTTTTATAACAATGGTGGTCAGTGTGAAAAAAGCCGTTTAGAGCGTCGTATCTGAGGACAAGAAACGTCTGGCGATCCCAAAGGGCTCGATGGCACAGGTACAATCATGGAACGTACATAGCTTTCAATTTTGCAAGAACTCTGTGAGATTTTCAGATCTAGTTCTACCGAGTGGTTATGTAGTCAATTTCCACACGAGAAACAATGTAACCAAGCTGCACTCACTAGTACGTAATCAATTCTCTTCACTAAGGCTTATCAGTGTACTGAAATAAGCCTGATACAAATTAGGATATTTAGAAGGTCACCTGCAACAATTTGAAATCCTGCTGCATTTTGTTTTGTACTATGTTCTCTGTCACGTATGTTATTTGAAGAAACTTCGTTCATTTTATGTGCATGGTGTAAAATAACGTTATGTTCTAAGTGTTTATTTGTAGATAATCATTGTTGTAATGATTTTGTACCATATTAATGAGTTACTTATTAATTTCAATTACTTTCAATTAACAAGTTACACTTATGTGAAACGGTAAATTAGAAAACAAAAAAAGAATGTAAAATGTAACATAACAGTTGAAAACATAAAACAAATATATGTACGATAAATAATTAGAGTAATAATGCCTGTTTCAATAATTTAATTAGTTATGTTGAAAATACTCCGACAACACATTGTGTACAGCTTATTTTCCAAACATGGTACTTCAGAAACAAATAGATATATGTGGCTTGAAAGCTTCTTTAATTTGCGTTCTTGCAAAAGTTTTCATTTTTCAAGATTGATTAATGCTGCTGGGGTATTTTGCAAAATTTCAAACGTTAATTACATGCCGACTTTTATATATAATTACATACCGACTTTTATATATAATTACATACCGACTTTTATATATGAGAGACTTTTTTTATATATCATCGTTTCAGAGATATTCCCTCCAAAACTAATACGCCAAACTGTATTTCGGGGTGTACTTTGCCCCTTAGAAGTGAAATGGCTCACAAACGCAAAAATACATACTGCATTATTTTTACCCCCTCTACCCATTCGCCAAGCTTCATCAGGATCGTTTACTGACACTTGAGAATGTTCCCTTGTCAGCGATGAAGATCCTGCCTGACTGTTTAGCGGTAACCACGAGGACAGTGAGCGTCGGAAGATGTACGTAATGCACCGAGTTAACTTTCCCACGAAGGCGTTGCTCGAAAGCTTTCCCGTCGGCAGCGGAAAACGGGAGTGCTCGTTACATAGAACTTACGTAACAGAGATCTACGGACTGTTGGCACACGCTGGATGGCGAGTCTTCCTCAGTTTAGTGAAGAAAGGACAGAGATTCGCAGCAGTTTTCACCTTCATACATTGCCGTTCTTTTCCTTGTTTCGTTGTTCATCAACCTTTCTTTGGCTTGAACGGCCAGTGCTTATTGCAGTGTTATGTTCTTCTTAGGTGTTTCTCAGACAGATAAAGCAACGAGTTAACTCTTTAATTTGTTTTGTTTTCGCTGCTGCCGATGGGCACCGTAAGAGATCGCTATTCCAGTACGGTCGTCGTTTGTGTAGACTTTTCGCCGACCTTTTCTTTAAGAACGTTGCCCGGGGTGCACCATCTTGGAGGACGTCTACAGGTACACGTCGCACCAATCATAACTTTAAAGGAACAAGTTTGAGAATGGACTACCTCAAGGCTCAGTCATAGCACCACTACTATTCAACCTCTACACCAGCGACATGACTTACAACAGTGTCCGCGGCTCGTGGTCTTGCGGTAGCGTTCTCGCTTCCCGCGCACGGGGTCCCGGGTTCGATTCCCGGCGGGGTCAGAGATTTTCTCTGCCCCGAGATGACTGGGTGTTGTGTGTCTTTCATCATAATTTCATCCTCATTCGCTGGCAAGTCGCCGTAGTGGCATTAAAGAACTTGTGGAACGGCGGCCGAACCGCCATACGCTCAGTGGGCAAAAAATTGGGATACTCTGACGACCTGGTCATAGCAGTGCAAAGCCAATTTCTCGAACAAGGGGCAAAGACATTAACAGGTGACCTTGGAGTTCTTAACAAATACTACAGAAGATGGCTCTGCACCCAAACCTTTTTAAGACAGAAGTCTACACTTTTCACCTCAACAATAAGGCCGCCAATGAAAGGCTGACCGTATTATTTGATCAATAGAGGGTGAAACACAACTTCCATCCTACATATTTGGCGTAACACTGGACGGGACCCTAACCTACAAAGAACACCTTTAAAATGTTGGTCAGAAGCTCAAAACACTGAATAATATTATTAGGAAATTGGCGGGTAGTTCTTGGGGTGCAGATGCATCACCTCTACCAACAGCAGCAACATCAGTAGTTTACACCACTCCAGAATACTGTGCTCCTGTGTGGCAGAGAAGTGACCATACCAACATGGTAGACGTGCAGCTCTACTATACCTTGCGTATTATCAGTGGCACATTAAAATCTACCCCAATACCGTGACTCTCCGTTATCGGCAACATAGCACCGCCAAAACTAAGACGGCAAAAAACAGCTGTTAAAGAACGTAAAAAAACAACACAAATAGATCACGAAAAATGCCTACCTATTCAAGACATCATTAGAAATTTACCAAATCACCGAATGAAGTCTCGAAACCCGATAATCTGTTAATCTCCGAACGATTCCTCCATCTTAGTGGCCTGATTCAATTCTCGGACTGATAATGTGATTCATCTTTAGAAGCCCGAACGAAATGGACAGTGTTTGAAAAGAGCTTATAACATGATTGTCATCGAAGATAATAGAACGTCATCAAATTAAATCAGACGATTTAGAAACGAAACACTAAAATCAATAGATGACCATGGCCAAAGTAGAAATGACCTAAAATGGTGGTGAAATCTTCTATAGAAGTGAAACTTGGACGATAAAGTATCTAGACAAGAATAAAACAGGAGCTTTGAAATGTGACGCTACAGAGAAACAGTGAGGAATAGGTGGGTAGCTAGAATACCGATGAATGCGTACTGTATATAAGTGAGGAGAGAATAAATATGTTGCACAACTTGAGTAAAAGAAGGGATCGGTTGATAGGACATTTCCTGAGACATCAGCAATCTTCAGTTTGGTAAGGGAAGTGTGTGGGATAAAGATTGTAGAAGGAGCCCGTGGATCGATTGCAGTAAGCAGTTTCAAATTGGTATAGACGGCGGTAGTTATGCAAAGAGAAGAGATTTGCACAACAAAGACTAGCGAGTTGAGCTGCATTAAACCAGTCTTCTGACTGAAGACCACAACAACGATGACCACGTGAATAAATAAGTGGAGTATCCTTCAAAAGTCTCTGTTACTGTTTAATAACTCACTCGGATAGTTCTCATCAACCGTATGTTCAACTAGAACTACAGGATGGTGCACGAAAAACTGGCCCCCAGTACAGACTCCTCGCCAGTTAAGCACGAATTGGTGCCCGCCACAGGCAGGTACAACAGTACAGAGATACACATGTAACAATTAGATAATAAAGAAATAACAAATGATATAATGCAAAGGTGTCCCCCCCCCCACTCCCCCTTGAACCATGGACCTTGCCGTTGGTGGGGAGGCCTGCGTGCCTCAGCTATACAGATAGCCGTACCGTAGGTGCAACCACAACGGAGGGGTATCTGTTGAGAGGCCAGACAAACGTGTGATTCCTGAAGAGGGGCAGCTGCCTTTTCAGTAGTTGCAGGGCCAACAGTCTGGATAATTGACTGATCTGGCCTTGTAACACTAATCAAAACGGCCTTGCTGTGCTGGTAATGCGAACAGCTGAAAGCAAGGGGAAACTACGGCCGTGATTTTTCAAGAGGGCATTCAGCTTTACTGCATGGTAGGAAAAGGAAGAGAAGGAAAAGTAGTAGGTGAATATGGAAGGGGGGTAAGAAATGAAAGAGGAAGCCGTCTGGTAGAATTTTGCACAGAGCATAACTTAATCATAGCTAACACTTGGTTCAAGAATCATAAAAGAAGATTCTATACATGGAAGAGACCTGGAGATACTCGAAGGTTTCAGATAGATTATATAATGGTAAGACAGAGATTTAGAAATCATGTTTTAAATTGTAAGACATCTCCAGGGGCAGATGTGGACTCTGACCACAATCTATTGGTTACGAACTGTAGATTAAAACTGAAGAAACTGCAAAAAGGTGGGAATTTAAGGAGATGGGACGTGGATAAACTGATTAAACCAGAGGTTGTACAAAGTTTCAGGGAGAGCATAAGGGAACAATTGATAGGAATGGGGGAAAGAAATACAGTAGAAGAAGAATGGGTAGCTTTGAGGGACGAAGTAGTAAAGGTAGCAGAGGATCAAGTAGGTAGAAAGACAAGGGCTAGTAGATTTCCTTGGGTAACAGAAGATATATTGAATTTAATTGATGAAAGGAGAAAATATAAAAATGCAGTAAGTGAAGCAGGCAAAAAGGAATACAAACATCTCAAAAATGAGATCGACAGGAAGTGCAAAATGTCTAAGCAGGGATGGCTACAGGACAAATGTAAGGATGTAGAGGCATATCTCGCGAGGGGTAAGATAGATACTGCCTACGGGAAAACTAAAGAGACCTTTGGACAAAAGAGAACTACTTGTATGGATATCAAGGGCTCAGATGGAAACCCAGTTCTAAGCAAAGAAGGGAAAGCAGAAAGGTGGAAGGAGTATATAGACGGTCTATACAAGGGCGATGTACTTGAGGACAGTATTACGGAAATGGAAGAGGATGTAGATGATGAAATGGGAGATATGATACTGCGTGAACAGTTTAACAGAGCACTGAAAGACCTAAGCCGAAACAAGGCCGCGGGAGTAGACAACATTCCATTAGAACTACTGATAGCCTTGGGAGAGACAGCAGTGACAAAACTCTTCCATCTGGTGAGCAAGATGTATGACACAGGCGAAATACCATCAGACTTCAAGAAGAATATAATAATTCCAATCCCAAAGAAAGAAGGTGTTGACAGGTGTGAAAGTCCGCAGCTCGTGGTCGTGCGGTAGCGTTCTCGCTTCCCACGCCCGGGTTCCCGGGTTCAATTCCCGGCGGGGACAGGGATTTTCTCTGCCTCGTGATGACTGGGTGTTGTGTGCTGTCCTTAGGTTAGTTAGGTTTAAGTAGTTCTAAGTTCTAGGGGACTGATGACCATAGATGTTAAGTCCCATAGTGCTCAGAGCAATTTGAACAGATGTGAAAATTACCGAACTATCAGTTCAATAAGCCACGGCTGCAAAATACTAACACGAGAATTGCTTACATACGAATGGAAAAACTGGTGGAAGCCGACCTCGGGGAAGATCAGTTTGGATTCCGTAGAAATGTTGGAACACGTGAGGCTGACCTTACGACTTATCTTAGAAGAAAGATTAAGGAAAGGCAAACCTACGTTTCTAGCATTTGTAGACTTAGAGAAAGCTTTTGACAATGTTGACTGGAATATTCTCTTTCAAATTCTGAAGGTGGCAGGGGTAAAATACAGGGAGCGAAAGGCTATTTACAATTTGTACAGAAACCAGATGGCAGTTATAAGAGTCGAGGGGGATTAAAGGGAAGCCGTGGTTGGGAAGGGAATGAGACAGAGTTGTAGCCTATCCTCGATGTTATTCAATCTGTATATTGAGCAAGCAGTAAAGGAAACAAAAGAAAAATTTGGAGTAGGAAGTAAAATCCATGGAGAAGAAATAAAAACTTTGAGGTTCGCCGATGACATTGTAATTCTGTCAGAGACAGCAAAGGACCTGGAAGAGCAGCTGAACGGAATGGACAGTGTCTTGAAAGGAGGATATAAGATGAACATCAACAAAAGCAAAACGACGATAGTGGAATGTAGCCGAATTAAATCGGGTGATGCTGAGGGTATTAGATTAGGAAATGAGACGGTTAAAGTAGTAAATGAGTTTTGCTATTTGGGGAGCAAAGTAACTGATGATGGTCGAAGTAGAGAGGATATAAAATGTAGACTGGCAATGGCAAGGAAAGCGTTGCTGAAGAAGAGAAATTTGTTAACATCGAGTATAGATTTATGTATCAGGAACTCGTTTATGAAAGTATTTGTATGGAATGTGGCCATGTATGGTTCAAATGGCTCTGAGCACTATGGGACTCAACTTCTGAGGTCATTAGTCCCCTAGAACTTAGAACTAGTTAAACCTAACTAACCTAAGGACATCACACACATCCATGCCCGAGGGAGGATTCGAAACTGCGACCGTAGCGGTCTCGCGGTTCCAGACTGTAGCGCCTAGAACCGCTCGGCCACTCCGGCCGGCGGCCATGTATGGAAGTGAAACGTGGACGATAAATAGTTTGGACAAGAAGAATAGAATAGAAACTATCGAATTGTGGTGCTACAGAAGAATGCTGAAGATTAGATGGGTAGATCACATAACTAATGAAGAGGTATTGAATATAACTAGGGAGAAGAGA
Organism: Schistocerca piceifrons; assembly: GCF_021461385.2. Classification (NCBI taxonomy): domain Eukaryota; kingdom Metazoa; phylum Arthropoda; class Insecta; order Orthoptera; family Acrididae; genus Schistocerca; species Schistocerca piceifrons. The sequence continues at coordinate 1,134,193,234 of NC_060138.1, read as the reverse complement.
AATTTGTGGCACACCTTGACTAGAAGAAGGAATCGGTTGGTAGGACATGTTCTGAGGCATCAAGTGATCACCAATTTAGTATTGGAGGGCAGCGTGGAGGGTAAAAATCGTAGAGGGAGACCAAGAGATTAATACACTAAGCAGATTCAGAAGGATGTAGGTTGCAGTTGGTACTGGGAGAGGAAGAAGCTTGCACAGGAAAGAGTAGCATGGAGAGCTGCATGAAACCAGTCTCTGGATGGAACTACAACTACAACAGCGGCATTAACATATTAACATACTCTTGCCACAACTCTGTCCCATCACAATTCAAAGTTTCATTATGAATATTGTCTTTTAGGACTTCTAACGTTATTTAGTTATTTGCATACAGTTTTCCCTTTAGACTGCCTCACAGGTAAAAGTCACAAGCGGTTGGGTCCGGCGAACGCGGCGGCCACAATGCTTTGCTGACAGTCCTTTCTTCTTTGAATATTTCATGAATTCGTGAGATTGACTCGCGTGAGGTATGACAAGTCGCTCCATCCTGTTGAACGGCAGTACGTTCATGGGGTGTCGACTGTGCGTAAAATTCCTCAAAGATTAGCAATACACAGCAGTGTTTACTGTCGTTTCAAAAAATATTGGACCCACACTCATATGTTACGCCGTGAAGAGGTTTCTTATTAATGCCAAATGGATTGTTTGTTGACCACTATCTGATGTTCTATAACTTGACGTTAGGGTTGCCAACTGTCCGGCTTTAGACTGAACAGACCGATTTTTAAATAAAAACTGTGGCGAACGTCCCGACCGGTTGTCGAACGTCCAGTTTTCCGGTCCTCTTAAATTAGGTTAAATTCACATTTACTAATTTTATTTTTAATACTTTTTTTACAGATGCCAAATAATAAAAATGGAGTCAGTTAACTTTTCATTCTGTTTATTCTTTGGTGCCAATATTTTGTATCAGATTGTGTCACAAGTTGGGTGCATTGTGGATTTGTCACAACGAATTCCAATGTATTTAAATATAAGTTGGCGCGTTCATTTGTTCGACAAGCCGTGTCAAAAGGATCAAAGAGGCTTTGTGTTTTTATTACACCGCGGTGTGCTTTCTCTCCCATTGTCAAAATGGTTCAAATGGCTCTAAGCACTATGGGACTTAACATCTGAAGTCATCAGTCCCTTAGTCTTTGAACTACTTAAACCTAGCGCATCACACACATCCATGCCCGAGGCAGGATTCGAACCTGGTTACAGCGGCCAGCCGTTCATTGTCGTCAAGTCGTCAAGTCATTTTAAGACCGCCCCAATAAGAACGAACTATGGAAGACAGACAGATAATAGTTTGTATTTTCTTATGACAGTTGAATGTCACCTCCACGTGGACAATAAAGCAAAGTTACAAAATCAGTTTATGTCTGTTATTCTGCATAGTTATATTATAGAGTGGCAAAAAACGACAAACAAAGCAAGCCGTGACAATGTCGCATTTTCATTTTATTATCGATGCTTGCAATAAAGATCTACTAATTTTAAAAGAAATCCCGCTTTCGAACAAATGAACGCGCCAAATTACCCATTGTTCCGCGCGGCTTATTGATGAAGTATTTTGTCGTAGCTCTCTACTAGGCGAACCGCACACGGCTTGCGTTCAGTATAAAATTGAAGTGTTGAAGAACGATATTACAGTGACTGAGTGATACGTGTACGTAGTATATAACATCTTATTATATTGAGCTTCTGAAATGCAGTAGGCTAAAAAACAGCGCCGTGATGTAAAATCAATGACAAATGGCTACAAGAAACAGACTTTTCGCGGTGGCTTTCGAAACAAGATGAATGTACCGCATATTGTAAAACATGCCATGTAAGTTTTATCGTGAACTACGACTCAGCGAAAGAGGTAAAGCATCATGCCATTATTGAGACTTATATTCATAAGGTGCGGGAAGTGTTCAGAAACTCCACTGATCAAAGGTATTTCGTGCCAGGCAGAGGAAGTGAACGGAACTAACGTTAACGTATTATGAAGTGAAACACCATAATACACTCCTGGAAATGGAAAAAAGAACACATTGACACCGGTGTGTCAGACCCACCATACTTGCTCCGGACACTGCGAGAGGGCTGTACAAGCAATGATCACACGCACGGCACAGCGGACACACCAGGAACCGCGGTGTTGGCCGTCGAATGGCGCTAGCTGCGCAGCATTTGTGCACCGCCGCCGTCAGTGTCAGCCAGTTTGCCGTGGCATACGGAGCTCCATCGCAGTCTTTAACACTGGTAGCATGCCGCGACAGCGTGGACGTGAACCGTATGTGCACTTGACGGACTTTGAGCGAGTGCGTATAGTGGGCATGCGGGAGGCCGGGTGGACGTACCGCCGAATTGCTCAACACGTGGGGCGTGAGGTCTCCACAGTACATCGATGATGTCGCCAGTGGTCGGCGGAAGGTGCACGTGCCCGTCGACCTGGGACCGGACCGCAGCGACGCACGGATGCACGCCAAGACCGTAGGATCCTACGCAGTGCCGTAGGGGACCGCACCGCCACTTCCCAGCAAATTAGGGACACTGTTGCTCCTGGGGTATCGGCGAGGACCATTCGCAACCGTCTCCATGAAGCTGGGCTACGGTCCCGCACACCGTTAGGCCGTCATCCGCTCACGCCCCAACATCGTGCAGCCCGCCTCCAGTGGTGTCGCGACAGGCGTGAATGGAGGGACGAATGGAGACGCGTCGTCTTCAGCGATGAGAGTCGCTTCTGCCTTGGTGCCAATGATGGTCGTATGCGTGTTTGGCGCCGTGCAGGTGAGCGCCACAATCAGGACTGCATACGACCGAGGCACACAGGGCCAACACCCGGCATCATGGTGTGGGGAGCGATCTCCTACACTGGCCGTACACCACTGGTGATCGTCGAGGGGACACTGAATAGTGCACGGTACATCCAAACCGTCATCGAACCCATCGTTCTACCATTCCTAGACCGGCAAGGGAACTTGCTGTTCCGACAGGACAATGCACGTCCGCATGTATCCCGTGCCACCCAACGTGCTCTAGAAGGTGTAAGTCAACTACCCTGGCCAGCAAGATCTCCGGATCTGTCCCCCATTGAGCATGTTTGGGACTGGATGAAGCGTCGTCTCACGCGGTCTGCACGTCCAGCACGAACGCTGGTCCAACTGAGGCGCCAGGTGGAAATGGCATGGCAAGCCGTTCCACAGGACTACATCCAGCATCTCTACGATCGTCTCCATGGGAGAATAGCAGCCTGCATTGCTGCGAAAGGTGGATATACACTGTACTAGTGCCGACATTGTGCATGCTCTGTTGCCTGTGTCTATGTGCCTGTGGTTCTGTCAGTGTGATCATGTGATGTATCTGACCCCAGGAATGTGTCAATAAAGTTTCCCCTTCCTGGGACAATGAATTCACGGTGTTCTTATTTCAATTTCCAGGAGTGTACTTACGTTTCACAAGACTGTAGAAATGCTCTCCTCTCTCACTTTTTGTTTCAAGATTCGAAACTACCATCCAAAATTCTCCGTGGGCGGACGGAAGCTGAAGTTGTAGGAGAGAATGTATTGGCTCCACATTCTCTGCAACAAATTCTGAAAAAATTTGATGCAATTCCATTCTCCATTGCACGTGATGACCCAAAAAAAGGAAATGTTAAATTATTTCCAGTTGCTATCCGGTACTTCGACCAATAAATGTGAACGACTTAAGCTGTTATAGATTTTTACGAAGACGCTGACGAAACGTCAACTTCTATAGCCTAGAAGCTTAAAGAGGACATCGTGAACACTTGTCTTTCAAAATCGCAAATAGTTGCTTATGGTGCCGACAACTATTCCGTCAATTACGTGGAAAACCAATCTGTTTTGGAGTAGTTGAAAAAAATGTTTCAAATTCCACATATTATTGCAGGAAATTGTCACATGCATATACAGCACAATATTGCGAAATATGGACTAAAACTACTATCATACGACGTTGAATCGTTAGTGGTTCACGTATTCAATGAGTTTCCTTCAAGCGCAAAGGAAGTGAGTGAGCTGAAGAACTTTCTTGAGTTGCTGCAGCCACAGCACTCCACACTACTCCAGCATGTCCCTACAAACTTTTTGACTTTTTTATTCTGCTGTAGATGATAGCTCTAGAAATGGCCGTTGTTGAGGTCCTATTACCGAAGCCAGGGTGAAGACAATACTGCCAGACTTACTTGGACATTCGTAGCCCATGAAAACGGCAGTAAAGTGGACGAGGAAGTAACACTCCCAGACATTTACAGTTACTTTGTCCACAATGTTATGCATTTATATAATACTACCATAAAGAAAGTGATTATACACAGATAACTGAAATATATTTTGTATTCCTGAAGTTGACTACAGAAATTATTAATAGACAAAGAAATAATTTCTTCCATTTCAAGGTATTACAAGAGCTGAAAAAATGTCCGCAGTATGAACAAGCAAAATTTGTCAGGGAAGGCCAGTAATTCCATACCAGGATTCTGGAATATCTATAAAAATGGTTTAATTTCAGTGAAGATTCAATTTTCAAGCTTAGCTCTCAGTTAAATCTTGAAGAGCCGCTTAAAATGGAGAACATAATGAAACTTACAGATTGTTGTTGTTGTGGTCTTCAGTCCTGAGACTGGTTTGATGCAGCTCTCCATGCTACTCTATCCTGTGCAAGCTTCTTCATCTCCCAGTACCTACTGCAACCTACATCCTTCTGAATCTGCTTAGTGTATTCATCTCTTGGTCTCCCCCTATGATTTTTACCCTCCACGCTGCCCTCCAATACTAAATTGGTGATCCCTTGATGCCTCAGAACATGTCCTACAAACCGATCCCTTCTTCTGGTCAAGTTGTGCCACAAACTTCTCTTCTCCCCAATTCTATTCAATACTTCCTCATTAGTTATGTGATCTACCCATCTAATCTTCAGCATTCTTCTGTAGCACCACATTTCAAAAGCTTCTATTCTCTTCTTGTCCAAACTATTTACCGTCCATGTCTCACTTCCATACATGGCTCTTTCTCCTGATAACGACATCCTCTTGAGTAGTCCCCGCCCGGAGATCCGAATGGGGGACTATTTTACCTCCGGAATATTTTACCCAAGAGGACGCCATCATCATTTAATCATACAGTAAAGCTGCATGCCCTCGGGAAAAATTACGTCCGTAGTTTCCCCTTGCATTCAGCCGTTCGCAGTACCAGCACAGCAAGGCCGTTTTGGTTATTGTTACAAGGCCAGATCAGTCAATCATCCAGACTGTTGCCCTTGCAGCTACTGAAAAGGCTGCTGCCCCTCTTCAGGAACCACACGTCTGTCTGGCCTCTCAACAGATACCCCTCCGTTGTGGTTGTACCTACGGTACGGCTATCTGTATCGCTGAGGCACGCAAGCCTCCCCACCAACGGCAAGGTCCATGGTTCATGGGGGGACTTACAGATTATTTCAACATAAATATCAACGGTAACGAACTGTTTTTTGAAATATGTGCACTGAATGACCTCTTACCATTCATTAAGGACTTGCCAGACTCAAACATTTCAAACGAATTGGTGACTTTTTTAAGAGATGCAATGCACATAATTTGTTCAACATGTGCTAGCAACAACCGTTCAATTCGTTTGTAGAGCAAATTTTCAGTGTGGTACTAAATATCTGGAATAATGAAAGAAACAGTCTGAAAGTGTAAAGAGTGAAAGCTGAACTACTTGTGAATTTTAACTGCGGTATGAAATGTGCTGAATTTGCTAAGTTTGCCAAATCTGACAACGGGAAAGTACTTGTTAAAGCTGTGAAGTCGGAAAAGAAGTATAACTTCAAAATATAACCAGTAAAGAAAGTAGAGGCTTGCAGAAATGGCTGGATTCGCAGGTTTAACATTGAATATCGTGATAAATAAATTCATGCTTCCTGTTGTAGCAGATATAATGTATGTATTGTGCAATGAGTTGTGAATAATTATAATAATAATAACATTATAATAATAATAATAATAATAATAATAATAATAATAATAATAATAACACATTCTTGAGTTGTCCGGTTTTGGCTCCAGTTAAAGTTGGCAATCCTCCTTCCACGTCCTGTCATATGGAACCAGGCTTCATCATTCATGAAATACAATAACGGATCCAACATTACCCTCTCAATTATTTGACTTAACTCCGTACAGTGATTTATAAGTTTTGCGTTACCTTCCTCCTTCAGTTCTTGGACACTTTGTCATTTTCTATGGGTTCTTCCCTATATGTAGATGGTGTAAAACACGTTGACAGGCCCTGTGCTAAACTTTCAATTGTTGTGACAACTTACGTGTCGAAGTGGGTCATTGTGGACTCTGGATATTCGCGCTAGAATAACCATGATCACAGTAGGTGAACGAATGGATGGGGCTCGATTCTGACAAAAAAGAAGATGAAAACAGTAGAAAACCCATCACTTTTTAAAATAAAGTACAGAAAAACATGTATGGACTAGTAAAAGAAAATGAATAGCAGAGAATAAGGGAAAACAGACACCTCTGACAGTTACACACACTACCTGACGTAGTAGCGAGTGTGAAAACTAAAAGATTCAGGTAGTACTGACATGTGCAGAGGAGAGGGGAGAACACGGTAATAAAGGCAGATGCCAGACTGAGATTCATTGGAAGAATCCTAAGGAAATGCAATCCGAGAACAAAGGAAGTAGGTTACAGTATGCTTGTTCGCCCACTGCTTGAATACTGCCCAGCAGTGTGGGATCCGTACCACATAGGGTTGATGGAAGAGATAGAGAAAATCCAACGGAGAGCAGCGCGCTTCGTTACAGGATCATTTAGTAATCACGAAAACGTTGCGGAGATGATAGATAAACTGCAGTGGAAGCCTCTGCAGGAGAGACGCCCAGTAGCTCGGTACGGGCTTTCGTTGAAGTTTCGAGAACATACCTTCACCGAAGAGTCAAGCAGTATATTGCTCCCTCCTACGTATATCTCGCGAAGAGACCATGAGGATAAATTCAGAGAGATTAGAGCCCACACAGAAGCATACCGACAATCCTTCTTTGCACGAACAATACGAGACTGGAATAGAAGGAAGAACCGATAGAGGTACTCAAAGTACCCTCCGCCACACACCGTCAGGAGGCTTGCGGAGTATGGATGTAGATGTAGATGTAGATGGAGAAGCCGAAGGAACGAGACCATAGGACGGCCGAGAACGAGAGGGAAAGATAATACGATGGGAGACATGCAGGTCTGGGTCTGGGAGATGAAGCTGCAACTGATAGGAAGGTGTGAAGGAGTGGAATGTGAGAGGCCAAGGAACGGCTGCTTTGTGTGGCCCCTATAAGTAAGTACGTAAGCTTGCTTTTATCGCGAATCTCACGCCCACCGCGAAGTCCCAAGCGACTGGAAAAAAACTGCAAGTGGCTCCTGCATATAAGAATGACGAAAGAACACACACACTAATTATAGACCACTAACCTTACTATCGGTTTGCTCCAGAATCCTTGACCATTTACTCAGTTAGAATGCAACCGGCCATTAAAATTGCTACACCACGAAGATGACGTGCTACAAACGCGAAATTTAACCTACAAGAAGAAGATGCTGTGATATGCAAATGATTAGCTTTTCAGAGCATTCACACAAGGTTGGCGCCGGTGGCGACACCTACAACGTGCTGACATGAGGAAAGTTTCCAACCGATTTCGCATACGCAAACAGCAGTTGACCGGCGTTGCCTGGTGAAACGTTGTTGTGATGCCTCGTGTGAGGAGGAGAAATGCTTACCATCCCGTTTCCGACTTTCATAAAGGTCGGATTGTAGCCTATAGCGATTGCGGTTTATCGTATCGCGAAAATGCTGCTCGTGTTGGTCGAGATCCAATGACTGTTAGCAGAATATGGAATCGGTGGGTTCAGGAGGGCAATACGGAACGCCGTGCTGGATCCCAACGGCCTCGTATCACTAGCAGTCTAGATGACAGGCATCTTATCCGCATGGCTGTAACGGATCGTGCAGCCACGTCTCGATCCCTGAGTCAACAGATGGGGACGTTTGAAAGACAGCAACCATGTGCACGAACAGTTCGACGACGTTTGCAGCAGCATGGACTATCAGCTCGGAGACAATGGCTGCGGTTACCCTTGACCCTGCATCACATACAGGAGTGGCTGCGATGGTGTACTCAAGGACGAACTTGGGTGCACGAATGGCAAAACGTCATTTTTTCGGATGAATCCAGGTTCTGTTTACAGCATCACGATGGTCGCATTCGTGTTTGGCGATATCGCGGTGAACGCACATTAGAAGCGTGTATTCGTCATCGCCATACTGGCGTATCACCCAGCGTGATGGTATGGGGTGCCATTGGTTACACGTCTCGGTCACCTCTTGTTCGCATTGACGGCACTTTGAACGGTGGACGTTACATTTCAGATGTGTTACGACCCGTGACTCTATCCTTCATTCGATCCCTGCGAAACCCTTCATTTCAGCAGGATAATGCATGACCGCATGTTGCAGGTCCTGTACGGGCCTTCCTGAATACAGAAAATGTTCGACTGCTGCCCTGGCCAACACATTCTCCAGATCTCTCACCAACTGAAAACGTCTGGTCAATGGTGGCCGAGCAACTGGTTCGTCACAATACGCCAGTCATACTCTTGATGAACTGTGGTATCGTGGATGGCGTTTACAGGTACAGCTGTCCATGCAGCTTCAACACAATACCACAGTTCATCAAGAGTAGTGACTGGCGTATTGTGACGAGCCAGTTGCTCGGCCACCATTGACCAGACGTTTTCAATTGGTAAGAGATCTGGAGAATGTGTTGGCCAGGGCAGCAGTCGAACATTTTCTGTATCCACAAAGGCCCGTACAGGACCTGCAACATGCGGTCGTGCATTATCCTGCTGAAGTGTAGGGTTTCGCAGGGGTCGAATGAAGGGTACAGCCACGGGGTCGTAACACATCTGAAATGTAACGTCCACCGTTCAAAGTGCCATCAATGCGAACAAGAGGTGACCGAGACGTGTAATCAATGGCACCCCAAACCATCACGCTGGGTGATACGCCAGTATGGCGATGACGAATACGTGCTTCCAATGTGCGTTCACCGCGATGTCGCCAAACACAGATGCAACCATTATGATGCTGTAAACAGAACCTGGGTTCATTCGAAAAAATGACGTTTTGCCATTCGTGCACCCAGGTTCGTTGTTGAGTTCACCAACGCAGGCGCTCCTGTCTTGTAAGGTGTCAGGCAAATCCAACACCTTCCATGAAAACCCTGACATGATAAGCATGTAAGTAGGCTGTTCCGGTTTTTATATTGGTAACGCCACGTAGCGCTCTGTATGAAAATCACTGGCTGTACTGTGTGCAGTCTGTGGCTGGTTTGCATTGATGTTGGCTATTGTAGTGTTGGGCAGCTGGATGTTAACAGCGCGTTGCGTTGCGCAGTTGGAGGTGAGCCGCCAACACTGGTGGATGTGGGGAGAGAGATGGCTGATTTTTAAAATTTGTGAGACTGGATGTCATGATTTTTCAACACCATTAAGGTAAATACATTGTTTGTTCTCTATTAAAATCTTTCATTTGCTAACTATGCCTATCAGTAGTTAGTGCCTTCCGTAGTTTGAATCTTTTATTTAGCTGGCAGTAGTGGCGCTCGCTGTATTGCAGTAGTTCGAGTAACGAAAATTTTTGTGAGGTAAGTGATTTGTGAAAGGTATAGGTTAATGTTACTCAGGGCCACTCTTTTGTAGGGATTATTGAAAGTCAGATTGCGTTGCGCTAAAAATATTGTGTGTCAGTTTAAGGACAGTCATGTATAATTGTTCAAAGGGGACGTTTCATATGTCGACACTTAGCCGAGGATACCTCACTGGAATCTTCTGATTTTTTCTTGTCGTTTGTGTAATTAGTGTAGCTTTTGTTTATTGCTATCGCGTAATTATAGAGAGAATTTCCTTTTTAGTTGTAGTTTTTCATTGTTGTACAGTAAAACAGTTGTGGCATGCATGTAGATTTGCAGCAAATATTTCGCAGCTGCGCCTGCAATTAATGAGGTATTATTTTCAGTGCTACGTTAATGTGTTCTCTTATTTTTGCTCTTCAAATTGTGCTTTTCTGTGTTATCGTGTGAAATATTGTGACAATAATGGCGTATGAGAAACGTAATATTAGGCTCCAAAGTAAACTGAGAAATGGCAGTGAAGGCGAAAGCAGTGTGTTAGCGCCACCGAGTAATGAATTAACTAATGTTCAAAGTAGTAATTTGGTAATTGTGCATAGGGAAATGGAGCGGGCTGCAAACAATGGTGTAGGCAGTGAAACAATTAGTGAACAGGGAAGCATTGTCGATCGATCGGTCGGCAACATCTTACCTCAGGAATCCGAAATGACAGGACACAATCTTGCAAATACTGTAGATTCAGGTTTTGGGTCCTCACCGTTTTCTCAAATAAGTCAAGACACATTTTCTGCTTGTCAAAATGAGAATGTTGCCGGTGCAAATTCACTGCCGAAAAGCACTGAGGAACCTGTTTCAGACACCAGTGCATTGTTGTTACAAATAATACAACAAATGGGACAAACACAGCAAAAGCTTCAAAAGTTAGACACAATGGAACAAAATCTTCAAAAATTAGACACAATGGAACAACACCACAGACAAACACAGCAACAATTAGACGCAATGGAACAAAACCTTCAGACCACACTTGACCAAACACGGGAAGATTTAACTACTGAGTTACATAACATTGAATCAAAATGTCAAAAAGTCTGTAATGACGTAAAAACACAGATTTGTGAGCATTTTCAACCTATTTATCCGCGGCATGAAAATGCATTATAGAATCACGAAGCAGCCATAAAAGAACTACAAACTATTGTTCATGGAAATCATGAGACCTTGCGAGCTAAAATTGACTCAGTTGCATCTACCGATTCGGTTACACAACTTTCAAAAACTCAGGAAAACTTAAAGGACACAGTAGATACTCTGAAAATTGGTTCAGAAAGACTCATGGAGGAAATTAGTTCATTATCAGAGAAAGTAGTTGAACTTTCGGATCAGCTAAATAATTTATCTACAAAGGTGACACAAAACCAGTAGTCTTTAATGACACAGAAGAGTGCGAACAAATTAGGAAATTCAAACAAAATCAGAATCAAATTAATACGCAACACCAAAGAGAAATCCAGGAAGTACAAGATCATCTGACACATGTAATACAAGAATTACGTATTTTAGAGGCCACTCGTGCTCCAATACGGGAAGAGGGACATAGAAATACGGAACAGCCACAAAATAATAACACAGTGCATTTCGGAAATTATGAAAGAAATTGGCAAGGTGCACCGAATTTTGAAATGGAACCGCCGAAACTACGTAACAATGACCGACATGCGACTCGCCGACATGATGATTTTGACTATAAGCTGTTCATTACTACACGTAAATTCAAAACATTTAAGAATTCTGGCAACGACATTCATCCACAAGCGTGGCTCCATCAATTCTCTCATTGTTTTCCTCTCAACTGGTCATTAGAGCACAGATTAGAATTTATGTGTGGCTATTTAGAGAATGAACCAGCTGTAAGAATGCGATCGGTCATGCACGATTGTCACAGTGAAGGAGAATTTTACCATGCCTTCCTCTCAACGTATTGGTCTCAAGCTACACAAGACCGAGTAAAACATAGCATCATGATGATGAAACACTTCGAACAATCTGAATTTTCCAGTCTTGTCAAAAATTTTGAAGACATGTTGCACAAGAATCAATATCTTTCAAACCCATACAGCCCTTCAGAACTCATCCCCATTTGCTTAATGAAATTGCCTGAACATTTGAGAAATATTATTTTGGCAGTACGTTGCAAAGACGACATTGAAGCTTTTCAGGGACTCTTACAAGAATTAGAAATTGATACAGACAGTCGCGGGATGCGAAAACAAGAAAACAATCACTACAGGTCACATCCGTCACAATTCCGTGACGACAGAAACAATAACTGGACACAACAAGTCTATTCTTACAACGCAAATCGTGACCAAAACAGACACCACCCATATGACAACCACTGGCAGAGTAATAATAGTTACAGAGAAAGATCGCATTTCCATAGTAATGAATATGACAGAGATTACCAAAGAAACAGACAATATGGGAACAAAAACAATTATTATCAAGGGAGACAGAATAACTTCAGGCGCAACAGTTCAGCGCGCAGTTACGATTCCGGGAGAAATTCTCCACCACATGACCGACTAGAAAGAAACTATGGAATCTACCGACAAAACGACAGACCTGAATTCCATCAGAACTGGCGAGCTTCAAACAGGGCAGGGCCTTCTCGTCAAGGTGAATTTGTAGAAGTTAGGTCTCCTAATCCCAATAACGACGCGCGCCAACAAAGAGACAGACAATGACTCGCACCGCAGGCAGCCGCGTGCGCCGGCTGGCTCAGAGAAAAATAACATAGACGCTAACCTTGAGAAAAATTCCAGTATTCTTTACCGACTTATACCGCATGATAATTGCATTCAAGTTGAAACTCTGAGTACTATGAAGAGTAAAGGATTGCACCATATTTCACATGTAAAACCGTTTATTAAGAGATAATCTGCTTTTTAACTTAGTCTTTGCTATAATATTTTTCACTTCACGTTACTAGTATGCTTTGTCACACATAGAAACTGTTAACATCCAACAATGATTTAAAGTTAACTATCCAGTCAAGAAACTGGACAACTTATTTAGATGAGTATTACAAATGCATTGTTATAGTGAATAGACGACACAGTGTTGTTATTTGTACGTTCTTGCTTATTAGTTGCACGATCACATAACGACTATAAGGTTCACATACTTAGAACATATACCGCCACTGCTAATGAGATTTTCATGCAACATTTTGGTTTACTTGGAAAGACATTCTTTATTTGAAGTACTTTCTGTGGGATTAAAGATGACTTAGCACTTGGTTTCTTTGACAGCTACACAATTATATCATGACGCTACTAATGTGTGACACAATTTACATTGTTGCTTTCGTGCTGTATCTGCTTTATATCTGCACAGTTTTTCTGAATTCTTCTGGAAAGTAAAACATGTTTAATAGTAACTTTGTGGTATATCTACAATAAGACAGCCTTTTTTTTGTAGCACAACAATACGTTACAATGTAGTACTTTCTTGATCACAGTACTGTATGTAATAACTACGATATCTATACGCAAAGCATTTCACTTTTGTTTATCATGAGGTAAGTACATTGGCTTCTGCAGAACTTAGCTTTCCGAGGACAATAACTACGACACTTCCACAGAGATTATCTTACAGCAAGCCGCACATTTAGCGCTACAGGACACGTATTTGAGTGATTAATTTTGTACTTAAATCATTTATTTTTAAAGATATTTGAAGTACAACTATACAAAGGTTTTCCGTGATACATTTGATTCCATTGCTGTAATCTGTAACACCTGAGGGTATAATTACATTAATCCTCAGGGGGGTACACGTTTACTTTGTGTACCATGTGTTTGGCAAGCACAAGGAGCCCTAGCTAATATGGTATTTGCTTATACAACTTTACACATCGGTACCATATTTCTCTAACACACAAATTACACAGCTATCTGATCATTTAACTGAGAGATAAACATTTTTTTACTACATCTGTGACACATGTTTAAGCAATTACACAGTTGGGTAACTTCACACTTATGAAATTGTATTTTGTCTGTACTTTGTGAACTGTTCATATTTTTCGGAACCATTGTGATTCTATGAGAGCTTTGAATGATGTATTTGGTAAGGGAGCATGATTTTAAAGTATGTTTGAGGTAGATGACACTATTGAAATGATCAGAGAATTTTTTTAGGTTTTGACATTATTGCAGAAACCTACGACGGTTTTGAGATTTGACTGAGGTGTTATGATGTTATTTTTCCCATGACGATGTGTATTATGCTGTTGCGGTATGTTTATGATCAATAAGCTGATGCTATATGAGTTATTTGATTATGCTATGTATCTGTTATGATGAAATATTGAAGAAGTGTCGACGAATAAGGTAAGGAGTAATGAGTAGTTGTTAGGGACTCTGGTTTGTGAGAGAGGTTGTTGGAAACCAAGAATCGTACTTTAAGAGCTATGAAATTTATGTAAATGCGTGAATGTATTACAATGCCGACGAAAATTTTTTCGGCACTGTTATATCAATAGGATTTTGTTTCTACAGATTTGCAACGCATATTCTCGAACTGTGAAATTTTTATATGAGACTGTCACAGTAGTGCAAACTGGTGTCGTAAATATTTTGGTAAGAAAGCCAAGTGACCTTGACGTAATGCGTCTTGAGCAGCCAGCTGTGACAGACGCCTGGAGTAAAAGCCATTAGTGTGTGCCTTTTCAGAGGCACAGGTAAAAAAAAAAAACAAAGGGAGGCCATTATCCTTGCTATTGACATTTCTTTGTAGAAAGCATCGCAAATAGGACACACTCAAACTTGAAAACGTATGATTACACTGTGGAGCTCTTAATTTATGATATTTACTGAAATGTCTAATGAAATGATGAGAAACATTTTACATTTTTTGTCTTTCTAGTTGAGAGATTCTTTTACCTTTGGAGACGCCATTTGCCTAGTGAATGATGTTTTATGCATTGCTCTATATAGGCTATATATATTTGTTCATTTCGTTTAATATCTAGTTTCTAGTTGCACTGCAGCACTGGTTATTATAAAATTTAATAGATGTACTAATATCACTATTTTCTGTCTACAGACCCAGGAAAGAATACATTTATGATGTACTTTCTTAGAAAAGAGAGCACAAATAGACAGTTCCCTTCACAGGAACTGCATAAATAATTTTTTAAACGATTTGGTAACTTGTCTGCTACAGTAACTTTTCGTGATGCATCACTCTAGTATTAAGATGTGACATAGGTATTAGACATGGCCATCTTTAGTGTAATATTTTTTCTGATTGAGCTTTGTCATGTTTAGATATAAGTTATTGCATTTGCTGCTACTGTTTGCCAGGCATAGTGCTACTAAATTTCACTTTGTATTACTCTGTTAAGTTAGTTTTACTACTGATTTATTCTTCTTGTTGCTGCACATTGGCTCATATTAGTTGTAATGTTGCATTGCTTGGTAACTTAGATTTATTGCAGCTTGCTTTGACAATTTCCATTTTTTTCATTGCTGTTTGTATTAATTGTTTTATGCTGCTGCATTGCCTCGTCCCTTAGTTTAGCATCTGAGCTCAATAGATTTAAGTTAGCTTAAGAGGGGGTAGACTATATAAGAGAATGAGTTGCGATGAATTGGAAGAAATGCATTGAGAAGTTTTACGAAAAAAGTACTGAAAGCAGGTATAGATAGCACTTTTTGAAATAATGAAGAACGAAGCGAGATCTCCAAGAAGTAAAGAAAGTTTTGTTTGCAAGATACTGCAGTAAGACAAACTCTGTCCTTTCCCTTTCTGCTATTCCGCAATGTGTTTGTATACTCCTGTATATTTGTGTTCTTCCTGTCTTTATGTGTTTATCTGATGAGAGTTACATTGTAGAATTTTTCTGATAATATGTTATTTACTTTGAAAAGATGTTTAGACATTATTTATTCTGTTTTGTTGCTCATTTGTGAAGGTGATGTTTCAAAAGTTATTCTGATCTTTATGTATGTACTTATGCCATAATTCCTGTAACACTGATGTATCTGTTTATTTCTATTCTTTTGTAAAGCCTGTACTACTACAGAGTTATCTGTATTGTTATGTTCTTTAATGATGTATTTTGTACCTTTGTAATTGTATTCTTATGTTATAAAATTGTAATTGACAAAAGTCCATCATATTATTAACTTTTAAGTTACATTTCACTGCACAAGTTTCTGTTGGTCATAGTATATGGACAATATGTGAGAAGTAGGGACTGTTAGGGTTTGCACGTGTGTTAATAATTCTGCAAGGGACTGGATAACAGCATTGCTGGTTCTAAGGACATTTCAAAAAATTTTTGTGAGTGCACAAGTGGTGGTTTATGGACTTGCTATATTCTCCGCAAGACTCTTCGATGGTGATTGTGCACCTGCACAGTCGCAACAGATGGCTGCTGGCCGTCTCTACAAGGACTACAGTGGGTCTACACCTTTGCTGACTCACCAGTACCATTATTTCTACAAGGACTGCAGTGGGACTGCACCTCTGGTGGCCCACCAATACCACAATCTCTACCAGGGCTACAGTGGGTCTGCACCTCTAGTGGCCCACCAATACCGTAATCTCTACCAGGACTACAGTGGGTCTACTCTGTGATGACCTGCCTACCAATAGTCTTCAAAACTTCGAATGACTCTGTTGTGGATTTGCTCTGTTGTGGCCCATTACCTGTCTGCATGTCGAGAGTCAGCACTGTCTTTCAGTTGGAAGGACAACACTACTTCTTCAAGACTGCATGGAAATCCACTACTTCCATGTGCATTTTCTTTTACTGCTCAGACTTTGAGAAAAACACTGCAATTTTACTATGATGAATGATCAGGACTGTCTTTGTGGACTGTGAGAAAATTTTAGCTTTTGACCAACATTGTATGAATAAGTATGTGCATTTGATATCTTTGTTATTGTAATTATGAAAAATTTTATCAAATCATTATTGGCCACTGCCCAAAACAATTAGTAAAATTTTTTGTTGGGAGCATGGGGGCTATGTAAGTAGGCAGTTCAGGTTTTTATATTGGTAACGCCACGTAGCGCTCTGTGTGAAAATCACTGGCTGTGCTGTGTGCAGTCTGTGGCTGGTTTGCATTGTTGTTGGCTATTGTAGTGTTGGGCAGCTGGATGTTAACACCGCATAGCGTTGCGCAGTTGGAGGTGAGCCGTCAGCAGTGGTAGATGTGGGGAGAGAGATGGCAGTTTTGAAATTTGTGAGACTGGATGTCATGAACTGCTATGTATATTATGATTTTTCAACACTATTAAGGTAAATACATTGTCTGTTTTCTATTAAAATCTTTCATTTGCCAACTATGCCTATCAATATTTAGTGCCTTCTGTAGTTTGAATCTTTTATTTAGCTGGCAGTAGTGACGCTCGCTGTATTGCAGTAGTTCGAGTAACGAAGATTTTTGTGAGGTAAGTGATTTGTGAAAGGTATAGGTTAATGTTACTCAGGGCCACTCTTTTGTAGGGATTATTGAAAGTCAGATTGCGTTGCGCTAAAAGTGTCGTGTGTCAGTTTAAGGACAGTCATGTATAATTGTTCAAAGGGGACGTTTCAAGCAAATCCAGTAGTATGTCACATAGCTCTGAATAAATCGTGACGTTAAATTAACCAAAGTAATACGAGTAACGAGTGAGCAAATGGAATACCACAGACTAACACAAAAATACCTAAATGCATTTCATACCTTCCCTCCGCGAGACAGACGCAGTTCCGAGGAGAGAAACAAGAACAGAAGCCGAGAGCAGAACCGTGTTAAGCTGGAAGGCCCTACGATAAGGGACGGACGGACACCCACGTCGCCAGCTAACCGCTAGGACCACTGTAGTGTAACGACGTATAGATTTGTTTAAATGATTTTCTTTTGACATATGACCATGTGCAGACATCGTCACCTACGTCAGTTACAACCCACTTCAAAATTATTTATATTCTTTTTAAATTGTCTCAGAATGGTTTTTGAACTAAACTGTAAAACATCATTTGAGTCGTATGCACAGAATTACGTCACTCGGGCCAATTGGTTTGCGTAAACTTTTTCAGTTTTAGACGTCGTTTGTTTCTCCTCAGAATTTATATTGATACACGTTATCAGATTTAATCGATAATAGAACAACATTGAATAAACTTTTTGAGATTCAAAGTCGCGATGAATGCTGTCAAAATCCAATAATCTTGTCAAATATATTATTCCAGAATGAGATTTTCACTCTGCAGCGGAGTGTGCGCTGATATGAAACTTCCTGGCAGATTAAAACTGTGTGCCCGACCGAGACTCGAACTCGGGACCTTTGCCTTTCGCGGGCAAGTGCTCTACCAACTGAGCTACCGAAGCACGACTCACGCCCGCTACTCACAGCTTTACTTCTGCCAGTACCTCGTCTCCTACCTTCCAAACTTTACAGAAGTTTCACAGTTTTAATCTGCCAGGAAGTTTCATATCAGCGCACACTCCGCTGCAGAGTGAAAATCTCATTCTGGAAACATCCCCCAGGCTGTGGCTAAGCCATGTCTCCGCAATATCCTTTCTTTCAGGAGTGCTAGTTCTGCAAGGTTCACAGTTTTAATCTGCCAGGGAGTTTCATATCAGCGCACACTCCGCTGCAGAGTGAAAATCTCATTCTGGAAACATCCCCCAGGCTGTGGCTAAGCCATGTCTCCGCAATATCCTTTCTTTCAGGAGTGCTAGTTCTGCAAGGTTCGCAGGAGAGCTTCTGTAAAGTTTGGAAGGTAGGAGACGAGGTACTGGCAGAAGTAAAGCTGTGAGTACGGGGCGGGAGTCGTGCTTCGGTAGCTCAGTTGGTAGAGCACTTGCCCGCGAAAGGCAAAGGTCCCGAGTTCGAGTCTCGGTCGGGCACACAGTTTTAATCTGCCAGGAAGTTTCAAATATATTATTAATTCATTCACATAATTCTTCATAAATAAATCCTCGGAACACGTATTTCAACTTTAGTAGCATCCACTAGTTTATTATCTTCCTACATACAGACGTGAACCTGAGCCTTGACAAGACAAAACTAACAGTATCAATAAGATTAAACTCTCTACGACGTCATTGTTGTACAAAACATTACAAATTATTCATTTTCAATTTTTAGAAGCACGACGCAACAAATCGGTTTCAGAATCTTCTGTCGTTCTTTGGCTGTCGACCCGCGACGTATAGTGGCCAGCAATTTTCTCTCCGGTCCCGGCAACGAAGATGCTGTCTCCGTTCGTTGCGCCGCCCTCTCCGTACATGAAACATAAAAAAAATACAAAACTTTAGACACTTTACAACCATTAAAAATATTACAAAAATACATAAAGAAAACTAAATTAAACTTATATTCATCTGCAAACTGGGCTGCCACTGGTGGTTGGGTGACGCTTCAATTTTGTCCCACTACATACCCCACCCACAAGCTCAGTTTGTCAGGTTTTAACCGAAAATAAAACTTTTTCTATATACAATATTTAACTGTTAATACATTTTCCTCACATCTTACGTACTCTAAGAGTCCTTGCTCTTAGATAGATTTAATCCTTTTAC
This sequence comes from Schistocerca piceifrons, assembly GCF_021461385.2. NCBI lineage: Eukaryota > Metazoa > Arthropoda > Insecta > Orthoptera > Acrididae > Schistocerca > Schistocerca piceifrons. The sequence continues at coordinate 1,134,173,939 of NC_060138.1, read as the reverse complement.
TACGATATTATTGTGACTATGTGTCAATTACTCTTAATTGTGCTATTATGGTAATTCATAACCGAATATATGCAGATTACTCCTTTTCATTTAATAGTTGCTAGTAAATACTAATTCAGTACGTTCTTTAACGTTGTTACATTCGGACAGAGCGTTCAAATTGTGATAGATTAGTTTCAGTTTTATTCATTTACTAGAGTTATTCTTTCCAAAAATGTATATCACTAATAAGTACCATTTACGTTACGCCATTCTTATCCCTAATGCTTTATTTATGCCTGAGGTCAAGAAGAAATCAAGCAAAACTTTCTTTAGAATCTCGGCACGGCTTTCTTTACCTTCGGACACCCTGTTGGGTAATGGCAATTTATTTAGGAGAAACAAGCGAGAGAGCCCCGTTTGGTGTGTTCTATATTAACACTATTACAAATCTCTATTAAAGGCACTCTGCTATGTTCTCGTGAGCCATATAGCTCTGGACGCCCATGGTCCCTAAAATTATTAACCATACCCTTTGGTTCCTACTATCCGAGTAAATATAAAAATATACAAAAGTCCTTCTGACCTAATAACAAAACTTTCTTCCATATAAATCCCCTTTTAGTGTTCTTTCCCTTTTTGAAGTACCGGTAGATTATTGTAGAACACTTGTTTAAGCTTCCTGTCATTTCTTTAAAATAACATGTAACTATCACGAAAAACTTCACTGAATAAACTATGAATGCTCTTCCGTATGTAACATATACTAAATATTAACTTATTTAGGAATGAAGGGTTTCATTTCATCAACACTATATGATCCTTTAATTACACCTGATGAAGGTTCCATAAGAAGTAACGCTTTGGGATGTACAATCTTATGTACAACATATGGACCTACAAAGATAAAGAAGAATTTTCTACATTCCTTATTGATCTTCGAACTTTTAGGATGAGATCGTACTAATACAAGATCTCCTACCTGAAATGAGGGTTCTATAGCATGTTGATTATAACTTTTAATTCTCCATTCAGCATTTTTAACAATCTGTTCGCAAACTTTTTCGTCTGGGATGCATTGTTGGATCTCATTTACTGGTGGCCAAGGTAGAGCAGCTAGTAAAGGCTCACCTATAATTCGTTTGCCTAAAATTTCTATAAGTGATAATCCCGTCATTAGGTGAGGCAATTCATTTAATATTTTTTCGAATTCAGGCATTAGTTTGGCCCACCGAGTATGTTTATGTGCACAATAAGTTCTACATAATCGTCCTAATTCTTTCATGACTCTTTCTACTAAATTACTTTGAGGGTGATATTTCGAAATTAAGACATGTTTGATTCCATATTGTTTTATCAAATCTTGAAACTTTTGGCTAATAAAGGCACTACCGTTGTCAGACATAAGTCGTTTAGGAATGCCCCAGTTAACAAAGTACTTTCGGGTGAGGCAGCGTATAACGCTTGCTGTATTCGCTCGTTTCAAAGTATATAGCTTCACATGTTTGGACCAACATTACATTACAACAAACACATAAGTAAATCCTCCTGAACTACGAGGCAGAGGGCCGAAAAAATCTAATGACAGTAGATCCCACAGACTTCGAGGAATTACAGCATATAATTTATAACACTTAGATTTGTTATTAACTTTAACCTTCTGACAGGTTTCACAAGCCCTAATAATATTTCTCACAATACGGGACATATTTTTGAAATAATAATACTTCATTAGATGTTTAATACATTTATGAATTCCAAAATGCCCGTAACCTTCATGAATATAAGTAATTAACTCGGACATAACAGTTTTTGGAATGCAGATTTTCCATCTCTGGTGTTCCCTCTGTGCTTTCCTATACAACAAGTCGTTGAAATATAACCACACACCCCGGGTGTTAACTGTTTCGTCCCCATTATTAAGGCTTTGTATAAGGTCCCTATATTGATCATCATTTCTTTGATTGCGTCTAATAGCAGTTACTATCCGTTTAACCTTACGTTCGTTCTCCTGAGTTAAAAGGAAATAAACATGGTAATTTGTTCCTGGTTCTTCTGCAATGTTAATATTCTCCATTCCTACTGGAAGTCTCAACAAAGCATCCGAAACTACATTCTGAGATCCTTTTATATACCTAATTTCGTACTGAAATTCTTGCAAGCATAATACCCAACGTAATAGTCTATGGTGAAGTAACTGACAATTGTTCAAAAAGATTAAAGCCTGATGATCAGTATATACAATTGTTTTTCTTCCCATTAATAATCCTCTAAATCGTTGAAAACCCCATACCACTGCGAGAGCTTCCTTCTCGATTACAAAATAATTTCTTTCATGTTTATTTAAAGTTCTACTAGCAAATCCAATAGGCCGATATAATCCCTTTTCATTGGTCAGATCACCTTGGAATATTACGCAAGACACACCATAATCAGAGGCATCCGTACACATACAAAAGTCCTGATTGAAATCTGGATGGTATAACATTTTGGCTTCTGTTAACGCTCCTTTTATCTTATTTAAAACTTCATCTTCCTCTTTTCCCCAGAGCCATACTGACTTCTTTTTTAATAAATCCAGTAATTTAGGATTAACAATATCCTGCCCTGGAAGATACCTTCTCAGAAATCCTACCATTCCTAAGAATGATTTCAGTTGTTTCCGATTTCTAGGACTCGGGCATCGAGCAATAGCTTCAATACGTGCTGGGTCTGGCCTAATACCTTTACTGTCCACTATATGCCCCAAAAATCTCACTTCCTCCTTTCCAAAGTAAGACTTAGATAATTTCAACGTAATTCCTCTGTCAATTAAATGGTCAAACAATTCCCGTAATATCGCTACGTGTTCTTCCCACATTTTAGTGGCTACCAAAATATCATCTACATATAAAATAATCTTTTGTAACAATTGCTGACCCAAAGCAGAATCTAATGCCACAATGAAAGTTTACACTGATATATTAAGTCCAAAAGGTAAAACTTGGAACTGATATGATCTGCCTTCAAAAAGAAAAGCCGTATATTGCCGTGAATCTGGGTGTAATATTACTTGATGGTAGCCAGCAGTTAAATCCATTGTACTCATATAACGAGAACCAGCAATCTTAAGAAGTACGTCCTCCATAGGAATAGGTCTGTCTCTTTCCATCTCTATAATTTTATTTAATTCATGGGCATCCAGAACCAGTCGTACCCCACCAGTAGCTTTCTTAACTACCCACAAAGGGCTGTTAAAAGCGCTACATGATCGTTCGATAATGTTTTGTTCTAGCATCTTACTTATTTCTCTACTAGCCGGTTCTTTGAATTGTACTGGAATAGGATAAGGTTTCTTAAAGAATGGTTTTTGATCTTTAATCTTAAGTTTACAAACGTAATCTTTAATTCTCCCTGGTTCATCTGAGAAGACGGCTCTTAATTCTAACAACAAAGATTCCAACTCCTCCTTTTCTTGTTCGGATAGACAATTCGTAGAATAACATTTTTCTTTCACTTCGGTTTCGATGCTATTACCAGCCTCACATCGGTATACTTCATATTCAAGATCACTAGAATCTATTAATAGGTTCATGGTCTGTGTGTACTTAATCTGTAAGGATTCATAGCGATTTTCAGGTACTCGATTATCAGAAAACCTCATTTTAAAAGCACGTGCCTCCTTATGGATGGTTAAGGAAGAGTCTTTAAAATCTAATATAGCTTTATATTTACATGGCCAATCCATACCTAAAATTATGGCCACATTTAAGTTGGCTACGACAGAGTGAGCAATTAATTGTTTAGCAATTTCAACAGTTAAATAAACTTCCTCAGTAATGTTTTGACTTCTCTTACCAGTAACTCCTAAAATTTTCACCTCAGTTACAGGTAAGGTTGGGAAATTCCAATATTTTCTTTTAAGCTGAAATAATTCTTTAGATAAAGTACGTACTTCACTACCCGAATCGATTATAATATTTACTTCGGTATCTTTAATATAACCTTTAATAACAGGTTTGTAAGTTATATTCTCCCTTATCTGATTGTCTTCCTGAAGTAAATCTTGTTGCCAATTACCTTCCATTTGGCAGCTTAATGATAGATTGCAATTGGGTCTTGTATAATCTCGACTAACAGTTCCCTTTAGTTGACCCGTACTAAAGGACTTTACTAGTTTTCTGAACTTTCTATGATAACGTCACCTACAACTTGACCTTCATTAATTACTTGAGGATGATTTATCTCATTATCGTTATTGCGTAATTTCCGCATTTTAGAGTTATTACCATGATTTTGTTGGCTCTCTTTATCTTTAGATTGACGTTTTATATAACAAAACCGGCTATGATTGTTGTTGTTAAATTTTCGTGGTTCTGAATTATTATTAGTTCGAGAATTGTCATTTCTACCAGATCTAAATTTCTCGTCTTCCCTTTCTCTGTTAAGTATATCTAACTGTTCTAAATATCCTAATAATTCGCAAGGTTGTGACCATTCTCTTTCTATCATTCTTTCCTTTACATAATACGGTAACCTACTAATTAGGGCTCGTATTAGGTGACTTTCAATAATTGGTTCTTCAATTAATTTAGCACGGTTTAAATGCCATTCGAAATCATTCCTATAACCTCCCCACCGTTTAGAATATGGAGGAGGGTCTAACAACTCTAAAGTTAAGTGTTGTTGTTTTCCTTTTGACCAATAATTTTGTTTAAACTGCTTAACGAAATCATCCCAGTCCCTAAATTCAGTTCGATGCAGTACTGCCCATTCCGCAGCTTCTGCTTCTAAATGTCCTATTACAAATTGAATCCGTTTTTCATTACTCCATTTAGGAGATAATGAAGTTTCAAAAGCTTTTATAAAGATTATGGGGTGAAGTTCGCCTCCTGGTTTGAATACAGGAAATCGACTTGCTACATTTGAATTTGTCGTTATATCATCCAAACATTCTGCGAGAGACATAGTTGGATTTTGTTTAGATTGCAGAGACGGAGTTGCGTCGGATTTGCTTGCCATGATTTCTTTATTTGTATTGTTGTCGTCCGAGCTAGCAAACACGATGCGACTGTTGTCTCTGATTACGTTATTACTTCTGCTACTTGAAATGTTTTCATTATTATCTAATTCCGATAACCGTTTAGTAATTTCCTGTATTCTCATTTCTGTATTGGATACGCAGTTAGCTAATATCGATTCTTCACTGTGTTCACGATGTGAACGCTCTGTACCTTCGTCAATGTTATTATCTTTGGAGGTCTCAAGGTTACTGCATATTTCATTAATTAAAAATTTCATGTTTTCTATTTCAGTATGCTCTTTTTCTACTTGATGAGTTAATGTCTCTAATTCTACATTATCTATTGAAGAAATCTCTACAGGTTTGGTAGAGACCTCTTTAATAGATTCTAATAATTCTCTACGAACAGTTTCTGTTTGCATAGAAAATTCATCTCGTAACTTATCGTTATTTTTCTGTATTTCATTTACAACTAAGATTTTGACATTATCTATTTTCTCGGTTAAGTCAATAATATCATTTCGCATGCGAGCTTTTTCCTCACGTGATTCCTGGATATGTTTTTCTAACCTTTTACAATTATCTGCAATCTTATTACTAAGTCCTACTAGTTTTTCCTGCATTTCAGCTTTAGAAGCCTCTATTTTATCACTTAATTCTCGACTGGTTTCATTAAGATGTTCCTGTAACCTGTCTGTCGATTTTTCTAGCTCCCCTTTAAGTTCCTCTTTTAATATAGCCGTAGATTCTTCGTTAGACTGTTTTAATTCCTGTTTTAGTTCCTCTTTTAGTCTAGCAGTAGATTCTTCGTTAGACTGTTTTAATTCAGCTAGAAAATCCCCGTTAGATTGTTTTAATTTAGCGATCGCCCTGAAAAGGGATCTCATGCTTCTATCGGACATAGACTGCTCTTCGTCTGACATTTCACTTCCCGACATTATTGTAAGATATTAACTAGTTACACACGCAGACTTGTAATCAACAATCATGTAAAAGCACACTCCCTATGTACAACACTCCACTTCCAACTTGAAACAAACTCACCGGACACTAATATTGTAGTTTGTAGTTCTCGGTGATCAGTGTGCTGCTATGGGCTGCAGAAGTAACAGCCGTCGATGCAGCCGCTGATATGCTGCGACCCCGCTTCCGGAACCGGCAGGACGCTGAGTCGAACACGGGAGACGTCACTGGCTGCAACCACGCCCGGCACCACCGTAGACAGGCGAAGCCCTCAGCAACACCTCTAATACAAGCCGGAGGAACGCCCCCCAGCTGACGTACTGGGCCTGTTAGTTTAGGTAGAAAAAAGGTTGTCGGGGTTTGCAGCGTTCAGCTGCTGCCCAACAGATGCGCCTTCTCGTGGAATAACTGCGTGACCGTACTGCTTGGCTGCACTCCGTCAGATGCCCACACCTGCGAAGTCGCCGCTGGCTGGTGAAGGCTCTACGGAAACTCGCGTTGACTTCCGAAGGACTCTTGATGTTTTGTTTCGTACCTGTGAGCCTTAGTCGCACACAAGTCCTGTTTCCAAGGTCGCCACGGTGTAGTGTAACGACGTATAGATTTGTTTAAATGATTTTCTTTTGACATATGACCATGTGCAGACTTCGTCACCTACGTCAGTTACAACCCACTTCAAAATTATTTATATTCTTTTTAAATTGTCTCAGAATGGTTCTTGAACGAAACTGTAAAACATCATTTGAGTCGTATGCACAGAATTACGTCACTCGGCCAATTGGCTTGCGTAAACTTTTTCAATTTTAGACGTCGTTTGTTTCTCCTCAGAATTTATATTGATACACGTTATCAGATTTAATCGATAATAGAACCACATTGAATAAACTTTTTGAGATTCAAATACGCGATGAACGCTGTCAAAATCCAATAATCTTGTCAAATATATTATTAATTCATTCACATAATTCTTCATAAATAAATCCTCGGAACACGTATTTCAACTTTAGTAGCATCCTCTAGTTTATTATCTTCCTACATACAGACGTGAACCTGAGCCTTGACAAGACAAAACTAACAGTATCAATAAGATTAAACTCTCTACGACGTCATTGTTGTACAAAACATTACAAATCATTCATTTTCAATTTTTAGAAGCACGACGCAACAAATCGGTTTCAGAATCTTCTGTCGCTCTTTGGCTGTCGACCCGCGACGTATAGTGGCCAGCAATTTTCTCTCCGGTCCCGGCAACGAAGATGCTGTCTCCGTTCGTTGCGCCGCCCTCTCCGTACATGAAACATAAAAAAAATACAAAACTTTAGACACTTCACAACCATTAAAAATATTACAAAAATACATAAAGAAAACTAAATTAAACTTATATTCATCTGCAAACTGGGCTGACACTGGTGGATGGGTGACGCTTCAATTTTGTCCCACTACACCACACCACCCGCAAGTTTTAGCGTGAGACTTTTTCGCGTCTCTGTTACGTCAGGACCACCCCCCAGCCCATGTTAAAAGATAGAGCCCTCCAGAAGAACAGTATAGATCTTACGATAACGCTAAAAGGACCACACTAGCTGCAAGTTTTAGCGTGAGACTTTTTCGCGTCTCTGTTACGTTGCAAACTTTAAAAAACATTGCCCCACCACGAAAAGTATAACGTTTCTCATTGGATAGACAGAATTTTTGTAGGCGGAGCTTAAGGTTAACATTGATCCCTGATTGGTCAGATGAAAACACAGCCAGATATTTTTTTTAAACCAACTTCGGTAAGGAGAAGTTAGGAGTGAGTTGCTTCCGAGACGGCGAGGTGAGCGGAGCTGTGCTGCCCGCCGCCCCCTGACGAAAACCGACAAGGTAATGAACGCACGCGATGCCGCATAACAGTGCATAAAGCTTCACTCAGAACTGCAGAAGTCTCATCTGTTACACCTCCTTTTTGCGTAATACTAGTGTCGATCGTCAATTAAAGCTCATGGTGTTCACATTTGCTACTTGAAGTAAAAATCTGAAACGCAATGATTTTTCTGTCATATAGTTATTGAGAAGCCACATCAGCCACTGTAATTTACGACAAGTTAGACAAGTAATTAAAGATAATTGAGGGTCACTGTGGACCATTTTGATAATTTTCTCTTTTGTGAGACTTAATTTAAACCTAGATTATAGATGTGATATGGCATAGGTCATTCTTTGATCCATTGTAGAACTTGGAAACCCACTCAGGGAATATTCGTTCACATTTTTGTTGAACGGAGTTGGTTTTTACCATCCTGTATTAAAACATTTCCTTTTATCAATAGTGCAATTTATAAACAATGTTTTGTGAGTAGAATAAAATTTCCAATCGTAAACTTAACTGCTTTGTCGACGTTATTTTACCAGCTAACTAAAAATAGGAAAGCCTTGAACCCCTTCCACTAAATTTAGTTAGTATTAAGATTCTTTTACAGGGAGTGCAGTGGAGCTGATGCTGAAATCATTAAATATTTGGTTATATCATCGCTAGTCTCACTGAACTCTTCTGAATTCTACATGTCACGTGTGGTCTGACGTTTCCTTACCAGCAACAGGTCCCAGGTTCAAACTAGTCAATTCCTAAAAAACACGCTCAGAGCGTCGTTGCGCGAAAGTGATAGGGAGACACGACTTAGAACAACAGACACCACGCAGAATGTTAGAGTCTGTGATGGAGCGTCAAGGGTTATCACAGCCATGGTCTCCGAGCTGATAGTCCATGCTGCTGCAAACGTCGTCGAACTGTTCGTGCAGATGGTTTTGTCTTGCAAACGTCCCCATCTGTTGACTCAGGGATCGAGACGTGGCTGCACGATCCGTTACAGCCATGCGGATAAGATCTAGACTGCTAGTGATACGACACCGTTGGAATCCAGCACGGCGTTCCGTATTACCCTCCTGAACCCACCGATTCCATATTCTGCTAACAGCCATTGGATCTTGACCAATGCGAGCAGCAATGTCGCGGTACGATAAACCGCAATCGCGATAGGCTACAATCCGACCTTTATCAAAGTCGGAAACGTGATGGTACGCATTTCTCCTCCTTACACGAGGCATCACAACAACGTTTTACCAAGGCAACGCCGGTCAACTGCTGTTTGTGTACGAGAAATCGGTTGGAAACTTTCCTCATGTCAACACGTTTTAGGTGTCACCACCGGCGCCAACCATGTGTGAATGTTCTGAAAAGCTAATCATTTGCATATCATAGCATCTTCTCTTCCTGTAGGTTAAATTTCGCGTCTTTAGCACGTTATCTTCGTGGTGTAGCAGTTTTAATGGCCAGTAGTGTATTAACACTTTCTCCTGGACTTATTGCAGTATACAGTAAATACGTAGCGAATGAACAGATGCAGTCATGGCGATTAGTCAGATTAGAATTGCGTTTCGGTGTCCTTTGATACTCGTTTACAGTGAGGTGAGAAAACTGATGGGATATCTCCCACTGTCGTGTCGGATCTCCTTCTGCCCGGTGAAGTGCAGCAATTCGACCTGGGATGGACTTAACAAGTCGTTGGAAGTTTCCTGTACCAATATTCATGCTTCCCTTATAGCCATCCGTGATTGCAAAAGTGTTGCCGGTGCAGGATTGTGTCCACAAACTGACCTCTCGATTACCTCCCTCAATGGAATTCATGTCGGGCAATCTGAACGGCCAAGTCATTCGCTCAAGTTGTTTAGAATGTTATTCAAACCAGTCGCGAACAATTAAGCCCTGGTCACATGGCACATTGTCACCCATAATAATTCCATCACTGAATGGCTGAAAATGGTCTCCAAGTAGCTGAGTACAACCATTGCCAGTCAATGATCGACTCATCGGACCAGAGGACTTAGTCCGAGTGTAAACACAGCCCACATCACAACACAAGTTTGCACAGTGCCTTGTTGGCAACTTGGGTCCGTGATCTCATGGAGTCTCCGCCACACTCGATCACTACCATCAGCTCTTACCAACTGAAATCGGGTCTCATCTGAACAGGCAAATGTTCTCCGGTCGCCTAGAGTCCAACCGATATGGTCACTAGCCAAGGAGAGGCGCTGCAAGCTGTATCGTGCTTTAGCAAAGGCACTCGCGTCGGTCGTCTGCTGCCATAAGTCTGTTAAGGGGAGTTTACTATCTTTGGCCAGAGAAAAGCATGTTCTTTGAGAATTTTGTTCTCGGGATGTGTTATAGATGTTGTTGTGGTCTTCAGTCCTGAGACTGGTTTGATGCAGCTCTCCATGCTACTCCATCCTGTGCAAGCTTCTTCATCTCCCAGTACCTACTGCAACCTACATCCTTCTGAATCTGCTTAGTGTATTCATCTCTTGGTCTCCCTCTACGATTTTTACCCTCCACGCTGCCCTCCAATGCTAAATTTGTGATCCCTTCATGCCTCAGAACATGTCCTACCAACCGATCCCTTCTTCTAGTCAAGTTGTGCCACAAACTTCTCTTCTCCCCAATTCTATTCAATACCTCCTCATTAGTTATGTGATCTACCCATCTAATCTTCAGCATTCTTCTGTAGCACCACATTTCGAAAGCTTCTATTCTCTTCTTGTCTACACTATTTATCGTCCATGTTTCACTTCCATACCTGGCTACACTCCATACAAATACTTTCAGAAACGACTTCCTGGCACTTAAATCTATACTCGATGTTAACAAATTTCTCTTTTTCAGAAACGTTTTCCTTCCCATTGCCAGTCTACATTTTATATCCTCTCTACTTCGACCATCATCAGTTATTTTGCTCCAAAAATAGCAAAACTCCTTTACTACTTTAAGTGTCTCATTTCCTAATCTAATACCCCCAGCATCACCCGACTTAATTCGACTACATTCCATTATCCTCGTTTTGCTTTTGTTAATGTTCATCTTATATCCTCCTTTCAAGACACTATCCATTCCATTCAACTGCTCTTCCAAGTCCTCTGCTGTCTATGACAGAGTTACAATGTCAAAGTTTTTATTTCTTCCCCATGGATTTTAATACCTACTCCGAATTTTTCTTTTGCTTCCTTCACTGCTTGCTCAATATACAGATTGAATAACATCGAGGAGAGGCTACAACCCTGTCTCACTCCCTTCCCAACCACTGCTTCCCTTTCATGCCCCTCAACTCTTATAACTGCCATTTGGTTTCTACACAAACTATAAATAGCCTTTCGCTCCCTGTATTTTACCCCTGCCACCTTTAGAATTTGAAAGAGAGTATTCCAGTCAACATTGTCAAAAGCTTTCTCTAAGTCTACAAATGCTAGAAACGTAGGTTTGCCTTTCCTTTATTTTTCTTCTATGATTTTACCCCTGCCACCTTAAGATATATTATAGATATTAACGTCAAATTTGGTCAAAATGTTTATTGATATTTCCTCTACAAACTGAACGAAACAAAATTTCGATGTAGATTTCCACGCGCGGTATGTCACAGGTCAGCTGGCTCGTCTGAAATCAAAACTGAGTCGACGTTAGCGAAGTATATAAGATTCTTTAGGATTTGTATCTCGCTTAAGTTATTTGGACAGTAGGAAACAAAATAGCGGTCATTTGAAAAAAATAGGGTTTTTTTCATGGCTTTTTCGACTTCGTCGGCCAAGTAAAAATATTTATAGTTGATGGATCGGAATAAAAGTGGTACAGCTCCTAGACAATTTAGTTAGCTTCGTCGGAAACAAAGAATCATGCCAATGGGTGCAGTACATTTGAAGTTACCATACCGCGAGCAAAAAAAAAAAAAAAAAAAAAAAAAAATCATTTCGAGAAAAACGCGTTTCAAGTTTTGACTACATATAAATGCAATATTGTGCAACTTACGTTCAATCTGCTGTTCCAGGTCCATAAACTAGTCCTTCCTCTTCCTCATAGAGGGCGTTCTGCTCGATCTGGGCCATCCTGCGCTGCTCCAGAGCCGCTCGTACGGCCGGTGAGAAGTGGTTTTCGGCCGCTTGAATCCGGTGGTAGTCCGAATGCTTGGTGAACTGCGTCGAATAGAGTCCCAGGATGGCGTCCATCGTTGTCATGGTCTTCAGAATTGCTGAATACCCTTCTTTGAAGCTGCTCACTGCCAGGAAAGTCGCAATCTCCACAGTCTTCGCACCAGAATGCAAATGCTTGGGGGCTAACTTCCAAACACACGCGTTCAAACTTTCATCTTAATTTTGTGTTTCCTCCCAAGCAGTGGTACAATAACTCGTCCTCCGACAGAAAAAAACAGGTGCGTGAAAACGGCCGATTTCAGGCAGGTGCATTTTTTGTTCAACCGCGAATAACAAACAGGTACGTTCCATACTCGAAAAAATCGTCTCAGGGGAGTGTTCTAAAAAATTTTATGGCTCCAAAAATGCAATTTTCAAAAAAATCGATTTTTTGAAGCAAAAGATACTAAACCTCCCCTTATTGCCTTATTTCGCCGACTGTCATAACGGATGTGTTCGTCGTACGTCCAACATTGATTTATGCGCTTATTTTACAACATTAGCACTAACAACTCTACGCAAACCCCGCTGCTTTCGGTCGTTAACTAAAGGCTTTCGGCCACTGCGTTTTCCGTGGTTAGAGGTAACGCCTGAAATGTGGTATTCTCGGCACACTCTTGACACTGTGGATCTCGAAATATTGAATTCCCTAACGATTTACGAAATGGAATGTCCTTTGGGTGTAGCTCCAACTACCATTCCGCGTTAAAAGTCTGTTAGTTCCCGTGATACGGCCACAATTACATCGGAAGCATTTTAATATGTCTACATCTACATCTAACTGATTACTCTGCTATTCACAATAAAGTGTCCGGCAGAGGGTTCAGTGAACCACCTTCAAGTTGTCTCTCTACTGTTCCACTCTCGAACGGCGCGCGGGAAAAACAAGCGCCGGCCGCAGAGGCCGTGCGGTTGTAGGCACTTCAGTCCGGAACCGCGTGACTGCTACGGTGGCAGGTTCGAACCCTGCCTCGGGCATGGATGTGTGTGATGTCCTTAGGTTAGTTAGGTTTAATTAGTTCTAAGTTCTAGGCGACTGATGACCTCAGAAGTTAAGTCGCATAGTGCTCAGAGCCATTTGAATAACTGTGCTTTAGTGGCATTGTCATCAGTGGCTTCACCGTTGTTATCGCGCAGTGAAGGTATTGATTGCGTCTTGCCACTGGTGTGTTTTATGTATGAACAGAATCTCTTTGGGTTTTATCTTGGGGCTTCTGCGTCCTTTGAAGTTTGGCATGCTTTTTTCGTTGCTTCTGCATCAACGATCTGACCCGTTTTGTGTACCATGGGGGATCAATACCATCACTTATTAATTTATGTGGCATATATCTCTCAATTTCTGTTGATACTATCTCTTTGAAAACATTTCACAACTTCTCTACACTTACATGATCATATCGGAACAAGTGAAGACTGTCTCTTAAAAGGCGTTAAGAGAATTTATATCAGCTTTTTAAATAGATATACTTTGCGTTTCTTTTCGATGGTTGTAGGTGTTACGGTATTCAGCCTAGCAGCAACTGCCTTGTGGTCGCTAATCCTTGTATTCGTGCCGGCCGAAGTGGCCGTGCGGTTAAAGGCGCTGCAGTCTGGAACCGCAAGACCGCTACGGTCGCAGGTTCGAATCCTGCCTCGGGCATGGATGTTTGTGATGTCCTTAGGTTAGTTAAGTTTAACTAGTTCTAAGTTCTAGGGGACTAATGACCTCAGCAGTTGAGTCCCATAGTGCTCAGAGCCATTTGAACCATTTGAACCTTGTATTCGTCAAAATACTCGCTATTTGTCCAGGATTATTTGTTGTTAAACGGTCAAGTATGCTTTCGTAACCATTTACACTTCGAGTGGGCTCATGAACTAATTGTTCAAAATAATTTTCTGAGAAAGCATTCAGTACAATTTCGAATGATGTTTTGTGCCTGCCGCCGGCTTTAAACATATAATTTTTCAAGCATATCGAGGGTAGATAAAAGGCACCACTGACTGTAATTGTATGAGCGGGGTACTTATTTGAAATGAGACTAAGGTTTTCTTTGAACTGTTCAGCAACTGCATCTTCTGAGTAGGGGGTCGTTAAAGCGATCCAATTAATAGTTTAGTCCGATTGTCGGGTATAACCTCTACCCATACTATTTCACACGAACTATCTACTTCAATTTTGCTAAAAGGCAAACTAATGGAACTAATGAAACTGTACTTAATCTATCCTTTCTGAACACTGTTAGATCGTTTGAAAAAATTTCGGCTGAACTTATTTCCGGCTTTAGCCAGCTCTCTGTACCTACAACTATTCAGTGCTTTCTATTAGGGCTTGGAGCTCTGATTCTTTCCCAACACAGATACGACAATTTAGAACTACAATACCAATCGTTTCTACAACTACCTTACTGTGTTTTACCTGCCCACTTTTAGACGGACGTCCCTTCTGTGGTTCCCTGAGACCCTCTAACCTATAAAACCGCCCAGTCCCTTCCACACACCCCCGCTACCCGTGTAGCCGCCTCCTGTGTGCAGTGGACTCCTGACCTATTACGCGGAACCCGGAAACCCACCCCCCGATGGCGCAAGTCAAGGAATCTGTAGCCTACACGGTCATAGAGCCCCCTGAGCCTCTGATTCAGACCCTCCACTCGGCTCTGCACCAAAGGACCACAGTCGGTTCTGTCGACGATGCTGCAGATGGTGAGCTCCGCCTTAATCTCGGAAGCACGACTGGCAATCTCTACCATTTCTGCTAGCCGCTCGAAACCACACAGAATCTGCTCCGATCCAAAGCTACACACGTCATTGGTACCGAGATGAGCCACCATCTGCCGTTGGCTGCACCCTGTACATGAATCTCCTGAGTACAAAAGATAGCTCCGCAAATGCACTGCCGTTTTATTCCTTGTGACCGCGATACTTCCGCTACCTGTGTATGTGCGTACCGCTATCGCATGATTGTTTGCGGGGACTTGAGAAGGAAAGGCTCACATGCCTTCGCACGCTAACACCATTACGCAACAAGAGTAGCGCATAGTCACAAGAAAATACCTGTTCTGAGTTTCTTGTAGGCACAACTCTGCTGCTACACGGATCACAGGTGCATCACGGTATGCCAATGAAATGGCACGGCAGTAGCGAACGAACTGCATAGGTGAAGTACGCAGGACCATACGATTCTTGTGAGCAACGTGTTTAAATTGCACACAGATTCCAAGTGAAATTTTGGCGCTCTACGTATCAAAGGCAATGTCGCAGCTAACCATAGTGTGATGGCGCCATCGATTTGACCAAGGCCTCACAGCGGTGGGTAGTGCTAATCAGGAAGGAAGGTCACCGACATCGACCACAGGCGATAATGTCCAGGCAATCGGGGAACTGATTCGCAGCAAACGCAGATTTTTCACCGATAAGGACGTTAATCCACCGATTTTCGAGTGGTTCCACAACCAATGAGCAGACATCTATCGTCGAGGAATTGAAAGATTGGTATCACGTTCCGATCGTTGTTAACAGACAGTTGATGACTACGTTGAAAAATAGTGACATGTATGTGTGTCACTTGCGCAGCATTCAGTAAAAGTCACTTAGCCATGACAATGTGTAACTTACTTTTTGACGACACTCATAAATATACCAACTTTGCTAGTGCTTAGCGATCTTTTCCCTCCATCACTTGGATTTCTGTTTGGGCAATCCTTCATAGCCTCGTAATAATTGGTGTAGTGTTTTTAGGTATATATGGATGTGTAGATTCGTAGTAATGTCAATGTGGTGTCTTTTCTATGTGTGCGTGCGTGCGTGCGTGTGTGTGTGTGTGTGTGTGTGTGTGTGTGTGTGTGTGTGTGTGTCAAAGCACTTGTGCCGTCAATAACACGTCGCAAGACCACATGAGACTATGTACAACATATTCACTACAGTTTCATTCCACAGGCAAGAAATTCTATCTTTGATATTGTTAAACCTTTCTGTATTCAGGTGCCCGATAAATAAATCACTTTCGAGTGTTTGTCTACATCTACATCTACATTTATACTCCGCAACCCACTCAACGGTGTGTGGCGGAGGCACTTTACGTGCCACTGTCATTACCCCCCTTTCCTGTTCCAGTCGCGTATGGTTCGCCGGAAGAACGACTGTCTGAAAGCCTCCGTGCGCGCTCTAATCTCTCTAATTTTACATTCGTGATCTCCTCGGGAGGTATAAGTAGGGGGAAGCAATATATTCGATACCTCATCCAGAAACGCACCCTCTCGAAACCTGGCGAGCAAGCTACACCGCGATGCAGAGCGCCTCTCTTGCAGAGTCTGCCACTTGAGTTTGCTAAACATGTCCGTAACGCTATCACGGTTACCAAATAACCCTGTGACGAAACACGCCGCTCTTCTTTGGATCTTCTCTATCTCCTCCGTCAATCCGATCTGGTACAGATCCCACACTGATGAGCAATACTCAAGTATAGGTCGAACGAGTGTTTTGTAAGCCACCTCCTTTGTTGATGGACTACATTTTCTAAGCACTCTCCCAATGAATCTCAACCTGGTACGCGCCTTACCAACAATTAATTTTATATTATCATTCCACTTCAAATCGTTCCGCACGCATACTCCCAGATATTTTACAGAAGTAACTGCTACCAGTGTTCGTTCCGCTATCATATAATCATACAATAAATGATCCTTCTTTCTATGTATTCGCAATGCATTACATTTGTCTATGTTAAGGGACAGTTGCCACTCCCTGCACCAAGTGCCTATCCGCTGCAGATCTTCCTGCATTTCGCTACAATTTTATAATGCTGCAACTTCTCTGTATACTACAGCATCATCCGCGAAAAGCCGCATGGAACTTCCGACACTATCTACTAAGTCATTTATATATATTGTGAAAAGCAATGGTCCCATAACACTCCCCTGTGGCACGCCAGAGGTTACTTTAACGTCTGTAGACGTCTCTCCACTGATAACAACATGCTGTGTTCTGTTTGCTAAAAACTCTTCAATCCAGCCACACAGCTGGTCTGATATTCCGTAGGCTCTTACTTTGTTTATCAGGCGACAGTGCGGAACTGTATCGAACGCCTTCCGGAAGTCAAGAAAAATAGCATCTACCTGGGAGCCTGTATCTAATATTTTCTGGGTCTCATGAACAAATAAAGCGAGTTGGGTCTCACACGATCGCTGTTTCCGGAATCCATGTTGATTCCTACATAGTAGATTCTGGGTTTCCAAAAACGACATGATACACGAGCAAAAAACATGTTCTAAAATTCTACAACAGATCGACGTCAGAGATATAGGTCTATAGTTTTGCGCATCTGCTCGACGACCCTTCTTGAAGACTGGGACTACCTGTGCTCTTTTCCAATCATTTGGAACCCTCCGTTCCTCTAGAGACTTGCGGTACACGGCTGTTAGAAGGGGGGCAAGTTCTTTCGCGTACTCTGTGTAGAATCGAATTGGTATCCCGTCAGGTCCAGTGGACTTTCCTCTGTTGAGTGATTCCAGTTGCTTTTCTATTCCTTGGACACTTATTTCAATGTCAGCCATTTTTTCGTTTGTGCGAGGATTTAGAGAAGGAACTGCAGTGCGGTCTTCCTCTGTGAAACAGCTTTGGAAAAAGGTGTTTAGTATTTCAGCTTTACGCGTGTCATCCTCTGTTTCAATGCCATCATCATCCCGGAGTGTCTGGATATGCTGTTTCGAGCCACTTACTGATTTAACGTAAGACCAGAACTTCCTAGGATTTTCTGTCAAGTCGGTACATAGAATTTTACTTTCGAATTCACTGAACGCTTCACGCATAGCCCTCCTTACGCTAACTTTGACATCGTTTAGCTTCTGTTTGTCTGAGAGGTTTTGGCTGCGTTTAAACTTGGAGTGAAGCTCTCTTTGCTTTCGCAGTAGTTTCCTAACTTTCTTGTTGAACCACGGTGGGTTTTTCCCGTCCCTCACAGTTTTACTCAGCAAGTACCTGTATAAAACGCATTTTACGATTGCCTTGAACTTTTTCCATAAACACTCAACATTGTCAGTGTCGGAACAGAAATTTTGGTTTTGATCTGTTAGGTAGTCTGAAATCTGCCTTCTATTACTCTTGCTAAACAGATAAACCTTCCTCCCTTTTTTAATATTCCTTATTAACTTCCATATTCAGGGATGCTGCAACGGCCTTATGATCACTGATTCCCTGTTCTGCACTTAAAGAGTCGAAAAGTTCGGGTCTGTTTGTTATCAGTAGGTCCAAGATGTTATCTCCACGAGTCGGTTCTCTGTTTAATTGCTTGAGGTAATTTTCGGATAGTGCACTCAGTATAAGTATGTAAGTATGTAAGTAAAATTAATTAGGAACAGATCGGCGTGAAGCACCTTAATCGTTTGCTTTTAGAAATACCTCAGGGTTGTAATGGAACGTCTTTAGCGTGAATAATAATTTATACTTCCGTAGGTTCGCGTGGAGAAACACCTTTTCCGTGATACATTTATTATTAATTCAAAACTGAGCACTTTAACTGTGAAAAATCTCGTCACTTGAACAAAAGATAGCCGTGAACCGCCAACCAGAGAATCTGTTTTTATATCGATACTACTCTTTGCAAAATGTATGAAATTATCTTGACTTTAGTCTGTTTATCCAAGAAATTAATTGTAACCCATCTTCTTTTGACTTTATGCCACGTATTATTGGAGTAATTTGAAAAAGAATGTGCAGTCTTGCAAATGGTGACCAACAATACTAATTACAACTGGCACTGTATCGCACGTTACTAATCTCTAAAAATTGTACAGTTAATTTTTCACACATGTAGGGATGCTAATGCTACTAAAATGAGTGGTTTGGTTATCAATAACAGCATACACTCACGAGAAATACGTAACAAGATACATGCGTCTCCAGCCACATCTTTCTCGTAGGAGCCTTCGAACCAGAGTAAAAAGCTTATGAAAATCTATTTCTATCGTTTCCACTGTTCTCAGTAGCTTTACTACAAAACATACATTATCGTCAAATATCGATACTGCTTTTCATAGACATCACAGTAAGATAATTAATTTTTTTGTATGTATGTACACCGAATAGCCGGCCGCGGTGGTCTCGCCGTTCTAGGCGCGCAGTCCGGAACCGCGCGACTGCTACGGTCGCAGGTTCGAATCCTGCCTCGGGCATGGATGTGTGTGATGTCCTTAGGTTAGTTAGGTTTAAGTAGTTCTCAGTTCTAGGGGACTGACGACCACAGCTGTTAAGTCCCATAGTGCTCAGAGCCATTTGAACCATTTTACACCGAATAATAGTTCGTTTTATTACGTAAACATTTCGTGTCTACCATAAATAAATGTTTCTCGCTCCCAGAGGACCAGTACATTGGGATCGTATGAACGGAAGTATGAGACAGAGATAGTAGGATTCAAGAGCAATCAAAGTCAACTGATAACGGTAAGATCTCGGGACCTGATGGAATACCCATTAGGTTCTATAATCTATACTGATAACGCATCAGAAGTAGCCCAGCCTCTAACAGCCTTATACTGCAAGTCATTAGAGCAATGAATCATGCCATGAGAACGGGCGGCAATACGTTTAGTTTCGGTTTATAGGTCGGTTCGCAGGTCAGATGTCCATAAGGCTGTAAATAGCAACGATCAGGCCAATTCCACACTGATTAGCAGATAAAATACCAGTTTTCGCAATTTACACCCAGAGACTCTACTGGAACGAGGACTTGCCAGATAGGATCAAGTACATCATCTGAACAAAGTAACGTCATCAAACAGGAAAGACGCTTAAGAGTACCGCGAAGTAGTGTTACGTGCCGTTGGCAAATACCTCTGTGGGGTTGTTCATGTATGTGCTCGTAAAAATATGAAAAGATCATATATTGTTCATTCAACCCTTCCCAAAACCCAAATGCTATAAAAAATCTAATTACATGAGTAAAACACGTTCAAACGTCTGATTATTTTAAAAAAACACGTTCAAACGTGTTAAATATTTGACGTTAATCATGTGAAACAGGGACAATAAACAGTTTAGACAAATATAATAGATACAGTGATAAATGGATTTACGAAACTAAACGAACTGTAACACTTGTGGCTTCGGGTTCCTTATACTCATATACTCAGAAAATATTCTCGAGAGACCTCCAAAATTTTGTCGGTGGAGTTCGGGGCGCTTGATAACCTCCGGTGGCCTGTTTTGTTTTCTAGGCTGAGGCAGACGTCATAACTGAGTAAACTCCGCTTAGGTCTGTGAGTCTGTTTCAGAGATAGGTCGGTGAAAGGGTTTTATCTGAGCAGAATAATGAGAAGAATAGTGGATGTCCACGGAGCTCTGGAAGTGGACCAAACTTATCGTGCCAAAGCATCTTAGGAAATAACAAGCGAATAAATCTAAATAAGAAAAATGTTTAGTCTAGGCAGTGCAATGGTCATGCTCGCTTACCCGAATAGATGTGTCATATACTAAAAGTAAAGGTGAACACAATGTTTTAAGCAAATGAGAATTGCTGCTCATATTTTAAGGTTGAACTCTGTTCCTTACGTTTCTATCATAGAGAAAAATATTTTGTAAACATCACCATAGAAATTTTTGATCGTTATACGTACTGAAAGATGTCTAAAGCCGTAGATAAGTTTAGCCGAAATTTTTCCCAGAACCTAACGGTGGCTAGAAAGCATAGGCAAAACACGATCGGCGATGGCGTGTTCGTTGCTGTTAGTAGTAGTTTATTTTGTAGCGAAATTGAAGTAGATAGTTCCTGTGAGTTAGTATGGGGAGCGGTCATTTTTGGCAATCAGAATAAAATAATAATTGGATCCTTTTACCGACCTCCCAAGTCAGATGATACAATTGCTGAAAGATTCAAAGAAAACGGGTTTAATTTCAAACACGTACCCAACTCAAACAGTTATAATTGGTGGTGACTTTAATTCATCCTCGATATGTTGGCGAAAATACATGTTTAAACGCATAGGCATAAAAAAGCATCCGAAATTGTGCTAAACGCATTCTCTGTAAATTATTTCCAGCAGTTAGTTTATGAGCCCACGCGAACAGTAGACAGTCGTGAAAACACACGTGACCTCTTAGTACAACTAATCCTGAGCCAATATGGAGCATCAAAACGGATACAGGGATTAGTGAACACTCCATTGTGGTAGAGAGATTGAATATTGTACCCCAAAATCCTCCAAAAATAAACGAAAAATGTACCTATTCAAAAAAGCAGATAAAAATTCACTTGACGCGTTCCTGAGAGACGATCTCCACACCTTCCAAATTAACAATATAAGTATAGACCAGATGTGGCTTGAATTCAAAGAAATAGTACCGACAGCAACTGAAGAGATTTATACGAAATAAATTAACAAACGACGGAGCTAATCCCCCTTGGTACACAAAACGGGTCAAAACGCTGTTGCAAAAATAACAAAAAAGCATACCAAATTCAAACGAACGCAAAATCTCCGAGACTGATGATCTTTTACAGAACCTCGAAATTTAGCGCGAACATCAGTGCGAGATGCTTTAATAGTTTCCACAACGAAACTTTGTCTCGAAACCTGATAGAAAACCCAAAGACATTCTGGTAGTAGGTAAAGTATGCTAGTGGCGAGACGTAGTCAGTGCGTTCTCTGCGCGATAGCAATGGAAATACTGTTGACGACAGTCATGCGAAAGCAGAGTTAACTGAACACAGCCTTTCGAAATTCTTTCACCAAACAAGAGGAAGTAAATATTCCAGAATTCGAATCACGAACAGCTACCAACATGAATAACTTAGAAGTAGATATCCTCGGACTAGAGGAGCAACTGAAATCACTTAACAAAAGCAAGTCTCCAGGCCCAGACGGTATACCAATTAGGTTCCTATCAGAGTATTCTGATGCAATAGCTCCATACTTAACTATCGTATAAAACCGCTAGCTCGACGAGAGATCCGTACCCAAAGACTGGAAAGTTGCACAGGTCACACCAATATTCAAGAAAGGTAGTACGAGTAATCCGCTAAATTACAGGCCCATATCATTAATGTAGATATGCAGCAGGATTTTGGAATATACATTGCGTTCGAACATTATGAATTACCTCGAATAGAACGGTCTATTGACACACAGTCAACATGGATTTAGAAAACATCGTTCTTATGAAACGCAGCTTTACACACGCGAAGTGTTGAGTGCTATTGACAAGGGATTTCAAGTTGATTCTGTATTAATAGATTTCCAGAAGGCTTCTGACACTGTACCACACAAGCGGCTTTTGGTTAAGTTGCGTGCTTATGGATACCGTCTCAGTTATGTGACTGGTTTCGTGATTTCTTGTCAGAGAGGTCACAGTTGATAGTAATTGACGAAAAATCATGGAATAAAACAGAAGTGATTTCTGGCGTTTCCCGAGGTAGTGTTACAGGCCCTCTACTGTCCCTTATAAATGATTTAGGAGACAATATGAGCAGCCGTCTTAGGTTGGTTGCAGGTGATGCTGCCGTTTATCGTCTAATTAAATCATCAGAAGTTATAAAAATATTGCAAAATGACTCAGAAAAGATATCCATATGGTACAAAAATTAGCAGTTCACCTTAAATAACAAAAAGCGTGAGGTCATCCAGATGAGTGCTAAAAGGAATCTGTTAAACGTCGCCGGCAGGGGGTGTAGCCGAGCGGTTCTAGGCGCTTCAGTCTGGAACCGCGCGACCGCTACGGTTGCAGGTTCGAATCCTGCCTCGGGCATGGATGTGTGTGATGTTCTTAGGTTAGTTAGGTTTAAGTAGTTCTAAGTTCTAGGGGACTGATGACCTCAGAAGTCAAGTCCCATAGTGCTCAGAGACATTTGAACCATTTTTTTTTTTTTTTTTGTTAAACGTCGGTTACACAATAGATAAGTCAAACTCATGGACCGCAAATTCAACTAAATACCTAGAAATTACAATTACGAACAATTTAAAGTGGAAAGAACAACAGAAAATGCTGTGGGGAATGCAAACCAAAGACTGCGTTTCATTGGCAGAACACTAAGAAAATGTAGCAGATCTACTAAAGAAACTGCCTACACTGCGCTTGTCCGTCCTCTTTTGGATTACTGCTGCACCGAGTGGGATCCTTACGAGATAGGATTAACGGAGTACATCGAGAAAGTTCGAATAAGAGCAGCACGTTTTGTATTATTGAGAAATAGGAAAGAGAGTGTCACGGACATGATTCAGGATTTGGAATGGAAACCATTAAAACAAAGGCGTTTTTCTTTGCGGCGGAATCATCTGACGATAGTTCAATCACAACTTTCTCCTTCGAATGCTAAAATATTTTGTTGACGCGGACCTATATAGGGAGAAAGGAGCATCATAAAAATATAAGGAAATTCAGAGCTCGCACGAAAAGATATAGGTGTTCGTTTTTTTCTCGTGCTGTTCGAAATTGAAGTAAAAGAGAATTATTGTGAAGTCAGTTCGATGAACCCTCTGCCAGACACTTAAACGCTGTGGCGTTTTTAATCATAGCACACTCTGATTATGTATTCGGGCCCAAAACTGATAGCCACCACACAAAATATAAGTGCGACTACAGACCAAACAAATATTTTTTTCTGATTGTTTTGATCCTTGTTCCAGCCGACAGTATGTCGGAATATGTCTAAATAAAAGGATGTAGCGTGTATATTGTCCACCTGATAGCAGAGAACTGAAGAAGATACTGGTAAGTTCGTCACGGTAGTGCTCATGCTGGGTCTTCTGACAGCAAGTTACTAGTAGCTACAAACAAAACATTGTGTATGATACTCAAAGGATGCATAACGGACAGCAAGAATACGTAACAACGCGATCTGAAAATAGCTACAAAGAAAACTGTGTGTATGGTGCTCAAAGGATAACTATAGCGGATAGTAAGAATAAGTAAAATGCTTTTGAACAGTGTATGTTAACTAGAAACTAGAGCAGCACTTTGACGAAAAGCAAACTTGTCATAAACTAACTGGAAGTGGCTGCAGACAAACACTCAAACTCGCGAATAAAGCTGTAACTTTCAACAGTGCATGCTCGCAACCAGTTTGTATCATGGGTCAAAAATTAAGCATTTCCTGCAAGAGGCAGTGGTCAGGATTCGCGTGTCAGTCCAGACACGGTTTCAACCTATAAGGAAGTTTCAGCGTGTTATTGCAACATCGGTAAAATTACACCAAGTCTGCCCCCAAACAGAGACACACAGGGTGCAAGTTATCCCCAGCCACCGATTGAGAGTGGAATAACGAGGGGGAACCAGTGGTACTTGCGTACTGCATAACCTTTGATTCTCAGCAAACAGCGACTAGTGTTCATCAACGTCGATTAGATAACGTTAGGTTTATGAGCACTGATCTTGTTGTAGATAACGTGATATCCTGTTCTATCAGAAGATCTCTAACAGTTTGGGGAAAAATAAAGGAGGTTATCCGTGGTAAAAGAAAACGATGGCCGTTTAAATACTTCAGCATGTTACCAGTAACGCAGAACATTTGTCAATCACTGTATTTTTGCGGTAGTGTCACTGTGCGCAGAATTAAAAACCCGGTAGCCATGGCCAAAGTAGGCCCTATTACATAGGTGTGTTGTTGTTCTGGTCTTCAGTCCTGAGACTGGTTTGATGCAGCTCTCCATGCTACTCTATCCTGTGCAAGCTTCTTCATCTCCCAGTACCTACTGCAACCTACGTCCTTCGGAATCTGCTTAGTGTATTCATCTCTTGGTCTCCCTCTGCGATTTTTACCCTCCACGCTGCCCTCCAATGCTAAATTTGTGATCCCTTGATGCCTCAAAACATGTCCTACCAACCGATCCCTTCTTCTAGTCAAGTTGTGCCACAAACTTCTCTTCTCCCCAATCCTATTCAATACCTCCTCATTAGTTATGTGATCTACCCATCTAATCTTCAGCATTCTTCTGTAGCACCACATTTCGAAAGCTTCTATTCTCTTCTTGTCTACACTATTTATCGTCCATGTTTCACTTCCATACCTGGCTACACTCCATACAAATACTTTCAGAAACGACTTCCTGGCACTTAAATCTATACTCGATGTTAACAAATTTCTCTTTTTCAGAAACGTTTTCCTTCCCATTGCCAGTCTACATTTTATATCCTCTCTACTTCGACCATCATCAGTTATTTTGCTCCAAAAATAGCAAAACTCCTTTACTACTTTAAGTGTCTCATTTCCTAATCTAATACCCCCAGCATCACCCGACTTAATTCGACTACATTCCATTATCCTCGTTTTGCTTTTGTTGATGTTCATCTTATATCCTCCTTTCAAGACACTGTCCATTCCGTTCAACTGCTCTTCCAAGCTGTTTGCTGTCTCTGACAGAATTACAATGTCATCGGCGAACCTCAAAGTTTTTATTTCTTCTCCATGAATTTTAATACCTACTCCGAATTTTTCTTTTGTTTCCTTTACTGCTTGCTCAATATACAGATTTAATAACATCGGGGAGAGGCTACAACCCTGTCTCACTCCTTTCCCAACCACTGCTTCCCTTTCGTGCCCCTCGACTCTTATAACAGCCATCTGGTTTCTGTACAAATTGTAAATAGCCTTTCGCTCCCTGTATTTTACCCCTGCCACCTTCAGAATTTGAAAGAGAGTATTCCAGTTAACGTTGTCAAAAGCTTTCTCTAAGTCTACAAATGCTAGAAACGTAGGTTTGCCTTTTCTTAATCTTTCTTCTAAGATAAGTCGTAAGGTTAGTATTGCCTCACGTGTTCCAACATTTCTACGGAATCCAAACTGATCTTCCCCGAGGTCCGCTTCTACCAGTTTTTCCATTCGTCTGTAAAGAATTCGCGTTAGTATTTTGCAGCTGTGACTTATTAAACTGATAGTTCGGTAATTTTCACATCTGTCAACACCTGCTTTCTTTGGGATTGGAATTATTATATTCTTCTTGAATTCTGTGGGTATTTCGCCTGTCTCATACATCTTGCTCACCAGATGGTACAGTTTTGTCATGACTGGCTCTCCCAAGGCCATCAGTAGTTCTAATGGAATGTTGTCTACTCCCGGGGCCTTGTTTCGACTCAGGTCTTTCAGTGCTCTGTCAAACTCTTCACGCAGTATCTTATCTCCCATTTCGTCTTCATCTACATCCTCTTCCATTTCCATAATATTGTCCTCAAGTACATCGCCCTTGTATAGTCCCTGTATGTACTCCTTCCACCTTTCTGCTTTCCCTTCCTTGCTTAGAACTGGGTTTCCATCTGAGCTCTTGATATTCATACAAGTCGTTCTCTTATCTCCAAAGGTCTCTTTAATTTTCCTGTAGGCG
This sequence comes from Schistocerca piceifrons, assembly GCF_021461385.2. Taxonomy (NCBI): domain Eukaryota; kingdom Metazoa; phylum Arthropoda; class Insecta; order Orthoptera; family Acrididae; genus Schistocerca; species Schistocerca piceifrons. The sequence goes on along the minus strand of NC_060138.1, from coordinate 1,134,147,722 downwards.
GTATCTATCTTACCCCTAGTGAGACAAGCCTCTACATCCTTACATTTGTCCTCTAGCCATCCCTGCTTAGCCATTTTGCACTTCCTGTCGATCTCATTTTTGAGACGTTTGTATTCCTTTTTGCCTGTTTCATTTACTGGATTTTTATATTTTCTCCTTTCATCAATTAAATTCAGTATTTCTTCTGTTACCCAAGGATTTCTATTAGCCCTCGTCTTTTTACCTACTTGAACCTCTGCTGCCTTGACTACTTCATCCCTCAGAGCTACCCATTCTTCTTCTACTGTATTTCTTTCCCCCATTCCTGTCAACTGTTCCCTTATGCTCTCCCTGAAACTCTCTACAACCTCTGGTTCTTTCAGTTTATCCAGGTCCCATCTCCTTAAATTCCCACCTTTTTGCAGTTTCTTCAGTTTCAATCTTCAGTTCATAACCAATAGATTGTGGTCAGAATCCACATCTGCCCCAGGAAATGTCTTACAATTTAAAACCTGGTTCCTAAACCTCTGTCTTACCATTATATAATCTATCTGATACCTTTTAGTATCTCCAGGGTTCTTCCATGTATACAACCTTCTTTCATGATTCTTGAACAAAGTGTTAGCTATGATTAAGTTATGCTCTGTGCAAAATTCTACAAGGCGGCTTCCTCTTTCATTTCTTCCCCCCAATCCATATTCACCTACTATGTTTCCTTCTCTCCCTTTTCCTACTGACGAATTCCAGTCACCCATGACTATTAAATTTTCGTCTCCCTTCACTACCTGAATAATTTCTTTTATCTCGTCATACAATTCATCAATTTCTTCATCATCTGCAGAGCTAGTTGGCATATAAACTTGTACTACTGTAGTAGGCATGGGCTTTGTGTCTATCTTGGCCACAATAATGCGTTCACTATGCTGTTTGTAGTAGCTAACCCGCACTCCTATTTTTTTATTCGTTATTAAACCTACTCCTGCATTACCCCTATTTGATTTTGTATTTATAACCCTGTAATCACCTGACCAAAAGTCTTGTTCCTCCTGCCACCGAACTTCACTAATTCCCACTATATCTAACTTTAACCTATCCATTTCCCTTTTTAAATTTTCTAACCTACCTGCCCGATTAAGGGATCTGACATTCCACGCTCCGATCCGCAGAGTGCCAGTTTTCTTTCTCCTGATAACGACGTCCTCTTGAGTAGTCCCCGCCCGGAGAAGAAATACAAAATGATTTGCATCCAGGGACTGTGACAAAGCAAAAAAGACTCTTATTTGCTGGCATCTGTAAGCATTATACTAATTTATGTATGGGTGTGTGTGTGTGTGTGTGTGTGTGTGTGTGTGTGTGTGTGTGTGTGTGTGTACATACGTGCGTTCCACATATTTTCCTAGACCGATTTCAACCAAACTTGGTTTGCATATCCTTTACTATTTATCAGACAACAATCGCTGTGGGGGTAAAAACCAACTACCTATCATAGTTCAGGAGATATGACGTCATATCCACATGATATACGTAAAAAAATGCCGCATCTCCATGAGGTTTTAATACGTTTATTACACTACTGGCCATTAAAATTGCTGCACCACGAAGATGACGTGCTACAGACGCGAAATTTCACCGACAGGAAGAAGATGCTGTGATATACAAATGATTAGCTTTTCAGAGCATTCACACAAGGTTGGCGCCGATGGCGACACCTACAACGTGCTGACATGAGGAGAGTTTCCAACCGATTTCTCATACACAAACAGCAGTGGACCGGCGTTGCCTGGTGAAGCGTTGTTGCGATGCCTCGTGCAAGGAGGTGAAATCCCGGTTCCGACTTTGATAAAGGTCGGATTGTAGCCTATCGTGATTGCGGTTTATCGTATCGCGACATTGCTGCTCGCGTTGGTCGAGATTGAATGACTGTTAGCAGAATATGGAATCTGTGGGTTCAGGACGGTAATACGGAAAGTCGAGCTGGATACCAACGGCCTCGTATCACTAGCAGTCCAGATGACAGGCATCTTATCCGCATGGCTGTAACGGATCATGCAGACACGTCTCGATTCCTAAGTCAACAGATGGGGACGTTTGCAAGACAACAACCATCACCTCGAACAGTTAGACGACGTTTGCAGCAGCATGGACTATCAGCTCGGGAGACCATGGCTGCGGTTACCCTTGACGCTGCATCACAGACAGGAGCGCCTGCGATGGTGTACTCAACGACGAACCTGGGTGCACGAATGGCAAAATGTCATTTTTTCGGATGAATCCAGGTTCTGTTTACAGCATCATGATGGTTGCATCCGTGTTTGGCGACACCGCGGTGAACGCACATTGGAAGCGTGTATTTGTCATCGCCATATTGGCATATCACCTGGCGTGTTGGTGTCGGGTGCCACTGGTTACACGCCTCGGTCACCTCTTGTTCGCATTGACGGCACTTTGAACAGTGGACGTTACATTTCAAATGTGTTACGACCCGTGGCTCTACCCCTCATTCGATCCCTGCGAAACCCTACATTTCAGCAGGATAATGCACGAGCGCATGTTGCAGGTCCTGTACGGGTCTTTCTGGATACAGAAAATGTTCGACTGCTGCCCTGGCCAGCATATTCTCCAGATCTCTCACCAACTGAAAACGTCTGGTCAATGGTGGCCGAGCAACTGGCTCGTCACAATACGCCAGTCACTACTCTTGATGAACTGTGGTATCGTGTTGAAGCTGTTTGGGCAGTTGTACCTGTACACGCCATCCAAGCTCTGTTTGACTCAATGCCCAGGCGTATCAAGGCCGTTATTACGGCCAGAGGTGGTTGTTCTGGGTACTGATTTCTCAGGACCTATGCACCCAAATTGCGTGAAATGTAATCACATGTCACTTCTAATATAATATATTTGCCCAATGAATACCCGTTTATCGTCTGCATTTCTTCCGGGTGTAGCAATTTTAATGGCCAGTAGTGTATTATACACTCCTACAATCGACTCAACTTACGGAAATCCATGACACCTGGCAGCGCTTTTGACAGTTTTCAACTGAGAAGCGCAAACAGGTGTAGGCGAAATCGACAGCCGTCTACAGAGCCATGTAGAGGCGTTGCCATAGAGACGTTTAGAAACTCGTGTTGTATACACGTGAAGCAATTAGTAAGCAAGCAGCGGTGGTTGGAATGTCCCGGGAGAGTGCTCGCAGAACTCTTTATCCTGATTTAAAATGTCATCCGTACGAACTACAACTGGCTCTGAGCACTATGGGACTCAACTGCTGTGGTCATCAGTCCCCTAGAACTTAGAACTACTTAAACCTAACTAACCTAAGGACATCACACACATCCACGCCCAAGGCAGGATTCGAACCTGCGGCCGTAGCAGTCGCACGGTTCCGGACTGCGCGCCTAGAACCGCGAGACCACCGCGGCCGGCACGAACTAGATGGTGCAACAATCGACGGACAAAGATTACCGGTTACGATTAGGAGCCGGCCCGTTGTGGCCGAGCGGTTCTAGGCGCTACAGTCTGGAACTGCGTGACTGCTAAGGTCGCAGGTTCGAATCCTGCCTCGGGCATGGATGTGTGTGATGTCCTTAGGTTAGTTAGGTTTAAGTAGTTCTAAGTTCTAGGGGACTGATGACCTCAGCAGTTAAGTCCCGTAGCGCTTAGAGCCATTTGAACCATTTTTTTACGATTAGGATTCTGTCAACAAATGATAACAAAAATAAACACTGACGTTGAATTTCTAAACAAGTTGTGGATGTCAGATGAGGCACATTTTCATCTCATAGGTTACGTGAGTAAACAGAACTACCGTTACTGGGCAAACATAAATCCTAATGACGTTCATAAGCGCCCTGTACACGCTAGTGAAGTCACAGTATGTTGTGGTGTTTCATCACAAGGGATTATCGGACCGCATGTTTTCGCAAATGAGCAGAGAAACACAATAACTGTCAATGCCGATCATTACGTGGAGATGTTACGAACTTTCGTTACACCTGTGTTGAAGAACTTTCCAAACGTTCAGGAAGCATGGTTTCAGCAGGACGGAGCGACATCACACACTGCTCGGCAGTGAATGGCACACCTGCGAGAATTGTTTGGCAACGTGTGATCTCACGATTCGGTAACATTCCCTGGCCCCCTAAATCGCCAGATTTATCCGTTTGTGATTTTTTCTTGTGGGGCTACCTCAAGAGCAAAGTCCACACGACTCGACCAAGAACCCTGGATGAGAATTAACAGAGAATTCGTGATGCAATTCACAGCATCCCAGGTGAAATGTTGCAGCGGTCAATGATGAACCTCAACAGCAGAATTCACCAATGTATTCGTACAGGAGGTCGCCGTCTAAAGGAAGTAATTTAAAAAATATATAAAGCCATCAATACAGGGCTATTACAAATGATTGAAGCGATTTCATAAATTCACTGTATCTCCATTCATTGACATATGGTCACGACACACTACAGATACGTAGAAAAACTCATAAAGTTTTGTTGAGCTGAAGCCGCACTTCAGGTTTCTGCCGCCAGAGCGCTCGAGAGCGCAGTGAGACAAAATGGCGACAGGAGCCGAGAAAGCGTATGTCGTGCTTGAAATGCACTCGCATCAGTCAGTCATAACAGTGCAACGACACTTCAGGACGAAGTTCAGCAAAGATCCACCAACTGCTAACTCCATTCGGCGATGGTATGCGCAGTTTAAAGCTTCTGGATGCCTCTGTAAGGGGAAATCAACGGGTCGGCCTGCAGTGAGCGAAGAAACGGTTGAACGCGTGCGGGCAAGTTTCACGCGTAGCCCGCGGAAGTCGACGAATAAAGCAAGCATGGAGCTAAACGTACCACAGCCAATAGTTTGGAAAATCTTACGGAAAGGCTAAAGCAGAAGCCTTACCGTTTACAATTGCTACAAACCCTGACACCCGATGACAAAGTCAAACGCTTTGAATTTTCGGCGCGGTTGCAACAGCTCATGGAAGAGGATGCGTTCAGTGCGAAACTTGTTTTCAGTGATGAAGCAACATTTTTTCTTAATGGTGAAGTGAACAGACACAATGTGCGAATCTGGACGGTAGAGAATCCTCACGCATTCGTGCAGCAAATTCGCAATTCACCAAAAGTTAACGTGTTTTGTGCAATCTCACGGTTTAAAGTTTACGGCCCCTTTTTCTTCTGCGAAAAAAACGATACAGGACACGTGTATCTGGACATGCTGGAAAATTGGCTCATGCCACAACTGGAGACCGACAGCGCCGACTTCGTATTTCAACAGGATGGTGCTCCACCGCACTTCCATCATGATGTTCGGCATTTCTTAAACAGGAGATTGGAAAACCGATGGATCGGTCGTGGTGGAGATCATGATCAGCAATTCATGTCATGGCCTCCACGCTCTCCCGACTTAACCCCATGCGATTTCTTTCTGTGGGGTTATGTGAAAGATTCAGTGTTTAAACCTCCTCTACCAAGAAACGTGCCAGAAGTGCGAGCTCGCATCAACGATGCTTTCGAACTCATTGATGGGGACATGCTGCGCCGAGTGTGGGAGGAACTTGATTATCGGCTTGATGTCTGCCGAATCACTAAAGGGGCACATATCGAACATTTGCGAATGCCTAAAAAAACTTTTTGAGTTTTTGTATGTGTGTGCAAAGCATTGTGAAAATATCTCAAATAATAAAGTTATTGTAGAGCTGTGAAATCGCTTCAATCATTTGTAATAACCCTGTATTTCGTAAATGGCAAAATTGTAAGGTTTCGATTACTATCAATGCAAATCTATTTGTGTGTGTGTGTGTGTGTGTGTGTGTGTGTATGTGTGTATATATATATATATATATATATATATATATATATATATATATATGTATGTATGTGTGTGTGTGTGTGTGTGTGTGTGTGTGTGTATATATATATATATGTATGTATGTGTGTGTGTGTGTGTGTGTGTGTGTGTGTGTGTGTGTGTGTGTGTGTGTGTTTATGTGCGTATGGTGGTACTTGGCCTGGATTTTATCAGGCAGTAGACTGCTAGGAAGACCTAGGAAGAGGTGAATGAATGGGGCACGTCAAGACTTGCTGCAGCTAAGGTCGTGGAGAATTGGAGACGGAGAGCAGAGGACAGAAGCTGAAAGAGAGGTCTAACTGTAAAATCGCGCGGTCCTCTCGGCCTGATCGCCGAAAGTACTCGCTTATTGTTGACTCCGTATCCTCAGGGTCGCGGAGGCTGATGACGCACAGCTGGTAAGAGGTGCCGGTCGCGTCGAGATATAAGCGTGACGCACTACAGTCTGTGTCGTTACTGAAACGAGTGCAAAACGCTCGCTAAGAACAGACGACCAAGAGTTTCTGTTACATGTCCTTTGTCTGATAATTATATCATGCAGCTATTTAGCAGTAGTAGTTGTTTCATTGATCTACGGATCACTATTACAAGGGCACTGGACATGTGTTAGTATCACAGTTTACGAAAAAAAAAGAAACATGATTCACGTACTTGGAAGTCTAGTTTCACAAGGGTGGGACACGCACTCGGTCCTGGTCTTGTAATAGGAACAACCCTGGAAATTTGCTCAAGTAAGTTCGGGAACAACTAACACCTAGCAAACAGGGAAGATAATGACGGATACAGGGATCAGCGACCTAAAGGCTTTTGTAGCGAGACTGAAGACAATAACATCCAAACCCGCCAAAAATAAACGCAAAATACATCTGTTTATAAAAGCTGATAAAAATTCGCTTGACACCTTCCTAAGAGACAGTCTCAATTCCTTTCAATCTGACTATGTAAGCATGGATAATATGTGGTTTAAATTCAAAGAAATAGGAATGACAGTAATTGAGAGATATATACCAAATAAATTAATAAGAGATGGTACTGATCCCTTATGGTACACAAAACAGGTGAGAACACTTGCAGAAGCAAGGCTATATATGGAAGAGGCAATACCTAAGCAATTTGATAAAACTGAAATTCAATCCACCTCTCCTACAGAAATTAGGAAAATAATTTACTCAAAAGTAGAAGCTTGCATGGAATTGATGGCGTGTCCAACAGAATACTAATAGGTTATTCTCAACGGATAAGTAGGGTTCTCACCCACATATGCAGTCGCTCACTGAAACAGGGCATTTTTCTGGATGGACTGAAATATGCTATTGTTAAACTATTGCATAAAAAAGAGGGATAGGTCTGATGCAAACAACTATTGACCAATCTCACTTCTGACAGCATTATCTAAAATTCTTGAAAAAGTAATGTATTCAAGAGTAGCTTCACATATTTGTAAAAATGAAGTACTAACAAAATGTCAGTTTGGTTTTCAGAAAGGCTTATCAACAGAAAATGCTATATATGCTTTCACTGGCCAAATATTAAATGGTCTGAATAACTGAAATCACCAATTGGGATTTTCTGTGGTCTCTCAAAGGCTCTTGACTGTGTGAATCATGAAATTCTTCTAGATAAGCTTAAGTAGTGTGGTATGAGTGAGACAGTGCAAAAATGGTTTAATTTATATTTAACAGGAACAATGCAAAAGGTTGAAATTAGCAGTACACATCCTCTACAAAAATCAGCGGAGTCCTCTAACTGGGGAGGTACCAATAACAGTGTCCCACAGGGTACAGTCTCAGATCACTTATTGTTCTTAATAAACAGGGTGGTCCATTGATAGTGACCGGGACACATATCTCACGAAATAAGCATGAAACGAAAAAACTACACAGAACGAAACTCATCTAACTTGAAGGGGGAAGCCAGATGGCACTATGGTTGGCCCGCTAGATGGCGCTGCCATGGTCAAACGGACATCAACTGCGTTTTTTTAAATAGGAACCACCATTTTTATTACATATTCGTGTAGTACGTGAAGAAATATGAATATTTTAGTTCACATCAGTGGCAGACAAATTGCGCGAATCGGGAATCTCAAAAACGTCGGTGTTGAGAATGCTACATCAACATCAGTTGCACCCGCACCATATTTCTATGCACCATGAATTGCATGGCGACGACTTTGAACGTCGTGTACAGTTCTGCCACTGGGCACAAGAGAAATTACTCGACGATGACAGATTTTTTGCACGCGTTCTATTTAGCGACGAAGCGATTTTCACCAACAGTGGTAACGTAAACCGGCATTATATGCACTATTGGGCAACGGAAAATCAGCGACCTTGGTGGGTTAATGTATGGTGCGGCATTATGGGAGGAAGGATAATTGGCCCCCATTTTATCGATTGCAATCTAAATGGTGCTATGTATGCTGATTTCCTACGTAATGTTCTACCGATGTTACTACAAGATGTTTCACTGCATGACAGAATGGCGATGTACTTCCAACGTGATGGATGTCCGGCACATAGCTCGCGTGCGGTTGAAGCGGTGTTGAATAGCATATTTCATGACAGGTGGATTGGTCGTCGAAGCGCCATACCATGGCCTGCACTTTCACCAGATCTGACGTCCCCGGACTTCTTTCTGTGGGGAAAGTTGAAGGATATTTGCTATCGTGGTCCACCGACAACGCCTGACAAAAAGCGTCAGCGCATTGTCAATGTATGTGCGAACATTACGGAAGGCGAACTACTCGCTGTTGAGAGGAATGTCGTTACACATATTGCCAAATGCATTGAGATTGGCGGACATCATTTTGAGCATTTATTGCATTAATGTGGTATTTACAGGTAATTACGCTGTAACCGCATGCGTTCTCAGAAATGATAAGTTCACAAAGTACATGTACCACATTGAAACAACCGAAATTAAATGTTCAAACGTACCTACGTTCTGTATTTTAATTTAAAAAACCTACCTGTTACCAACTGTTCGTCTAAAATTGTGAACCATATTTTTTGACCATTACAGCGCCATCTGTCACAAAGCGAAAAAAGGGGTCCAACTAAAACATTCATATTTCTTCACGTACTACACGAATATGTAATAAAAAATGGGGGTTCGTATTTAAAAAAACGCAGTGATATCCATTTGACCTATGGCAGCGCCATCTAGCGGGCAAACCATAGCGCCATCTGGTTTCCCCCTTCAAGCTAGACAAGTTTCGTTCTTTGTAGTTTTTTTCATTTGGCGCTTATTTCGTGAGGTATTTGGTCCGGTCACGATCAATGGACCACCCTGTATATTAATGAGATGCTACTCTATATTCATGAAGATGCAGAGCTAGTTATTTTTGCTGATGATACCAGTATAGTAACCTAATAAACCAGAATCAGCTGAGGAAATTGTAAATAATGTCAATCAGAAAATTGTTAAACGGTTCTCTGCAAATGGACACTCACTGAATTTTGAGGAAAACCAGTGTATACAGTTCTGTACAGTAAATGGCATGACACCGTTGATAAACATAGACTTTGAACAATAGTCTGGTGCTAAGATAGAATATTCAAAATTTATGGGTGTGTGCATTGATGAGAAATTGAATTGGAAGAAACACATTGATGATTTGCTGAAACGTTTGGGTTCATATGCTTGTGCTCTTCGACTTATTGCCAATTTTGGTAGTAAAAATATCAATAAATGAGCCAACTATGTCTATTTTTATTCACCGTTTTCATACAGAATCTTATTTTGGGATAATTTATCATTAAGAGAAAAAGTATTCATTCCACAAATACGTGTGATCAGAATAATACCTGGAACCTATCCAAGATCACCTGGCAGACATTCAACTAAGGAACATACAGATATTCACAGTACCTTCACAACACATATAGTCACTTATTAAGTTTGTTATTAATTACCCATTCCAGTGCAAAATAACAGCAAAGTGCAGAAGGATGATCTTCACTAGTCTGGATTAAATGTGACTTTGGCCCAGAAAGGGGTGAATTTTGATGCCACAAAAGCCTTTGGTCATTTACCAAACAGCGCTAAAGCTCTGACAGATAGATATGAAGATAGATAGGTAAATATGAAGTAATAATTGTAATATATAGATATACATAAAAGCCTCATGTTAAACTGACACATTCCACATTATTACGAAATGTCGTATTCATGATATATGGAACAAGTATTAATGTAATGTAAAGGAAAAAAAATGCCAAATGTAAAAGAAGGCAAGACCCCAAGAGTGTTGAAGTTTTACAAAGCCTCGGAATTTAGAGCCAACTTCAATGCGAGATGCTTTTAATAGTTTCTACAACGAAACACTGTCTCAAAATCTGGCAGAAAACCCAGAGATTCGAATATAAAGTACACCAGAGCAAGAAGCAGACAATACCTTCACTACGCAGTAAAAATGTTGATAGCCGGCCGAAGTGGCCGAGCGGTTCTAGGCGCTGCAGTCTGGAACCGTGCGACCGCTACGGTCGCAGGTTCCAATCCTGCTTTGGGCATGGATGTGTGTGATGTCCTTAAGTTAGTTAGGTTTAAGTAGTTCCAAGTTCTAGAGGACTGATGACCTCAGAAGTTAAGTCCCATAGTGCTCAGAGCCATTTGAACTATTTTTAAAAAAATGTTGATATTACTGATGACAGTACTACCACAGCAGAGTTACTAAACACGGTTTTTCGAAATCTCTTCACCGAAGAAGACGAAGCAAATATTCCAGAATTCGAATCAAAAACAACTGCGAACATGAGTAACTTAGAAGTAGATTTCTAGATTTCTCATTGTAGAGAAAACACTTAAATCACTTAATAAAGGCAAGGCCCCGGCCCAGACTACGCCACAGTCAACTCTCCTACAGAGTATACTGATACAATACCTCCGTACTTAGCAGTCATAGACAACAGTTCCCTCGTCCAAACATCTGTATCTAAAGACGAAAAATTGCACAAGTTACCCGAACGCACAAGAAAGAAAATAGGAATAATCCTCCAAATTACAGACCCATATCACTAACGTCGATTTGCAGTAGGATTTCTGAACGTATGCTGTGTTCGAAGAATATGAATTATATCGAAGAAAGCCGGCCGGAGTGGACGAGCGGTTCTAGGCGCTACAGTCTGGAACCGCGCGACCGCTACGGTCGCAGGTTCGAATCCTGCCTCGGGCATGGATGTGTGCGATGTCCTTAGGTTAGTTAGGTTTAAGTAGTTCTAAGTTCTAGGGGACTGATGACCACAGCAGTTAAGTCCCATAGTGCTCAGAGCCATTTGAACTATATCGAAGAAAACAATTTATTAAGAAACAACCAACATGGATTCAGCAAATATCGTTGAAACACAACGAACTCTTTATTCTCACTAAGTAACGAGTGCTATCGACGGAGGACATTAAACTCATTGCGTGTTTTTAGATTTCCAGAAGGCTTTTGGCAGCATGCCTCGCAAGCAACCTCTAAATATATTGCGTACCTGCGGAGTATTAAGTCATCTGTGCGGCTGGATTCATGATTTCCTGCCAGAAAGCTCATGGTTCGTAGGAACTTACGAGAAAACACGACGTAAAACAGAAGTAATATCTGGCGCTTCACAAGTAAGTGTTCTAGACCCTCTACTGTGTTTTATCTAGATAAACGATTTAGGAGACAATCAGAACAGCGGTCATAGATTGTTTGCAGGTGATGCGTGATTTACCGTTCTGTAAAGTCGGTACATGATCAAAATGAACTGCAAAATGATTTATAAAAGATATCTGCACAGAGCAAAAAGTGGCAACTAACTGTAAATAATAAAAAGTGTGAGGTCATCCACATGAGTACTAAAAGGAATCCGCTAAATTTCGATTACAGGAAAAATCAGTCAAATCGAAGGGCTGTAAGTTCAAGTAAATAGGATTACAATGACGAATAACTTAAACTGGAACAAAAAAATTGATAATGTTGTGTGGGAATCACATCAGAGACTACGATTTATTGGCAGAACACTTAGAAAATAAAACAGGGCTACTAAAGAAACTGCTTACACGACGCTTGTCCGCCATCTTTTTGAGTACTGCCATGCGGTGTGAGATCCGCATCAGATGGGTTTGACGGAGGACATCGAAAATGTCCAAAGAAGGGCAGATCGTTTTGTATTACAGCAAAATAGGGGAAAGAGTGACACAAGAATTTGGGTGGTAATCATTAAAACAAACGCTTTATTTCGTTGCGCCAGGAATCTCCCATCAAATTTCAATCACCAATTTTCTCTTCAGAGTGCGAAAATATTTTGTTGGCGCCCACCTACATAGGGATGATCGTCATCGTAAAATAACAGTAATCAGAGCTCGCAAGGAAAGATTTAAGTGTTCGTTTCCCACGCGCGCTGTTCGAGAGTGGGACAGTAGACGGGTAGCTTGAAGGTGGTTCGATGAACCCGCACTTCATTGTGAATTCCAGAGTCGTCATGTAGATGTAGTTGTAGAACTCCCGAAAGAATTAAATCAGGATGGCCGGGTGGTGTCTGGAGTCCCTGTCCTCTGGAATTCCAAGGATACTGTATTATCAGCATATGACATGACGCGACGTTGTGACTCATGTTTGAAAGTTAGGCATATGTTACAAAAAGCATTACAATGCGTCCCTGAGTCAGTTTTGGAATCCATGTATTTCGTTAAAGGGGTGCAAAGTTTCTTGTGATTTTTTTTCAAGTTCTTGCGCAGTGATTTTACTTTCGCGCACGAGGAAAATTCTTCCGACGTCTTTTTATAGACATGTTGTTGTACCTCTTCTTTCTTGACTGTGCCACCTAGATTTTAAAGTAATTAACTTTTCTCCTCAACAGTGCTCAATGAAAAGAACCAAACTTAAATTCCTTTCTTTTGAACTATATTCTTGCTATAGGTATAGCTGCGATACTTTACACTTTATGCATTTCTCTCTTACTTGATGGAATGACTTTTGTTTATTATTCAGAAATGACATTTAGTTTAGCGTCTTCACCAGTGCTCTCGGGAAAAAGCTCAAATAACGCACTATAGAGGTCGTGAGACTTCAGGTAATAACACATCTGTAATCTGAAACCGTCTACAATGTAATATATTGTCTCACAATAATTGTTCTTTGACATAAAACGTTCATGCTCAAAACACAGCCATTTTGACATTATATAAAAGTTAAAACATTCTTATTTGGTTTTCTTCCTCATTTGATATCTTTTAACGTTCGTTAGGACGAATTCCATAATTTTAAACATCAGCCTACAGAAGGCGTCGTACACTTGCACGATATACACACATCAAAAAAAGTTTTGCGGCACCTCGGTTCCGAGAGTTCCGGAACCTGTACAGAAAATTTGAATAGAGATCAACATAAACATCATTTTTGCCATTTTTAATTCTCATGAAAACCACACATTACATGTTGTACCACCATACAGCGACACCTTCAGAGGTGGTGGTCCAGATTTCTGTACACACTGGAACCTCTAATACCCAGCAGCACGTCCTCTTGCACTGATGCATGCCTGTATTCGTCGTGGCATACTGAAATGAGTCCACAAGCTCATCAAGGCACTGTTGGTCCAGATTGTCCCACAGCCTAGATCCCTCAGGGTAGTTGGTGGGTCACGTCGTCCTTAAACAGCCCTTTTCAATCTATCCCAGGTATGTTCGATACGGTTCATGTCACGATGGAGGCGCGAATTACATCTACATTTATACTCCGCAAGCCACCCAACGGTTTGTGGCGGAGGGCACTTTACGTGCCACGGTCATTACCTCCCTTTTCTGTTCCAGTCGCGTATGGTTCGCGGGAAGAACGACTGTCTGAAAGCCTCCGTACGCGCTCGAATCTCTCTAATTTTACATTCGTGATCTCCTCGGGAGGTATAAGTAGGGGGAAGCAATGTATTCGATACCTCATCCAGAAACGCACCCTCTCGAAACCTGGCGGGCAAGCTACAGCGCGATGCAGAGCGCTATCACGGTTACCAAATAACCCTGTGAAGAAACGGGCCGCTCTTCTTTGGATCTTCTCTATCTCCTCCGTCAACCTGATCTGGTACGGATCCCACACTGATGAGCAATACTCAAGTATAGGTCGAACGAGTGTTTTGTAAGCCACCTCCTTTGTTGATGGACTACATTTTCTAAGGACTCTCCCAATGAATCTCAACCTGGTACCCACCTTACCAACAATTAATTTTATATGATCATTCCACTTCAAATCGTTCCGCACGCATACTCCCAGATATTTTACAGAAGTAACTGCTACCAGTGTTTGTTCCGCTATCATATAATCATACAATAAAGGATCCTTCTTTCTATGTATTCGCAATACATTACATTTGTCTATGTTAAGGGTCAGTTGCCACTCCCTACACCAAGTGCCTATCCGCTGCAGATCTTCCTGCATTTCGCTACAATTTTCTAATGTTGCAACTCCTCTGTATACTACAGCATCATCCGCGAAAAGCCGCATGGAACATCCGACACTATGTACTAGGTCATTTATATATATATTGTGAAAAGCAATGGTCCCATAACACTCCCCTGTGGCACGCCAGAGGTTACTTTAACGTCTGTAGACGTCTCCCCATTGATAACAACATGCTGTGTTCTGTTTGCTAAAAACTCTTCAATCCAGCCACACAGCTGGTCTCATATTCCGTAGGCTCTTACTTTGTTTATCAGGCGACAGTGCGGAACTGTATCGAACGCCTTCCGGAAGTCAAGCAAAATAGCATCTACCTGGGAGCCTGTATCTAATATTTTCTGGGTCTCATGAACAAATAAAGCGAGTTGGGTCTCACACGATCGCTGTTTCCGGAATCCATGTTGATTCCTGCAGAGTAGATTCTGGGTTTCCAAAAACGACATGATACGCGAGCAAAAAACATGTTCTAAAATTCTACAACAGATCGACGTCAGAGATATAGGTCTATAGTTTTGCCCATCTGCTCGACGACCCTTCTTGAAGACTGGGACTACCTGTGCTCTTTTCCAACCATTTGGAACCTTCCGTTCCTCTAGAGACTTGCGGTACACGGCTGTTAGAATGGGGGAAAGTTCTTTCGCGTACTCTGTGTAGAATCGAATTGGTATCCCGTCAGGTCCAGTGGACTTTCCTCTGTTGAGTGATTCCAGTTGCTTTTCTATTCCTTGGACACTTCTTTCGATGTCAGCCATTTTTTCGTTTGTGCGAGGATTTAGAGAAGGAACTGCAGTGCGGTCTTCCTCTGTGAAACAGCTTTGGAAAAAGGTGTTTAGTATTTCAGCTTTACGCGTGTCATCCTCTGTTTCAATGCCATCATCATCCCGGAGTGTCTGGATATGCTGTTTCGAGCCACTTACTGATTTAACGTAAGACCAGAACTTCCTAGGATTTTCTGTCAAGTCGGTACATAGAATTTTACTTTCGAATTCACTGAACGCTTCACGCATAGCCCTCCTTACGCTAACTTTGACACCGTTTAGCTTCTGTTTGTCTGAGAGGTTTTGGCTGCGTTTACACTTGGAGTGAAGCTCTCTCTGCTTTCGCAGTAGTTTCCTAACTTTGTTGTTGAACCACGGTGGATTTTTCCCGTCCCTCACAGTTTTACTTGGCACGTACCTGTCTAAAACGCATTTTACGATTGCCTTGAACCTTTTACATAAACTCCCAACATTGTCAGTGTCGGAACAGAAATTTTGGTTTTGATCTGTTAGGTAGTCTGAAACCTGCGTTCTATTACTCTTGCTAAACAGATAAACCTTCCTCCCTTTTTTTGTATTCCTATTAACTTCCATATTCAGGGATGCTGCAACGGCCTTGTGATGACTGATTCCCTGTTATGCACTTACAGAGTCGAAAAGTTCGGGTCTGTTTGTTATCAGTAGGTCCAAGATGTTATCTCCACGAGTCGGTTCTCTGTTTAATTGCTCGAGGTAATTTTCGGATAGTGCACTCAGTATAATGTCACTCGATGCTCTGTCCCTAACACCTGTCCTAAACATTTGAGTGTCCCAGTCTATATCTGGTAAATTGAAATCTCCACCTAAGACTATAACATGCTGAGAAAATGTATGTGAAATGTATTCCAAATTATCTCTCAGTTGTTCTGCCACTAATGCTGCTGAGTCGGGAGGTCGGTAAAAGGAGCCAATTATTAACCTAGCTCGGTTGTTGAGTGTAACCTCCACCCATAATAATTCACAGGAACTATCCACTTCTACTTCACTACAGGATAAACTACTAGTAACAGCGACAAACACGCCACCACCAGTTGCATGCAATCTATCCTTTCTAAACACCGTCTGTGCCTTTGTAAAAATTTCGGCAGAATTTATCTCTGGCTTCAGCCAGCTTTCTGTACCGATAAACGATTTCAGCTTCGGTGCTTTCTATCAGCGCTTGAAGTTCCGGTACTTTACCAATGCAGCTTCGACAGTTTACAATTACAATACCGACTGCTGCTTGGCCCCCGCATTATCGTCCATGAAGACGAATGCCTGGCCAATATGCTGCCGATAAGGTTGCACTATCGGCCTGAGGATGGCATTCACGTATCGTAAAGCTGTTACGGCGCCTTCCATGACCACCAGCGGCGTACGTCGGCCCCACATAATGTCACCCCAAAACATCAGGGAACCTCCACCTTGCTGAACTGTGTGTCTAAGGCGTCGACATATGAAACATATCCCCTTTGAAAAATCAATGAATTGCTGTGCTGGTAAACCTCTTACGTTATTTGATTTTCAAACAGCTGAGCAAAACTGAACGTACTCAGATATTTCTCTCTTTACTTATTTGATCAACACTAAACTAACACACAATATTTTTAGCGCAACGCAATCTGACTTTCAATATTCCCTACAAAAGAATGGCCCTGACTAACAATAACCTATACCTTTCATGAATCACTGACCTCACAAAAATCTTCGTTACTCGAACTACTGCAATACAGCGAGCGCCAATACTGCCAGCTAAATAAAGGATTCTAACTACTGAAGGCACTAACTACTGACAGGCATAGTTAACAAATTAAAGATTTTGACAGAGAACAAACAATGTATTTACCTTAATAAGTCATCATATATATATATATATGTTCACGATATCCAATATTACAAATTTACTCCTTCTGATGGACACACGTCCAGATCGTCCGCTCTCAAAATTATGCCATCTCTCTCCCCACATCCACCACTGCTGGCGGCTCACCTCCAACTGCGCAACGCTACGCGCTGTTCGCATCCAACTGCCAAACACTACAATAGCGAATATTCCAACAATGCCAACCAGCCACAGACTGCACACAGCACAGCCAGTGATTTTCCTACAGAGCGCTACGTGACTTTACCAACATAAAAACCTAAACAGCCTACTTACACATGTTTCCCTCTTGGGACATCAACTCGCCCATAAGTTGAAAACAATGAAAACATGGACACATCGGACCAAATGTCTGTCGTCCTTTGCTCTATTGTCCACCTTTTAAGGCTTCGGCATCAAGTTTTGCTGTTACAGCCACTTGCATAGCTGATGAGTGGTTTTGGAATTCCACCTCACCCTGCAGTTCCCTTCTTAAGGTGCCCCCTTCGTGTTGTTTTGGTGTTACTTTTGCAGCTGTCATCCTATTACTTTTTGTCACAGTCCTCTTTAATGACTATCTGTCGCGTTCACTCGACACACACGTTCGTTCGCGTTGTGTTTTAGCGGATGATGTTTCGTTGGTTTCCCTGTATTCTGCATAAATCTTCGATACGGTACCTGTTTAAATATCAAACATTTCGGCTACTTTGGTTACGGAAGCACACACCATACCAACGCCAACAAATTGCCCACGTTCGATTTCACTTAGCTTCCGACATAATGCACTCACAGCTATACAAAATACTGTTTTGACCGTCACTGATATTTGCGACGTATTGAGAACACTGCATAGGTGCGCTTCATGGTCAAATACAATAGCAGGCTTTGCTGACATCGTCATTTCTTGCGGTCTTTCCGTATTTTTGCCCAACACTTGTGGACTTACATACCAACCTACAGGCAAAAACCTTCATGAACTGATACGTCGTACGTTTCAGGAATGGCGAGCATCTCCTCGATATGACATTCGGTGGATTTTGCTTCCATGCCACGACGAATACGAATAATTTATTCCTGCCCCTCAGGTCAAACGTGGTCATACTGATGCTGATGGTGGACGTCAGTTTCTAGTGGAATGAAAGTTTAATCATTGAATATCCGTTATGTGATGAACATCTTCACTACGTTTCATAAATATCGAACTGGTGCTTCACGGTGTAACGTTTTCCACTTCTTTCTGTTTGATAGAGTGTAGCATCATTTGCCCAATAACTTCCAGACTGAGTAGGCACGATGCACACTGCATTTCCCCGTTTGTCGTCGAGCAAAAATTTTAGTATGGCGGCAAGAGACTTAACGCCTCGTTAGTGGGTGGTAGCCTTCTCTGGAATCCGACCTGCGGCGCTATTTCGCGTTTTTACGTAGTGTTGTCAGAGATAAGGGGTAATGAGGCAGGTAACAAACGCAGCGCTTGCTAGAAGATTGCACAGCGAAGAGTTCTCGTTATAGTGCGCCAAATATTCAGTGCCGTCGGACTGCCGACTTTTCCGCTGCCATCTATTAGGGAAGAATAATTCATTGTTAAATTCAGTAGGGAAGATCTGCTAGTAGGAATCTGGAAAACCTACTATAATTCCAAGTGGAAATTTAAATCTGTTTCAGCGTTTGATGTGATGAAGTCGTGCACCACCGATGACCTCGCAAGATTTTCTAGTATACCAATAGTAAACCAAAGGGGAGAAAATTTTGACAACATTTCACTGAGACATTATTTTTCTGTTTTCCTGTTATCAGTTTTCCTACGCTGTTAGGACGAGTTTCTTTACATTAGTAGTAATTGAGTCCTCTTGTACTCAGTTTCCGGTCCAGATTGTTCAAAATGCTTTTTTCCAGAATTTGTTGTACTCTTCTACATTTGTTGTGTTGAGTCGTTGAAGGCAAAATAGCTATCCTAGAAATATTGCGATTTTCTCCGGAACCGAGGAGATAACGGCTAATTGTATATTATCGTAGTTCAGGTTGCAGGAACTGGATAAGTAACAGCAATACAGATGAAATTGTATCCAACTACAGCCTGCAAGCAATATTAAATTCGCGTGGGGATAGTGGTATTGAGGATTGTGTTGTGATTACTACTTTTCCTGTGAAGGTTGAGGTGCTAAAGTGGCCGTCGCCAAAATACACTCATGCTCATAAATTAAGGATAACGCTGATACACGGTGAAACAACGCTCTGGTGGGCGGTTTGCGGGTTTAAATCACCTCGGGGTATGACCATGTGGTGCATTTGACCTGCGGTCGTCGCACGGTGGCGCTGGTAGCAGTCCACATACGCAGAGGTGTGTTGGTGTATGTCAGAGTACGGTGCAGCGGGTAAGTGTGCAGACGTTTTCAGACGTGCTAACGGTGACTGTGTGTCGAAAATGGCTCAAAGAAGACATATTGATGACGTTATGAGGGGTAAAATACAAGGCGACTGGAGGCTGGTCAAAACACAGCAAGTTGTAGCACGGGCCCTCCGTGTGCCACAAAGTGTGATTTCAAGATTATGTTAACGATTCAGCAGACATTAAACGTGTCCAGGCGCTACAGTACGGGACGTCCACAGTGTACAACACCACAAGAAGACCGATATCTCACCATCAGCACCCGCAGACGGCCACGGAGTACTGTGACGAAGAGAGCCTGCAATCTCTGAGTTTTTTGAAATCGTCCAAAAAGGCTTCGTCCACATCTGAAATTTTAGATCTGTCGTAAACTGAACGAATTGTTCAAACGATCGATTTTCCCAACTGAATGCAGCGCTTAATAATACTAACAAATGTAAAGATCTTTTCTAGCAAGCCAGCCGCTGAATAATAAGACGAAGGGCTCCACCAGAGATTCTACTAGGCCGATTTCACGTAAATAATATATTTAAACTGTACACAGATAAAGGACAGAGAGAGAAAGTGAGAGAATCCTCCATTAGCATAATTGTTTCTCTGTCTTTTCACGGATCAGCCTAACTAGAAAACACGAAGCCCTGACTTTATTGTACCGATTTATGTGTGAAAGGGAAAGAGCGATAAAGGCGACAGATACACTTCTGTACAGACAAAACATTACACCAAGTTAGCGGCAAGCTGCATTCACATAGACTTTCATCATTTACGAAAGCAGAGTAGAATTCATTATAACGCCATGCTCTCCGCCTCGCCTATCGCATCCGTCTCCCCTCCCCAATGCGGATCCTGTATGATCTCATCCCCCTTCCCCTACCTCCTCTTTTTCCTTGAAAGGATGCGGATCCTGTACACTTCCCGCAAACTCGATCCTCCTCATCTGCTTGTCTCACCCATCCTCTCCCACCCCCACCCGCTGCCGCACCTGTATTCCCACGTCCCACCCGGTCTCCATCTTTCCACCCTCCTCACCCTCTCCCAAGGTGGCTTCCGCCAGCTCCCCCTCCCTGATGATGCGCTCCTCCCCTCCATCTACCCCTCCTATCAACTTTGATCCTCCCCCCCACTTCCTGTGTCCTTTCCTTTAGGCACCCTCCCTCCCTTCTCTTTCCTTTTCCCCCATCCCCTCCCTCCTTCCCTCTTCCCCCGGGCTTCCCCTCCCCCTTCCTCCCTTCCCCCTATCTCCCCTGCCCATGGCATCTGCTCTCCCCTCTCCCTCTCCCACCACCCCCCCCCCCTCTTCCTCTCTTGGCAGGTCCCCGGACTCGTACACGGTCAGTAAACATTCGCGCGCCGGAGATCAACGCCTCGTGTTCTGTGTGTGCCATCGTTTTGTGCTTAAGTGATTCAGTGTTATTCGTTTTGTGCACCTACGTTCACGTGTGACAATTTTCGTCTCTGTCTGTGTCCAAGTGTCTGAACAATTTTATCTTGGACTCTACGCCCGTGAACGGCACTTTGTATTTTAAAAAGTGTTTGTCTCCGTTTATATGTCCACCATGTTTTTTCTCTAAATGTCTACATTTGTATATTTGTGTTTCTCTGCGGCCAAAGAGCGGCGTCGTATGCTGCTTCAGGCCTGCCTGTAATACAGGTTTCAAATTAACAATAAAGAAAAAAAAAAGCGCTACAGTACGGGACGTCCACAGTGTACAACACCACAAGAAGACCGATATCTCACCATCAGCGCCCGCAGACGGCCACGGAGTACTGTAGGTAGCCTTGCTCGGGACCTTAGCGCAGCCACTGAAAGAGTTGTTTCCAGACACACAGTCTACAGACGACTGAACAGACATTGTTTATTCGCCTGGAGACCTGCAACGTGCATTCCACTGACCCCTGGTCACAGGAGAGCCCGTAAAGCCTGGTGTCAAGAACACAGTACATGGTCATTGGAACAGTGGTCCCAGGCTATGTTCACCGAAGAGTCCAGGTATAGTCTGAACAGTTATTCTCGACGGGTTTTCATCTGGCGTGAATCAGGAACGAGATACCGACCCCTTAATGTCCTTGAAAGGGACCTGTATGGAGGTCATTGTTTGATGGTGTGGGGTGGGATAATGATTGGGGCATGTACACCCCTGCATGTCTCTGACAGACGAACTGTAACAGATCAGGTGTATCGGGACCTCATTTTGCACCAGTATATCCGCTTTCTCAGGGGTGCAGTGGGTCCCACTTTCCTCCCGATGAATGATAACGCACGGCCCCACCGAGCTGCCATAGTGGTGGAGTACCTTGAAACAGGAGATATCAGCCGAATGGAGCGGTCTGGCTGTTCTCCAGACCTAAACCCCATCGAGCACGTCTGGGATGCTCTCGGTTGACGTATCGCTGCACGTCTTCAAACCTCTACGATACTTCAGGAGTTCCGACAGGCACTGGTGCAAGAATGGGAGGCATACCCCAGCAGCTGCTCGACCACCTGGTCCAGAGCATACCAACCCGTTCTGTGGCCTGTGTACGTGTGCATGGTGATCATATCCCATATTGATGTCAGGGTACATGCGCAGAAGACAGGGGCGTTTTGTAGCACATGTGTTTCGGCACGGTTTCCTCACCGTATCACCAATACCGTGGACTACAGATCTGTGTCGTGTGTGTTCCCCATGTGCCTACGCTATTAGCGCCAGTTTTGTGTAGTACCACGTTGAGTGGCGCCACATTCTGCAATTATCCTTAATTTATAAGCATGAGTGTAGATACCTCAAGGTCGTGCCCGTTATGTGATTTGTCAGCTTCACAGCTTTGTTGCCACATACGTACTGTAGCAACAATGGAGGTCAGCGCCAGCTGTATTTTCAATGTTACACTGTAGGAAATCCTGTAAACAGCCGCAAGTTTTCTTGAAATGATTTAATTGTTACATTTCTAGTTTCGGGCTGTGTCCATCGGCAACGGGGGGCGTTGACTTCTTGTAAGTTTTACATTTATGTTCTAAAATGTAACAAAGTTTTTGTGATGCATAGTTTGCAAAAGATTTTTCAGATTAGATTTGCGTATTAAAATTTAACAAAGTTTTTATGATTGCATAGTATTACACTTATGGGTGCTGTATACAGTGAACTTAACCCCTCCCTTACAAATTATAAGACAGAGGTTTGCTTTTATTTTGCAAATCATACCGTTTCTGAATTTTAGGGCGCAAATGTAAAATGAAAAATCTTTGGTAACTAGTAATGTTATAAGAAAATCATTTCAAGAAAACTTCTCGCCCTATTGCAGAATTTCCTACAGTGTAATTTACGAAAGCAGTATTTCCTACAGTGTAATTTACGAAAATAGTCGCGGTGTTTTCCAACCAAAACGGATAAAATAATTTTAAGTGTTGCCGTGTGACGTGTGTTCACGTGAGGTTTCCGTCTTCTGTGGAAAGGTCTACTGACTTCTGTTTTGTAGTGAGGATAATGGAGGAGTAAGGGTCTCAATGGTCGGAGTGCGTAAAATGCGACAAGATATTCGAAAGATTGTCTATCGAACTTACTGAAGCTTTTTTGTGACCCGACCAACATTGAAGAAGCCAGGAATAATATAAATTTTGCGCAAATTCATGAACTGACAGCAAAACCTCGTGATATTTCCGAATCGACTTTATTCCGTATTAGCAGTAGACAACAACGGCAGACTCTCAAGATGTGAGCACGTGCTTAATCTACGGAATTTGACGGTTTTAACAAAAAATTTGTACGTAGAACTATACTTGGTTACCACGAGAACGGAAGGCATCCGACGGATTAAAAAATACAGGGCGATCTCCGTGAAATAATTCCGTTTTCGTCTTCTCCGCGTACTTGATTTTGTGCTTAGCAAGACTAATGATGGACGCAAATTTTTAATGACATGCAGAGACACTGCAGCAGCACGAGCGAAGTTTTATGTGCAATGCACTTATTGTGTGATAAAGACAATAGTCTTGCATAGGGCTGTCATATCTAGCTGGTACCTCGTCGAGACACTCTGAGGTGGAGAAATGAAGTAAAATAAAGTTCCCACCGTAGCGTTGTGTGCGGGAATAGGAAAAAAAACACTCCCATAGTTTTAGCAGCTGTCATTTGCGTCCAGGATTTTCGGTTTCCTTAGGAAAGTAAGTACTCCCTATTTCCACGGACTGTTTAGACTTCCATTCTTCCGAGTCACGCTTGGATTCAGAAAAGCTCTTCAGATACATATATTTCCGAAAACAATAGTGGCCTGAAATCTTCAGACCATTTTTAGTCAGGTATGTAATAGTGGTTTCCATCATAACCCATCTGGAGTTTCAGGTAGCATCATCCAATCAAATACTTGAAATTTATTAAAAGGATAGTCCATTTCTCTAAGTAATCAAATGCATTGTCTCTTTCTCAGATTTCGAAATCAAATTAATTATTTCTTGGTTAGCGTTGTCATTCTTTAATCTGTTCAAATTCATCTTGGTTTAGCCGGCCGCAAATGGCAGGGGAAAAGTTCATGTGGGCTACCTTGACTATCCTGAGTCATCCAAACGCCATCTCTTCCCAGGAATTGATAGGATTCACTGATCGGACAACAGAAAAAATCTAAAATTTTTTTAGGTGGCTTGTCTCCAGGGTCACAAAGCTGTTTGAATGGAATCCAAAGCCCAAGAATTCAGTCATCTGCGACCATTAACGACAGACATCTTGTTTTTGAGTGAGATAGGAGAGTCCGATGCTTGACATCAACGTACAAGCAGAACTCTTTCAGCTTCTCTGTCCTTGCCGTTTTATTGAAAAATAATTAAATATTTTCATGAAGATTATTCCAATGTTGACAGTTAACACTTCAGCAGCGCTTGATGTAGTATTGTGGAGAATATGGCCAAGGCATCCAAATCCTTGAACACTTTTTCCTAGTTCTTCTTCAGTTTGGTGAAACACGTCGATGAAGTCCTCCGAAGTTGATATTGGTGTTGTCTCCACAAAAAGTGGTTAATTTATCTAATGGAATTCGCATTTCTCTTAAAGTAGCTAGACAAAATATATATGTGGCCAGTGTCCTAGGATGGTTCTGTCTGCCCCAGTGACCTGTGGTTGGAATGATTCACGTTTCCGGCTAACAGGATGAGCTGTGTGAATGGAGAGGCCTGTTGGGATGCAGGAATGTAGCTGCCTTAACCAGGGCGTCTTCTAGACGGCCGAATAGTGGACTAATACTTAGTATGTGTTGGATAGCTTTCGTGATCACGTGGAAATTGGAGAAGTTTCAATATGGACGTGTGTTTATGCTGGACCGTTATTCCCTCCCATGTAAATTGTACAGTTGACAGCTTCTACTAATTTCGCGCCGTAATTTCGTTGAGGGGATGCTGATTGTGGTGTTTGCATCTAGCAGATGAAAGATGGGTGGAAGACACGTTTGCTGGTTCTCTAGAGATGATAAACACCTTAGTTCACTTTGTGAATTATAAGAATAATTTGGAGTCTATTAACAGCGCCGACATCAGTATTCGTGATGGGAAATCTTAGTTTCCTCCGTTTTGTTTTTTTTTTTTTTTTGCATTTCTCACGTAAAGGTCTTCGCAGACGGGAAAAGTTTCTAGTTACTCAGTGGTTTACAGCACGCTACACCTCGCTAAAGTTTCGAGTTTCTGGAGAAATAATTTCCTGTCTATATCTTCGGATACTACTGCTATGCAAGCGATGTTGTTGTGTGCTTGATATCAAGAAGTATCGCGTAAATGGCATGATATACTGGCAACCCATATGAAATTACATATATTCTTGTAATCCAAGAGTCTGGAGATGGGTGTAGAAAGCAAGCTAGCATGCAGGTCAGGGCCGGGAGCAGTAACACCTTAGTGCTGAGAGGAGTGACTTCAGTCCACTGATGGTTCTCTGGTCACTCGTTGGGAGAGGATGACTTGTGACTGTCGCCTGTTGTGGATGACTGCCCAACCCCGTGGGAAAATATCTAGTGCTGCGAGGATTGTGCCTACAGTGCATGTGCTTATGCCGTATGTCTTCAGTATATGTACAACTGTCTGGCTGTCGATAGCTATATGAATGATGCAAAAGGGGTGATTTTGTATGGCGCAGAATACGAATTGTACGTTTATCACATCGACACGTTACATGGTGATATATTGTTGGGATTGAGATCGGCTTCACGCTCTAATATTCAAGCTTCTGTCCTCAGTGGCAGAGCAGTGTAATCGAGTAAGAGTCTTTCCGTTTCTGACAATCTGTAGGCCACTTTTGCAGGGTTTAATTGTCAGTGTAATATGGCGGTCTGTGAAAATAGTTTAGCCACTGAAAGTCTTGTCTGCAGAGAGAAAAAGGCAGACAGTGCTTCCTCACCAGCAGCATCAGTAATTTGGCGGGCAAATTCAGTAAGAGCCGATCATAATGCTCTATTCATTCACACTACATCCTTCGTGTCAGGGCATGGGAGCCTCTATATAATGGTGAGAACGTTCGCGTTTCAGAGATGTTTGTTGACAGTAGGACTTAACGATTTCCTGGAAGGGTAATATGTGATGTATGGGGTGCCACATTAGGACCATCAGGAGGTATGCATCCAGCGTTATTCTGGGCTATTTTCGTAAACAGGTTCTCTTAAGACAATAATTTCCATGCGGACAAGCTGAGACATCAAGAAAACTCCTACAAAAGTGACCGTTAACTATTTCTGCGACACTTTACGATTTCCGAGAGGTCGACTTGGCTCTTATTTACATAGACATGTGATGTCAGTATAACACTCGAAGAATTCTAGCTGTATACCCAAAAATTGACGCGACTGTCACCTGCTGGCTGTGACAACAGTGGCCAGACGGCAATGGCTCACACCCCTGCATTCGTCTGTCCGGTGGTGGGTCATGGTGGCGTCAGTGCGTGCGCTTGTTGGACCCTCTGATATTTTGCGGTTGTCGATAGTTCGAAAGCATTTTTTATATACAATGAGTATTTGTGCACTGCGTTATTTTCGGATGTTTAGGCGTTGTGAGCGTGTTGGCAGTACATTATATATGTATTATTTTGTCAATTTCACGCATAGTGGACGTGTCTGTTGCGTTATTTTGTGAACAGGTCTGTAGGCTGTGCTACGCATTAGTTGGACAGTTTAGAATTAGTGAGCGTGTCTGCAGAGTGTTTTACATACATTATTTTTACAATTACGAGTTGTTATCGTGTCTGGACATCAGTGTACTGCATTATTTCGGTGACTTATGAGTAGTTAGCAAGTCTGTAGGCTGTGTATTGTGACCCCAAGCATGTCAGAGCGAGTGTTTTGTATCAGTGTAATAAATAAACTATGTGAAATCTGTCCCTAAATAAATCATTCCAAAATAAATAAAGTACACTCCTTCCTCTGTCCAGCAGCCCAGCGCAGACTGAGTCCTTTTCTCGCCATTTGCCCCCAGACCTCCATGGGACGATAGCCCTCTGGTGGCAGTACTGTGTAATAGGTCAGTTGGACTCTGGACCTCATAGTGAATAGACTGGATGGAGCTACTGCCTCAAATTGCTTAAATAAAGACTGCCTGCAAAATAAAGACTTACGTCCATCCTTTACAGTGGCGCAGCACATGCTAAGTCCTTTCCCTGCCAATTCCTAGGAGGAGGTGGCGTTCAGATGACTTAGGATAGTGAAGGTAGCCCAAGTGAACTTTTCCTGCCATTTTCTTAGGTTATTGGAGGTAGCCCAAGTGCCCTTTTTTCCATACCTAAATCTGAACTTCCCGCAATTTCTTGGGGAGGGAGAGTTGGAGGGGGGAGAGGAGGGGTTTAGATTCGTGGAGGTTGCCCAATTGACCTATTTTCCCGCCAAAATTTGATCTTCCCACCATGACGTCATTGCGATATTGCCACTTCTATCGCCGCCGTCTTGGATCTTACATCTTGAATAAATTTTGCAACAATGCAACCTGAAGTGTTGTCCTTGTTTCCATACTACTTCCAGTCTTGTAAACTGACACACGGCCAGGAGAGCGGCTTGCTGATAGCATGCTCCTCCATATCCACGTCTAGTGATGGCTTTGAGCTGATGATGACACGGTGGCTGGTCTGTACTGTTGGGTCTTCATGGCTTGTTCGTGCGGAATATAGTTTATGGGCTGCAACTTCATGTTACGCTAACAGATGGTGTTACTTTAGTCCTTAATCTGAGCTCGTAACAGTATTTTGCATAATCGGGGCAAAATTGGGTCTTGTCGGGATGTCGGGACAAGAAGATCCATTACGGTGACGCTTCCGATATATCGGGATGCATGGCAACCCTAGTTTTGTTGTACACTTCGATAAAACGTATGTTTCACAAAGCAATACAAACAAATATCTTTTGCTCTACTTCAAAAGAAATAGCGGGCTGAAAATACATACTTACTTTTGTATAGCGTATATCGGCGATTTGTGTGATGGTCCAGCGATGAAGGGTTTGTAATGACTGCAAGTAAAAAACAGTTCTGGGGGCTGGGAACATTCTCGGTCGCATCAGGGCGAGACGTCGGAACTAGTCCTGATGGCGGCTTACAACTACTCACGCCCTGCCGCGCACGGAGTGTCTCTTAAATAATATGCACGGAGTGTCTCGTAAATAATATGCGACCATGGATGGCACGATACGATAATGACGTCTCATATTTTTCAAAAATTAATATTATAGTTTTCTTAACGACTTGCTCGCTGGAAGTTTCTGCAAGGTCCAACAGAACGTAAATTCATGAGCGACGACATTTTTCTTTACACAGTGCAACAGTTTCACATCTCTTAAGGTATTTTATTTTTTTATCTCGGGTAACTTTTAGGCTTTCACGATAAAATATGCACCACCTGCATTTATAAACTTTGAGGATGTACCTATAGTTTTTCAATCGAAATATGCCAGTGGTGCCGTTTTTTCCACATTCTGAAGTAAAAAATTATTTTTCTTCAAACTTTCTTCTAACGTTATTTTTATTTTTTTCTTAGCAGCTAGCAAGAATTTTCTTTCGGAAAAATAGAGATTTCTAGTATTTTTTCGGAATTTTTATTAAACTTTGAAATTATCCCTAACTGGCAATGCCGTAAGACGATGATATGACCATGAGGTGTCTATTTTCGTGACGGTCGCAATAGTGAAATAATTGGTATAGGGGAACGTTACCGTCCAGTACACGTCGGTATCTGGGCGGAAGTGGGTGAAGAGAATAAATGTTTGTAGTGCAAACGCATGCTCAGCAAATTTACTCCCTGTGAATTACATGAGGGAGTTGAGGAAATCTAGCACAGCCTCTTCGCAGAAAATATACCGTTGGGAGATAAAAACTGATAATTCTACAACAAGTTATAATATGTAAGAGAAAAGAGTACGAATTAATTTGTTAATTACGTTTACGAAGCATTAAGAAACACTTTCCTAAGTTTCTGTTTTTGGTCGTTGTGATTTGTGCTTCGTGAATATTAAATGTGATGTTTTCGAGCTTGTTGTTAAAAGTATATCACTGACAACCTCTAAGCACGTGCGTGCTTATTATTTACCTCTATCTCTTGGTCCTTACAAAAGTGAGTATCGCATTTATGCCAGGAAGTGCTTTAGCGATTAAATATTTGGTGTCTTCGAAAAAAGAGAAAGCTTGAACAAGCAGTTAGTGTGGAATCCATCTCGTATTCAACCATATTTATAAGAAGTAAGTAAAATGAGAACCTCAGGAAACAACTAGTGACAAATTGAGGCTAACGGCCACATCACGTCTTAACAAAAGTCTATGAAGTGGAACGTAAGACTGTTGCTAATGGAATCCTGGATATTTTGTCATTGTATTTTTCATCAAAGGTGATTCGACGTCTATAATGCGTTTTATGTGAAACACAGTCTTCTGGCGTTGTAAAAACTTCAACGGAAATAGAGAAAGACGGTTTTAACCAAGATAAGTAGTGAGCCCTTAAATTAATAGAAAAACTGGAAGGAGCTCGACTAAGCTTTGTTGCTGTGGCTTGCAACATGAGAAGCGAAAATTTCAGTGTGCAAGCAGCTAAAGAGGCCAATGGCTGAGATTGCGGAAGTCAAATATCCTCTGAAATTTTGGGAGGCTTGCTCTTCTTCCTACAAACATAGCCAAACAAACTTCCAAAAATCTTCTTAAAATAATATGCTTGTTTTTATGTTTTTAATGTTGAGATTATAAGAGCTTATCAGAACAGCATTTTCATCTTTGGGATCTATCGAGTTTAACCCATATCATTTAGTAGCTCCTCAGCACATATTTCACGGCTTGCACAGTAAGACGTGAAAGTAACTATGCAGCACACTTAGGCGCATGTGTTCAGTAACTTTCAGATGCGCCTCTGAAACATGAAATGCTACTGATAGGTCAGTCATCTGATGATCCAGCAGACATGTATTAACCTATTTGTGACGGTCATGACACCTAACAAAATGCCTAGTATATAGTCCCTTAGCAGTTTCGACAATGGCCACGTTACAGAATATCCGCTTATCCTGTCACAGTCTGCATGGTTTTGACAAAAATATTTTATTTCTATACGGTCTAAGCTGTGTCCCACAATTTGAAATTCTATGCTCCCTTGTTGCAAGCCACAAGCTCTAGTCGGTTCTCTTACTACTCTTTGTGTCATTGAGAAAACCCATATACAGAGTCAAAACAGTGCTTGTATGATGTGTCTTGCTGGCGCAATACACAGCTTTTGGTGTGGTTCATATTGGGAGCTAGACTTCCCAGTTACATTGGAGTGACCTCATATTGTCATGTTAGGATATTCACATCAGACTGTATTATTCTACAAAATGTTAATGCTGGACCATATAAAGCAAATATTATTTTCCAATGTTCACAGAGACAAAATGTCAGGAAAACAGAAGACCAATGTGACGAAAGCTACTGGTGTACTGCGCGTCCAGTAAGATTGTCCCAATCAGTGCCTAATTAGTCTTGTCCCTCCACATTAATCTAAAGAGAGTGAAACAGACGCCAGTTAACAGCATGTAGTGTCATTGGGAAGTTCATGTTGCTATTTATAGCGATTACATTCTCTATTAGAAGTTGAATGTAGGCTCTAAACATTTAGTGCCAATTTCATATTGCCCTATTTAGATGCAGTATCATTTTCGCAAAACATCACTTCTACAGGAGCCATAACTTAATATCATTAGTTTTACCACTGCCAACGGCCTTGCCGCAGTGGTAACACCGGTTCCCGTCAGATCACCGAAGTTAAGCGCTGTCGGGCTGGGCTAGCACTTGGATGGGTGACCATCTGGTCTGCCGAGCGCTGTTAGCAAGCGGGGTGCACTCAGCCCTTGTGAGGCAAACTGAGGAGCTACTTGATTGAAAAGTATCGGCTCCGGTCTCGGAAACTGACATATGGCAAGGAGAACGGTGTGCTGACCACATGCCCCTCCATATCCGCATCCAGTGACGCCTATGAGCTAAGGATGACACGGCGGCCGGTCAGTACCGTTGAGCCTTCATGGCCTGTGAAGGAGGAGTTATTTTTTGTTTTATCACTCCATTAGGTTTTAGTGGCTCGTGCACCTAAAAATAAACTATGTGCAAAACAACTTCTCGTAAATCTTTGGTTCATAGTTTATAAAGGAAATTTTTACCTCCATGAGTACACATTTTTTGTATCAGATATACTATCATTGCCCTGGGACTTTACCACAAAATTTTTGAACGCGTGTCTTTCACTTATTGTACTTGGTCTCCTTCGAAATACTCTCCTCCATAATTAGTACACCGCTCCCAATGCCGTTTCCACTTCCGGAAGCAGTTTTGGTACGCCTCTTGCTTGACCGCGCGAAGCACCATCTGCGAATTTTCTTTTATCTTGTCTATCATTACAAATCTCCGTCCTTTCAATGGGGCTTTCAATTTTCGAAATAAAAGAAAGTCCGCAGGGATCAGGTCTGGAGAGTACGGACGATGAGGCAGCACTGTGGTTTCGTATTTCGTGCAATACCCAGGCACCAATAGGGATGAATCTGCGGGTGCGTTATCGTGATGCAAGAGCCATGAACTGTCTCGCCACATTTTAGGCCGTTTCTTTCTTACATAATCTCGTAGACGTCGCAACACGTCCCAATAGTACCATCGATTAACAGTTTGTCCCTGCGGCACGCATTCACGATGAACCAACCGTTCAAAGTCAAAGAAAGCTATCACGGCTTTCACATTTGACTTAACCTGACGACCTTTTTTTCTTGGAGAACCTTTCCTGACCCTGTGCGATTGATCCCGGCGGAGGTTCGAGTCCTCCCTCGGGCGTGGGTGTGTGTGTTTGTCCTTAGGATAATTTAGGTTAAGTAGTGTGTAAGCTTAAGGACTGATGACCTTAGGAGTTAAGTCCCATAAGATTTCAGACACATTTGAACATTTTTTCTTTCCTGACCCATTGTGAAGGCTGAACCTTGGTCTCAACATTGTAACCATAGACCCACGTCTCACCACTAGTTATGATTCCCTTAAGAAAGCTCTTGCACGTTTCACCGCCAGTTATGATTCTCTTAAGGAGAGGTTTACTACCATCTTTGGCCTGAAAATGCTTGTTGTTTGAGAATTTTTTTCTCGGGATGTGTTATAGATATCAGTGTCAAATTTGGTCAAAATGTTTATTGATATTTCCTCTACAAACTGGATTTTTTTCGACCGGAAATGTCGAAGAACAAAGGCGGAAGTGCCATCGGAACGAAACAAAATTTCGATGTAGACCTTCACGCACGGTATGTCACAGGTCAGCCGGCTTGCCTGAAATCAAAATCGAGTTGACGTTAGCGAAGTATGTTAGATTCTTTAGGAGTTGTATCTCGCTTAAGTTACTTGGACCATAGGAAACAAAATGGCGGCCATTTGAAAAAAAATAGGTTTTTTTTTCCTCGACTTTTCGACTTCGTCGGCCAAGTAAAATTATTTATAGTTGATGGATCGGAATAATAGTGGTACAACTCCTAGACAATTTAGTTAGCTTCGTCGGAAACAAAGAATCATGCCAATCGGTTCAGTAGATTTGAAGTTACCATACCGCGCGATAAAAAAAAAAGTCATTTCGAGAAAAACGCGTTTCAAGTTTTGACTACATATAAATGCAATATTATGCAACGTACGTTCAATCTGCTATTCCGGGTCCATAAACTAGTCCTTCCGCTTCCTCATAAAGGGGGTTCTGCTCGATCTGGGCCATCCTGTGCTGCTCCAGAGCCGCTCGTACGGCCCGTGACAAGCGGTTTTCGGCCGCTTGAATCCGGTGGTCGTCCTAATGCTTGGCGAACTGCGTCGAATAGAGTCCCAGGGTGACGTCCATCGTTGTCATGGTCTTCAGAATTGCTGAATACCCTTCGTTGAAGCTGTTCATTGCCAGGAAACTCGCAGTCTCCACAGTCTTCGCACCAGAATGCAAATGCTTGGGGGCTAACTTCCAGACACACGCGCTCAAACTTTCATTTGAATTTTGTATGATTCCTCCAAAGCACCGGTACAATAACTCGTCCTCCGAAAGAAAAAAACTGGTGCGTGAAAAAGGCCGATTTCAGGCAGGTGCATTCTTTTGTTCAACCGCGAATAACAAACATTTCCGTTCCGTATTCGGGGAAAACGTTTCAGGGGTGGATTCTAAACACTTTCATGGATCCCAAAAGGCAATTTTAAAAAATCGATTTTTTTAACCCAAAGATAGTAAACCTCCCCTTAAGGAACATCTCGTTCTCATTTGCGCGATCCAGAAGCTCTTCACAGATCGCTAGGCGAAGGTCTTTCTGGTCTTGACTCATGAGCCGTAGGACGAACTTGGTGGCAACACGATGCATTCCAAGATGCTGTGTCAGGATTTCATAACATGATCCAACTGAAATGTTACATTCTTCTGCAATGTCTCGGACCGCCATTCTTCGGCTGGCACGTGCAATTTCGTTGTCGTTCCTGACGAGAGCGTCGTCGGTGGACGTCGAAAGCGTCCTGAACGATTAACTTCCTTCCGGCCATTTTTAAACCGCGTGAACCATTTGTAACACCGACTACGGCTTAAGCACTCATCACTGTAGGTGTGTCTCTCTAAAGCTTTTCTTGAATTTCAAGCAAAATTTAATGCAGACGCATTGCTCCTCTAACTCTGCCACTTCGCTATTCGCAAACTGTGCGACACAACTTTCTACTGAATACAGCACTGAACGACGACTAACAGTCGTACAGCAATGAAACTTCCAGCAGTTACACATAAAACACAGGCGTGTGCAGGGAAGCCAAGCGAATTCCGCTCCAACAAACCATTGGTGCGAAATTACGAATGTTCCGGAATTTTTTGAACAAACCTCGTAGAAAAATATGTGGAGCGAGCTCACCACACGCAAAGACTTAATACAAATGGCTATGTCAGAATGGAATTGTCGTGTGACAATCGGCTGTCAGTTAGTCTGTTGAGTATCTTGAAGTTTTCGCTTACAGATAAGATTTATGTATAGCAGTCTCGAGTTATTAACTCCACATTTTACAGATCTCCAAGCCATTGTGCTTATCTTAAAATGGTCGTGACACCAAACTGTAGTAGGCCTTGGTACCTAATGAGAATGAGTAGAATCTTGATTAATTCTTTAATTCCCCTTGGCATGAACGAACAGTAATCATATCACACCAGAAAGTAGAAACTGATGAATTTCGTCCCTAAAAATCTTTCAATGTGTATTAAATTGCTAATTTGCTTCGTTCTCTAGTTCCAAAGTCAATGTTTCTTAGGGCTCTTTTACTTTGGCGTCGGCCATACATTATAGGAAGCCTTGTCACAATGCCACCCCAGCACAATGTATGAAAACAGATACTCAGCAATAAGATCAAGTGCAATACAAACCCAAAAATAGCTGTCGCTGCCGTTTCTTTTCCTATAGCAATAAAATTTGCGACAGCTCAGTAAATAAGCAAAATGCCCATGCATTTATCTCTCCAAACCTTTAAGCCAAGTTAATTCCAAACAGCCCAAACGCGTACACAAAATCGACATTACTTTTAAGTGGAATTTATCTGTAATAGCAAAGTATTTTCATTCGAAATATGCAGAGCGCTTACGGCAAAACAGCTCATACCATACTCAGGTGATTTTGGAGACCATGTATGTCGGAACCAAGTATTCTGTTGTGCGCCTGGAATGCTCTTACTATTTGGGCTTGATGTCTCTTGGTAAAATTCTGTCATTTCGCTCCCAGTTGTGAGTTTGGCCTCAGTAATGCAACAAGATGATTCGTTTTCGGCTGTATGGTAGACTGCAGTTCCCAGGTTTGCCAGGTATGTTACAAAAGTTGTAATCACGAATCCAGAAAAACACAGAATAACTTCAAAGGACAGTGCATTAATTTCTCACGTTTGCATAACGGGGTTACCCACAGTTCACACTACTTCGTGCAAACGTGACGTCATTTTGACGTCACACGCTGATAGCGAGGCTAGAACTGCTATATCGTCTTAGACGAGGCCCGCGAGAAAGACAGCCCGAGGCGCATACTTCAGATCACGTATTACTGCAGGTCTTACGAGTGCTAGCAGTCATCCCTGCAAGGAGCCGAGCGTTCGCGAAGTGTGATGGACAAGCCGACTAGTGTGACAAGTTCATTGCGAAGCCCGTAGTTCTCGTGGGCCCTGTTATATCGAAGACGGAAACAGCTGTCTATCGGTTTTCGTGACCATCCGAGTCTTAACACACGAGACGAACATGACTTTCAAAACAATAAGTCACTTCAAGTAGAAAGAACTGGAGATGACGTTGTCTACTGCAGCGTACGTTAACCTTGAAGTTAACGCCATTCGTAAATATTTTAAGTTCTGCGTTCATGCAGACTGGGCTGTGGGTAAAGGAGGAATTAAAATGTGGGCAAGAATTAACTCCGAAACGTATTAAAAAAGTTGTATTGTTTTTGTAATATGCCTTCTGATAAATCTTCGACCCAGAAAGTGAGACGGTTCAAAAAATGGTTCAAATGGCTCTGAGCACTATGGGACTTAACATCTTAGGTCATCAGTCCCCTAGAAGTTAGAACTACTTAAACCTAACTAACCTAAGGACATCACACAACACCCAGCCATCACGAGGCAGAGAAAATCCCTGACCCCGTCGGGAATCGAACCCGGGAACCCGGGCGTGGGAAGCGAGAACGCTACCGCACGACCACGAGATGCGGGCAAGTGAGACGGTTACTGATTTCCAAGCAAACCGTAGTTTCAGGAGTTGGTCTGTAATTACAAGGGATGGAAAGCCACTCCAGCAGACAAATTAAAACGGCTGCTCATTTATCTTATGTGCAATGAATAAATGCTGTTTCAGAACACCAAGACGTTGAGGATCTCTCGAAAACGCGTCGGTTTTGGTGCAATTTGTTGTAATAAAATTACGGGAAACGTGATATTGGAGGTTAAAGATGTACTTTAATTGAAGACATTTTTGTTTGGCAAGGAAGTGTCGTAAGAGACTTAGCTAGTAAATTTTCTTTTACACTTTACGGATCACTGAAACTAAGCCGACCTTTTAATTCTTTTGCAAAAGTGTCGGTCTTTTCTATGCTTCTTATTCTGAGTGGTAGTTTGTTTTAACAGATGATAACGTGTTTTGAATACTTATTCACATTTGCGTGTGTCATGCTTAATTTGTAAATTACTGACAACGAGAATTCACTCCTGAGAGAGAGAGAGAGAGAGTACTCTTCTATTTACCTAACACGGAATATTACAGAATATACTTCTGTTAACTTAATAAGGTATTCCCAGAACCTTGTGTAAATATGATGGTGAAAAAAAAAAAAAGATTCAGATACGGCAGTACCCGAACCAGCTCTATTGCTACACAACACTCTGTAACTAACACATAGTCACTACTTCTTTTCAAAGGAATTTTCATGGCGCCTGAAGGGAGGGTTGGGAGCGAAGTGAACAGGGGTCGCAACCTGAGGTCTGGCCATCGTGTCCCATTCCTTCCCCCAGGAATCAGGGAAAACATATGGAACGTGGAGCATAGATGCAAAGTACATCAATGATTTTGTTTTTTATTTTATTTCTTTATTTTATTTTATTTTTGTAATTAATCAGTTAATTAATTTTTTAATACTACGGAACATAGCAGGAGATCGACGTCGCGAGGAGGGGGGAGCGGCGAGTCGCCACACTCGGTGGGAGCACAACATTCCAATGAGCGGAGAATAACCAGTACTAAGGGTGGTATGCTGAAGATAAGTTGGGTAGATCACATAACTAATGAGGAGGTATTGAATAGAATTGGGGAGAAGAGGAGTTTGTGGCACAACTTCATTAGAAGAAGGGATCGGTTAGTAGGCCATGTTCTGAGGCATTAAGGGATCACCAGTTTAGTATTGGAAGGAAGCGTGTAGGGTAAAAAACGTAGAGGGAGACCAAGAGATGAGTACACTATGCAGATTCAGAAGGATGTAGGTTGCAATAGGTACTGGGAGATGAAGAAAGTTGTACAGGATAGAGTAGCATGGAGAGCTGCTTCAAACCAGTATCTGGACTGAAGACCACAGCAACAACAACATGGGTGGAAAAGGCGTGGATCAACTCCTCATTGCAGTAATACGAGGTGCATTCAAGTTCTAAGGCCTCCGATTTTTTTTCTAATTAACTACTCACCCGAAATCGATGAAACTGGCGTTACTTCTCGACGTAATCGCCCCGCAGACGTACACATTTTTCACAAGGCCGACGCCATGATTCCATGGCAGCGGCGAAGGCTCCTTCAGGAGTCTGTTTTGACCACTGGAAAATCGCTGAGGCAATAGCAGCACGGCTGGTGAATGTGCGGCCACGGAGGGTGTCTTTCATTGTTGGAGAAAGCCAAAAGTCAATAGGAGCCAGGTCAGGTGAGTAGGGAGCATGAGGAATCACTTCAAAGTTGTTATCACGAAGAAACTGTTGCATAACGTTAGCTCGATGTGCGGGTGCGTTGTCTTGGTGAAACAGCACACGCGCAGCCCTTCCCGGACATTTTTGTTGCAGTGCAGGAAGGAAT
Source organism: Schistocerca piceifrons (assembly GCF_021461385.2). Taxonomy (NCBI): domain Eukaryota; kingdom Metazoa; phylum Arthropoda; class Insecta; order Orthoptera; family Acrididae; genus Schistocerca; species Schistocerca piceifrons. The sequence goes on along the minus strand of NC_060138.1, from coordinate 1,134,110,467 downwards.
TTGTTCTTCAAAACATTTTCGTAGGATGCACCTGTTACCGTAGTGCCCTTTGGAACGCAATGGGTAAGGATTACGCCCTCGCTGTCCCAGAACATGGACTCCATCATTTTTTCAGCACTGGCGGTTACCCGAAATTTTTTTGGTGGCGGTGAATCTGTGCGCTTCCATTGAGCTGACTGGCGCTTTGTTTCTGGATTGAAAAATGGCATCCACGTCTCATCCATTGTCACAACTGACGAAAAGAAAGTCCCATTCGTGCTGTCGTTGCGCGTCAACATTGCTTGGCAACATGCCACATGGGCAGCCGTGTGGTCTTCCGTCAGCATTCGTGGCACCCACCTGGATGACACTTTTCTGCATTTTCAGGTCGTCATGCAGGATTGTGTGCACAGAACCCACAGAAATGCCAACTCTGGAGGCGATCTGTTCAACAGTCATTCGGCGATCCCCCAACACAATTCTCTCCACTTTCTCGATCATGTCGTCAGACCGGCTTGTGAGAGCCCGAGGTTGTTTCGGTTTGTTCTCACACGATGTTCTGCCTTCATTAAACTGTCGCACCCATGAACGCACTTTCGACACATCCATAGCTCCATCACCACATGTATCCTTCAACTGTCGATGAATTTCAATTGGTTTCACACCATGCAAATTCAGCTGTTCAAGTAAGGAAAACGTCGCCATTTTAAGTATTTAAAACAGTTCTCATTCTCGCCGCTGGCAGTAAAATTCCATCTGCCGTACGGTGCTGCCATCTCTGGGACGTATTGACAATGAACGCGGCCTCATTTTAAAGCAATGCACATGTTTCTATCTCTTTCCAGTCTGGAGAAAAAAAATCGGAGGCCTTAGAACTTGAATGCACCTCGTACACTAAATCTGAGGTAGATTAAGAAACACATTACAAACAAAATTGGAGAACAATTGTTTGTATTTGGAACTGTAGACAGCTGCACAATATCTTTTATTAAGGAAGTCCCAAAAATCGAGGACATTTTTCTCGCCATCAACAAACAGATAGTGAACTGTGTGTCCACAACTCACTTCACAGAGTTCGTCTTAGCTTGTCGAAGTATCCCAAGTCGCAAAAGAGGAGCAGGTGTGATGTATCTGATGACGATCCGTAGGGCTAATTAAGGCCAGCATCTGTCGCACCAAGAATCAGACACATGTCGCCGGTCTGCACACGAAGCGATGTTCGTCCTTGTCCAGAGCATCACAGGTGACACACAACAAGGTGTCTGCAAGGTGAATTCCGTGAAGGCGAAACCAGCATACTTGCTTCCCATTGACCGCAAGGTACGATGCAGACTGGACCTCAGTGGCAAGATCAGAAGCGTACACCGATCGTCATACAGGACGCCAATCGATGTGGGGATGCTTCCCCTCAACCACATTAAGTGACCTGTTTTGCTGAAGAAAGCTGTAGATATCCTTCGTGGACATCAAGTCCATTGGCAGTATCACAGTGTGGACATAGCTCAGCTTGAAAAAACAATAACGGAAGTAAAAGAAGGATGGGGGTGACAGCGATCGTTGTCCAAGGATCTCCAACAACAGGCTAGTAAGGCACGTGGGAAAATGGCGCTACAGCTCTGTCTGAGAGCAGATGAAAAGGGCTATCGCTCTGTCAGGGACGCGATACAGGCCTACACTGCCCCTGTACTGTAGAGGGCGACGGTCTTGTACAATATATTGAACAGCAAGTCGTGGCAAACATATGAACCCAATGCTGATAGCATATGGTGGGACAAGGATGGCAGAATGGGGAGTGTCTGTGCCACGTGGGGCATATGTAATACCAAATATACATTTACATGTTGTGTCAATTGCAGAAGATAGAGGACTCATAAGCAGTGGTCTAGAAGTCCAGCTCGTAGTTGGGATAGTAGGCCCTGGCAGCTGAGGGCAATAGTGCACCACAGATCACCTGTGCAATCGAGTCCTGAGCATTTGACAGCTGCAGCAAATGCAATGGAGCAGTGCTGTCTGCAGGAAGCCCCACACCTGTAGCCATAGCGCTCGATTTGTGGACGTTAAGGCAGATACTAGAAACTTCACTGTAGGTGATAACCCATACCAAGGACTCCCTGACCTCAGCACCACTACGAAGAACGAGGATGAGATCATTCACACTACCAGTGCAGTAAAATACTTGGCCACCAAGAGACATCCCAGACCAATGACAGAGGCTTCAGAGCAATTGTTCCATGGCGAAAGACATACAACAGAGCAGAGAGCAGGCAGCCTTGGTGCACTGAATGATGTATCAAGAAGGGAGGGGTGAGATGGCCATTGTAGGGTGCACAGCACATCGCCGCATAAAAGAGAGACATTACAATGTTGATGGTAGTATCATGTATTCCAGATTGCAGAGCACCCTTTCCAGGTAGTCATGATCAACCTGATCAAATACCTGCCTGAAGTCAAGAGGGACCAAAAATCCAGTCACACAATGAGTGTGAGAAAGATTGATTATATGTCAATAGCTACAGAAGGCAGTACAGATGTTATTGGCACCTTCCAAACAGGTTTGATCAGGGGAAACCATCGAGGAAACTGTCTGGAATCTGCACAATAGGTGTCGTGGGGTCCCAATAAATTTCTGTCCACACCTGTGCCAGTAGGGGATGAGTCAGTCACACATGAGCAACTTGTTTGTAGAACCTACCTGGATAGCATCATGGACTTCACCCTTCATGATGTCAAAAAGTAGATCCATCATTGCAGCCCCCAGAAACAAGCCAAATGAGAATCAGGAGATCGCTGTAATGTCGGAAGGTTGGTGATGTTGTGCAGAGTAAAACATAAATTAATATTGGTAGGGGACAGACCCTTTATCACAATGGGTGTCTATATGTGCCCCCCATTATCAGTCAAAAGAACATTAATCAAAGTCCTTTGACAGTGGCAATGTTCCACTATGACATGGTACACAGACGGATGCTCCTGTGCTAATCTGTCATGTGTGCACGTCTTGACCATAGTTCCTTCAAGATGACATCGAGAGATAGCAGTGAGCTGTGCCCTGGCACGATTAACCATCACCTGACACTCTGGTGAATATGACATCGTAGTACATTCCCAGAGAATGGTAAAGTAGAAACCTGGGTTTGTCATCACCACATTGTGACCTCCCTTCCGTAACCAACGAAGGCCTTGTGGAAGACAGGCTTTGCACAGAGCAGCCACCAAGACAGGGCAGACTGATAGCATCATGGTGTTGACGACAAGCTGTCTGGTCTTTATGAGTTGCCAGAAGTTGGCTGAAGAAAGATGGATTGCGTACATTTTCCATGGTCTCCAGCCATGCTGCACTCTTTGGCAGCAGAGGCTGATGCAGATGTATGCATCATGGTCAGAAAATGCATTGAGCCAGAATTCAACAGCCTGCACTCCACTGATACTATTGAGGGAGATGTAAACACAGTTGAGGTGACTGGAAGAATGGCTATTGAAATGTGCAAAACCTGGAGATGTCGCATCATCCAGTTCAAATGCTTCAAATGGTTCTGAGCACTATGGGACTTAACTTCTGAGGTCATCAGTCCCCTAGAACTTAGAACTACTTAAACCTAACTAACCAAAGGACATCACACACATCCATGCCCGAGGCAGGATTCGAACCTGCGACCGTAGCGGTCGCGCAGTTCCAGACTGTAGCGCCTAGAACCGCTCGGCCACTTCGGCTGGCTGCATCGTCCAGTGTCATGGCGTCAGAGGACAACACATCATCAGTAGGTGGGTCATCATACTATGCACACATCCAATGGAGACGGTCACCAGAAGGGATATGGCACAGTCTCTTCCGTTTCCTTGGCGACCATTGCTTCCTGCAATGTTGATCTGTGTCAGAAGGCAGAAATTAGATTAGATTAGATTAATACTTGTTCCATAGATCATGAACACGACACTTCGTAATGATGTGGAATGTGTCAGGTTAATAAAAGATGTCTGTACAAGATACTACATTACACAAAATATTGCATGACACTAATGTTTAAGGGATTTTTTCCCTTTAATTTATATCCAAAAATTCAGCCAATGAGTAGTGGCTGTAGTCCGACACACAGCCAGATGACAGTAAAGCAGAGGTCGGTACAACTCTGTGATCAACAACTATGTGGTTGGGACAGATGTTTTGTGGCTACTCACAGCTATCGTCCATTGGTACTGCCTCTGGCGGCAGTGTAGGAGAGACAGGCAAAACGTTCATCGCGTTGTCAAGAGGAGCCAAAGCTGGTGGCGACTGAATAAGAGTGGATGCAGCAGGCAGCCCCACTGCGAACCAGTAACATAGTGGCCGCCACAGGGAGAGTGACGTCTCCAGTCAGCGTCTGAACCAGTCTACGTCAGAGACATTCTCAACCGACGTAACCTTGCTGGCCACAACTTGAACAAGTGCATGGCTGGACATCGTACATGACAACACCCTGCAGCTGGCAATTACCAAGTAGGCATGTGTTTCCTCAGTTCAGTTTTTACCTGATGGACATCACTGAGGCCCGGTATGTTTCGACCCTCTTCCACGTTTCAGCGACGTGATTGAGACCGTTTCCGTAAGATTTATAGGCGGGCACCACAACATCCGACGGAACCTCAAACGGGAATTCGAAAACCCTCAACGTTCGGAGCCCAACACCAGCGTTATCAACCACGGCAGCTTCCATATCGGAACTTGAGATCGGTATCTTGGCGCAGAACAGTACTTCATTCGGCAGCTTGTGTACACAGTGGTACTACGGATCGAAAAAAGAATTCCGAGAAGAGCTTGTGGCGGGAGACCCATTTCGTCCCGAATAAACCGTTCTTCCTCATACGCTTTTGGTCGTACAAGCCGCAACAGGGAGGTAAACAAACCGTGCTCGCTCGCAGACTGTCCACTACACCATGATGAGGTATTGATAGTTTCCATTTTTAACTATAACTTAGATCTCATGAAGGCTTTAACAGCCAATACGTCATTATGCGACTCTTAATTATAACAAATCATATCAAGAATGGCGTGGATTCCAGTATGGTCATTATGGTGTTTCTCAAGCACCCAGCATCGAATGTTAACGAAACGAAAGTCTGTAGCAGTTCCTGCGGTCTTCGATTAGTGTGTATGATGTCATGTTTGCAAAAAGTCTTTTGAACGATACGTACCTTGCATAACGTACCAATTACTCAAGGGAATGCTTCTGGCTTCCAAAGCAGTACAATGTCTGAAGAGCTATGACATTTTTGTCTCTTCTCAATTTCAAAAGAGGTCTTCAGCACTAGCATTATAACAAAAAAATAAAATCTCTGTTTTATTTGATAGTTAACTACGACTATATGCCATTGTCAGAATTAGTCACAAGTGAGTTCATGTTGTAGAGTGATAGTTCATTAAGAAAACTAACAATTATTCAAAGTACAGATTTCTGATTATTTACAGAGCAACGCTTTAAACCTGCTCTGACTGATATTTACTGCTAAAAATTCTACGCCTTTAGGATGTGTAATCTAATGTGTTACTGTTTCCCCCTACGCTAGAAATACAAACTGTATTTGTGGGAAGATTTGTCACATTCCTGTCCAGTGCCACCACAATTTAGAAGGCGTTGGCCGCCCTGTTATTATGTAGCATATGTGTTGGTGGGGTGGCGGTGAGGGCGGAGGAGTAGTGTTACGGAAAATTCGCGCTTGTGCCAGAAATGGAAAATCAGTGCAGCGAAAGAATGCTGAGCTGTCAGCATACGAAGAGCGTTAATGTGGTGATGTGCGTGCAATCACAAGCGAATGACATGAAGAGAGTACAAACTCCAAAGCGTTAAGACGCAAACACGTTTATCTGAATCCCCCTCTCCTGCCCTTGATCCTTGTATACTTGACAGGAGCAGTTTCTCTTCAGTCGTTTTCTGCTCGGGCGGTGACGCGCTTCACGCTCTAATCGCCAAGTGGTTGTATGTGTGTTCAAAGGACGTGTAAAACTTGTTTAACCAAATCGGACTGACGTAAGTCAACTCGCACGTAGCAGACGACTGACAGACAGCTGAAAAATTCCGTCCTAGTTGTCAAGAACGGTTTCCCAGAAATATGACTTCGTATAGTGGCCGCACCATGAAGTGCAACGAGGATCTCGAAAATGAGAGGAAGAAATGCACATTTGAACCACTTGAACTGACACACTTGCTTGACGGTGGCGAGGACAAGACGAAGGAGAGGAGAGACAGACGTGAGTAACCACTACTTCGGCGATTTTCATAGTCCTGATTGAAAAACATGTTAAATCCAGCACACACAGACTATAAAAATTTTTCAAGTCAAAAATGTGTTTAAAAGTAACGTAACCTTTCAGAGAGCATACTAAACCCAAAGTGTCAGTAGTATTTGGTAGACGCTTACTTCGTTTAAGAGAAGAGAAAGACAATGTAAGTGTAAAATAATCTGTCTGTTGAAATGGAGTGTAACAGTATTTTTTAATATCTGCCACAGTAGCATTGTTCATAGAATTTTCACAAAAAAATAAACACACATATCACAGGATTGTGGTGTAGTTAACATCATATTCCGTGCATCTGACAGCGCAAAGTAACGCTAAAGATGTTATTGAATGCAAACACACTGTGATCAGAGCTGTAAGTTTTCCATTCAGCCCACAAATATTTTTAGTATATTTTAGGGCTACTACACACAACGAGTAGTACCACTCTTGGAACACCAATTTTTTTCTGCTTTTGTGAATCATATCTCACCACAATTCTCTAAGAAGTTGCTAAAAATATCAACACATTTGAATCTAGTGTCGCTGTTTATTAATGACAAAAATCCCAAATGAAACGCAAAATCTCAGTTTATACATTTTATTTTCTATTTCATGCCAATCTACTTAATTTTCCCCTAATTCTGTTTCATCCATTTTAAAGGAAACAGAAAGTATAACTTGCAAATACTTGGGAAACAAATCATATATTTATTTATTTATTCACCCAGGCATCATCTTGCAGTGATGGCGGGTTTGGTGCCATAGTACAAAAAAGTATATAGCTCAAAAAACTGGCCACAGAATATATAAGCATACTTTATGAGAATAGGGGAGGTGATCAGCCATGGTCTTAATACCATTCCAGCATTTACTGGACATTATTTTGGAAAACCACAGAAATCCTAAAACAGAATTGCCAGACAAAGCAAACTCTTTCCTCTCAAATATGGAATCAACACCTTAACAACTGCTCTACCTCATTCAGTTGGTCCCTGTTGTACAATATTCTTAAATATAAACACAAGTTCTCTCTCTGTTATTTTGCACATATAGGGGGCTACCACTGTGACTTCAGAACCATGAGCTTGTTGCTATGTCCCTTGCACTAACTCCAGTCCATTTGGAAAGCTGATTTCACTTCCGTAAATGTTCTGTTATTCCCGATGCATATATTAATGTTCTTCCCTCAGTCCAACTGAAGAACTGAGTCAGCATATGCCCCCCTCCCCCCCTCTGAGGATTGAGATGTTGAATTCAGGAAAATAACAAGATATTACCATTATGGACTGCAGATTTTGGCACATGATGCAATGAGCTGTTGTAATTATCCCCTACCACTATTAACCAGCTCTGAATATTTATAGTGAAAGTTTTAGCTGTCTTTTTAAACAGATGTGTTTTAATACTGTAATTGTTTTAATCTCATTGGGCAATTTATTACACAATTTTATTCCCTCATAGAAAATGTTTTCTTGAGTTTTTTGTTTGTTTTTCCACGGTAAATTTAAATCCAAATTGGTTCTCCTTCCATGATTATTTGTAGAACTGTTAGTGAAGTACTTAGTAATGCTTCCCCTGATATGCTCAACAGATTGGTAGATGTATTCACTTGATGCATAGAGAATACCCAGTTTTTTTAACGGTTCTTGATAGTGAGTCTGATTGCTAATTCTAATGGTTATTCTTACAGTCCTTTCCTGCAGTTTAAAAACTGTGTCCATGTTTTGCACCTATGATCCCAAGAAAAGAATCCCATAACTAGGAATTGAGTGTATATAGGAATAGCATGTCACCCCAAGACATGGTGGTTGCAAACTAAATACAGAATCCTAATAGCAAAACATAGTGTGGACATTCTTTTTGCCAGAATATTAGTGTTTTCTTTCCACATTAACATCCCTAAAAGCTTCGTGTTTGTTACACAATCTATGAGTTTATCATCTATGCTTAATTCAACTGAATTGTGTTCCCTCTTTATGCTGAAGTGTGTACTATTCATTTTCCTTGTGTTAAGTCTTAATTTATTGCCTACTGGCCAACTGTAAACATCCATGAGAGTTTCATTTGCTTTCTCTAATATGAGTTTAGGTGTTTTATCAGTGAAAAAGATGTTACTGTCATGTGCAAAGAAACTTTTTTTCTCTGTGTCTTGCACTGTCTGAAAAGGCATTGACAAATATTAAGAGTAGAAGTGGGCCAAATACACTGTCGTGAGGAACAACTATGTCCAGAAGTTTCTTTTCTGTCAATTGGATTACTAAAAATTATTGTCAGCACCCTGATTTCCAGGTAAGACTGGAACACTTGGTTGCTATTCCATATTGTTGTTGAAATTGATAAAAGAAAGACAAGCACAAAGTTGAAGAAGATAAGTGTGTGTGTGTGTGTGTGTGTGTGTGTGTGAGTGAGAGAGAGAGAGAGAGAGAGAGAGAGAGAGAGAAAGTAGCTGAAGCTGACACAGCTAACTAGTCGTAACTATTCTTAACTGTTGATACAGCAAAAATAGCATAGATATTCTAATTAAATCTGAAATAGTGGGTAATACTGATGACGAAGGTAAGAAAATGTTCCTCCACTTCCTAGATCAGGATACTGCAGGCTGGACATCAAAAGTGAAACACTGTAACAGTCAGAGAATATACAACATTACGTCACATTAGTTGTATTGCATGGATTCCGTTGAGAGGGATTCTGGGGCATAGAATAAATTCAAAGATATACATTTTTATTTGAGGGAAATACGGAAGCGTCCGATCCCACCCGTCTGCTTTGACCCATGACGTCACAAATATGGCGGAAACAAAAACAAACATACACACTTTCCACAAGAAGCCTAATGACACTATCGGGACAAGCGCGGGAAATGGGGTGTTTTGGGTGGGGGGCAAACTAAATATAAACAAATTTAGACGCCTTGCGTAGTGACAACGTGTAAGTGAAGACAGCCATGCATGAATACCCACCCACCTCCCCAGGGGTCGTAACCCCTGCAACCCATAGAAGATAAAGATGCTTCAGTAGCTGATTAGTGTTTTTTGCCTTTAAAAAAAAAAATCTCACGGGATAGAACAACAGATCAGAAAGATAAATATAATAAACTAAAACAGAAATTCGAGGAAACAGATAATTAAAACAAGTAATAAGTGTTTTTAAATTAAAAAAAAAAAAAAATCGCACGAGATAGAACGAACAGACCAGAAAAGTAAATAAAATAAGATAAAACAGAACTGGAGACAGCCACACTCAAACCAAACTCCGCGCCGTCTTGACGTCACACACAACACCCTTACGTCACGGGTCAAAGCCGACGCGTGGGATCGAACGCTTCTGTCGACCCTATTTAAGTGCAATAAGGTGAAACAACTTAGCATTACAAAAGATTATTGTATTAATGCTATTTATGAAATAACATAAATAATTCATTTAAAGTGTTTCTCTGAAGATACTCTTCATGCAGTAGGAGTAGTTGCCAAATAAGAAGGTTATCAAATCATTCTTAAACTCCACTACATTATCTATGTGACATTTAACATGTTCTGGCAGATGTACTTCCTAAAGTGTGTATCAACAGGCCAAGTGCATTTTATCTTTGTATATCAGTTAATATAAACAGTCAATAACAAGCTCTCAAAAAACATTAAGCAATGGAAAATCCAGGATGGAATAATCACATTGTTATGAAAAGGATAGACTGCTACTCATTGTATAGAGATGTTGAACCACAGGCAGGCGCAACAGGACAACTCCTAAATGTCTGATATTGTGGCCAAAACATCTTCTTCTAATGTAGAAAAGACACACATGCTCACACAAACTTAACCCACACACACATGACCACTGTCTCGGGCCAATGAGGTTAGCCTCAGTGACCAGAGTGGTCTGGTGTGTGAGAGTTGCACTTGTGTGAATGTGATCTATAGTGAGGAGACTGTCCAGGATTTAGAACATTTCAGAAGTACAAGAATACACAATAAATATTTACAATGAAAAACAAACTTGGAATAATTGTCATGGATGTGGAATGAGTGCAAAAAATTTTAAACACATTTTCATTTATGAGGTAATAAACACTGAATAGAAAAATCACTTCACAACACTTACTTACAATGATCACATTACTGCATTGACTTTGTACAGAAGTCATGTTGTTGTGGTCTTCAGTCCAGAGACTAGTTTGATGCAGCTGTCCCTGCTACTCTACCCTGTGCAAGCTTCTTCATCTCTGAGTAACTACTGTAACCTACATCCTTCTGAATCTGCTAAGTGTATTCACCTCTTGATCTCCCTCTATGATTTTCACCCTTCACGCTGCCCTCCAATACTAAATTGGCGATCCCTTGATGCCTCAGAACATGTCATACCAACCGATCCATTCTTTAAGTCAAGTTGTGGCAAAAATTTCTCTTCTCCCCAATTCTGTTCAGTACCTACCCATTAGTTTCATGATCTATCCATCTAATCTTCAGCATTCTTCTGTAGCACCACATTTCTAAAGCTTCTATTCTCTTCTTGTCTAAACTATTTGTCATCCATGTTTCACTTCCATACGTTGGTTCATTACGTACAAATGCTTTCAAAAAAGACCTCCCTGACACTTAAATCTATATTCGATATCAACAAATATCTCATCTTCAGAAACGATTTCCTTGCCAGTGCCAGTCTACATTTTATATCATCTCTACTTCGACCATCAGTTATGTTGCTCCCCAAATAGCAAAACTCATCTATTATGTTAAGTGTCTCATTTCGTAATCTAATTCGACTACAATCCATTATCCTCATTTTGCTTTTGTTGGTGTTCATCTTATATCTTCCTGTAAAGACAGTGTCCATTCCGTTCACTTGCCCTTCCAGGTCCTTTGCTGTCTCTGACAGAATTAAAATGTCGTCAGCAAACCTCAAAGTTTTTATTTCTTGTCCATTCCTACTCAAAAATTTTCTTTTGTTTCCTTTATTGCGTGATCAATATACAGATTGAATACCAGTGGGGATAGGCTACTACCCTGTCCAACCATTGCTTCCCTTTCATGCCGCTCGACTCTTATAACTACCGTCTGGTTTCTAAGCAAATTGTAAATAGCTTTTCACTCCCTGTATTTCTTTCTCTAAGTCTACAATTGCTAGAAATGTAGGTTTGCCTTTCCTTAATCTATCTTCCAAGATAAGTTGTAGGGTCAGTGTTGCCTTTCGTGTTCTAACATTTCTATGGAATCCGAACTTATCTTATCTGAGGTTGGCTTCTACCAGCTTTTCCATTTGTCTGTAAAGAATTTGTGTTAATATTTTGCAGCCATGACTTATTAAACTGTTGGTTCAGTAATTTTCAGACCTGTCAACAGCTGCTCTCTTTGGGATTGGAATTATTATATTCTTCTTGTAGTCTGAGGGTATTTCACCTGTCTCATACATCTTGCTCACCAGATGGTAGAGTATTGTCATGGTTAGCTCTCCCAAGGCTATCAAAAGTTCTAATGGAATGTTGTCTACTCTTGGGGCCTTTTTTCGACTTAGGTCTTAAAAGTGCTCTGTCAAATTCTGCACGCAGTATCATATCTCTCATTTCATCTTCATTTACTTCCTCTTCCATTTCCATAATATTGCGCTCAAGTACATCGCCCTTGAATAGACCTTCTGTATACTCCTTCCACCTTTCCGCTTTCCCTTCTTTGCTTAAAACTGATTTTCCATCTGAGCTCTTGATATTCGTACAAGTGGTTCTCTTTTCTCAAAAGGTCTCTTTAATTTTCCTGTGGACAGTATCTATCTTGCCCCCTAGTGATATATTCCTCTACATCCTTACATTTGTCCTCCAACCATCCCTACTTAGCCATTTTGCACTTGCAGTCGATCTCATTTTTGAGACATTTGTATTCCTTTTCACCTGCTTCATTTACTGCATTTTTAAATTTTCTCCTTTCATCAATTAAATTCATTATCTGTTCTGTTACCCAAGGATTTCTACTAGCCCTCATCTTTTTACCTACTTGATCCTCTGCTGTCTTTAGTATTTCATCTCCAAAGCTACCCATTCTTCTTATACTGTATTCCTTTCCCCTGTTCTTGTCAACCATTGCCTGATGCTTTCACTGAAGCTCTCAGCAATCTCTGACTCTTCCTACTATCCAGGTCCCACCCCCTTAATTTCCTATCTTTATTGAATTTATTCAGTTTTAATCTAAAGGCCATAACCTATAAATTGTGATCAGAGGCCACACCTGGCCCTGGAAATGTCGTACAGTTTAAAGTCTGGTTCCTAAATCTCTGTCTAACTATTATATAATCAGTCTCAAATCTTGCAGTGTCTCCAGGTCTCTTCCACATATACAATCTTCTTTTATGATTCTTAAACCAAGTGTTAGTGATGATTAAATTATGCTCTGTGCAATATTCTACCAGGCGGCTTCCTCTTTCATTGCTTACACCCTTTCCACATTCACCTACTACTTTTCCTTCTCTTCTTTTTCCTACTATCTAATTCCAAACCCCCGTGACTATTAAATTTTTGCCCCCCTTCAGTATCTGAATAATTTCTTTTATCGCATCATACATTTCTTCAATCTCTTCATCATGTGCGGAGCTAGTTGGCAAATAAACTTGTACTACTGTGGATGGCGTGGGCTTTGTGCATATCTTGGCTACAATAATGCGTTCACTATGCTGTTTGTAATAGCTTACCCGCGCTCCTATTTTTTTATTCATTATTAAACCTACTCCTGCATTACCCCTATTTGACAAGAAGTCTTGTTCCCCCTGTCATCAAACTTCACTAATTCCCACTGTATCTAAAATTAACCTATCCATTTCTCTTTTTAAATTTTCTAACCTACTTGCCCTTTAAGGGGATTATAGAACGCCAGTTTTCTTTCTCCTTATAACGATGTCCTCCTGAGTAGTGCTTGCCTGGAGATCCAAATACAGGAATATTTTATCCAAAAGGAAACCATCATTATTAAGCTGCACGCCCTCGGGAAAAATTACTGCTGTAGTTTCCCTTTGCTTTCAGCCGTTCGCAGTACCACAACAGCAAGGCCCTTTTGGTTAGTGTTACAAGGCCAGATCAGTCAATCATCCAGACTGTTGCCCCTGCAACTACTGAAACAGCTACTGCCCATCTTCAGGAACCACACATTTCTCTGGCCTCTCGACAAATACCCCTCCATTGTGGTTGCACCTATGGTATGACTATCTGTACCGCTGAGGCATAAAAGTCTCCCCACCACTGGCAACGTCCATGGTTAATGGGGGTAGGAAAGAAGTCATATTGAGCTAATATTCACATTATTTTATATCGTTGGTAAAACACATGCTCGCACACACACACACACACACACACACACACACACACACACACACACACACACACACACACACACACACCCCAGTCGTTTGCACATTTATCAATGGAGTAGGAGGAGTTGGTCACCGTTAAATCCTTTAGATTCCTTGTAAACTAAATTTGATTGTTAGTTAAACGTTTTGTGGCTGCTGGCAAGTTGTTGAATGTGTGTGTGTTGCTGAATAATGGACTCCTTTCTGGATCAAAGTTAGTGACTTTAAATCTTTGTGACGATTATTCTTCTTTCTATTAATGATTCCATGAATTGAGCTGTTGGTTTTAAAAAGAGATATATATTTAATTATAAATTCCATTAAGGAATAAATATTTTTGGAAATGGTAGTTAATATTTTTAGTTCCATAAACAGGTTTTCCAGAGTGTTTTTGAGTTCACACCACAAATAATTCTTATTGCACATTTTGTACCCAGAAAACTATAGCTTGGCTTAATGAAGTTACTCCAAAAAATAATACCATGCGATATTATGCAATGAAAGTAAGCATAGTATGTCAGGCTTTTCATTTTTATATCCCTATGTCTGACAACACTCACACTGCGAATATACAGATTTGTTTAGGTGCTTCTGCAGTTCTGTGGTGTGCTCCTCCCAGTTGAATTTATCATGCTGTAATCCCAAGGATTTAACAGACTCCACTTCTGTTTGTCGTCATATTTTAAGCATATACTGGTGGGAAACCTCTTACAAGTTCTGAATTGCATTAGTGACAAAGAATTGGGTTAGGGACCATTTATTAATGTTGATGAAAATTTCATTAACTTATCTTTCTAAGATAACACTTGATTTGCTATTTATTGCAATGATTGTATCATCTGCAAACAAAACAAACTTGGCATCCGCAGATGTTACTGATGAAAGATCTTTGATATACACAAGAAAAAGAAAGGGCCCTAAGACAGAGCCTTGTGGGACACAACATGTAATTAGTTCCTAGTTGGATGATGCCTGACAGCTTCATTCACGTCTCTTTCCTAATGACACCCTTCGTTTTCTACCAGAGATATAGCTATTAAGCTATTTTGCAGCATTTCCTGTTACACAACAATATTCTAAGTTACTTAAAAGGATACTGTGATTTACACTGTCAGATGCCTTTGACACATTGCAAAATGCACCAGTAGCTTGTAATTTATTGTCTAATGAATTAAGTATATTTACACTGTATTTGTAGATAGCAAACTCAAAATCAGAACACTTTAGAAATCCTTCTCATCCCCTCTGGTAAGTCGTCACTGACCTACTGTTCTGGGTGGCTGGCCAAGCTGACTAGTGCAGCTAGAGATAGCAGTCCTGTGTGTGTCAGGTGCGCCTGCTCATGTGAATATGTGTGTGTGTGTGTGTGTGTGTGTGTGTGTGTGTGTGTGTGTGTGTGTGTGTGTGTGTGTGTGTGTTTCGTTTCTGAAGAAGGCTTTGGCCGAAAGCTCAGTGTATAACAGTTTTTTCACTGTGCCTGTCTGAAACTCAGCATGTCGTATTTACAGTGAGTAGCAGTCTATACTTTTCATAACTGTTGATATTCCAATCTGGACCTTTCACTTTTATCAGAATAATTGAGGCTGTTGAAGAAGGAGTGACTAGTTGTGGTGCAATGAACCCTCCACCATGCACCATACTGTGACTTGTGGAGTGTGTATGTAGATGTAGATCCAGTTTGATACATAAGCATTATCAGGAAGGCTTGTAAGGAAAGGCAAATACTGCACATTAGTTACAGAGGAACTCATAAATATGCAGATAAACAAAAGCTAAGAGAAGGATGCTTCACTGCCCTCCAGCATTTCAGGAAGCCTTCAGTAACTAACAAACCACGGTAATGTCATGAGACATCTCTAAAGCCCAGAATGAGATTTTCACTCTGCAATGGAGTGTGCGCTGATATGAAACTTCCTGGCAGATCGAAACTGTGTGCCGGACCGAGACTTGAACTCGGGACCTTTGCCTTTTGTGGGCAAGTGTTCTACCATCTGAGCTACCCAAGCATGACTCACGCCCCATCCTCACAGCTTTATGCCTGCCAGTACCTCGTCTCTTACCTTCCAAACTTTACAGAAGCTCTCCTGCGAACCTTGCAGAACTAGCACTCCTGAAAGAAATGAGAGCTTCTGTAAAGTTTGGAAGGTAGGAGACGAGGCACTGGTAGACGTAAAGCTGTGAGGATGTGGCATGAGTCATGCTTGGGTAGCCCAGATGGTAGAGCACTTGCCCGCGAAAGTCAAAGGTCCTGAGTTTGAGTCTCAGTCCGGCACACAGTTTTGATCTGCCAGGAAGTTTCATCTCTAAAGCCCTTAGTCGTATTCTAAAACTACTAGTGGCTAGGTTTTGTATTTGTTTCAGTCTGCGGGCCCCGACAAAACTAATGTTCCTGTGCTGCACTGTGAAAGGCAGTGTAAAGACAGCTTAATTGTTGTCACTGGAGCACACTGACCACATTGAAACTGCCGGTCAGGTGCCTTAGCATCGCGCAGTTAGCTTGTAGAGTCGCGTGCTATTGTTGTATTGAAAAACGGCAGTAAGATACTGCCACATGAGGATGCAGGATGTCAGTGATACACTGTTGGCCGTCAGAGTTCCCTCAATCACTGCTGCCTGTGCTCTGAAGTCCTATCTGATACTTCCAAATACAATGATGCCAGGAGTAGCCCTGCTGCTGTGTCTCTACAGATTATTGGAAAAAATGGGACCTCCCACCAGGTCACCAACATACTCACTGATGATGATCATCCAGGGGTAGTGCAGAACACAATACAATGCCACTGATCAGCAGTCCACAGTTCCTGGTCAGAGCTCTACACCAAACACAGCTGTTTGTGTTGTGATGTTAATGGCAGCCTACTCATGAGACAGTAAGGCAGTAACTCTCTAGTCTGGCTTCTGCTAGCCTCTGATCGAGGCTGCAGCATGTCACAGAGTGTTGCAGGGAGTTCACTTGTTCTTGGATAGCAGGTGTTGACATTAAGGGGTTCCAATTTGCTCGGTGCACAGTACCATGATCCCCCCCCCCCCCCCCTGTTTTCGCCAGATATGGTTGGTTGGAATCTTGACGACAGTACGCCTGCACTCGCATTCACATGCAGTGAATGCCCCAAAAATCTTGAGATTACACAAATCAACCAGCTAACCAGATGTAGATCTGTGATGATGCACCTTTCAAACACTGTCTGGTAATGAAGTCACACTGTCTCACATGAAATCGTGGTATCTCTGTGTTCTTCAAAGTGATCACTCAACATCTGACACTGTTTATGCCCCTCATATACTCTTCTAGGCTTGGTAGCAACACTAAACACAAACAATACTAATGGAGTCTGGAGGCCATTCTACCCGTCACAGAGACCTGCAACTTCAATGACTTTTGTATCTGCCAATGGTGTTTGTATACAAAGTTGTGTTGAGATCTGACCGTGTCTTCTGGGTGTTTCACTTATTTTGTAAGGAATTGTATATCACAATTAACTTTTATTCTTTCCTCTTATAGTTGTTGATGTACCTGTAAATTTTACAGCCTCTTTAAATAAACAAGTGGATTATGCAAATGTTGATGTAAGTTAGAACTGGAGTGTCACTCAGACTGTTACTCAGTCACCACTCTTTAAAATGCTTCCCACTGCAGGAGTGTATACACGTTTTGTGTACCTGCAGAAAAATGTGCATTGCAGGAATTTATTGCATCTCATGTATTGGTGTAGCCTACTGAAAGTGTTAAGATTCTGGAGCACCAAACACTTTATTGATGGCTGTATATGAAAACTAGCTGACAAACTGGGCATTACCCGTGTATTCATTTTGCCAATTTTCAATCGAAAATGAAAACAAGAAATGAACTATGCTTTTAGTGTAATATAAAAAAAATTCATTTCCAGGTATTTGTGAAAATACATTTGAAATAATAAAATAATTGTACAGAGAAATATGCATAATGTCTTCATGTGTCTGCAATGTGATTTCGTAAACATCTCTACGCATTGCCTTTTCGTAGCTCTATAGACAGCTGTTTCCCTTGCATACAGCCATTTGTGCTTCGTAGTTGAAAGCTGTCAAGAGCACCACCAGCTGTCGGGGATTTTCTTAAGTTGATTCAACAGTAGCAGTGTCTTAGTGGCAAAGAAAAAAATGTATTAAAATGTCCTGCGTGATGTAGCAATTTTTCACTCATCTCATTGTTTATGATGTCATACCTCCTGAAAACTATGATGGGTAGATGGTTCGTACCCTAACAGTGATTATTGCGTCACAGTAAGGGACATGTGCACCAAGTTTGGTTTAAATTCGTCCTGTGGTTTAGGAGGAGATGAGGAAAACACACACACACACACACACACATTTTTAATAATATTCTGTCATATCTGGATGTGCATTAAGCAATCATAAACATGTCATTTTTTACTCAAGTCAACAGTTGGCAAATATATTTATTTAGAGTGGCATTGGAATCCATAGGCACATAAATAACCTCTTAAGAGGCATGGAGAAAACTTAAAAACAAATGTTGCAGGTATGCCACTGATATAAAATTATGAAACATAACTGCTTGCCAGTACTTAAGCCTACCTACACTACTGCCAGTAGGTGTATATACGAGGGACTGTAAAAAATGGTCTTTACTTTTCATTCTGCAACACGAAAAAGGGTGTCTGGCATGTACCTTACTTTTCATCCTAGTCTCGGTCCTTTTCAATGCACTTGGACCAGCGATCCAGAAACTTGCATGTTCAAAGAAGGTTTTCAGTTGATTGCAAAACCACTTTTGCACTGCTTTCTGCACCTGCACATCTGAGGAAAATCAGTGATCTTACAAAGCATTCTTGAGAAGCCCAAACATATTAAAGTTGGAGAGAGCAAGATCTTTGAATGTAGGGAGGGTGTTCCAGCAGTTCAAAATACAGTTTCTTGATGGCATCAGCGGTGTGGTGAGCTGTGTACTGGTGGATGTTGACATCCAACAGTAGCACATTCTTGACAACAGACTGTATCATCTGGTGAGAATTGATAGCTTTAGCTTATTTTCCAACAATTCACTGTAAGACATTTTGCTGATGGTTGTTCCCTTTGTCATGGCCTCTCCTAGTTTAGATCCATTAGCAATGCAAAAAATTGCATGCATAGCCTTTCCTGCTGATTGCAGAGTCTTCAGTTTTTTCGTATTTGGTGATACAGCGTGTTTCTACACCATACTTTGATGTTTTGACTCTGGCTTATAGTGGTAAACTCACATTTCATCAAAAGTGAATCACCTTCGCTGTTGAAACAGTTGGGTAAGAATAGGAATGTCAACATATTGCGCCTTGAGTTCTTAAGTAAGCTGTCTTGATACCCACTGTGCTTAAATGCTGTGGTTCAGTATCAGTTATAGGTGATTTGATAGGCAGAACCATGACCTACATTTGAAGAAGATGCTGCCGTGTCAATAGTAACCTGACTATCTGCTAAACCCATCTCCTGAACTCGTTGAGTCTTTCAGGCCACGGTGAACGTTGATGGGCATCCTGCTCCCTCTTCATGTGTCACACTAGTCTAGCAACTTTCAGACATCTCAATCAGCAAATAAACACTGCCATGATATAGTACAGTCCCTGTATTGTGCTGAAAGTCTATGAAGAATTTCAGCTCCTTTCACACCATGCAACCAAAGATCATCACACATCTTTGGTGCAAACTAGTAGTAGAGCGGACATGTTAATGGTGTAACTAAGAGAATGCAGTTAATGTGTTTGGCATTGAAAGTCACATGCATGACTGCAGTGGTACAACTGTACGCATGCATGCGCAGAAGGTAGTGCGAGAAATTTAACGGTATCTTATGATGAAAGTATAGCTAATTTATTGACTATCCTGCGTAAAAGTACAAGATGCTCCACTAGCTTTCAGAACTATTCTCTGTATGGGGAAGGAGGATTAGGTTGGCGAGGTTAATAAGGAAGGGTAGGTCTCAAGGATGAGAGGAACGAGTCTACCCTCATCTTACAACAGGTCGGACAGCATGCTTGAGACAGATGCTGATGCCTAGCCGCCTCCACAAATATCTATGATGAAAATCAGGCATCAGATGAATCCTGACATGCAGTGAAGAGACCCCAATGCCATTAACATGAATTCCATTTTAAGGATTAACTTGTCCATCTTCTTTGTGGACTATGATACTGCAGCATTTGTACTGCTGTTCATAATGAGGAACTAGATTGATCAGTTATTTATTGTCCGAATTGACACAGAGCTACCAGTTGCACTCCTGTTCTGTTGCAGTCTCGTCATTGTGCCCACAAGCTCTAATTTGTCTGTAGTGATTGTCACCTGGTACTGTTGATCTCACACAACCACTATGAGGCAGAACTTCGCATGCTGACAGCCCTTCTTGCAGTAACATATCAGTACAACCACGGTTGAGCATGAAGTTACTCTGCGATGCGTGTTTATAGACATAGTGTGGCCTACTGAAATGTGCTGAAAATTTGTACACATCGTGTACTTTTATGCCGGTGGCTGTATGCAGCTATTTTCTGTAGTCAAAAGAATACTGAGAAAAGATTTTAGACTAGTCGTGAAGGTGGTCAAAAATCTTTGCTAAGAATTTTATGTCTGAATGACTCTGTGATTGGGGGAATTAGTTCTGTAGGCCAGCAAGAAATTCATTAACAACTTGATTTCATCCATGATGATTCAGAATTTTGACTCCATGAAAGTTTTTGCTGGAAGAAAGTTTCTCGTGTCAGTGTCTTTGGATAAAATATTCTCTGTCTTGTCACACCTGATTTGGGTGTGAGCGTGACCTTTCAATGGCTTCCCCGTTCCTGTCGTAAGAGTCGACTAGAAGGAGTCTCACACTTTCCGGTCCTATAAGTTCAAGTCCCATTTTATGGTTTGACGTGCCACTTCCCAAATTCTACAGAAGTGCGGGCCATATGGGGAAGGACACCTTACGAGGTACATGAGTTATTCATAGTGTCCTTAGATTTGACCTCCTGAACCTCTTGTCACCTGCAATTCAACTATTTGGGCAAGGACACTTTCCTGGGTATGTCATCTTCTTCCATTGTCTCCTGTCCTCTTTCGCCCCCATGACAGTATTGGATTTCTCTGCACCAAATATCTAACACAGTAGCCAGTCCATTGTGCTGGGGCCATCATATACCCATTTAGTGGTAGCCCCCTGACAACACAGGAATTGCACTGCTGATGCCTGAGCTGTAAACTCCCCATGTATGCCAAGGAGTAGATGCCTGTCTTCCTGGGGCACCAGGACTCCCTGCAACGGCCATCATGCCAGGTGGCCTTTGCTGTGGCTGGGTGGCACCCGTGGGGAGAGCCCGTTATCAGAGTGCGTGGCATCAGGGCGGATGACCCGCAATGAAGTGGACTAAGTCATCTCGTGCTGGTGTCTGTACGGCGCCAGCAGAGTCTAAGAAGGGCAAGATTGAGTACAATGCTGACAGATATGATCTAAATCACTTCCCTCTTGCACTACAAGATGGGAGAAACTTAGGGCTACAGAAAGAAGAGAGCCATATTCGCCTTCGTATTTAGTCTGCAGCAGAATGGATGGGGACTCCTTTCTAACTATGAAGCCTCAATTTTTTGTTGAACATCTTGAGGATAAGTTTAGGGAAGTGACAGCGCTGTCCAAGATGAGAAGTGGTGCAGTCTTGATTCAGACAGTATCCCCAGCCGAGTTCCAGGTGTTACTTGCTTGTGACCAGCTGGGTGATATTCCTGTTTCCGTCACTCCCCATAAAAGCCTCAACATGATTGAGGGGATTATTTTCCATAGCGACCTCCTCTTGCAGTCTGACGACGAGTTCCACGCCAGTCTAGAATGGAGGGGTGTTCATTTCATCCGGTGCATTTACAGATGACCCAAAGACAACAGGGTTGCTACCAATGCCTTCATCTTGGCCTTTGAGGGTGATTCATTGCCTGAAAAGGTCAAGGTGATGGTTTATTGCTGTGACATTAAAGCATACGTCCCTCCCCCTATGCGATGCTTTAAGTGCTGGAAATTCAGGCACATGTCTTCCCGCTGCACTTCCAGCACCACATGTCGAGACTGTGGACGTTCACCGCATCCAGATACTCACTGTGCGTCTCCTCCCACTTGTATCAACTGTAGAGAGCAGCACTCCCCCCGCTTGCCAAACTGCACAGTACCCATTTTTGGAGCAAGCCCCCCCCCCCCCCCCCCCAAACGCAGGGGACATCGGTCCCCTCCACCCAGCCAGAGAAGCAACAGCCTCCTCTGGCTACTCTCATGCAGAAGGGGTCCCTTGGGACCCTCTCTCCGAAGGTATCCACTAATGCCACAACACACACGCGCCAGTGGCTAAAGGAGCCAAAAGCTGCTGGACGAAGAGCTTCACGGTCTTCCTCTGTACCTGAAGCTACTTTAGAAAGTCCTCCCAGCAAGCCCCTAAGGAGAAGCGAGAGGGCAAGCAAACAAAGAAGTGTGCTAAGAAAAAGGACCCTCTGGTGGCCCCAACACCACCAGTCCCTAGCAGTTCTGCACCTGCAGATGAGGTGGAGATCTCAGCGTCCCCTGAGGACCTGGATCTCACTGATGCCTCATCCACAAAAGGAATGGATACAAGTACTCAATTGGTGGCAGCAGGTGATCCTGAGGCATAACCTGCCTCCTTGCATGCTTCATGCCTTCCCAACCCCTTGATAACGCCATCCTCCAGTGGAATTGCTGCAGTTTTTTTCCACCGCCTGGCTGAGCTACGGCAACAGTTAAGCTTTCTGCATAGCCCTCCAGGAAACACTATAATAAGTGTCAGGTGGAGTTTGTGTCTATGTCCTGAACTCAGTATGCACTGAACATGTGCCGCTTCAAACCCCTCTTTGAAGCTGTGGCTGTCAGGAAAGGACGACAGAGGAAATAACTGTCTGCAAATTATATCTTCCTCCAGATGGTGCACCGCCCCTGAACACATTGGCTGCACTGATTCATCAACTCCCTAAACCTTTCCCACTTTTGGGAGATTATAACGCCCATAACCCTTTGTAGGGTGGCACTGTGCTTACTGCCTGAGGTAGAGATGTCGAAACTTTCCTGTCTCAACTTGACCTCTGCCTCTTAAATACTGGGGCCCCCACACATTTAATTGTGGCTCATGGCACCCCATCGGTCCACTGGAGAGCTCACAATGACTTGTGTGGTAGTGAGCACTTTCCCATCTTTCTGTCACTCCCCTAGCACCATACCCCAGACATCTACAAAGATGGGCTTTAAACAAGGCAGACCGGGAAGCTTTCACCTCTGCTGTCACCCTTGAATCTCCCCCACACGGTACCATCAATGTGGTAGTTGAGCAGGTCCTAGAACGATCGTTTCTGTGGCGGAAAACATGATCCCTTGTTCTTTAGGGTGTCCCCAGCGAAAGTCAGTACTTTGGTAGCTGCTGAGGCCATTATAGAGCGTTGGTGAGCTCTACAGCAACATAAGCGGCACCCCTTCCTAGAGCACCTAATAGCTTTTAAATGGCTCCATGCCCGTGTTCGCCAACTTATAAAAAGACAGAAACAGGTATGTTGGGAGAGGTACGTCTCGACCATTGGGTGCCATGTGTCACCTTCCCTAGTCTGGACAAAGATCAGACATGTTTGTGGTGTGCGTACCAGACCCTGACAGGTGTTACTGGCGTTTACGTCAATGGTGTGTTATCTACTGAAAAGCTATTGCCGAGCAGTTTGCTGAACACTGTGCTCGAGCCTCCGCCTCAAAGAATTATCCCCCAGCAATTCGCACCCTCAAACGGCAGATGGAAAGGAAATCCCTCTCACTGAACACAGTGAACCCTATACTGCTCCATTTACAGAGTGGGAGCCCCTCACCATCCTTGCACATTGCCCCGACACAGCACCTGGATCAAATTGGATCCACAATCAGATGATAAAACATCTCTTGTCTGACTACAAGTGACGTATCTTTGTCATCTTCAACTGGATCTGGTGTGATGGCATCTTTCCATTGTAATGACAGGAGAACACAATCAATACAGTGCTCAAATCCAGTAAAAACCTGCTTGATGTGGATAGCTATTGACCCATCAGCCTCACCAATGTTCTGTGTAAGCTGTTAGAACGTATGGTAAGTTGGTGGTTGTGTTGGGTCCTGGAGTCATGTGGCCTACTGGCTCCATGCCAGGGCAGTTTCCGCCAGGGTTGCTCTACCATTGACAATCTAGTTTTCCTCGAGTCTGCCATCCGAATGGTCTTTTTCCAGACTCCAACACCTGGTTGCCGTCTTTTCTGATTTACAAAAAGCTTAGGACACAACCTGGCGACATCATATCCTTGCCATATTATATGAGTGGGGTCTCTGGGGCCCGCTCCCAATTTTTATCCAAAATTTCCTGTCGCTTTGTACTTTTCTGTGTCCAAGTCAGTGCATCCCATAGTTCCCCCCATATAAAGGAGAATGGGGTCCCGCATGGCTCTGTACTGAGAGTTTCTCTGTTTTTAGTGGTCATTAATGGTCTAGCAGCAGCTGTCAGCCCATTGGTCCACTTTCTCTGTATGCAGACGACTTCTGCATTTCGTACTGCTCCTCCAGTACTGGTGTTGCTGAGCATAGCCTACAGGAAGCCATCCATAAGGTGCAGTCATGGGTTCTAGCCCACGGCTTCCAGTTTTCAGCCGCAAAGTCATGCACTTCGGTCGGCGTCGTACCATTCATCTGGAACCAGGACTTTACCTTAACGATGATCCGCTCACTGTAGTGGAGACTTATCGATTCTTAGAACTGGTTTTCGATGCCCGATTGACGTGGCTTCCTCATCTTCATCAGCTGAAGCGGAAGTGCTGGCAGCACCTCAATGCCCTCCGCTGCCTGAGCAGCACCAACTGGGGTGCAGATCGCTCTACAGTGCTGGAGCCCTTGTTCGATCCGGCCTTGACTATGGGAGTCTGGTTTATGGTTCGGTGGCACCCTCAGCATTGCATTTACTCGACCCAGTGTACCACTATGGCATTCAACTGGCAACAGGAGCTTTTAGGACGAGTCTGGTGACCAGCATCCTGGTGGAGGCCGGAGTCCCTTCATTGAAGGTTAGGTGTGCACAACTGCTCGCCAGTTACATTACACACATTCATAGTTCCCATGAGCATCCGAATTACTGTCTCCTTTTCCCATCCACGGTGGTTCATCTCCCACATCGGAGGCCCAGGTTAGGGCTTAAGATTGCGGTTCGCGTCCAATCTCTTCTGTCGGAAGTGGAGTCTTTGCCTTTACCACCTATACTCTAGGTCCATTCATGTACACCTACATGGTGTACACCTAGGCCGAAGCTTCACCTAGACCTTTCACATGGTCCTAAGGACTCGGTTAACCCCGCAGCTCTCTGCTGTCATTTCCTCTCGATTCTTGACATGTACAGGGACCATGAAATGGTTTACACTGACGGTTCGATGGCTGATGGTCACATTGGCTTCATGTTTGTTCATGGAGTACATATTGAACAGCACTCCTTGCCAGATGGCTGCAGTGTTTTCACTGCAGAGCTGACGGCCATTTCTCATGCTCTTGAGCACGTCCGCGCATGCCCTGGTGAGTCATTTCTTCTGTGTACTGACTCCTTGAGCAGCCTACAAGCTATCGACCAGTGCTACTCCCGCCATCCTTTGGTAGCGACCATCCAAGAGTCCATCTATGCCCTGGAATGGTCCAGTCGTTCCATGTTTGTGTGGGCCCCAGGCCACGTTGGAATCCCAGGAAATGAACTAGCTGACAGGCTGGTCAAACAGGCTGCACGGAAACCACTGCTGGAGATCGGCATCCCTGTAACTGACCTGTGATCATTGTTACGCCGCAAGGTTTTTCAGATTTGGGAGACGGAATGGCATAATCTCAGTACACACAACAAACTGCGTGCCTATAAGGAGACTACAAATGTGTGGAAGACCTCCATGCAGGTCTCTCGCAGGGAATCTGTGGTTCTCTGCAGGCTCCGCATTGGCCATACATGGCTAATGCATGGTTACCTTCTCCATTGTGAGGACCCACATCGGTGTCACTGTGGCTTACATATGACTGTTGTCCACATCTTTGCTGGACTGCCCACTTTTAGCCACTCTGCAGCAGACTTTTAACCTTCCCAGCACCCTAACTTCGGTGTTGGGCGACAATGCCTCAACAGAAGATTTAGTTTTACGTTTTATTCCTGAGGGCAGTTTTTATTGTACCATCTAAGGATGGATATTTAGCCTTCTCTCTGAGGTTGCCACTCTCCCTCCATTTTAACTCTGTTGCACTTTCTTTGCATTTGTTTGTCTTGGTGGTCGTCTTTTTCTCTACATGTGTTCATCTTGCCTTGTCTTTTTGGGGTGGACATTTTAATGGTTGCAGAGTGGCTGGCTCATCCTCTTTTATTATTGTGATCAGCTAGCCCAGACCATCTGCTCTATGGTTTTAATACCTTCTTCTGCTTTTCCTTGTGGTGTATGTTTTCCCTGTTTTTTGTTCATTCCATTCGTTTTCTTTTTAGGTGTGGTGTTGGATGTTTTTGTACCTTGAACCTTGGTTGTGTCAGGAAAAAGGAACTGATGACCCTGTAGTTTGGTCTCTTTATACCCCAAACCAACCAACCAATCAATGGCTTCCCCAACAGTCACCATCAGGAGCAACTGACTGGTGAAGCTGCTAATGTGGAGGCCTTGTGTAACTAATAGTGGGAATTAAAATCTTGAACTCTTAGGAAACAGAGAATACTTTATACACAGTTTCTTCCTGCTAAAATGGAAAGGTTTTCAACGAAATGCAACTTACCCATTTAAAACATTTTGTAGGCTTTGTGAAATATATCTGGCACTTTGGTTAGAAGTCTGCTCCAAGTGCTGATATTGAAAGTGCTACTGCTTTCTTGGCATGTAAGGAGATCAAAGACTTAGTTGTGAATATGATTAACGTAGTGTGTCAGAATGAATCACATTTCCTATGCCCAGTTTGCAATCCATTTCTGTAACTTTT
The DNA here is from genome assembly GCF_021461385.2 of Schistocerca piceifrons. Classification (NCBI taxonomy): domain Eukaryota; kingdom Metazoa; phylum Arthropoda; class Insecta; order Orthoptera; family Acrididae; genus Schistocerca; species Schistocerca piceifrons. The sequence goes on along the minus strand of NC_060138.1, from coordinate 1,134,083,924 downwards.
TATAGACTAAAAGCAACAAAGCTGCTGAAATGAAGTTGTCAGGAAGAGAATGGATGCAGATGTAAACTCAGTGTACCGGAAAAACTGCACGAGTCAAGATTAAGATGGTATGATAATGCGAAACAGATGGAAGGAAACAGGAAAGCGAAGAAATTCCTTGAAATGATTATAAATCGGAAAAGACATTTCAAACAGCCAAGAATCGACTTAGTGAAGAAGGACATTGTGACAAAAGTGGTCTCCTTTGGGATGGGGTTCACGAGGAAGAGCTGTAGAACAATAAAAAAGGTGTAAAAGGCTATTCATCTGCACCCAGGGAACTGGAGCTGTGACATGATGATGATGATGACAATGACGACGAAAAGCATCTATCTATGGATATAATCATTTCACTTGAACTACAAAACCCAGTTTTGTGTATGTCATACAACTTGTGCTATACCTCCAGTGAAGGGAGGAGGGCTTAAACAGTGAAAAATCTGCCATCATCTGGAAGCTCAGCTTAAAAAACCACTACGCTTTACTAGACAGAGCTAGAAACATATATATAATCTGAAACTGGTAAAACATGTTTTTCAGTAAAAACTGGAAACACACATATTTATTATTAAAACATTTTACAAGATATTGCCAGGAAATATCGAGAATTACACAGAAAGCAGTACACCCACACTCTTCCATGGTGATTAGGACGCTAAAGATGCCATCCTGATTGGCTTGATGTAACTGTAACATTTCCACTGCTGCTTCCATTTGGAGGGCTTTTTGAATGGTTGAGAGGAGTTACACAATCCAGTGAGCAGCAGCCTTTGTAGTGTTCAAAATATTGTGCATGATGTTGAAAACTGACCAATAACTGATTTCCACTTTTTCCAAAATGGCTTCAATTGTAGCATGTTAGTCTTTGAACACTAGAACGTCGAATTATGTGCAAGGAGAAGGAGATTTTATGAAATAGTTAGGAAAAACAGAAAACTAATTCTATATTACAAGAAATATTGTGCTGTCATATGGATATTGATCAAAACATTAAGGAAATAAATTTGAATAATGTCTTAAATTAATTACTCAGATAGAAAAATTAAATCTTTATATACAGTAGTTAAAAGATAAAACAGGAATTAAGTTAAAGAATTTGAGAGCTCTCTTATTAAAGAAAACATGTAAATAATCAAATAGCAATCAATAGCTAACACACCTAATAACACATGTTGGAAGTAGCCTAGAAGATAGGCATGCATAACTGAAGGAATAACCCTATAGATGTTAATATAACCTCAAACTTTTCACAAATGTTGCAGTTATCTATCAAACTAACTGTTTGAAAGAGGCTGTGCAAATATACAGTCAGATCTTGATAAGATCTCAAAGAGGTGCAGAGATTGATGGCTTGCTTCAAATGCTGAGAAATGTAAGATTGTACACTTTCCAAAACAAAAATGACTATAATATCAATGACCCACAGTGGGAACTGATCAACTCATACTCATACAAATACTCATAAAATCTGTTTGGTATATAAGCGTCACTTGAAATAGAACACTCGAGCTTTTGATGGTGATCATTGCTGTCATCATCAGGGGAAAAGAGCCACCAATTACTGGGAATGAGATCATTTGCTACTTATGTAGGTGTGATAGCAGTGAGTGAAACTTTCCAGAGAGGACCAATGTGCACAAGTGCAGGAAGGCAAATTGGGCACTCATACGAGCTCTGGCCTACTGTGAAACCAGTGACATCAGTAACAGGAGGAACAGGCACCACATTTGGAAATGTTGCCCCCCCACCCCTTCATCCACAAGCATTCAAATAACCTATCTTTGCTTTTGTTTGACGTCCAAAGTACATCCCTGTGACCTACCAAGTGTACCCCTAGTCCCCATTAAAATTTTGGTTTATTCTAATTTTGGCGACCTCCTTTATGATGAAATCCCAAAATGGCGATGTATAAGCCAAGAAACTCATCTTTTCAAATAGTATTCTTTGTCTGTTTTCCAGGCGACGTTCATTTATGGCCAACTTCTCAAGCTCTTTTTGTTTAATATGTCACAAGTGCTCAGCAACAGTGTGAATAGTTATACAGATGCTGCCACGCAGGGACATCATAACAGAATTACATCACCTTTACCTGTGTGTATCTCTGAGACAGGCTGGGACACTAGTCTCAGTCCATGTGTCTGCAGCACACGTCCTATCTTGCTGCTCATGGCCACACAGTATGAAAGGAATGCAGCTAGCTTGGCTTCTTTTTGCTATTCATGGGGTGTCCTATGTCGGTGGCACGTGAAGTCCCTTGCAGTGTGCCAGTTGATGTAACCATTTTCCCTGACACATGTCTTTAAATGCTGCAATTTAGATGGTAGATGAAACATCTTGGCAGATTAAAACTGTGTGCTGTAGCAATACTCAAACTTGGGACCTTTCCCTTTCATGGGCAAGTGCTCAACTAACTGAATTACCCAAGCATGACTCATAACCCATCCTCACAGCTTTACTTCTGCCAGTACCTTGTCTCCTACTTTCCAAACTTCACAAGAGCTATCCTGTGAAACTTGCAACAGTAGCACTCCTGGAAGAAAGGATATTGCAGAGACATGGCTTAGCCACAGCCTGGGGGATGTTTCCGGTACAAAATTTTCACTCTGCAGCAATGTGTGCACTGATATGAAACTTCCTGGCAGATTAAAACTGTGTGCAGGACCAAAACTATGACTCAGGACCTTTTCCCTGTGTGGGCATGTGCTCTACCAACTGAGCTAACCAAGTACAACTCACAGCCCATCCTCACAACATTACTGTATCCTACCTTGCAACCTTCACTGAAGCTCTCCTGTGGAACTTGCATGTCTCCACAATATCCTTTCTTCCAGGAGTGATAATCTTGCAAGCTTCGCAGGAGAACTTCTGTGAAGTCTGGAAGGTGGGAGTCAAGGTACTGGAGGAAGTAAAGCTGTGAGGGCGGATTGAGAGTCATGCTTAGGTAGCTCAGTTGGTAGAGCACTTGCCTGCGAAAGGCAAAGGTCCTGAGTTTGAGTCTTGGTCTGGCACACAGTTTTAATCTGCCAGGAAGTTTCACATCAGCATACGAGCCATTGCAGAGCAAAATTTTCATTCTGGAAACATCCCCCAGGTTGTGGCTAAGTCACGTCTCTGCGGTATCCTTTCTTCCTGTAGTGCTAGTCTTGGAAGTTTCACAGGAGAGCTACTGTGAAGTTTGGAAGGTAGGTGACAAGGTACTGGCAGTAGTAAAACTGTGAAGATGGGTCATGAGACATGCTTGGGTAGCTCATTGGTAGAGCACTTGCCCACGAAAGGCAAAGGTTCCAAGTTTGAGTTTGTCTGGTACACAGTTTTAATCTGCTGGGCAGTTTCATATCAGTGCACACTCTGCTGCAGAGCAAAAATTTCATTCTACACTGCAGATGATTGTTGTGAGAAATAATCTTGCTCTGCATACTAACATGTTAATTATCACTTTCTCATGTACTGGGTGGTGAAAGCTTGTTTGTGCTCAAGTACTGTTCACTGTGCATTGGTTTTCTCTAATGATGATCCCCAGCCTCCTGCCTTCACTCATCTAAAACATGCAAGAAGGGTAGGTTGCCATTCCCCTCGATCTCAATAGTAAATTTAATATTTGGATGGACACCGTGCATGTGACTGATGAACCACTGCAGTGCATTTGCACCATCAGGTCATATCATTAGGATGTCATCAACATAGCGTAGCAAGCAAGACATGCAGCATCACTGAGTTCAGGCTTGCTTACCATTGTACTCCATGAACTAGTTCACAACAGCTGGAGACAATGGGATACCGTCACTGTGCCTTCTGTCATGTCATAATATTCGTCATGGTACAGGAAGTACATTGTCATAAGGGCATGGCACAAAACTAGACACTCTGAGATGTAAAGTGTTGGCCCTAAAGATTCAGTATGTTTTTACCGGCATACTTTCAGCACGACATCTGACAATATTAGATATCATTAGTGAAATACAACAGTGCATTAGGCATCTCTTGGCAGCTGTGATTTTTAAGTGCAGAAGCTGCCTTATGATGTTTCCTTAATGCTCTCTATACCCACCTTGTTCAGGCTTGGGACTAGCAACAGCAACTACTCAGCTATTCAATCCATTCACTAGGTACTGCTGGTGGAGTTTTGAAAACTATTATTAAAAAGTAAAATATACTTTTTAAGTCTTTGATTTGTTGTGAATCTTATAGGCTTCTGTTTAAACTTGCAGAACAGTTCTTCCTGTCGGATGCAGAACTTAGAGATGACGTTCCTAATGAATATCTGAGCCACAAGGAGAAATTTGAGAATTCTATTAAGAAGGCTTGTGCATTATTCAAGAAAGTAAATGAGTCCAGTGGAGGAGGTGGAAGTGTTGATGGTTACAGGTATGTACTTTAAAATGCTGCAGCTACTTCCAAAAAAAAACAGCATTTACTCTACTTAAATTATATGTAGCAATAAGGACAAAGTTCCATTTTTAATATCTTTCTATTAAATATTACCACTATTTTTCTCTTTTAGGCAAGTTTTGGGTGGTATGCTTGGCAGTGCGGTTCTGAATGATGGAAATCCATTTGCGCTTCACTTTGTCATGTTTATTCCAACAATTATGGGCCAAGGAAATGTGGAACAACAGGCATATTGGGTTGGAAGAGCATGGAGTTGTGACATCATTGGAACATATGCGCAGGTATTTCTTCTGCTAGCTTTGTGCTTTTTGCGTGTACTGTTGTGTAAAAAGAAGCATATGCATAGCAAATATAGTGTACATTGAAAGACATTCTGAAGTTACTAGACGGAAAATTAAGTTTGATATCAACATTCCTTTAATATACATATATATTATTGGTATTTGGATGCTAACCAAGTATGTTAGTGTTTTTTGTTTCATTCCGTCAGTAATATATTTCAATGGAAAGGTAACTTGACACAGTTTTTATGTGTGGAAGTGAAAGGGATGGGGGGAGATGATTACTTTACATGACAGAGGCCACAAATGAGCTCAACGAGTACAGTATTTTTTGACGTACAAATGCAGACAGGTTTTGTGGGTAAAGATTACAAAATTTAATGTCTGAAATACATATATGGGCTTATGCACCATTTTATGTACATTATGCATGTCTTTGAGCATGGCATCACTTTAATATTATGCCAGAGGTATGTACATGTACACAAATAATGTGACTTTGACACCATTTTTACACCAGAGATAAATATCTTTTGTAAATAATGTAACTTGGCATCATTTCTACACCAGAGCTAACTGTTGCCAGTTTTACAAATCATTTTAATACTACACTCTGATTGGTTGGAGAGAGGAAAGGGAGGGCGGTTATAAAATACAATTGAGAGAGAGAGGATTTTGTAAAGGCATTTTATTAGTTGATTGATTAATTTTATTGAGTGATGATGTCACTAATAAGAATGATGACTTTATGTGTATATGTCGAGGTCATTTATGATGTCATGTTTGACCTGCATGATCATGTGATTACCTTGAAGGTCACTTCAAAGTCAGAGTGCACTGTAATTTAAATACAATTGGACTGCAAGGTTCGCAGGAGAGCTTCTGCAAAGTTTGGAAGGTAGGAGACGAGGCTCAGTTGGTAGAGCACTTGCCCGCGAAAGGAAAAGGTCCCGAGTTTGAGTCTCGGTCTGGCACACAGTTTTAATCTGACAGAAAGTTTCACAATTGGACTAGTTGGATTTTTAAAAATTCAATTATTTATTAAAACTACTTTCCAACTGGATGCCTCCTTTGAATACTTTACTGTGATCAGCTGGAGAGATGAGAGATTTTAAATTTCGTACTAACACAATTGGGCTATTTCCACCATTTTGGATTTTTTTGATTCTTTCATTTTTAATACTTTGCTGTGATTGGTTGGAGATAGGGGAGGGGGAGGTGGAATTGGGGTGTGGCTTGCCACCGGTAAGGATGACAGCATCACTTATAAGGCTGATAACATCTCTAGATCAATGACCTTGCTCATCTGACATCACAAATGTAAACAAAGTGAGCCAGAACATACATTGCATTCCCAATAATTACTTTTCACTTAGATGTAAGTTTAAGTAAATGATGAAGTTGTAAATATCAGTTTGCTTTGTACCATGTTAAAATTATGTGCACATATTTTGCCAGCAGATAGATCATTCATAACGACCAACATGTCGTGATTGATATAGTGCATGCTTAGGCTGTTCATGTTGAACCACTTACAACATTGTGTGTGAACTCTGTCATCCTTAGCATGGTTACATCGAGAAGTAGAATAGTGATTGAGTGAACTTATATTTCAGAGATATGAAGGCCCATAGTCCTTTAGCTGGACCACTTCAGGCAGAAGATGAGATGGCTCGTTGGTAAAGCCATCACTGACTCATTTCCCTTAACTTTCTCAAGTGGGTTATTGCCCAGTCTCACATAATTTCCATCTCATCTACCCACCTTGTTCCAGGAAAATATTTTCCCAGCCCAAATATTACAAGTCCATTCACTTACATGTTATCTGTTGGCTGCACTTCACATCCGAGAAAAGTATAAGAAATTTTACCAAGTGCTGTAGTTTATGAACTGAGGTAGCACTTGGGGGGGGTGGGGGTGACAAATTCTCGTCCAACCTTCAAAATTAGATTTTCTGTGGTTTTTTCTAAATCATTTCAGGGATATGCTGATGTCATTACTTGAAACTGTCACAATTGATCTACGTACCCAATATCGAACAATCCAAACTTGTTCTCCATTTCTACTGGCCACATCATCATCACAGGACCTCAGACCACAATCATATTAGTTTTTTAGGAATTGTGTACATTTATAATGGGAAAGCTATTTTGCGAGGAAATGGCTGGTATCTTTCTTCAAGGTGGGTGCTGCATATTAGACTACACATCCTGGGCCCTCAAGGGGCTCACAGCTCTTTTGAAGGTACATGGGTGGCACGCATGAGGCCCTGAACTATTGCAGCCTTTCCCATTCACTTCCCCACACCCACTCTTTCCCTCCTCCCCTCTTTCTCCCATGGTGTTTTCCTCTATGAATACCCAGCTATTCCCTCAGTTTTGCAATTCCTTTCTGCCTTGTTTTTCGATGTTTTCACTTTCCCTTCTTTCCAGCTCTTTCTGTTGCCCCCTGGGGTTTGACCTCCATCCCTAGCATCTCCAGCATTTTCTTCTCCTCTGTCCTTCTCTGCCATAGCCCCGCCCCCTTCTGCACGGTCACCAGAATGTGTCGTCTGCCCACGTGGTGGGGCAGTTAAGTATCTATCAGGCTGAGCCCCCTGGCAACATAGGGCTCACACTTCTGGTACCTGAGCTGTCACTGCCTTATATATGCATAGGAGCTCATCTTTTTGGAGTACTGGAACTCCTACCAATGACTACTGTGCCAGGCAGGGTGGTGCCCACAGAGTGAGCCCTGATCGGAGTGGGTGTTACTTGGGCAGATGCTTAGCACTTGAGAGAGAACCACTCCTGTCTGAAAAGATGGCTACAGAAGAGTGGCCAGAAATGTGGAGCTTAGCAAGAAAGCACCATGTTTCTGGCCGCTCTTCTGTGACCATGTCTTCAGTAGGAACTGTTCTCTCCCTGCTCCTACATTTGCTTCCTCAAAACCCTCCCCTACTCAGCCACCTCCTGGGACTAGGGCCAGACATGCTGGCTTGGGGTGAAACCCTTTCCCCGTTATGTACCCCTGCAGGTCCAGGGGTTAGGATAGGCCTGAGGTATTCCTGCTTGTCGTAAGAGGTGACTAAAAGGAGTCTCTCACGCTTCGGCCTGTATGTGATGGTCCCCTGTCGGGTTTGACCTCCATTTTTTCCAAATTTTCCCAAAGAGCGAGTCAATTGAGGAAGGGTGCCTTACATGGTGCATCGCATCCATCATGCGCTGAGACCTCTCGCATCCTTCGTTGAAGAGGTTCTGCACTTCCACTCATTCTCCAACTGTTGGGTGAGATCACCCTCCTGGGTGCATTTTCGTCCATCCACTGTGCATCATAATTTTCTGTGATGACGATGATAATGGACCTGTTTGCTTGGTTGCACCTGATATCCAGCACAGTAGCCAGTCTGTTGTGGTGGGGCTGCCATGTACCCTGTTGGTTGTAGCCCCCTGACCACACAGGGATCGCTCTGCTGATACCTGCACCATTAACTCCCCACGTGTGCCAAGGAGTAGATGTCCATTACCCTGGGGCATCGGGAATCCTGGCCATGGGCATCCTGCCAGGTGGCCTTTGCTGTGGCTGAGTGTCACCCGTGGAGAGCCCCCCTGGTCGGAGGTGTGGCATCAGGGCAGATGATGCGCGAGGAAGCATACTGTGTCATCACTTGCTGGTGATCACACACCAGGAGTCTCTAAGCTTTCCACGTCTCAGTACACTGCAAGGAAGTATGACCCTAAATCATTCCCCTCCCTGGCCACACCATGGGAGGAACACCAAGCTAAGGATGGCAGCAAACCTTATTTGCATCAGTACCTCGTATGTACAAGAGGTGATGGGGCTCCTTTGTTTCAATGAAGCCTCAGTTTTTCATTGAGCATTTAGAGGATAAGTTTGGGGAGGTGGAGGGCTTGTCCGAAATGTGGCTCCTCCCCACATGGTGCCATCGATGTTTTGGTTGAGCAGGTGGTTTCTGCGGTGAAAAATGTGATCCCTCGTTCTTTGGGGTGCCCCCGGTGAAAGCCGGTACCTCGGTGGTCGCCAGAAGTCACTGAGGCAATTAAAGAGTGTCGGCAAACTCTACAGTGACATAAGCAGCACCCTTCCACAGAGCACCTTATAGCCTTTAAATGGCTCTGGGCCTGTGTTCACCAGGTGAAAACAGGAGTGTTGGGAGAGGTATGTCTCGACCATTGTGTGCCTTACGTCACCTTCCCAAGTCTGGACAAAGGTCAAACAAGTTTTTGGGTACCAGACCCCAATAGGTGCCCCTGGCATTACCATCGATGGCGTGTTATCTACCGACGCAAACACAATTGCCGAGCACTTTGCTGAGCACTATACTCGAGTCTCTGCATTGGAGAATTAACCCCAGCCTTTCACATTCTCAAACGGCGGATGGAAGGGAAAGTCCTTTCGTTCACTACATGCCACAGTGAACCCTATAACTCCCCATTTACAGAATGGGAGCTCCTCAGTGCCCTTGTACATTGCCCCAACACAGCTCCTGCGCCAGATCAGATCCACAGTCAGATGCTTAAACATCTCTCGTCTGACTACAAGTGACAGCTCCTCATCATCTTCAACCGGATCTGGTGCAATGACATCTTTCCATTGCAGAGGTGGGAGAGCACCATCATACCAGTGTTCAAACCTGCCAAAAACCCACTTGATGTGGATAGCTATCAGCCCATCAGCTTCACCAACATTCTTTGTAAGCTGCTAGAACATATGGTGTGTCGGCGGCTAGGTTGGGTCCTGGAGTCAAGTGGCCTACTCGCTCCATGACAGCGTGGTTTCCGCCAGGGTCGCTCTACCACTGATAATCTTGTGTTCCTCGAGTCTGCCATCTGAACAGCCTTTTCCAGACTCCAACACCTGGTTGCCGTCTTTTCTGATTCACGAAAAGCTTAGGACATGACCTGGCAACATCATATCCTTGCCACATTATGTGAGTGGGGTCTCTGGGGCCTGCTCCCAATTTTTATCCAAAATTTCCTGTCGCTTTGTACTTTTCTGTGTCCAAGGTGGTGCCTCCCATAGTCCCCTATATCCAGGAGAACGGCATCCCGCACGGCTCTGTATTGAATGTGTCTCTATTTTTAGTGGCCATTAATGGTCTAGCAGCAGCTGTATGTCCGTCCATCACACCTACTCTCCCCCCTGCGGGTCCGGGGATTAGAATAGGCCCGCGGTATTCCTGCCTGTCGTAAGAGGCGACTAAAAGGAGTCCATCCCCCTCACGGGGGTAGTTCGCGCCTGCGTCCGGAGACGGACGGTTCCACGACCTATCATCGTGGTCCCTTTGGTTTTTTCACTTCTCGTTTCTTCCTTCCTTTTGTTGGTTCCTTTCTTTGCTCTTCTCCACCTCACTGTCTTCCTTACTCTTTCCCTTGCCTTCTCCTTGCCTTCTCATTGCCTTTTTCTCCTTGCCTTCTCATTGCCTTTTTCTCCTTGCCTTCTCATTGCCTTTTTCTCCTTGCCTTCTCATTGCCTTCTTCTCCTTGCCTTCTCATTGCCTTCTTCTCCTTGCCTTCTCATTGCCTCCTTCTCCTTGCTTTCTCATTGCCTTCTTCTCCTTGCCTTCTCTGGTCTCCGCCTCGGCGTTTGAGACAGTCTGTCCTCTTTCTCCCTCTCTCTTCTTTTTCCTCTTCTTCCTTCCTCCCTGTGCGTGTCTGAAGGCCGACCCACGCGTTCGCACGCGTAGCCGGTGACGGGGTAACGCGTAAGTCCCCGCCCTGGGTAGACATGTAAGGCACGCGCGTACCCCCTGGTAAAGGCCAGGCCCGGGGAGGGGTGATTGCCCGAGCTGATACCTTCTGACCATGCCGATTGGTCCCTCCGTCTGTTTCTCGGGAGGTGTGACCTGAGGTGTACACATTCACCTAAGGCGGGAGTGCCCTCTGAGAGGGTCCCCACAAGGAAGGAGCGCGCCATCGGAGACGCTGGCAATCATGGGGGATTCCTCCGCAATGGACTCTACTCCATCTCTTTCGACTTCGACCCAAAAACGGAAACGAGACCAGCCAACAGTGACAAAAGTACTACCGCCTGCCCCACAGTTTCTCGTAGTTTCTCGAACTGAGGACGGAAAGGATTTTTCCTCTGTCAACCCTTTCGTTATTCAGAAGGGTGTCGATGCCATAGCCGGATCTGTCAAATCCTGTACCAGGTTGCGTAACGGCACCTTATTACTAGAAACTGAGAATGCCTTTCAGGCACAAAAACTGCTTCGGGCCACCCTCCTGTACACGTTCCCTGTCCGGGTGGAGGCCCACCGAACTTTGAATTCGTCTCGTGGTGTGGTCTATACTGGCTCCCTCGACGGATTGACTGACGAGGAGCTTCAATCATTCCTCGCTGAGCAGGGTGTGACGGCTGTCCATAGGGTCATGAAAAAGGTCAACAATGACCTTGTACCGACCCGGACAATTTTCTTGACCTTCGATAGTGTTAAGCTGCCATCGCGCATTAAGGCGGGCTACGAGGTTATTTCTGTTCGCCCCTATATCCCGACACCTACGCGCTGCTACCAGTGTCAGCGTTTCAATCACACTCGACAGTCTTGTTCCAATGCGGCTAAATGTGTCACCTGTGGCAGGGATGCCCATGAGGGTGACTGTCCACCTCCGTCTCCTCGTTGTGTGAACTGTCAGGGTGACCATGCAGCATCCTCCCGCGACTGTCCTGTCTATAAGGAAGAACGCTGTATCCAGGAAATTCGGGTCAAAGAGAAAGTGTCCACCTCGGCTGCTCGCAAGCTATTGGCTAGTAGGAAGCCCACGCTGCTCCCAGCGGGGAAATACAGTACTGTCCTCGCCTCTCCTCGGCCTACCCGGGAGGTAGCAACCCAGACATGCGATCTGACCTTCAGCACCACGGTCGTCCGTTCGGCCAGTGCTAAGATCGCGCGGTCGACGTCTCCTCTTCCTCCCATCACCCCACAGACACGAGCACCTTCTTCAGCTTCTGCTAAGACGAAGACACCGAAGTCAGATGCACGGGCCTTCAAGAAGGAACCATCCCGTGCAGACTTCCTCCGTACCTCGACCTCACAGCCTTCGACCGGTACTTCCACTACACGTCCTTCCAAAAAGGCGCATAGGAAGCACAGTTCTCCTTCCCCGCCACGGCGCATTTCTTCTCTTGCGCCACCCAGCGGCTGCCGCCCCAGGCCGTCATCCGTTTCGCCTGGCCGCACCGCTGGTCGCCGTACATCTGGCCGTTCACTGGCGGAGGAAGCTCCCCCTCCCGGCCATCCTCCCGAGATGGCCGATGACCCTATAGACCCAATGGACGATGACTGTCCGCCTACTGATAGCGGCGGCAGTGCTCGCTCGAAGCCAGGCCCTACGCGGCCTTCGAGGTGACCACTTCTCTCATCTTTCTTTTCTTACGATGGCACTTATTCACTGGAATATTCGCAGCATTCGCTCCAACCGAGAGGACTTGAAGTTGCTGCTCCGCTTGCACCGTCCGCTTGTCGTAGCCCTCCAGGAAACGAAGCTACGCCCATGCAATCAAATTGCCTTGGCACACTACACCTCTGTGCGTTTTGACCTACCCCCTGTGGTAGGTATCCCAGCTCATGGAGGGGTTATGTTGCTGGTCCGGGATGATATTTACTACGATCCCATCACGTTGCACACCGGCCTGCAGGCAGTTGCCATCCGCATTACTCTCCCCACTTTTACGTTTTCCTTTTGTACCGTTTACACTCCATCGTCATCTGCCGTTACCAGGGCAGACGTGATGCAACTTATTGCTCAGCTACCTGCACCATTTTTGTTAACTGGAGACTTCAATGCCCACCATCCCCTTTGGGGCTCTCCAGCATCCTGCCCGAGGGGCTCCTTGTTAGCAGACCTTTTCAACCAGCTCGATCTTGTCTGCCTCAATACTGGCGCCCCTACTTTTCTTTCGGACACATCTCACACCTATTCCCATTTAGACCTCTCTATATGTACTCCCCAACTTGCACGCCGGTTTGAGTGGTATGCACTTTCTGATACATATTCGAGCGACCACTTCCCGTGTGTTATCCATCTCCTGCAGCATACCCCCTCTCCGTGCTTCTCTAATTGGACCATCTCCAAGGCAGACTGGGGGCTCTTCTCTTCCAGGGCGACCTTTCAGGATCAAACCTTTACAAGCTGCGATCGTCAGGTCGCACACCTCACGGAAGTCATTCTCGCTGCTGCTGAATATTCCATCCCTCACCCTCCTTCTTCTCCACGTCGCGTACCGGTCCCCTGGTGGACCGCAGCATGTAGAGACGCTTTACGTGCCCGTCGACGTGCTTTACGCACTTTTAAACGCCACCCTACAGTGGCGAATTGTATCAATTATAAACGATTACGTGCTCAGTGTCGTCGTATTATCAAAGAAAGCAAGAAAGCCAGCTGGGCTGCTTTCACAAGCACCTTCAACAGTTTTACTCCGTCTTCTGTTGTCTGGGGTAGCCTGCGCCGGCTATCTGGCACTAAGGTCCACTCCCCAGTTTCTGGCTTGAAGGTCGCGAATGAAGTCCTTGTGGCCCCTGAGGCTGTCTCCAATGCCTTCGGCCGCTTTTTCACCGAGGTTTCGAGCTCCGCTCATTACCACCCTGCCTTCCTCCCCCGCAAACAGGCAGAGGAGGCTAGGCCACCTGACTTCCGCTCCTCGAATTGTGAAAGTTATAATGCCCCATTCACCATGCGGGAACTCGAAACCGCACTTGGCCGATCACGGTCCTCCGCTCCAGGGCCTGATTCTATTCATATTCAGATGCTGAAGAACCTTTCTCCTGCGGGTAAAGGTTTTCTTCTTCGTACATACAATCGCATCTGGATTGAGGGACATGTTCCCGCATGCTGGCGCGAGTCTATTGTTGTCCCGATTCCTAAGCCGGGGAAGGACAAGCACTTGCCCTCCAGTTACCGACCTATCTCGCTTACCAGCTGTGTCTGTAAAGTGATGGAGCGAATGGTTAACTCTCGATTGGTTTGGCTGCTCGAGTCTCGACGCCTACTTACCAATGTACAATGTGGATTTCGTAGGCGCCGCTCTGCTGTTGACCATCTGGTTACCTTGTCGACCTTCATTATGAATAACTTCTTGCGGAAGCGCCCGACCGCGGCTGTGTTCTTTGATTTGGAGAAGGCTTACGACACCTGTTGGAAGGCGGGCATTCTCCGCACCATGCATACATGGGGCCTTCGCGGTCGCCTCCCTCTTTTTATTCGTTCCTTTTTAATGGATCGACAGTTCAGGGTACGTGTGGGTTCTGTCCTGTCCGACACCTTTCGCCAGGAGAATGGGGTGCCACAGGGCTCAGTTTTAAGCGTCGCTCTCTTCGCCATCGCGATCAATCCAATAATGGATTGCCTCCCAGCTGATGTATCAGGCTCCCTTTTCGTGGACGATTTTACCATCTATTGCAGCGCGCAGTGTACACGTGTCCTGGAGTGCTGTCTTCAGCGTTCTCTTGACCGTCTTTACTCCTGGAGTGTCGCCAATGGCTTCCGTTTTTCTGCTGAGAAGACGGTCTGTATTAACTTCTGGCGCTACAAAGAGTTCCTCCCACCGTCCTTACGACTCGGTCCCGTTGCTCTCCCAATCGTGGAGACAACCAAATTTTTAGGCCTTACATTTGACAGGAAACTTAGCTGGTCTCCACATGTGTCATATTTGGCCGCCCGTTGTACCCGTTCTTTAAATGTCCTCCGTGTTCTCAGTGGTCTGTCGTGGGGAGCGGATCGAACCGTCCTACTTCGTCTATATCGGTCGATCGTCCGCTCCAAGCTGGATTATGGGAGCTTCGTATACTCCTCTGCACGGCCATCCATCTTACGCCGCCTCAACTCCATACAACATCGGGGTTTACAACTTGCGATCGGAGCATTTTATACCAGTCCCATAGAGAGTCTTCATGCTGACGCTGGCGAATTGCCACTCACCTACCGGCGCGATCTACTGCTTTGTCGGTATGCCTGTCGGCTACTGTCAATGCCCGACCATCCGTCTTATCGTTCCTTTTTTGACGACTCTCTCGACCGTCAATACGGGTTGTATGTCTCTGCCCTGCTACCCCCTGGAGTTCGCTTTCGTCGCCTCCTTCAACACCTTAATTTTTCACTCCCTGCAATCTTTCGAGTGGGCGAGAGCCGCACGCCACCTTGGCTCCAGGCTCAGGTCCGCATTCACCTCGACCTCAGCTCGCTCCCAAAAGAGGTCACCCCCGGTTCGGTCTACCACTCCCGTTTTTTGGAACTTCGTTCGAAGTTCATCGACATGACTTTCATTTATACAGATGGCTCTAAGACCAATGACGGGGTCGGGTGTTCCTTTATTGTCGGGGCACAAAGTTTCAAATACCGGCTCCATGGCCATTGTTCGGTCTTCACAGCTGAGCTCTTTGCCCTCTACCAGGCTGTTCTTTACATCTGCCGCCACCGACATTCTGCTTATGTCATCTGCTCAGATTCCCTGAGCGCCATCCAGAGCCTCAGTGATCCATACCCGGTTCACCCTTTCGTACACCGGATCCAACGCTCTCTTCAGCAGCTGGTGGACGTCGGTACGCCGGTTAGCTTTATGTGGGTTCCTGGCCATGTCGGTATCCCTGGGAACGAAGCTGCAGATGCCGCGGCCAAGGCTGCGGTCCTCCAGCCTCGGACAGCTTCTTGTTGTGTCCCTTCGTCCGATTTTAGCAGGGTCATTTGTCGGCGCGTTGTGTCGCTGTGGCATGCCGATTGGGCTGCACTTACCGACAACAAGCTTCGGGCCTTAAAACCTCTTCCCGTGGCTTGGACGTCCTCCTCACGCCCTTCTCGGCGGGAGGAGGTCGTTTTAGCAAGGTTAAGAATTGGACACTGCCGGTTCAGCCATCGCCATCTGCTGACGGCTGCGCCGGCGCCGTTCTGCCCATGTGGGCACTTGCTGACGGTTAGACACATTTTAATGTCCTGTCCAGATCTTACCACACTGCGCCTCGATCTTAACCTGCCTAATACTTTAGATGCCATTTTAGCGGATGACCCACGAGCAGCTGCTCGTGTTCTTTGTTTTATCAATTTGACAAACCTCGCTAAGGACATTTGATGATGTTTTTTAATCCTATGCCTGTCAGTCTGTCTTTTATTGTGTTTTCCCTTTTAGTTGTTGTTGTCAACTTGTGCCTCGCGGTGCATTCTTAGAGTAGTCAGGGCGCTAATGACCATTGAAGTTGTGCGCCCGAAAACCACAAAAAAAAAAAAAAAAAAAAACACCTACTCTGTATGCAGATGACTTCTGCGTTTCATACTGCTCCACCAGTGCTGGTGTTGCTCAGCAGCACCTAAAAGGAGCCATCCACAAGGCACATTCATGGGCTCTAGCCAACGGTTTCCAGTTTTCAGCCGCAAAGTCGTGCATTTCTGTCGGTGTCGTACCATTCGTCCGAAACCAGAACTTTACCTTAATGATGATCCACTCACTGTAGTGGAGACATATCGATTCTTAGGACAGGTTTTTGATGCCCACTTGACTTGGCTTCTTCACCTTTGTCAGCTTAAGCAGAAGTTCTGGCAGCAGCTCAATGCTCTACGCTGCCTGAGCAACACCAACTAGGGTACAGATTGCTGTATGCTGCTGCAGCTCTACAGAGCCCTTGTTCAATCCCGCCTTGACTATGGGTGTCTGGTTTACAGTTTGGTAGTGCCCTCAGCATTGTGTTTACTCAACACAGTGCACCACTGTGGCGTTTGACTAGTGATGGGAGCTTTTAGAATGAGTCCGGTGACCAGCATCCTGGTGGAAGCTGGGATCCCTCCATTGAAAGTTAAGCATGCATAACTGCTCGCCAGTTGTGTTGCACATGTTCGTAGTTCTCCTACACATCCGAATTACCATCTCCTTTTCCCACCCATGGCAGTTCATCTCCTGCATAAGTAGCCCAGGTCAGGGCTTATAATTGCAGTTAGCTTCTGATCCCTACGATCTGAACTGGAGTCCTTGCCTTTACCACCTATACTTGAGGTCCATTCATGTACACCTCCATGGTGTACACCCAGGCCGCAACTTCACCTGGATCTAGTACATGGCCCTAAGGACTCAGTTAATCCCGTGGCTCTTCGCTGCCATTTCCTGTTCATTCTTCATGTACCAAGTGCATGAAGTGGTTTGCACTGATGGCTCGATGGCTGATGGTCACGTTGGCTTTGCGTATGTCCATGGAGGACATATTGAACAGCATTCCTTGTTTGATGGCTGCAGTGTTTTCACTGTAGAGCTGGTGGCTATATCTCGTGCTCTTGAGCACATCAATTCGTGCCCTGGGGAGTCGTTTCTTTTGTGTGCTGTCTCCTTGAGTAGCCTAGAAGTTATCGACCACTGCTACCCTCGTCATCCTTTGGTAGCGACCATCCAGGAGTCCATCTGTGCCCTGGTAAGGTCCAGTCGTTCTGTGGTGTTTGTCTGGACCCCAGGTCACTTCAGAATCCGAGGCAACAAACTTGCTGACAGGCTGGCCAAACAGGTTACGTGGAAACTGCATATGGAGATCGGCTTCTCTGAACCTGACTCCTTTTCTGCCCTCGAACAATGTGCACATTCAGTGGTCTTCATCTGGACCCTGGGTCATGTTGGGGTCTCGGGGAATGAACTCGGTTACAGGCTGGCCAAATTGGCTACTGGCAAGCCACCTTTTGAGATTGGTATTCCAGAATCAGACATTTGATTAGTATTAAGCCGTTAAGTTCTAAGGATCAGGAATACAGACTGGCATACTCTGAATTTGCTGAACAAACTACTGTTTGTCGTCTCCGCACCAGCCATACTTTGCTGATTCATGATCATCTCCTCCATCGTGAGGATCTGCCCCACTGTCAATGTGGTGCCCGTTTTACAGTAGTCCACAATTTGCTGGACTGTCCTAACTTAGCTGCCCTGCAGCAGACGCATAATCTTACTGATTCGCTATCCTTGGTGTTAACGGACTATCCCTCAGTGTTTGACCTGATTTTATGGTTCTTCTCTAAGGGATGATGCCTCATCCTTGTTGGCCGATTGAGGGGATGCCAGGACGCCCATTGCCTCCTCTGCCCCAAAAGGACAGCAGCTGTCTGGGCTTGGCGACCTGCCCCAGTCCTCACCTTATCTCCCTTTCTCCTCTTGTTTTCCCTTCTTGTGTGCTCTGTTTGATATGGTATTCTTCCTCTGTTTTCTTGTGCATCTCTCACCCTGTCCATGCTTGTAGTTTTTTCCTAGTATTTTTGGGTGGGGTGACACTCGTAAGTTGCAGGGATATGTCCCCCATCGCACTTTCTGCCTTTTGGGCCTCTTTCTGCTCCCTGGACAGAGCACCTCACTCACTTTTCTTCCTTTCCCCCCTTTCCTTCTTCCTTGTTCCTTTCTCAAGACTTTGTTGACATTTGGTAGACCTTGAGATTTTCTTTCACTGGGTTTCGTACACTAGGCCCTTCTATGGTGTGTACTTTTGTTGACTTGCCTTTTCCGTGTGTGTGTGTGTGTGTGTGTGTGTGTGTGTGTGTGTGTGTGTGTGTGTGTGTGTGTGTGTGTGTGTGTGGGTGGGTGGGAAGCTTGATTTCCTCATAGTTTGGGCCCTTTAATCACTAAACCAACCAACCAACTCACTCCTTGGCTTCAGTATTGACAGGGATCCTGTTGTCAGGCTGACATTATGGAAGAGCTGCACCGTTGATGATAGGTTGCCACCTTGTGCATTCATTTATAAGTTTGTATGTTGCTAGTTCTTTGTGATGGTAGTTGATGTAGATTTTTCTGGAAAAATTGCTTTATGAAAACATCAGATAGCAAAATTAGTACTTGTTAACATTTGTGCAACTGTTTACAGGAATGGATCACTGAACAATATAGACAAATATGTGTGAGTTAAGAATTATGTAATTGTTAGTCATTCATTTTAAATGTAAAGAAACTCATAGAAGTTCCCTAATTTTAGTTTTATATCTTTCATCTTTCATTATTTTCAGACTGAACTGGGACATGGTACTTTTATTAGAGGGCTGGAGACAACGGCACATTACGATCCTAAAACTAAAGAATTTGTTTTGAATTCTCCTACATTAACATCGTACAAATGGTGGCCTGGTGGATGTAAGTTATGGTTTCATTTCCTTCACCCTTTAGCACATTTAAAAGTTTTGTTGATATAAATAGAGTATGCAGCATGCTAAACATACCCATTATCATCATAAAAAATATCTGTATGTTCTCAAATTATATCATGATTGAAAATTGCTACCTTAACATGCCTTCAAGCTGTGTGCCCACAAACGAAAGTTTTATTTGACTTTCTTTTCTGTGCAGTGTTTTCAGTACAGTTTGTTATTCATGACATACAGTTTTGACTGTTGGGTCATGGAACTCTGCCTGTTACAGACATATGTGCAGTGCTTGTTTTACTTGGATGGGGAGGGTGCCAAGGGAGTTACTTGTGGGTGGACTTATTTTATTAAAGCAAAAACTACCAACTCAAGTTATAACGTTTCTCACTTGTACATTTCAATGCCTCAGGAGTCCTCTGTATGGTCTTCTTGCCTCACTGACTACTAAATAACTGCTTTGAATGGTTACCAAATAACTGGAAACAACACAGATGAATTTAAGTTTTACTTCATTTTAAATTTACTGCACCTCAAGCATATTTACAATGATTATCTCGAACATCAATTTAAAAATATATATGCCTCTTAACACCAGGTCAGTGCTTATATATGCTCCATTTAGCCTAATGTAATTCTACAAGTAGTAGTTCATAGTCATGACAGTAACTATCTTCAGTGGATGCACATCTCAGACCCACATAGTAACTGTACTCAGTGACCGCAAAACCTTGACTGCCCCTGGCTGGAGTAGAATATACGCACCTCAACAAAAGTCTGGAATATCATAGAGTGTACTACAATGACTTCTTATAATAAACCAATTGAGGTTTTTAAAACACCTTTTTAACAAAATAAACATAGTTCCTTCTGAAAACAAGAACAATTGTGGTTAGTTACAAAAAATCCTTGCAGAGCAAAGCAGACCCTCTCTTAAGTGTACATCTTGCAATAAAAACAGTGATAATCTTTACCTCATCATGATGATTATCCTTACAAGGGAACCTCCCCATCGCACCCCCTTCAGATTTAGTTATAAGTTGGCACAGTGGATAGGCCTTGAAAAACTGAACACAGATCAATTGAGAAAAACAGGAAGAAGTTGTGTGGAACTGTGAAAAAATAAGCAAAATATACAAACTGAGTAGTTCATGGCAAGATAGGCAACATTAAGGACAAAAGAAAGGCAAGAGCGCCGTGGTCTCATGGTAACGTGAGCAGCTGCGGAACGAAAGGTCCTTGGTTCAAATCTTCCATCGAATGAAAAGTTTAATTTTTTATTTTCAGTTTATGTGACAAACTCCTATGTTTTCATCACTTTTTTCGGAGTGATTATCACGTCCACAAGAAAACCTAAATCGGGCAAGGTAGAAGAATCTTTTTACCCATTCGCCAAGTGTACAAGTTAGGTGGGTCGACAACTTATTCCTGTCATGTGACGCACATGCCGTCACCAGTGTCGTATAGAATATATCAGATGTGTTTTCCTGTGGAGGAATCGGTTGACCTATGACCTTGCGATCAAATGTTTTCTGTTCCCATTGGAGAGGCACGTCCTTTCGTCTACTAATCGCACGGTTTTGCGATGTGGTCGCAAAACACAGACACTAAACTTATTACAGTGAACAGAGATGTCAATGAACGAACGGACAGATAATAACTATGCAAAAATAAAGAAAGTAAAATTTTCAGTCAAGGGAAGACTTGAACCAAGGACCTCTCGTTCTGCAGCTGCTCACGCTACCACGGCACTCCTACTCTCATATTGTCCACTATGTTGCTTATGTAGCCCATGGACTACTCAGTTTGTATATTTTGTTTATTTTTTCACAGTTCCACACAACTTCTTCCTGTTTTCTCAATTGATCTGTGTTCAGTTTATCAAGGCCTATCCACTGTGCCAACTTATAACTAAATCTGAGGGGGGTGCGATGGGGAAGTTCCCTTGTTAGTAGTGAGTATGTCCTGCCCACACATGGATGGTTCTTCCACTCTGTGAGGCACACTCTGGAAGAGATCATCAAGTTTATCTTGGGGTGTGAGGTCCCACTCCTCAGTGGCAGCTTCAGTGAGGTCCTGATGATTGTCAAGTGGAGTTGGACGCTGTGCAATGGTCACCTTCAACAGGTCCCATGCATGCTCAATTGCATTCATGTCTGGGGACTGTACTGGCCAGTTGATGTTGCATCTTTGAAGGTACACTGACTTCATGTGTGTAGGGCCTTACAATCATTTGTAGGACCTCTTGTAAGTATCAGGGGCTGGTCAAATTGCCTTAGGTAGCAATTAGAGGGATCTGCCATCCCATCATTATTGCCACCCAAAACGTTACACTTCCACCTGCAAACAGATGGACTTCCTGAACATATCGGCATTCCTGGTGTCGTCTAGCACTTCTCCAAACCCTAGCACGTCTAGTGTCCGGTCGCAAACCAATCCTGGTCTCGTCAGCAAACATGACATTACTCTATTCTGCAATAGGACCAATGTTGATGTGCAGGAGCCCAGGCCCTTCGATTACATCGGTTCAGTGCAAAACTTCTCATTGGTCTTCTGGAATGGAGATCACCCTGTTGCAATCTGTTACGCAGTGTTTGGTCTGAGATACAAATACCTGTTGCCAAGGAGAAATCTTTTCCAATTTTTCTGGCAGTTGATGATGGGCACCTGCAAGCCGACATTTGGAGACACAATCCTGCATTGGTATTATCTTATGAGGATGACCACTGAGAGGTCTGTTGTTCACATATCCTGTCTATCTTTAATTTCTCCACATCTTTGACACACCACTTTGAGTGACATGAAACCAACCGGCAACACCTTGATGTGTCCCCCCAGGGGGTCCACAACTCTTTTGTGGATACGTGCGTAGCGAGCACGGGACCCCGAGCTTTCCGGGCTGCACACCTTCCTTTTCAGCGTCCTTCCCCATCCCCCATCTTCTCCCCCCTCCCCCTCACCTCCTACTCTTTCCTTCCCTTTCTCCCCCTCTGGGAGTATGTTTTGTGCCTACGTCTGGAGACGGACGCTTGAAAATGTAACACATTTTTCGCTTTCTTCGCTCTCTCTGCTTGCTCGTCTTCATCCTTCTTTTGTCCTTCTCTTCTCCTTACCTCTTCTCTTTACCCGTTACTCCGCTGCGGCATTTGAGACCTCTCTTCTTTCCTTTCCCTTTCTTTGTTTTTCCCTTTCTCTTTTTTCCTCCCTGTGTGTGTCTGAAGGCCAATCCACGCATTTTCATGCGTAGCCGGTGATGGGGTAATGCGTAATTCCCCGCCCCGGGTAGACAGGTAGCACACGTACGTAACCCCTGGTAATGGCCAGGCCCAGGGAGGGGTGATTACCCGAGCTGATACCTTCCGAAAGTGCCGATTGGTCCCTCCGTCCATTTCTCGGGAGGTGTGACCTGAGGTGTGAACAATCGCCTAAGGCGGGAGTGCCCACAGAGAGGGCCCCCACATGGGAGGAGCACGCCATCGGAGACGCCGGTAATCATGGGGGATACTTCTGCAATGGTTTCCTCATCTTCTACTATGTCTGCTCACAAGCGTAAGTTCAATGAGTCTCAGCCACAGACAGTTCTTCCATCGTTGCCACAGTTCCTTGTTGTTTCTTGGTCTGACGAAGGTCACGACTTCTCCACGGTCAACCCTTTCATCATTCAGAAAGGTGTCGACGCAATTGCAGGTCCTGTAAAGTCATGTTCCAGATTACGAAATGGCACCTTGTTGTTAGAAACAGTCAGTGCCCTCCAGGCACAAAAATTGCTGCGTACTTCACTGCTACACACCTTCCCTGTCTGGGTGGAAGCGCACCGCACTTTAAATTCGTCACGTGGGATCGTTTATACACGCTCCGTCGACAGATTGTCCGACGAGGAAATTCAACACTACCTGTCTGACTAGGGCGTAACGGCTGTTCGTCGAATCATGAAAAGGGTTGACACGAACATCGTTCCAACCCGTACTGTCTTCTTGACATTTGACAGAGTTCAACTCCCATCGAACATAAAAGCGGGCTATGAGATAATTTCCGTTTGCCCTTACATCCCAAACCCTACGCGTTGCTATCGGTGTCAGCGGTTCAATCATACCAGCCAGTCCTGTTCCAATCCGGCCAAATGTGTTACTTGTGGCAAGGATGCCCATGAGGGTGCTTGTCCACCTCCATCTCCTCATTGCATCAACTGTATGGGTGACCACGCTGCTTCCTCTAGAGATTGCCCCATTTTTAAAGACGAAAAGCTCATTCAGGAAATCAGAGTGAAGGAAAAGGTGTCGACCTTTGCTGCTCGAAAATTATTCGCCAGTCGAAAGCCCACTGTGCCTCAGACAGGTAAATACAGCAGTGTCCTTGCCTCTCCTCTGCCAACAAAGGAGGCGGCCACGCAGACTTGTGATCTCACCTTTAGTGCCACGGTCGTCAGATCAGCCAGCGCAAAGATCGCCCGTTCAACCTCCCCACTTTCACCTCCTCACTCTAGGGCTCACCCTTCATCGGGTTCTGCTAAATCTCGAGCCCAAAAGTCAGACACCCGGACTTCCAAAAAAGAGCCTACTCGTGAAGATTTTTTACGTACCCCAACTTCACAACTGTCAGTTCCTCCTTCATCTAAACATCCTGTTTCCAAGCAGGCTAATAAGAAACCCAGTTCCTCTCCTTCTCCGCCACGGTGTGTCTCATCTACAGCACCACCTGGCGGTAGCCGCCCTCGGCCGTCTTCTGTGTCGCCGAGGTGCACTGCTGGCGGCCGATCAACCGGCCGATCGCTGGTGGCTGGAGCTCCTCCTGAACAACCTATGGATCAGGATCTTCTGCCTTCGGCTGAATGCCGTTCCACGGTGTTGGTTGCAAGCTCTGAGCAGTCATTGAGTTGACGGCAACCTTGGTCACATTCTTCCATTTTCTGTCCACCCTATGTCCATTATCCATTGGAATATCCGCAGAATTCGAGCCAATCGGGATGAATTGTCGATCCTCTTACGATCCTACTCGCCGGTCATCTTCTGTCTTCAGGAAACAAAGCTGCGTCCCCATGACTGCTTTGTTTTCCCCCATTTTCAGTCAGTCCGATTTGATCTCCCCTCTGTTGAGGGCACTCCAGCACATGGAGGACTCATGGTTCTTCTCCATGATACTCTCCATTATCACCCAATCCCCTTAAACATTTCCTTCCAAGCTGTCGCTGTCCGTCTTTCCTTTTCTGGATATACCTTATCTCTTTGTACTGTCTTCGTTCCATCGTCCACACCAATGGGACGAGCTGATCTCCTTCATCTTCTTAGTCAGCTTCTGCTCCCATATTTGCTGGTTGGGGACTTCAATGCCCACCACCCGCTTTGGGAATCTCCACATCCTTGTCCGCGTGGCTCACTATTGATACATGTCTTCCACCAAGCGGACCTTGTTTGCCTCAACACGGGGGACCCTACATTTTTGTCTGCCTCCACGACAGATTTCTCTCATTTGGACCTTTCAGTCGGTACTGTTCCGCTAGCTCGGCGCTTTGAATGGTTCGCCCTTGCTGATACACACTCGAGTGACCACTTTCCATGTGTCCTTCAATTGCAGCCACAACTGCCATATATGCGCCCGCGACACTGGAAATTTTCCCAAGCCGATTGGACACTTTTTTCGTCTCTAGCGACATTCGATGACCGTCACTTTCCTAGTGTTGACGATGAGGTCACTCATATTACCGACGTTATTATTACAGCTGCGGAACGTTCAATACCTCGCCCCGGTGCCCCCCCAGTTCCTTGGTGGAACAAGACATGCCGTGACGCAATACGTGAGCGGCGACGTGCTTATCCCGTTTTCAGACACCATCCTACTTTGGCCAACTGTATCCGCTATAAGCAGTTCCATGCGCGATGCCGTCACGTCATCCGCGGTAGCAAGAAGGCAAGTTAGGAATTCTTTACTAGCTCATTTAACACCTTCACTCCCTCCTTGGAAGTTTGGAGTTGGATTCGATGGTTGTCTGGCGCGCATAGTTTCTCCCCGGTCTCTGGGCTCACTGTCGCACATGATACATTAGTGGACCCCGTCGCAATTTCTAACTCATTGGATCAACATTTTGCTGAGATTTCGAGCTCTTCAAATTACCCGCCAGCATTTCTCCTGAAGAAACATGCAACGGAAGGGCAACCTCTTGCTTTCTCCTCTCAAAATCACGAAAGCTATAATACTGTTTTCTCCATGTGGGAACTCCAACATGCACTCTCTTCTTCTCACTCCTCCGCCCCAGGACCGGATGGTATCCACATCCAAATGTTGCTGCATTTATCATACCATAGTCTGCGTTAACTCCTTCGCCTTTATAATCGAATTTGGACTGACAGTACTTTTCCCAGACGTTCCTGTTCCGAAACCTGGAAAGGACAAACATCTTCTCTCTAGCTATCGCGCCATTTCTCTCACGAGTAGTGTATGCAAGGTTTTGGAGCGTATGGTGAATTGCCATTTAGCTTGGTGGCTGGAATCCCGCAGTCTTTTAACACCTGCCCAATGTGGTTTCCGAAAGCATCGTTCTGCAGTTGACCATCTTGATCTCTCTCCACTTGTATCATGAACAATTTTCTCCAGAAACACCAAACAGTAGCGATATTTTTTGATCTGGAGAGAGCGTACGATACCTGTTGGAGGACAGGCATCCTCCACACACTGTTCTCTTGGGGCTTTGTGCGGTCAGCTGCCCCTTTTTCTTCGCGAATTTATTGCAGAGCGCACATTTAGAGTGCGGGTAAACACTACTCACTCCTGTACTTTCTCCCAAGAAAACGGGGTACCCCAGGGCTCTGTGCTAAGTGTTGTACTGTTTGCCATTGCCATAAATCCAATTATGGATTGTCTCCTTCCTGATGTCTCGGGCTCTCTCTTTGTGGACGATTTCGCAATCTACTACAGCTCCCAACGGACCAGCCTTCTTGAACGACTTCTTCAGGAATGTCTCGATCGCCCCCACTCTTGGAGCATCGAAACCGGCTTCCGCTTTTCTCCCAGTAAGACCGTTTGTGTTAATTTTTGGCGTCGAACGGAGTTTCTTCTGCCTTCCCTACATCTAGGCCCCGTTAACCTTCCATTCGTGGACGTCGCTAAATTCTTGGGTGTTATATTTGACAGAAAACTGTGCTGATCCTCCCACGTTTCCTATCTTTTGGCTCACTGTCTGCGATCCCTCAACACCCTCCGTGTCCTGAATGGTACCTCCTGCGGAGCGGACCGAGTGGCCCTTCTCCGCCTCTATCGCGCCTTAATGCGATCGAAATTGGACTATGGAAGCATAGTTTACTCCTCTGCTCGGCCGTCTATTCTTCGTCGTCTCGACTCTGTCCACCACCGTGGATTACGTTTAGTATCTGGAACTTTCTACACCAGCCCTGTGGAAAGCCTTTATGCTGAGACTGCTGAACCTCTTCTGAGTCGTTATGCTAGCCACCTGTCTTCCATGCCTGCAAATCCGGCCCATGAAATTTTTTTCGACGCCTCCTTGGATTTAGGGTATGCAGGCCGCCCTTCCTCCCTACTACCACTGGGAGTCCGCTTCCGTCAACTGCTCCATTCTCTTTCCTTCCGCTTTCCTAAAACTTTCTTGACAACTTGGGGTACAGCACTGCCTTGGTTCCATCCCCGGACCTGCCTGCTCCGTGACCTTTGTCAGTTTCCCAAGGATGGTACCCCCTCACTTGTCTATCGTTGGGCATTTGCTGCTCTATGCGCACAAATGAAGAATGCCACATTTATTTACACTGCTGGCTCACAAACATCGTTAGGTGTTGGGAGTGCCTATATTGTTGGCGACACCCCAAATCGATTTCGGCTTCCCGACCAGTGTTCGGTTTATACTGCGGAGCTTTACACTGTTCTCCAGGCTGTCCAATACATTGGTCGCCATCAGTGGATACAGTATGTTATCTGTTCAGATTCTCTCAGCTCTCTCCTCAGTCTCCAAGCTCTCTACCCTGTCCACCCTCTGGTCCACCGGATTCAGGACTGCCTCCACTTGCTCCACTTGGGGGGCGTCTCTGTGGCGTTCCTCTGGATCCCAGGACACGTTGGTATCTGTGGAAATGAGGCGGCCGATATAGCGGTCAAGGCAGCAGTCTCTCTTCTTCGACCAGCTATTCGCATGATTCCCTTCGCCGATCTACGGAGTGTTTTATGTCATCGTGTTGCTTTTTTATGGCACGCACATTGGTAGACACTTCCCAATAATAAATTGCGGGACGTGAAACCTTTTCCCTGTGCTTGGACCTCTTCCTCCCGAACGCGTCATCGGGAGGAGGTAATTTTAACTAGACTCCGGGTGGGGCACTGTCTTTTTAGCCATCGACATCTTTTAAGTGGTGATCCTCCCCCACTCTGTCCCCACTGCTCCCAGCTGTGGACGGTAAGACACCTTTTTCTTGAGTGCCCCTTTTTTACTCTGTTACTCGCCCGTCTACAGCTGTCGCCTGATATATCTTCCATTTTAGCAGATGACACGCGCTCAGCCGATCGCGTTCTCGAGTAAGACACAATACCCACCCACCATCCCCTCTCCTAAACTCAGTAGACCACCCAAACAGTACGTATACTGTTTAATTAAGTTATTTTTAAGCAATTATTCGTTATCAGCGACGTAATCTCCATAAGAATAACACACACCAGAAGTGAATTTTTCTGCAACACGGATCAAGTAAATATACGGGACGCGCAACAATCGTGCAACAATGGCGTAAGCGAGCGCAACAATCATGCAACAATGCCATTGTTGGATGATTGTTGCGCTCGCTTATGGCATTGTTGCACGTCCCGTATATTTACTTGATCCGTGTTGCAGAAAAATTCACTTCCGGTGTGTGTTATTCTTATGGAGATTACGTCGCTGATAACAAATAATTGCTTAAAAATAACTTAATTAAACAGTATACGTACTGTTTGGGTGGTCTACTGAGTTTAGGAGAGGGGACGGTGGGTGGGTATTGTGTCTTACGCGTTTTACTGCGCTTGACCTTGAATTCGGACTTAGTTTCTGGCCGCTGCAACACAACACGGGTCCTAGTATTACTAGACCCGTGTTGCAGAAAAATTCATGTCCGGTTGCGTAACGGCGCTGATAACGTCTGATAAGGCCCGCCGCAGGGGTCCAGCCGCACTTCCGCTCTCAGCGCCAGTCGCTCTGCGACCGCCGAGTCGTGCGTGTGTATAGGGCTTTACATTATGAAGAGCATGTAGCGCTGTATTTTATAGATCTCGATCGTATAATCGACATTGTTGTTAGTATAATCATTGAATGTGGTGGTTATTGGTTGCGCTAGACCGCTCGTGAAAAATTTTTTTTTTTATTATAGTGGTTTTTTAAAGCTTTTCTTCTGTTTTTAGTTTCTCCAATTTTTTGAGTTTTGTTCCCATTGCTGATGGTTTCCAGTTTCGTTTCTTTTTACCTTTTCCTAAGTAACAGACCGGGCGCTAATGACCGTAGCAGTTTCGCGCCATAAAAAAAAACCTTGATGTGTATGACATGCTTAAAGTAAAGCCACTATCCTCACTCCATCAAAGTGGTGTATGGCCTCTACATGGCATGATACTGCAATGCTGAAAACAAACTGAATAATACTAGACTGCTCGCAGTGTGCCGCTGTGGCAGTCATATGTTTACATGACTGAAAACCTGCCACAGAGCGCGCCAATAGTAAACACCATCCATGAGCAAGTTGATAATGCATGAAGTGCCCAGGTCAGTGAGGCCTCTAGTGTTGTAGACTAGATTTTACGATAGTATTCCAAACTTTTGTTGAGCAGTGTAGATGCATGTAAGGAAGTGTTTGGAAAATTCAAATTACAGCTTAATTACAGTATTAATGTAAATGACACAGAGAATAGGTGAAACATACAGGGCTGACAGAATTAATGGTATGCTATAAAGAGTACAGAACTTTGAAAAAAACAAAAAATTTATTGAAATGCACACTGAAAATAAAGAAAAATGTATGTCATTGTGTATCATATACACCCTTCACTTGGTTTTGGGTATAACACCATAACAGATGGTCACTATCATGTTCCATGCATTCCTCCAGACAGTGAACCGACTTCCATATCCTGATTTAGTATTTTCAGTGGGATTTTATCCACAGCTGTACATATCCTTTCCATGATTTCAGCTATGGTGTGAGGACATGGACAATGTTGGAAGCCCTGAGAGGCTGTTCACTGACGATTTGTTGCTTATACAAAAGTAAAAATGCCTGTAAATTATAGTTGAATTCAGAAAGATCCGTAGAACACTAATGCTTGGTGCATGGACTGGCAATTCAACCTCAAAACAAATAAATGTAACATGGTCTGCATAAATAGAGGGGGAAGGTCTATTATTTTTAAATATACACATTGTGCTCAGAACTGGAAACAGTAACAACCGTAAAATATCCTGGAGTATGTCTCCAGAAGGACCAAAAGTGGATTAATCAGAGAGAACATCGGAAATGTCATTGCCAGGCTGAGATTCATTGGAAGAAACTCAAGGGTATTTAACTCGTAGGTATCATTCCGGCTTGTTGACAAATATGTAGTCACTCATTGGTGGCAGACTGGCTACCTGGCCATCAGGATGTTATGTATGGATGACCTCAGAGAATGGGTAACACCAGATCAGAGGCAACAACAAAGCCAAAGAATGTTCTTGGAAATAGTAGTAGTAGTAGTAGTAGTAGTAGTAGTAGTAGCTGCTGCTGCTGCTGCTGCTGCTGCTGCTGCTTTGTTCATCCATAGATCTCTTTTTACAAGGATAGAGGACATGTCAAAGTATTTACAAGTTTAGACCAATTTAAATTAAGCTAATTCGTATACACATACATTTACAGACTTCTAGTTAGAGACAGTCATTTGATTTACTCCTGGTATACAATACTTTTTTACAAATAACTTATTTAATAATGATAATGCCACACTGTTCACTCATATCTCACTATCAGTCACTGCACACACTATACACACATTGTTTCATAACACTTCACTCACTAAGCACACACACACACACACACACACACACACACACACACACTGG
The DNA here is from genome assembly GCF_021461385.2 of Schistocerca piceifrons. NCBI lineage: Eukaryota > Metazoa > Arthropoda > Insecta > Orthoptera > Acrididae > Schistocerca > Schistocerca piceifrons. Next base: position 1,134,054,081 of record NC_060138.1, on the reverse strand, counting down.
TATCTCTGGGACATTTTCTGTACTGCAACTTCCCATTTGCTATCCTGAAAAACTGAGTCAGCAGTCCTCTATAATGAGTGAGATGTTGAGCTCAGAAAGAGGAAGAGGTGTTAGTATTGTGCTATGCATAGCTTGCGGGTAAGCATTCCTGTTTTTCAAGAAAAGGAAAAAAGAAGGAAAAAAACATAGTGTGAAGGCGTTAAATGAAATGTTGGATCTTTTATAATCATCATTATTATTATTTATTTATTTGCGTAACATCTTTTTTTACCAAAGCCCTACTCTGTTTTATCTAAGTAATCCTTCAATGTATAAAAGGATTGCATAACAGGTACTTTTTAGATGCCTTTTTAAATATGTGTATTTTTGCAATTTTTTAGTCTCTTTTGGTAATTTATTGTACAGTTTTATTCCTTGGTAGAAAATGCTGTTTCTAGTTTTATGTTTATTTTTTCTTGGCAAATGTAAGTTGAGTCTAGCTCTTGTTCCATGGTCATGGGCAGAGATGTTTGTGCAGTTATTACCATTGTTATTTTTGATGTGTAAAACTGACTGGTAAATATATTCTCATGAAGCAGTTAAAATCCCCAGTGTTTTGAACAGATCTTTACAATGAGCTCGACCACTGTTTTTGGTTATTATTTGTATGGCTCTCTTCTGAAGTTTGAAAATTGTGTTCATATTTTGTGCTAAGAATTGAGTGTACGCATGAATAGTATGTAACTAAAAGACACTGCATGTTACACACTGATGATAGGATTCTGAGGGCATAACATGCTGATGACATCCTGTTTGCAAGTACCTTTGTGTGTCCACACCATTTCAATTGACAATCAATATTCATTCCTAGAAATTTTGCATTTCTTACACAGTCTATAGAGGTGCCATCTACATTTAATTTATCATCATCATTTTCCCCTCTTCAAACTGAAATTCATAACATTCTTTTTCTTTATGTTCAATGTCATTGCATTGCTTGTTGACCAATCGTAAACTTCCTTGAGAGTTTCATTTGCTTTCTCTGCAAGTTCTCATGTTTTCTGAGTGACTATAATATTGCTGTCATCAGCGAAGAGAATTTTTTCACCATTAGTAACAGTACTGGGAAAGTTATTGATGTATATCAGAAATAGTATTGGTCCTAATATGTTACCTTGCGGAACCCCTATATTAATGTATTTTGATTCTGATAAGTGTTGTGTTATCTCTACTCTTTGTAATCTATCTGCTAGGTGTGATCGAAACCAGTCATTAGCTACCTCTCTTATTCATAGTGCTTCTAATTTATTTGATAGAATCTTGTGGTCAACTGTATCAAAGGCCTTAGAAAGATCCAAAAATATCTTTGTCAAGAGCATCAAGTACAACTTTAGTGAATTCTACTATCGCTGACTCTGTATTTTTGCCACTCCGAAAACCAAACTTTGATTTGCTTAAAAGATTGTATTTATTCAGGTAATTCATTAATCTGTCTTTCATAATTGCTTCTATTATTTTTTAGAATGGTGACAGCGGGGAAATGGGCCAGTAATTTTCTATGTCTTCTGCATTACCTTTCTTAAGCAAAGGTACAACTCTTACCTGTTTTAACTGCTCTGGAAACGTCCCTGATGTGAAGGATTCATTTATTATATTTGTTAAGGGGCCTTGTATAATCTCTAAGCATTGTTTCAATACACATATTTGTACTTCATCTAAGCATTGCCTTTTCAAAGTTCAGTTTAAATAATATGGTGTATTTAGAGAATTTCGTATTCACATTGGTTTCCTTATACACTTCATCCCAGCTTTGTTTTGCTAGTTCTTTTGAAAAATCTTTTATTTAGATTTCTGATAGATGTCATTTGTAGGCTTGTAGTTTAGGGAATGGTTCGTTGCCTGATTTTTACTGTTATGTGTCAGAGATGGTCTGATAGTCAGAGATCTTTTACAGCTATGTCACATTTTTCCTTGTCCATGTTTGTGGTCACATGGTCAATTACTGATGCAGTCAGTGTAGTAACCCTTGTTGCACTATCGACCAATAGGGACATGCCAAAACTCTGAAGGATATTTATGAGGGTACTGCTAGATTCATTTATGATATTAGTGTTGATATTAATGTTCACACACAGAATTTTGCTGACCTTCGTACTTGAGACTTTATCTACAACTTCTGTTAATTTATTGAAAAAAGTGTCCACACTACCACTGGGAGATATATACACATACAAAATTATTAATTTCTTGGTGATATCAAGCCCTGTTAATTCAATAGCTGATATTTCAGAGTGTTTGTCCTCACTTATTGTACTGAGGGCATGTCTTGATTTGAACTGTGTTCCTTTTCTGATATAAATGCATGATCCTCCACCCCTTGAAGCAGTTCTGCAGTAAGAGTTTACCCTGTCATACAATGATAATACTACATGTTGGATTTCTGTTTTTCTGCGCCAGTGCTCAGTAACTGTGCAGTTCAAAGTTTGGAGCTCAACTTCTAATAGTTGTATTTTATTTTTTATTGATTGCATGTTTTTATGGAGGATTGTTAAGTCAGTGAAATGCTCCATGTTACTCTTTCCAATGGTTTGTTTTTCTTAGTGACATTTGGAGTGTTAAAATCTGTATTTGTGTGATTGTTTCAGTATTTTTTAAATGGCTGGAGATACTCTTTAGGCAGGGGACCCTGTTGTCTGGATTTATCCTAAAAAAAACTTACTATTCCTACCCATAACCACAGGTATTTGACCATGTGTGGCCCAGGATCCACCCCCCACAATTTCAGCTGTACCAATCTTCCCTTCCCAGTCCTGTTAAGGTGTATGCCATGCCTAGTGAAACTCCATCTGTTGATAGTCCTGATGGGTACCAGAGAAACATGAGCGAAGTTGGTTGCCTTCAGGGCCATCTCTAACCACACATTGATTCGCCTCACAGCTCACAGCTCCATCAAGGTGTGGTCGATCATGATGCCGGAACAGCTCAACAAAGTGTACATTGGTGCCATGAGTCAGGGAAGCTATCTTTTCCAGGCCACCTCCTATGTCATATGCCCCATCCCTCTCCAAACTGTTCCCACCCCACCCACTGTCCATTATAATTATTCGGGCTGTTATGCCGTGGTCGGTTGATGAATTCTGTGTCAATTCCCAACGTTTCGTCTCCGACTGCGGGAGACATCTTCAAGGGGGTCCGTAGCTCAATGGAAAGTCCAACACACCCACTGGCTCGCTACTGACTGCCGCTAAATTCTGTGTCCGCGCGCTCCCACGCCACAGTGTGACGTCACGTGTTTTGAAAACGTCAGTGCAATTGGCCGCTGTCCGTCGCCGTCGATCGCCGTTGCCATCACCCAGTAGTGGACGTGTGGTACACATCTTCTTTAACACCGGCATCCATATACCGTTTAATTTCACACCCTCCTCCTTTCGGTTGAAATTATTTAGGTGTTTAGCGATTTCGATTGCCTCCCTGTAGAGCCTTTCGTAATATCCGCTTGTGGCCGCTAGTACTTGCGTCTCCTCGAAATGAATATTGTGGTTCCCTGGCTGGAAAGCATGCTCCGCAACAGCTGATTGTTCCGTTTCTCCTCTTCTACAATTTCCCTTATGCTCTTCCAAACGTTTAGAAACAGTTCTTTTAGTGGTACCCACATAAACATCACCACAGCTGCATGGGATCCTATACACTCCAGCTTTTTCCAGTGGTTTGCGAGCGTCCTTGGCAGGCTTAAGGTATTCCTGTATCTTCCTGGTGGGCTTGTAAATTACGGTAATATTCCGCTTCGTCAAGAGCCTCCCTATTCTTTCCGTTACATTTTTAACAAACGGCAGGAAAACCTTAGGTTTTGCAGTAGCCTGTACGTCAGTATGATTTCTGCGTGGCTGCCTCAATGCACGTTTTATTTCGGCGGACGAATATCCGTTCTTCATTAGTGCATTGTGGAGATGTTCCATCTGTGTGTCGAGCAACTCAGGTTCACAAATATTTCTAGCTCTGTCCGCTAACGTCTTGATAACACCCCGCTTCTGTTGTGGGTGGTGGTTCGAATCCCGGTGCAAATAACGGTCCGTGTGCGTGGGTTTGCGGTATACTGAGTGGCCCAAACTACCATTTTCATTTCTAAAAACAAGCACATCGAGGAAATGTAACTTGCCATCTACCTCCTCCTCCATTGTAAACTGAATTCTCGAGTTTATGCTGTTGAGATGTTTGTGGAACCGGCTTAGTTCCTCCCTACCATGTCTCCACAGCACAAACGTGTCATCCACGTATCGGAACCATACATTTGGTTTTTTGCTGGCAGTACCTAAGGCCTGTTCTTCGAATTTCTCCATAAAGAAGTTTGCAATTACGGGACTTAGGGGGGCTTTCCATAGCCATGCCATCCGTTTGCTCATAAAACTGTTCATTCCACTTGAACTATGTGGTCGTCAAACAGCACTTAAACAGTTCTGAAATATCGGCAGGAAAAATTCGATCCAGCTGTTCCAATACATCATTAAGTGGAACCATGGTAAACAGCGATACCACATCGAAGCTGACCAATATGTCCTCAACACAGAATTCATCAACCGACCACGGCATAACAGCCCGGATAATTATAATGGACATGATATTTCCGGCCGTGAAAGTCTACATTTTAGTATCACACCACCCACTATCACTACGTGGCCCTCTTTTGTAAAGTCCTTACATAAAGACCCTGAGTTCTCTATCACATGACTTGGCCCTACATTTGGCTTGAGGATACTGGTGGCCTGGTACACTGCCCCTAAACTTTCCTGTAACCGAGGGCCTACACCTCACCCATGGCTACTACCAAGTAGCAGCACTTTCTTCTTACTAACACTTCGTACATTCCTAGGCTTCTTGGCATTGGTTGAAGTGTGCTGCACATTTCCTGCTCCTCGTTCTACCTGAGGCTCTTCTTGACTTAACTCTGGCAGTGGTAGATACCTGTTTTTGGTGTTGATGATAAATCGTCAGATTGCTTTCTCTTTCTTCCTATCCTCCTACCAGCTACCAGTTCCCAACCACCCTCCTGCCCCCTATCTCCCTTGATCCTTATCAGTTCCTTCCTTGCTTCCACCAACTGTGCCTGAAGGGCACAGATTTTCCTTTCCTGTTCCCCAATCAAAATGTTCCTACTGCATACTCTGCAGTACCAGGAGAGAGCCTCTTCTGTTCTCCCAACATTCTTCCCACTGCATCCCCCCCCCCCCCCCCCCTGTGAAAATATTTCCTGCAAGATTGGCAACAAATCACTCTACTCACTACCCTATAACAGCTGCCACATTTCTCACTCATGGGTAGTTTCGAAAGAATAATTAAGTTTGAAGAATGTTTTAAATTTGTCAAGGACGCGAGATTGGCTCTGTGTGTGTGTGTGTGTGTGTGTGTGTGAAAGAAAAAGGAGTCTTATGTGCATTTGTTGTTGTTGTTGTTGTTTTGTACTGATTTAGAGATACAATGACAGAAGAATGAATTAGTAATTACTTTGCTTTTAGATAATTTACATTATCAAATGTGTTTTGTCAAGTTTTTAAACGTTTATAACTCAGAAAATTTAGGCCTAGATCGTGTCTGTCTTAGTAGTAAACAGTACAAAATGTGTTAGTTAAATACAATTTAGAAATGTTTAATTACACTTTTACTGAGACAATAGACAATAATGAAACTTTTTTTAACAAATTTTGCACTATCAAGAAAACTTGCATAGAATTTTTTTGTGTTTGTCACGCAAAATTTCGGGTTATGTCACGATTATTGGGACTTCAGATAACATGAAGTTTTTTCAAGAATAAGCTCTGCTGGGTCGCTAATATTCAGTTGTGTGACAAGAATGGACACTACAGCAAATATATGAAACTAAGAAAATTTAAATTTGACACTATTTCTTCTTCAATAAGTTCTTTTTGGGGACAAAGAAAATACCTGTGATCTTACTTGGTGGCCATCTTGAATTAAACAGCTTTTATTAGCAGCCCATCCTGTATGGCAGAATTGGCCAGTGCCTGCATCCAAGAACCATTGAGATGACAGAACATGCCACCCACAATGGTAGCTACAGCCATCTAGGGCAGAATTACTGAGATGGACTGTGTCAGCACAGCCCCACCACAAAGAGGCAACCAGCACCAGCGGTGCGAGTTGTGGGTAGGCTGTGAGACAGCAAGCCATGTTTGGCATGGCCTGTGATTAACCCAGGATCTCTGGTGTCAATGGAGTGCTAGACATTGACATCTACTGTAGGCCCCACCAGAACAGACCTAGTTTGATGCCTGAGATGTAAGCTGCCCAACCATAATTTCAAGCTTTCTGACCATATTTCTCATGGTTAGCAATCAGACTATGGGACAAATGGCTTACTCCAGCCATGACCACATAAAAATGAAATTGCTGCTGGACTGTACTTGGCATATCTCTAATTATTTACCGCCAAAATTGTAATGAGAGATGCTAAGATCCTTCTAGAATAAAAGATAACATATCTGACATTGATGACAATGGAAAACATGCCTAATTATATCACAGCCATTAACTTCGATAATACTGACAAATTCGTGGTCTTGCGATAGCGTTCTCGCTTCCCGCGCACGGGGTCCCGGGTTCGATTCCCGGCGGGTCAGGGATTTTTCCTGCCTCGAGATGACTGGGTGTTGTCTTCATCATCATCATCATCATCATCATCATCATCGTCATCATCATTCATCCCCATTACGGTTGGAGGAAGGCAATGGCAAACCACCTCCACTAGGACCTTGCCTAGTACAGCGGTGCAGGTCTCCCACATCGTCCCCGACGCTCCTCGGAGTATGGGACCTCATCGTCGTCACACTCCAAAAAAGCCATGGATGGTGGAACATTTCTGTTTCAATGAAATATTTCCCTTAATGCAGTATTAAACACATAATAATCCACCTTGTGTATTTATGATTCACAGCTATTTCACGACATGTTCACTTGACTGAGTCTGCCCCACTACTGCTACCATGTCCTCGCTACTAACACATACTCTTGCCATGACACGACAGGACCCTGTCTGCCAGAAAAAAGGTGAGAGACCACAGAATGTTTTAGAACATGAGGCTCAGCAGCTAGTGCCTGCTGCTAGGTAGTTCACTGGCGAGGATGTCAATTACAGTATCCTTACAGAGGACATCATGCCAGCTGGCACTAGGAGGCCCATGACTGCGTCTAGCAGCCAGTATTGATTATGGAGACAGTCGGCTGGCACTGAGGCTGCATCATTTCTCTAGATGGAATCATAGACAGGACTGGACTCAAAGTGCAGCATGGCCCCAGTAATAGTTATGTCAGGAGTGCAGGATGACATTGGGGCAGGACAGGACAGGTCAGGTCTAATGTCAGGTGACGAGAGGTGAGTCCCCAGCATGTGTGCTCCTCTGTTGGGCTGGAGGCCTAGCTATACTTCTCCAGTCAGCATCATTGTGACAGGAAACCCTGCTTGTTGTCATGTGTGCCTGAAAATTGCTGCCCCAGGCATTGTATGTGCAGTGAGCTGGCATCTCGTAAGGCAGCGTGCAGAGTTCAGGATGCAGAGGTAGCAGTATTGCAGTGCCTGCCACTGGGTTTTCACAACTGGCAACCAAATTGTGGTTCACTCAAGCTGATGCAACGTGGCTTACAAAACACTCTCTCAGCCGATGCTTGAGAATCTCTAGCCAGTCTGGGATATGGGAGATACAAAGGAGTACGCTACATTCTGAATATGGTTTATTTTAGACATGACTTTTTCTTCCCTGGGCTGTTGTTATGTGTCCTTATTCACAACTGAAGTTTCAGTCTATGCCTTTCCTGAGAGACAGCTCACTAAGGAGTGTATCAGTGCAGAATCTTTCTTTTATATAAATGACAAAGAATTCTGTCCTATAATGCATATGCAATTTGTAAATGTGGTTGAGATGAGGACAGTGTCCTCTTAAAAGGAACAGTTATGCACTGACACACTTCAGTGAGCTGTCATTTGAGAATGACACAATAGGGCAAAATTGTGATTGTGAGTAGAAACATTTAATAACAACCCATTTGGAAAATGTTGTCATTTTTAAAATATTGCAGGACTGTCCAGCCATAGTAACAGAAAATAATTGCCTAGTTTAGTAAATTTTAGCATCACAGAGATGCTCATCAAACTTCTCCTGTAGCAGACACCATAAGAAAGGCATTAGATCCTTAGATCCCCCATATACAGTTTGCAAAGTAACAGTGATGGGAAAGTCAGAGAACTCTGAGGTCGTATGATGGCTTACTGACAATCTTCCTTGCAACATTTGCAAAGGGAACACAAAAGGTCAGTGGAAATGACAATAGTACCAAAAGTACCGGGTGATCAAAAAGTCAGTATAAATTTGAAAACTGAATAAATCACGGAATACTGTAGATAGAGAGGTACAAATTGACACACATGCTTGGAATGACATGGGGTTTTATTAGAATCCCCCCCCCCCCCCCCCCCCAAAAAAAAAAAAAAAAATTACAAAAGTTCAAAAAACGTCCGACAGATGGCCCTTCATCTGATCAGAACAGCAATAATTAGCATAACAAAGTAAGACAAAGCAAAGATGATGATCTTTACAGGAATTGCTCAATATGTCCACCATCATTCCTCAACAATAGCTGTAGTCGAGGAATAATGTTGTGAACAGCACTGTAAAGCATGTCCTGAGTTATAGTGAGGCATTGGTGTCGGATGTTGTCTTTCAGCATCCCTAGAGATGTCGGTCGATCACGGTACACTTGCAACTTCAGGTAACTCCAAAGCCAATAATCGCATGGACTGAGGTCTGGGGATCTGGGAGCCAAGCATGACGAAAGTGGTGGCTGAGCGCACAATCATCACCAAACAATGCACGCAAGAGATCTTTCACATGTCTAGCAATACTCTTTTGTTTTTCCTAATAAAACCCCATGTCATTCCAAGCATGTGTGTCAATTTTTACCTCTCTATCTACATTATTCTGTGGTTTATTAAGTTTTCAAATTTATACTGACTTTTTGATCACCCGGTAAATTTACTCTCTGACATATTCCATAAGGTATAAATGTAGGTGGGGTAGAGTACACATTAACAGAAGAGAAACACCACACCTTACCACATATCCATCACTTGTCCTCTTTTCATTTTTATTCATGTATCCAACAGAAGAAACTGTAATTTCCCATCATCCAAATTTACTACGAGTACTACCAAAGTTCAGTTTCTGTACTTCTTAATGATTACTGCTATTTGATCAGTTGTTATTCAGGTTGCAAATTTTTGTATTGAGTTTTCTTATTCATTTCTAAAGTTGTTTTATTCTTCTGCAATGTGCAGGTAACTTCCAAAGATGACTAGGTAATTGTTTAGTAATTTGACTATGTGTAGCTCGATAGTAAGTTCCAGACTACAATTCAAAGGCTGCTCAGGGTTTGATTCCCTGTCAAAACTAGGAATTTTCTGTCACTTTTCATTTCTTTTACCCTTGGCAAAGACTGAATCGTGTAAAAATGTCAGTTTTCCCCACAGTTTAGAGTCCATATTAAACAATAGCTCGCTTATAACTGGCAAGGTAAATCAAAGGGCAGAGAAAGGTGGGGCATACCACGTCCTGTAGAACCATGCCTACTAAAGCAACCAACCTTCATTTTGGAGATAACTTTACTTTTATTTTTTTAAAGGAATGTTTCAGCAATTAAAATGTTCTTTGTATGTTTTAAAATCATGTTGCATCACCATTAAAAATAAATCTAAAAATATTCCTCTTAAATTTCCAATTACATTAAGCATACATGAGTTTAATGGATTTCTGTTCTTGTTGCAGTGGGGCAGACAGCAAATTATGCAGTTGTTATGGCACAGCTTCACACAAAGGGCAAGTGTCATGGCATCCATCCATTTATTGTGCAGCTAAGGGATGAGGAGACTCATCATCCATTGCCAGGTAAATTTAATAATCCTTTACTGTGATTGTCAGTATTTTTAAGTTACAAATGTTCCTGAAGAGTGCTGGTCTATCGATCACACTTTCTTTTTGCTGATGTAAAATAAACTCAGATATGATTAATCACTGAAAGTGTGAATCAATGTAGAATAATGGATGAACAATATCAAATGACATTGTCACATGCCATCCTCAGTCATTCTGAAATGCATTAATGGTGTACATGCAGACACATTCATGTCCAATGTGTGCTATAAAATGACTAGCTACTTACTGTAAATTGTCAGTTTGATTAGATTGTGATTTATGCAGTACTTCATCATAATGAATAATCTATGGCAGACTGTAATTGAAAAACCAGCAGTCTGTTTGAAAGTGGTGGTTTTTCTGCTAGTAAAATATGATGCACATATATTACTAAATATGACAATAAATAAATAAAACAGTAACATAAGTTGTTGTGATATAAACAATGCTGTCGTTAATACTATTGATAGTTACTATGATATACAGAATCTGTTGAAGTTTCACTCACGTACAGAGATCTACAGTAGTGAATGTCAATTGTGTGTGTGTGTGTGTGTGTGTGTGAGAGAGAGAGAGAGAGAGAGAGAGAGAGAGAGAGAGAGAGAGAGAGAAAATCAAACTGCGCACATCCACATTACTAAGGCCTTGTTTGTCATGGCGTGGTAGAGAACAACTGCTTTTTAACCTCAAACTGTGCCCTTTTGCTGTGAGAAGTTTCGTCAAAATAATCAACTCATGTCAGTGGCAGTGGATGAGCGGTTTCCTAGGTCAGATATTGGACTGTAAGGTGTACCCAGGAACATGTATAGATTCATATTGCAATTTAGCAATGATGAAGAGTGGATTGAAGTTTAAGAGAATTGTGAAGAAGAATCATTGAGGAAAAAGTCGAATACTGTAGTACTGAGGAACTATGAGATGTAAAACTTCCTGGCAGATTAAAACTGCGTGCCCGACCGAGACTCGAACTCGGGACCTTTGCCTTTCGCGGGCAAGTGCTCTACCATCTGAGCTACCGAAGCACGACTCACGCCCGGTACTGCAAGGTTCGCAGGAGAGCTTCTGTAAAGTTTGGAAGGTAGGAGACGAGATACTGGCAGAAGTAAAGCTGTGAGTACCGGGCGTGAGTCGTGCTTCGGTAGCTCAGATGGTAGAGCACTTGCCCGCGAAAGGCAAAGGTCCCGAGTTCGAGTCTCGGTCGGGCACACAGTTTTAATCTGCCAGGAAGTTTCATATCAGCGCACACTCCGCTGCAGAGTGAAAATCTCATTCTGGAAACCTCCCCCAGGCTGTGGCTAAGCCATGTCTCCGCTATATCCTTTCTTTCAGGAGTGCTAGTTCTGCAAGGTTCGCAGGAGAGCTTCTGTAAAGTTTGGAAGGTAGGAGACGAGATACTGGCAGAAGTAAAGCTGTGAGTACCGGGCGTGAGTCGTGCTTCGGTAGCTCAGATGGTAGAGCACTTGCCCGCGAAAGGCAAAGGTCCCGAGTTCGAGTCTCGATCGGGCACACAGTTTTAATCTGCCAGGAAGTTTCATATCAGCGCACACTCCGCTGCAGAGTGAAAATCTCATTCTGGAACTATGAGATGTTTTTGATGTTCTCTGAAGCTATTGCTACTGAGATAATTAACACCTCAGTAGTCAGTTAATTTGAAGAGGAATGGATGTCTTTAAAAAGACTATCAACAAACTGGGTAGATAAACATAGGTACAAGGAAGGTAACTGTGAAGAAACCTTTGGTAAGAGAAATACTTCAATTGCTTAATGAAAGGAGATGGTGTAAAAATGTTTAGGAAAAGACAGAAATACAACAATGTAAGTTACTTAGGAAGTGCAGGGGAGCTAGGAAAAAGTGACAGTAGGAAAAATTTGAAGAAATGCAAAAACAAATGTTTGTCATAAAGGCTGATTCATCATACAGAAAAGTCAAAACAGCATTTGTTAAAATTAAAAGCAAGGGCATCAACATTAAGAATGAAACTGAAATTTCACTGTTACACACGAAGGAGAGAACAGATAAGTAGAAAGAATACAATGAAACCGTCTATGGAGGGAGGTCTTGCCTGATAATATGATGTGGGAGTTGATATGGAAGACACAGGAGATCCAGTATTAGTCAGGCTTTATAGGGCTTTGGAAGACTTGCAATCAGATAAGGCAGAAGGGGTATAACATTGCTTTGGAAATTCTAAAGTTATTAGGAGAAGTCACAACCAAATGACTATTCAAGTCGGTGTGTTGAATCTGCGAGATCGGGACATACCATCAGACTTGCAGAAAAATATCGTCCACACAATCCCAAAAAAATTCAATGTACTTGAAACTGGCTGGGTGAGAGTAAGTAACAGAAACAAAATTTCTTCTGTTGACATTTTTATTTAGTAAAAGAAAATTTCGGGCACATAACAATATTATTACTTAGCACTCAAAATAAATATTATTACTGTACAGGTGAACACAGTTAGATAAGCTTTGAGTTAAATAATTAAAAATGTGTGCAATTTTCAAACATTTTTCCAACAGGTATCGTAATAGGAGAAATAGGTACAAAGCTGGGGATGAACTGCACAAACAATGGATACCTAGGCTTCAAAAGTGTTCGTATTCCTCGAGAAAATATGCTGATGAAGAATTCACAAGTGCTTGAGGTAATCTTCCTTAAATCTCTCTGATACAGTCTTGGGTTTTCATATCATTTTTTATGTTAATATCATACTTCTAAAAGCATGTGCGTTGGACAGATGTATGGATGGTGAAAGGACAAATACATAAAGGTACCTGTTATTTTAATTGGAACTACAGTGACAGCAATTATATCTTTTACCACTATAGAAAACTGTAGGCATAAGAACAGTGAGCACACCCACCAAATGATTTGTAGAGGTCATATGAGTTGCAGAAGGGTTCTGTTCATGTTGCTAATCAGACATTTTTTTGTAGGAGTTTTCATTGTCGAACATTATTTTGCCAACCATTCATATGCATGTTTCGTAGTGTGGTTCTGTTACAGGTATCTTTGTGTGCCTATGATGATAAAATGAAATAACCAAATACAGTAAGGGAGAAATAATACTGATGCGTCCATGCACCATGCATCATCCACCCCAGAGTTGCTTATGAAATGTCAGTATCTACATGCCTGACAGAAAAAGTGAGCTATCTAGAAGGTTAGAGGGAAACAAAAGGAAACTTCTTAAGTTCAGAGGGTATGTTTTGTTATTTCAGTGATTAGAAAATTGAGTCAGTTTTCAAAGAACTTGGCAGTTCACTGAGGTGACAGGGATAGCGATATGCACATACACATGTGGTAGCCATACTGTGTACCCAAGGTGTAAAAGGGAGTGCATTGGTGGAACTGTCATTTGCACTCAGGTGATTCATGTGAAAAGATTTCCAACATGATTATGGCCACAAGATGGGAATTAACAGACTTTGAATATGGAATGGTAGTTGGAACTAGATGCATGGGACATTCCATTTCAGAAATCATTAGGGAATACAATATTCTGACATACGTAGTGTCAAGAGTGTGCGAAGAATAGCAAATTTCAGGCATTACCTCTCACCGTGGACAATACAGTGCCTGACGGCCTTCACTTAACAAATAAAAGTAGTGGCATTTTTGTAGAATTGCCAGTGCTAACAGACAAATAACACTACACGAAATAACTGCAGAAATCAATGCGGGATATAAGATGCATGTATCCTTCAGAACAGTGCAACGAAATTTGGCATTAATGGGCTGTGGCAGAAGACAACTGACGAGAGTGCCTTTACCAACAGCATGACATCGCCTGCAGCATGTCTCCTGGGCTCTTCATTATATTGATTGGACCCTAGATGTCTGGAAAACAGAGGCCTGGTCAGATGAGTATTGATAATTCGTTGGTAAGAGCTGCTGGTAGGGTTCAAATGTGATGCAGACCCCATGAAGCCACCAACCCAAGTTGCTAATAAGGCAGTGTGCAAACTTCTGGTGCCTCCGTAATGGTGTGCCTTCGTTTATATGGAATGGACTTGGTCCTCTGATCCAACTGAACACAGCATTGACTGGGATGGTTATGTTCAGCTACTTGGAGACCATTTGCAACCATTCATGTTCCCAAACAATGATAGAATTTTTATGGATGACAGTGCACCATCTTACAGACCACAGTTGTTCACAATCGGTTTGAAGAACAGTCTAGACATTTCAAGTGAATGACTTGGCCACCCAGATCACCCAACATGGAACCCGTCAAACATTTATGGGACAGAATCGAGTGGTCAGTTGGTGCAAAAAATCTTGTATCGGCAACACTTTCACAATTATGGACAGCTACAGAGGTAACACAGCTCAGTATTTCTACAGGGGACTTCCAATGACTTGTGGAATCTATGCCATGTCGAGTCTCTGCACTATGCTAGACAAAATGAGGTCTGACACAATATTAGGGGGTATCCCATGACTTTCGTCACCCCAGTGTATGAGCCCACTTATCAGTATAATGATGCATTCCATCTGGCTTGGATGCATCCACTGATTCAGATGGAAGGGGTGACGTAAAATCATTGTATCCTCTCCCGGAGTGAGCTGACCCACAGCAGTTTCAACAGGTCCTTGATATCTTGCATTCTGGCAGTGGGACAGAGTTGATGTCTGAGCCAGATCCACACGTTCTACTAGGGACAGGTCTGGAGCCCTTGCTGGCCATGGGAATACCTCAACTTCACATAGATAGTTCGTAGAGACATGTGCCATGTGTTAGCGAACATTAAACTATTGAAAAATGGCACCACAATAGTGTTGCATGAGAGGTAACACACGAGGATGTGAGAGGGCCATGGCGCACTGTTGTGCTGTATGAGTTCCCACATTCACTACAAGCCATGCCCTGAAATCATACCCAATCACTTCCCACGCCGTAATGCCAGGAGTAAAACCACTGTGCCTCTCTGTAATGTTGGAAAAATGGTATCTCTTCCCAGGTCCCCACATTACTCACTGATGATGATCTGGGGTAATAAAGAGCCGCAATTCATCACTGAACACAATGCGATACCGGTCACTGGAGCTGTGGACCCAAAAACTTTGCATATCACTGCCTTAGACCATAGGTTTTTGGAATGAGTTCACCGTTGTTTACCCATATTGATTTCTAGAGTGTTAGTTGTTTGTGTGGTCAATTGAACAATGTTTCATGAACTGGTAATTCTCTGTATCTTTTGAGTTTCATCCATTCCTGTGTTATTGCTTGTGGTTGTTGGAGATATGGTTGGCAAATACTGCAAGCACTGATAGCCATGGTATTGGTCTGGATTTACTTCTGCTCCAAACAGGAGAACAGTTTGTGGCAACAGGATGCACAAGTGCTTGTGTAGTTCACAAGGTGTTCGCATTATATCCCCAGCTGACCAACCCTGAAGGCACCACATAGCTGAATGAGTGCCAAGGTCCCTGGCAGGTACATATCTAACGTGCTCAACAAAGGTTGGGGACACCGAGGATGTTGCCAAACTGGTGGGTCTTAGAGGGACAATTGCTGATTTATTCACGCACATTTCTGTGTTCCACTCCTCCGTAATCACGACACAGGATGATGCAAAACAGGAAGGTTGCAAAAGCGTAAGAGCCCTTTGCTGCTTCAGATAGTGTTCAGATTTCATAGAATGGTTTTGAACAGTCTCTAGTGCGGCCACCCTGGATACCAGAGCAAAAATTGCAACCTCACTACACTCCAAATGAGTCGGAGTATGTGGTTGCAGCCCCACAATGTCCTTAGAGTAGGGTTGAATTGTCAGAGGGATGTCAGCAGTGGCAAACACTGTCAAGAACATCGTGCCATTGCTCATTGCAGTGTGAACCATTTTAGACCGCGATATATGTGGGAATTCATGCCCTAAGGGAAGAAATGGTTTCACTGACGTACTTTATGCACTTACTGAGGACGTTTTGTGTCAGTTCTGAGCAGTAGGTTGCCTGAAATCATTTTCTCGGTCACCCATAAGAAAATCATGTGAGCAGTAGGTTGCCTGAAATCTTTTTCTCGGTCACCCATAAGAAAACATATGATCAGTAGGTTGCCTGAAATATTTTTCTCGGTCACTCATAAGAAAATCATGTGATTTCAACACTGGGTGTCATGGTCCTGACCTCCATCGCAGAGGTGTGAAAACAAGGGGAGGAAATGTCAGAAGTGTGGTGACCTCCCCATCGTGTGACATGTCCATGATGGTGCTGGGCAGAATTATGTTGAAATTTGGTGCCAATGTGACATCATTATCCCATTTTACAACTCACATCAACTTCCGAGCTGTGGCCTCTTTTTTGCATGTGTCAATACCTTGTAGCTTGACGTGTCATCGAGTCCAAGAGTGATATCACCAGGCATTACATTTTTGCACCATTACAAAGGAAGCTTCTAGGCATCTTTGAGCCAAATTTCAATATTTTGGCCACTGTGGGAGACAATAACGAGGCTTCAAAAAAGAGATACTTTTTTGTGGATTGTAGAATGTCTTTAATATTTGCATCATCATACGTACTGTGACAGATGATGATTCATGAGGGCCACAGGATTATTTTGGAACATTGCAGAGCAAATTTATTCAAAATGATAAAATAGGTGATTCTGATAAATTCACATAGCACATGAATACTCAATATTTTATTACGAAAATATAACGAAAAATGTATTTCGGAATCCACATTTCTGTTTGTTTCAAGTAGATGCTAATGAACTGCAATAAGAATACTTATACTTACAATAGCACAAAAATAGTATTAATAAGGAACTGACAAATGTTTGTTGCTTTGTGGCACACTCAGAACAACCATCACTAATAGCCAGTAATTGTTTTACTAGAGGAATAATTATGCACTTCTTCTATCAAAATAATAAGGAAATATTACTACAGAATTTCTTTTGGAAGAAGTGTAAAAATTGGCTTTTAGCACAGCACGGAAATAATGGAGTGTTATTAGCAAAAAAATTGCTGAATTTCAGGAGAATGTGTGAGTCATTTAATTGTGAATGTGTTAAAGCTATATGTATGTTTTAGCATGTTTGAGTTTTGCAAATTATCTATAGCCAAGGCATTCGTTGCCAAATAAAACTGAGACTGACATTTCCTTTTAGGATGGAACATATGTGAAGTCTCCCAGTGACAAGTTAACATACGGAACAATGATGTTTGTCAGAGTTGTTCTAGTACAGGATATGTCCAGCCACTTATCAAAAGCAGTTACAATTGCTACGAGGTACAGCGCTGTGCGTAGGCAATCAGAGATGAAAGCAGGGTATGTGTGCATATATTTTTTATTTTGTAGAATAAGCATTTTATAAGACATTGACTTTTTGGTTAATTCTATTTGAATGCCTAAAGAATGATGAGATTGTTGTACTTAATGAAATTCCTGCTGTAGTTTCTAAGTACAAGGGCATTTCATATTGATTTACAGTTTATTTATTCCTGTCACGCATGATGCGCATCTGACACACAATTATGATTACAAGTACATTGTGCTTTGGTCTAGGTAGTAGGACAATTACTTAACATGTAATCGCTATATAGTGCAACCCATTTTCTCAACTGCTGCCATAATGCAAGTGGAGAACATTACTAGAGGAATAATTATGCACTTCTTCTATCAAAATAATAAGGAAATACTACTACAGAATTTCTTTTGGAAGAAGTGTAAAAATTGGCTTTTAGCTCATCAAGGATGGTGCTGGACGACTTGATTTCTGTGGAAGGAGGGTATAAATGTTTTCAATACTCACAGGTGATTGGTGGTAGTGTGTGGAAAGTGTACACCATCACAAAAACTGCGTACAATTGGATGGATGGCTGTAAAAGTGGCTGCACATCAATGGAGAAAGGAACCAATCTTGAAGGAAAAGATTGGTAACACCAGTCAGCATTTTAAGAGTGGAAAAGTGTATTCAGGAGAATAGGTGCATGACATTCACAGAATTGGAGGCAGCCGTAGGTCTTGCAAAAGGCACTGTGCACTACATAGTGCATGAATAGCTTATCATTTTGAGTCCCAACAATATGAAAAGTGTAATTTTAAAATTTTTCACGATATCAACCTTTATTATCGTAGTAAGCATAAAATAAAAGAAGAAATCAGCCAACTGTAGACAATCAATTGTCTTAAGATTAGATTAGATTAGATTTACTTTCATTCCAATTGATCCGTAGTGAGGAGGTCCTCCAGGATGTGGAACATGTCAGGAGGTGGTTTTACTTTGAAACTGCTGGGATATAGTTTTCAAGTAGCCATCATTTCATATGATATGTGTGAAAGCAAACTTGCATTTTTCCTTGGCGAAGTCCCGCATCTTGGAAATTCCATGAACTTGTAACATGTAAATTAAATTATAATCCTAAATAACAAGCAAAAGTAGGCCTAAAATTTAATAAATTCTGTATTGCAAATACATCTGTGCCAATGGCTCCTGTTTGAAACCACTCATAAAAGCAGTAGTACAAACTCAAATTACATTACAATAAATTTACAATCTCCTACAATCACTAGCACAGTCACCATGTGACTGTTGCTCTCAATGCTGTAAGTGACTGCTACAATGTACTATATTAGTAGAAGTACTTCACTGTACCACTAGATGTGTACCACTAGATGTCTCTGTCTTGCGACAGCATCAGTGGCAGCATTGGTTGTTTCATGCTAAAGACACTGGTAATTATAAAAATAATAAAATAATAGTTTCAGGAAGAAGCCACAGGCACTCAAAGGGTCAAACTCAGAAAGATGTCCACCATGTGGATCCCCAAATCCCTGAATGCAGCACAAACACAACATTGCGAAGACATATGAAGTGGCCTCCCTTCAATGCCACAGCTAGGATCTGAAAGGTGTCATGTCCAAACTCAGGATTGGCAATGAAACTTGACTCTGCTACCATGAGCTGGAGATCAAAGCCCAATCAATGCAACGGAAGCATACAAGTAACCTCCTGAAAAAGTCCCATACAGTGCCTTCAGGGAAAAACACATGGTACAAGGAGGGAACCCCGTCGTTAACTGACTGGAACCAGGGACCACCGTCCAACAGCATGATGTATTTGGAGGCTGCGACATGCAATTCAAAATAAACGAACAGGAAAATGGATGAAAGGAGTGCTCTTGCAACATGATCATGCCCATCCCCATCCAAGTCAGACAACCATGAGGAGTTCCAGGTACTGTGACATGCACCATATACTCCTGACTTGATCCCTCCTTATTACCATAGATCCATGACTATGAGAAACCACTGCATGGACGTCATTTCACAAACAACCAGGAACTTCAAGCTGGTGTCCTGCGGTGGGTGAAACAGACTCCAAAAAAGTGTATCGAGGAAGACATAAAGTAATTACCACCTTGGTGGTGTAAGTGTGTGGAGCTTAATGGAGTCTATGTAGAAAAAGTGCATGTATCTGCTGAGACAGAGAGATTCATAGTGGATATATAAATTGTAGATAATCATGGAATGCCTCTCGTATAATATTGTATCACATGGCTAATAACAAGTTCCTCCCGTTAAAACTGTAACTATGTCATTCATGATATATTAGTAGGCTTTGATGTACTGTTTTTGAAGAAGAATTGTGACTACAATGCAATATGCTGTAAGTGGTACCTAAGAGAGATTTTCTGCAATTTTCTCTGAAAATTAACAATATGAATTTAGACAAATTTCTACTTGTCACATAGAGGAGATACTGAGCAGTGGACAGGCACATTTAAAAGTAGTGCATTGGATAAGCTATTGGACTAATTCCTTTTAGTAGTAGTAGTACTAAAGATTAATTTAGTAACTATTGATTGCTTATCATACATTCACTTTTGAAGTTAACATTGTAGTTATTGTGGGCAACTGTCCTAGCTGACTGATTTTTAGGATAATTCAGGAACCCTTCAGATGGTCTTAAAACATATAATAATAGTTCAATTTTCTGTTAATTTACACACACTGTGCTCTGAATCTATTCAATTCATTTCATTCTTATGAGTCATATTTCATTGATTTGCAACCCTTCCTAATAAATTCATATACTGCACCAAACATACAGGCTTTTATTTCTATATAAGTGACTTATTGTTTCAAAATCTGAAATTCTAACAGGCCTTGTTTGGGGTTGCTGTAATCAAAAAGCATAGCCCCAGAAATAGGCATTTGGGTGCACTTCTTGTTCACTTATTTATTTTAGATTAAGTGTCCTTTTCATTCCATAGATCCATAGTGAGGATGTCCTTGTGGATGTAAAACTTGTTGTAAAACTAACAACAACAATAACAGACTAAATAATTCATATTACACACTATTAGACTCTTGAGCCTTTACTAGGTTGGATGAGTTCCCCAAAAAATGATCCTATATGGCATTATGGAATGAAAGTAAGTGGAATATGCTAGCTTTTTTATTACTACCTATGTCTGACAACATCCATATTGCAAATAAAAAATTGTTTAGACACTTCAACAATTCTGTGGTCTGCTGCTCCCAACTGAATTTATTATAAGTTATCATCTCAAGAATTTAACACTGTCAACCTCTTTTACTTGTTTTTCGTCATATTTTAGGCGTGTACTGATGGAAATGTCTTAAAAGTTTTACACTGTGTATAATAGGCCTTTTCAGACTTTAGTGATAAAAAATTGTACAAATGTTGACGAAAATGCCATTAACCAATCTTTCTAAAACTATACTTGATTTGCTATTTATTGAAACGTTGTGTGTCGTCAACAAGTAAATAAGCTTGGGATCTTGTGATAGTACGGATACAATGTGAATAAGTATACAGAAGAAAAGTAAGGGCTCTAAGACGGAACTTTGTGGGACACCTTAAGTTATTAGTTCCCAATGGATAATACAGGAGTTTTTCCGTATGTTTCCTATCAGAGTGATAAAATTTGAGCCATTTTGCAGCATTTCTTGTAACACCATAGTATCTCAATTTACTTAAACTGTGTACATTTATTCACATCATACATATGAGAACTAATTATATGTGGTGTCCCACAAGGTTCCATCATAGGCCCTTACTTTTTCCTATGTATATCAGTGACCTTTGTAATGTTACCTCACTGGATATTTTACTGAGTAGTAGACTCTCCTACAAGCATTCCATGCTTTCCCTGTAGTAAATGGATTATCTGACCATGATGCACAACCGATTAACTTACAAAACCTAACAGTCTGTACACTTCAGAAACCATTAAGTAAAAGTGTGAGGGTGCTCAACTCGGTATCTATAGATCACTTCAGAGAAAGTTTAGGAAATGTAAACTGGGAAGATGTATATAATGAACCAAATGCTAATGATAAATGCAACATTGTTTTCCAAAGAAAATTACTAAATGTGACACCACACACTTTTCAAAGAAACCTTGTATTACTACAGGTATTAAAGTGTCTTCAGAAAGAAAAAGAAAACTGTATGAGACTACAAGAACTAGGAATGATCTAGAAGTAGTTTTACACTATAAAAATTATTGTAACATACTGGGAAAAATTGTAAGGAAATCAAGAAATATGTATGTTAGAGAAGAAATTAACAACTCCAGCAATAAAATCAAATCGATATGGAATGTTGTTAGAAGGGAGACAGGAAAAGTAACCACTGGGGTAGGTAGTATTACTATTAAAGAGAAAGAGACCATCCTAGCCAACAGTACACAAGTAGCTAATGTATTTAACAAACATTTCTTAAATGTAGGAGAAAAAATTGGTGAGAATAGTTCAAAGGAAAAAGCCAGACAGTACATGGAAGAGTCTGTTTTGAAAAAATTTAGTCAGATAAAGTTTCACCTAACAACCTCTTGTGAAATAAGTAAAATTATTAAATCTTTGAAAAATAAATGTTCTGTTGGAGTAGATGACATCTCTAATAAGATATTAAAACAATGTGGAGCAATTACAGCTGATATTCTGAGTCACATATGTAATGCATCACTAACTCGAGGTATTTTCCCAGACAGGTTAAAATATTGTCAGGCCTCTCTACATAAAGAGAAAACACAGATGTCAATAATTATCAGCCAGTATCCTTGCTTACAGCATTTTCTAAATCTTCGAGAAAGTAATGTACTCAAAGAGTGTTTAGTCATCTCAACAGTAATAGGATACTTGGTAAATTCCAGTTTGGATTTCAAAAATGCTGTTCCACTGAGACAACAATATAAAATTTCACTGTCCACATAATACAATCTTTAAATAGTGAAATGTCGCCAATAGGAATTTTCTGTGACTTGTCCAAAGCATTTGATTGTGTGAACCGTGACATTATGTTACAGAAATTACATTTCTATGGTATAAATGGAATAGCATATGAGTGGTTTAAGTCATACCTACAGAACAGGAAGCAGAAAGTTTTCTTATATGGGTCAAGTGATTTAAATAAGTTTGCCACTTCATCTAACTGGAGTGAAATTACATTAGGTGTTCCACAAGATTCGATCATGGTTCCCCTTCTGTTCTTGATATATGTGAATGACTTCCCTTCCTATCTGAAACAGGAAGCTGAACTGACACCGTTTGCTGATGGTACAAGCATTGTTATTACTCCAGTAAAAGAAACTCCAATTGAAAATGATGCAAATAAGTTCTTTGGAAAAGTCATTAATTGGTTTTCTGCAAATGGGCTTGCTCTAAACTTTGAAAAAACACAGTACATCCAATTTTCTGCTGCAAAAAGTACAATTCCTTCAATAAATATAACACATCAACAGAAGTCAGTAGGCAGGATAGAGCATACTAAGTTTTTGGGTGTTCATATAGATGAGAATCTTAATTGGAAAATTCATATTTTGGATCGTCTAAAGTGACTAGGTTCAGCAACTTTTGCAATCAGAATAACTGCCAATTTTGAGGATATAGAAATTAGTAAGCTAACATACTTTGCATACTTTCAGTCTCATGTGGAATAATATTTTGGGGTAACTCAACATCTAGACAAAAAGTATTCACTGCTCAAAAGATAGTGGTTAGAATAATGTGTGGGGTTCATAGTCGCACATCTTGTAGGCATCTTTTTAAAAGATTGGGAATTCTTACAACAGTCTCACAGTACATTTACTCACTAATGAAATTTATTTTCAACAACATAGACCAGTTTAAAAACAACAGTGACTTTCATGATTGTAATGCCACAAAAAAGAAAGACTTACACTATCCTTTACGCAACCTATCTTTGGCACAGAAACGGGTAAAATACGCTGTTATAAAAATTTTCGACAAATTACAAGATAAAAATAAAATGTCTGACAGACAGCAGCAATAGCTTGAAAAATAAATTGAAAACGTATCTCCTTGACAATTCCTTCTATACCATAGATGAATTCTTGAATAGGAATAAAAAAATCTATAAATATGGTATATGCATTTTGTGCCATTTAATATTAAAAATCTTGTTTCATATGTGTGTTTCTTGTGTACTTGACACGTTCCACATCATAATGGCTGCTGTACTGTGCGATTGATCAATGGAACATGCAACTAACTAACTAACTAACTAACTAACTAACTATGAGCGAACCAACTGCGACTTCACATGACGTTGCTTGTACCTGAGGTAACTGGACTAGATGCCTGGCTCTGTTCACAAAAATAATAGCTCGATAACATGGTAGGGTCATACTGGTTAGATGTACTGTATTAAAGTAGTTTTCTTAGTAGTAGACATCTGTGTGGCCTACATTTGAAAGCTTTCTGAAAGTCAAGAAATGCCAAATCCAATTGATTACCTGCATCTTTCTCTCTTACAAGACAGTACTTGAAGAACACGAGTTTGGTTTCACTTTATTCATGCTATACTCAAAATGTGTAAATTTATAATTATTAATCCTGTTTGTTTATTTTAGGCAAAGGGAACCCCAAATTATAGATTACGTTACACAACAGTACAAACTGTTCCCAAATATTGCCTTGTACTTCGCTCTGCGCTTTAGTGCAAATTGGCTTTGGGAAATGTATAACAGTGTCACATCTGAATTGGAGTCTGGTGATATGGAAAGACTGCCTGAGGTAAGTCATTTGTTTTTCACTTTCTTACGTACATGACTAATGTAAAAAATGTGCTAAAATAATGAATAAAAATTAACTATGTAGGAAAAGATAGATTGCTACTTACCATAAAAATGATGGTTAAGTAGCAGACAGGAACAATTGAGAGACTTTACACATTAGCTTTCAGCCACTGTCTTCATCAGAAAAAAGAAGAGAAAGACACACACATTCATTCACACAAGCAAGCACACCTCACATATACATGACCGCCATCTCCTGCAGCTTGGATTGGAATGCAATTGTGACGTAGAACACAAGCAGAAATTCTGGTCTGAGCTGCTGGAGATGATGGACATGTGTGTGTGACATGTGCTTGTTTGTGTGAATGACTGTGCATGTGTTTCTCTTCTTTTTCTGACAAATACTGTAGCGTAAAGCTAATGTGTAAGTGTCTTTTAATTGTGCCGGTCTGCAACTTAACAAGTCATCTTTGGGTAAGTAGCAATCTCTCTTTTCCTAGATTGTTGATATTTCAATCTGGATTTTCCATTGTGTTTATAAAAATTAATTAATTCAAGCTTGCATACTGAAATCTGTAATTAAAAAACTGCACAAAAAGGATCAAAGGCCTGTGGGGGTGAGAGGAGTGCAAATTCCATGGGAAAGAAGTACGGATCGGATTAAAAAAACACAGACTATTTACATTGAGGTTGGTTAGACAGAAAATGAAATAAATATAAAATGAAATTAGATAAAAACCAACACTGAAACACTTATTTGGGTTATTAACAAAGAAAGTTGTAAATTAAACAGACTGATGAACCTCAGGTTGCTTTCATTACCCAAGAACCACTGATCCAGAAATGTTTAACTTAATTTCTTCCCTACAATAGATTTACAGATTTGTAAGCTTATTTATTTGCATCTAGTTAACTTTCTCTGATGATGAGTTCACAGCATGTTTGTACTAGTATATCTGATGTCCTACAGTACCAGTTATGGACTGAAATTGAGAAAAATAATTATTTTCTTTTACATAAGTGTTCTTAACTCTATTTTGTCCACAGAATCATAATTTATTAAGTATGTATGCAATGTACGCCATTCATTAATGTGGAAAATTACTTTGATGTTACAGTCTTGTTAAGGCATAGTCTTTTAGATGATGTGAGTTTTGCCTCATCATGTGTCAAGCTTAGCCAGACAGTTCTCTTGAATGGATCAAACCCCCATCCATTTTCAGCTGTAACCAAAAATTTAACAAGTGTAGCAATAACATATTAGCAACTTTTCTCCTCTGCTGTTCATTGTCCACCATAATTTCTTTATAATTAACTGTGACATAATTAAAATTTCTTTGCAATTAACTGGCACACGATTAAAAAGTGATCGGGGTTGTTTGACTACAGTGTTTTCTGATGACACGAGCATCCCAATCTACGTGTCAAACTCAACTGTACCAGAATTGTGAATTGAAGTGTGAATTGTGATTTATTTGTCTCGTAATGTACATAATCATTTGATTCAGGTGCAGGAGACACATCAAATTGTCGTATAATTTCACCATAAACAAAGAAAAGCAACTGCTTATGTGAAATCAAAACAGGCCAACAGCTGGTTTCATTCTTAAATTAGTTTTTCACTCTGCAAGGCAGTGTGCATTGTTTCGAAACTTCTGGGAAGATTAAAACTGTAGGCTGGACCAGGACTCAAACCCAGAATTGTGCCTTTCATGTGCAGTGCTCTTGCTCTAAGACAGCCAGGTACCATTCATGATCCACACTCAAAGACAAGCTTAGGTTCAAGTCCAGGTGCACAATTAGCTTTAATGTGTCAGGAAGTTTCAACACAGCACAGACTCAGCTGCAGAGTGAGAAATTCATTCCAGAAACAATCTCCTAGTCTGTGGCTAAGCCAATTCTCTGCAGTATCCTTTCTTCTTCTTCTTCTTCTTCTTCTTCCTCCTCTTCCTCTTCCTCTTCCAGATTTGAGTTTTGGTCCTGCTCACAGTTTTAATCTGGCAGGAAGTTTCAGTTTCACTCTTAATTTCACAAAAATTAAAAATTAATATTATGTCATATCAAACAAATAAGAATGACTTGTTATAGAAAGAAGGAAAAAATGGTATTTTAAACACTGGAGACAACATGCTTTTATTGTCTTTTTTGTTGTCAAACATGTGTAATATCAGTAAAAAGGAAAGAATCAATAAAACAACTGCAGATGTTGGTATAAGTTACTTTTCTTTTCAGCTGCATGCAATGTCATGTTGTCTGAAAGCTGTTGCAACTGCAGATGCAGCTGCAGGAGTGGAAACTTGCCGGCTAGCATGTGGTGGTCACGGTTACATGACATCCAGCAATCTTCCCTGCATCTATGGTCTTGTAACTGCTGCCTGCACATACGAGGGAGAGAACACCGTTATGCTTCTGCAGACTGCCAGGTAACAACTCTATAGTACTGCCACATGTCATTAGTGCCCTTGTATATTTGGGGAAAACAGAAGAATAAAACTGCTGTGAAGCAGAATAGGAGTTAGAATGGTATAAAATGAATGAAAAAGTGCTATATTTATGATATGGGAATGTTTGACTTATTTTAACACTTTCCTCTTTATATTTATACTGTTGAAGAATAGGTACATATAAATGAGTGGAACGGTACAAGTTCCATTAAAAAATCAGCAGATTACAGGCCAAATGTTTCAGACCAGTAACGTTTAATTCAAAGGAAATAATAAGAGTTTCACAGCTTTTAATATTCATTTAATGGCACATTGCATGTGAATATAGGAGGAATAGTAAATAAATAATATTTATTGAATTAGTTGTACTAATACACTAATTCAAATAAACATTCCTTATAACATGCGCTCGATTTTTATTGGTTCAGATGTACAGCTAGTTACAGAGATAAGTTCTCACCCATTCCATGGGTTTAGTTATTAACCATCTTTTTCTTTTGAAGTTCAAGTTGTGAAGTTGTCAATAGTTAAAACTTCCAGGTCGAGAGGCTTTGGTCAATCTGTAAAACTACTTCTTCCTTATGTTTCGTTGCCAGCTGTGGGAAACATCTTCTGAGGTGTGTCTTTTACAGATCGACCACGGCCTCTCAGCTCGGAAGTTTTAACTTATGAAGATGCTGGCCATGAAAGCCTACATGTTATGATTGTGAAGTTGCGCTTGAGTGTAGATAATTGAATTTTTGCACCATGACTGTGATCTGCTGGCCAATTCCACTCTATCATTTAAACATGCCACACACATTTAAAAATACAGAGTCTGCCAATAAGGTATCTGTGTACAGATTTTGAAACAAAAATCCTGACATTCTTGACATGAGCATCGTCAGTAGACATCGAAGGACATCCTGAGTGGGGTCATCTTTAACTTCCATCTGGCCATTTTTAAACCGTGTAAACCATTCATAACACTGAGTACAGCTTAAGCACTCATCACTGTAGGCTTCCTGCATCATTTGTTGTGTCTCTGTAAAGGTTTACTTGAGTTTCACACCAAATTTAATGCAGACACATTGCTCTAATAACTCTGTCATCTCAAAATTCACAAACTGTGTGACACAACATTCTACTCAATACAGCACTGAACAACAACTGACTAACATACAACAATGAAACTTCCAGCAGTTACACATTAAAACAGGTGTGTGCAGAGATCATCATCATCATCTTGGACAGTTTCCAGCCACTGGCTGGGTCTGTCGGGAACACAAGCCTCTCCACCGTGTTCTGTCTTTCCACCATTCCCCCTCTTCCACCTTCGTCCAGTTCTCTCCTCTTCTCACCACACATTCCTTCACTCCCTTCACCCATCTATCTCTTGGTCTTCCTCTGGGCCTCTTCCCCTCCAGTTGCAGATCAAACATCCTCTTTGGAATTCTTCCCTCATCCATTCTCTTCATGTGTCCATACCACTGCAGTCTTGATTTTTCTATCCTGTCCTGTACTGGTTCCTCCTTTAGTCTTTCCCTCACATACAAATTTCGCAATCTGTCTCGTCTTGTTACACCCAACCTGCTCCTCTGGAACTTCATTTCACTAGCCTGTATTCTACTTTTGTCGCTTTTGTGCATTACCCATGTCTCACTTCCGTATGTCAATATGGGGACAAAGTAGGTTCGGTATATAATTCCCTTGGATTTCTGTGGCACCTCCTTGCTCCAAATAAGCCCCCTAATGCATTTGTAGAACTGCCCTGCTTTTCTGCATCTTTCATTTATTTCCATTGCGTTTCCCCCCTTACTTTCAATCACGCTTCCCAGGTACTTGAAGTTCTCTACCACTTGTAGTTTTTCCCCTCCACAAGTTATATCCACATTTGGCCTATTCTTCTTCCTTGTTGTGACGATTATTTCACTTTTCTTTGCAGAGAAATGCATTCCATATTGTGCTGCCGTTGCCTCCCATGCATCTAACTGCTCTTGCACCTCCTTCACGCAATTTCCCCATAACATCAGGTCATCGGCAAAAAGCACTGCTTTCATTTTATGATCTCCAATTGCATCTGATACTTGCTGTAGGATTTCATCCATAACAATAATAAACAATAAAGGCGAAAGTGCACTTCCCTGTCGCAGCCCATTTTCCAGCTTGAACCATGCAGTACGTTCCCTCCCCACTTTCACACAACTCTCACTTCCCTCATACATTTTTCTGACTTTTCGTGTAATCTCTTCATCTATCCCTTTTGCGTTCAGCACATCCCAGAGCTTGTCCCTACAGATACTATCATACGCCTTCTCAATATCCAAAAAGGCCATGATTAAGTCCTTCCCGTACTCATAGTGCCTTTCCTGCAGTTGCCTTACCGCAAATATGAGGTCCGTTGTTGATCTTCCCAGTCTGAAACCGTACTGCTCCTCTTGCAGTCTACTTTCAATACTGCTTCTTATTCTCTTCTCCAGCATCTTTTCATAGATTTTTCCACAGTGGCATAGCAGGGTGATTCCTCTGTAGTTCTCACATCTCCTTTTACCCCTTTCTTGAAGATCGGGACTATAATTCCTTTCTTCCAATCCTCAGGAATTCTGTTCTCCTTCCACACCACCCTCAGCACTCTGTATAGCCACTGGGTTCCTACTTCTCCTGCTGCTCGTATCATATCCACTGTTACTTCGTCCCAACCTGGTGCCTTGCCCCCTTTCATCCTCTTTATGGCTTCTTCCACTTCATTCCAAGTTAGATCATCAATTTCCCCACTATTATAATCGTCTGCTGCCTTAGGCTCTCCATCGCTGTTAGTTACCTGCTTGGCAGCATTCAACAGATCTTCAAAGTACTCCTTCCAAATCTTTTTGAGCTCATGCATTTCCTCCACAACTCTTCCATTATTATCCATGATCCTCAGGCACTCGCTTCTGTCATTCCTCTTATTTCTTACCATGGTGTAAAGTACTTTTTTGTTCCCTTCACTGTCCTCTTCTAACATTCTTGTCCATTTTTCCATCCACTTCTTCTTCTCCGCCCTTACTATGGTCTGTGCCGCTTTCTTGCTTTCCTTATATTTTACCCTAGCTTCCTCTGTTCGGGTCTGGAACCATTCTCTGAAGGCTTTGTTCTTTCGAAGTACTGCCTCTTTACATATGTTGTTCCACCATGGGGTTTCCCTACTTCTCCTCTTTGTGCTAGTTCTTCCGCACACAGTCTCAGCTGCCTCAACTAGAGCCCTCTTAAAATCGCCCCATTCTTCTTCCACTGTTCTCTGATCTTCCTTTGGCAGCTTCTTCCTGATCAGTGTCTGGTACTGGGTCCTCCGTTCATCCTCTTTCAGCATCCATGTCTTCAACCTTTTCTCCTGTATATCTGTTGCCCTCCTATCTTTTTTCTCTCTTAGGGTGGCTACCAACAGCCGATGGTCGCTGTCTAAGGCCTCAGATGGTATGACCTTAACATCTGTGAGGCTGCTCATCATCTGCCTATCCACTAGTACATAGTCTACTACTGAAGTTTGGGACCAGTCCCCACTGTACCAAGTTATTTTGTGACTACTCCTCTTCTTGTACCACGAATTTGCGATCGCCAGCCCATTCCTCTTGCAGAATTCCAGCAACAATTTTCCTTCTCTATTTCGGTTCCCCCAGCCCTCTGGTCCCATTATCTCCTCGAATCCTTTCCTGTCTGTGCCAACATGTGCATTGAGGTCCCCTATTATAATCTGATTTCCTCCATTTAGCTGCTTTTGCATGTCATCTTCAAATTCCTCCTTCTCCTTTTTTGTACACCCCACCTGTGGGGCATATGCTTGGATGATTTCAATGCTTTTTCCTTTCACCCGTACTCTGGCTTTTATCATTCGATCATTGATACCTTCCACCTCCTCCTGCAGACCCTCTCTGACCACTATTGCCACTCCATTTCTTCCCCTCTCATTCCCTATCCAGTACAGTTTACATCCTTTACTTAGTGGTTTTTCACCAACTCCTCTCCACCTAGTCTCAGCAAGTCCCAAGATGTCCAATTTCCTCCTTTCCATCATTTCTACAATTTCTTCTAACTTCCCAGTTAGAGTCCTTATGTTTAAGGTGCCCAGCCGTAAACCATCTCGTAACCCTTTTCCATTGCTTGGTCCGTTTCCTTTAAATCCGTTCCGTGATCCGAGGCATGTTCCCTTTTTGAAAGCAGTTGATTTATCCACTACTGGCTTGCTAGGCCTATCGCAGCTTCACCAGAGCCCCGTTAGCCGTCACGTTTCAGGGTTCCCATAGGGCCTTCTCAGCTACCGTAGCGGTCCTGGGGCACACGAAGTCCCCGCTGTACATCGCCCCTAAAGGCAATCCCCTACTTTGTGCCGTTGCCCATCTCCCACGACTTGGACGAGGGGTTGGACTTATGTGCAGAGATGCCAACTACATTTCACTCCAACACAGCAGTGGCCATGAAATTACGAATGTTCCATAATTTTTTGAGGAGACCTCATGCAAAGCATTATTAAATTTGTAGAATATAGTCCATAAACATGCGCACACAGAGTTGCTACATGTCTCTGTGTTTCACATACAAGAATTTGGCAGACATTGTATATGCAGGGCCTGTATCCTTACCATTTACAGTGGATTCAGGGCCTTCAAGGAGGATATGAAGGTGGGCAACTGGAATGTTGTCATCAGCTAATTGCAAATCAGCAGCTAATCTCATTAATATTGTTTACTGATGAAGCCACTTTAACTCATGACTGTATCAAATAACACTGATAACTCACATTGTTTCTTCAATGACAACTCACATGCCTTTATGGAGACACATTTTCAAGAATGTTTCTCTGTAAATGTGCAGTATGGTATAATAGACGGACCAGTTATTTAGACTTCACTGCAAATTAGCTTCTGGCATTATTGGAAGAGGTTCCTTTGGCTACAAGGGAGGGTATGTTGTTCTGCACATTGTAGTAGTTAGGTGAGACATCATATAAACCTAACAATCCCTGAAAAATGGATCAGTAGAAATTTCATGTTACTTGCCCCTTTTAGATCTTTGCCTGTGGTGGTGGTTGAAAGGCAAAGTCTACAAAGAAAAGGTAACCACACAGACAGGTGATATCATCAAGAGAATTCAAAAGCACATTTAAGTCATAAGTGGAATTTATTAAAATAAACTTTGAAGTTTATCAATTGTGTTTGCTTAAAAACCTTCTGTCAGTATTCTGTTTGAGTTACATTCTAACAGCTGTGTTTCTGTGAACAATAAAACTGGATGCATTGTGATATGGAATGTTTTACTTGAATTAGTCTATACTACCATCTCTTAAAATATGTTCCTCCTGAAATGTGCTGTATATCTGTAGATTTTTTAACTGATAAGTGATTCAGTAATTTCCATACATTTTGCTGGACAGAAATCTATGGCTACAATATATGCACTCTTAAATGTTTCTGTCTCCCTATTTATCACTCTCACCCCCCCCCCCCCTCCTCCTCCTTACCTACTCTAGTCTCTCTCTCTCTCAACCCTATACACTGTGAAATGGAATGGATGCTTTAGTTGAATAAGTTTCAGTGTCAGCTGTCTTTTTATTGGTGTCTATTGGGCTGTTACTGCATCTCAACACAGTTACTCTTTATCTGTCATTACTCACTGCAGTTTGTTTTTTGAAAATACATTATTTTGTTTTGCGTTGAAGGTTGTTAAACTGTAAAATCATTGTTAACTTTCTGCAGGTTCTTGATGAAAGCATGGGGCCTTGCTGCCAGCAATCAGGCACTGACACCAACGGTGGCTTACTTACGCCAAGCTGTAGGCAGAGGCAGTGAGGGAACCTTTGAGAAAACAATGCAAGGACTCATCCGTGCATACTGGCAAGTGGCTGCAGGGTACGTACAGAAAACAATGTTAATGAAGTTTTTACAAAGCATATGGAAGTTATGCTATAAAACTGAAACCAGTGTTTGCGACAAAAGTGATTGTCCTTTGGTTCATTGTAAGCAGTTTCTTGTTCATAATGGAGCAGTGCTGCAGATGGGATATGGCAAAGATACTTTCATTTCAGGATCATGCAGAAAGCAAAATGGATTTCAAGGAATCTTTTCCCCTCACATCCTCCATATTATGACCATAGATAGATCATTAAATACTTTTTGTATGTGGTTATAAAATACCACAAACTTTCAAAAAATATGTAGATTCCACTAGAAACATATTCTGTACTTTGCACCAGGACTAGAAGAAAGTAAGTTTATTATTCCATCACTGTTGAACTCACAAAAGTAGTGTGCATATAAGAAGGCAGATGGTGGACGACGTGGAGCATGAGTACACAGTGTACCATGTGACACACTAGCCACTAGTATCATCCTGCTGCACTGACCTGTAACATAAAGTTTGGAATGCACTTTGCTTGTAAGGTGATAGGTTTTTTGAAACTGTAGTCTTTATTATGGCTGATATATGACAAAAAAAGCAAATAGAAAAATCTTCTGTGCCCAAACACATTTTTACCATATGAGATGGAAAGAGAGTGATTTTTGGGTACTGCAATGGACGAGATTTGAAAACCTGGGAGTTTAAAGGTGGAAGACAAGGTAATACACAAGACAGAGATTATTGATGAAACATCATGCATGAGTTCATAAGAGTGAAAAGCCAAGCGCTTTGTTCGTAACAGAAGTAAGAGGGGGACGGCGAAAAATAGATAAGTCAGAAAATGAAAGATGTAGAAAACTAAAATGGAGTGAAGAAAGGAGTAGCTACTGTGGAGAAATGAAGAGATGCAACATAAATTAAGGCCAGGTAGGTGTCGAGAACCTAGGACACAGTGTAGTGTTAGTTCCCACCTGTAGAGTTCTGTAATACTGGTAACTGGGGGAAGAATCCAGATGGTGTGTGTGGTGAAACAGGCACCAAAGTCGCAACTGTCATGTCGTAAAGCATGCTCTGCAACAGGATATTGTGTGTTGCCTATGTCCATTCATTCTAACTGATAACTTGGTAATAGTCACGTCGATGTAAAAGGCCCAACAGTGTTTACGTAACAGCCGGTATATGACGTGTCTTTTTAGAAGGTTGCTGTCCCCTTTGATAGTATATGTTTCCCAGTTACAGGGCTGGTATAGATGGTGGTAGGAGGGTGCCCAGGGCAAGTCTTACAGCAGGGACAGCCACAAGGATAGGAGCCATAGCGTAGGGAGATGGGTGCATAAAGAGCATAGAGTCTGACTATGACAAGGATATTGCGGAGATTGGAATGGCAACGAAAAGGTATTCTAGGTGTGGTGGGCAAAATCTAAGACAGAATGTCTCACATTTCAGGGCATGATTTTAGGAAGTCGTGGCCTTGTTGAAGTAGCTAATTAATACATTCAGGACCAGGATATTACTGTGTGACAAGTGGTGTGCTCTGAAGTTGGTTTTTGGAGGGATCAGCAGTACCAGGGTTGGATGTGATGGCCGGAAATCTGCTTTTGAACTAGGCTGGTGGCGTAATGCTGCTCAGCCTTTTACATTGGCATGAATGCAGTTAGGGTGAATGGGCATAGGCAGAAGGTGTACAGTGGTAACACACAATATCCTATTGCAAAGCATGCTTTACAACATGACAGTCCTGTTGTAACCTCGGTGCCTGGTTTCACCACACGCGCCATCTGGATTCTTCCCCCAGATATCAGTTTTGCAGAACTCTACTAGTGGGAACTAACACTATAACGTGTCCTATGTTCTTGCCACCTACCTGGTCTTAATTTATGTTAATTTCTTGCATCTCTTCATTTCTTCCTTTATTCACTCCATTGTATTTTTCTACATCTTTCATTTTCTGTCTTGTCTATCTTTTGCTGTCCCCCTCCACCTCTGTTATGTACAATGCACTTAGCTTTTCACTCTTATTAACTCATGTATGATGTTTTATCAGTAATCTCTGTCTTGCATATTACCCTGACTTCCACCTTTAAGCTCTCAGGTTTTCAAATCTCATCCAGTGCAGTCCCCAACAGTCTGTCTTTATTTCTTACCCCGTCCCGTACATCTCCCGATATCTGCCCCTTTTCCTAGACCTCTCCAGTCCTTTTTCTTCACTCCTCTTCCTTCTCCTTCAACCCTTCTGCCTAAAGACTGAGCCACTGACTCTGACAGCTTTTGTAATTATAACCTGCTTTTATGTGTGTGTTCTGCTGCTGCTTGATGAGTAGATTTTTTTTATCTATCCAATTATATTATTTTGTAAACAAAGAAGGGCAGCACAAATGGACACAGGTTTGTCTGAATCATGGGAGAGTGTCATAGACATTCAGAAAAAACTGATCTGGCAGACACTTGAAGATTCATACAAACCTTCTTGTGAAAGGCTACTTTTGAAGTTTTAAGAACCAGTATTAAGTGATTAACTTCTCTTATCTGGGGTTCACGGTCATGCCAAATTTTTTGAAGGTCATCACGGTTGCCAATGACTTTAAAATTAATTGATTAGACAATACTATTGCAGTTTTGGTTGTGGGTGTATTATCATGTGGAATACTGTAAAACTGTGTTTCAGCACATGTCGGACCTTAAAATACACCTGACATGCGTGTACGTCATAATCACATTTCCATATGTGATATACATAGTCTTGTTCTCAGTTAATGTAGCTGCATTCTTGCAGTTCAGTCACTCTTCACTTTTCTAACAAACTTTCCATATAGATAATCTCTTTAAATAATTCCTCCAGAGGAACTATGATGACTGTTTGAATTGAGAACATTGATTGTTAAGAGGTCACAAGTTATGATTTATTCACTCAGTAAACATCAACACTTTTGATAACATTCAGCATTTCAATCTACATGCCACAATGAAATTTAAGCAACAACCTATTGTGGCATGGACATGCTGTAAAATCATTAAGACAACCGAGCAGTGCCAATGAATGCACTATCCAACTTGGCTCACTCTGTCCTCGCCGAGAGTCCAACTGCAACTAACTCACACCACAACAATGACTGGTCTCTAGCCTACTGTCCACAAGTAAAGATTAACTTATTCTGGTAGCCACAGCTACAACACGTTCAATGGAGAACTTCATCAGTAACTATACATTCTAAATTATTAACATACAGCAAATACTTGGCATGTGAAGACACTACCCTCACATGCTCTCAGATCTCAAAAATTAATTTTGCCTAGAAATTTGTGGTGACATAAAGTTTCAGTGTGAAATTGATCATGTAAGAAGGGCCCCAGTAAACAGTAAAGAGCACAAGGGAATATGATATAACCTTAATTAAAGAAATATTGAAGTTATTGTCATTCCAAGAGAGTTACCACACCACAACATTACCAAGAGAAATTATTTTTAGCATCATCAAAACAGCCCACTTTGTGCCTGTGAGAGATCGATAAAGAAAGATGAGAGCATTAAGCCACAAACTGTCAGGCATTAAGCCACAAACTGTCAGCACAGTATACAGTAATCTAACTGCCACTGTTGTGTAAAATAACATTCTTCTGTCTTTTATTCCTAACTGAATTCATCAACTTTAAAGTTCATCATTAAAGTATCTACTGAAGTAATCAACTTTTTAATTAGTCAATGAAGTAATCAATTTCAGTAGATCAATTAATAAAGCACTGCTAAACCAGACAGTAATAATCATTAATAAAATTAACATTCTTGTTATCACCACAATCAAAGATGAAATATTGTCATAACACAACAAAAAGACAAGTAATCACATGCTTAACAATGCAGCCACACAGATAAATAAGTAATCAAAGTGACATCCATCATCTGTAATTAATGGATTTTAAAAAAGGGGGGCAGGGGGGGGGGGGGGGGGGGGGAAGGTGGCAAATGTTGTTTCAGTTGCAGTGAGTGCATGAAACAAATACATGAATACATAAATACCTTACATCTTTGCAATATCCAAAAAATATTTTTGTTGCACTTTGGTATCACATTTAATCACTACAGTAGTGGGTACTCTTTGTTTTTTTTTTAAATACCTAACCAGCAAAGTAAATACATTACATGGGATTCACAACAGTGACACTGCTCCACATCATGTGGGTTTGTTGATAAACACCCCGTTGTCCATGGCCTGCTGGGTAGGGCGACTGCACACAGAGATGCTCTGGTGGAGTGGGGGACATTGCGCTGCTTACAGCGGTGGTGGCAGTGTAGCATGGCTGGTTGCCACAGTGCACCACTCAGCAGAGAATTTGTAATCTATTGGATGTCACATGTTGTGACATTGGTTACTTTCCATGAGCCAGCAGTTTGCACACTCTGACGTAGTGGTGACGTAATACTGCCAGGTTATGGTACCTCATAAACACAGAAAGAAAACATGCAGCAGGACACTTCACTTTAACACACTTTAACCACAACAAAAATAAATGTAATCATCACATGCTAACAGTACAATTCAAAATGGCACAGAGATGAAATTTAAGTACATTCACATTGTAATAATTCCTAAGCAAATTAAGTTTGAAAACCATCACAAGACATATTACATCATAGCACTTGCAAAAAATCAAACTATTCATTAATTCTCTGTTATTAACATCTTAATAGCAGCGTAAAAAGAAAAAAACTCAATCAATTTGTTATCCTAACTCACTGGGAAAAAATCCTCAACCATTCTGTTCTTGTCTTGAGCACTATCACACTATTCTTCTCCATTTCCTTCCAGCCTCATGTGATAAAGTTTGATGTTTTCAACAAGATGAGGTCCAAAATATTTTTCCCATTAAGTTTTTCTATTTCAACAGAGTTGGGTTGTACTATTCTCCAAATTCTAAATGGTCTCAAACAGTAATGTAAAAACTTCGTAACTTTTTCCTTTGCTACGGACTATTTAAAATGGTATTGTATTAATAAACAATCCCTGATCTTATACACAACAGGTTTCACTAAATGGTTCTGTCTTTCTTTTCTTGCCAAGGCCATCCATTTGCTTCAGAGCTGTATGTTGTTGCTGCGTTTTTGCCCCCAGCCGTCAGTTCACTTTGTGATGGAAAATAAATAAATTCATCAAAGATACTGTCAGGTTCTTTATCATGCAAAATGGTACAATCTGGAACACCAGCACTATCATGGGTTAAGCTGTTCATTACCTCTTCAAAGTCAGACAACTTATTATCCAATTAATGTGCTTCCTTCCGCAATATGCTCTAAACAGTCGTTCAAGTATGCGCATCATACGTTCTGCAGGTTTCGATGCAGGTCTATATGTTGATGTACCAATCAATAAATGATTTCCATACCTTAAAATGAAATTACAGTCTATTATCTGTCAAAATACTACACAGTCGTATGGTATTCAGAAAGTAACCCACTTTCAATTTCTTAATGACAATCTTACTGTTAGTTTTTCTTAGTGGGAAGAAATGAACAAATTTTGAAAATAATTCGATGATGACTATGTATGAAATTTCCATGAGACTTTGGAAAAAGTCGAAGAAGATTTAACCCAACAATCTCACCTATTTTATGTGGCAAAATGTTGTGCATAAGTCCTTTATGTTGCGTTGTAGATATTTTGGTATACTGACATAAGTCAGGAGATTCTTTAATAATCTGTCAACTCACTGAGTAGTTGTTGAAAATTGTGAGTTTTTCAAATTGCTGTAAGCATTTCTTCAGACCAAAGTTTCCAGAACCATAGTGGATGTATTTAATTAAAACATTAATCAGTCATATGCTGTGGTATGCAAAGCCTCCATTCTTCAGAGTTTAAGTCTGTTCTTTTGTACAAGAAAACATATTCAAACTATGGAAAATCCAGGATGGAATGTAACAATATTATGAAAAGGATAGTTGCCACTCAACATATAGCGGAGTGGCTTCAGCTGCCAGAAACTGTGGTCATGTGTGTGTAAGTTCCGTTTGTTTGTGTGTGTGTGTGTGTGTGTGTGTGTGTGTGTGTGTGTGTGTGGAACAAATTTTTGATTCTCCTTCAAATCCTTTCATGAAATTAATTTTGATGTCGTTCACATGTGGTGTATCTGTACAAACTTTTTTCAAATTTTGAGGAAGATGTGTCAGATCATCAGCTACCACATTTGTTTCACCAGGAATGTAGTGAATCTCGAAACTGTATTCCTGCAGAGCGATAGCCCATCTGGAAAGACAATTAAGAAGTAATTTACAGTGCAGAAGGAGAGATAATGCCATATGATCTGTCCATACAATAGTACACCATCCCAGAAGAAAATAGTGGAATTGGTCAAAGCCCCAAATAATTGCAAGCACTTCTCTTTCCGTCACTGTACATTTTCTCTCCCATGCTGTCAAAACATGACCTGCTGTCAAAACATGACCTGTAAACGTCAACTATACAGTTCTGTTCTTGACCATCTTCAATGATTATTTGATATAGAACAACACCAAGTCCACACTCACTGGATCTGTTTCAAGATTAAATGGTTCATGAAGGTCAGGCTGGTGTAATAGTGGAGATTCCAAAAGTTGTTACTGTATCTCATCAAATGCTTCTTGTTATTCAGTCCCCCAGCTCCAAACAGAGTTCTTCTTGATTAATGACAGTAACGCAGGTGATGACTGACAATGTCCTTTCAGAAATCAACAATAATACCCATAGAACCTAAGAAAGGATTGAAGTTATTTCTCAGATGTTGGCACAGGAAAATTTCATACAGCTTCTAATTTCTGTGGATCTGGTTTACAATTAATAAAAGTTCTGGGTTATTATGCCTTGGTCGAATGGATTTCATGTGTTTCAATCCGTGTTGATGAGATAACACATCTAAAAATTAGATTTTCTTTCGAGCGAATTCAGATTTTTGCAAACTGATTGTAACTCCAGCTGATTCAAATGTATTCAAAACTTGATTGAGGATATACATGTGCTCTTCAGAAGATGGAGACGCGATTAAAATGTCATCAGCATACACGATTATGTGCTGTATGAGTTGTTCTCCAAGAATGTCATCTAGAGTTCTTAGAAATGCTGCTGGCAAAATGTTTAAAAGAATGACATCCATTCGAAATGATAACACCATCCACTGAACAAAAATTCAGCATATTTTCAGCTCCCTTCCTCCAGTTCCAATTGCCAATAGCTACTTGTCATGTAAGGCTACTAAGAAAATAAGCACCAGCAAACTTCTGCAAATATTCCATGTTTTTGGGCTGATCCCTGTGGGACAAAATAATGTGATTAATAGCTCGAGCCTCCATCACCAGGCAGACGGATCCATCTTTCTTAACTACTGGATATATCGGATTGCAATATTCACTATCCGATCTGTCATAGAGTTCACCATGTGTTTAATCTCCTCTCCTATGGCCTCTCTTATAGCTAATGGTATTGAATATGATTTAATTTTAAATGGCTCATGCAGCCATACTTTAATATGATATTTACACTCCCTTCAGTAAATCCTTGTTTATTTGAAAATACTTTGGCATGCACATACGTAAAACTTCTTGTAATTCTTCTCAATAAGAAGCTGACAAGTTACTAAGTCATCTATTTTTTCCTGAATTTTTTATGTGACGTCTCAAACTATTTCTTCCTTTCCTCTGGACACATTTTCTTTCATATACCCTGGTGCTTCAATATCATCTATTTTATTTTGAGTCACACTAATTCCTAGTCCTGCAGACATGTCTCCTTTTCTTCTACTAAACTGACAAAACAAGGCTCCAATTCATCATTCCCATCACAAACACTTAAACGTCCTCTTCCATAATAAATCTTACATCTTCTTTCTGCCAGCCAGTCATTGCCAGAAGTCCAGTCCACAGACAAAGAATCAAGAATATCTGTCTGAAATCTTGCTTCTAATGAGCGCCCATCCAGTAACAGCACAACTTCTGTGCCCAGTTACTGTAATGATATGCACACTATTGACAGGGAAAGCAGGTACCTCTTCTATTCCATGAAGCAGTTCATACAAACTTTTAGAAATTGCTGTAGTATCACTGTCAGAATCTAAAATTGCTGTAATTTTCTGTCCACTTACACTAAGTTCAATTACTGGATTCAACACTTCATTTACATTGTGTGTACCTTCCTCTCAGTAGTTCAGCCCTAATATCTTCACTTTCACACTTAATCATTTGTATTCTCCTATTTGACCCAATAGACTTTCCAGACGTTGTGGAGCACATCTCATCGAAACTCCTAGTCTGTCATCCATATCTCTGAGTGACAAATAATGCCAAACTCTTCCATAATCTAATATCTGCTGGTTATGTCTACCAAAATCATTTTGTCTCCTCTCATCATTTCGAATCTGATCATCATTACACCAGTAATTTCTCGAATGTTCATCTCCTCTTGTGGTAGTGTGTTGCTGTTGATTGTCACATTGTAGGTCCATAATTATCTTGCTGCAGTGCATCATTTCATTGAAACAATTCATTAGAATGAGTTGAGATTCACTCTGATCCACTCAGTGTTCCTTCATTATATATTTCTTCTAAATGAACAACAACCCGTTATAACTCATCAAAATCATCAAATTTTCACAATGCTAACTGTTTCCTTACTTTCCGTGGTAAATGCTTTATCAGAATTATGATTAAATTATCAACACATAGGATTGTTCAGATAATTACTGTACTTCCAGTGATTTTGAAGAAATACATGCATTGACTCCTCGTGCCGGTCCTGAGCATACTGATTGGATACACAGTTTCCCCATGTCCTAGCACCTGCATGCATGTGCCTTATACAAAAATATCGATTCTTTTCTGATTCATTTTGAATTCATACAAATACAACTTCCAATTGTTTCATGAAATCCACAGGGTGTAATTGTTTATATTGGTCAAATTCTTTAGCTGTCCTTGACCAAGCACAATGTTAACAAGGTTTTTACA
Source organism: Schistocerca piceifrons (assembly GCF_021461385.2). Classification (NCBI taxonomy): domain Eukaryota; kingdom Metazoa; phylum Arthropoda; class Insecta; order Orthoptera; family Acrididae; genus Schistocerca; species Schistocerca piceifrons. The sequence continues at coordinate 1,134,012,850 of NC_060138.1, read as the reverse complement.
ACAACCTGTACCATGATTTTCTTGTATTAAAATTTCAATTTCTTGTTGGATAATGTTTGTATCTACTGGGGTACGGAATATTCTTACATTCTTAATTGTGCCAGTGTCTGTATTTTTGATCCTAGATTGAAACATTGTTGCACACCTGATGCTACTTTAATGACTGATTTCTTATTTTGTTGACACACAGTTGGAACTAGAAATACCTCCTTATTTGTAATGGCACTGCTCAGTAAAGCTCATTTAATACATCTTTTTGTGAGGTGACTTGTTTCTGTATCTTAGTTACATCTGCTTTGACATTTTGATACTGTGCTGTAACCCTGCACATGACTCCTACATTCCTGAACAAAATTATTAAACTGACCCTGAAACTCATTACAAAAATGCAATACCTTTTGATCAAACATTTTGTCCAGTTTTTAGTACGTTGTTTGAATTTTTTGTTCAGATTTTGCTCATAATCATAGTTTTTTGTTCAAATCAGCGTTCAGTTTTTGTAAAAACTGCATCAGTACATCCACGTTTCCTACAACCTCAACCATATTGTTATCTGTTACTGCATGACTTGGTTCAACATTTACAGTCAAGTTTGTATTTCCACTTCCTGGGGCATCTACATTTTGAATTCCACACAATTCTGATTCATTAACACACCACTGTCCTGATTAAGACTGTCCTCTCCATTGATTATGTCACCATTCTCTGTTTGACTAGACATTGTTGTTCAATTATATACTGCACACACAAATTATAATTAAAATGAGATTATTTACAGCCTACCATTCTTTTCCTGTCCAACATTGCTTGGAAATGTCTAATTCACTCACCATACACAGATGCTGGCACTCGAACTCTGGATACAAAGATTGTTGCAGAAAGTGATGTCCTTGTCATCGTTCTTCATGTATAACAACACTGTCAGTATTCCTTCAGGCCCGCTATATTTACATCGCAGTCTCTCCTTGCTTTTCCAACAAACTTTCCGTACAGCTAATCTCATTAAATAATCCCTCCAGGGCTACTACGATGACATTTCAAGTGAGAACATGACGTGTTAAGGGCCCATGGATTATGATTTATTCAAACACTCAGTAAATATTAACACTTTTGATAAAATTCAGCATTTCAATCTACATGCCACAATTTGCTACCGATCACTTCCACACTGAAACAAACATAAGTAATGACTGATCACTGCACTATGGCAAAAACATTGCCATGTGAGGTCACTGTACCATCGCAAACTTTTAAATATGTTCTTACGGTTTGACATGAGCTGAAGCATAGTTTCACAGTATTCTACTTGATAATGGCCACACAACTAAAATTGAAATAGTGGGTGTTAAATAAATAATTTTATGGTCAAAGGCAACCATGATGTCCTTAAGGAATCTAGGAATGTAGTACAACCGTCTACATATTGCAAAGACAATATTAATAGAAGTACAGTGAGCACAGAAACTTCTAAGTAGTTATTCCTCCCATGATCCATACACAAATGGAAGGAAGAGTCCATGATCAATGTTACAGTCAGAAACACTCTCTATCATATACTGCACAATGGTTTACAGAGTATATATGTAGGTGTTGAAAGAATAATTTTCTCACTGTGTGCTTTAAATGACATATTGAAATTTTCTGTTTTAGAACAAAATTATCCCATAGATTGGTGAGGATGTAAAATATAGTGGCAGTGGCTCAAAACCACCCAATACCAGTGACTGGTTTTTGTTATATGTAAATTGAAGGTGGAGGGGGGAGGGGTGGGAAGAAATGAAAGGAAAGGAAAGGAAAGGAAAGGAAAGGAAAGGAAAGAGAAGGGATTACTGATGTCAGCTGCATCAAGACATTACATGGAATCAGCGGCAACAAGTGAAAATGTATGCCGGACCAGATTGGAACCCGGGATCTCCTGCTTACCAGGCAGATGCGTTAATTACTACGCTATCCGGGCTGGAGTGTTATCGTAACTGCACAGACTGTCACAGCATGCCTCACAGACAACACACATTACCACCGAGCGCCGCCTATCTGCATTCATACAACTGATTCCCCTAGCTGGGCATGGACCCACCTTCTTCAGTGTGGGTGCACAAGTACATCCGAGCATGAGGAAATGGACAGGGACTGCAGATAGACGGAGCTCTGTGGGAATGTGGGTCGACCGTGAGGTGTGCCGAGGTAATCTGTGCAGTTGCAATAACACTGTGTCCCAGATGGCGCATTGGTTAACGCACCTGCCTAGTAAGCAGGAGATCCTGGGTTTGAATCCCGATCTGGTACACATTTTCACTTGTCGCCACTGGTTCTGCGTAATGTCCTGATGCATCTAACATCAATAACCCCTTCCTCTTCCTTTCATTTCTTCCCCCCCACCTTCAATTTCCGTATAATGTATCATAGCTGTGGATTTTGTGTGGTGTCTGTTCTTTCGGGCATGTCCAAAAGCTTGGACACCATGCATTCATATAATCATATAGCTGTCTTTTGTGTCTGGTGCTAGCTTCCCTTCAATCCTCCATTGTGGCTATAGTAGCCATGTGGTGGTAGTTATTGTGATCATGGAGATATGAGTGTTTGATGTGGCCACCAGACTGTCTCTTTTGCATCAGTGGATTTTTCAAGAGGGAAATTCCAGATTGTTCTTAGGCATTTATGAGTTCTCTCTAATTTTAACAAATGTTTTTGAATGTTCTGCAGTATTCTCTCTAGATTATCACTTTGAAACGGCACATATCTCATTGATGTACACTGTGGCATTATCTTGTTAAACAGTGAATTGTGCAAGATAGTAAAGAGAGAGAAACAACTCAAAGAAAGGCCTATCCCCCTATAGAGAGAAAGAATGCAGACAAAGAATAGTTGTGTGAAAGAATAATTTTAGCAAGAAAAGATGAATCCCTTGATGTAGTCAGAAAAGCTCCTAACAGAATTCCTGAATTCAATGTTCCCAGTATGCCCGTGCAAAAATGTTTCTATTAAAACTACGTAGAACCAGAGAAATTAGCGGAAAAGGAACGGTAGTATTCACACCACAAATTCCATTCATTTCAACTTGCCATCTTGTTTTAAAAGGATCAGATTTCCAGTGAGATTAGCGCACAGCATGACAATCGATAAAATGCAATGGAAAACATTCTAACATTGCGGAGTGGATTTCAAAAGTCTTGTATCTTGCATGGGCAACTGCAAGTAGCATGTTCAACAAAAAACTTTTATGTCAACCTAAAAACTTATTCAGTTTTGCATCCAAAAGCAAAGCAGCAAATCTTATTTGTGGCTACATAAGTTAGATGAATAGTATTGGACAGACAAGAAATTTGTGGCACAACCTGACTAAAAGAATTGATTGGTTGATAGGACATGTTCTGAGGCACCAAGGAATCACCAGTTTAGTACTGGAGAGGAGTGTGAGTGTAAAAATCATAGAGGGAGACCAAGAGATAAATACAGTAAGCAGATTGAGAAGGATGTAGGTTACAGTAGTTTTTGAGATATTAAGAAGTTCACACAGGATAGAGTAGCATGGAGAGCTGCATCAAACCAGTCTTCGGATCAGACTGCATGTGGAAAAATAGACAAAGCAAAGCAAGTCTCTTTCAGTTAATGTGTTTACATGCATATTAACACAGAAAGATAATATTCTGAAATTGGGACAAACAGAGTTCCTTGATCATGTGTCATTCATCCCAGTACAAAATATAAAATATTTTACCAGTGAATCTTCATTTAATATGTGAACAATAACTAAGCCTAGCTATCAAAGTGGCATTCATATTGAAAGGCTTGCAGCAGCTGTGACCCAGATTACTTTTATTTACTATTTAGAAAATTAAATTATTTTTACATATTTGGGATTGCATATTACAGACTGTTTTAAGATTACAAATCAGATTTCTGTGTACTAACTAGAAGTTTATCTGGCACATATCTTGATTGTGTGGTTGAGTTTATAGCCCTGGTCAGAATGCTGACACTATCAGCAAATATTAAATATCGCTGTGATATCTGTGTAAGGCAGGATCAGATGGAGTCTTTGGAGGGATAGTCTTTGTATAGAATGTTGAGGAAAATACAATCAATATGTCACCATTGTATACATAGTGTTAGGGGTATAAGTGCAGATATTTCTGTTGATGGGGGTGGGGTGGGGTGGGGCTGGGCTGGGGGAAGGGGGCAGTGTACAGACAACATCAATATTCACTTCATTTACAGACTAATAATTTTAGCTGTTTCAAGTAATATGTTCTTAGGTTGGTTGGTACCTCCAAATACGCATGACACAAGCAAGACATTAACATTTATTTTCCCCTGGGTAACAGGTTGGGTATTAAAAATGTAGGGTGCAAAGCAGATCGTCTATACTGACAGTAGTCGTCCACTTCATGGCGCAGCTGTACCAACTGTACAGAAAACATAAGGGAGTAAATTATGTGATATGTTTGTGGGAAGACTGTTACATGCAAAGAAAAAACAACTAAAACACTGAAGTGGGTATGTATTAAAGTGCCAGTTATCACAATATCTGCACCTACACCCTGAATGGACGAGGAAATGAGTTTCTAAAATTTTTCATGTCAAAAATCTTTGCTGAATCCTGCTGCTTATTTATGCAGTTTAAAAGTTCACCTGAACCAATATTTCTATTCGCTTAAAAGAGGAGAGAGAAATATTATTTTAGTGGAACATCAGATTTCTTAGTAAAAAAAATTAATAAGAGATATTTGCATAAAATTAACTGCACTTGACAGAATGTGAGAGTAATATCAAAAAGGGAAAACCTTCCTGATGTTCTGCATCTCTTCCGGTGCTACTAAGGAGCTGCAATAAAATTGCAGCAAATAAATGAAGTGAGCGCTAAAGAACTTGGGAATCTGTTGCAGTACCAAATCTGTTGATTAAAGAAGTTGAAATATTTAAAGTAAAATATCCATGCTCCCCTTTCTTTTTAAATTCCTGTGCTTCCGTGAATATTGCTGACGTACAAATGAGATGTGTGCAGACCGAACACGTTTATTCACTTAGTGCATGGTCTTGAATATGAACCACAAGTTATTCAGTATGTATTTCCTTAATCTTTTCTTAAATTCATTCACTGGTGAAACAATGAGCTGTTTGTGTAAGTTATTAATGATTTAGTTGAATTGAAGTATCACAAAATATCCATTAGTTGATATAGCTTCTCTTGAAGTCTATTGTAGTAGTTGTGTTTTATTAGTAACTGGTGATATTATATGCCAAAAATTGCACATTTTCAATTAAGTGTATTTGTACACAGAAAAATTAAGCTTTGTCACCAAGACATGGAAAGGAGGATACGAGGTGGATATTCGTCTGAGGACGCCTGGAATATGACGTCTATAGAACTAGTACAGTGCGCAGAGGTGAGTTTGTCTTCAACTGAAACCAAATGACGTAATCCTTCTAACTTGCATTCGTAGTACTACTTTTACTCTGTAAGCTACATTATCTTATTATTAGACATTTTCAGGCTTCTTGCTTTTTTGTGAAGGGGAATGTTAATAGAAAGTCCTTTAAGGGACTTACGGGAGGTAATTTTTATTTGAAATCCAACTGTGTTTTATGTTAATTAGAGTTACTGTATGCAAACTGTATCAAAGGAAAATTCAGTAAAGAAAACTAATAAATTATGAGATTGAACTGCTGGCCATTATTTACTTTCAGAAGAATGTATGTGTTGCACTTCCCATAGACAAATATAAAACTAAAAGCGGCCCACTACCTAGATTCAGAACTAATACTTACTTCCTCAAGAGGAGCGAGGGATAGTTTGGGGGGAGTTAAAAAGAAAGTGCTGCCCACGCATAACCCCAGGATGAGAGAGAGATCAACCTTTAGCGAGGACAAGGGTACCGTACACCAATGCAAATAATATCAAAGAAAATGTTGCTTATAATAGAAATGGAACACCAGTTAATTTTAGGTGCAAACTAAATCTAGCATGAACATGGCTTGACCAAGCAGGATATCTTGTGATAACAAAAGTTTCTGGAGCAAAAAAGAAAAAGTATGAAATGGAGTAGTGTTGAAGACAGTAATGGTTGATATGCTGGAACATAGGTCAGAAAGCTTAACCACGAGTGACAGTGATACAGATACGAACTACTGCTATTTTATGATGGCTGTTATGTGAATTTCCATTTTGGACTTAAAAGTTAAATTTTGTAAAATGTACGTATTATCATCAAAAACAACAAAAATTTTTAATGTGTTTTAGTAAATGTGTAAACTTCTGCTTATTTCTGTACTGACTCATTTTCTGCCAACATTTTCTGACTTGAATAAAATACTTTTGAGTTTTAGGCCATATTACACCATTAAAAAGTATTTTAAAAAAGAGAGAAACAGTTACCTTAGCTGAAGCATGTTACACAGCTGGAAGCTGAAGCATTTTACACAACTGGAAATGGAATACTCACATTTGTTAAAGCTAGCAGATCATGACAGAATGGTGATAAAGAGTTAATTAATCTGAAGCCAATTTTTTATATTTATTTTCTGTTACTTTGCAGATGTCACAATAAAAAATTATGATAAAGTTTTAAATTTTTTAATGTCAAAATAAAATCATAGGTATTTTCAGAAGCCCTATTTGCTTACAGAGTGAAGAAAACAGTTTGTTTTGGTCACTGTAAATAATAGCAGTAGTTATTAAACACAGACTCAAGTACGGCTGATAAGCTGGCGAATAAGCTACTAATGGTAAATAAAAAGCAGCTATTTAGAATAACTAAGGAAGCACCAGCTTTTCAACTAATTTCAGCATGTTTGTTTTAACCTGTGTACAGAATTTACTTAGTTAGTTGACGATGCAACGTACAAAATTAATTTCTCACTACTACTTCTCTTTGTCAATGTATAACTGTAATCAATGTATAACCTTGAAGGCCTATGTGATGTAACAGAACACAAGGAATGAATGAAGAGAGCCGAAGTCAGGGGGAGCAATAATATCTCTTTGACTGTTTGCAAGAATCTGCTGTCTAAGGGTTGGCACAAATCCACATGTAAAGTTTATCAATCTATTTGGGGATTATCCATAGTCTGTTTGTTGTTGTGGCCTTCAGTCCAAAGACTGGTTTGATGCAGCTCCCCATGCTACTCTATCCTGTGAGCCACTTCATCTCCAAATAACTGGTACAACCTACATCTTTCTGAATCTGCTTACTTTATTCATCTCTTGGTCTCCCTCTACAATTTTTACTCCCTACACACACACACACACACACACACACACACACACACACACACACTTCATCAAATGCAAAATTAGTGAACGCTTGATGTCTCCGCATGTGTCCTATCAACTGATCCCTTCTTTTGCTCAAGCTGTACCACAAATTTATTGTCTCCCCAATTCAGTATTATTCTGTAGCACCACATTTCAAAAGCTTTTACTCTCTTTTTATCTAAACTGTTTATCATCCACGTTTCACTTCCATGAATGCCTACACTCCAGACAAACCTTCAGAAAAGACTTCGTAACACTTAAATCTATTTTTACTGTTAACAGCTTTCCCTTCTTCAGAAATGCTTTTTTTGCCATTATCAGTCTACATTTTATGTCCTCTCTACTTTGTCTGTAATCAGTTATTTTGCTTCTCAGATAGCAAATATCATTTACTGCTTTAAGTGTCCTGTTTCCTAATCTGATTCGCTTAGCATCGTCTGATTTAATTGAACTGCATTCCATTATCCTCCTTTTGCTTTTGTTGATGTTCATCTAATATCCCCTATTCAAAACACTGTCCATTCTGTTCAGCTGCTCTTCAAAGTCCTTTGCTGTCTGTGACAGAATAACATCATCTGTGAACCTCAAGGTTTTTATTTTTCTCCATGGATTTTAATTCCTACTCCAAATTTTTCTTTGATTTCCTTTACTGCTTGTTCAGTGTACAGATTGAATAATGTCGGGGATTGGCTAAAACCCTGTCTCACTTCCTTCTCCACCGCTGCTTGCCTCTCATACACCTCAACTCTTATTACTGCCATCTGGTTTCTGTACAAGTTGTAAATAGACCTTTGCTGTCTGTATTTTACCCCCAATACCTTCAGAATTTCAAAGAAAGTATTCCAGTCAACACTGTCAAAAGCTTTGGCTAAGTCTACAAATGCTATAAGTGTATTCTAAGATAAGTGATATTGTCAGTATTGACTTGTGTGTGTTCCTACATTTCTCCGGAATCCAAACTGATCTTCCCCAAGGTCTGCTTCTACCAGTTTTTCCATTCTTTTGTAAAGAATTCACGTTAGCATCTTGCAACCATGACTTATTAAACTGATAGTTCGGTAATTTTCTCAGTGGTCAGCAACTGCCTCCTTTAGAATTGGGATTACCACATTCTTCTTTGAGTCTGTGAGGGTATTTTGCCTGTCTCATACATCTTGCACAGCAGATGGAAGAGTTTTTGCCACACTGGCTCTCCCAAGGCTGTCAGTAGTTCTGATGGAATGTCATCAACTCCCGGGGCCTTGTTTTGACCTGGATCTTTCAGAGTCTTGTCAAATTCTTCTCGCACCATCGTATCTCCTATCTCATCTTCATCTACATCCACTTCCCTTTCTATAATATTGCTTTCAATTTCATCTCTCTTGTATAGACCCTCCATATACTCCTTCCACCTTTCAACTTTCCCTTCTTTGCTTAGGACTAGTTTACCATTTGAGCTCTTCATATAGCTGCTTCTCTTTTCCCTCTTTAATTTTCCTGCAGGTGTTATCTATCTTTCCCCTCCTGGAATATGCTTCTAAATTCTTACATTTGTCCTCTAGCCACTTCTGCTTAGCAATTATACACTTCCTGTCAATCTCATTTTTTAGACATTTATTTTCCCTTTCGCCTGCTTCATTTGCTGCATTTTTTTAATTTTCTCCTTTTATCAGTTAAATTCAATATCTCATCTGTTATCCAAGGATTCCTACAAGGTGTTGTCTTTTTACCTATGAAAGCCTTGTCTTTTTGCCTACTTGATCCAATGCTGCCTTCAGTATCTCATCTCTCAAACATACCCATTCTTCTGCCACTGTGTTTCTTTCCCCTGTTCCAGTCAACTGTGGCCTGGTACTTTCTCTGAAGCTATCAACAACTCCTGGTTCTTTCAACTTATCCAGGTCCCATTCCTTTAATTTTCTACCTTTCTCCAATTTATTCAGTTTTAATCTGTAGGCCATAACCTATAAATTGTGGTCAGAGGCCAAATCTGCCCCTGGAAATGTCTTACAATTTAAACTCTGGTTCCTAAATCTCTATCTAACTATTATATGATCAAACTGAAACCTCCTGGTGGCTCCAGGTCTCTTTCATGTATACAACCTCCTCTTATGATTCTTAAACCAAGTGTTAAAAATGATGATTAAATTATGCTCTGTGCAAAATTCTACCAAGCGACTTCCTCTTTCATTCCTTTCCCCCAGTCCATATTCACCTAGCATTTTTCCCTCTCTTACTTTCCCTACTATCTAATTCCAGTCCACCACAACCATTAATTTTTGTCTCCCTTAACTATCTGAATAATTTCTTTTATCTCATCATACATTTCCTCACTCTCTATTTCATCTGTGGAGCTAGTTGGCTTATATACTTGTACTACTGTGGTAGGCTTGGACTTCGTATCTATCTTGGCTACAATAATGCATTCACTATGCTGTTCATAGTAGCTTGCCAGCATTCCTATTTTCTTATTCATTATTAAACCTACTTCTGCATTAACCTTAATTGATTTTATATTTATAACCCTGTATTCACCTTACCTGAAATCTTGTGCCCCTTGCCACCGAACCTCACTAATTCCTAGTATATCTAACTTCAAAATATCCATATCCCTTTTTAAAGTTTCTAACCCACCTGTCCGATTAAGCGATCTAACAAATCATGTTCCGATCTGTAGAATTCCAGTTTTGTTTCTCCTGATGACATCTTCCTGAGTAGTCCTGATGTGGTGATCCGAATGGGGGGCTATTTTACGTCTGGAATATTTTACCCAAGAGGACGTCGTCATCATTTAACCATACAGTAGAGCTTCTTGTCCTCAGGAAAAATTACGGCTGTTTCCCCATGCTTTCAGCTGTTTACAGTACCAGCACAAAAAGAATGTTTTGGTTGATGTTACAAGGCCTGGACAGTCAATCATCCAGACTGTTGCCCCACCATCTACTGAAAAGGCTGCTGCCCCTCTTCAGGAACCACACGTTTCTCTGGCCTCTCAACAGATACCCCTCCATTGTGGTTGCACCTACAATAAGGCTATCTGTATCGCTGAAGCTTGCGAGCCACACCGCCAATGGCTAGGTCATGATTCATGAGGGGTGTATCAATAGTCTGTGATATTGATATTGTACTGGTGAATTGTTATGGTGAACATGGCTATCAAATAACGTAGGTGAATGCAAAGTTCACAAATTGCAACAACAGTTGCCTGTCACATCAGTCCCAAATTGCTGATGATTGGAGCTTCAGGCTGAGTTCTCATTAACTTCCATAACCATAGTACAACAGCCTTTAGTAGTTCAAGTAACACATTTCATCGAATCAGATTAAATGATTTGCAATCATATGTGGCAAATTCACTACCCATACAGACCTGCTCCTCCCTTAACAACTTCAGGACACACCGCGCCTCACCCTGCCTTCAGGTACATGTGCAACCCTTCCTACATTCCCTGAAATATCTCCCACACCAACATTCCATGCATTTAGTTAAGGTAAGGCTTAGAGACTGTAGTGTTAAGTGTTCATGACTGACTTCTTGCTGTTAGTTAAATTCCATTCCCTGCCTTGCAGTACTAGAGCTAGAATTTTGAATAATATCATCATTTATCCACACCTTTTGTGTAAAACACTTGTTTTTAACATTTGTCTCCTGCCCTTGTTCTGTTCAACTGAATTCATAGTTTATTTGATCACTGTTCAATGTAATGTTGTATTTGTTTGTGGGAATGAAAATAGTTTATTAATTCATAACTGTTTTCTGTAGATATTATAATTAATTTGTTGTTGATGATTGCAGTCTCACTGCCGTGCATTCATTGTGGAAAAATTTGCTGAAAGAGTATCCAGTTTGGAAACATCAGATGCTCTTCGAGCTGTTTTGGCCCAGCTTTGTGAATTATATGCCACCTACTGGGTTTTGCAACGGTCAGGTGACTTTCTTCGGGTTAGTATACAACTTGATATTAGTATATATATTTATCAGAGGCTGTTAACTTTGAAAAGTGATATCATTCATGTGACTTCAGGAGGGTGATCCTACTATATCAGGTGTAACACAGTGTGCCAAAGAATATCTTATGAAATTACGTGTCAGGCCCCTCTCATTTGTTCCTTTCATTTCAATATTTCTCTCTCATTTCCAGTTTGCTGGTGCCAAGCCTCAAGACATAGAGGATGTGCAGCTGTGGATGGAATCCCTCTTGACTTTATTACGGCCAAATGCAGTCGGTATTGTAGATGGTTTTGATATCTGTGATGAAATTCTGCGCTCTACGTTGGGTTCCTGGGACGGCCAAGTGTACCAACGTCTCTTCGATGAAGCTTTAAAAAGTCCACTCAACAGAGAATCTGTCAACATGTCCTTCAAAAAGTACATGCAACCACTATTCAAATCCAACCTGTAATCTGATGGAGAGACTTCTCACTTAAAAACCAAGGCACTATGTTGTACTTCAATGTAGTTTTTATCACAACTACGATAAGCATTTATTTTTTTATAACTGTTTCTCTCTGATTTTGGTATCAAGAATTTTTTATTCTGTACATTTAGGGCAAGGGATGAAATGCTGCATAATAAATGTGATCCTTTATTTTTCTAATGTATCCACACTAAAGGATTCCAAAAATTTTTATGTGCTAGTTAAATTTGTCATAAATTTTATATAAAAGTTAAATTGCTAAAACTATTTTTATATTACATTTTTCGTACTAATGTATGTAAATAAGAGAACATAAAAGTTACAGAAAAGTTAAAATGTAATACTGTACAGTTAATGTAGACTTGGGAGTAGATGTAACAGTCCTGTTTCCTGGTTTGTCACAGAAGTAATACTCGCAATGTCAGAAATACAGAATAAAGTACAAAATTTTGGTTAATACACTGTCAATTACTTCAGAGTTGGTCTCAAATAAAATGTATTTAGGCTTGTTAATAATCTGACATTAGAACTATGTACAGTGATACTGTAAAGCATATAAAGAGCACAACTGTTAAATATGTTTATGCATTTAAGTAGCATTTCTTTAATTTTCATTTATCTCTTACACGAACTTGTCAAATAACCAGCCACAATAACAGTTGGGGTGATAAATTAATGCCAGGAAGCAGAAGTTATTTACTGAAAAGAATGTTGTATCTTCTGACGATAATTGGAGTTTCCAACACATTAGAAGGCAGCCTGAAGTATTAAACACAGGAATAAATAGAAGTGGACACACTGTCCATCAGCAAAGTGATGGATGGCCAGCTGCCCCTTATTTAATAGTAATCTATATGTTGGACATGTTTTTGTTCATATTGCTTTGTTAACTGTGTGTTTTCTGTAACTGGCAGCCTTCTGTGTGGTCAGACTGATAAGATTCAGTTAAGTGATGAGACATAATCCTGTGCAAATCTCTAGTCAACTTTTATTGATGCATGCTGGAAATTTCAGGTAGAAGACCTGAAATTTTCCATATGTCGGGGGTGTTTTGTGTAATTGTTCTTTGGTCTTGTTATCAGTATTAACTGTAAAAATACAGCTGGACAAAATAAAACTTGAAAGTATTTTTTAATAATAGTTTGAATTTTTCTTATCAGATGCTATGCGTTTTCAGCTTACGTTTCACATTATACACATAAGTTTTTGTTTCCTATGTACATTATTAACAATGTAACAAAATTCATGTGCAATCCTTTTCTTAGCCTGACTCTAATGCATTATGAACTGTGTGATCTGGTGCAGTTTTCAAGCAGTAGATTATTAAAATATTTTTAAGAGCAATTCTCAGGTAGCAGAGAAAGTATTATTGTAGTAATTGCTCACTTGTACAGTCTTTTCTCAGCTAAATTTCTGTTTCAAGTATTGATCATTTTTAGAACTTTAATTTCTGTTTCAAGTATTGTACATTTTTAGAACTTTTATTATGTTGTCAGCGGTCATAATTCTCATCAGACCCAGATTTGATCTTTCTTCTGTTTGTGTCGACATAGCTTTGGACTACCTGTTTTGTAACAGGGTTATCCAGAGAGTAAATACATGTTAATAAAAATTGAAAACTGATTTAATTTTTCACAAGTTCTATTTCCTCAGTTTCCCACATGATGTGCCATATGTAAGAAAACTATTCTGTCACCATTTTACATGAAAAGAGAGTTCAAATTGGCCGCATTGACTCCAAATCCTCTGAAAGTATTAGGCTTCATAACCTGACATAAGGAAGACGATTATTCTGAACTATGTTGAAACCTGAGGTGAAACTTGGGCAGCTATAAATACAGCTCAAAATGAGTGCTAATGCTGTCACATACACTTTTCATCCAAGAAAAAAGTGAAAACATCAATTTCACTGGCAGGGAATGATGGAAATCATTCTTTGGCACAAGAAATGGATATTTTTTCATTGAACGTTTACTTCAACAAAACATTATCAGTCAATCTACCATGAGAAAATTGTCTCTCTGTCTATAACAAACAGTGAGAAATAAAGATATGGATAATTTGTTTATCATATTGAAAAGACTATGGTAGATGAGAACTTGTGCAATCCTTTGAGTGGGGAATTTTGGTGCAGCCATCATAAAGTACATGTTTCCAAAGTTGGAGTCTTAGCTGTGTATAATGATTAGACTCCAGAGGCAATGATACGACAGTAGCAAAAACGAGAATACTGTCTAGTTGACTTGCACCATTGGGCAGTGTTGTCAGTTCTATTACTGCTTTTAAACTGTTTTTATAAAAATTTTATGGAAGTATTGTGCTTGTCTGCCATATGCTGGTGGCCGGATTGCTTGATGGCCTGTCCTCGTGCATGTCGCCTACCAAATGACAATGACATAATAACCAAATTTGGCCAATAGTGGAAAATAAACAATAATTATAGTTTATGGTAGAAATACTAGAGAAGGAATGTTGCTACTCACCATATAGCGGAGATTCTGAGTCGCAATAGGCACCACAAAAAATTTCACACAATTATAGTTTTTGGCCATTAATGCCTTTGTTGGTAATAACAAACAAACACACACACACACACACACACACACACACACACACACACACACACACACACACACGCAAATGCAACTTGCACACATGTCTGCAGCCTGAGTCACATAAGTAATGCATCACTAACTGAAGTTATTTTCCCAGACACGTTAAAATATGCCTCTATCAAGCCTCTCTACACAAAAAGGGGACACCACAGATGTCAATAATAACCATCCAGTATCCTTACCCACAGCATTTTCAAAAATCATTGAGAAGGTAATATACTTGAGGGCTGTTAGCCATCTCAACAGTAATGGGATACTTAGTAGATCACAGTTCAGATTTCAAAAATTGTGTCCCAATGAGACAGTAACATACAATTTCACTGCACACATAATAGTCTTTAAATAGTAAAATGTAACCGACAGGAATTTTCTGTGACTTATCCAAAGCACTTGATTTTGTGAACCATGACATTGTTACAGAAATTACAATTCTATGGTATAAATGGAACAGCATGTGAGTGGTTTAAGTCATATCTGCAGAACAGGAAGCAAAAAGTTTCTTTATATGGTTTAAGTGATTTAGGGGTGTTTGCCACTTCATGTAACTGGGGTGAAACTACATTGGGTGTTCCACAGGGTTCGATCATAGGTCCCCCTTCTGTTCTTGATACACATGAATGACGTCCCCTTCTCATGTGAAGCAAGAAGCTAAATTGACCATTATTAATCCACTAAAACAAACTCCAATAGAAAATTATACAAATAATGTCCTTGGAAAAGTTATGAATTGGATTTCTGCGAATGGGCTTGCTCATGACTTTGAAAAAAGGTAGTACATCCAAATTTCTGCTGCAAAGAGTACAGTTCCTTCAATAACACATCAACAGAAGTCAGTAGCCAGGGTAGAGCATACTAAGTTTTTGATTGTACATATCACAATGGGCTGGAATCTTAATTGGAAAATTCATGTTTTGTATTTCCTAAAGCAACTTTTGCAATCAGAATAATTACCCATTTTGAGAATTAAGCTAACATACTTTGCATACTTTCACTCTCTGATGTCATATGGGATAATATTTTGGAGTAACACAACACTTAGGCAAAAAGTATTCACTGCTCAAAAGAAAAGTTGGTTAGAATAACATGTGGGGCTCATAGCTGCACATCTTGTAGTCATCTGTTTAACAGGTTAGGAATTCTTACAACAGCCTCACGGTACATTTACTCAGCAATGAAATTTGTTCATAACAACATGGACCAATTTAAAAACAGTGATATTCATGATTATAATACCAGAAGAAAGAGAGACTTACACTATCGTCTACATAACCTATCTCTGGCACAGAAAAGGGGTAAAATATGCTGCTGTAAAACTTTTCGATAAATTATGAGATGAAATAAAATGTCTGACTTACAGTAGTAATAGTTTCAAAAAATAAACTGAAATCGTATCTCCTTGACAGCTCCTTCCATACCATGGATGAATTTGTGAATGGGAATAAATAAATCTATAGATATAATATGCATTTTGTGCCATTTAAGGGAATGGGGTAGGTAATAAAAATTTTAAGCTTTTTTAAAAAAGAAAGAAAGAAACCTTGATTCATGTGTGCATTTTTTATGTACTTGACACATTCCACATCATAATGGTTACAGTGAGATTGACCAATGGAACTTTTAACTAACTAACTTAGTCTCTTGTAGAATTTTGTAAAACACTTATCCTCATGCATTATGACATTTCTGGAGACCAAAGGTCTCCTTTGTACATATAAAGATAGATTACACAAATAATGATCTTGAAAAACCTAGCCCATGAGGTCCAGAAGACAGTAAATTACAGCTGCCGGGGTTGATATCCTTTTCCTTGACTTCCAAAGACATTCAATTCAGTTATGCATTATTGCCTAAAGGACAAAATATGAGGATACCAGACCAGCTTTGTTCTTGGATCAAAGAGTTCCTAGCAAACAGAATACTGGATGTCACTCTTAACTGAGAAACATCTTCAGAACTTAACATAGCTTTGGGTGTACCTCAAAGAAGTGTTGTTGGACCATTAAAAATATGTATATCACATAGGGGATAATCTTAGGAGCCCCAAGAAGCTGTTTGCCGATGATACTGTTGTATATGAAAATGTTTCAATGCTAGAAAATTGTGGCAAAATGCAGGAAGACCTGAAAAGGATTGAAACCTGGTGCAGGGATTGGCAGTTGACCCTGACTGTAAATGAATGGAATGTGTTGTCCATGGACAGGTGGAAAGGTCATTTGTTGTATTGTATGAACCACCAGTGATGTAGCAGAAGTGTAAACTGCACACAGGTGGTTACTCCATGAAAAGTGTCAAGCCCTAATATGTTTAGTCTTCTTTTTTTCGGCAGAGAGAGCTACCCTTGATGTCAGTTATCTTTGTAATTTGATTTGCAGAATAAAGAGTTGGCTCAAACCATAGTTTTATCTGTAGTTACATTAACATAAAAGCCCCACAGGCTAAAGTGGTGACCACAAAAACTGTCAACAAGAACTAGTTTGCACAGGCAATTGAGATTCAGAGGCTTTACACAAGATTGAGGAAATGCAACTAGGAAGCCTCCAAAATTAGATAAGGAAGCAACTTGAAGAACTTAAATTGAGATTAGAGATACTAACTACTCCAATGACAAGCATCAGTACATAACAGCAGCATGAAGAGAAATGAGCAAACGATGAAAGTACAGACACCACAGTACATACTAGAAAACCAGAACTTGGTTTGCAATGATTGAACTCACTTTTATCCAGAATGAGTTCATCGACGAGCACAAGAAGTTCACAATGACAGTGAATGTACTTGATGCTGGAGTAGCAGCAAGGGGAGAGGATGTGATACTCTGACATCCAGCAGAATGACTATATACAACATTAAAAAATGTAGCAGTTATCAAAATGCGGGCACTGTTGAGTCAACGAATATGGCAAGTGCTCAAAGAGGAACATATAAGGGATAGGACGCCATCAGAATATTGGAGACATCTTCAAGAGATTGTCAAAGAAGTGGATTTGCTGGATGCAACACTCGAGCATGTTTGACTGGCTCAGTTGTCAGGCATGGTAAAAGCAGCAATTGTAGGCTGCGGCAATGACTACACACATGCTGTGGTGGAGGTAGCCAAGAGAGTACATGTGACATTGGACAGTTCAAGTGCAGCATACAAGGCAATAATTAAAGAGGGAGCTGTATCGTACGTGGTGGCAGGAGTGCAGAAAATTCGACAAAAATATGTTTCTAAACAACTGCAACAGGACAAATGTGTTGGTCCACCAGCGTTTTGGGAATAGAGCTACAGTATGTTCAAACCGATGCTTTTAACCAAAGAGCAGCAATAGGTGTGGCGAGCCATAACATTCGAGAAGAGCGCCTACGACATACAGGTGGGGGCAGTCTTAAAAAATTTTCTTATCCCTTCCAGAAGGCTGTATGTCAGTCACATTAAACAACGCCGCTATTTCCTAGTGGATTGTGCATCAGATGTCATTGTACTACTTCTTGCAGACTATCATTAAGTTAATGTGATTAACTGCAGCAAATAAATCGGCAATAGTTACTAAAATTATGTGCAAGTTAGAGAGAGATTTAACACTCAAGCAAGGCAACTCCCGGACTCTCATTCTGGCAGAGGTTTCAGGAGCAATATTAGGTGCAGATTTTCTTTATGACATGAAAATTGTAATAGACATCAATAAGGCACAGAGTAAAAGAAATCACGAGATAATATTTGGCATATTGAGACAATGAACTTACCTAACCGACAAGCATAAATACAGAGTAGTGTCATATGTAAAAAAGGCCAAGAAGATGATAAGCATGCGCGCTCTGATTTATAAGACTGTGCATCACATCTACACCACACCAGTCAATCAACAAACTCGCAGGTTAGCATCTACAACTACGTGATTACTCTGCTGTTCACAATAAAGTGCCTGGCAGAGGGTTCAAACAACCACCTTCAAGATGTGTGTCCACCGATCCACCCTCGAACGGCGCGCGGGAGAAACGACTTAAATTTTTCTGTGCGAGCCTTGATTTATTTTGTCGTGGTGATATTTCTCCCTATATAGGTGGGTGCCAACAGAATGTTTTCGCAAACGGACGAGAAGATGAATGATTGAAATTTCACGAGAAGATCCCGTCGCAACGAGAAACGCCTTTGTTTTAGTGATTGCCACTCCAATTCACGTATCAAGTCTGTGGCACTATCTTCCCTATTTCGCGAATAATACAAAACGAGCTGCCCTTCTTTGAACTTTTTCGATGTCATCCGTCAGTCCCACCTGATGCGGATCCCACACCGCACAGCAATGTGCCAGAATAGGGCGAACAAGCGTGGTGTAAGCTATCTCTTTAGTAGACCTGTTGCACCTTCTAAGTATTCTGCCAATGAATGACAGTCTTTGATTTGCTCTACCCACAACATTATGTATGTGATCGTTTCGATTTAGATTATTTGTAACTATAATCCCTAAGTATTTAGTTGAATTTAAAGCCTTCAGATTTGAGTGACTTATCTCGTAATCGAAATTTAGCGGATTTCTGTTAGTACTTACGTGAATAACTTCACACTTTTCTTTATTCAGGGTCGATTGCCACTTTTCGCACCACACAGATATCTTATCTAAATTATTTTGCAATTCGTTTTGGTCATCTGATGACTTTTCGAGACGGTAAAAGACAGCATCATCTGCAAACAATCTAAGAGGGGTTGTTTGATTAGAAGACGTTTGCGAGGAACGGTGTCGTAAGCCTTCTGGAAACTCGTTTTCAGTAAACCTGCTTACTACCGTAGTAATTCTTTGTTTTGAGTCATTACTGAACGTATTTTAAAAGGTAACTATCGTCAAACAAGGAAAATAAACAATTCCAACATAATTTTGTAATTTTACAAAGCATAATATAACTAATATTTTTCTTAAATTATTGGGGGGACTCTTGCCCCCCCTCCCCCCAAACGAATTTTGAGGGGGCTCAGGCCCCTTCAGGTCCCATGGAGCCGGCGTCTGTGCCAGTACCGGTATCTAAAAAAAATCGACAAGAATGTTTTCAAATAAACGTATATAAAGACATATTTTATTTTTAAGGTAAAAATAAGTTGTAACTCGTAAATGCTTACATATTTCGCTGTTTTTTAAGTCATTAAAATCCGGGCCTTAATGATCACACAAGTGCAGAACAATCACAAGAAGCATTCACGTCCATTAAAGAGCTAGCGTACGGGTCCGCTGCTGGTGGCACAACCACATAAAACTAATCACAAATAAAAAAAAAAAAACAGTTGGCAGACCGAGATTCATTGGAAGGATTCTCAGGAAACGTAGTCCATCGACAAAGGAGGTACGGTTGTTAAAAGAAAAGAAAAAATTCCTTGACGTCTATATTTATGTGCTGCTCCATGACTCTGCTGTCAATATCTTTATTCTTGGCTTGAGTGTAACTTCTGTGTTTTTTCTTACAGTAAATGTGTTTTTTTTTCGTATCCAGGGTGTAATTACAAAGCTAATAAAATGTTTTGTTGCCTTTAAATAATATTTTTCATCAGGTTATGGGTCCAGTGCACGTGTAAAGGCAAACAACACAGTTTAATTAAAACAATAATTGAAATGAGCGTATGTCTGTAAAGAAACATGACTGCTAGTGGCGATTATAAGGTCAGCATTGATAAGCTTGAAGGACCTGACGACTGGGCCAAATGGAAATGGCATATTTCTATGGCGCTACGTTCATATGGACTAGAAGATATTATTAACGGTACACGTGAACGTGTAGAGTTGCCGCAAGATGCGACAAGTGAACAAAAAGAAGCGTATGTGGAATGTCACAAGGACGACGCAAAGGCAGCAAGTCTTATATAGCAAGTGCGCTAAGTAAACCTGTTGCAGAACTCGTCTTAACGTGCAAGAATGCTAAAGAAATCTGGGACAAATTACGCGCCCGATTTGAACGTAGCAGTACTCAGCGTTTGAATATGTTGATTGAAACATTTTTCCGTGTTAAACGTGATGAATCGGAAGATATTAGTGCACATGTGGCCAAACTGCAAATAGTTATTTGTGGACCTGAACGATGAATTATCAAAACATGAAGAAAATACGCTATCTGAAAGAATCTTAAATGGTCGAACTTTGTCTACACTGGGAAAAGACTACGACAATTTTAAGGATCTCTGGGATACGATACCGACAGAAAAGCAAAGCTTGAATTTATTGATTGAAAAACTCTGTACTATTGAACCGCGTGAACAAGACGTTAATGGAAGTGCAGCTTTTGTCGTTTCTAAAACAAGAAAACGGCAAACAAATAATCAGCAAGTAAAGATGACGAAGTCACAATTAAAACAGAAGTTTCCGTGTAATAAATGCAAACAATTAGGTCACTGGGCAGCAGTGTGTCCACAGAACACTCATGACAGCATTAAAAGAAAAGAAGCGAGACAGTGAACACACTGCATTTACTTCATACGCTATGGGTGAGTGTACCAGTAATTACAGTGACCCAAATAAATGGCATTGCGACAGTGGCGCTACAAATCATATCACTCCCAACAAACAGTATTTTGTTTCGTATAGTGAATTTGATGTTCCTCAAGTAATTTCATTGGGAAAACAAGATGTGAAAATGTGTGCGTACGGTCAAGGAACAGTTTACATCCAAATCCGACGAAACAATAAATGGTACAATGCTAGAATGGACAATGTTTTATAGGTCCCTGATGCAAGTGCTAATCTGTTCTCTGTGAGAGCCATTGCCTGCAGAGGCTACAGTACTAATTTTAGTTATAATAATGTCTGTGTTCGAAAACAAGTCAGTGGCAATATTGTTATGACAGGTTATGTGAAAAATGGACTTTATGTGTTGAACATGCGTGTTGTTAGAAATGCAAAAATGAATCGTATGAGCTTGATGACTTCATCCGAAACTTTGCAAGTGTACCATGAAAGGTTTGGTCATCAGAATAAACAACGTGTGAAGAATATTTTAAAAGGAATGAACATTAATGTGGAAGATGCCAAGAGTGAATTTTGTGACGGCTGTGCGGTTGGAAAGATGCATAGGCTGCCATTCAAAACACGAACAATACGCGCTACCAGTACTGGTGAATTAATCCACGCGGATGTAAATGGACCAATTAGCACGAAATCTTTTGGAGGCAAGCATTATTATGTATGTTTCAAAGACGATTTTAGTAAATTTCGTCGAATTTTCTTTTTAAGACACAAAAGTGAAGTGTGTACTGCGCTTAAGCAGTTTTTAAATGAAGCACGAACTAATGGACATGTTGCCAAACAATTTAGATGTGATGGTGGCAAAGAATTTAACAATAAGAATGTCAGTGAACTGCTTGCAGACAGGGGAATAGAGCTACTGATTCCTCCTCCTTACACTCCTGAACAAAATGGTGTGGCTGAACGGGAAAATAGGACCATTGTTGAAGCTGCCCGGCAATGCTAAATCCGAGTAAATTACCTAAAGGGTTGTGGGCAGAGGCATGTAACACAGCAGTCTACCTAATAAATCGTACTGGAAAATCTTCAGTTGAAAATAAAACCCCTTACGAACTATGGTTTAATTGACCAGTAGGACGACTTGATCATCTCAGAATTTTTGGTACAGGCTGCTATGTTCACATTAACAAACAATTCCGTTCCAAGTTTGATGATAAGGCAGTTTTTGGACGACTTGTTGGATATGTTAATGACAGTTAATGACAAAGATGGGTTCAGAGTTTGGATTCCAAAAAAATGGTTCAAATGGCTCTGAGCACTATGGGACTCAACTGCTGAGGTCATTAGTCCCCTAGAACTTAGAACTAGTTAAACCTAACTAACCTAAGGACAACACACACATCCATGCCCGAGGCAGGAGTCGAACCTGCGACCGTAGCGGTCTCGCGGTTCCAGACTGCAGCGCCAGAACCGCGCGGCCACTTCGGCCGGCTGTTTGGATTCCATCTAAAAGAAAAGTGGTGTTGAGTCACGATGTTAAATTTAAGCCAGAAATTGTTTGTGATTTACATAGTGATCATGTTGAATTTGCAGTCCCTCGGGAAGAATTTAATGATCCGAATTCATCTAAAGATGACCAATGTAAATCTCCTAGGCTGTACACTTCTGGAGGAAGCCAAACTCAAGAAAAAATTGGCACTCTCGATTCTAGAGAAAGTCAAGAGTCGAGTGAATCTGAAGAAAATAAAGAATTAACAGAATTTCTAAAAGCAGAAGCTGCTGAATCTTCTAATGAAGAGAAACAGAAGAATAAAAGACAACGAAGAAAACCAACCTGGATGGAAAGTGGTGAATTTTGTATGGCAACAAAAGTTGATGCACTTGGATACAAAGATCCAAACTGTTTTTCAGAAATATTGCAGTCAAACGAGAAGGAAGAATGGATGCAAGCTATTAGTGAAGAACTTCAATCACTTAAGAAAAACAATACCTGGGTGCTGGTTGACCGTCCGAAGAATGCCAAAGTATTGCAAAACCGCTGGGTTCTACGGCGAAAGGTCGCAGTCAATGGAGGTACTCGCTTTAAAGCCAGATTGGTTGCAAAAGGCTGTATTCAGAAAGCAGGAATTGATTATGACGACGCCTTTAGCCCTGTGGCACGTTATGACACCATACGAACTCTGTTGGCTGTAGCTGCTTCAAAGAAAATGCTGCTAGAACAATTCGATGTAAAGACAGCTTTTTTGAATGGAATACTTGAAGATGAAGTATATATGGAACAACCAGAAGGTTTCGAAGATGGTACAGGCCGAGTATGTTTCTTAAAAAAAGGTCTTTATGGGTTGAAGCAAGCGCCACGTTGCTGGAACAAACGTTTTGTTGAGCTCATGAAGAAAGCTGGTTTTTCAAACAGTGATGCAGACCCATGCCTATTTTATCGTAGACAAAATGGAAATAGCCTTTATGTGGCAATCTACGTTGATGATGGCCTGATTGTCGGCAGTAACAAGAAAGAAATTGCTGTTTTTATGGATGTTTTACAACATGAATTCGAAATAACAACTGGCAGTTTTGACAATTTTCTTGGCATAAAAATAAAGCAATATGAAGATGGTGCAATAATGATAAGTCAAGAGAAATACACAGAAGAAATTCTGCAAAGATTTCGAATGGCAGAATGCAATACAATCTCAACTCCTATTGGACGTGAGGACAATAATCAAAACGAAGAAGTTTCGTCATCTGTACCCTGCCGTGAAGCAATTGGTTGTCTCATGTACCTTTCAACAGTAACTCGTCCAGACATCACTTTTGCAGTCAATAAAGCTGCTCGAGCTATGGAGAAACCAACCACTGAAGACTGGAATAGAGTAAAGCGCTTTTTCCGGTATTTGAAAGGGACCTTAAATTTTGGAATTGTATATAATAAAAAAGAAGAGTTAAAGATTTACGCTGATGCAGATTTCGCAGGTGATAACCGGACAAGGCGCTCAACAACTGGAATTCTTGCAAAGTACTCAGGTGGTGCAGTGTCATGGACAAGTCTGTTGCAGAAAGTAGTGGCCACATCCACAACCGAGGCGGAAATAACTGCAGCTAGTGAAGGAGCAAAAGAGTTAGTTTGGTTACGTCGTCTGCTATCAGAATTAGTGGAAATGTCGGGGCAGCCTCCAGTTCTTTACATTGACAATGCTAGTGTATTGAAGCAAAAAATCCAGAATATCATCGACGTTCTAAACATATAGAGGTCCGACATTTCTATGTTCGTGAAAGATATCTGAACGGTGAGATTTTCTTGGAACACATTGATGGACACAACCAGTTGGCAGATATTTTGACGAAACCTCTTGAACGAGTTCGATTTAATTTTCTATGTTCAGAAATTGGCATGCAAGAGACAAAGCAATAATTTCATGATTTTTTCTTTTGGAGGAAGTGTTGAAAGAAAAGAAAAAATTCCTTGACGTCTATATTTATGTGCTGCTCCATGACTCTGCTGTCAATATCTTTATTCTTGGTTTGTGTGTAACTTCTGTGTTTTTTCTTACAGTAAATGTGCTTTTTTTCGTATCCAGGGTGTAATTACAATGCTAATAAAATGTTTTCTTGCCTTTAAATAATATTTTTCATCAACGGTAACATACAAAAGCCTCGTTCGACCAATACTTGAATACTGCTAGTCAATCTGGGACCTGTATCAGATAGGACTGAAACAGTAATTCGAGAAGATCCAAAGAAGAGCAGCGCGTTTCGTCACTGTTTCATGCTCAGCCAACTTCAGTGGCAGACGCTGCAAAAGAGGCATTCTGCAGCATGGTGTGACTTACTTCTAAAATTCCTGGAGGAGTCCACCAATATAATGCGTCCTCCTACGTACTTCTCGCCAAAAGAAAGTAAAATTATAGAGACCAGAGCTCACTCTAGGGACTGCGGTTATCGCTGAAACAGATGCGGCTTTTCGCGGATGATGCTGTAGTATACAGAGAAGTTGCAGCATTAGAAAATTGTAGCGAAATGCAGGAAGATCTGCAGCGGATAGGCACTTGGTGCAGGGAGTGGCAACTGTCCCTTAACACAGACAAATGTAATGTATTGCGAATACATAGAAAGAAGGATCCTTTATTGTATGATTATATGATAGCGGAACAAACACTGGTAGCAGTTACTTCTGTAAAATATCTGGGAGTATGCGTGCGGAACGATTTGAAGTGGAATGATTATATAAAATTAATTGTTGGTAAGGCGGGTACCAGGTTGAGATTCATTGGGAGAGTGCTTAGAAAATGTAGTCCATCAACAAAGGAGGTGGCTTACAAAACACTCGTTCGACCTATACTTGAGTATTGCTCATCAGTGTGGGATCCGTACCAGATCGGTTTGACGGAGGAGATAGAGAAGATCCAAAGAAGAGCGGCGCGTTTCGTCACAGGGTTATTTGGTAACCGTGATAGCGTTAGGGAGATTTTTAATAAACTCAAGTGGCAGACTCTGCAAGAGAGGCGCTCTGCATCGCGGTGTAGCTTGCTCGCCAGGTTTCGAGAGGGTGCGTTTCTGGATGAGGTATCGAATATATCGCTTCCCCCTACTTATACCTTCCGAGGAGATCACGAATGTAAAATTAGAGAGATTAGAGCGCGCACGGAGGCTTTCAGACAGTCGTTCTTCCCGCGAACCATACGCGACTGGAACAGGAAAGGGAGGTAATGACAGTGGCACGTAAAGTGCCCTCCGCCACACACCGTTGGGTGGCTTGCGGAGTATAAATGTAGATGTAGATGTAGATTTAGAAACAACCGGTTATCGGTAATATCGGTTTTTTCTCATGCCATTTTAACCTGAAAGTTAAAACTGCTCAAAAAACCGGTTTCTGAAACGACCGATTTTTTGTTTTTTATTGATAGGCTATTATTTCCTGTTACAAACGTATAAATCGAGAAAAGACAGAAAAATTTTGACTTAGTTTCATGATACATACAGTCAAAATATTTAATTAAAATGGCAAATAGAAAAAAAAATTGTCCATCCATCTTTGCTACTTTTCTCGAAAATTGACAAGTGGCTGAATACTACAAAAAATCACCAGTTTTCTGCTATTGATTTTAATTTTTCGATACTGTTGTTATCAGAGGTCATTCCACTATTTGGGAATTATAAATAGAGAATGCTAAAAGTTGAAAACTAAAGTCGAGAGCTCTATTTTTCCTGTTAAACTGTCCACTTTCAAGGTCTACATGCAGATAGAGGCATATTATGAAGACACAGGTAGCAGATTCGCTACTTTCTATTTTCATTGTATACTATGAATGAACTGTTAAGTTTTTAATTTGTTGTTGTAAGCATAATTTCCTTTCTCTTTTTTTATTTCATAGAAATGGCAGACAAATCATTAATCTTTTAAGCAAATGAAGCATTGTATTTGATTGGTACGTCACATTGCAAAAGTCTTTCCAGACTACGGTTGGTGCTTCTGCAATACAACAGATGTCCGGCGACAACGAGGAACTACCATATAGATCGCCGCGCGGGATTAGCCGAGCGGTATCAGGCGCTGCAGTCATGGACTATGCGGGTAGTCCCGGTGGAGGTTCGAGTCCTCCCTCGGGCATGGGTGTGTATGTAAGCTTAGGGACTAATGACCTTAGCAAATAAGTCCCATAAGATTTCACACACTTTTTTTTTTATTTTACCATATAGATCAGGTGGCGGAAAGTCCTGCGCACTATACGTACACGCGCACCTTAAGCCAAGACACACGGCAACGGGGACTTTATTGTCTAAATAATGCTGTGCAAATTCTTGTGCTATGTGTTTTTTGCTCGTTTCTGTCGGCATTGTTATTAAAACAGCACTGATCGTTTTTCCCATTTTCTATAATAAGGCAATATTTCAAACCAACACAAACTTTACAAATAAAAATTACTCTTATTTTTAAAAGATGTTTATTTAAAAATGAAAAACTTTAACACTGCTGTTGTGGCTAAACGATATTTCGGTTTTTCTTCTCAATTATTAGTAAAAAATTTAAAAAAACACCTGTTATAACTGAGACCAAACAAATACCGAAAAATACCGATTAATCGGAACTAAAATCCCGGTATCGGTTTTAACCGGTCGCTTTTTCCCTTCCCTAGCTCACACTCAGGCTTATCAACACTCGTTCCTTCCCGGGACCATTCGCCACTGGAACAGGAAGACAAGGAAGTGGCGGTGTTATACAGATTATCCTCCACCATACAACATAAGCTGGCTTGCGAATTATAGGTGTAGATCTAAATAATGTTTATTTTACACAGTGAAAAATTCAATTACGTCACATTGCTGGTGGCGTCATACATACGAGTTTCCGATAAAATTAATACTAGGGTAGTGAATCCCAAGACTGAAACTGCTTAATTGGATTCGAGAGAACGAAGTTTAATGCCAGCATTCCTCAAACTCAAACAATAATTGCAATAACAAAGAAAAGTCGCTCGGCGTTCCGAAAGAAAGCATCGTATAAGATCAGGCGATTATTGCAAAAATTAAAAAATAACAAAAGCCACGCAACATAAGAAGAAAGTCGAGGACAGATCGACGTTGAATTTTCACGTACCTTGACCAGTACAATATGTATAAAAAATGGAATGTGTGGGAATTCTAGGCATAGCTTCCATTTACTCACGTGCAGCACCAGAAGTTTACTCGAGTTGCATTTAATAGCGGAAAAAGTGTCGCTATTAAACTGGAGAAACGCAACGTCTGCAGATTATTTTCTAATGCACGTTATCATTAGGAACCTCAGAAATCTGGAATTACATGCTTCTCCGAGACGTTATTGCAGAAAAATTACGAATAAGCATAGAGAAAACAACTACATCCACAGAAGAACGTGTATTTTTTTTTTCCAAGAAGATACGAAATGCGTCGGGTCCGTTTTCATTTTACACCCGGTAAAAACTGAGAAGTATATTCAGCTGCTGCAGCCTATTTGCTATAGCAGCATTGTACCTTCGGTATAAGCAGAAATGCCAGCGATGGTAAGCTAGTTCCGCTAGCACTTAGCTCTTTCACTGTTGCTCTCTTGATATTGTCATCACTTACCAATATCACAGGCTGATACTTCCCTCCACGTAACATTTAGTGCAAGTGACAGTTGAGGATTTAATACCTCGCTATCGA
Organism: Schistocerca piceifrons; assembly: GCF_021461385.2. Classification (NCBI taxonomy): domain Eukaryota; kingdom Metazoa; phylum Arthropoda; class Insecta; order Orthoptera; family Acrididae; genus Schistocerca; species Schistocerca piceifrons. The sequence continues at coordinate 1,133,985,003 of NC_060138.1, read as the reverse complement.
CCATCTCTATATCTCACAGTGCAGAAAACTTTTTTTTTTTAATTCAACTTTGGCACTATTTTTTTTTAAATTTATGGCTTCCCATGGATCCGGAGGCGATACTATTAGTCTTTTTAGAATTTTTTTTTATAAAAATTGACATTATAGAAAATTAAGAAACATTTGTTCAAATGACTCTGAGCACCATGGGACTTACCATCTGAGGTCATCAGTCCCCTAGAACTTAGAACTACTTAAACCTAACTAACCTAAGGACATCACACACATCCATGCCGGAGGGAGGATTCGAACCTGCGACCGTAGCAGTCGCGCTGTTCCAGATTGAAGCGCCTAGAACCGCTCGGCTACACCAGCCGGCGAAACATTTGTAGATGAGCTTCTATTCACATGGTATACAAATTTAATCACTGATTTTTATAGTACAGTCTGAAAAATGGATCTACACCTAAGCAACATTGCAGTTTGTGTAAATTATTCTTGGTTCCTTTTTCTCTTCGCTTGTACTAAACAAACGAATTCTTTTGCTTTTCATAATTTTCTCTGGTATATGTTCACCCACATTTGAAAGTCTCGAGTTCATCAGGAGCGCTAGTATCAAACTTTTTAATGAATACATGTCATATCTTTTATGAGAATCCTCACTGCAGTTTTCTACCTAATTGTAAAGTAAATGTTACTTGCTATAGATTTCCAGTGACTGCTGCGTGGACAAAATAATTTTGGGTGTTGGGCTGCGTCATTGTAACTACTAAAACAGGTAAATTGCCGACGTTTCGCGCGCCCTGCTGCGCTCCTCTTCAGCGCTGTGCACTGGTGAAGCTCTTCCTTTATAAACTGTCATTTTCGATTGTCCGGTGGCTCCCAACGTCACATATCTGGGATGTCACTTGAAGAGGTAGTAGTGGAGGGGCAGTTGTACGGTACGCTACTGCAGTGCTGTCCTGGTGGCTGATTTTGTTGGCTCTGGGGGAGAATCCACAAAGACTAAACCTACTCCTTGGCCTGAAACATTAACGCCCACCAATTCACTTGTTGGTGAAAAGCACCAGTACAATGTTGATAGATATTTAGTATATTTTCTTCCTAATTTTTGAAACAAGAATTTGGTTTTTGTTTTAGGAATACACTATCTGGTCAGAAGTATCCGGACAGCCCTATGTACAGCAGAACTGACCGCCAAATGGCATGAGAGGCAAACCCGCCAGTATAAAAGGAGTGACTTCGAACCTAGGCTACGTCAGTGGATGCCACCTTAGTAAGAAAACCATCAGGGACATTTCAGTCCTTTTAAATCTGCGCAGGTCGACTATTTGTGCGCCGACCGCTGGGGCCGAGCGGTTCTAGGCGCTTCAGTCCGGAACCGCACTGCTGCTACGGTCGCAGGTTCGAATCCTGCGCCGTCCATGGTGGCCGAGCGGTTCTAGGCGCTACAGTCTGGATTCGCGGGACGCTACGGTCGCAGGTTCGAATCCTGCCTCGGGCATGGATGTGTGTGATGTCCTTAGGTTAGTTAGGTTTAAGTAGTTCTAAGTTCTAGGGGACTGATGACCTCAGCAGTTAAGTCCCGTAGTGCTCCGAGCCATTTGAACCATTTTTAGAATCCTGCCTCGGGCATGGATGTGTGCGATGTCCTTAGGTTAGTTAGGTTTAAGTAGATCTAAGTCTAGGGGACTGATGACCTCAGATGTTAAGTCCCATAGTGCTTAGACCCATTTGAACCATTTTCGACTATTTGTGATGTTATCGTGAAGTGGAAATGCTCAGGAACAACCGCAGCTAAACAGATACCAAGTGGATCTTATGTACCAACGGACGGAAAAGTCGAGCTTTGCGGAGACTGATTGTAAAAAGTCGCATAAAATCAGCCGAAGGAGTCACTCGTGAGTTCCAAAACGCTACCAGCAGTCCACCTAGCACAATGACTGCGCGCAGAGAGTTAAAAAGGATGGGTTAGAATGGCCCAGCAGCTCCTCATTTCTGTAGTCAGCTACGGTTGAGATGTTGTAAAGCGCGACGCAACCGAAGAGTGGATCACTGCAAAGACTGATCTGGAGCCATGAATCACGTTACACCCTGTGGAAATCCGGTGGTTTGGTGAATGCCTGGAGAACCTAACCGGTCGTCACGTGTAGTGTTAAACGAAAAGCACGGAGGAGGTGATGTAGCAGCACCTTTTTAAGGGTGTAATCTATTGCGCTTAAGAAGCCGCTAAATATGGAAGAAAACGAACACATTTTGCCGCGTTGTGTGCTGTGTAATTCTGTTCAACGAGCACTGCGTAGAGTTGTGATCAGTATTGGAGAGCAATGTTAGGCTGGTGTTACACTATCATATATCTTTCACAAAGAAATATGATCAAATATTAGTCAAATTTCTTTGACGTGACGCAAAAAAGGGGTATTACACTGTTGTCATATTTTTCGTCTAAGTTCAAAATGGCGGATAACAACTTGTTATTATGCCCTGCAGTTGCCAGTATCACAATTGGATTGTGTGTGTGTGTTTGGATGAAAAGCGGCGGAAAAAAAGGAAACATACTTGCGTGAAGCCGTAGGTATTACGTGACGTGGAGTACACGCTACAGGGAGTCTGGCTCGGAGCAGTCCTTGCAGTAACCGATTTGTAACAGTTCGTTGTGTTACTGTAGTGCCAAAAGGATGCGGCCCCTCCACGCCCACACCAACGTGGTGACCAAACCAAAAGTTATGTTATCCATGTGTCTGGGTAAGATTACTCATTAACATGGTCCATCATGAGATAGAAAGTGGACGAAAGCGATAGAAAGGTAACGGTTGTAAGGGCAGAGGGAAAAAAGTGCCAAGGCAAGCGCCAAGGGAAAAAAACCTCTGCGACAGTAGGAAGGGGAGTATGGGCAGTAGCGGTTTGCAGCTGCGACAGTGCATGCAAGGTGTGGTTAATGTTAGTGCGAGGTATCGTGCATCGTTACCTTTGTCGTTGCGGAAGCTTGTTGTGGGGCTTGCTGCAGTTGCTGCGTCCCTGTAACAGTTCAAGGTCGTTGTACATTAGTGGGCGATCGGTGATAGATCAGCTCACAGTGTAGGGGGGGGGGGGGCTGATTTGCGTGCTGTGTACAGTACGGTTTCCCTGCGGTTGCCTGTTTTTCGGCGGGTCGAGCATCTGGGGTTACCAGTAGTAGCTGTGTTGCAGAGGCTCGCCAGTACTGTCGTCTTAGCGTGCTATGGACCATAGATGTTTAGTTCCTTGCCAATAGGGTCTTTGGTCTACTATGTCTCCATCTGTGGTTGTGGTCGTAGTTACCCAGAGAAAGGATAAATGGGATGCGCGAGTGTCTCGTGTTATTGTACAGTCGTGTGGAGAGTTTTTGGAATACGTGCAAAATGGTATCTAGCCGATATTCCCGGTGAAGGTCCGCGGTGCGTGTGTAGTGCGGAGCGTTGCTTATGATTCTGAGTGCTTTGGTCTGTATGAGCTGCAGACGGCGCAAGCCTGTGGGCGCAGTGTATCCCCAGATGGGGCTGCGTACGTCATCAGGTTCAAATTGGTTCAAATGGCTCTGAGCACTATGGGACTGTGGTCACCAGTCCCTTAGAACTTAGAACTACTTAAACCTAACTAACCTAAGGACACCACACACATCCATGCCCGAGGCAGGATTCGAACCTGCGACCGTAGCGGTCACGCGGTTCCAGACTGAAGCGCCTAGAGCCGCACGGCCACACCGGCCGGCACGTCATCAGGGGTCGAATAAGTGTCATGTACATGGACCTAGACACCCTCCTATTCAGTGTGCTACGCCTGTTAAGCATAGGGTAGAGTTGTTTGAGCCTCGCGTTTGCTTTGTTGGTCACATGTTGAGTGTCGTCCCCGCAGAGTAGTTACCGGTCCAGCCAGAGACCGAGGTATTTGACCTACTCGCGGAAACGTATTGGGCGTGTGTGTAGTGTTATTGGGTTGCAGTGCTGATGTTTGCCCAGTTGCTTCGGTCTTCTAGTGAACAGAACGGCTTCGCACTTTTCGACGTTTACTCTAACACGCCATTTCACCAGCCAAGGCTCTGCCGCTCTGAGTGCAGTCTGCAGACGTGAGTTAATGTTTGACGGCTTCCGATCTTGCGCAAGGATGGCAGTGTCATCCGCGTAGATTCCCACCGTCGTGTTGTGTGTAGCTGGGAGGTCGTTAATGTAGAGGTTAAACAGTAAGGGCCCTGGGATGCTTCCTTGGGGTACTCCTGCCTGGATACCAGGTCGTGTCGATTGTTTGTCCTGCATGTCGGTGTTGAAACTCCTGTCCGTGAGATATGAGTGTATGAGACGTGCGGGCCCGTCGGGGAACCCTGCGTCGCTGAGTTTGCGTATAAGGCCGTTGTGCCATAGACGATCGAAAGCCTTTTCGATGTCCAGGAACACCACCCCAGTTGCTTTGTTTGTGTTGTATCCGTGTGTTATGTATTCAACGACGCGGAGGAGTTGTTGTGTGGTCGAGTGGTGATTCCTGAAACCGAATTGTGATACAGTGCCTGGTGAGTCGTTTTAGTATTACCTTCTCAACGATCTTGCTGAGCGTGCTCAGCAGACTGATGGGTCGATAATTTTGTGGGAGGGAGTGATCTTTCCCCAGCTTCCTGAACATCAGGACCTGGCCGTCTTCCAAAAGGCGGGGAAGTGTTGGTGTTTGAGTATGGCATTCTTGATGTGTGTGAGGTAGTCTAATGCTTTGTCCGTGAACTCCTGGAGGACACGGTTTTGAATGCCATCGTGACCAGGGGCCTTCCTAGCGGTGGTATGCATGATGGCCCATTTGACTTCAGCTGAGCTAGCATGTCGGATGACGTTGCGCGCTCGTTGGGCCAGGATGCGTGTGACCTCCTGCAGGGCCAACTGCTGCTTAAATTGCTGCTGCAGATGTAGATAGATGGACCAGAGACATACGCCGAACCGACGGTCTTTCCTGTCGGTAGTGCCACGTGCCCTATGGAGCCCGGGCTTCCTGCAACCGTAAGTTCTCGTGGCCACTGCTGCCATCAGTCGTACAGTGGCTGCATTCTTCACAAGTCTTTCTGCGGTATCACAGAAGGAACATCCAGTTTCTCGTAGACCTATTACACGACCTCCTTCAAACTCAGCGAGGTGTTGATAATGGTGTCTTTGACGCCTTAAAGGCACTCTTGACTAACATCAACTCACCACGTCCAATCTCAAAGGTAACTAACGGGCACGACCGTTACAGCGTGTATATAAACGAAACATGATTTGCATCCACATAGTGGCGCTAGTAGACATCAGCTTTCAGATGTAGAAACAGGCCTATCAACTTTCGTTTTGTCGCACAACTCCTTCTTGGTGTTGCGATTCTTTCCCTCAGTGAATGTTAATTACATATTGTAGTTCTAGAATTGAGGTTCGCCGATGACATTGTAATTCTGTCAGAGACAGCAAAGGACTTGGAAGAGCAGTTGAACGGAATGGACAGTGTCTTGAAAGGAGGGTATAAGATGAACATCAACAAAAGCAAAACAAGGATAATGGAATGTAGTCGAATTAAGTCGGGTGATGCTGAAGGGATTAGATTAGGAAATGAGACAAAGTAGTAAAGGAGTTTTGCTATTTGGGGAGCAAAATACTGATGATCGTCGAAGTAGAGAGGATATAAAATGTAGACTGGCAAGAAAAGCATTTCTGAAGAAGAGAAATTTGTTAACATCGAGTATAGATTTAAGTGTCAGGAAGTCGTTTCTGAGAGTATTTGTATGGAGTGTAGCCATGTGTGGAAGTGAAACACGGACGATAAATAGTTTAGACAAGAAGAGAATAGAAGCTTTCGAAATGTGGTGATACAGAAGAATGCTGAAGATTAGATGGGTAGATCACATAACTAATGAGGAGGTATTGAATAGAATTGGGGAGAAGAGGAGTTTGTGGCACAACTTGACGAGAAGAAGGAACCGGTTGGTAGGACATGTTCTGAGGCATCAAGGGATCACAAATTTAGCATTGGAGGGCAGCGTGGAGGGTAAAAACCGTAGAGAGAGACCAAGAGATGAATACTCTAAACAGATTCAGAAGGATGTAGGTTGCAGTAGGTACTGGGAGATGAAGAAGCTTGCACAGGATAGAGTAGCATGAAGAGGTGCATCAAACCAGTCTCTGGACTGAAGACCACAACAACAAACAACAACTTTTATGTATTGTATATATTCTACGTACTTTTTGTAAAATAGAATACTGATTTTGTTTAATGCTGTGTTCTGCCGTGTCGTAAGTACTGGTGTTTGGTGTACCATCTACCTTGCGCAAAGTAACGAAAGGTAAAAATAGAGGTAATTTCCAAATGAATAAGCTGTCTTAAAAGGCAGTAATGTCGAAGCAACGCCTTTTAATCTGATACATTTGTGTTAAAAGCATTTAGCTTCTCTGGCCACGAGTAGAGAGCAACGTTCCCTTTTTTCGTGGACTTGCGCAAGACCGGTGACGTCATGCGAAGCTGAGCAATGTTCCACGCTGTCCGCTCCAGCGTGGAAGCAAAGAACTTGGCAGCACAGCTGCACACCACTGCGCGTGTCGTCTGCGCTCTGACCTCAACACGCCCGGAAACAAATCACGCCGCATCAGGAGACGTCGTCGCCTTGAGTGTCCTCTTAACAAGGCTGTCAAGTAATAAGTACTTTCCGTGACAAGATGACCCCAATGAATCTAAAAACCTAATGATATGTGACAAATAGACTATAACAGATAACGTAATTTTCACTTTAGCATTCGACAATCACATTTAAGGTAATCAAAAAGTACCATGAAAGCTGAAGAAACATGGGTTTTAGGTAGCTTCTTTTATATTTTATTTGTTTTGTTACAACAAATAAAAGAATCAGAATCGAACTTCACACCTACTTCGAATTACATTTCTCCAGTCTTTCTGTATTTGTGAGGTGCTGATCTACCGCTAGTTGTGATTACGCCTTGTAAAACATGAATTTGAGTACAGTATTCGTTTAGTTGAAACAGATTCCTTTAATCATGTATATCGAAACCTATAAAAACTTTGTCGCCTGCACATCCGTTGCTCAAAACACACCATTCGAGAATTATCAGAAATGCTGTTTGTAAAGTGCCAAAAGAACTCATTGCACCGCATTCAAGGAACACACTACAGACTACACGCTGACTCAACAAAGTGGGTATTACTGTACCGACTGTGCTTTGCACTCCACATTTGCATCAATGGTGAGCGAATCACTTCATTTTTTTCTTTTTCTCCGTAAGACACTATCTGCAAATTTTGTTTGGGAACATTAGCATATTTTTCTCGTCTGTTAAAAAAATAATAAATTAGAATTCTAGCACGCAATCAGTCACGTGCAGCACACAACAAGAGGGGCTTCGCAGTTTTGCTGAGATTTACATCACAAATCGGACAACACAGTGCGTGGCAATCAAGAATCCATGAATAATCTTTAGGCACATTTCTTATGTGCATTAATCAGATTCTTATAATCACTACGTTTAAATGGGTTCTGAAATTTGGTTTTTCAAAAACCGATTTCCCAGATACGTTTCTGGTTGCTTGTGTAACACTCCATATGGAAGTGCGGTTCTGGTTGCTAGAGTTTAAGCTTCCACAATCGGTTTTCGGCTTTATGTAAACGTTTTACCACTTTTGGGTCGTGATTAGATCGTTAAGCTGCTACTTACTTCTTAAATCGTTGGCTAAAGCGGACGAAGTGATTTTCTGAAGGAAAATTAGTAAAATTGGACCGACCAAGAAGCTATTAATTCCCTTTATTTAACTGGCGATTTGTAGTTTTTTTTTCTTTATAATTTGGGAAGGGAGAAATGAACGCTGATGTAGTTATTCAATTGTCAAAACATAAATGTTTGGAAACAACTTCTTTTCTTTCCCACAGAATCCATGGCTGGTGACAAAATATACCCTAATTCTATGTACAGGATTAAAAAGTGTGTTCACTGGTTAGGAAATTCTTAAGTCATTCCAAGCCTAGTGTGATAATTTCGACCATTTTTCGCTTCGCTCTTTTTCCGCAACGTGCATAATATAACCGGGTGTAACAAAACAGTTTCCCATGGATTTACTGTTGTGGGTAAGACTTATAAATATTATTTTCTTCTAAAGGGTTCACTGAAATCCACAAGAAAATCGTACCCTCTGTTTATGAACAATTTTACAGAGGTTCTGACAATCTCATTTCATCGTGCTGACGAAATCGGAACAGTACATTTACAAACACCTTAGTGTTAAGCAACAGGCTTGGGAAATCGACATATAATCGTGTTAGCTAAATCTGTTCTGCTGTTGCGAATAAAAAATACAGCGGTTTCCAAAAATTAGTTTTCGTCCTTCGAAAAGTTGTTCCGCATGTACGTAATGAATGATAATTATTATAATTATTTTTATGTATTTGCTGATCGATGGAAACCGTCTTCCGTCAATCAAAACAGCTTGAATAACAAGCAGAAATTAAACTACTGCACCTCGTTGTTTAACTGTGTCGGACAGATAATTGCCATCTTCACTATGTCGTCATTCATCAAGAGCCATACGTAAAGAGCCATACGCTAAGAGGCAGGCCGAATATGATGAACGCAAAGTTAAATGGGTCATCGGAAGCAGTTACGTCACGTCCTCCATTTGCCGCCTCCATGTGTGTCTTTCTGCGAAAAGCCACGAGCACTGGTGCCTTTAAAAAGACCCTACCCACTCCACAGTTTACTCGGTAACTCCGGACAAAACAAGATAGTGACAAGCGTGAGAGCGAGTGTAAAATGAAAAACGTTTTAAATTTAAACTAATTCGTGGGACGTGAACCTGAATGATTTTAATACACTGTATCTGCAATTGACCAGATCACCCTGGGTTTTGTGGTACCCCTGTACTGTTCACTAATACTTTGGCTGAAACCTCTGCAGTGACTTTCACGTGAAGATAGAAGACCGGCAAGAGTCCTCAGGTATTTTGACGTAACAGAATGCTGTCGTACAGAAGGCGTTAGATAACGGAACCGAACTCCACGTATGTTCCAATATGCTGCCTGGCGACTTTTTTGGTTTTCCCAACAGAAAACGTTACAGAAATAATGTTCGGACTGTGCGTTGCTGGACTTGCGTTGTTAGTAGTGCTAGTGTCGTGGTTTGCCGTTAGGTGCCGATACTGGTACGGCGACGTAGTGTTGAAACACAAGCATCAGTACCCATTAGAGGTGGGCAAACTGAAACACGTAACTGTTTCGAAACTAATGAAACAGTACGATGTAATGTTTCGATACACTGTTTCGAAACAGTGAAACAGTTTGTGCTTTGTAATCTAATAAATCTACACATTTTATCATCTTGAATGTCTACTGTATAACTATGTCCACATAAACATAAATGAGGTGCGAGAGCGCTAATCATATCGTAGAAAGTATGAAACTATCACTTAGGCGTCTTGGCAGTTTCGTATTTCCTTCAGCAAATGCGCTGCTTTCGTGTCGTGTGACTTTCATACTTTTCAATTGGCTGAGGACAGAAGCTGAAGACAGAAGAACCACCACGAACGGAACTGGAGGTGGGAGCAAACTGCAGAAACAACGGATATGCTACTGGGATTCCCACATTCCATTAGTATGGTTAATATAACAATCGTACTAATTTCCATGCACACAAAGGGAATCATTGTGGATAATAGACACAGTGACTATAGACTCACAAGTAACACCAAATAATTCGAATAAATAACAAAATATAACAGAAATTTTTTTTTGTGTTTCAAGGTGTGTCGAACCGTTACTATAAATTTACGATGCTTCCCGTTCACCATTACACTATCAGTGATATGTCAAACAGATTGCTTGCAATTATACCTACATCAAATTTATGTACATGTCTAATAACTGTCACTCTACGCCTTTTTTTATTTAAAATGTTGTAGTCTTACTTGCGTTTCTTAATATGATTTCTGTACATGACCAGAGAAGCGTATGTTATAAAAAAAGTGTAATTTAACTGAATGATTTTCACATATTTATTATTTTGAATGTGAATAGTATGCGTTGTTTTATTGTTTGGTTAGTGTTTATAAAGCAGATGTTACGCCATTTCGGAATAGGACAGTCAGCTAGAAACGAAGCTTTATTTTCGGATATCTTAAGCTTCATGCTATTGCTTGTCAAAAGATTTCGACCTCTTGAAAGTGTTTCATGAAGTGGTATGTTGTGTTTCAGTACCTGTGCCGAGCCCGAATCTCGTCCGACACAGAGCGGAATGAAACATCACTGTTTCGATACAATTAGTCCGTTCCAGGCACAGGTGGAATGAAACAGTCTTATTTTGAAACAACGATACAGTTTCTGTGTCTGGCTCGAGATCCGAGACAGGTGCGGAATGAAACACCACTGTTTCGAAACAGTGAACCATAGCCGTTCCGAAACACTGAAACAGTTCCACGTATCGATACACTGTATCGAAACATAGAAACAGTGGCCAAGTCTAGTACCCATTACAGTTGTAGAAAATCAACACGGATCTGGACAAGGTAGCGGGGCTTTACTTGCCCCGTAAAGCTGTTTTATCACAACAACTGCAGCAGTGTTACTGCTATTCGCGAGTATCGACGCGTTAAAGAAGCACGGAGAGGTCCTCTTTCCGCACTGGGGTTGAAGAACAAGGTTTGGAAAATCAAATTAATTCGCGATTTGAGAACTATTCTACGGAGAGTCCGACGGCCCCAGAAATTGCGCTGGGCGCAAGTGCTATCTTCAAGCTGGCACAACACCTTAACATTCCACGGTACTTTGGTCAAAAAGTCGGGCACCAGTGGTTGGTTAACGTTCCCTATATCACTTGAACAAGTCTTTTATCGAAATGATGTGGAACGAGTCAGTTTAAACGATTAGTGTTAACATTAAGGAACATGTTTTTTTTAGTCTATTCATGCAGCTTCACAAACAAGTTTTTTTCTGGCTACCAGATTTCAAATAAAATTCGTCCACTTCTATTGCGGTTCCAGACTGTCATGGATGGAATAGTAGTGACATTGAGCAAAGTTTGTAACCTGAAATGTAAACATTGTATGCTATTAACAAGTGTTACCCCCTCATGTAGAAAATAAAATGCGTTTCTTTCAATGGTGTATTCGTTATTTCTCTTCTGCATGCCCTTATAAATTGCGAGCTAATATCCCAAAGATGTTCGGGCTCACATGCGGTTCCTCTTCGTCAAAATGTCTTGGCTCAAACCCGTCTAGGGGTTGAACCGCACGTGTCGCATTACACGCCCTAAATTAGACACTTATGGCAAGTTTGCGAAATACAAAGTTAACATAAAATATAATAACAGTAATAATAATATCGGTAAATAAATTAACGACCCATAAATTATGTAGGCCACACAGCTGCGATCTAGTTAGAATAATGATTATTCAGAAAGCAAACTAATAGCGAAAGTGGTCCTATTTAGAGTTACTGTTACACTCGAGCGCATACCCATTTGACACAGTTCGATCATTCATTCACAATCTCATCGCGAAACACAACACTCCACCTCGATATTTACGTGAAGAGTTCACTCCAGGTGAAATTCTCTAAGTCGTTTCACTTCCTAGCTGCCTATGACGACTGTCGCGTCTCCATCCGAACGGTACGTTTACGCGTTTCTCGTGCACCGAACATCCTCGCTCAACTGACTAGCGCAGTTCCCTTTCCTGAAGCCATCCATCTGATTGGCTACAGCTTATTCTACATTACTTGACATTTTAACATATTTAAATAATCAAAGCTTGACCACTTTCACGTTCTAAATAAGATAACAATAATATCCATTACATAATAAACGTAAAATTCTCTTACATAAAACCAATACAATTTCCTTCTTAACTTCGAATGCCACGGCCAGTAGCCTTGCACCAATGTGCTTTCTGATAAATAAATAAAGAGCAAAAGTAAGCATTATGCATTAAACTTTACAACACATATTCTATTACCTAATGATTTAATAAGGTGTCACATTGTCATCGTTCAACGCTTTTTGTGTGGAGCCGCGCCGGATCAGCCGAGCGGTCTTGGGCGCTGCAGTCAGGGACTGTGCGGCTGGTCCCAGCGGAGGTTCGAGTCCTCCCTCGGGCATGGATGTGTGTGTTTGTCAATAGGGTAATTTAGGTTAAGTATTGTGTAATCTTAGGGACTGATGACCTTAGCAGTTAAGTCCCATAAGATTTCACACACATTTGAACATGCTTAACAGAAAATACTGATAATTTAAAATTTGCTATATATTTTAAACAAATGAAGTTACAGAGTTGATATTTACGACGTTTGTAATTTTAATGATGCGCTTCGATATTAAATGTCGATCGTTTAGATCGACTAAAGCGTTAATATTTTAGCATTCAGGTCTTTGTTACATAACTTGTGAATTTCACTTTAACAGTAAATCCTAAACTATTATAGATATGATCACTATTCAAGTTTTATTGGGCTCACCATGAACACTTATGAAGGATGGTAGCTTAAAATTACTGTGGCTTAATTCCCTGAATTACTACAGAATTAAATAGTTTTCATAAATGTTTTCCTTAATGGCCGATCTTAGGTCCGCCATATTTAACACTGCTATGCTTCCCTGGATTTCCCTATGACGTAGGTTCTCGTCTGTCTCACTCGCACACTACAGCGCTTAGACCTCATTCAGCACAATAGACGTCTGTGAATTTCCCCATCTCGTGGCGAAACTGCGCTCCTTGTAGTACACGGTCCTGGACGACAGGGTTCGTTTCACAATTCCTGGGGGCTGACTCTTGTGGCCATATTCTTAAATGAGAGCGAAATGCTCGTTAACTCACAAAATGTTTGCACAAAGTTTCATTATCCTAGGATCACTCGTTTTTCCTGAAGGCCCAGTCAGGTACCGATAGCTTAACTAGAACAACGCTCATCTGAAAAAAAGAAAATTGTGCCAATGGACCGTCCATTGTTGTTAGGCGCACTGTTGTGTACTACTTCACACACAACAGTAAGGACAGTTGGAGTACAGAATAGTGCAGCAGCTGTTGCAGTAGGAAAGCTGAACAGGAGCAGAAATGATTAGCGAACAAGTAAGTACAGTAAACAGAAGCTTTACTTAACTGGTAGCTTTGTCCAAGTGTACGAGGGGAGTTTGAAAAGTACGTGCAAAAATAGAAACTGCTTACATGTTTGGGGTAAACCTTTTTATATTTTTCGACATAGTCTCCTTTCAGACTTATACGCTTCGTCCAACATTGTTTTAATTTGGCCGAATAATAGGAATTGTCCAAGTCCGCAAAATAGCTATTAGTTGCTGCAAAATCTTTGTCCCGCCAGCCATTTCTTCAAATTGGGGAACAAATAGTAGTCCGAGGGTGCCAAGTCTAGAGAACAGTGGGGATGTGAAACGAATTGGAGTCCTATTTCCATTAATTTTGCGACCACAACTGCTGAGGTATGTGCTGGTGTATTGGCGTGATGGAAAAGGACATTTTTTGGGGTCCAGTCGCAGGAGTTTTTCTTGCAGCTCGGTTTTCAAACGTTCCAATAACGATGAATAATATTCACCTGTAATAGCTTTACCTTTACCCTTTTCCAGATAGTCGATGAGGATTATCCCTTGCGAATCCCAAAAGACAGTCGCCAAACCTTTCCGGCCGCAGGCATGGTCTTCGCCTTTTTTGGTGCAGATTATCCCTTGGTAACCCATTGTTTAGGTTGGTGTTTGGTCTCAGGAGTATAGTAATGTATCCATGTTGCATCCACAGTGACGAAACGACGCTTAAAGTCCTGCGGATTCTTCCTGAACAGCTGCAAATCATCCTTGCAACACTTCGCACGATTCCGTTTTTTGTCAATCGTGAGCAATCGCGGAACCCATCTTCCGGATAGCTTTCTCATGTCCAAATCATTATGCAAAATATTATGTACCCGTTCATTCGAGATGCCCACGGCACTAACAATCTGACGCACCTTAACTCTCCTGTCATCCGTCACCATATCATGGATTTTACGAGGGTTGTTTTTTAAGTAAGGGCCGTTCGCGCGTGTAGTCCCGTAGTTCGCGCGGACGCCGCAACAAGCCACCGCGCCACTTGCCGGCATTACCGGCCGTGGTGGCCAAGCGGTTAAGGGGAGTTGGAATGCCCTATCTCGCCAATGTTAAATTTGCTAACTTTGTGTACCTTTTTCTTTGGAACTATTATCTTCAGAACTTTGAAATTCTGGCAGAGGTTTTCAGCATATATTGTGAGCCCACTGAACTAGAACCAATGTTTTCTTTTTGTTGGTATAGTATTTATGAATTTTTTACCATTAAGCCATTTTTTATTGGAAAAAGTATAACATAAACTTCCCTAGTTCAGAGAATAAGCCAGTTCTTGTCATGATTCTAGTTCAGTGGCCTCTTTGAACTGTTTTGCAGCATTTCTGAAAATTTGAATGTTGTTGGTTGAGTGGTTTATGAGATAAAGGTACATGTAACACTAAAAATGTCAAATGCCAGAAAATGCGATTAAAGTAATTTATTATGAAAATTCACAAATACCTTTTATTCTATTATCAAAAGTGTCCAGCAGAGTAATCAGGGTCATCTTCTAGTTCTTCTTCTTCACCTAGAAGCTTTCTTCTCCTTGCTGCCCTTGCTTTTTTTGTATTAAATTCAGCTGCATACTGAGCCTTCCTTACTCGCACGCTGTCCAGAAGCTGAAGACCTCTGATGGTGTTGATACCAGGAGCAATGCCGAGCCTTGCCATGACCTTTAGCCTACCCATATGACCATCATTGAATGAAATAACAGCATCACTGACTCCCCATTTCAATGTTTTTATCCCAACAAATACATTCTTAGGTACACGAGTCCAAATGAGGTTGTTGAACGACTCGTTTTGATTCTGGGTACAACCATGAAGACATTTTCGCAGAAGATCAGGATGCCCCAAGTCTCTATATATTGGTTTAATTACTTCCATAACAGCCAATGGAATATAATTTTTATGGTGATAAGGATCCCCAGTAGCTTGAGATTTTCTATAATTGCACCATGACTGAGGACCATCTGGACAAGCAAAATGTTGAGGATTATCATCAGTTGATGATCGATGTAAATATGTGGCCCATACAGCTTGTCTCATTTCCTGCAAATTATTTGCATTATTTCTTATTGCCATACCATAGTATTGTTGTAATTCATTTATAATTTTATCTGACAGGCGACCTCTAATGGTTTTACCATCTGACAAAATTTTGTCCTTCAGATTCTGTTTCAGTTTCCTTAGACGAGTGCCCATTCGTTTCTGAACATGACCGACACATTCTAGTTTAGTTATTGTCTTATTGACATATGGCATGGATTCTGTAACACTTTTGTATGCCTTGGAGTCCCCATCTCCAAGGAATTTTGTGTAAAATACTCCCCGTTCTTTTTCTGATCTGCTAAACATTTTCACAGCAGCGGCAGCCTCCATGCCTCCACTCGTACCTTCATAATTCTTGCTACATATGTGAGCTGCTTCTATCTTACCAGATGCACAATGGTAACAATGTTTAGTGAGCACTTCATAGTCCAAAACTTTACCGCTGTCCACACTAGTAACAGTAGCAACAGCATTTTTGGATGTGTGACCCCTTTTCTGCCAGGTTCCATCAAAAGCAACAGGGATATCTGGGTTTCCTTCATTTATATATTTTGCTTCACTGGCAGCAGCTTTCATTGATAAATCTGCTACAGACTGAACAGCATCTCCTATCACTTCAGTGTAATTGTCAATTTTAGCAGGTGGAGGTGGAAGATTCATTATGGCACAAAATGTTTGAGCAGCAGTATGTCCTTTACCAATTGCTCTCATTGCATACATTAGCCTGATATTACTCTCAAACAAATTGCTACTGCATGTTTTAGAGCTCCAAAAACAGGTCTCATTTTCACAACTGGCACAAACTATAGCAATTTTGCAGGAAAGTCCTATAGATTTTGTTATGTTCATATCAAAAGAACCTCCACAAAGATTACAACACAAACATTTCTTCATAAACTCAGTAAAAACAGGAAAGTCGACTAAAACATATTGTTCATTAGAAGCTTCATCTGTAATTTCACTTGCACAGTTTGATAACTTCTTTTTTGATGCACTGGTGGGCGTGTCTCCTTCACACATCTCAGCTGTACAAACGTCAGAACTTTCACCAGCATCAACAGGTGCTGAAGCAGAATCACTTGAACAAACGTTATTTGTAAATCTATTACCGCGAAACTTTCGCTTTTTAAATAATGATGCACTCCTAGGCATCGTAGAAACTACGCACTCACCACTGAAAGTCAAAACAAGACAGATAACAAACTCCAAATGAGCGACAAACTAAACTCGAGGCTCAAAACAAACACTCACAGATCAAAAACTGAACAATAAACACAGCTAGTCGTAAAAACAATGGTACCTATGGAAGGATCAAAGATTCTACAACTGAAGAGTGAAATCCACAGCCTTCTATATGTAATGTTTTCGGAAATGCGAAGATTTAAATGTGTACAAATCACAAGATGGGTAACTTTGCTGGGCGCACATGTAATTTTGAAAAATTAAATAAAAATACTTCCAATTGGAATTTCTTAACAAATTTTGCACCATTTTAAGCAGAAAATTTCAAATTAAGTTATAAGGTTAAAAACTGAAAATGTGAATTTTTTCCATTTTCCGGCATTCCAACTCCCCTTAAAGGCGCTACAGTCTGGAACCGCGCGGCCGCTACGGTCGCAGGTTCGAATCCCGCCTCGGGCATGGATGTGTGTGATGTCCTTAGGTTAGTTAGGTTTAAGTAGTTCTAAGTTCTAGGGGACTGATGACCTTAGAAGTTAAGTCCCATAGTGCTCAGAGCCATTTGAACTTGCCGGCATCCTTCCCGTTCACACTGATGCAAGTTGCAGCTCTGTAGCTGACGTGTACGCATCGCTGTGCTACTTATAATGTTTACGATTATTGAATCGTCCGCCGCGTGTGAGATACGGTCAGTGATACGTTTTTTGACCGCGAGAAGCCTATCAGCTGCAGAAATTCATCGTCAGTTAACATACGTTTATGGCTTGAATGCAATGAGTGAAGGTAAAGTGCGTCAATGGGTTAGAGAGTTTAAAAATGGCCGTCAAAACGTCCATGAAGAAGAGCGCTCGGGCCGGCCCTCTGTGATCACTGATGATTTGGTGGCTGCAGTCGAAAAAAAGATTCGTGAGGACAGAAGATTCACAATTTCCACTCTTTCTTTGGAATTTCCACAAGTTTCAAGATCGGTTTTGTACAAAATTGTGTCTGAAAACCTAAACTTTAAGAAACTGTGTTCTCGGTGGGTACCCAGACTCCTCACAGAGGACGATAAAGGGAAGAGATTTGCCACTTCATTGGACTTTTTGATTCGTTACGAGGAAGAAGGGGATGACATGTTGAGTCAAATTGTCACTGGAGATGAAACATGGGTATCCCACATCACTCCCGAAAGCAAGCGACAATCGATGGAATGGCGACACACAACCTCACCCGTCAAGGTCAAAGCCAAACAGACGCTGTCAAAGCGCAAGATTGTGGCAACTGTGTTCTGGGACAGCCGCGGTGTTTTGCTAGTGGACTTTATGCCACGAGGAACGACAATCAACTCAAGTGCCTACTGAGCAACTCTAAAGAAGCTCCGCAGAGCAATTCAAAACAAAAGGCGCGGCATGCTGACAAAAGAAGTTTTGCTCCTGCACGATAACGCTAGGCCTCACACCTCTCAAAAGACTCGGGATTTGATTGATTCTTTTGGCTGGGAAGTTTTGGACCATGCACCATACAGCCCCGACCTTGCTCCTAGCGATTTTCACCTTTTCCGGTACCTGAAACACCATCTTGGCGGGCAGCGCCTCAATGACGACGATGAAGTGAAAGCGGCCGTGAACTCTTGGCTGTCGGAGCAGGCGACCGAATTCTTTGAAGAGGGAATTAAAAACTTAGTTGTACGGTATGACAAGTGCTTAAATAAACAAGGCAACTATGTAGAAAAATAGGTAAAAGTGTGTAGAATCAGAAAATAAAAGTTTTTTTTACAAAAGTATTTGTATCTTTTTATAAAAATAAAAACGGGCCTTACTTAAAAAACAACCCTCGTATCAATGATTTCTGGAGTCGTAAAATCCACATCGCGTCCAGAACGTTCAACATCACTTGCGCCCATATGGCCACTTCGAAAATTTTGAAACCACTTATAAACTGTTCTAATCGAAGGTGCAGAGTCACAGAGTCACCGTAATGTTTATCAAGCTCTCTTTAGTCTCCTGAGGCGTTTTGCCTTTCATAAAGTAATGTTTAATCACCACACGAAATTCTTTTTTGTCCATTTTTTGACAATCACTCGACTTCCCTGATTCACACGAATGCCAAACACAAAGAAATAGACCAATATGGCTGAAACTTGGTGTGCGTTCTTTCCAAAGAAAGCGACTTTAAACGTTAAAACGTGGATGAAAAATCTATAGAAATGCATGGAAACTTTGTAGACAAACATATTGTAAAGGCCCTCTTAACAGAACTTAATCTTCGGTCAACAGCGTGAAATGCCAGGACATGTTCTACAATTCGAGCATTTTTTACTCAACTCATTTTTTTGTGCAATGAGTCATTTTCAACATTTCAGAAAACAATGAAGTATATTTTTTTTTTTTTTTTAGCCGGCCGAAGTGGCCGTGCGGTTAAAGGCGCTGCAGTCTGGAACCGCAAGACCGCTACGGTCGCAGGTTCGAATCCTGCCTCGGGCATGGATGTTTGTGATGTCCTTAGGTTAGTTAGGTTTAACTAGTTCTAAGTTCTAGGGGACTAATGACCTCAGCAGTTGAGTCCCATAGTGCTCAGAGCCATTTGAACCAACCATATAATTTTTTAAATATATACTTCTCCCCCAGCACCTGCCGCCGACGCATGTGCGTATTTGTCGCACTCGGGTCACTTTGGCCCGTACGTTGTAGAGGGAAGGTTAAAATCAATAATACAGCAGTAAATGAGATAAATTAAAACTAACCTTAATTCAAACGAAAACTGTGAGAGTGTTGTAGTTGCCCGACTTTTTTACTTAGTGGTCTGCGTCATTTAGTGCGATCTTCGTCAAAAATGTCAACCAAATAATCGCTGCCGACAATACTGTGGCGCAAATTAGTTAGAATGCACAGCAAACCATAGGGGGACAACAGTAAATCAAGCTCTTGTGCGAATTTCAGATACCTAAAATGTGGTGTACTTCGATGGAATTAAGAATGTGTATTCTTAAAACGTTCGAAAAAACAGACAATTTCAATTCAATGATCTATTATTTAAAGAGGTCTAAAATGCTGTACAGTTATGCGCACATGATTCTAAACTATTTTAATATTTTCACTCCAACACAGCTGACGGTTAGCTTTCCCTCGACAGACAGGATAATGTGGCTACGAGGCCCCTGCCTACTTGGGGCCCATAATAGCTGCAACTTACTGCCTCTGGTTAGTTGGGCAAAAGTGTAATAGTTGTCCTTCCCTCAGATCTTGCTTGTTTGTGACATACCGCTGTGTAGCGTATCCCGAGGTCTGAGTTACGTTCAAAGTTGATTATTATTAATTTGATTGTGAGTTGCCAAAGATGACGACACTGAATACAGAGTAACGGTTATGGTAACACACTGATCTGTAGTTTACCCAAGAGTGTGTTCGCGCGTCATTATTTAACCCACATCTCGTTATAAATACCGAAACTACAAGGTAAATTCAGAAAACTTATATCAGATAATAAAACGGACCCCGACGAGTATTTTGGTTCATATTATGCACATTTATCGTACATAAATCACGAGATGTGCAAGGAGCCACCACTACGTAACTTTACCTCACAAACTGTACTAGTATGACACTACTGTTTTAAAACAAGCACGTGATAACCAAAATACTGAAACAAATGACAGAACAGCATAAAATGCACTCTACAATGACTTTGAATTTCATCTGTAAGTTTGTGGATGAGGTTTCGGCAGCTGTAGTCTTCATAAGAACTGATTGCTGAGCTTTAATCCTACCTTAGTAGCGCTAAACCAGGGATTCCCTTGGAATGCCACCGGGTCTCCACTGCTCATCATTAACGCCTTTGACAAGGTTTCAGTAACTCCGTGCGTATTGTCAGGAAGCTAAAAAAGTTTAAATTTCGTAAATGTTTGCAATGGGATACAAACGGAGTTCGATCCTGGTCTAAATTAGGTGTATTTCTGAAGGAATTGGTATAATTGAGGAACAGCACATAAAACAATAATCGATGGTGAGGCTGTGGTTAAAACTCTAAGTACGTCATCGTTCCTGTTCACTGAATTACACGCCATACCGATTACTAAAGACCACGTCACATACGGATACGTCAATTACTGAATTGCTGCTCGGAAATGGCGACTAATCCTCTACGAATGAAACTCGCTTGATTTCCAGCATTATTCTGTAGAATTAATTTCCCCATATGTTTCTAGTTGTGAGCTGTAGCACCTAACAAACTTCCACTTTAATGTCTGTAAAGTACCACACTAGTATGTGAATCACACATCACTTTAACTTACATAGTTTCACAGCCTAACTGAAAATCGATTACAAGAATATTATAACCATTCGGTTTGTTTAATTTTGACAGTAGTATATCTACTGGCAAATTTCAGTCACACGTGAACGCATTTGAAATGTTTTACACTTGTAACAATATCCTCTTGCTACGCCGTCAGACCACATCCTCTCATCTACTGAAACTTCTAACAATTAGCCTGAACAAAGATCTTTATCTTGTCTTCCGCTTCATAGATTAGTAAACACATATAAATTTGCGCTCAAAACCGTTTCAGTTGTTGTTGTTGTTGTTGTTGTGGTCTTCAGTCCTGAGACTGGTTTGAAGCAGCTCTCCGTGCTACTCTATCCTGTGCAAGCTGCTTCATCTCCCAATACCTACTGGCCTAAATCCTTCTGAATCTGCTTAGTGTATTCATTTCTTGGTCTCTCTCTACGATTTTTACCCTCCACGCTGCCCTCCAGTACTAAATTGGTGATCCCTTGATGCCTCAGAACATGTCCCACCAACCGATCCCTTCTTCTAGTCAAGTTGTGCCACAAGCTCCTCTTCTCCCCAACTCTTTCCAATACCTCCTCATTAGTTATGTGAACTACCCATCTAATCTTCAGTATTCTTCTGTAGTACCACATTTCGAAAGCTTCTATTCTCTTCTTGTCTAAACTATTTATCGTCCATGTTTCACTTCCATACATGGCTATACTCCATACAAATACTTTCAGAAACGACTCCCTGACACTTAAATCAATACTCGATGTTAACAAATATCTCTTCTTCAGAAACGCTTTCCTTGCCATTGCCAGTCTACATTTTATATCCTCTCTACTTCGACCATCATCAGTTATTTTGCTCCCCAAATAGCAAAACTCCTTTACTACTTTAAATGTCTCATTTCCTAATCTAATTCCCCCAGCATCACCCGACTTAATTCGACTATATTCCATTATCCTCGTTTTGCTTTTGTTGATGTCCATCTTATACCCTCCTTTCAAGACACTGTCCATTCCGTTCAACTGCTCTTACAAGTGCTTTGCTGTCTCTGACAGAATTACAATGTCATCGGCAACCTCAAAGTTTTTATTTCTTCTCCATGGATTTTAATACCTCCTCCGAATTTTTCT
This sequence comes from Schistocerca piceifrons, assembly GCF_021461385.2. Taxonomy (NCBI): domain Eukaryota; kingdom Metazoa; phylum Arthropoda; class Insecta; order Orthoptera; family Acrididae; genus Schistocerca; species Schistocerca piceifrons. The sequence continues at coordinate 1,133,963,325 of NC_060138.1, read as the reverse complement.
TTTGTTTCCTTTACTGCTTGCTCAATATACAGATTGAATAACATCGGGGAGAGGCTACAACCCTGTCTTACTCCCTTCCCAACCACTGCTTCCCTTTCATGTCCCTCGACTCTTATAACTGCCATCTGGTTTCTGTACAAATTGTAAATAGCCTTTCGCTCCCTGTATTTTACCCCTGCCACCTTTAGAATTTGAAAGAGAGTACTCCAGTCAACATTGTCAAAAGCTTTCTCTAAGTCTACAAATGCTAGAAACGTAGGTTTGCCTTTCCTTAATCTTTCTTCTAAGATAAGTCGTAGGGTCAGTATTGCCTCACGTGTTCCAACATTTCTACGGAATCCAAACTGATCTTACCCGAGGTCGGCTTCTACCGGTTTTTCCATTCGTCTGTAAAGAATTCGCGTTAGTATTTTGCAGCTGTGACTTATTAAACTGATAGTTCGGTAATTTTCACATCTGTCAACACCTGCTTTCTTTGGGATTGGAATTGTTATATTCTTCTTGAAGTCTGAGGGAATTCCGGCTGTCTCATACATCTTGCTCACCAGATGGTAGAGTTTTGTCAAGACTGACTCTCCCAAGGCTGTCAGTAGTTCTAATGGAATGTTGTCTACTCCCGGGGCCTTGTTTCGACTTGTTTTATCATTCCATTTAAAATAACAAAATACAATTAATTTTCAAACATACGTCTCGGGTTAATTTAGTGTCTTAAACTACAACCAATGATATTCATACTCATGCTACAAATAGAAAATATAAAGTACCAATGTCCTTATGGTTTGTTGAGAATAATCATTTTGCCGGTAATATGGCTGAAGTTGTAGCTGATAGACTGTAAATTTACCACCTACAACTTCAGCCATCTTACCAGAACAATGATTACATTACCTCGCCACAAGAGGTACAGAGAAAGGAAGATCAATGTTCAACGTCTCGTCGACATGGAGGTCATTAGGGACTGAACACTGTCCGGTTTGTTTCAAACATAGGGAAGGAAATCGGCCTACCCTTTCAAAAGAACCATCCCGGCATTTGCCTGGAGAGATTGAAGTAAATCACGGAAAGCCTAAATCAGGATGGCCAGAAACCTCGTCCTCCCGGAAATGAACAGAAATGCACGGGATGAACTAGCGTGGAAAGCTGCATCAAACCAAGCTTCGGGCTGAATACCACACAATAAAATGACTCCAGCCCCCCCCCCCCCCCCCCTCCCCTCCACCATACCTTCCTGACTATTACACCTTTCATATGTCCGCTAGGCCTTTAGACAATGAGCCGGCCGCGGTGGTCTCGCGGTTAAGGCGCTCAGTCCGGAACCGCGCGACTGCTACGGTCGCAGGTTCGAATCCTGCCTCGGGCATGGATGCGTGTGATGTCCTTAGGTTAGTTAGGTTTAAGTAGTTCTAAGTTCTAGGGGACTGATGACCACAGAAGTTAAGTCCCATAGTGCTCAGAGCCATTTGAACCTTTAGATAATGCAAGCTGCCAAACTGAAGGTCAAAAAGAATGATTAGGATTTTGGGTTCCATAAACGAGTAGGTCATCCAGACGAGTGCTAGATTGCAGTCGTCGTGGGAATATCGAAGACATACGCGGCCATTGCTGTGGGAAAGGTTGTAGCAGCACTCATCTGCAACACTATTCGCCGGACACGGATTTCACTTCCCCATTTCAAACTGAGGTGCCTGCAGTTCATGAACAGTGGTGAAGGAGACAGTGCAGTCCATATCAAAGCAATGCTGATAGTTTTCTTTGATTTTGAAGGATTGGTTCGTCATGAACTCGTGCCGCAGGGACAAACTGTTAATCGATGGTACTATCGAGACGTGTTGCGACGCCTGCCAGAAAGTGTGAGAAGGAAACGGCCCGAAATGTGGCGAAACAATGCTCGGCTTCATACGTGATGATAAGGCACCCGCATATTCACCCCTGTTGGTGCGTGGCTATTACACAAAAAACGAAATCACCGTGCTGCCTCACCCTCCATACTCTCCACACCTGGCCCCTGCTGGCTTTTGTTTATTTCCGAAGTTGAAAGCCCTATTGAAAGGGCGAAGATTTACAACGCTAGACGAAGTAAAAGAAAATTCGCAGAGGGCGCTTCGCGCGATCCAGCAGCAGGCGTTCCAAGGCTGCTTCCGAAAGTGGAAACGGAGTTGGGAGCGGCGTATCAATTGTGGCGGAGAGTATTTCAAAGGAGACTAACAAGGGGAGGCCGCCAATTGTGAAATTCAGATTCGATTCATACTGCGCATAATAAAAGCTCATGGCCAGAGGTGTAATGTGGCAAAGCACCAAGATGCACTTCTCAGCCGTTGTCGAGAAAATCGACAGTTAAAAGAAACCGTTGCGGTGAAATACTATCTACGATTAATAATTTTCTCCAGCGTCGTGGCGCAGCGATAAGCGCTCGGGTTCGTAATCCAAAGGTCGCCAGATCGAATCTCACGCCATGCAATTTTTTTTATAATTAGTTTTTTGTAATTCATATATATATATATATATATATATATATATATACTATTAATGAATTGCTTATGCATGTTGGTGAAGGCGGATGGCTCTCCAATTGTACCGCCTCCATTTTTCCGATTGTTTAACAGGGTGTACTAAAGCTCTCCCGTCCGCACTGATTTTCGACGATGTTATAAGTTGCGCTAGGGACCGCATCTACCTTCTTTCGAAGTTAGCAGGCAACTACGCTAGTTATGCGGCGACTCGTTTCGGCCCATTCAACGTCTGTTCTTCAAGTGTAACGAGCGAGTAACGGAGTTTATATTTCATACCTGCCACAGCAAATTTGTGTTCGTGGGGTCTCTATTCTAATTCGAACGTTAGACTTACGCTGTACGTATTCGTTTCGGAATATCGTTTCTACGTCTTCCGTTAACTATACGTGGTTAACATTATGAAGACAATTAATAACATTTGTGAAATACAACTTTGTTTACGGAAAACATAATGATGTTCGAAGTCGCCAGTTTTTCCACCACAAACGACTTTCAACAACTTATTATATGCATAATTGTTGCAACTGATTGCCGGGAATTATATATATGAATTACAAAAAACAAACCGAGGGAGGTGGCGCAGTGGTTAGCGCACTGGACTCGCGTTCGGGAGGACGACGGTTCAATCCCGTCTCCAGCCATCCTGATTTAGGTTTTCCGTGATTTCCCTAAATTGTTTCAGGCAAATGCCGGGGTGGTTCCTTTGAAAGGGCACGGCCGATTTCCTTCCCCATCCTTTCCTAACCCGAGCTTGCGCTCCGTCTCTAATGACCTCGTTGTCGACGGGGCGTTAAAAAACACTAACCTAACCTAACCTAACAAAAAAACAAATACTAAAAAAAAAATAAGGTTGCATGGCGCGAGATTCGATCCGGCGACCTTCGGATTACGAACCGGAGCGCTTACCGCTGCACCACGACGCTGTAGAAAGTTATTAATCGTAGAGAGTATTTCACCGCAACGGTTTCTTTTAACTGTCGATTTTCTCGACAACGGCTAAGAAGTGCATCGTGCTGCTTTGCCACATTACACCTCTGGCCATGATCTTTTATTATGCGCAGTATGAATCGAATCTGAATTTCACATTTGGCGGCCTCCCCTTGTAAGTAAAATGTAGGCGTAGAAAAATTTTGTGGATCAGTTAGGGAATTTTTTGAACAGACCTTGTATATACCCTCTTCTAGTCCGCATTTAGGGTTTGGCACTCCCGGCATAGACATCTCCTTCATCGACACAAAGCACCGTCCTCGTCACAGCGGAATTCGCAGACACGCGGCCAGACCATGCGATGGGGCTACCCCTCTCGTCCGGCTAACGTTTGGAACCACGTGGTCGCCCAGCAGAGCGCTGCGCGGCCACCGACCGAACTTAGGCTGACAAGGGAACCTCCCCATCGCACCCCCCCTCAGATTTAGTTATAATTTGGCACAGTGGATAGGCCTTGAAAAACTGAACACAGATCAGTCGAGAAAACAGGAAGAAGTTGTGTGGAACTATGAAAAAAATAAGCAAAATAATCAAACTGGGTAGTCCATGGCAACATATGCAACATCAAGGATTATGTGGGCAGAGGAGTGCCGTGGTCCCGTGGTTAGCGTGAGCAGCTGCGGAGCAAGAGTTCTTTGGTTCAAGTCTACCCTCGAGCGAGAAGTTTACTTACTTTATTTTTGCAAAGTTATGATCTGTCCGTTCGTTCACTGATGTCTCTGTTCACTGTAATAAGTTTAGTGTCTGTGTTTTGCGACCGCACCGCAAAACCGTGCGATTAGTAGACGAAAGGACGTGCCTCTCCAATGGGAACCGAAAACATTTGATCCAGGAAAACACGTCTGATATATTCTATACGACAGTGGTGACGGCATGTGCGTCACATGACAGGAATATGTTGTCGACCCAACTAACTTGCACACTTGGCGAATGGGTAAAAAGATTCTTCTACCTTGCCCGATTTAGGTTTTCTTGTGGATGTGATAATCACTCCCAAAAAAGTGATGAAAACATAAGAGTGTGTCACATAAACTGCAACAAATGCATGCAACAGTTTCACAGTCGCACAGTTTTCTCTGTGCTCTGTCAAAACATGTTTTTAACGTTTTCAAATTTTTCCGTGTGTAGACCGTCAAATCCTGCGTATGTCCAAGCAAATCTGAACATGTCCTGGAATTTTGGAGAGCGAAATTGATTATGTGTGAGTGCCTGAACTCTGATAATTGTGTGAAAATAAAAATTTAAATTTTTTACTGGAGGGAAGACTTGAACCAAGGTCCTCTTGTACCGCAGCTGCTCACGCTAACCACGGGACCACGGCATTCCTGTGCCCACAGCATCCTTGATGTTGCCCATGTTGCCTATGGACTACTCAGTTTGTATATTTTGCTTATTTTTTCGTAGTTCCACACAACTTCTTGCTGTTTTCTCGATTGATCTGTGTTCAGTTTTTCAAGGCCTATCCACTGTGCCAAATTATAACTAAATCTGAGGGGGGTGCGATGGGGAGGTTCCCTATATATATATATATATATATATACCCGAGGGAGGACTCGAACCTCCGGTGGGAGGGGCCGCGTAAAGCCATCACATGGCGCCTCAAACCGCGCGGCCACTCCGCTCGGCACACTTTAGCACCTGCCTTTCTTTTGATTAATTTTATCTAGTCGTTGTACTTTAGATTGCTTCGCACGCACTGGTTTTTAATAACTTAACTTCAGTTTTAGCCACAGTATAGCGTTTACTAGTATTCGATTGCCTTTACCGTTTCTAGTTTGACACCTTGTGTTGTTTGCAGTAGCACACTCGCCCTGTCTGATATGTGATGTAATCAAAATAATGTAGTATCGGCATATATCATGTGTGATGCAACAGTTTAATGAAGCAGACCCTTATAGAGTCAATCATTACGAACTAAGCGTTTCCTGTCCTACAGTAAATGCTAAGTATACAGGGCCTCCACAGAACAATGAAAACAGTTTAACGAAACCGCCCCCTACAAAGATCATTATGTCGCTGTGAACTATGTGTCTTCCGGTACACGTCAGTATACAATGTGTGTACAGAAAACTGGTAACGTTTATATTGGAGTACTACAAGAGTAAGTGTGTCTGGTATCAAATAAATCAGAAAATTACGAGGAGTACATGATACACAGCGTTGCAACCTGTGACAGTAAAAATGTCTCTAACGTGGTTGGGTATAGAGTTTGGACGATATTTATGTACGTCGTTGTTTGTTGTTTCAGTTGATTGTGTTTAAGTTCATCCATTGAAGTTGCTGGTGGATGGTGGCATGCTGATCTATCGGTAACCCACGACCAGATGTTTTCAACAGGTGATAGATCTGGAGAATGTGCTGGCCACAGTACCAGTCAGTCTCTGCATTGAGGTTGGTCAGGACAGCAGGGCAACATGCAGTCTTGAGTTATCTTGTTGAAAAATAACGTCGTGGAAACGTCGAACAAAGGGTACAGCCACTGGCTGAGCACATGAAAAACGCAACAGCTGGTTGGCTCAAATGGCTCTGAGCACTATGGGACTTAACATCTGTGGTCATCAGTCCCCTAGAACTTAGAACTACTTAAACCTAACTAACCTAAGGACATCACACACATCCATGCCCGAGGCAGGATTCGAACCTGCGACCGTAGCGGTCACGCGGTTCCAGACTGAAGCGCCTAGAACCGCACGGCCACACCGGCCGGCTCAACAGCTGGTGTCCAGGTTTCCAGTTACCAGTTATGTGAAGAAGAGGCAATCATGTTGTGTGCCCTATGTACACCGCTGGGGCCCTTATGATGACAACGAATGGAATCTGCCAGTGTATGTTCTCCTCGGAGTCTTCACACACAGGTAACTAAATTATGATGCAGTACATAGAAAGAAAGGTTCAGGGGTGGAATTAAAATTCACGGTGAAAGGATATCAATGATACGATTCGCTGATGACATTGCTATCCTCGCTGAAAGTGAAGAAGAATTACATGATCTGTAATGAGTAAAGAACATAGTTTGAGAGTAAACCGAAGAAAGACAGAAGCAATGAGAAGCAGCAGAAATGGGAACAACAAGAAATTTAACATCAGGGTTGACGGTCACGACGTAGATGAAGTTAAGGAATTTTACTACGTAGGCAGCAAAAAACCAATGGTGGACAGAGCAAGGAGGACATCAGATGCATAGTAGCACAGGCAAAAAGGGCATTTCTGGCCAAGAAAAATCTACTAGTTTCAAACATAGGTCTTAACTTGGAGGAGAAATTTCTGAGAATGTACGTTTGGGGCAAAGCACTGTATAGTAATGAAACATGGACTGTGGGAAAACCGGAACAGAAGAAAATCGAAGCATTTGAGATGTGGTGCTACAGAAGAATGTTGGAAATTAAGTGGACTGAAAAGGCAAGGAATGGGGTGGTTCTGCGCAGAATCCGAGACGAAAGGAATGTGTGGAAAACACTGACAAGAAGAAGGAACAAGACGATAGGACATCTGTTAAAACATCAGGGAATAACTTCCATGCGACTAGAGGGAGCTGTAGAAAGCAGAAACTGCAGAAGACAGAGACTGGGAAATCGCCAACAAATAATTGAGGACATAGAGAGCAGATGCTACTCTCTGAGATAAAGAGGTTAGCACAGGAGAGGAATTCGTGGCGGGCTGCATCAAACCAGTTACAAGACTAGTGACTCAGTGTTGTCGCTGGGCGCACCATTGTTGGAGGGCCTCTGCTGCCCTGTGTCAGGAAAAGCGGCAACAATGACAGCCGTGCTGACAGTCCATGGTGACGCAGATGTCAGTGTGGATACTTATTTTTGCGGCAAACGACCGCATTTCCTGACTGAAGGTGCGTGTATGACCCTGCGCAGCTGAGAGGACAAAACGCGATCCTCTCGGGCGCTAGCCACACGGGACCGTTGGCATCCTGCACTGTGTTGAGTATGGCTCTCCTGAACCTATCGATTCCGTATTCACACGACAGTCGTGGGATATCGACGAAAGCTGGCAGCAGTATCCCGGAATTATAAGCCAGTCTCGACAGCCCACCATCCATTGTCGAATTCTGGCACGTGGGACGCGCTGGTATGTGTTTCTCTTTCTTACACGAGGCATAACACGAACCTATTACAAACTATCAATATTCAGGTAAGATTTTTACATCAAGAACTTGATATGTAATCCTTCCTTATATACAGACTGTAGATGGCGTTACTTCTACAGACTTATCGTCTTCATGATCAGCATTATATATGGTTTCTGATGTGATGACATTTGTTTCCTAGACTGACCAGATGTCCCGATTTTGCCAGGGCAGTTCCGCTTTTCACATAAATGTCCTGGTGTTGCGAGAAAATCACTCGGGACACATAATTGGCACGGTTTTTAAACGAGAAACAAAATGTCTGCAGTAATATTTCTCATTTCGGTAAGGATTGTGAAAAAAAAGTGTCCTGGAAGTAGTACGTTACAGAAATGTGTCTTTTCACAATATATAGGCCTACCGCATTTGGTTTAATTGTCATATGCCTAAAGAAAGAGTAAGAAGGGATACAACGAAAAGAAAAGCAGGTATTACCTACCTCCGCCTCTAACTTGCCGACCTTCCACTTTATGGCCCTCGAGACAAGTGAAACCAAAGCAGGAGGGGGTTTAAAGGAGCATCACTTAAACCATTCCTCCTAACGGGACTGCAGGCATAAGGCAGTTAATTTCGTAAGGAATGTGAGCGATGTGGCTTATTTTAGCAGTGCTAATTGAATACTGTTTGGCATTTATGCATGCTTGCCCTAAAAGTCTGCACTCAAACGAAATCTTAAATTTTAGTACGAAACGTAGAATTTGTATCTGTTTACTGATTAGTAATATTACATACTTTTTAGGATTAACAAATTGTACTTAAGTACCTACTAAGTGACTAAACATTGCAGAAGATATATCAAAGCTATTACAGTAAAAAAGTCTTTTTTATTTCTGAAGAAAAGAATTTTATTTATGTGCAATGTACATAAATTTTCCTTCCCAATCCACAAAATAAATTACATCCTTGGTATTGGTTTTGCATTTGCTGTGCCGTGATAAGCCTATTATCGATTTCAAAATATTAGACAATATCAGATAACTGACAAGAAAGGTGAGCGTTAAGTGTAGTAATGAAGTTAGGTAATGGTCTCGATATTTCTGTTTGAAATCTGGTCAGCCGCTCTCGGTCAGTAAAGGGCCTCATGCACGGGCGGCAAATCGCTTCGTAGATCGCACACGTGTGGGAAAATCGCAGAGATTCGTCGCTGGTCGAACGGAAATCCCTGGCAATCTGCCTAGCTGGTAAGCAGCGACTTGTGCCAATAAGGCTGCGACACGTTTCTCCAGTCATTAAGTGAGGTTGTGCGGTTTTCTTTCATATCGCTTTGCTCACGTTGAGTTAGAACATTACGTTATAATTTCTAGTTATTCAGGGGCCACTTACCCGGGAGAAATGTAGAAGTAATTAAAAGTACACACTCTGATTTCGTGCGGTCTAAGGCGCTGTAGTCATGGACTGTGCGGTTGCTCCCGGCGGAGTTTCGAGTTCAAAATGGTTCAAATGGCTCTGAACACTATGGGACTTAACATCTGTGGTCATCAGTCGCCTAGAACTTAGAACTACTTAAACCTAACTAACTTAAGGACGTCACACACATCCATGCCCGAGGCAGGATTCGAACCTGCGACCGTAGCAGTCGCGCGGCTCCGGACTGAGCGTCTAGAACCGCGAGACCACCGCGGCCGGCGAGTTTCGAGTCCTCCCTCGGGCATGGGTGTGTGTGTTTGTCCTTAGGATAATTTAGGTTAAATAGTGTGTAAGCTTAGGGACTGATGACCTTAGCATTTAAGTCCCATAAGATTTCACACACATTTGATTTTTTTTTCTGATTTCGGAGAGAAAGGCTTTTGCTGTACAGTACATACAGAATTGGTGGGAATTTCATAGTAACAGTTGCGATACAGTGGCCACCATCTGATAATTTTGAGGTATTTCTGAAACAATTGCTTGCATTATTATAGTTTTTAAGTTCCAAACAGAATGGCGTACGTACTATTACGTTAAGAAGACATTTGGATTTAAATGTTCAGGGCAAATCTATTATAGAGCTAAACTCAAATCCACTGTCATTTGATATAATCTAACTCCCCCTCATAGAATTTATAACAAGAGTTATGGCAATTAGTAGTGCTGCTATTGACAAGTCTGTAGACAAATCGAGAGAACTGAAGACCACAACAACAACAAGCAGTCTGTGTAAATATTAGCAGTTAAACTAAAAGACTAATGATTAAAAAAAGGAGTTGAGAAATAATGAGCGAAAAACGAATTGTATTATCACTGTGGAAAGAGTATACAATCCAATATTTTCTGTAAAGTAATCTACAATCCCAAAGGTAAGCATTTCAAATCAAAATCAATAAACTGTAGTTCTCTTTTATTTTAAATATATATGGTGGTCGGAAATTCCCGTTACAGACTTCTGGGATTTGTAAGGATCCCTGTACCGGAAACGAAAGAGTTGAAAGTTATAAACGTAAACCGTTCTGATACCTCTGACAGTTGAATACGTGTGCCGGTTCTTGTGTTGCGAGGAGTGTAGGGTTGGTAACTTTCTGTGATGGTAGTGTGGACAAAAACGAGAAAAAATGTCCAATAAACGTGGGCTCTAAATTGCATTCCTGAGGAGCTATGACCATTCGTTCATCTTCGCTAATGTGAAACACATCTCCAAAAAATGGTTCAAATGGCTCTGAGCACTATGGGACTCAACATCTGAGGTCATCAGTCCCCTAGAACTTAGAACTACTTAAACCTAACTAACTAAGGACACCACACACAGCCATGGCCGAGGCAGGATTCGAACCTGCGACCGTAGCGGTCACGCGGTTCCAAACTGAAGCGCCTAGAACCGCACGGCCACACCGGCCGGTAACACATCTCCTCTACTGAGCAAGCGTTCATAGCTGTTAAGGTACGCACTTCAGATCCCACGTTTATTGGACATTTTTTATCGTTTTTGTCCACACTACCACCACAGAAAGTTACCAACCCTACACTCTTCGCAACACAAGAACCGGTACGTGTATTCAACTGTCAGAGGTATCAGAACGGTTTTCGTTTATAACTTCCGACTCGTTTGTTTCCGGTACAGGGATCCTTACTTCAAATTGATGCATTTATCATTCTCCATCATCCTAGAAAGTCTGTAACATCATCACGGAATCACCCCGTGTTTACGTACATGTACAGACGCCCGCGCCTATAACTTTGACTCTGTAGTCTCGTTGGATGACGTTTCCCGACATGGGTTCCTATTCAAAATACGATGTACTCACTCCCCTCAATAAGTGCTAGAAGTCTGTAACGGGAATTTCCAACCATCCTGTATTTTTGCAAGTATTTGTGGGGTTACGGCAATCAACTGCAATTGCTGCTAAACTTAGCAGTACTTCTCGACATAGACGAGCGACCGATTGCAGGCGATATCGCATGCGACGGATCGCAGCGGGTCCTTAGTATTCGCTGTATTTTTGATCTGTGACTGAGTTGAGAGGGCCCCAGACGCCGCTCCGACGTACCAGCGCTGGTTTACAGTGTAATGACTTGTGTTATCTCGATGCGCCTAAGAGACCGCTGGTGACCTCCCTCATTAACACGACCTCCGTTCTCGTCTTTCTTTTCTTTATTTACCATTTTCGCCATTCATCAAATATTGTACTCGCTGCAGTGTTGAAAGAATCGGGGACGCACGCCGGTCTGAGAGATAACGGAAATGGGGCGTCTGGAAGTGACGTTTTTATCGCACGAGAACTCTTGCAGACGGATTCGTCAAAGAAAGAAAGGCAAGTCTGTTCATCTCAGTAACACGGGTCTAACTGCCTTCTCGTTCTCTGCCAACAAAGAAACACCAACCAATCAAACTGGGTATTTAACCCCGTCATTGCTTATGCGACAAATATGCTACATCCTGCATTAATTTTTTTTCTAGCCTAGAACGAAAAACTAAACTAGCAAGTCCCAGTTGCAGCATATTCTTTACACCATACGCGTTCTGCAAATCACTTCTTTTCGTTTATGCATTTTCCGTGTAAGTTCCAGCATCAGCTTAAAGAAAGCTGTCAGTATGTCTGTCTTTCAGATATAAAGTTAATTTCTCTTTGCTTTTGGTAAGTCTGGACCAGAATGTGTTTAGAATATGCCGTAATTTGCTAATACATCCTAATCTACCGAGTCATTGACTATTTCGTCACAATACAACAACGTATTTATCTCGATGTAGCACCTTTTTTCTTTATGGATCTCCATTCGGCAACGACCCTACTTTCATATTCCATTGGCCTTGTTATCATAATTGTTAGGTGTTTCACAGTGAGTTCTCTGGATGTTGCATACATTTCAGTTATTTCCTAACACCAATAGTTTTCACTTTGAACATATCCTTCAGTCTGGTGAATCATGCCTATCTTTTATTTTAAATGTAGTGTTGTAGTCTTACAGGGTGACAAATATTGAACTATATGGAATAAAAGCGTCATAACTTCTGAAGAGTTTGCGTTAGGACATTCAAACTGAACGGTTGGGTGCGGGGCTTGATGGGAATTATTATGCGCCTGTGTGGTTTCGTTTAGCGATGAAGCTCATTTTCATTTCGATGGGTTCGTCAATAAGCAACAGTCGCGCATTTGGGTAACTGAGAATCAGCGTTTCGGGATTGGAAAGTCTCTTCTGTAGGTCCTCTTGTGTAGGTCCAGTCACCGAATAATTGGTGCAATATTCCTTGTTGGCACGGTGACTACCGAACGGTGTGTGAATGTTTTGGAAGATTTTATCCCCGTTATCCAAAGTGACCCTGATTTCGACAAGATGTGGTTCACGCAAGGCGGATCTCGATCCTGGAGTAGCTCTTTGAGGACCGCATTCTGGCTTTGGAGTACCCAGAGGTCACTGACATGGGCCTCGACTGGGCGCCATATTCTCCGGATCTGAACACATGCTGCTTCTTTTTGTGGGGTATATTAAAGACAAGGTGTACAGCAATAACCCCAAAACCATCGCTGAGCTGAAAAAAGCCATTCAGGAGGTCATCGACAGCATCAATGTTCCAATGTGCCGACACTTCACCGGGTCATGCGGAATTTCGGTATTCGACTGCGCCACATCGTCGCCAATGTGGCAAGCATATCGAACATGTCGTAACCTAAATCCGAACATACGTAGTGACGTTTATATGTTAAATAAAGTGTGTGCACGCCGTAGTTTGTAACTAATTTACGTTTTTTTCATATTGAGGGTAGACACTTGTTGCAAAACATGGTTTCTCTGCAGCACTCCTCACCCTAGTGAAGCTTGCTTTACTCACACCATCGACCCCCATTTAAAATCAACCAAGTTAAATGATATGCTTATAAATAACTTGATTGCTGGACTCCTTATCTGTGAACTGTCTGAAATTGGAAGATTTCAGGTAGTCGATGCTTTGTGTCTGACCACTGGCACTGCTAATAAATACAAATAATAATACTGTGTAGGTCCTGCAGCAAGATAGTATACATTACACGGTTACTGTTCTGTCGTGCTGCCAAGTAGTTCATTTGTTTGTTGCGAAGTGAATAGTGAAGCAATTTCTGGTCCACTGCGGGAGTGACTTACATCACGGAGAAGGCGTTTGGATCAGATATTTAAGTGTATACATTGAGGAGCCAAAACGTTATAACCACTGTCCACAACGAGGTTGTGTGTTGCCTTGTGGTGCTGAGAGCACGTGACGTAGTAAGGCAAGAGTGGTAGGGAGATGTGGTCACCACCCCAAATTTGATATCAAATTGATATGCAAATTAATTAAATTGATGAATTAATTCCCCCAACCACGCCCACTCCAGCTGCCCCTCCCCCCGCCCCAGACCAAGCCCACCCCCACCCTAACATGACGCCACATGTTTTCTTCAGCCTGCATGTGGGACCCAGCCTGTCCCCACTCCCTACCTACCCTATTGGTGGAAATTTCGAATATTTGTGGGAATTTCGAATTTTGGTGGGAATTTCTTTGTCCCAGGGCTGTGACGTCGCCCCTGCCACACCCAGGAATTGGCGGGAAATTAAAATTGGCTGTACCCTTTCTGGGGCTCGAACCCAGGTCCTCCTGGAGGGAAAACCCGAGTGCATCCCCCTAAGATTACTATACAACCAAAGGCACTTGGAATTGATGGCAAATTAAAAATGACAGTGCCCTTTCTGGGACTTGAACCCTGGTTCTACTGAGTGGATAGCCTATGTGCACCCCTCAGCACGTGGAAACTGTCCAGACGCAGGAGAGTAAGGTTAGGTTTGTGTACTTTATTTAGTTTGGTCAGAAAAATGAAATAAAGTTAGTTTCTAATTATGTAACTAATCATAAAGATTGAGCCTATTTACACAAACGCAATATAGCTCAAAAACTGTCGATGCCTTACAACTGGTGTTATCCTGCTGGGAAAAAATTTCGCAATACCACTTGCAATTGGTGACAGCGTGACAGACACGCTCAAACTCTACCCTTCACCTACAAGATGGTGGGAAAAAGGCAGGGATGTAAGGCACTATCTTTATTCTTTTTGGCAGGAAATATGTTCAACTGACATGATGCTGGTGTTGGACAGAGAGGAGTTTAAAAAGTGTATTACCTGTAAGCATACAGTATCTATCACTGTCTGACGTCAAAGTTTGCTACAAATGCCTGCTCAAAAACCACCCTGCAGCCCAGAGAATCAAAATCAATATACGCTACCACAGCCGATAGAAAAAACTGCATCACAGTTTTTAATTACACTTCAAAATTGTTGTGAAAAACCGGCACTTGTAATGAACGGGTTATAATGCAACACGTGTACTGGGGAAAATGGTCGTCCGAAAAGGCTGCAGAGGAGACGGTAATTGAACGTGTATTCTCCTCGACAAGCGTCCACAAACATCCGAAAATCGAGACCCTCTCCCCTACCCCCTCCCTCCCTGCATCCACCTATAGAGGGGGACACAGGCTTTTTCAAACGACCGGCTGCTCCGCCGACCGTCTCGCAATTTTTCTGCGGCTAACAGCCATTCCCTCATGGTCGCTGGTCGCACTCTGCCTTCCACCATCTGGCTGCCTTGAGGCGACGCTCCTACACCAACACAATAGTGTGTACAGTCAACTAGACAATACAAGATAAAAGGTCGGCCTCCTGAAGACCAACATGTTCGTCTAAAACATAGAGGTAGAAACCCCATACTTCACACCCATGGTCAGAGCGTGGTTGTATCTGGCGACCACCCCAAGTAGACACAACCCCCCTCGCTCGCCACCAGCAGGCCGCCGTTCCGTCATGGAGAACAATCGTATCTAATGTCGACGCAATTTTTTCTTGCAATCTGTTAAACGTATTTCTCGGAAAGACTGGACCCCTCTGGAACAACAACGAAATAGTGGAGAACGCTTCAGATGGCTTTTTGAAGATTCGGCTGCTTGCACAACATGAAGCCTTCTGCCTAAAGCAACCGCAACCTCACATTGCAGTGTCTTCCGTACAATGTGCTCCGGCGAGCACACTGCCGGGTGTTCAGGTTTTTGGTCCCCGCCAAAGCTACACATAAATAGAGCGCGATGCCAGCATCCCTCACAACAAAACCATGATAAATGATTGCTATCCCAACTGCGGATTGTGTGTCTAAAGGCACAGGCACGACCTCTTACAGAAATCGGCCACCACGCCGATCTGAGCACTGGACTCACATTTGTATTTAACATCAACGTGACTCCTATAATAAAGCAACTATTAAAAAAGGAAAACACGATTGCGACAGTAATAAATGTCATCTTTCCGCTAAACCAGGCACAGTCCACTTTCCTTTAGTTTTATGAGCAAAATCGGTACAGTTTTTATGTTTGACTGCAGGATACAATTCACATCTCATTATTTTGGGACGTCCAACGAAGTGCACTGCCACCGATCACAAATGATCAGCATAGACATGTCCACCCTATGTAAAATCAGGAAAAAAAAAATAAAGTTCTACTATTTTGCTGCGAAAATTACCGATCACTACGGAATGTCCTCGTTATCTCGAAACAGTCATTGGAATAAAGAAAAAGCGAGAATTTAAACTCCAAAGGAAAAAACATCTATAATGAGCAATTTCTTTCAGCTTGATGAACAAATTACATGACCTGAGAGCGTCTCTCGCATTCAGTGTCTATAAATAAACTGTCACGCATGTGTGTATTACAAACATTTCAGACAAATGAAATAACATTATAGAATACAATCTTTCACGCCATTGCCTCAGAAAAACACACACTCATTTTACGATCAACAAGAAGCTATAATTCAAGAGGATGTAGCTGTTTTGTACACTGTGGCAGGTCCTGTTTTACCAAAGCCACGCTATATCATACTAGGATTTACGAAACAAATCGTGAGAGTCTTTCTCGCCCTGTGTAGGAGGGAGATTGAAATTTCGTTAAAAGATAACACCGCAACGGAAAAAAGAAAAAAGAAACGCCTGTCAAGAATCATTCTGTGGTGTCCTAATCATCTCTTCCATCCACCAGGCAGAACACTGGATATTGGAGCATGGGATCAAATATAGAGGTCATCGCCTTCCTATAGTTTTTGGAAGTGTTCCTCAGTGCTGCAGACTCGTCCTGTTTCCATATGCTGCGATGCCCTCCAGGTACTTTTATTTTTTAATTTTTTTCACTAACAAGACACAGTATCTCTTTTTATTTGTTCTGCCTCAGTGTTTTGTGAACAGCACTTTTCGGCGATGGTCAACACAGAAGAGTAACCATGTACATGACTGCAAAATGAAGGAACAATGCGTTTCGAAGTGGAACACCGACACATCCGCTACCCTGTCGATGGGGAAGATGAGGTTAACTGAACAAGTCATCACCTTCAAATAGCTGTTGCAAGTGCTCTACAATACCGCAACCTCTTCCAGTTCCCAGATGTTGCAATGTCTTCCGTATTTTTGTCAACAAGAAACATCGCCTCTGTGGTTTATTTCTACCAGTCTGCGTTGTGGTAGCTGTATAGTTTACGCCATGCGACGTTCAGCATTCTGTGATACCCAAAGGATCGAAACATGTTAATGTCGGTTTAGCAGCAGCTGACACGGGCCTGTAAGTCATGGTAGAAGAAACATACTGTATGACGGTGTACACTGATTGGATGTGTTATAAACGAAAAAACAGTGTATTAAACTGCTTATGAAGGAACAATACAGGAACCCTCTCGTGTCATTGATAGTCTGTTGGATATGGCCCTTCTACAGTACAGGTGATGAAACTTCACACCGGTCTGTGGAAGCGACTTTGATCATGAGCCACCTGCTCCAATGAACCAATACCTGTATATTTACTGGGATCGCCACGTATGATCAATGCCAGAAAGCAGACTGTATTTGTTTCAGATATATCAGAAGATGGGGACGTGGTAACATCTTACCGAGTTCTCTAATGGATGACATTAGCAGAGTTTTTATAGTTAGTAGGTTTTCTCTGTTGGATGGTAAAAAATACCGAGTTGTGAGAGAACGTTTGGGTGATAGATATGAATGCACCTTGAGAGACGCAGATCTCCTTCGGACTGCCGTATCTTTATGTAGTATGGAGATGTATTGCAATACAGTAGCAATATCCTTGTCCTTCCTCCATGCCCTGTATGACGTGGAGTTTTCCTAATTTTCCCAGCAAGAAACACTACCGTAACTGCTCGTACCATTTTTCTGTACTACCTCGAGTTGCAGGAGAAAGTTTCATTTGGCGCTATATACGGTTGGAGGAGCTACGTCAACATGTTCCCATTTCGATCGAGGGGAGTCACAAAGTGATACTGTCGCATTAACTCAGCTCGTCCTGTTTCTCCACAGGGTGCAGAAGGTCTTAGATACAGCGCTCTTCAACTTCCATTCAGGTCTGGCATAAATTGGGACGATCGCATGATGAAGCTGCAGTGAGGGTGGGCCAGAGATTGAAGAGCAGTGACTAGATGCGGAGGGACTGTCTAAAAAACAGCGCTGGAGTTGTTGCTGTATGGGATGCTTAGCAGATAGGTTCGAAAAAAATGACTCTTTCGAGATATTAGAATTCTATGAATATGATTCACCAGTGGCTGTAATCATTAAAAGACGTCTCTACAGGATCCAACGCAAGTATGTGGTAGAACGGATAGACTTGATTCCAAATCGCAGACAGCATTTCTACCAGAAAGCGTTACGCTATCAGTGACTCGTGTGTGCCCATAGAGTCAAGACCGCTTTTTATGCAGGGTGACGGTAACATAGTCACTACGATCGTGTTTTTAATAGTGTGATACTTACACGAAATGTATGGTGTGGATTGTAGAATCCCTCTGCAATCTGCTTCAAATGTCAATTCTCAATAGTGTTCCTTGAAAAGAATATCTCCTTCCCTCCACGGATTTCCATTAGACCTACCTGGTAAATGTAATCCGACTATTGAAAAAAAAAATACTCGTCATGCACACCGACTCACATGTTCAATTTAATTATTTAGCCTATCAAATTAATATCAATGACGTACCGCCTGCTGGGTGGAGGAGATGGCTAGGACACCACAGGATGATTCTTGACAGGCGTTTCTTTTTTTTCTTTTTTTTTCGTTGCAATGTTATCTTTCAATGAAATTTCAATCTCCATCCTACACAGGGCAAGACAGGCTCCCACAATTTGTTTCGTAAATCCTAGTATGATATAGCATCGCTCTGGTAAAACAGGACCTGCCACAGTGTACGAAACAGCTACATCTTCTTGAATTACAACTTTTTGTTGTTGATCCTAAAATGAATGCGTTTTTTTCTGACATGTGAGCCAATGGCATGAAAGACTGCATTCTCTAATGTTATTTCATGTGTCTCAAATGTTTGTAATGCACACATGCGTGACACTCTATTTACAGACACTGAACACGAGAGACGCTCTCAGATAGTGTAACTTGTTCATCAAAATGAAAAAAATTGCTTAATATAGATTTTTTTCCCTTGGAGTTTAAATTCTCACTTTTTCTTTACTCCAATTACGGTTTCGAAATAACGAGGACATTCTGCAGCGATCGGTAATTTTCGCAGCAAAATAGTAGAAGTTTATTTTTTTCCTGATTTTACATAGGGTGGACATGTCTCTGCTGATCATTTGTGATCGGTGGCAGTGCACTTCGTTGGACGTCACAAAATAATGAGATGTGAATTGTATCCTGCAATCAAACATAAAAACTATACCGATTTTGCTCATAAAACTAAAGTAAAATGGAATGTGCCTATTTTAGCGGAAAGATGCCATTTATTATCGTCGCAATTCTGTTTTCCTTTTTTAATAGCTGCTTTATTATAGGAGTCGCGTTGATGTTAAATACAAATATTAAGAGTCCAGTGCTCAGAACGGCGTGGTGGCCGATGTCCGTAACAGATCGCGGCCGTCCATTTAGACAAACAACCCGAAGTCAGGATAGCCCTTATTTATCACAGTTTTGTTCTAAGTGGTGCTGGTGTCACGCTCTATTTATGTGTAGCTTTGTGGGGGCCAAAAACCTGAACACCCGGCAGTGTGCTCGCCGGACTGCACTGTACTGAGGACACTGCGGTGTGAGGCTGTGGTTGCTTTAGGCAGAAGGCTTAGTGGTTGGCAAGCAGCCGACTCTTGAAAAAGCCATCTGGAGCGTTCTCCGGAATTTTGTTGTTGTTCCAGAGGCGTGCAGTCTTTCCAAGATATACGTTTAACAGATTGCAAGAAAAAGTTGCGTTGATGTTAATCACAAGTGTTCATCTTCACAGAACGATGGGCTGCTAGGGTGAGGGAGGAGGGGCGTGCGGGGATGGTGGCCGGACACAGCCACACTCTGACCATGTGTGCGAAGTGTGCGGGTTCTGTCGCTATATTTTAGATGAACATGTTGCTCTTAAGGAGGCCGTCCTTTTATCTCCTAATGTTTAATTGACTGTACACACTATTGTGTTGGTATAGGAGTGTCGCCACAAGGCAGCCAGATGGTGGAAGGTCGAGTGCGACCAGCGACCATGAGGGGATGGCTGTTGGTCGCTGAAAAACCACGAGACGGTCGGCGGTGCAGCTGGCCGTTTGAAAAAGCCTGCCCCCCTCCTAGGAGGATGCAGGGTGGGAGGGGGTAGAGGAGAGGGTCTCGATTTTCGGCAGTTTGTGGACGCTTCTCGAGGAGAACACACATTCAATTACCGCCCCCTCTGCAGCACAGTCCTGGGACAAAGAAATTCGCGCCAAAATGCGAAATTATCGCCAAAAGGGTAGCTAGGGGGATGGGGAGGGCGGGGAAGGGGCTGGAGCCCAGGTGCAGGCTGAGAGAAATGTGTGATATCATCCGGGTGTAAGGGGGGGCGAGGTCGGAGACAGTGGTGGGTGTGGTGGGGGGCGGGGGTGATCGGGGGCGGGGGTGGATGTAGTCGGGGGTGGGGAGAATTAATCGATCAATTTAATTAATTTGCATATCAATTTGATATCAAAATTGGTATGGTGACCCCATCTCCCTACTACTGAGAAGTATATGAGCGGGGCAGAGACGAATGGGGAATCATTCTAGTGACGATAAGTGGAGCAAGTGCGGAAATCTGCCGTCTTCAGTGACTTTGAGAATAGCCAAGTGCCTGGAAGCGATCATCAAGTATGCTGAAACCACGAGTAGGGAACAAGAAGTTGGACGTCCACACTCATTACAGGACGTAGGGATAGGAGGCTTGCCCGCTCTCTAAAGCAGGATAGGCGGCGATCTGTGCAGATGTGACAACAGAGTACAGTGCTGGCGCAGGCACAAGTATTTGGGTTCAAAAAATGGTTCAAATGGCTCTGAGCACTATGGGACTTAACATCTATGGTCATCAGTCCCCTAGAACTTAGAACTACTTAAACCTAACTAACCTAAGGATATCACACAACACCCAGTCATCACGAGGCAGAGAAAATCCCTGACCCCGCCGGGAATCGAACCCGGGAACCCGGGCGCGGGAAGCGAGAACGCTACCGCACGACCACGAGCTGCGGACAAGTGTTTCGGAGCACACCGATCAGTGCCGGTGTTGAACATGGCGTTCCACATCAGAGGACCTCTACATGTACCCCATATTAACCCAAAAACATCGTCAATTATGAATACAGTGGGCACAGGATCATCACAATTAGACCGCGGATCAATCGTACCTTATCGCCTGGTCGGCTGAATCCCCTTTATTGTTAAACCAGGTCGATGGTCGTGTCCAGACACTCCGACATCCAGGTGAACGGATGCTCGCCACGGACGCAGGCCAGTGGACTACGTGAACATTGTTAGGGACCACCTGTGACCCCTCATGCTTGATGTCTTCTTCAACAGCGATGGCATCTTCTGGCAGGATAACTGTCCATGTCATAAGGCCAGAATCGTGCTGCCATGGTTTAAGGAGCATAATAGTGGACTTACGTTCATATCTTGGCTATCAAATTCGGCTTCTCTGAATCCGATGAAACCTAACTGGAACGCTATAAGGTGCCAGCTCCGCGCCCACAAACAAACCGCCGTAAATTACGGGAAGTGTGTGTGACCTGGGCGTAGACGTCTGGTGCCACAAACCTCTGGAAACTATCAAGTACTTGTCAAATCCATGGTACGCAGAATCGTTGCTGAACTGCGTTGCGGAAGTGGGCCAACACGCTTTTAAGTAATTAAATGAAACAATAAGTTTACTGTTACCAGTCACCGTTTTATTTATTTCCACGACGCGTTTCAAAGATTTAAACCTCCATCATCGGGTGGGTTTACATTAGTTAGAATGACATTTGTGTGTGTGTTGTGTTACGATTTTTGGAGGAACTTGTGGCACTGTCTCCAGTGGTCACAGGTTCCTTTCGCTGTCGTAATACATCACATGTATACTGTCATATTTGTAAACAAAAGGAACAGCGAAAGGAACCTGTGACCACTGGAGACAGTGCCACACGTTCCTCCAAAAATCGTAACACAACACCCACACAAATGTCATTCTAACTAATGTAAATCCACCCGATGATGGAGGTTTAAATCTTTGAAACGCGTCGCGGAAATAAATAGAACGGTGACTGGTAACAGTAAACTTGTTTCATTTAATGTCATAACAATCAAGGTAAAGCCTAACCTAAAATGTTCGCATTTAACGCTTTTAAGTAGTTGGTCATAATGTTTTCGCTCATCAGTATACATCTACATGGATACTCTGCAAATCACATTTTAAGCTCCTGGCAGAGGATTCATCGAGCCACTTTCACAATTCTCTATTTTTCCAATCTCGTATAGCGCGCGGAAAGAATGAACACCTATATCTTTCCCTACGAGCTCCGATTTCCCTTATTTTATCGTGGTGATAGTTCCCCCCTATGTACGTCGGTGTCAACAAAATATTTTCTCACCCGGAGGAGAAAGTTCGTGATTAGAATTTTGTTAGAAGATTCCATCGCAACGAAAAACGCCTTTCTTTTAATGATGTCCAGCCCAAATCCTGTGTTATTTCTGTGACATTCTGTCCCAAATTTCGCGATAATACAAAACGTGCTGCACTTCTTTGAACTTTTTCGATGTACTCCGTCAGTCCTATCTGGTAAGGATCCCACACGGCGGAGCAGTATTCTAAAAGAGGACGGACAAGTGTAGTGTAGGCAGTCTCCTTAGTAGGTCTGTTACATTTTCTAAGTGGCCTCTATGTGTTAATTTTACTGTCATACACACAAGAAACGAAGTATAAAGCATATGTGCGAGGATGATGTTGTTCATACATTCCATTGTCATCTTGATGCTGGTTTATTGGCAAAAAGTGTACTTATTGGCAACTTATTTGATCAGTATTCTGGTGTTAAGAAATAGTAATAGTAGTAACGATCTTTTAAAATTAATTTAGTTTAATGACCGAAACACAGTCGAATCCTTTTGCTTTTATCCTTCACAAAATTTAATTTTACCCCTTACTGGGTAATTAGATCCAGGTCGGGAACTACAGGCGTAGAGCGAAGCACTAAGTGTTTCTTCAATAAGAGAGTACAGCAACAAGTTAGGATGGATTTTTTTTTAAATACGTGATCCTGTTTATGGCATCTTTAGTTGGTTGGTTGATTTGAGGGAGGGGACCAAACAGTGAGGTCATCGGCCACATCGTATTAGGGAAGGATGAGGAAGGAAGTCGGCTGTACCTTTTCAAAGGGACCATTCCGGCATTTGCCTGAAGCGATGTAGGGAAATCACGAACGTGTTTGAAACGTCGTCCTCCCGAATGCGAGTCCAGTGTGCTAACCACTGCGCCACCTCGCTCTGTGTGCGGCATCTTTTCCACATAAATTTTCGGGGTGTCCCACGATGACACTGTGAGTCTATATTGAGGGATACGACAGGAACGACCATTGGAAACAAAAAAAGTCTAGGAAACATGAGCTGTGAAGTACTTCTTACCTTGAGAGCTATGATCACTTGTTCAGTAGAAGAGACTGATGCGTTTGACTGATGTGTCTCACAGTAGCGAAGTGCTTTTTCAATAGAAGAGAGGTGTTTCACAGAAGGGGAGATGAACAAGTGATCATAGCTCGTAATGTACCCATTTTAGAGTTCATGTGTTCGAGACAATTTTTTCTTCTTTTCGACCATACTACCCCGTCCCAAAATGTGCAAAACAAAGAGGCTGCAGTAGAAGAGTTTTGTTTCCCAGTATCGAAGTAGGGTTGTAGGTAAAATATCGATATATCGACATTTTTTCTCAAAGATATCGTTGAATACTGGCGATGTTCTTAACCGCGATACATCGACATCAAAGGGAACATAGAGTTCGGATATATGTATTTTTAATTATACTTTTTTCACAATTTTCAGTACACATTTGAAGTAGTTCTTTTGAAATTGTCGTAGAGCATCATTTTACTTTCACTGTATTAAGGACTCTTACTACGTTTTGAACTTTCATCGCGTCCAGTCTTTCTCTTTGAATGTGCGAAGCAAGTGTATGTGGCACAAAAGAACAAGTCCGATTGCACTGGAGGTTGGCGATGTGAATGGGGAAAACAAGAATTCCGATGCGAAGAAATAGCACAACCGTTGCACTAAAAAATAATTTTTAATGTAGCTAGTGTGGTATTTCTTCACATTGGCATTCTTGAAAAACAGTTGCTGAAAATGATGCACAATAATTTAAATGACGAGATCGGTCTTTCCAGTGGATGGAGACGTGCGAGGGGAAATGCTGACGTAATTGGCCGCTTGGCGCTACCAGCACGCAATTTTCACGTTACTACTGCTAGGTCGGTGGCGTTCGTAGAAGTGAACAAAACAGGGAAGTCGACATGAAGTGTTCCGGACAAATCCGATACATGACGAAATCGACCGATGGACCTTCAGTTGTGCCACTCACACGCAGTTACCATTGTTAGCGAAGTGGTTATCGCCAAGCGTGAACGTGCGTAATTCTCCTTTCAATTCTTGCTCTAAGGCAGGTATGCAGGCTGCTAGTTTGTTGATATACAGAATATCTAACAATAAATTAATAATTAAATATACAGCTCTATAACCGGCAGTATATTTACAAAGTGAAACCAATATTTTTATGGGCCGGTACGTCGGTATCTTTTCCGTCGATACATCTATACATTTTCTCGATACGTCAGGGGCCAATATTGATATTTTTTTAGATATCGATATATCTGATTATATAATGGTAAGACAGAGATTCAGGAACCAGGTTTTAAATTGTAAGACATTTCCAGGGGCAGATGTGGACTCTTACCACAATCTTTTGGTTACGAACTGTAAATTAAAACTGAAGAAACTGCAAAAAGATGGGAATATGAGGAGACGGGACCTGGATAAACTGAAAGAACCAGAGGTTGTAGAGAGCATCAGGGAGAGCATTAGGAAACGATTGACAAGAATGGGAGAAAGAAATACAGTAAAAGAAGAATGGGTAGCTTTGAGAGACGAAATAGTGAAGGTAGCAGAGGATCAAGTAAATAAAAAGACGAGGGCTAATAGAAATCCTTGGGTAACAGAAGAGATATTGAATTTAATTGATGAAAGGAGAAAATATAAAAATGCAGTAAATGAAGCAGGCAAAAAGGAATACAAATGTCTCAAAAATGAGATCGACAGGAAGTGCAAAATGGCTAAGCAGGGATGGCTAGAGGACAAACGTCCGGATGTAGAGGCACATATCACTAGGGGTAAGATAGATACTGCCTACAGGAAAATTAAAGAGACCTTTGGAGATAAGAGAGCCACTTGCATGAATATCAAGAGCTTAGATGGAAACCCAGTTCTAAGCAAAGAAGGGAAAGCAGAAAGGTAGAAGGAGTATACAGAGGGTCTATACAAGGGCGATGTACTTGAGGGCAATATTATAGAAATGAAAGAGAATGTAGATGAAGATGAAATAGGAGATATGATACTGCGTGAAGAGTTTGACAGAGAACTGAAAGACCTAAGTCGAAACAAGGCCCCAGGAGTAGACAACATTCCATTAGAACTACTGACAGCCTTGGGAGAGCCAGGCCTAACAGAACTCTACCATCTAGTGAGCAACACGTATGAGACAGGGGAAATACCCGCAGACTTCAAGAAGAATATAATAATTCCAATCCCAAAGAAAGTAGGTGTTGACAGATGTGAAAATTACCGAACTATCAGTTTAATAAGCCATGGCTGCAAAATGCTAACACAAATTCTTTAGAGACGAATGGAAAAACTGGTAGAAGCCGACCTCGGGGAAGATCAGTTTGGATTCCATAGAAATGTTGGAACACGTGAGGCAATACTGACCCTACGACTTATCTTAGAAGAAAGATTAAGGTAAGGCAAACCTGCGTTTCTAGCACTTGTAGACTTAGAGAAAGCTTTTGACAATGTTGACTGGAATACTCTCTTTCAAATTCTAAAGGTGGCAGGGGTAAAATACAGGGAGCGAAAGGCTATTTACAATTTGTACAGAAACCAGATGGCAGTTATAAGATTCGAGGGGCACGAAAGGGAAGCAGTGGTTGGGAAGGGAGTGAGGCGGGGTTGTAGCCTCTCCCCGATGTTATTCAATCTATATATTGAGCAAGCAGTAAAGGACACAAAAGAAAAATTCGGAGTTGGAATTAAAATCCATGGAGAAGAAATAAAAAACTTTGAGGTTCACCGATGACATTTTAATTCTGTCAGAGACAGCTCTGAGCACTATGGGACTTAACATCTATGGTCATCAGTCCCAGAGACAGCAAAGGACCTGGAAGAGCAGCTGAACGGAATGGACCGTGTCTTGAAAGGGGGATATAAGATGAACATCAACAAACGCAAAACGAGAATAATGGAATGTAATCGAATTAAATCGGGTGATGCTGCGGGAATTAGATTAGGAAATGACACGCTTAAGGTAGTAAATGAGTTTTGCTATTTGGGGAGCAAAGTAACTGATGATGGTCGAAGTAGAGAGGATATAAAATGTAGACTGGAAATGGCAAGGAAAGCGTTTCTGAAAAAGAGAAATTTGTTGACATCGAGTATAGATTTAAGTGTCAGGAAGTCTTTCCTGAAAGTATTTGTGTGGAGTGTAGCCATGTATGGAAGTGAAACGTGGACGATAAGTAGTTTAGACAAGAAGAGAATAGAAGCTTTCGAAATGTGGTGCTACAGAAGAATGCTGAAGATGAGATGGGTAGATCACATAACTAATGAGAAAGTATTGAATAGAACTGGGGAGAAGAGGAGTTTGTGGCACAACTTGACTAGAAGAAGGGATCGGTTGGTAGGGCATATTCTTAGGCATCAAGGGATCACCAATTTAGTATTGGAGGGCAGCGTGGAGGGTAAAAATCGTAGAGGGAGACCAAGAGAGGAACACAGTAAACAGATTCAGAAGGATGTAGGTTACAGTAGGTACTGGGAGATGAAGAACCTTGCACAGGATAGAGTAGCATGGAGAACTGCATCAAACCAGTCTCCGGAATGAAGACCAAAACAAATAACATATCTGATACCCGATAATTTTACAAATATCAACAGTCCTATACCGAAGATGAAATAGTGCTTATAGCTCTCAGGATAGGCGTTTTAAGAGTCCATGTTTGCTAGACTTTTTTTGCTTCGTATGGTCGTTTGTGTCATGTCTCTGAATGTCCCTCCTGGGAAACCTTGTGTAGTCCATTCCGTATGCCACTTTCTACCGCACTGCAGAGAGTACTTCGCCGGTGTAGTGAGCTGGACGTCTGGTGATGGAATGCTGTTAGTTTTCCACCTATTCCACTGCCGAATGCTGCACAGGAAGAAAAAAGCAGCCGTCAGCAATGCCGCTGGTACGTGTCAGGCCGTTTCTAATTTTAGCGGCGCGACTTCTTCGCGATGTTATGTGTCGGCCAGTTATCTCGAGTCCCCTCGGAATGACTTCTTGGAATTTCAAAGTAGCTCTTCTGTGCGATGCGCAAAGTCTTTGTTCTAGTATCGGAGTTTACTGAGCATTGCAATGAAATTTCGGCGCTTCTTAAATAAAAAGTGGGACGAATTGTTCTCTCTTTTCTCTTAAGCCTATTTACCGATGATTCCAGACAAGGCAATAGTTCTGAAGAGTGCCGCAGAAAATAGGGTTAAAGTAGACTCTTTTGAAGCTGTCACTTTCTAAGAATTCTTCTGATGAATCTTAGGCAGCAAGCAGCTACTGCCACAGAATTTATGGACTTGTTCCAAAACTTGAATATTTTACTGAAATGACTGACTGAAAACTTATCGTAATGTCATCTGTCGTAAACGACTTTTTTTTCTTTTTTTGGTAAGATTGCAACTCGATCAATAATAATTTTGAGAATAAAGTTACTGCACCAACTGACAAGCTCCAATGCGAAGACTGGTTCGATGCACCTCTCCATGCTACTTTGTCCTATGCATACCTGCTTATCTCTGTGTAACTACGCGACCTACATCCCTATGGACCTGCTTACTGTATTCAAGACTTGAATTCCCCCCCCCCCTCTTCCCACAACCCCATCATTACCGAACTGAGTATTCCTTGACCTTCAGGATGTATGCTATCAATCATCCCTTCTTTTAGACTTTCTCCAGAGTTTGCTTCATAACCACTTCAGTAGTCATTCGGTCTACACATCTCGTCTTCAACATTCTTCTGTAGCACCACATTTCTCTTCTCACCTGAACTATGCATTATCCGCATTTCATTTACGTACAAGGTACACGGTACACAATCCCAGTTGCAGGCTGCTTATCTAAGGGCTTCCAAGGACAACATAAATTTGATTTTTAGTATTCCATACAATTATTTGTAATCGAATTAAAATTTTTAAATGCTGTAATAATCTACTTATGAAGAGGTATAATCTTACCTTAAAGATTTAACATACGAAGTCAAGGATTAAAGTTACAAACTGTGCACTCGGTTTTTGGTAGTCTGAACCACTGTGTGCAAGTTACTGGGACTATATTCATCCAGTATTCAAGAATGAGAGCAGTTAGTGACTTGCAACAAACCTTGCACATAATTTCGAACCTTTTCGGAACTTTTGTCGCTAACACACCCCACTAAATAATGATAACAAAATAGTATGCAGCTTACTACATTTTTGTTGTTTACGCAGTTTAGCTTCACTAACGGGCATGACGTTTCAGTTTATTTCTTCTCTACTGCTAGCTCTATCCCCAACGCATTTTTCAGTATTTAGATATTTTTGAAATTAACGAGCTTGTCTGTTTTGAGACAGATCAAGCCATTAGAACTAAATTTTATAATTGACAAAAAATTCAATCCCAAAGAATAATGGTTATCCAATCAATACATGAATAAAATCTCTGGAATCCACATTCCACTTGGAGGTGGGTGAAGTGTCCCCTGCCCCCCCCCCCCCCTTGCGGACGCCTGTGACACCGCAGAATGTACCCGCAATACCACTGTACGACACATAGTTCAAGAAGTATGAAGCCATAATCACTGAGATGCGTGAAAAACTGCAAAGTCGTAAACCAGAAAGGTTTTACCTGCTTAACGTCAAAGATAGTAAGAGAAAATGGGCGACAGTTCGAGATGCAGAAGGGATCAGAAAAGAGATGAAAAAATACTTCAACGCATTACTGAATGGCGAGGAGATAATAGAGGAGGAACAGGTAATAAAGACTTTACAAAAACCTGTAGAGGAACAACCACCTGTTACCTGCCCAAAGACAGAATGGCTCGAAGCAGATGAAAGGAAGCAAACCAGTAAGGCCAGATGAATTGACAGCAGACATGAAAACGCAGCAGGCATCCAAAGAATAGAACGGCGACATCGAACACTGGTAGTCATTTGCAAAGAAAATAAAGACCAGATGACTAGAAGAAGGGGATTATAACACCGCTGTCCAAAAAAGGAAGAAGGAGAATATGTTCCAATTATACAGAGTGAAAAGTATTTAAACCGACAAACTCTGGGAGGTTGTAGGGGACATCAAAACAAATATTTTTCCCTAATGTCATTTTGTCCTATGAGGATTATTTAAACCGGTGGAGGCCATATTACGCTCTTCGGTTGTTAGAGGCCGTATTACGATCTTCAGTTGTTAGAGGGCGTATTACGCTCTTCAGTTGTAGGCAACTGCTGTCCACCAGTGTAGTAGTGTACTGTCTCTGTTTACTAATGAAGCGATACACCTGGAGTGAGTACACTGATATGGTTGGTGCGTACTACGTAGCGCACCACAACGGACGAGCTGCACAGCGGGTTTATCAACAACAACATCCTAATCGCCGTATCACGCATCATACGACCTTCGCTGCTGTGTACCAACGTCTGCGTGGGACCGGGTCATTTAGCAGATTACCTGGACAGGGACGCCCTCGCACGGTAAGAACGCTGCAATTTGAGGAAGCTGTCTTGCAGCATGTGGAGCGGGATCCTTCAATCAGCACTCGTGCAATTGCACGTAACATGGGGACGAATCAGACGAATGTAAGAATAGTCCTTCGAGAGCAATTGTTACGTCCATTTCACTTACAGCGTGTCCACAACCTGGAACCAGTTGATTATCCACCCAGAGCACAGTTTTCGCAGTGGTACTTGGAACAATGTGAAATGCATCCTACATTTCCAACCTCTGTGTTGTTTACCGATGAAGCAACGTTCGGGCGTGATGGAGTTTTCAACACGCACAATTTATGTTTGGAGTGTGATAACCCACATGCCACAGTTACTGTGCGGTTCTGTGCGGTTCTTCGTTAATGTGTGGGTCGGTGTTGTTGGGGACTGTTTAATTGGGCTGTATCTGCTACCTAGGCCATTAAATGGCAGGCACTATTACAATTTTCTCGCCAGAATTGCTGGAAGATGTCCCGCTCCCTACAAGACAACACATGTGGTTCCAACATGACGGGGCGCCGGCACATTTCAGTCATTGTGTGCGTCGATTCCTGGACCGACGGTTCCCAGAAACGTGGATTGGCAGAGGTGGTCCTGTACCATGGCCTGCTCGATACCCAGGTATGTCTCCTCTGGACTTTTTTGTGTGGGGAGAGATGCGCAACCTTGTTTACGCAACTCCTGTTGCATCAGAAGAGGATCTGGTTGCCCGGATAGTAGCAGCAGCAGGAACAATTCAGGATACTCCTGGGGTTTTCGCCCGTGTCAGACAGAACATGATCTGACGGTGTAACCTGTGTTTACGTGTCAATGGAGGCATTTTTGAAAATCTACTGTAACTGAAATTGGGTTGTGTTAATGTGTTGTCTCTTGGTCATCAAAAAAAAAATGTAAAAGTTTTTGTTGGTTTAATTAATTTGCTGCCAGAGAAATCTTCCTCTACCGGTTTAAATACTCCTCATAGGAAAAAATGACATCGGGGAAAAATATTTGTTTTGATGTCCCCTACAACCTCCCAGAGTTTGTCGATTTAAATACTTTTCACACTGTAGAGAAATCACCCTGTTCTCACACTGTCTTCAAATACCGGAGAAGTTACTGATAAAAGATTACAATCGTTCAAGGCACAAAGGAATTAAAGTCATTAGCTGCCAGTAGGTACTGATTTACATCAGTGCGGCAAGTTGAAAATTTGTGCCACTTCGGAGTTCAAACCCGGGTCTCTTGCTTACTAGGCAGATGCGCAGACACTACGCCACCCGGAGACAGTGGGCACCAGAACTGCATAACTCCTGTCAGACCCAAATTCTTAACTTACACATCACACTACTGATGTAATGCCCCTGCCTAAGAGTTCGAGCTTGGTTTGCATGTGCACTGAAGGAATCATTAGCCGTCATCGCCAATGATCCCTTCAGTGCAGGTGCACAACAAGCTCGAACCCTTACGGGAAACGGCGAGATGCCGCGAGTAATGACGCTAATGAGCAGGGGCACTAGGTCAGTAACGTGTGGTATAGGTTGAGAATTTGGATGTGACGGGAGGTGTACGGCTGTGCTGACCACTGTGTCCGGATTGTGTAGTGATCAGCGCATCTGTCTCGCTAGCAGGAGACCCGAAAAAAATGGCTCTGAGCACTATGGGACTCAACTGCTGAGGTCATTAGTCCCCTAGAACTTAGAACTACTTAAACCTAACTAACCTAAGGACATCACAAACATCCATGCCCGAGGCAGGATTCGAACCTGCGACCGTAGCGGTCTTGCGGTTCCAGACTGCAGCGCCTTTAACCGCACGGCCACTTCGGCCGGCAGGAGACCCGAGTTTGAACCCCAATCTGGCATAAATTTTCAACTTGCCCCATTGATGTATATCAATGCTCACTGGCAGCTAATGTAATTAATTCCTTTATTTCTTGATTCGTAGTGGCTGCAGGATAAAAATGATGTCCCCCTTCTTTTGGACACGTCTGGAGGAACACACATTCTTTCGGACATGCCTGAAAAAACATAGCCGGCCGGTGTGGCCGAGCGGTTCCAGGCGCTTCAGTCTGGAACCGCGCGACCGCTACGACCGCAGTTTCGAATCCTGCCTCGGGCATGGATGTGTGTGATGTCCTTAGGTTAGTTAGGTTTATGTAGTTCGAAGTTCTAGGGGACTGATGACCTCAGATGTTAAGTTCCATAGTGCTCAGAGCCATTTGAACCATTTGAAAAAACAGACACCACACATATATTGAGATTTTTGTTAGAAAATCAGTTTGAAGAGGAACAATGTGGATTCAGATGCTGCAGACGAACAAGAGACCTCATATTTGCACTAAGACAGTTAACAGAAAAGTACGGGTAACATGATAAAGATCTCATAATCGTATTCCTGGATTTGGAAAAAGCACATTACAATACGCCAGGGTATAAGGTCTGTGAATTTTCAGAAGAACTAATGGTTCCAAACTCCCTGATAAAAAAGGCGCAAATGCCGTATGGAGACTGCAAAAGTTGTGTACAAGTGGGTAATGGCAGATCGGGTAGGTTCAGGGCAGAGAAAGGAGTGCACCAGGGCAGTGCACTTTCCCTCATTACGTTTTATTGCACTTATGGATGAGATTATAAAGGAAATCAACCACATAGGAAATGGTGATCTTCATGCTTTAGTCTTTGTGGAGAAACAGAGCTAGAGGTACAGGGAAGATTAGATGAATGGAAATCCAGGTTTAAAGAGGACCAGCTAGCAGCAAGTAAGAACAAAACTGTAGCAACGACAGTGAGTATGAAACCGCCCAAGGCATAAACACCCTACCTAGCTCGCTGGAGGGATACGAGACTGATGACGATGAACCTCAAATATTTAACACAATAATAAATTTGTAGTGGAACGAGACATTTTAAGCTGTCTTACACATAGGATTCTTTAAAGAATAGGGGATGGCTTTACTGACACTTCCCAACATTTAAATTTATATACGACGTAAACGAAGTTCTGTTTTGTTTGCCACGCTTGCCTTGCTGTTACCGATCTGCATTTCATATCCCCTCTACTTCGGCCATTGCAATCTATTTGGTACCGAAATAGCAAAACACATCTACAACTATTAGTGTCTATTTCCTAATCCAATTCTCTTAGCATCGCCTGTTTTAACTCTATCGCATTCAGTTGTCCTCGTTTTACTTTATTGTTCGTCTTACAACTCTTTTCAAGAATACTATCCACTATCAACTATTCTTGCAAGCCCTTTGCCATCTCTAATACAACTACAATGTTCCTCAAAAGCAAACCTTACATTAATTCTCTTTCCTGATTTCTTCTGGTTTCACTTGAAAAGGTGCGACCTGTGTACGCAAAACCAGTATTTCAGTTTTTAAAATTACGTATTGTTAACTGCAGGCAAAAATATTGCGTTGGGCAAACGCAAGATAACAAAAGGAGTGTAATAACAAAACAAATGTTATTTATACTGTATTTAATTCAACTACAGTATTTTCCCATACAATCAGTATTAAGGGCACCACACACGTCCAAATTCCCAATTTATCGGAACCAATTTGTTGGCCGTCCGATAAACTGAAAGCATGTAGGCACTTCCCGACCAATTTCTCTTGTCGGCCGGTTGGGTGAGGCTGACCATCCGAGAGCAGACCCCCCCCCCCCCCCCCCCCCCCACACACACACACAAATTCACCTAACAAATTGTGTCGTGTGCAGCGCTGTCAGATCAACTTCCCGACCGAGGATCTTCTGCTGTCTGTGCACATGTGAACATACGCTGTTGAAAATGCCTGGCGTAACAAATAGTCAGGCAGATAGACGTGTGATAAGAGAGTTCCTAGACAGAAATCTTATGTTTCTTTCTTTTCTATAAATTATTTCTACTATTTACGATACAAACGAACGATAACAAAATTTAGTTGAAAATCATTTATTTTACTTTTTAATTTATCTTGCATTGCTTTGACTTATATCCTCAGGCAACTATAGCTCATGCTGCAGGATTCAGTAAACATTTTGAACTATAATTGTGGAGTACAACAGTACTGATCTTGAAATCTTCGTAACTTCTTCCTGTGGCTAGAAACATAAATGTAGCTAACAGCCTCTCCTCGCGGATTAAAGCCTCTCTCATTACTATTTCTTTTTGTTGACAACGGTTTACTGATGTTCAGCAGTTCCGAAGAGCATTCTTGCGTAATTACGGAAATCATAAGCTCCCAGCTCTGTAAGTAACGGAGTGTGGGTGAATTTCTCTCTTATGCCACTTCGTTGCCCACAGCATCCTCTCGGCTATTATTGGCCTTGTTACCGCTGACATAGCGAAGGCAAATCCTAGTTTTTGTTTCTGTGTCCAAAAATGCGTCAGCTTGTCGAACACGCCCTTAGTCAATTTATTGTATACAATTCGCAACGAGCGATAGGAGTACGGCGGCGTTGCAGTCGCTGAGGGCAGTGAGAGTTTACGAGGTGCATTCAAGTTCTAAGGCCTCCGATTTTTTTTCTCCGGACTGGAAAGAGATAGAAACATGCGCATTGTTTTAAAATGAGGCCGCGTTCATTGTCAATACGTCCCAGAGATGGCAGCACCGTACGGCAGATGGAATTTTACCGCCAGCGGCTAGAATGAGAACTGTTTTAAATCATTAAAATGACGACGTTTTCCTTACTTGAACAGCGTGCAATCATTCGTTTTCTGAATTTGCGTGGTGTGAAGCCAATTGAAATTCATCGACAGTTGAAAGAGACATGTGATGATGGACTTATGGATGTGTCGAAAGTGCGTTCGTGGGTGCGACAGTTTAATGAAGGCAGAACATCGTGTGACAACAAACCGAAACAACCTCGGGCTCGCACAAGCCGGTCTGACGACATGATCGACAAAGTGGAGAGAATTGTTTTGGGGGATCGCCGAATGACTGTTGAACAGATCGCCTCCAGAGTTGGCATTTCTGTGGGTTCTGTGCACACAATCCTGCATGACGACCTGAAAATGCGAAAAGTGTCATTCAGGTGGGTGGCACGAATGCTGACGAACGACCACATGGCTGCCCGTGTGGCATGTTGCCAAGCAATGTTGACGCGCAACGACAGCATGAATGGGACTTTCTTTTCGTTGGTTGTGACAATGGATGATTCGTGGATGCCATTTTTCAATCCAGAAACAAAGCGCCAGTCAGCTCAATGGAAGCACACAGATTCACCGCCATCAAAAAAATTTCGGGTAACCGCCAGTGCTGAAAAAATGATGGTGTCCATGTTCTGGGACAGCGAGGGCGTAATCCTTACCCATTGCGTTCCAAAGGGCACTACGGTAACAGGTGCATCCTACGAAAATGTTTTGAAGAACAAATTCCTTCCTGCACTGCAACAAAAACGTCCGGGAAGGGCTGCGCGTGTGCTGTTTCACCAAGACAACGCACCCGCACATCGAGCTAACGTTACGCAACAGTTTCTTCGTGATATCAACTTTGAAGTGATTCCTCATGATCCCTACTCACCTGACCTGGTCCTAGTGACTTTTGGCTTTCTCCAACAATGAAAGACACTCTCCGTGGCCGCACATTCACCAGCCGTGCTGCTATTGCCTCAGCGATTTTCCAGTGGTCAAAACAGACTCCTAAAGAAGCCTTCGCCGCTCCATGGAATCATGGCGTCAGCGTTGTGAAAAATGTGTACGTCTGCAGGGCGATTACGTTGAGAAGTAACGCCAGTTTCATCGATTTCGGGTGAGTAGTTAATTAGAAAAAAATCGGAGGCCTTAGAACTTGAATGCACCTCGTATAGTAAGAGTTTCGAATAATCGTGTCGGTTAATTAGGTTGCTCCAACATTTCATACCGATGACGCTACGTACAGTGCCTTCAAAACTAAACGAAGCGAGAATGGTGAGCATGTCTAACACGGAGATTGGAGTGCCAGGTTTGAACAACTTCAATTTTGTAAATGACGTTTTTCCACTGCTGTTTGTGACCATTAGTTAGCGGTACATTCTTAGAGTGCTCGCGATAAAAGGAAACTCCTTGATGTTGTACTGGTCTTTGTGCCGATAAAATGAGCTTTCCGCGAAATCGAACCGATTTCAAACTGTCAAAATTCCGTTAACTGTCTTTTTCAAGTGGCATACCGATTTTGGCAACTGAAGTGACCTTTGACCGGTAGCCACTGGGAATTTGACGCGAAGGAGCGCGCGGTTTGAGAGCTGATGTTGATTTAATCATCTTAGCTGTACACGGAAAAATTCAGATGAATAGACCCACACAAAGTAATTAGGTTGGGTCTTTTATGAGGAGCCCGCAGTGCAGTAAAATGAAGACACTCTTTTTATTTTTGGTGGTGTCGGGCCAGTCTCCGCGTAAAGGCGGTCGGTTTAGCTTTCTCGACAGAAAAGGATCTCGCCTTGCTAAGCAGCGCCTTGCGGAAGTGACGCATATAGCCAGAAGCGCAGCTCGCCTGTCTGTGGTGGGGAGGCGGCGAGCTTCGGCCGCCGGCCACGTGGCGCGCAGCTGCGCCGGGGTCGGTCGCGCCCGTCTTCTGTTCGCCATATCGTCCGTCCGTCCACGTCCAGCCTGTTTGTGCGCGCCGCCAGTCCGCGTGTTTACGGACGTTCCGACAGACGGGGCAAAAAACGGCGTGCACGCGCTGGTTGCCGCTCCCTCGCCCCAGGCTACAGCAGCGGCCATCGCTTCTGAAACAAAGTCTTCTGCTGCAGCCCGTTTCTGACCCGCACACAAAACTGCTTGCACGTTCTCACACTCTGTAGGCTTGTATGGCCAATGCTGTAGGCCGAGTATTAAAATATCTCGTTACCATCACACAGCATACACCGTTGAAAGCACTTCCTAACCTTGTTTTTGTACGAATTGCCATTGGCGTCCTCGGTCCCATTGGAAACTACAGCAACTTGCCCTTTTCACTATTCCTTCCACATTTGCCACGCCGGACATTTGCCACGCCGGACATTTGCCACACTTCCCCCTTCGCCAGGTAGCGATCCCTCAGGTAAGGGACGCCTTTCCTCGTACTAGTTCTGTCCGCTTTCAAACCGCCGTCTCCACATCTTACTCGATACAACCAGTACGTAAGGGACCTTCTTCTTCGACATCTTGGCGAAACACAGCTTCTTTTCCGAAATCGAAATATTTATAACTTTTGGGAAACGAAAGCAATACCGAAGATTATGCCAGTATGTACTTAGTTCTGCCAAGCATAAATATAGATCCTTCTGTCTGTACGGTAGCTTCCTTTCACGCTTACTGATTGCGATAGAAACAGTCCATCGGCATGGGAGCAACAAGAAAGGAACGATGTAAAAAGAATGCGAATGTACGCTAACCATTTCTTTTTGATCACTGCATTTGTGCCTACTTTAATTAATACAACTGCATGCCCAAAAGACAATCAGGAAAGAAGAAATGGGTGTGTGAATGTTTGAAAAGAAGAACGACATACTCCATATTAATTTACTCTCTAAAATCCGATATCCCTTGCGGCGAAACATTAGTTAATAAAGTCAAAACATGACTGAAAATACGTCCACTAAATAGAGATACGAACATCTACGATTAACTTGTCATCTAAAGTCGACGTACAACTTTAAAGTGTTAGAAAGAAGGAAATGAAGTAATGCAGAATGCTATGCTTGTAACGTTCGTTGTTGTTCTATACTGTTTAGCTCTGGTATTTACAGGGACACAGAGAAAGCATCCTAGGTTTTGGAGGGAAAAGCCGTAAGTGTAATGATCTGCACTACAACAGAAACAAGATGCACAACTTAAGGAAAAATAATGTAAAGTGTCTTTCAGCTCACAAACGACATCGAAGCAGATAGTTCCTGTGACTTAGTATGGGCAGAGGTTATATTCGACAAACGGAATAAATTAATAACTGGCTCCTTTTACCGACCCCCGGTCGCTAAACAGTTCAAAGAAAACTTTAGTCTCATCACAAATAGATTACAAAATTACAGTTGGCAGTGACTTCAATCTACCTTCCGTATGTTGACAAAAATACATTTTCAGACCCAATTGTAGATATTAACAACTACCGTGATTGTTCTAAATGCTTTTTATAAATTATTTTTAATAGTCAGTTCACGAGGCCATTCACATTGTACATGGTTACGAAAACACACTTGACCTCTTAGCGACAAATAATCCTGAGCATCACGTCGGATAAAGGGATTAGTGAACAGGCTCAATTCCGTAACAAAGAAATTCACCAAAACTAAACGCGAAATATATCTATTTCTAAAAGCAACTAAAAATTCGGTTGACGTCTTTCTAAGAGACAGTCTCCAATCCTTCCAAAAGTGAAGACCATATGTGGCTTAAGTTCAAAGAAATAGTATCAACAGCACTCGAGAGATTCATACCAAATAATTTAATAAGAGACGTAACTGATCCCCCATGGTACAAAAAACACAACAGAAAGCTGCCGCAGGAGCACCGAAAAAGGCACGTATAATTTAGACGAACGCAAAATCTCCAAGAATGGCGAAGTTTTACTGAGGTTCGAAATTTGGTGCGGATTTCAATGCGAGATGCATTTAAAAGTTTCCACAATGAAAGTCTCTCTAGAAATGTGGCGGAAAATCCAAAGAGATTCTGGTTCTATGTTAAGTAAACCAGCGGAATGGCTCAGTAAGCGATGAGGAGGAGGAGGAGGAGAGGGAGACAAGAGACCCAACCCTTCTGAGCAGGTAAAATCGTGGCAAATGTCCGGCGTGGCAAATGTCCGCACACCCCACATTCAGCTGCACATTCATCCCCTAAATCTTCATCGAAGTGTACCATCTAGAGTACCTACAGGAAATCGGTTGACAACCAGTCTGTAAGTATCTGGCTCAGCTGCCAGTACGTCAACAATAAACCAGCACAACACCTCCCTGCGTATCCATGCAATTTCCAACAACGTGCATCAATCCCATCCGCCCCAAACTATCTCAATTTGCCCTGTTCCTACTCCTTGGGAAGTTATTGTACCGCTTTTCCGGCCATGTGGAAACTGAAACACTGGAGGTAAACCAGGAAAATGACAGCAGAACGTGAGTAACGCCTATAAGACAAATTGGTTTCGGTTAATGGGCTTGTTTCGCTGAATACACCAGTTCTCTTCCGTTTGCCTTTTCGCACGCTCGAATTCACTTGGGTCCGCCATAACGCACGCACAGGCCATTGTTCTGACCACTACTGACATTTAAAATGTATTGACGGCATTGCACACTTGCCCTTCGTGGTCAAATAGAACACCGAAACCTAGGCTAGCACCTGCATTTATGTTCAAGCACGCAGTTTCTCAAGTTATTTCCGTACTTTCGTCCAACACCTGTAAATTGCACGATTTTGGAGCATATACTGTACTCGAACATGATGAATCACCTTGATGAAAATGATTTATTGATACATAACCAACACGGATTCAGAAAATATCGTTCTGGTGCAACACAGCTACCTCTTTATTCCCATGCAGTAATGAGTGCTGTCGACAAGGGATCTCAGATCGATTCCATGTTCCTAGATTACCAGAAGGCTTTTGATACCGTTCCTCACAAGCGACTATTAATCATATTGCGTGCATATGGAGTATCGTCTCAGTTGTATGACTGGATTCTTGATTTCCTCTCAGAGAGGTCACAGTTCGTAGTAATTGACGGTAAATCATCGAGTAGAAAAGAAGTGATATTTAGCGTTCTGCAAGGTAGTGTCATGGGTCCTCTGCTGTTCCTGATTTACATAAATGATCTAGGTGATAATCTGAGCAGCCCTCTTAGATTGTTTGCACATGACGCTGTAATTTACCGTCTAGTAAATTCATCAGACAGTCAATTCCAATTAGAAAATGATCTAGAGAGACTTTCTGCATGGTGCGAAAAGTGGCAATTGATACTAAACAAAGAAAAGTGCGAGGTCATCCACATGGGTACTAAAAGAAATCCGATAAATTTTGGGTATACGATAAATCGCACAAATCTAAGGGCTGTCAATTCGACTAAATACCTAGGAATTACAATTACGAACAACTTAAATTGGAAAGACCACATAGATAATATTGCGGCGAAAGCGAAACAAAGACTGCGCTTTGTTGGCAGAACACTTAGAAGATGCGACAAACCCACTAAAGAGACAGCCTACATTACACTTGTGCGTCCTCTGCTGAATATTGCTGCGCTGTGTGGGGATCCTTACCAGGTAGGAATGACGGAAGAGATCGAAAAAGTACAAAGAAGGGCAGCTCGTTTCGTGTTATCGCGCAGTAGGGGTGAGAATGTCTCTGATATGATACGCTAATTGGGGTGGCACTCACTGAAACAAAGGCGGCTTTCTTTGCGGCGAGATCTATTTACGAAATGTCAATCACCAACTCTTCCGAATGCGAAAATATTTTGTTGACCCCCCCCCCCCCCTACGCAGGGAGAAATGATCATTACAATAAGACAATAAAATAAGAGAAATCAGAGCTCGAACGGAAAGATTTAGGGGTTCCTTTTTCCCACGCGCCATTCGAGAGTGGAATGGTAGAGAAGTTATATGAAAATGGTTCGATGAACCCTCTGCCAGGCACTTAAGTGTGAATTGCAGAGTAACCATGTACATGTAGATGTTACGGTGACACAGTGAGGATAAAGTTATCCA
This sequence comes from Schistocerca piceifrons, assembly GCF_021461385.2. Classification (NCBI taxonomy): domain Eukaryota; kingdom Metazoa; phylum Arthropoda; class Insecta; order Orthoptera; family Acrididae; genus Schistocerca; species Schistocerca piceifrons. Next base: position 1,133,923,337 of record NC_060138.1, on the reverse strand, counting down.
AACTATGTCGGCAGCAGTAGGGTTTTTACTTGATAAGAGCTCTCTCATCGTGCATTTCTAACTCATTTCCGTCCGCGAATGCTCTACCTTACGCCATGACGTCACCTCTAACGGAGAGAACGTGGTGGGCGTTAAGCTATGTTCTGTGGGTTCCTTCAAAAAGATAGGATATGTTTATTCTCAAGTTATCAGGAAAGTTGGAATTTAACGTAGTGTGCATGACGAGTTCATAACAAGCGAAACATGAGCTGGCATAGTGGAATCATATCGCCCGTGTCCTTTACAACGACGCATCTAAGATTATTTAAATTTATTAATGACTTCTGAACTTCACCCATACAGCCATCCTCAGAATGACTGTTATCATGTAACTGTGTTAGCAGCGTGAAACAGCTGAAATGAACATGTGATACAAGTGTCATTATAACAGTAATTAACAATTACATACATTTTACCTGAAATCAAGTCCATGATATCAGAAAATTAAAATAAATTCTTCGCTGTAAAAGGAAGTTTAACACAAAGCGCACTTACACATTTACTATATAAAGTAAAATAAAAAGACGCGCTTTTCCGATATCGTTATTTGTTCTTCTGCTATAGAATCGTATAGGAGTTTATGCACTTTCAGGTCTTCATTCATTGCAGTGTGCACAGAAGAATCGTTAAGCTTTCACAGACGCAGTGGTCGAGTCACAGCACTACTCACCAAGCGCGCGCTTACTCCTCTGTGTTAGCATAAGGGTGTAGCGATCGGTAAGATATTATTTTTGGCGCTGAAAGAGTCAAAAAAGTTGGTAACAGGTGGGTTTTTTAAATTAAAATACAGAACATAGGTTCGTTTGAACATTTTATTTCGCTTGTTCCAATGTGATACATGTACCTTTGTGAACTTATCATTTCTGAGAACGCATGCTGTTACAGCGGGATTACCTGTAAATACCACATTAATGCAATAAATGCTCAAAATAATGTCCGTCAACCTCAATGCATTTGGCAATACGTGTAACGACATTCCTCTCAACAGCGAGTAGCACGCCTTCTGTAATGTTCGCATATGCATTGATAATGCGCTGACGCATGTTGTCAGTCGTCGGCGGATCACGATAGCAAATATCCTTCAACTTTCCCCACAGAAAGAAATCCGGGGACGTCAGATCCGGTGAACGTGCTTCGACGACCAATCCACCTGTCATGAAATATGCTATTCAATACCGCTTCAACCGCACGCGAGCTATGTGCCGGACATCCATCTTGTTGCAAGTACATCGCCATTCTGCCATGCAGTGAAACGTCTTGTAGTGACATCGGTAGAACATTACGTAGGAAATCAGCATACATTGCACCATTTAGATTGCCATCGATAAAATGGGGACCAATTGTCCTTCCTCCCGCAATGCCGCACCATACATTAACCCGCCAAGGTCGCTGATGTTCCACTTGTCGCAGCCATCGTGTATTTTCCGTTGCCCAGTAGCGCATATTATGCCGGTTTACGTTACCGCTGTTGGTGAACGACGCTTCGTCGCTAAATAGAACGCGTGCAAAAAATCTGTCATCGTCCCGTAATTTATCTTGTGCCCAGTGTCAGAACTGTACACGACGTTCAAAGTCGTCGCCATGCAATTCCTGGTGCATAGAAATATGGTAAGGGTGCAATCGATGTGGATGTAGCGTTCTCAACACCGACGTTTTTGACATTCCCGATTCTCACGCAAATTGTCTGCTACTGATGTGCGGATTAGCCGCAACAGCAGCTAAAACACCTACTTGATTATCATCATTTGTTGCAGGTCGTGGTTGACGTTTCACATGGGGCTGAACACTTCCAGTTTCCTTAAATAACGTAACTATCTGGCGAACGGTCCGGACACTTGGATGATGTCGTCCAGGATACCGAGCAGCATACATAGCACACGTCTGTTGGGCATTTTGATCACAATAGCCATACATCAACACGATATCGACCTTTTCCGCAATTGGTAAACGGTCCATTTTAACACGGGTAATGTATCACGAAACAAATAACGTCCGCACTGGCGGAATGTTGCGTGATACCACGTACTTATAAGTCTGACTATTACAGCGCCATCTATCACAAAGCGAAAAAAGTGGTCGAACTAAAACATTCATATTTCTTTACGTACTACACGAATATGTAATAAGAAATGGGGGTTCCTATTTAAAAAAAAAAAAAAAAAAACGCAGTTGATCTGCGTTTGAGCTGTGAAAGCGCCATCTAGCGGGCCAACCATAGCGCCATCTGGTTTCCCTCTTCAAGCTAGACGAGTTTCGTTCTTTGTAATTTTTTTCGTTTGATGCTTATCTCGTGAGATACTTGGCCCGGTCACTATCAATGGACCACCCTGTATAGACGATTGGAAAAGCAAATTTAGGAACTGTTACATGACGATTAATTTGCCGTTCGGAAAACTAAAGACATCAGGGAGGTGTCATCTGCCACCTGATTTTGAGGCAAGTACTTCGGGAGGGAAACAAATGTATGATGGATTTACCCGATTTTGCCTCGTCAGATGCAGTACAAAACAGATCCTATTTCTGAGAAGTTCATAATTTCATTGCAACCTTCGTAACTGCGATTTAAATGAAAGAATGTTGCTGGGGTTGCTTACAACAGATAAGTTAGGGAACACAATGAATAACTTCAAATCGGAATTGTTTATTTATCAAAAACACTATAGTACTAGTGAATTCTGGTAAACTTAAGCAGCCAGCCAAATTCAGTTAGCATATTCCACAGATCATTTGAACGATTATTTTGTCGACACCATGTGGAACGAGTCAGTTTACGGGCGTACATGCTACATAATTAGTGTTAACTTTAATGAAGAGTATATTTTTATCCTATTTATGACACTATATTTAAAAACAATTTTTGCCAGGCTAACTGTTTTTAAATAGGAATTCGTTCATGGAATACAAAGAATTGTCCAGGAGAAATGACTTTGGGTTAGATTTAAAACTTGCTTTACTACCTGTCAGACATTTCGTGTTATTGGGCGATTGACCAAAAATTTTTGTTGCTGCATATTGAACTCCTTTCTGAGCCACTGTCAGATTTAATATCATATAATAAAGGCTACTTGTTTCCTCTAGTGTTGAAGATATAGACATCACTGTTCTCAATTTGTGATGGACTGTTTATGACGAATTTCCTTAGCTAATATATGTTTTGTGATGATGCAGTTAAAATTTCCAACTCATTGAAGAGGTAGTACCTACCTGAAGATTGCCGGTGGACACCAATATTACTCTTAATACTCGCTTTTGTGCAATCAATACTTTCTTTCTAACAATAAGTGATGAGTTACCCCGGATGATTGTTCCATAAGACATTAGTGAACGGAAATATGCTAAACAAGTCAGAAGTTGATTCGTTTGTTGGCAAGACCAGCAATTATACGAAGGGCAAAAGTAGCTGAAATTAACTTTTTGAGAAGCTCAGTAACATGTTTCTTCCAGTTCAAATTTTCATCAATATTTAGACCCAAAAATATGGATCATTCTACCCTATTTACTTACTATGGTTCAAGTGCTACATCAATTGTTGGTATGACTTTATTTATTGAACAGAATTGAATACAGTGTGTTTTCTCAAAATTTAAGGATAGTGCATTTTCAGACAGCCACTTGATAGTTCTTTGTAAAACATCATACTATTGTAACACTAACATCGTCTGCAAAAAGTATCAGTTCTCCTTGTTGAATTTTAAGTGGATGTAATTCACAGAAACAGGAGTGGATCCTAAATTGAACCTTGCAGGAATCCCTTTGTAATTTCTCTCCACTAACTAAAATTTCCTACTTTTGCAACACTGTCTGAATTATTCAGCGCAACGTTAAGTATGATTCAAACCAGTTTGTATTAAGTCATTAGTTCCATAAAACTTCAGTTTTTCTAATACTGTAACATGATCTACACAGTAAAATGCCTCCAACTTGCGGTCTTTTGTTATTTAAGGCTCTTAATATTTTCTGTTTTAACAACGCAGACTCAAAGTATTTCCAGCAATACCCGATTAATGGTTTCAACCGCTCATGTGTGCTAAAACATTACAATCCGTCTATGTCCCAATGTTTGAAAAAATTCGAATTCGCGATGTGCTTGCGAAACAACCACTCCCAACAACTCGGCCGCTTGCCACCCAGTAGTCAATCACAAACTATTCTACTCGCGTCTTGGAGCCAGAGCTCAATACTCTTTCAGCGCTGAATACGAAGTTCCAGACCCCTGCAGTCTAACCCACAGTTCCTCACATCTTCTCATGCAAGCCCTGCTTCCTATTGGCTTGCTCCCACTGCGTATTTAACTTTGCTTCCCATTGGCTGTTGCTATCGTCTCTTCCTTGGCGTGCCATTCTGTCTTCATGATGTTGATTTTATTACATTTTTCACGGCTTAGAATCGCTCGACCAACATTAATACGAGGGTTGCAACTTATATAGTGGCAACTATTCACAACCGATACAAAAGAGTTACATGTTTGTATCTGTTACTGTCCTTCAAAGTAGTCATCAGAGTTGTGTAGAGCCCGTTGCCAGCGATGTGGAAGGCGTGGTACACCGTTAGCAGAGCCTGTTCTGTTGATGGTGATTCTCGTGTACGACTGTGATGGTGTTGTTCTAACGCATTAGTTTCCTCCACAGCAGACCGTCAATGCGCAGTATTCCTGTTCGTTTTTGGAGCATCACCTGCGACCAGCTTTGCGAAAGAAGCGGCGACACCTTCTGCGCAACCCTCTCATCATTTTGCACGACATTGCGCGGGCGCATACAGCGCGAGCTGTGGCTGCTCTGTTCGGTCGATGGGACTGGGAAGTACTGTACCATCCACCATACTCCCCATAGTCCCAGTCTCCAAGAATGGTCGTCGAGCAGATGCGCAAAACTATAGACCTATATCTCTGACGTCGATCTGTTGTAGAATTTTAGAACATGTTTTTTGCTCGAGTATCATGTCGTTTTTGGAAACCCAGAATCTACTCTGTAGGAATCAACGTGGATTCCGGAAACAGCGATCGTGTGAGACCCAACTCGCTTTATTTGTTCATGAGACCCAGAAAATATTAGATACAGGCTCCCAGGTAGATGCTATTTTCCTTGACTTCCGGAAGGCGTTCGATACAGTTCCGCACTGTCGCCTAATAAACAAAGTAAGAGCCTACGGAATATCAGACCAGCTGTGTGGCTGGATTGAAGAGTTTTTAGCAAACAGAACACAACATGTTGTTATCAATGGAGAGACGTCTACAGACGATAAAGTAAACTCTGGAGTGCCACAGGGGAGTGTTATGGGACCATTGCTTTTCACAATATACAGGGTTATTCAAAAAGAATACCACAACTTTAGGAATTTAAAACTCTGCAACGACAAAAGGCAGAGCTAAGCACTATCTGTCGGCGAATTAAGGGAGCTATAAAGTTTCATTTAGTTGTACATTTGTTCGCCATTTCAGCCAATAAAGTTTTTGGTCCCTTTTTCTTCGAAGGTGCTACTGTAACTGGACTACAATATCTGGAGATGTTAGAGAATTGGCTGTTCCCTCAGCTCGAACAAGAAGCACAACAATTCATATTTCAGCATGATGGAGCGCCACCACATTGGCACTTATCTGTCCGTAACTACCTGAACGTCAACTACCCGAGGCGAAGGATCGGCCGCCAGGCAGCCCGTGACAGAGCACTTCATCACTGGCCTCCAAGAAGCCCTGATCTTACCCCCTGCGATTTTTTCTTATGGGGGTATGTTAAGGATATGGTGTTTCGGCCACCTCTCCCAGCCACCATTGATGATTTGAAACGAGAAATAACAGCAGCTATCCAAACTGTTACGCCTGATATGCTACAGAGAGTGTGGAACGAGTTGGAGTATCGGGTTGATATTGCTCGTGTGTCTGGAGGGGGCCATATTGAACATCTCTGAACTTGTTTTTGAGTGAAAAAAAACCTTTTTAAATACTCTTTGTAATGATGTATAACAGAAGGTTATATTATGTTTCTTTCATTAAATACACATTTTTAAAGTTGTGGTATTCTTTTTGAATCACCCTGTATATAAATGACCTAGTAGATAGTGTCGGAAGTTCCATGCGGCTTTTCGCGGATGATGCTGTAGTATACAGAGAAGTTGCAGCATTAGAAAATTGCAGCGAAATGCAGGAAGATCTGCAGCGGATAGGCACTTGGTGCAGGGAGTGGCAACTGACCCTTAACATAGACAAATGTAATGTGTTGCGAATACACTCCTGGAAATGGAAAAAAGAACACATTGACACTGGTGTGTCAGACCCACCATACTTGCTCCGGACACTGCGAGAGGGCTGTACAAGCAATGATCACACGCACGGCACAGCGGACACACCAGGAACCGCGGTGTTGGCCGTCGAATGGCGCTAGCTCCGCAGCATTTGTGCACCGCCGCCGTCAGTGTCAGCCAGTTTGCCGTGGCATACGGAGCTCCATCGCAGTCTTTAACACTGGTAGCATGCCGCGACAGCGTGGACGTGAACCGTATGTGCAGTTGACGGACTTTGAGCGAGGGCGTATAGTGGGCATGCGGGAGGCCGGGTGGACGTACCGCCGAATTGCTCAACACGTGGGGCGTGAGGTCTCCACAGTACATCGATGTTGTCGCCAGTGGTCGGCGGAAGGTGCACGTGCCCGTCGACCTGGGACCGGACCGCAGCGACGCACGGATGCACGCCAAGACCGTAGGATCCTACGCAGTGCCGTAGGGGACCGCACCGCCACTTCCCAGCAAATTAGGGACACTGTTGCTCCTGGGGTATCGGCGAGGACCATTCGCAACCGTCTCCATGAAGCTGGGCTACGGTCCCGCACACCGTTAGGCCGTCTTCCGCTCACGCCCCAACATCGTGCAGCCCGCCTCCAGTGGTGTCGCGACAGGCGTGAATGGAGGGACGAATGGAGACGTGTCGTCTTCAGCGATGAGAGTCGCTTCTGCCTTGGTGCCAATGATGGTCGTATGCGTGTTTGGCGCCATGCAGGTGAGCGCCACAATCAGGACTGCATACGACCGAGGCACACAGGGCCAACACCCGGCATCATGGTGTGGGGAGCGATCTCCTACACTGGCCGTACACCACTGGTGATCGTCGAGGGGACACTGAATAGTGCACGGTACATCCAAACCGTCATCGAACCCATCGTTCTACCATTCCTAGACCGGCAAGGGAACTTGCTGTTCCAACAGGACAATGCACGTCCGCATGTATCCCGTGCCACCCAATGTGCTCTAGAAGGTGTAAGTCAACTACCCTGGCCAGCAAGATCTCCGGATCTGTCCCCCATTGAGCATGTTTGGGACTGGATGAAGCGTCGTCTCACGCGGTCTGCACGTCCAGCACGAACGCTGGTCCAACTGAGGCGCCAGGTGGAAATGGCATGGCAAGCCGTTCCACAGGACTACATCCAGCATCTCTACGATCGTCTCCATGGGAGAATAGCAGCCTGCATTGCTGCGAAAGGTGGATATACACTGTACTAGTGCCGACATTGTGCATGCTCTGTTGCCTGTGTCTATGTGCCTGTGGTTCTGTCAGTGTGATCATGTGATGTATCTGACCCCAGGAATGTGTCAATAAAGTTTCCCCTTCCTGGGACAATGAATTCACGGTGTTCTTATTTCAATTTCCAGGAGTGTACATAGAAAGAAGGATCCTTTATTGTATGATTATATGATAGCGGAACAAACACTGGTAGCAGTTACTTCTGTAAAATATCTGGGAGTATGCGTGCGGAACGATTTGAAGTGGAATGATCATATAAAATTAATTGTTGGTAAGGCGGGTACCAGGTTGAGATTCATTGGGAGAGTCCTTAGAAAATGTAGTCCATCAACAAAGGAGGTGGCTTACAAAACACTCGTTCGACCTATACTTGAGTATTGCTCATCAGTGTGGGATCCGTACCAGATCGGGTTGACGGAGGAGATAGAGAAGATCCAAAGAAGAGCGGCGCGTTTCGTCACAGGGTTATTTGGTAACCGTGATAGCGTTACGGAGATGTTTAGCAAACTCAAGTGGCAGACTCTGCAAGAGAGGCGCTCTGCATCGCGGTGTAGCTTGCTCGCCAGGTTTCAAGAGTGTGCGTTTCTGGATGAGGTATCGAATATATTGCTTCCCCCTACTTATACCTCCGAGGAGATCACGAATGTAAAATTAGAGAGATTCGAGCGCGCACGGAGGCTTTCAGACAGTCGTTCATCCATACGTGACTGGAACAAAAAAAAAATGGTTCAAATGGCTCTGAGCACTATGGGACTCAACTGCTGAGGTCATTAGTCTCCTAGAACTTAGAACTAGTTAAACCTAACTAACCTAAGGACATCACAAACATCCATGCCCGAGGCAGGATTCGAACCTGCGACCGTAGCGGTCTTGCGGCTCCAGACTGCAGCGCCTTTAACCGCACGGCCACTTCGGCCGGCGTGACTGGAACAGAAAAGGGAGGTAATGACAGTGGCACGTAAAGTGCCCTCCGCCACACACCGTTGGGTGGCTTGCGGAGTATAAATGTAGATGTAGATGTATACTTAAGTCCTTCTGACTTTGATTTGATTATGACGGTGATGGAACCGCTCCGTGGCATTCACCTCAGAACTGTTCCAGAGATTCGACAGGCAGTAGACCGCTCCATTCGCACCATCAACAGAACAGGGTTTGCTAACGGTGCACTACGCCTTTCTCATCGCTGGCAACGGGTTCTACACAACTCTGATGACTACTTTGAAGGACAGTAACGGATACAAACATGTAACTCTTTTGTATCGGTTGTGAATAAATGGTTGGCTCTATTTAAGTTCCAACCCTCGTATTAATGTTGGTCGACTGGTTCTAAGCCGTGAAAAATGTGTTAAAATCAACATCATGAAGACAGAATGGCACGCCAAGGAAGAGACGATAGCGACAGCCAATGGGAAGCAAAGTTAAATACGCAGTGGGAGCAAGCCAATAGAAAGCAGGGCTTGCATGAGAAGATGTGAGGAACTGTGGGTTAGACTGCAGGAAGTCCGGAACTTCGTGTTTAGCGCTGAAAGAGTTTTTAGCTCTGGCCCCAAGACGCGAGTAGAATAGTTTGTGATTGACTACTGGGTGGCAAGCGGCCGAGTTGTTGGGACTGATTATTTCGCAAGCACTACTTAAGTTCCAACCATCGTAAAAAAGCGTTAAATAACAGATCGTGCTCAAACTGTCATCAAAAAGACATCAGACACTACATATTAAAAATGAGTTACGGATTATCAGATATTACACTAACACGAATTATTTTGTTACCACCTAAAACGCAAATATTCTTCACATTTTTAATTCCGTATTCAGAACTGTTATTGAAGTTTCGAAAATAAAGTGAATCAAACTGGCTTGCTGTGGTGTGTACATTAAATCTTGGTAAGAGCTGGGAATTCCACCCCAGTCAATGTTGGCTCGCTTTCCGTGCTGAGACCCGCTTGTGCCCGCTAGCTTGACCCTGTGGGTGTGGCCCACACCATTAGACGCTACCTGCTCCAGCCGTTAAGCATCTCGGCCAGAGCTAACGGCACACCAGAATGCGTCCCGGACAAGAGAACCTCTTTCAACTATCCGAACTGAGAATACCTCGCCCATTTGCAAACAGAAACGTCCTTTCCAGCAATAGGCCTACGTCTTAAGAAATTTTACTTTTCTAATGCCTCGCTCGGACCTTACACTTCAGATATGTGGGGGAGACCGGGACACGATGACCAGTTATTATTATTTCGTTAAATTGCCGTCAAATTACACCACCGAGCAAGGAGGTTGCTAGCAACAATGCCGTCGTCTTTCTACGTACACGTCTATGCAGTTAAATTGTCGAGCGGGGAGAGAATGGGTATGCATTTTAATAATTCACCGTCATAATATATTTTTTAAAGTCAGTACTGCTATTAGACTGTTGTTTATTTACTGTGTTACATTTACACTAACACAATCATGATTTCGGCTTCAAAGTGCCATTATCAAGTATTTTCTGAAAGCAGATTAGCCAATAACAATGAAATACATAACAAGTGATATAACCATATAAGAATCCATATTTATAATGCTTACTTACACGTGTTATACACTCACAAGTGTTATACATTGCCTAGCAACAATGCCGTCGTCTTTCTACGTACACGTCAATGCAGTTAAATTGTCGAGTGAGGAGAGAATGGGTATGCGTTTTAATAATTTTTTTCATAATGCGGGCCCACTGTCATAACATATTTCTTTAAAGTCAGTACCGCCATTGGACTGTTGTTTATTTACAGTGTTACATTTACACTTACACAATCATGATTTCGGCTTCAAAGTGCCATTATCAAGTGTTTTCTGAAAGCAGATTAGACAATAACAATGAAATACATAACAAGTGATATAACCATATAAGACTCCATGTTTATAATGCTTACTTACAAGTCTTATACATTGCCTAAGATGACATAGTGTCGTATTAAAATACACTATTAGACACATTGTCTAAGAGCCGATATTCTCGGCAGAGCCTACTGCTCTGTTTCATCACTAAGTATACCATCTTGACTGAGTGATAGTTGGCTAAGTGTCAAATTGTCTTGGTCAAAGAAATTCCTGTTACAAGCAAGTGACTTTTTCTTATCTTTGGGCTCAGTGTCCGGTAGGATAGAAAAGGTCAGGAGCAATTTATTCTCTTTGGTAGTTGTTACATCTTTGAAATACCTGTTTATCTTAGTATACAGTGAAGTTGCATGCTCATAAACATAAACAGTAACAAACGTCTCGATAATATTCGCTGCATCCATAAATATAACAGTCCAGCTAATCATTGACATTGTTTAAAGAACATTGTAATAGGTAAACATACAGCTTCGTACGTGAAATTAACATATGGCCAACTCTAAGTTGTGTAATTTTGCCTCAATTCAGAATTATTACAATACAGTGCAATTACTTATTCTACTCATTCATTAATTAACTAGTGAGGTTTGAAGTGATAGTTACGATGTATGTATCATCAGGCATGTAAATCCTGCCAGAAATATCGACTCTTAGACAATGTGTCTAATACTGTATTTTAATACATTACGACATCTTAGGCAATGTATAACACTTGTAAGTAAGCATTAAAAATATGGAGTCTTATATGGTTATATCACTTGTTATGTATTTCACTGTTATTGTCTAATCTGCTTTCAGAAAACACATGATAATGACACTTTGAAGCCAAAATCATGATTGTGTAAGTGTAAATGTAACACCGTAAATAAAAAAGTCTAATGGAGGTACTGATTTTAAAGAGGTATGCATTTTGTTGTGTATTCTAAGACAATGCTCTCATTAAACACGTAAGTATAACGATTGAAGTCCATAGTTTAAGTATTATTTTGACACTGTTTACGACGATAAATGCTTAAAACGTTTTCATAGGCGAACTGAAATACTTCCGATATGACGATGGGGCATAATGGTACACTTAATTAGGGCGAGCTGGTGAACATGGCTCACCTGACCTGCTATCTTTATGTAAGTGAGTAGTCTTATTTAATAGGTACACTGGTAATCAAAGTCTAAGTCATATCCAATGCAATTTTTACGTAAGCAATTTGTGTCTTGCAGTGATTTTTAAGCCAGTAACATGAATGCGATTTTCAGTTTTATTTCCATTTAATTTTTGATTTTACCAATATCTTCGTACATGACAGAGAGACCTAATCCTAATGCTACTGTTATGGTTTCGTTGCTGAAGCTGGCCCTTCATCTGCTCAAAAACACAATGTTAGACAATTGCTGTCAAAGCAACATCTCTTAAGTTGAACATCACTTTGCTGACCAACAGTGCTACCCAACGCCTGTAGAATCGCCATTTCAGAAGTGGCGACCAAGATAAAGACAGAAAGCTGACGATAAAGAACTTAACCATTACTGACAGACACTCCAGTGAAAGATGCATTACAGTGCGAACAACAAGCCTCCACAGACAGAAAAGAAAACACTTTAAAGGGAAATATGGATGTTGTGTGTAAAAACCTATTTTCTAAAAAAGTGTCTGTGGCCAAGCTAAATCACATGATAAAATTCATCAAATAAAATACAGTAAACAGGTAGACTTTGCTAAGAAGGTTCTTGAAGGTGAAGATAAGGATCCCCTGTGTTGGGTGGCTTCAACCATATTCTCACAGCAATCCAGGTGATGAAAGCATTCAATGGACAATATGTAAGCAGTGGGCACGTCCGTCATGTGTTAAACATGATGCGAAAGAACTTTTTTAAAGAATGTGTTAACTGTGAAGATCATATCGTTCAGACGAAGACTGATAAAAGTTCTGGACATACTTTTCCGTCAAACTGTTATTATAACATTGATAACACGCTTTATAATTATAGTTTTTGTCATAACGCTGTAGGAAGTTATGTTAAAATAAACTGTGAGTATTACAGTCCATATACTTTCATTGAATAAGTAATTTCGTGATAAAATGGACCAACTTGCCCCAACTGCTGGGCCAAATTGCCCTTTGGCTGGGGTAGGATGGCCCAAGTGGTATTACAGTATTATAATTTTTGTTGTAAAGACGCTGAAACAATGTACCAATGTTTCCACGTGAAAAAGATCAATGGGAACGTTTAAAATACGCTCTGGAAAAAATCAAGAAGAAAAAGTGAGCGAACCTGCTCCGGCTTCCGCTGCTCTTTAAGTTCATGCAGCGTCCCTCGCTTGAATTCTGCAACACATTGGAAAACTATAGTAAGGTGTTCACCAGCGAGCATTTACTTGTCATGGAATGCCTGTCCAAGCTGTTCAAACCTCTGTCAGCACATTGTAATACCAGCCCACTCAAAATGAACCCAAGTGTCTACTCCGTTATCTTTCAGAGGCAATTCTGACACTTCGATTGATTATGGGAGCAAGGTTTAAGAAAAATCAAGAAACCTCCATAGGATTTATCGACTGCGAATAAGCGTTCGACAACGTAGAATGGTGCAAAATGTCCGAATTTCCTTGAAAAAATGGGAGGAAGCTATAGGGAAAGACGGGCAATGAACAGTATGTACAAGAACCATGACTTAACAAGAAGAATGGACGATCAAGAACGAAGTGCCCGGATTAAAAAGGGTATAAGCTAAGGAAGTAGTTTTTCTCCCTACTGTTCAAACCTTACAGTGAAGAAGCTGCTGTGACGGATATACGAGGTGCATTCAAGTTCTAAGGCCTCCGATTTTTTTCTAATTAACTACTCACCCGAAATCGATGAAACTGGCGTTACTTCTCGACGTAATCGCCCTGCACACGTACACATTTTTCACAACGCTGACGCCATGATTCCATGGTAGCGGCGAAGGCTTCTTTAGGAGTCTGTTTTGACCACCGGAAAATCGCTGAGGCAATAGCAGCACGGCTGGTGAATGTGCGGCCACGGAGAGTGTCTTTCATTGTTGGAAAAAGCCAAAAGTCACTAGGACCAGGTCAGGTGAGTAGGGAGCATGAGGAATCACTTCAAAGTTGTTATCACGAAGAAACTGTTGCGTAACGTTAGCTCGATGTGCGGGTGCGTTGTCTTGGTGAAACAGCACACACGCAGCCCTTCCCGTATGTTTTTGTTGCAGTGCAGGAAGGAATTTGTTCTTCAAAACATTTTCGTAGGATGCACCTGTTACCGTAGTGCCCTTTGGAACGCAATGGGTAAGGATTACGCCCTCGCTGACCCAGAACATGGACACCATCATTTTTTCAGCACTGGCGGTTACCTGAAATTTTTTTGGTGGCGGTGAATCTGTGTGCTTCCATTGAGCTGACTAGTGGTTTGTTTCTGGTTTGAAAAATGGCATCCACGTCTCATCAATTGTCACAGTCGACGAATAGAAAGTCCCATTCATGCTGTCGTTGCACGTCAACATTGCTTGGCAACATGCCACACGGGCAGCCATGTGGTCATCCGTCAGCATTCGTGCCACCCACCTGGATGACACTTCTCGCATTTTCAGGTCGTAATGCAGGATTGTGTGCACAGAACCCACAGAAATGCCAACTCTGGAGGCGATCTGTTCAACAGTCATTCGGCGATCCCCCAAAACAATTCTCTCCACTTTGTCGATCATGTCGTCAGACCAGCTTGTGCGAGCCCGAGATTGTTTCGGTTTGTTGTCACACGATGTTCTGCCTTCATTAAACAGTCGCACGCACGAGCGCACTTTCGACACATCCATAACTCCATCACCACATGTCTCCTTCAACTGTCGATGAATTTCAATTGGTTTCACACTACGCAAATTCAGAAAACGAATGATTGCACGCTGTTCAAGTAAGGAAAACGTCGCCATTTTAAGTACTTAAAACAGTTCTCATTCTCGCCGCTGGCGGTAAAATTCCAGCTGCCGTATGGTGCTGCCATCTCTGGGACATATTGACAATGAACGCAGCCCCATTTTAAAACAATGCGCATGTTTCTATCTCTTTCCTGCCTGGAGAAAAAAATCAGAGGCCTTAGAACTTGAATGCACCTCGTAAAAGAAAGGTTCAAGAATGGCGTCAAAATTCAGGGTGAAAGGCTATCAGTGATAAGATTCGCTAACGACATTGCTATCCTTGGTGAAAGTGAAGAAGAATTCCAAGACATATTGAATGGAAAGATCATTCTAATGAGTATGGAAGATGGGTAGAAAGTAAATCGAGGAAAGACAGAAGTAATGAGGAGTAGCAGAAATGAGAACAGCGAGAAACTTAACGTCAGAATGGGATCACAAACCAGAGCTGACTTGGAAGCAAAGCAACCCATGATGGATGGAGCAAGGAGGACATAAAAAGCTGTTTGGCACAGACTTTCTGGCCAAAAGAAGTCTACTCGTATCAAACAACAACCTTAACACAAGAAAACAAATTCCTGAGAATGGACGTTTGGAGTGCAGCATTGTATATTAGTGAAACATGGACTGTGGCAAAAGCGGAACAGAAGAGAATCGAAGCGTTTGAAACGTGGAGCTACAGAAGGATGTTGAAAATTAGGTGGACTGATAAAATAAGGAATTAGGAGATTATCAGCAGATCGGCGATGAAAGGAACAAAGAAAACACTGTCAAGAAGGAGGGCCAGGATGACAGGATATGTTCTAGACATCAGCGAATAACCTCCATTATAGTAGATGGGGCTGTAGAGGGTAAAAACTGTAAGGGAAGACGGAGACTGGATACATCCATCAAACAGTTGAGGGCTTATGTTGCAAGTGCTACTCGAAGTTGAAGTGGTTGGCACAGGAGAGGAATTCGTGGCATTTGAATCAAAGACTGATGACTCAAAATAATAATAATAATAATAATAATAATAGTAATTAGAGAAGAGTTGTATCCTATGAACACCTAAAACGGCTAGATGAAAAGAGGATAACAGAAAGACTTTTTAACTTTTTTGGTTGAAACCCAATAACATCAGCGACATGGCTCAAAGAAGTTAAAGCAGACTTGAAAAAATGTAAATAACGGAGGAACAAATAAGGGAAGTTCAGAAAAGAAGCAAAAAGTTTCAAGGTCTTCCAGGCGAAAACAACGAAAATGACATGCGCGGTATGGACGGAAGAAAGAAAGAAGAGAAAAACATGGGGAAAGAATGAAAAACGTTTGGCAAAAAGAAAGAAAACATAAGTTATTTCATGTCGTCCTTAGTAGGCCAAACCAATTTAATAATAATAATAATAATAATAGTAAAGGTCACGTTTATGGTGAGAAGACGGATAACTAGTCGGCATTCACAAATACATGGGCGGAGAAACAACAAATAAACCATTCGGAAAGATAGCTGCGTCGGCACGCGGATTGGCTCCGTGACGGCCTTTCTCTCACTCGCAAACACGCTGTAAGCGTCATGATGCACGAGCGGAGACTAGTATCGCACTTCACGATCACGAAAATACAACTTCAAAAAAAAAAAAAAAAAATGTTTTGCGTCACCTCGGTTCCGAGAGTTCCGGAACCCACATAGAACCTTGGAATAGAGATCAACATAAACATCACATTGCTCTAAGCACTATGGGACTTAACATAAACATCATTTCCGACCGTTTTGTTGCTCATGAAAACCACACGTTGCATGTTGTACCACCATACGGCGGTCCTTCAGAGGTGGTGGTTCAGATTGCTGTACACACCGGTACCTCTAATACCCAGTAGCACACCGAGCGAGGTGGCGCAGTGGTTAGACACTGGACTCGCATTCGGGAGGACGACGGTTCAATCCCGCGTCCGGCCATCCTGATTTAGGTTTTCCGTGATTTCCCTAAATCGCTCCAGGCAAATGCTGGGATGGTTCCTTTCAAAGGGCACGGCCGACTTCCTTCCCCGTCCTTCCCTATTCCGATGAGACCGATGACCTCGCTGTCTGGTCTCCTTCCCCAAAAACAACCAACAACCCAGTAGCACGTCCTCTTGCGTTGATGCATGCCTGTATTCGTCGTGGCATACTATCCAGAAGTTCATCAAGGCATTGTTGGTCCAGATTGTCCCACTCCTCAACGACGATTCGGCGTAGATCCCTCAGGGTTGTTGGCGGGTCACGTCGTCCATAAACAGCCCTTTTCAATCTACCTCAGGCATGTTCGATAGGGTTCATGTCTGGAGAGCATGTTGGCCACTCTAGTCAAGCGATGTCGTTACCATGAAGGAAGTCATTCACAAGATGTGCACGATGGGGGCTCGAACTGTCGTCCATGAAGACAAATGCCTCGCCAATATGCTGCCGATATGTTTGCATTATCGGTCGGAGGATGGCATTCACGTATCGTACAGCCGTTACGACGCCAACCCATGACCACCAACGACGTGGGTTGCCTCCAAACACGTCTCCGACGATTGAAACTTCCTGGCAGATTAAAACTGTGTGCCCGACCGAGACTCGAACTCGGGACCTTTGCCTTTCGCGGGCAAGTGCTCTACATCTCCGACGATTGTCTGATTGAAAGCATATGCAACACTCATCGGTGAAGAGAACGTGATGCCAATCCTTAGCGGTCCATTCGGTATGTTGCTGGGCCCATCTGTACCGCGCTTCATGCTGTCGTGGTTGCAAAGATGGACCTCTCCATGTACGTCGGGAGTGAAGTTGCGCATCATACAGCCTATTGCGCACAGTTTGAGTCGTAACACGATGTCCTGTGGCTGCACAAAAAGCATTATTCAACATGGTGGCGTTGCGCTCAGGGTTCCTCCGAGCCATAATCCATGGGTAGCGGTCATCTACTGGAGTAGAATTCCTCGGGCGGTCTGAACGAGGCATGTCATCGACAGTTCTTGTCTCTCTGCATCTCCTCCATGTACGAACAACATCGCTTTGGTTCACTCCGAGACGCCTGGACAGTACCCTTGTTGAGAGTCATGCTAGCACAAAGTAACAATGCGGACGCGATCGAACCGCGGTATTGACGGTATAGGCACGGTTGAACGACATACAACACGAGCCGTGTACCTCCTTTCTTTTGGAATGACTGGAACTGATTGGCTGCTCAAGCATGGTTGTTTACTTCTTTGGGCGGGTTTTGTGACATCTCTTAACAGTCAAAGGGACTGTGTCTGTGATACAATATCCACAGTCAACGTCTATATTCAGGAGTTCTGGGAACCAGGTGATGCAAAACTTTTTTGATGTCTGTAATTTACTCCTTTTTCCATTTAGTTCCGGGATGGGTACAGCAACCAGTATGTGTAATATAAAGAACAAGCAGTTTGATTGCAGTGCAAAAATTTTTTATTTCATCCCAGTGACGCGTTTCACATTTATTTAGGCATCTTCGGATTGGCCTATAGTGGAAATACAAACTTTCTTAGTTTTGTATTCCAAGTCCGACTAGACAGACTATCGCAAAACTTTTTCCTTTCCTTCCGGGCTTGGTACAGCAACTAGTATGTGTGTCACATTTTGTATTTCTTCCGTAGGCCAATCGAAGATGCCTAAATAAAGGTGAAACGCCTCATTGGGAAGTAATAAAAAAAATTGTGTTGCTTCATAACTTACTCCGCAAAATAAGACAACACTAGCGTTGTTTTGTTGTTGCGAAACCTTGTTGACTAAATTTTGAGTACCAGTATTTTGCAAAGACTATACGACATTTCTGTTGCCAAATTGTATACCTTTCGTAGGGGAAATGAGAATAAGATAGGAGAGTGCACTATCCTATTGTTGTTCTTTTATTTTTAATTACTAATAACAGTGCATTATTTAAAGGCACTGACTGTTGTGCGACCGATAATTGTTGCTCCAAAGAATGAACTGCTAGTCCATTCTTACTTAATTACCACTTGCCTGTGCGGACAACTGTACAGTAACTTTCTCGCATAGGTCGTCCGTATTATTGCACACCGCAACGAAAAATCTATTACTAAATATTTAAATAGGAAATGCATTAAGAACAAAACGTTCAGACTAATAAGCTATAAGTGAAGGCTTCCAGAATGAAACTTTCACTCTGAAGCGGAGTGTGCGCTGATATGAAACTTTAAGGCAGATTAAAAGTGTGTACCGGACCGAGACTCGAACTCGGGACCTTTGCTTTTCGCGAGCAACTGCTCTAGCGACTTTTTAAAAAAAATTTTCGGTATTGTTAGTTTCGTTTGGTGTGGACGGACGTAACATGGCTTTCGTTCAAGTTGATAGTTGATTCCTTTACTCAGTTTTATTATTACAGAAGACAATCGGTCCTCTGCCCGAACACTCGGTGACCAACTGAGCTACCCAAGTACGACGCACAACTCGTCCTCACAGCTTTACTTCAGCGACGCGCAAACCATCCTCACAGCTTTACTTCAGCCAGTACCTCCTGTCCTACCTTCCAGACTTCACAGAAGGTCCCGAGTTCGAGTCTCGGCCTGGCACACAGTCTTAACCTACCAGGAAGTTTCAAGTGAAGACTATTGATTATTATTCTGTCATCGTACAACGGGTACAAATAACAAGCCTTGAGTCAATAGTCCAACCAATGGCAGGATAGAGTATCGTTTCTAGAGGACAGTGTAACTAGGAACACAGGATGTTTATTCGTTGGTACTTCAGTAAAGTGACTGACTTCGGAATCACAGGAAGGAATGACCACCAAATGCAGATTCCACTATTTTCTACAGGTTGGAAATAAAGTTGTATTTTGCGCAGCATTTGTAAATTCTTCGCGTTCTACACAATCAGTGCTGTATAATATATTAAAGCTATTTGGAATATATTGTTAGTTCTTCAGGCACAAAATTTTAAGGTGAGTAAAATGCAATATATTTTTTGAACTATTTATACAGGGTGTTACAAAAAGGTACGGCCAAACTTTCAGGAAACATTCCTCACACACAAAGAAAGAAAATATGTTATGTGGACATGTGTCCGGAAACGCTCACTTTCCATGTTAGAGCTCATTTTATTACTTCTCTTCAAATCACATTAATCATGGAATGGAAACACACAGCAACAGAACGTACCAGCGTGACTTCAAACACTTTGTTACAGGAAATGTTCAAAATGTCCTCCGTTAGCGAGGATACATGCATCCACCCTCCGTCGCATGGAATCCCTGATGCGCTGATGCAGCCCTGGAGAATGGCGTATTGTATCACAGCCGTCCACAATACGAGCACGAAGAGTCTCTACATTTGGTACCGGGGTTGCGTAGACAAGAGCTTTCAAATGCCCCCGTAAATGAAAGTCAAGAGGGTGCAGATCAGGAGAGCGTGGAGGCCATGGAATTGGTCCGCCCCTACCAATCCATCGGTCACCGAATCTGTTGTTGAGAAGCGTACGAACACTTCGACTGAAATGTGCAGGGGCTCCATCGTGCATGAACCACATGTTGTGTCGTACTTGTAAAGGCACATGTTCTAGCAGCACAGGTAGAGTATCCCGTATGAAATCATGATAACGTGCTCCATTGAGCGTAGGTGGAAGAAACTAAAATGAGCTCTAACATGGAAATTAAGCGTTTCCGGACACATGTCCACATAACATCTTTTCTTTATTTGTGTGTGAGGAATGTTTCCTGAAAGTTTGGCCGTACCTTTTTGTAACACCCTGTATAAGATGTAGACAGTTAAAGACATACTTCGTCGGTCGTGGAAGAAACTTGTATCTTGAAACAGAAGAAGATGTGGAACCTGTGATTCTTGCAAATGAACTAAGTTCCTTTAATCTATTAACAATTTCCGCCGGCCGGGGTGGCCGAGCGGTTCTAGGCGCTACAGTCTGGAACCGCGCGCCCTACTACGGTCGCAGGTTCGAATCCTGCCTCGGGCATGGATGTGTGTGGTGTCCTTAGGTTAGTTAGGTTTAAGTAGTTCTAAGTTCTAGGGGACTGATGACCGTAGAAGTTAAGTGCCATAGTGCTCAGAGCCATTTGAACCATTTTATTAACAATTTTCCCTGTCTCGAAAATGGGAATTTGTGTTATTTTGCTGAATTTGATTTCACTTACTGGCTACTGGCGTGTAGTAGTGTAACAGATAGACTATTAAATACGGTATTGGCAAGATTTTTTTCGACTGGAAGGCTTTCAGATTTGTGTAGAATATTTGTTCGTAGGTGCATGACAATGGGACATCTCTAGTACATTTGGAAAAACCTTAATTTTCCGAAGTAATTCTTGCAATTTCAGAAAAAAAGACTGCAGCACATAAAAATTGAATTACGCCATTTAAAAATGGAATAAGAAAATACATTAAACATCTGTTACAGGGCTAGCCAGAGGCAAAAGTATACCAAGGTACAAACAACACTTTCCTCTATAGAAAAATATGTGGAACTACGAGAGCGGCCAAATCCCGTAGCCGGCCGCGGTGGCCGAGCGGTTCTAGGCGCTTCAGTCCGGAACCGCGCGACTGCTACGGTCGCAGGTTCGAATCCTGCCTCGGGCATGGATGTGTGTGATGTCCTTAGGTTAGTTAGGTTTAAGTAGTTCTAAGTTCTAGGGGACTGATGACCTCAGATGTTAAGTCCCATAGCGCTCATAGCCATTTGAACCAAATCCCGTACTCCTCGCCAGCACTTAGAGGCAAGAGAACGTACAGCGACAAAATCCACTGACAAAACAAGCGCTTCGAGGCAAATACGCACCAGTCGATTTAATATCTTCATCGACAAGGATTATATTCATTGTAACCAGTGGTGGATACAGACGTGGGGAGCGCGGGGCGTTCCCCACCCCTTGTGGGGCCAGCCGCATTGCCGCCCCCGCCCCTCAGCCCGCACGCTATTTGTTCGTTTCTTAGGTCAGTCGACTCTACTGAATCGAGTTGTCGAGTAGTTGTACTTTCCTATGTAGCAGGCGCGTCCGCGTCATCGTATTTTATACGTTTCTGTCTGGCACATAGGTAGCTAACAAATACCTTCAAGAAAAGTCGCGGCCCTTCTAGCGATCTCGATACGTTATTCTGTCTGGCATTTGTTCGAGAAAAGTCGCGAATATTCTGCTGTTTTCTTGTACAGAGACCTTCGATATGTAGCGCTAAAAATACGGGATATTCGCCGAATAGGAATCTAGTTTACATTCAGAACCAGAAATATTAAGACTGAAGAATGGAAAATTTGGAAATTTGTCATAAGTTCCTACGGGACCAAGCGGCTGTGGCCATCGGTCCCTAGGCTTACACACTACTCAATCTAACTTACCCTAACTTACACTAAGGACAACACACACACACCCATCGGCGAAGGAAGACTCGAACCTTCTTACAGGGGCAGCCGCGCGAACCGTGGCAAGACGCCTAAGACTTCGCGGCTACACCGCGCGGCACTGAAGAATGAATAATTAAAAAGTCCTAGTTGTAGCAAGTACAAGTGTGAAGATTACTCAAGAATGAGAGTGATCAGCTGATTGTGAAGTATTAATAATAGTAGTTCATTGTAATTTCTCTGTAAAAATACTGTTACGAGACTCGTAACAATATTTCTACTAATAACGTAACAGTAGTTTCCTATACCTAACTAGTAATACGAGTAATATGGGAAACTATTGATGCGTGTATCTCCGGTAATAGTGATTTTCGAGAAGATTCCTCAAAACACATTGTTACTATATAGGCCCTCTATACTAGAAAGGAACGGAATCGACAATAAAAGTTCCACACACATAAATTTCCGGATGACGTCATCATTGGCAACTCGCCTTATACAAACATCAAAAAAAGTTTTGCATCACCCCGGTTCCCAGAACTCCTGAAGATAGACATTGACTGTGGTTATTGTATCACAGACACAGTACCTTTGACTGTTCAGAGATGTCACTAAACCCGCCCAAAGATGTAAACAACCATGCATGAGCAACACCTATTAGACGGAGGGGGTCCGACAGCCGATTAGTTTCAGTCACTCCACCAGGAAGGAGGTACACGGCTCGTATTGTCTGTAGGTCAACCATGCCTAGGAGTCAATATCGCGGTTCGATCGCGTCCGCGTTGTTACTTTGTGCCAGGAAGGCTCTCAACAAGGGAAGTGTCCAGGCGTCTCGGAGTGAACCAAAGCGATGTTGTTCGGACATGGAGGAGATACAGGAAATGTCGATGACATGCCTCGCCGAGGCCGCGCAAGGGCTACTACTGCAGTGGATGACCGCTACCTATGGATTATGGCTTAGAGGAACCCTGACGGCAACGCCACCATGTTGAATAATGCGTTTCGTGCAGCCACAGGACGCCGTGTTACGACTCAAACTTTGCGCAATAGGCTGCATGATGCGCAACTTTACCCCCGACGTCCATGGCGAGGTCCATCTTTGCAACACCATGCAACACGGTATAGATGGGCCCAAGAACATGCCGAATGGACCGCTCAGGACTGGAATCACGTTCTCTTCACCGATTAGTGTCGCATATGCCTTCAACCAGACAATCGTCGGAGACGTGTTTGGAGGCAACCCGCCAGGCTGAACTCCTTAGACACTTTCTACATCTACATCTACATCTATACTCCGCGAGCCACCTTACGGTGTGTGGCGGAGGGTACTTAGTGTACCACTATCTGATCCCCCCTTCCCTGTTCCATTCACGAATTGTGCGTGGGAAGAACGACTGCTTGTAAGTCTCCGTGTTTGCTCTAATTTCTCGGATCTTTTCGTTGTGATCATTACGCGAGATATATGTGGGCGGTAGTAATATGTTGCCCATCTCTTCCCGGAATGTGCTCTCTCGTAATTTCGATAATAAACCTCTCCGTATTGCGTAACGCCTTTCTTGAAGTGTCCGCCACTGGAGCTTGTTCAGCATCTCCGTAACGCTCTCGCGCTGACTAAATGTCCCCATGACGAATCGCGCTGCTTTTCGCTGGATCATGTCTATCTCTTCTATTAATCCAACCTGGTAAGGGTCCCATACTGATGAGCAATACTCAAGAATCGGACGAACAAGCGTTTTGTAAGCTACTTCTTTCGTCGATGAGTCACATTTTCTTAGAATTCTTCCTATGAATCTCAACCTGGCGCCTGCTTTTCCCACTATTTGTTTTATGTGATCATTCCACTTCAGATCGCTCCGGATAGTAACTCCTAAGTATTTTACGGTCGTTACCGCTTCCAATGATTTACCACCTATGGCATAATCGTACTGGAATGGATTTCTGCCCCTATGTATGCGCATTATATTACATTTATCTACGTTTAGGGAAAGCTGCCAGCTGTCGCACCATGCATTAATCCTCTGCAGGTCTTCCTGGAGTACGTACGAGTCTTCTGATGTTGCTACTTTCTTGTAGACAACCGTGTCATCTGCAAATAGCCTCACGGAGCTACCGATGTTGTCAACTAAGTCATTTATGTATATTGTAAACAATAAAGGTCCTATCACGCTTCCTTGCGGTACTCCCGAAATTACCTCTACATCTGAAGATTTTGAACCGTTAAGAATGACATGTTGTGTTCTTTCTTCTAGGAAATCCTGAATCCAATCACAAACCTGGTCCGATATTCCGTAAGCTCGTATTTTTTTCACTAAACGTAAGTGCGGAACCGTATCAAATGCCTTCCTGAAGTCCAGGAATACGGCATCAATCTGCTCGCCAGTGTCTACGGCACTGTGAATTTCTTGGGCAAATAGGGCGAGCTGAGTTTCACATGATCTCTGTTTGCGGAATCCATGTTGGTTATGATGAAGGAGATTAGTATTATCTAAGAACGTCATAATGCGAGAACACAAAACATGTTCCATTATTCTACAACAGATTGACGTAAGCGAAATAGGCCTATAATTATTCGCATCTGATTTATGACCCTTCTTGAAAATGGGAACGACCTGCGCTTTCTTCCAGTCGCTAGGTACTTTACGTTCTTCCAGCGATCTACGATAAATTGCTGATAGAAAGGGGGCAAGTTCTTTAGCATAATCACTGTAGAATCTTAAGGGTATCTCGTCTGGTCCGGATGCTTTTCCGCTACTAAGTGATAGCAGTTGTTTTTCAATTCCGATATCGTTTATTTCAATATTTTCCGTTTTGGCGTCCGTGCGATGGCTGAAGTCAGGGACCGTGTTACGATTTTCCGCAGTGAAACAGTTTCGGAACACTGAATTCAGTATTTCTGCCTTTCTTCGGTCGTCCTCTGTTTCGGTGCCATCGTGGTCAACGAGTGACTGAATAGGGGATTTAGATCCGCTTACCGATTTGTCCAGTCAGTGCAGCAAGGTGGAGGTTCCCTGCTGTTATGGGGTGGCATTATGTGTGGCCGACGTACGCCGTTGGTGGTCATGGAAGGCGCCATAACGGCTGTACGATACATGAATGCTATCCTCCGATATATCGGCAGCATATTGCCGAGGCATTCGTCTTCATGGACGACAATTCGCGCCCCCATAGTGCACATCTTGTGAATGACTTCCTTCAGGATAGCGACATCGCTCGACTAGCGTGGCCAGCATGTTCTCCAGACATGAATCCTATCGAACATGCCTGAGATAGATTGAAAAGGGCTGTTTATGGACGACGTGACCCACAAACCACTCTGAGGGATTTACGCCGAATTGTCGTTGAGGAGTGGGACAATCTGACCACCAGTACCTTGGTGAACTTGTGGATAGTATACCTTGACGAATATAGGCATGCATCAAGGCAAGAGGACGTGCTACTGGATATTAGAGGTACAGCAAACCGGACCACCACCTCCGAAGCTCTGGCTGTACGGCGGTACAACATGAAATGTGTGGTTTTCATGAGCAATAAAAAGGGAGGAAATGATGTTTATGTTGATTTCTACTCCAACTTTCTGTACAGGTTCCGGAACTCTTGGAACCGAGGTGATGAAATTTTTCTTTTATGTATGTATTATACGTCGTAAGGTACATATTGGTTTGTCGCTTTCACAGAAGGTATTTGTTCACACTCCATAAAAGTCTGGAAGTGAACATTCTGGCAGCGAATGTTCTCGAAACAACCGAGCCAGATATATAAGGGAAGCAGAGGCGCTGCTAGATAAGTCAGTTTGAAAGCTACAATCGTCGCGATAACTTGGAACCGATAAAAAGTGAACAACTGCAATTACTGGCTATTTATTTATTCTCGAATCAGAAACATACAAATTTACAGTAGCCATACACATCAATAAATATGTACATATGTATACACAAATTGTATTTATATTACATGTGCCCAGTACTTTGCAACCTCCAAGGCGCTTGGAGTGGCTTGCAGGAGATCAGTCTTCGTGCAGGATGTAGAGCACCAAAGGCACTGGAGCATGTGGCTTGTGGTTTGTTCTTGTCCACAATCACAGAACGTATCTTCTGTTATGAAGCCCCATCTGTCCAAGTTGTCTCTGGATCGTCCAACTCCTGATCGTAATCTGTTTAAAGATTTGCACACCAGCCAGCTACCGTTGTGTCCAGGTGGCAGTTCTTCAGCCTCTGGCGTCTGCAGGTGAGGCGTCGACTTCTTCCATAACTCCAGCCTTGCCTTCTCTGGTGAAATGGTGAGCTTCTCGGATGTTCTCAGGAAGCTCTTTCGCGATCTCAGCCATTGCTGTGGTGGATTATGTCCGTGCAGTGGATGGGCACTGTCCTGTTCCACTTCAGTCTCTCCTTGTTGGCAGCCACTGTTCTGCGTACCCATGGTGACGCTATTCCAGCCAGGCAGTAGAGCTTATCAGTTGGGGTAGGTCTTAAGCAACCTGTGATCAACCTGCAGGTTTCGTTGAGAGCAATGTCTACTCGTCTGGCATGAGATGACCTGTACCAGACTGGAGAAGCATATTCAGCGGTAGAAAAGCACAGTGCCATTGCAGAACAGCGAATAGTTTGTGATCCCCACTGTGTCCCCGCTAGTTTGCGAATTAGGTTGTTTCGAGCGGAGATTTTCATTTTGGTGTTCTTGCAGTGAGTTTTGAATGTCAGAGTTCTATCGAGAGTGACTCACAAGTATTTAGGTGCGTGATGATGCTGGAGTTGGATGCCTGACCATGCAAGCTCACGATTAGCTTCCCTGTTCCTTAAATGAAAGGCACACACATGTGTCTTCGAAGGGTTTGGTCTGAGTTGGTTCCGATTGTAGTAGCTTGACAGTGTTCTAAGTGTTGTTGTAGGTTTCTTTCCACTCTTTCAAACCATGAGCTCTGCGTATCAAGGGCTAGGTCATCTGCATATAAGAATCTCCTTGTGCCTGGGGCCAATGGCTGGTCGTTGGTATAGATGTTGAAGAGAAGTGGAGCCAAGACGCTTCCCTGAGGTAGACCATTTTTCTGCGCTCTCCAGCGACTGCGTTGTCCTTGGAATTCAACAAAAAGACCTGCGGTTTTGGAGGAGGGTGCTGAGTAGTCTAACGAGGTGGGCGTTGTTGATCATATTGTGTAGTTTTGCATGGAGTAACCGATGATGGACAGTATCATACGTTGCTGTGAGATCCACGAAGACCACGCCCGTTACTTGACGGGTTTCGAAGCCATCCTCTATAAACTGAGTGAGATTCAAAAGTTGCCCTGTGCAGCTTCTGTTTGGTCGAAATCCTGCTTGTTCGGGTATGAGAAGAGGGTCTATTACTGGTAGGATTCTATTCAGAATCATACGTCCGAACAGTTTATAAAGGTGACTCAAAAGGCTAACTGGTCTGAAATTCTTGGGATGATTTGCTTCCTTTCCAGGTTTCAGAAGAGCAATCACCCTGCTCTTTCGCCAGATCTTTGGTATTTGGCACTGGTTCATGCAGTTGTTGAAAAGCTGCAGGATACACTTTCTTGTTTCTGGGCCGAAATTCTTGATTTGCTCCATACGGATGTCATCTAGACCAGATGCTTTACCAGTTTTGCTCTCCTTAATAGCCTTGTTTAATTCAGATATCTCGAATGGGAGAGTCATATCCCTCGTTTGTTCTTGGGCCTCTTGCTGTACTTTCGGAACTTTGATTCTATGGCTTCCTTTCCCATTCATGAGCAGTTGGTGTGCTATCTGATCTGCAGTAATGTTGCAGTGTGCTGTGGATCTGGTTGGGTCATTATTGAGGCGTGTCAGTAATCTCCACGCTTTATGACTTTTTCTGATGAGATCAAGTTCTTCCATAGTTTTAACCCAAGAATTCCTTTTGGATTCTTTCAGAGATGCAATAAGTTTATTCCCAGCCGATAGTGTTGTACATGAAAGGAGCCGCCACGAAGATTGCAATGATTTCCGACCAAGATAAGACTTGCAGTCGGGGGTACCCTGGGCGTCAGGTTTCTCTGGCGGCTAATCCTTTCTAACCAGAAATATCATCTTGGTCCTTTCCAGGACCACAGTTGACCATCATATTACTGGCTATTACCACAAACTTCAGTCAGTGTTGTGCTTAGTGATATTAGAAATTCTCACCCCGACACTGATTGTCCTATTGACGATAAATAAACCAATTTCAGGAGGAATAGGCGCATAGAATTCCTCATTTAAAGAAGAGGACCACAATTGTAACTTTTTTTATCATAAGATGGCATTGTCCTTTATATTTGTGTAATCAGTTGAAACAAAACTTTCTTAAACCTCGCATGTGACTTGATTATTTTTTTGTTACGGTAAAAGTAAAGGTAGCTCAAAATATCTTTAGTGCCCCCTCCTTCATGCTTTTCTGTATCCGCCGATGTTTGTAACAGAGATGAAGTAGTCAAGCAAAAATTCCATAAAGTTATGTGGAAATTGCAATGGGTACTACAAGAGGTTATGACGCATACAGAGACACGTGGACTGTCATTCTTTATTTGTGTGGGCACATACTGAAAGGATCCATTTCCCCATACTGTAATGAGTTCGATGTTCTGAATGTCCTGGCTGATCTAGCTGCCAGCTATCACAAACCGGAGCCTGCGCTCGGTTTTTCTCGAGAAAATTTGCTTCCTCTGAAGGAAAGATCATCAAATGGAACTGAAAACACAATGTACGTGAATGAGTCAAATGAAAAACGTTAACACGTCATAAGTAATGAAGAAAGACAGCTTGCGCCGGGATGAGTTTTTATGTTTATTCGGATCATAAGTTCGGGTTTCGTTACAGCTCATTTCCAGATCCGCTTCGATTTACTACAACACGCAATTCATCATCAGAATGGGGCTTCAGTCAATTCTATAGCAGTGTCCTGCTTCTGATTAGTCTCTGAGACTTCGCCCTGATTACGATCTGCGGTTCTCGGTAGTTAGATGTGGATTTGAAGACGAGGTGTAACAAAGATCCAAACCGAGGATCCAAATAAACATAAAAAAGTGAACCAGACGTGGACTATCTTTCTTCGTTCTGCTAAAAGCGGTCACCCTGGCTTCAGACGTCATATCAACTGTTGTGGAATAGTAAGCAAGACAGAGTACTGGAAAACAGTTGTACAACGTATTAACAGAAGTGAAACAAAGGTAATGGAATGTTGTCGAAATAAATAATTAAATTAGGAAATGAGACATTAAAAGTAATGAATGAGTTCGCTGTTTGGGCAGAAAAATCCCTGTGATGACCGAAACTGTTGTTGTTGTGGTCTTCAGACCAAAGTCTAGTCTGATACAGCTCCCTCTGAGCAGTACTCTTCTTCTCTGCATAACTACTGTAACCTACATGCTTTGCTCTCCTTCCACAATTTCGACCTCCCCTCGCCCTTCCAAACTATCTTCCATTACCAAATCGACTTTCTTTCGTGGCACATGGTGTGTGTGTGTGTGTGTGTGTGTGTGTGTGTGTAACCGATCTCTTCTTTTTGTCAAGTTGTGAAATAAATTTCTTTTCTCCACAATTAGATTCAGTATCTGTTCAAGATTCAGTATCTGTTCATTAGTTATCTGATCTTCAACATTTTTCAATAGCACCGCACTTCAAAAGCCTCTGTTCTCTTCTTGTCTGAACTGTTTATCGTCCACGTTTCGCCTGCATACAAGAAAACACTTCCTAAAACTCAAATATATAAAAGATGTTAACAAATTCCTTTTTTTTTCAGGAACCGAAGCGGAGAGGATATAAAAATGCGAGTTGGCTCTACCATGAGAAGTGTTTTGGAAGAACAGGAATTTGTTAATGTCTAATATAAATTTCTGTGTTAGTAAGTCTTTTCTGAAGATATTTGTGTGGAGTGTAGCCTTATACAGAAGCGAAACTTGGACGTTAAGCAGTACAGACAAGAAGAGAATGCTGTAGATTACATAGGTGGGTTGAGTAACTAATGGTGACCGAGCGGGGTGGCGCAGTGGTTAGACACTGGACTCGCATTCGGGAGGACGACGGTTCAATCCCGCGGCCGGCCATCCTGATTTAGGTTTTCCGTGATTTCCCTAAATCATTCCAGGCAACTGCCGGGATGGTTCCTCTGAAAGGGCACGGCCGACTTCCTTCCCAATCCTTCCCTAATCCGATGAGACCGATGACCACGCTGTCTGGTCTCCTTCCCCAAACCAACCAACCAACTAATGGTGAGATACTGAATCGAATTGGGGACAAACGTGTTTTATGGCACAAGTTGAATAAAAGAGGTATCTGTTGATAGTATACGTCCTCAGGCATCAAGGAACAGTTTGGTGCTGGAGTGAAGTGTGGCAGATAAACATTGTAGAGGCAGACCAAAGAATGAACATAGTACAAATGGTTCAAATGGCTCTGAGCACTATGGGACTTAACTTCTGAGGTCATCAGTCCCCTAGAACTTAGAACTACTTAAACCTAACTTACCTAAGGACATCACATACATCCATGCCCGAGGCAGGATTCGAACCTGCGACCGTAGCGGTCGCGCGGTTCCAGACTGTAGCGCCTAGAACCGCTCGGCCACTCTGGCCGGCGAACATAGTACACAGCTTTAGATCGATGATTACTTACAATAGTGGGGCGGAGAGGACGAGGCATGGACTGGATAGTCTAGCTCGGAGAGCCGCATCAAATCAGTCTTCAGACTGAAGACCACAACAACAACAACAAGTAACCAGAGCTGTGCTGAATCTGGAGGTTGGTTTAAATACCGCAATGGTTCACTACACATGATCCTTATGGAGCTGGTATGCAGTTGCCTTCCTCCAATGTCTGAACTAAATTAACCATTAGGTTATTATTTTCAGAGGCGAAAGAAGCAGTAGATCCTAGCACCAAATGAGGATTGAACCCCAGATTTTGAATTTGTAGCCTGATACTTACTGAGTCGCACAAAACTTTAACAAGTTAAAACGATGCCACACCTTATAAATTAGTAAGTATATTCCGAACAGTTTGCCATATGTTCAGTAACTGGCAGCATCGTGTAAATGCACAAACGCTGGCACGGGAACACTGTAAAGATGGCCGCCACATTAGCAACGTGGATCAGTAAGTAACAGTGTTCCGATATCCATTTTCTGCATATTGACAGGTGGAACACCTGAGACCAACAAATATGTTGGATGTAGAGGATGTCAGACCGTTGACAGAAAATGTTTTGACACCGAACAGGCCAGTGGAGAGAATTTCTATGTCACCTGTGTGCTCTCCACTGCCCGATCCATATGCAGCTTTACTACGCAAATTGGAAGAACGTGATAAGGAACGTGATCGGTTACGAGCGGACAGAGATAGGCAGTTGTTGGAAAGAGGTGAAAAGTTAAAACGAGAATTAGAAGAACGTGATCGATTACAAGCTGAGAGGGAAAGGCAACTGTTATCACAGTTAGCTGAGCGAGAACAAACAAATAAAAAAATGCTATCAGATTACCTTGAGAAAATTTCTTCAGAGGTAACTGAATTAAATTATTCCTACCAGGGGCTGCCTGAACTAGTCAGCAACTTAACTTTGGAGGTAAAGGGTATACAGGCAGCACAAACGACTTTGAAGGAGGAGGTAGATTCAATCACGACTCGCATGGAGCAACTAGAAGTTTCACAGCGAGAATGTGTTGAAAATAATTTAGCCGATCAGGCTGACAAAATCGATAAAGAATTCCAGGAATAGCTGGAATCGAAAGAACAAACAATAGTACAACAGGTAGACGATAAAGTAAAAAAAAAATGGTTCAAATGGCTCTGAGCACTATGGGAGGCAACTGCTGAGGTCATTAGTCCCCTAGAACTTAGAACTAGTTAAACCCAACTAACCTAAGGACATCACAAACATCCATGCCCGAGGCAGGATTCGAACCTGCGACCGTAGCGATCTTGCGGTTCCAGACTGCAGCGCCTTTAACCGCACGGCCACTCTTTTTTTTTTTTTTCTTTGCATTTTGTTCGTTGTTGATCGTTGTGTTTGGTCGTTGCGGACGTCACATGACAGCCGGTCAAGTTCGTTTTGTTGATCCTTTCACTCAGTTTTTTTTATTACAGAGGCCAACCGACTCGCTGACCGAACACGCTGAGCTACCGTGCCGGCGCACACTTCGGCCGGCCGAAAAAGTAAACACTGCGAGACAACGTGTCTGGGGGCGTTGACCTTGCGAACAATCGAGTAACGGAAACGATGCAAACAGAAGTCGCACAGCTGAGCGATAAGTTCTGCGCAGAGCTGCCACACTGGCAGCGTGAAGTGACAGAGCGTATAGACAGCTTAGATCGCGAGGCGCTCGGCTGTGAAAACATTGTCAAAACATTAGAGAAAGTACCACGCCTACTCCTAAAGTGTGTGGTATCGCACCGAGTATGGTTACTAATTATGATCAACAACATGACAACGGCCGGAACAGCCACAGTCCTAATAGTGTGCCGACAACGCTTCCTAGCATTTGGGGGCGGCGGTACAGGCACCGAACCTCATGACAGAGGAAAGCCTACTTAAACATGGGCAATTCCAAATTTTTAGTAACGAAAAGAAATCGGTTCAACTAGCCATTTTCATTAAAAGTTTTACGAATATCTTGCCCAGTTTGTGGGCAGAAAAGCAAAAAGTTCAGTTTATTGTATCTCATATACAGGGAGATGCTGGACTACAGGGGAATTATGCAATGAACACGTGTCACAATACTCAGCAATTCGAAAAGCCTTTCTTAGGTAAGTATTAGTCAAATGTTTTTTATTCCGGTCTTTGATCACAATATCAATTCTTTTGACGATGACCAGGTTTCAGTCCGTAATGACCATCCTCAGATCTTTATTAGTCACCGAGTATTCAGGAGAGATCAAGAAATGAAGTCTATTGTTCAGAAATGTCTAATCCCAGACACGGTAGTCTAAGGAAATATTTTGAGAAATGCGTTAGTAAGACCAGGTATTGGGATGAGCCAATGGCTAGTAAAGATGTGATCCGGCTGCTAAAGTTGCGGCTGGGACATATCAAAGATAAGTTAATTAATGTTGCCGAGGAAGATTTAGACAAATACTTATCAGTATTACACCAAAACTGATTTGGCATTAGAGGAGACGAAGGCAGAAAAAAGTGATACAAATCATTTGTCTTCTCTCAGAAATATGGCAACAGAAATAACAAACAAGGCAACAATAATAATAATGGTAAGGGTTATAATCAGCCAACCAGTAATGGAAGGCAAGCGAATGGCGATGGTTACAGCAACTGAATAGGAAAAGAAAGTGGGATGACAGACCCAAACACTGGATACCAAAGCACTTCGAAGGGGCGAAATAGCAACAGTAACAACCGAAACCAGTGGCAGAGTAATTTCTCACCACAGTGGAATCAAAACACCGGGACCGAACATTGAACAAAGAAATGAAAATCGAGGACGAAACGTAAATCAACAACATTGGCCAGCACAGCAGTCCAGCGTTAGGGTTATTTCACATCTGCCAGGTAGCAGACAAGCCTTGGTTTTTGCCGGGCCAACAAGGGGCTTACCGCCTCTTTACATTTAGCCGACAGCCGCACGGCATGCCGTGCCGTCTTTCCGTGCCTTGTGCATATTCAGTTGACCTCGACTACAAAAGGAGCACGACCAGCTATTAGCGTGGTATCTCTTGCACAGACGTTTGAAAAACAGAAGAAGATGAAGAGTGCATTGGGTCCGTCCACTCAATATGAGAAGAGACGAAATGGGTACATTCTTTGTTCTTTTTGAGGAATTAAGTGGAGGTGAAGATAAGTTTTTTAATTATTTTCGGATGAGTTTACGAACCTTTGAAGATCTACATGCAACGCCTTAATACATCCTTCCGAGAATGTATCCAGCCTATACAAATGTAGGCAATTACAATCATGTGAGTGGGAAAGAAATGGAAATGAAGTCCCATGCTTCTTGACAGAGGGGAACGATGCAGGAGACCCGCACCGTCGTACTAGGCAAAGTCCTAATGCAGGTGGTTTGCCGTTGCCTTCCTCCGACCGTAATGGGGATGAATGATGATGATGAAGAAGACACAACAACACCCAGCAGAAAACAATAGCTAAAATTAAAAAAAAATATATTATCCTAAAGAATGTACATTTTTGTTATCACCTTAAAAAATTAAAACATTGGTTAAACATTTCCACAGTCAGTAAAACTGTCAGATGTGTGTGCCAAGCTATTTGGTCTCTGCGTTATGAATGTATGCCTCTCCCCACCAAAGATTACTTTGAAAACATTGCTGGAAAATTTGAGCAAAGAGCAAATTTTCCTCACTGCATTGGAGCTGTAGATGGAAAGTACATTCGTATCGTCCATCCATGATCCATGTAAATCAATGTACTACAATTACAAAGGATATTCATCTACAGTGTTGATGGCTGTGGCTGACTCTGACTATAGATTTATCTACGTAGATATCGGCAGTTATGGCAAAGAGACCTGAAGACAGGTGCCTTCGTAGTACAGTAAGTCCAAAGGTACCTTTTTTTTTATTGGTGATGAAGCGTACGGATTGCATCAACACCTTCTACAACATCCTCTGGGAACTAATTAACAGTTGGTACAAGAGTGTTCAATTATCGCCTGTCAAGAGCCCGGCGGTACATAGAATGTTCATTTGGGATACTGAGTGATAAATGGAGGATTTTCCACAGAGCTATAAATTTAAACCCCGATTTTGCTCTTGACATTGTCAAAGCGTGTGTTGTTTTGCACAATACCAACAAGGCTACAGCCCCGAGGATACTCTGTCCGTAGCGCTCTACTGTTCTGCACGCGCCGGTATTTCCGCAGACACCGATAACGGGCCGACGCAGTGGGGGCCGCCGACATACCACAGCCTCGGCCCGGCTGTCTGCTGTCTGCTGTCTTTTAGCCGTCCCCGTCGACTGTCGGCCTGGTGTGAAACGTCCCGTAAGCGCCTCGCCCTCACAACCGGCTAGCGCGCTAGCCGGTCCCAGCTGCAGGATAGATGTGAAATAAGCCTTAGGATAGTGGAGGTGGCAAACGGCAACCGTCCAGTGCCCTCCCAGACAACAAACTAGTACCAACCGCAATAAGCTCCCTATTGTTGGTCGGCGGGCGAAGTGGGGGCACATCAAAACAGACTCGAGAAACCATTGACATGATGCGATATAATGATGATATCGCAATGCATGATGAATTATTAAACGAACCTAGTAAGTGCAAACGTAACAATCCCGAACAGAAACAGGCTGCAGAATGAGATTTTCACTCTGCAGCGGAGTGTGCGCTGATATGAAACTTCCTGGTAAATTAAAACTGTGTGCCGGACCGAGACTCGAACTCGGGACCTTTGCCTTTCGCGGGCAAGTGCTGTACCAGCTGAGCTACCCAAGCACGACTCAGCCCCGTCCTCACAACTTTACTTCTGCCAGTATCTCGTCTCCTACCTTCCAAACTTTACAAAAGCTCTCCTGTGAGCCTTGCAGATCTAGCACTCCTGAAAGAAAGTATATTGCGGAGACATGGCTTAGCCACAGCCTTGGGCATGTTTCCAGAGTGAGATTTTCTCTCTACAGTGGAGTGTGCGCTGATATGAAACTTCCTGGCAGGTAGGAGACGAGGTACTGGCAGAAGTAAAGCTGCGAGAACGGGGCATGAGTCGTGCTTGGGTAGCTCTAATGGTAGAGCACTTGCCCTAGAAAGGCAAAGGTCCCGAGTTCGAGTCTCGGTCCGGCACACAGTTTTAATTTGCCAGGAAGTTTCATATCAGCGCACACTCCGCTGCAGAGTGAAAATCTCATTCTGGAAACATCCCCAAGGCTGTGGCTAAGCCATGTCTCCGCAATATCCTTTCTTTCATGAGTGCTAGTTCTGCAAGGTTCGCAGGAGAGCTTCTGTAAAGTTTGGAAGGTAGGAGACGAGGTACTGGCAGAAGTAAAGCTGTGAGAACGGGGCGTGGCGTGAGTCGTGCTTGGGTAGCTCAGATGGTAGAGCACTTGCCCGCGAAAGGTAATGGTCCCGAATTCGAATCCAGTACAAAACTGACGGGTGTCTGGAGCTATTTGGACACAGGCACAAATAGTTAAATTCCACGTGCAGGTTGACCTGAAATTTAGGGAAGGAGCGATCAAATGCACTTTCCTACTAGTAAAAGATTTATCAGTAACTTGTATCCTCGGTTGTGATTTCCTGACGAGCACAAAGGCAAATGTTGACCTTTCCACCGAGGAAATTAGTTTAATGTATGGTGGGAGGAGAATTGTACCAGATATGGTCAGAACAAAAGAAGTACATGGCAGAGTATTCAAATCAAACGCCGCGGTTTAAAAAATTTACAAGCTAACTGATTTAAAAGGGAAGGAACACTATTATCCTGAAAAGGGAATAGAGAACACTACGCAAATACAGGAAATGGTTTACAACAAGATCAAGGAACCGGGTTATTTGAACAGTAGCCGGCAACATGAGCTAACCTGTTTGCTGTCAAATCACATAAATGTTTTCTCGGAGAAACCTGGAGTAATAAAGGATTACGAATACAACAAAGAGGTGTTGCCCCATGAAACCTTCTGTCACACCACATATTCTGTAGCGTTATAAAGACATCAGATTGTATATAAAATGATTCATAATGACAATGTAGATATAAGGTTTTCTTTCCGTTTTTGATGTATTTTTCATGTATATAGTAGTATGGAAATGTTTTCCATGGCATATTTTTCTGTATTTAGGACATAGTTTCATCCATCTGAGTGTACTTGACAAAAAAACAATATTACTTGCTTTTCAAAGAAGCATAGGGAAGACATTAGTTACTGAACAGTGTAACTGAGGAAAACAAGTTTGTGAAATTGAAGTACAATAGTGAATATAAAGTGACATCTATTTTTAATGAGAACATTTGATTTAAACCCATACTGTAAAGTTAGGACTATTATTTCATTGGAATGTTCAGCTTGTGAAAGATTTAATAGAGATGTAAGTTCAGTTTTCTTAAGTATATAATACTCATTTATTTGGTAATATTTCAACTACTAGAGTAAGAAAGATGACCATGGGTAAAAACCCATGTTAAAGGGAAACACCATGGGTCATCAGCAAAACAGATTCCGATGAAACAATTTTAGAATCAATCGAGCAGGGATATGTCATGCCATTTTACCGCATGATTTTGCTAGATTTTCGGATCCATGGCTAAACTCAGTTTCGGCTTGAGAAGCGAGTATTAGACACCGTTTAACACAGGAACATGCACAGCAGTCCTGATAAAATATAAAAATATAGGCAATTTGTTGAGTATAATATGCTAAAGCCATTATGATTGTAAGGCCAGGCCAGAGTCTGAGTACAAGTAATGATGATGTGTTGGTCAGACGAACATGACATGGGGTGCAGGAACGTAAGCAATGAATTGTGTATTTACCAAATTGTAACACCTGCCTCTAAACAAAAGACAGATAATGGAAGTGACAGAATCTGTGGTTAATTTGTTCTGCGGAGAAAATTTGTACAGTCGCAGAGGCGATAAAAACCTTAACTTGGTTCAAATGGCTCTAAGCACTATGGGACTTAACTTCTGAGCACTATGGGACTTAACTTCTGAGGTCATCAGTCCCCTAGAACTTAGAACTAGTTAAACCTAACTAACCTAAGGACATCACACACATCCATGCCCGAGGCAGGATTCGAACCTGCGACCGTAGCGGTCGCGCAGTTCCAGACTGAAGCGCCTAGAACCGCTCGGTCACAGCGGCCGGCACCTTAACTTCAACTATATGGAACTGTGTAATTCGCAACCTGTAGTATGAGAAAGTGTTAAGTGAACGATCGCCGTACTTTGTACAGACTTTGGCGGACGTCCTTAATGAACAGATGTTCTTAAGTACATACAGTGCGACGAGTATGGAAAAACTGTATAATTTCGTCTCGTGCAACCTGTGCGAACGATGTATTTGGAACAGACAGCGTTTCACGCGCGACAACAGTCAACATTGCAGCGCGGAGCGGGCACTTGGTCGGCGAGTGACTTCCGGCGTTCAGAGTGACGGTTTTTACAAGAGGCTATAAACAATGAATAGTCATCGTTCTGAGACACGATGAAGTTAGGAGCGTGTGACGACTTTAGGACGCTTATATAGCGCGTAACAGTAAGAATATCATAAAAAGTGAAAAAAGCAACCAGGTTTGCAGTACTATGTAATTAATTGAATTACGCACGTGGGGTGTAATAAACAAGTTACAGAGCTGGCCGTCAACTATACAATAGCAATAACTAATAATGTGTGCATTTTTTCCCATAGCGAATTCCCATCCGTTTATTAAACAAATTATACGGCGTAATCGAACTTGTTTCATGCTCACTCCTTTGCGTTATTGCGTTACGAGCGGTTACGCGGGGGGGGGGGGGGGATGAGGGGGGGCGGTGCCTGTCTCCACGACGACGCTACGTACGTTCACACCGGGCGTATCCATGATGAAGCAGCATCGACTACGCGACGCTGTACCTGCGAAGTCCCACGAACATCCGACGGCGCCTACCAGCTGGCGACACCGTCGACCAACGGCATCGTCATACAACTGTCAAATTATCTAAACAGATAGAGATGAAGGATAGTCTGTTTCGCTTCGCCCACGATTTCTACGGTTTCCCTTAGGGCCCTCGTCAAAATGGAGAGCGATAATAAGTAAATGTCCGCAGCTTCAGTTAATAACAGACTATATCTGGTAAAATAAAATATATTGCTTAAATATATGTACAAATGATGTTGAAATTTTATAAACTAGTTGAACGATGTAAAATGTATTGACGTGAAATCAAGTTATCAGACAATCATAGAAATCTATGACTGGAATTATGTTAAATATTATAATGCGAAATGAAAACTTTAGTGAAAGTGCTTCATGTGACGTAATGTAGAATGCCAGGACATTAGAACATGTGGCCATGGCATTCCAGGGGGCTTTATGACGTCCCATGGCCCACATTAGGCAAACTATAAATTCTTAAATATTTTTCCACGATATTGAGCAATTATATGTGGCATCTATGAAAGAAACTCTACCGAAAGTCAAGGAATAATGCGATTACAAAGAAAAACTATTATCTGTAACGTAAGTATTATTATTATCTTTGTTCTTTTTGGTATCGGCGTGAAACAAGAAGCGCCAGATACTCTCTTGCTTGTTCTTGTTCGGATAGAACGCCGGTGTGAGCAGTATAGATAATGAGGTGTGTACGTGTTTTATTATTTGAGCAGTGAGCTCCAATAGATATCTAAAGTATCGCTGTTGTTAATTTTAACTGTAACCTGCGCCACATATCCCGTCTGCTTGTCCCATCATTTTTAAAAGAATTCCAGACGCCGCGCCGGCAGCAAGCTGAACATCGCTGGACGGCTACAGTTGGCCGCCATTAAGCGGCAATTTCAAACTATCGTAATTATCATCCCGTTCTTTCCACAGGCAACGCTGGAGATCGGCGATATTATTTCTTTCATCCATGATGTGTAGGAAACTGACATTTTCAAAGTACTTAACGATTTAATCAGACGATTTATGCTAGTGCAATAGGACACAGTTTTGGCCTGCACTACGACGTAATTAAATCACACGTAGGTCCTTACGTAATGAAAATGATGAAATACTTTTTTGTATGTGTATATAACCTGTAATTATTAACTGTTTCTGAGCATGGATTCGTTTAAGTAATTTTAGTAACTATTCAGGATACCACGCTACATTTTTGTGTCAGTAAAATCTAAGAACGATCCGTGCTTCGCATATCTTTGCAGTGGAACCCAAAATCAATTTTAAAAATAAATATAAAATATAAATTAAAGTAAATTAAATAATAAAACACACACATTAATAGGTTATAGACAGATACACAACAGGTGGTAGACTTCGATTCATTGGTAGAATACTGGGATGGTTGATATGGGAGAAGGGGCCAAGCAGCGAGGTCATCGGCCCCAAATACTGGGAAAGTGCAGTAAGTCTACAAAGGAGATTACTTGCAAATCATTATTGCGACCTATTCTAGAATACTGTTCATGCGTGTTGGCCTGTACTAAATGGGGCTAACAAGGCATATTGTACATAAACAGAGAAGGGCAGCACGAATAGTCATAGATTTTTTTTTACCTGTGGGAGAGTGTCACAGAGATACAGAAGAAACCGGACTGGCAGACTCGTGAAGATAGACGCAAAATATCCAGAGAAAGCATTATTACAAAGTTACAAGCGCCAATTTTCAGTTTTCGGTTTTGATTCTCCCCATGGGGATCATGAGGACAATATTAGATTAGTTACAGCATGGAAAGAGGCACTTAAAAAACATCATTCTTCCCGCGCACCATACGTGAATAGAACGAGAAAGAACGGGTGCAGTGGGATGCACCCTCTGCCATACACTTCACAGTAGTTTGCAGATTACAGATGTGGATGTAGAGTGTTTGAACTGCGCTTATTGCTACAGCGAGTCCATTGTCACTACCTCTACACCACCTTCCCCGATCTACTATAGTAACAGTTTCCATCGTTGGACTATGATAACAGCTCGACGGTTTTTCACACTTACAAACACGGACTATACGGTTTAAGAACCCCTCGGCGGCTGGCTGTGGCCTCCCCTGCTCCCAACACAACTCACTGAGGTTCTGAATTCGTCACAGTTCCCTGTTCAAACCGTTTAGATTCTCCACGAAGTCCGTGAATTACTTATACTTTTCCCGAACACACCAGTAAACGCCGATAAAACTCTGTCGTTAATTGGGAAGGGTGTAGCAGACAACTTGTACATCCGCGTCGAATCCGGCGATAACGCCGTATGAGGGAGCAACGACCGCGATATCGCCCAGAAGTACTGCCTCCTGCGATGCGGTGTGAAGAAACGTGGCCGTTAGTGGATGCTCCAGCTTCCATTTTCACAAATACAGCTCACAAAACTCGACGGATCAGGCAATCCGACGGTCGTTACATTCTTGCTTACAGTGAATTTCAGAACTAATAGCATTCTAAAGGACGCAGTTGATATATAAAGTGTTCCAAAATTACATAAAAGGTGCCCCACGAAGAGTGGTCAATATTCAGGGATATGACAGGAACGATCATCGAAGCAAAAAGGTCTGGTAAACATGGGCTCTAGAACCTATACCTTAACAGCTATGAGTACTTCTTCAGCCTCGATGCTGTGAAACCAATTCCTCCTACTGCAAGAGAAGTCATACCTAATTTAAAAAAAGGTTCAAATGGCTCTAAGCACTATGGAACTTAACATCTGAGGTCATCAATCCCCTAGACTTAGATCTACTTAAACCTAGCTAACCTAAGGACATCACACACAACCATGCCCGAGGCAGGATTCGAACCTGCGACCGTAGAAGCAGCGCGGTTTCGGACTGAAGCGCGTAGCACCGCTCGGCCACAGCGGCCGGCTTCCTAATTTCCCACACAGCCAGCACAGGCCAGTAATCCTCGATATGGGGCTCTCTTTCCCAATGGCGAGATCTGTAGCACAACCCATATGGAACTTCTGCAGGGCTGATTGGCGGAGTTTTGCAGACAACCTAGATAAATATATCCGTTTTATTCCACTAGAACCTAAAAACTACCCTCGTTCGTCGGGGCTGTTCTTACTGCTGCTAAGAAGTATATCCCTCGTGGGTACAGAAAGAAATATATACCAGGCTGGAATGAACATTGTAAGCAACTTGTGAACAGTATAGCGAAACTGGAGACAGCAACATTGCAGACGACCTCCTCCAAAGTCTTGACGCTGCTAGAAGAGTACGATGGTGTTAGATGATAGAAAATGTAAACTTCAGACATTCAACTAGAAAGGCATGGAGCCTTCTACGCAAGCTTGGCGGAGCCTCCAATAAACCCAGGCAGCAACCTGGTACTTCAGGTAAACAAATCGCTAACCATATAGTTGAAACATCTAGATTATACCGTGGCAAATAACATACTTCTAAATTATAACAAGATCTCACGTCTCTAAAAGCTGTGTACCCAAGCGAATCCAATTTCTCTTCGCTATTTACACTGACTGAAATGGATGAGGCCTTGAAATAAACTAAACATGGAAAAGCACCTGGTCTGGATAATATACACCCGGAATTTCTGATAAACGTAGGTAATGGTGGAAAAAAAGAGCTCCTCCGCTTCTTCTCCAGTATCCTAGGGAGTGGATCACAGCCCAACAAGCTAAAGAGAAGAAAAGTAGTGGCAATTTCGAAACCAGGTAAACCAGCTGACCACCCTCAAAGTTTCAGAGCAATTTCTCTTTTGAGCTGTACTGGTAAACTCTTGTAGGAGTCTCCTTAATATAAATCCTTTCATCGTAAACTAGGGACTCAATTTGCATGCCCTTCGGAGGCATGCTATTTCCTACGCAATGGAACTCGGCCAATCAATGTAAGCGTAGGTTTCAGCGGCCATTATGATAGTCAATAAAATTCTTCTGGGTCTGTGACCACAATGACAATGCAGTCACAGACCTGGAAGAATTTTACTGACCCCGCTAATCAAGTTTGACAGTACATATCAGCTTAAAAACTGTCGGAAGCTATGCACCTCACATTTGTGTAGAAACCCATTGCATATCAAATTACATCCACTGACTTACTGCCCAGACGCTTGATGGTCCACATAGAGCAAACCACAGCTGGTACTACATTCACAATCTTCAGTCTTTCATATGCCTGCAAAAGACGAAATGTAACCTTAACAGTGCTTCAATGTCTCATATTTCATCTCAGAGTGTCACGACTTTTTCCCCGAGGAGGAAACTGTAGCTCATAGGGACGTAATGACGTTCATCCGAGACGATGTCCATAGCCATATCGTTCTGTTGAAGAACCAGATGCAAGCTATTGCTGTTCGTATTCCTCTTCTCGGAATTATATATCCTTCCTAATTGTATGTATCTCTGTCATTCGTTCTTACCTGGGCAGACATGTTACAACTTATCACCGAGCTCCCTACATCTTTCTTGCTACTTGATGACTTCAGTGCCTACCATCCCATCTCAGGCTCTTCTAGAGCCTGTGCAGCGGCGTTCTCCTGACGGATGTTCTGAACCAGCTTGATATCGTTTCCCTCAACGCAGGCGAACCCATATTTTCTTTCGGGTACCATACATCCATCGTCGCTCCTGTATATCTCCTTCGCTCACAGTTTGCTCGCCATCTCGAGTGATTTGTCGTCTCAGACACACAGTCGAGCGACCATTTTCAGTATGTAATTCGCTTCCTAAACTATGCACAATTCATGCGTAAGACGATTTAGTAGCTTTGTAAAGTTGACTGGAGCTTTACTCGTAACTGGAGACCTATGGAAAACAAAAATTCCACAGCAGCAGGATATCTTGCGAATGTCATCCACTCCACTGCCGAACGTTTCATGCCCAGTCCATTGGCGGACAGAGTAATGGCGGGACGCGATTCGCATTCAGAGATGTACTTTCCATGTCTTTGTGCATCACTCCACAATGGAGAACAGTCTGTGTTCGAGATAATCAGATGCATACAAAGAGTTTTAGAATTCTCAGACTTAGCAAAAAAGCCTCCTGAATCTCTGTTGTTAATTTTCTTAACTGTGTTACTCCCCCTTCTGTCGTTTGGTTTCAACATCGTTGTGTTGCTGCCGAAAAAGCCTATATTCCAATACCTGGTCTGACTACTGTAAACGATGTTACAGTGGATTTTGTCGCTATCCCCAATATCCTGGGCTAGCACTCAGCAGAGATCTCAAGCTCTGCTTGTTACCGTCCCACCTCCATACCTCCCTAGCGAGAGGTGGAGCACAGGACGTCTCTTTCAGTTGCCATAATCGTGAACGTTAGACTATTGACTTAACTGCCAAAGGGCTCTATAACGGAATTAGCGGCCTCGTTCTGGAACATAACCCAGTTGAGCACGCAGGTTTCAGGCCACACAGAAGTTTCTGCGACCATGTACTGGACTTTCATAGAGGCTGGTGAAAACA
This sequence comes from Schistocerca piceifrons, assembly GCF_021461385.2. NCBI lineage: Eukaryota > Metazoa > Arthropoda > Insecta > Orthoptera > Acrididae > Schistocerca > Schistocerca piceifrons. The sequence goes on along the minus strand of NC_060138.1, from coordinate 1,133,879,714 downwards.
TCTGTTGCGCTCGTAGATCTAACCGTGGCATGTGACACAGTCTGGAGAGAAAGAATGATATATAGATTACTAAAAACAATCCGATGCCGAAAAAGTGTAACTCTCTTGAACACAATGATAAACAGTAGAAGTGTTTACTTGGGAGAAAATGTGAGCAAGGACAGGAAATTAAATAATGGTCCACCACAGGGGTCCGTCTTAGCCCCCTCCCCCCCCCCCCCTATTATTCAACCTATACAAGTATATCTCTGATCTCCCCATTACCAAGCCAATAAAATTCTGCTACACGGACGATATCGCTCTTGCTTGTAGAGCCAAGGATCGTGGACGAACGGAGATAATTCTCACAGAAGATCTGACCGTTATGAGGCCTATTTTATAAAGTGGCGACTTAAGCCCAGTACAAGTAAAACTGAAGTATGTACATTCCATCTGACAAACAAACAAGCTAACGCGGAGCTCAGAGTGAAACTTAACGGAAACACTCTTTGCCATGACGAGTACCCGAAGTACCTTGGTGTTACCTTTGACTGCACTCTCTCATATAGAAAACATCTTGAAATTACTGTTGCCAAGATAAAAACTCCTGACAATGTTATTCAAAAATTGTGTGGAATGACACGGGGAGCTTCAGCAGATTCATTGCGCACATCACCCATTGCGCTGGTCTTCTCAGCAGCCGAGTATTGTGCCCCAGTGCGGCTAAACAGCTGTCACACCAACTTGATCGACCCCTCAGTTGAACCACACTATGCGGTTAAAAACGGGGTCAATCCGACCAACACTCATTTATTGGCATCCTCTGCTGAGCAACATCTATCCACCCGCAATCCGCAGAAGCGAGGCCTTGCTTAAGGAATACCGCAAGCTACAGGAGAACCTGGAATTACCCATACAGGAAGACATACCAAGTCAACGACGAAATAGACTCCGTTCAAGAAACCCATCACTACGACAAGCAGAACAGCTAGATGCCAGTAATACGATGGTGAGACATCTGTGGGACCAGAAGAGCCAGAAGAGTGGTTCCGAAAGTATAAGTGTGATATTGCTGGCACACAACTCGACAGGAAACTGTGGGTCAAACTGAACAAGAGCTCGCATTGCGCTTGGCCGACGCGCAGACTCTTTACAAATGGGGTGCTGCAGAGTCTCTGGTTTGTGGCAATGTGGCTCCGATCTAGGCAATCAAGCACGTTGGAGATGAAGGCCCCTTGCGTTCCTGCCAGGGGGGGTTGGAGTAACCTCAAGAAAGCTAATGACACGGCTCTTATATGGATTAGGAAACTAGATATTTACATTTAGTTCATTTTAAATGTAGTTTTGTATTTTTACATTCCTGTTACATATAGCATTACTAATGTCATATACCTGTAATTTTAAACCGCATATGAGACAAACGAATAAATTATAAATAAAAGATTTTTGCTTTCCACATTTTGAGAGGAGATACAATGGACCAAAACAACAAAAACTTGTCCAGTAAGCATGACCTCTAATACTCTTATCTTACAAAGAGCTATGAGCACTTTTCAGTCAGTGGAAGAGATTTGTTTCACGGTAGCAAAGATGAACAAGTGCTTATAGTTTTTTTTTTTTTTGCTTCGAATGATCGTTCCTATTATATCCCTGAATATTGACCATCTCTCGTGGGATTTTCAGCGGATCTACGACTCCACTTTTATCCATAGCATTTCATGTGGTATAGTCAGGCGATCAAAAGGAGTACAGGTAGCAACGCATGACATCGTATCCTGGGGTACCTCCTCATTCAGGAAGACAATGTAAAAAGGGTTAATATGTGGTGTCATGTGTCAAGCTTTGAACAGACGGATATAGATATGCCTGCCGAAGCTGCCATAAAAATGAGTGAATACTTTATTTATTGAAACAAAACATAAAAGAGGTTACTTCTTGAGATAAATCAACGATTCTTCTGGCAGCTGAAGGCTCATTAGAGTGTCATTAAGTATAAGGTCATTAAACACACACCTTATAAAATTCAATGTCCCTTAGAGGCTTAGTGTTAAAATACAAACTGAATGAGCGAAATTTGAATCCTTCAGGAAGCAAACTTGGCTAAGTCCGTTTGACAGGTAAAAACGCAAAAATTTACAAGTCCACAAGTCCGCTGAGATGACAGAGTCCCCAGTCCTCTTCGTCGAGGAGCACACAAGCACTCTAAGCCCACAGGTGGTACCTCCCAGGGTGCGAAGTCAGATGTGAGCAACAGTGACGTCGTGGAAGCGGCTCTCGAGTGAGAGTCCTGATTGATGGGATCCTTGTGAAATTGGCGTCTGGCCCAGGAAACTCACTCGGAGCGAACGGGTCTGGTCTGGTCTATCAGCTGCCCTAAATACCATTCGGCGCTAGGATACAGCCGGGCCTATTTTCGATCACGTGTCTTCTGGAAGATAATAGGTCCATGGGGCCTGCGGCCTCCAGCAGTGCATGGGTCACCTCCTGGTGAATGGTCGGAGCATGGCCGTCGTCTCCCGGAAAACTGTTTACTGAGTCTTAGGTATCCTCCAGGCGTTTGGCTTCTGTACAGCAGATGTACATTTACTACGTCATTAATATCGTTGCCAATAATGAAATCAGCTCGAAAACAACGTTGGCATAAGTGCCCCACAAAGAGAAATGACCTACACTATCCATCGTAAAGTCTTGGTGTGGCACGGAAAGGATGTATATACGGCCATAAAAATTTTGCACTGCCTACCCAGGAATGTGAAAAGCTAATTTGCACATATTATAAATTAATGTCCGCTACAAAGTTTTTTTGTCTGAATGTGAATGCTAATCTCACGATCTACTGTAGGGATTAAGATAGAGTTTTCTCTAAAACGACTGATTCATGAGGAAGGTTCATGTATATAGACTACTACTCGGAGAAAACGAAACACCAAGACCGAGAGAAAAAATTAGAATTATATATTAATACCTTCAGCTGCTGACGGGTGTTGATATATATCAATGGGGACTGGTGAAATCGTGCGCCCCGACCGGAACTCGATCCCGGGGTCTTCTGCTTACATGGCACATGCTCTATCCATCTGAGCCACAGAGGACACAAAGGATAGTGGGACTGCAGGGACTATCTCACGCACACTCCCACGACACCCACATTCTCACCTTATATGTCCACACACTACATTTGTAGTGTCCCTACTCAACACACTCATTCATTACTCGTGGAAGACATTCTTACCAAGTCCCGTAAGAGTTCGGGTAAATATGTGTGCATCTGCACAGAAGAGGACGGTCATGGCCGGTATTGCCAGAGCTATATACTTATATGGATATGGTGTCTGTTCTTTTGGACATGTACGACAGAACAGACACCATATCCGTATAGGTATAAGACCGAGAGATGTGGTCACAATGAAATTTATTGCATGGTTAGGGACATGACTCTAGGCAAATGATGGCATTACACACCTGTACATGCACTGTGACTGTGAAAAGTCAATATGGAGTAGCACGATCATGTACTGCAGTCAGAACTACTAGACGTCGGTGGCATAGAATGAAAGAGCACCTGAATATGCTGCTGGGGAATCTCTGCCACACGGTTTGTAGCCGCATCAAATGGTTCAAATGGCTCTTAGCACTATGCGACTTAACTTCTGATGTCATTAGTCGCCTAGAAGTTAGAACTAATTAAACCTAACTAACCTAAGGGCATCACACACATCCATGCCCGAGCCAGGATTCGAACCTGCGACCGTAGCGGTCGTTCGGTTCCAGACTGTAGCTCCTAGAACCGCACGGCCACTCCGGCTGGCGTAGCCGCATCGACAAAGCATCAGAGTGACTGTAGGAGAATCTGAAGAAACAAGTTGCTGACCGACCACATCCCATATATGCTCGATGGGTGATATGCCAGGTAAACAGACAAGCGTGGCAAGCAGCGCTACCGGTCATTCTTCAAAGGTGGCTTGCACAGTCCTCGCCACATGCGGCTGGGTACCGTCCTATTGAAATACGGCATGTGGAATGGCCTGCAGAGGGGCAGCATCTGTGGCTGTAAAACCACCATGATCTAGTGGTAGCTGTTCAAATTGCCCTTTAGAGGTATGAAGCGAGATCGCTTGTTATAGCTAATGGCATCCTGAAGCTTCACACTTGGTGTCTGCCCACTATGCCGCACACCAATACTGTCTGCCCAACTGTGTTCACCATGGTAGGGTAGAACGTGTATGCGGCCGTCACCGTAGGACAAGCTGCAGTGGGACTCGTCCGAAAACATTACATTTTGCCACTCTGCACGTTGGTGTTGGCGTTCATGAGGCCATTGCGTTGGTGTTGGCGTTCATGTGGCCATTACAGTTTGCGGCGTTGGTGGGCTCTGATCAATAGAAACTGACACAACGGCATGCTTGCCACCAGTCCAGCCCATAGATGACGTCATCGAACTGTCGTCGATGAGGACCAGTTTGCCTCAGAAGAGGATACAACGGCTTGATGACACCCTTCCCAGCAGGATCAGAGTATTCATCCAGGACAGATAGGGTCGAAGCAACGTCATACTGATATGCGGTCAGTTATTTGTAAATTTGGCCCGATATGGTAATCACTGAGACAACATCACATACCCCTCAACCCGCAGAACTTCGTCTCCTCCTCCCCCCCCCCTTCTGTGTGCTTAATTTTTTTGTTAGCCAGTATACAATAGCATCATACACAAACAGCTTCATGGAACTTTTTTCATTCGGTCATTTATAACTTGACGTTAAGAGTCCTGTAACACTTCCTTGAACTTATAACGAGTCACCTCCTATAACATTACCTTTTTTATAGAAATAACTGATACCACGTATATTATCGATTAATGCATAGGTTAAAATTATCTCATCTGTTTCATTAAAAGAATTCATGTGATTTTGCATTTGATGTATTATGTTTCAGGCTAAAATGTATAAAAAGAAATTAATGTGTTACAATCGATATGTACTAACAGTTAATATTACTCTACTTTTAAAAATATTTGAAATTATGAAATTTCTGGCACATTTAAAATTCATATTATTAACTGTACAATGACATAAATTATTAAATTTGTTCTGGACTCACTTACAAAATATTGTTATATCTTGGTGGTGATTTTTCTTTTGTCGATAAAACTTGTAGCCGGTCGGAGTGGCCGAGTGGTTCTAGGCGCTACAGTCCGGAACCGCGCGACCGCTACAGTCGCAGGTTCAAATCCTGCCTCGGGCATGGATGTATGTGATGTCCTTAGGTTAGTTAGGTTTAAGTAGTTCTAGGCTCTAGGGGACTGATGACCTCAGAAGTTAAGTCCCGTAGTGCTCAGAGCCATTTGAACCATTAATGATCACGCTTGTAAACTCTTTTGCTTTGTAAAGTCTTTGGAATATTACGACTACCGCAGAATGTAAGTAGTGGTGGGCATGCCTTTAATGGGAACGCACATATTTTACCAAACTTGTCAACAACAATGTAATTATTGGTTTTTTGAATGAGGAAATTGTAAAGTCAGTGTGATTTAGAAGAATGGGATAAAATGAAAACATATTTATAGCAACTGGCAAATCTTTATCAGTTATTTAGTGCAACAAGAACCCGTAACGTTAAATCAAAATCTCAGCTGCAAAGATTTTGAGCCACCGACGACAACAACAAGATAACGAAGATAAGTAAACAGGTATTATTTTGTATATCTTACACCTCTCGAAGCTTTTAAAAACAGTGAAGATACTAAAACAGTGAATTTAATAGTGATGTGTGGGAAGGTAGGATTACAAACTGTTACATTTAAGTCTGAAGATTTCTGTCCGTCAAGAATAACATGCTGTGTTCGTTTCGCTAGGAATCTTTTCAGTCGAGTCACTAAAGCCTGGATTGCTAAGCAAAATACATAGTTTTTTCAACACTTTTAGAAATAAGCAGGAAGCTTGTACTTCGTTAGGCACACCCAGATAAGCAGTTTTAACTAAGTTTATCTTGCAAGAAAACGTTTTTTTCTTATTTATTTTATCACCTTTAATTGAAACATATTTCACCGAAAACTGTGATTTTAAAAGTGCATATTTCATTGCTAGACATCATTTATCAATCAGCGATTCTCTGTTTTATCGATTTGTAAAAAATAACTTCGGTCGAATACGTAAGAAGGCAATGCTAAGGTATACTCAGCATGTTGGGAAAGAATACTGCAAGAAGAAAAATTGGAGGCGGTTGGGCAGTTATCGCACCGGAATGTCGTCACTGGCATGGGCGGTGACTCCCCGAGTTCCAAGATGCAGTGTGCTGTATAACGCTCTTTAGTTTAAGTGTGCATGATTGCTCGCTGTTTCAGTTGGGAAACTTGAGCGAGTTTGAAAGAAATATTTTATGTGAAGACGGCAGTCTCTTATTTTGTCTGGTGTGCGAAAAGAGTGTTTCTTCAAAGAAAAAAGAAATGATATTGTTCAGCACATTAATGCCGCGTGGCATAAGGGGAGGTTTTCAGAATGAATCTAAGTTAATCCAGCAACAGACTGAAAGCAATGTTGGCGAACAATCGAGTTGCAGTAATACATTTTTCGAAGGCTTGTTCTTAGCATTAATGCCTTGCCATATCCGGTTGTGGAAATTGAATAATGTGTATCTTTGAGTATTTTTAGAAAAAAATACACTAACATAAGGGTACTAGAAGAACACAAATTGCATAAAAATTACATGCTAGAGTATTTGCAAGAAGTAATTTTGTACTATTGGGAATACAATGAAGCACGAAAACATGTGCATTTCTATTGAGGAAACCACAGATGCATCGGGACAGGGCGTGTGTACTGCCTTAGTTGGTCCTATGAAAGCAGCGAGCAAGTCATTTCTTCTTAACATATAAATACTCGACCGAGCAAATCATTCGACAGTTGCCAATTTTTTCAATGACTCGTTAGCTTTATTTTGGCCTGAAGGGATACGGTACGACAGTGTGTTCTAATCTTTCAGTCAAACTGCTCTATATATCGTTAAGCGGAACTGGATTAAAAGTTCTTCACTCTAAATTAGTTCACCTGATGTGCGTTATTCACGACTTACATCGTGTCGCTGAAACTGTCAGAAGTCAGTATAACGACGTGAGTCTTCTTGTTTCTAATGTGAAGGAAGTGTTTGTCAAGTCACCAATCAGACTTCATAAATTCCGTGAACTCCTTCCAAATCTGTCTACACCACATCAGCCAGTTCTAACTCGTTGGGGAACGTGGTTAGAGGCTGTGTCATTCTGCGAGCACCATCTCAGTGAACTGAAAAATGCTTTGAATTCCGTAAATGCAGAAGATGCAGTGAGTATTGCCACAGCCTAAGATTGTTTTTCAAAGAAAGTCATCCAAAAAAGTTACAGTACATCCATAATCGTTTTTCCAAAATATCTGATATTTTAAAACAGCTGGAAGCTCGAAACAATTCGCTGAAACATTCAGTTCCTCTGAAGGACGAGATTTTAGTAACGCTGTCATCAGAAACAGAAGGGGTTGCAAAAATTGGGTTCGAAAAACTGAATCAGGTGCTAGAGAAATATTCCATTTACAAAACACTGTGTCACATTTTTAAAAAATGTTCTAGTTAAGAAACAAATGTTGGATACGAATTCACCAAAGAAGAACTGTGGCGCTTTTCACAAACACGTGTGACGTCATGCGGCGTCGAATGAACGTTCCACTGTATATATCATTTTTCACTGATAGACGCAGGCGGTTTACAAAGCTAAATCTCAGGATGACTGTACCTGTGTACCATAACGACCTTCAGTAATGTAAGAGTTCTGTGAAACTATCATATTTGCACGTATTCATTTACACTTTGTTTGGTGCTTAAAAATGTGTGTGAAATCTTATGGAACTTAGCTGCTAAGGTCATCAGTCCCTAAGCTTACACACTACTTAACCTAAATTATCCTAAGGACAAACACACACACCCGTGCCCGAGGGAGGACTCGAACCTCCGCCGGGACCAGCCGCACAGTCCATGACTGCAGCGCCTACGACCGCTCGGCTAGTTTGGTGATTATTTTCACCATTTTTCCTGCTCATTTGCTTACTTATTTTACTGTCTTATTGTGCTTAGAAATCCGGGCGTTACTTATCTCAAAGAGTAGATACTCCATACTCTCGTATTTTGTTATTAGGATACAGTATCAAACGCCATATGAGACTCAAAGGACACGGTAGCTCCACGGTAAGTTTTCTTAGCCACCAGTGCTAATAACTCTAACGTCGATCAGTTGCAGAATTTTGGAACACGTATTATGTTCGAGTATAATGACTTTTCTGGAGACTAGAAATCTACTCTGTAGGGATCAGCATGGGTTTCGAAAAAGACGATCGTGTGAAACCCAGCTCGCGCTATTCGTCCACGAGACTCAGATGGCCATAGACACGGGATCCCAGGTAGATGCCGTGTTTCTTGACTTCCGCAAGGCGTTCGATACAGTTCCCCACAGTCGTTTAATGAACAAAATAAGAGCATATGGACTATCAGACCAATTGTGTGGTTGGATTGAAGAGTTCCTTGATAACAGAACGCAGCATGTCATTCTCAATGGAGAGAAGTCTTCCGAAGTAAGAGTGATTTCAGGTGTGCCGCAGAGCAGTGTCGTAGGACCATTGCTATTCACAATATATATAAATGACCTTATGGATGACATCGGAAGTTCACTGAGGCTTTTTGAGGATGATGCTGTGGTATATCGAGAGGTTGTAACAATGAAAAATTGTACTGAAATGCAGGAGGATCTGCAGCGAATTGACGCATGGTGCAGGGAATGGCAATTGAATCTCAATGTAGACAAGTGTAATGTGCTGCGAATAGATAGAAAGAAAGATCCCATATCATTTAGCTACAATATAGCGGGTCAGCAACTGGAAGCAGTTAATTCCATAAATTATCTGGGAGTACGCATTAGGAGTGATTTAAAATGGAATGATCAAATAAAGTTGATCGTCGGTAAAGCAGATGCCAGACTGAGTTTCATTGGAAGAATCAGAAGGAAATGCAATCCGAAAACAAAGGAAGTAGGTTACAGTACACTTGTTCACTCACTGCTTGAATACTGCTCAGCAGTGTGGGATCCGTACCAGATAGGGTTGATAAAGGAGATAGAGAAGATTCAACGGAGAGCAGGGCGCTTCGTTACAGGATCATTTAGTAATCGCGAAAGCGTTACGGAGATGATAGATAAACTCCAGTGGAAGACTCTGCCGGAGAGACGCTCAGTAGCTCGGTACGGGCTTTTGTTGAAGTTTCGAGAACATACCTTCACCGAGGAGTCAAGCAGTATATTGCTCCCTCCTACGTATATCTCGCGAAGAGACCATGAGGATAAAATCAGAGAGATTAGAGCCCACACAGAAGCATACCGACAATCCTTCTTTCCACGAACAATACGAGACTGGAATAGAAGGGAGAACCGATAGAGGTACTCATGGTACCCTCCGGCACACACCGTCAGGTGGCTTGCGGAGTATGGAGATAGATGTAGATGTAGAACTCTTCAGTAGATTTACACCACATTCATTCAGAGGTGTTTATCCTTATGAGAAGAAACGCTTGCCGTACCGAGCTCCGGGTCTTCTGTCTCAGAACGCAGTTTTAACTGCTTAATCACAAATCTCTTTTTCTCACTTAAGGATACCCAGTGTAGTGGGCAAGGCAACGACGCATAGTAGCGGAGATCAGCAGAGCGGTGGAAGCCGAGAGCCCGGCACATAGAGACAGCAGGCGGGCACATCTTGCGCCGTTCCCACCACTGTATACAAGCAAGCTGTCTAGAAGTGCACGCCCTCACACCACGCGTTCCATTTTCAGCCCGGCCTGGCGCTGTTGACCGCAGGCAGTGCCTCAAACTCAAACACATGACGTGTTCGCACCATTTTTGTTACTGAGTCGCCTCGCAAAAAGAATCACCGCCTCATATGAGGAGTCTTACAGGTTAGATGTTATAAGCGAGTGCGGCGCTTGTACTAAGTACACCTGTGTTTTGATCTAGAGCTCCTACACTATGTGATCAAAGGTATCCGGACACCCCCAAAAACATACGTTTTTTCATATTAGGTGCATTGTGCTGCCACCTACTGCCAGGTACTCCATATCAGCGACCTCAGTAGTCATTAGACATCGTGTGACTTCGAACGTGGTCAGGTGATTGGGTGTCACTTGAGTCATGCGTCTGTGCGCGAGATTTCCACACTCCTAAAGATACCTAGGTCCACTGTTTCCGATGTGATAGTGAAGTGGAAACGTGAAGGGACACGTACAGCACAAAAGCGTAAAGGTCGATCTCGTCTGTTGACTGACAGAGACCGCCAACAGCCGAAGAGGGTCGTAATGTGTAACAGGCAGACATCTGTCCAGACCATCACACAGAAATTCCAAACTGCATCAGGATCCACTGCAAGTACTATGACAGTTAGGCGGGAGGTGAGAAAACTTGGATTTCATGGTCGAGGTGCTGCTCATGAGCCATACATCACGCCGGTAAGTGCCAAACGACGCTTCACTTGGTGTAAGGAGCGTAAACATTGCACGATTCAACAGTGGAATAACCTGTGTGGAGTAACGAATCACGGTACACGATGCGGCGATCCGATGGCAAAGTGTGAGTATGGCGAATGCGAACGCCCGGTGAATGTCATCTGCCAGCGTGTTTAGTGCCAACAGTAAAATTCGGAGGCGGTGGTGTTATGGTGGGGTCGTGTTCTTCATGGAGGTGGCTTGCACCCCTTGTTGTTTTGCGTGACACTATCTCAGCACATGCCTACGTTGATGTTTTAAGCAACTTCTTCCTTCCCACTGTTGAAGAGCGATTGCATCTTTCACCACGATCAAGCACCTGTTCGTAATGCACGGCCTGTGGTGGAGTCGTTACACGACAATAACATCCCTGTGATGGAGTGGCCTGCACAGAGTCCTGGCCTGAATCCTATAGAACATCTTTGGGATGTTTTGGAATGCCGACTTCGTTCCACTCCTCACCGACCGACATCGATACCTATCCTCAGTGCAGCACTCCGTGAAGAATGGGCTGCCATTCCCCAACAAACCCTCCAGCACCTGACTGAACGTATGCCTGCGAGAGTGGAAGCTGACATCAAGGCTAAGGGTGGGCCAACACCATATTGAATTCCAGCATTACCTCTGGAGGGCGCCACGAACTTTTAAGTCATTTTCAGCCAGGTGTCCGGATACTTCTGATCATATAGTGTATGTAATAGTCTGAATCTTCCGCCATGTTTACTCTAACTCTGAAGATACGGCAATATTTACTTTATAGGTGGTTAACCTATTCACACAACTTTTTACAATATTTCTTATACGTTTTACGTATTATTTGTATGAACTGTACCAAACGGAATTAATGAGTATGGAGATATTTACAAGGGCTGCCCAGAAAGTAATGCACCGCATTTTTTTCAACAGCTCTTTATTGAACATAATGAGAATTACTCACATGAAAGAACGGTGTCTACACACCCTATTTTTCCACTTAATCTCCATCCCATTCTATTACCTTCCTCCAGTGCGGAACAAGGAAGTGTATGCCCTCCCGGTACCAATCCTTGTCCTGGTGGCGGAGCCCGTGCGAAACTGCGTGAGCGACTTCCTCATATCCTAAAAATGTCTTCCACGAATGGTATCCTTCAATGGCCCAAACAAGTGGAAGTCCGAGGAGGCTAGGTCAGACCTGTAGGGTGAATGGGGTAACACTGTCCAACCCTATTTCGCGATGTGTTGAGCAGTTCTCAGACGTGTGTGGGGCCGAGAGTTATCGTGTGCAGCAAAACATCTCCAGGGTTGCTTCGGCGCCGAAGTCACCGGAAGTGTGTCTTGAGGTTTGTTAATGTGTTGACATACGCTTCTGAATTAATGGTATCGGCTCTTGGCATCACATCAATGACAATCACACCTTCACAGTCCCAGAACACAGTGATCATGGCCTTACCGGCGGAAGCAGTAGCCTTGAATTTTATTCTTCTGTGGGGAGTGGGAATGTCGCCACTCCATCGACTGTCGTTTTGTTTCGTGCTCAAAGTGATGAACCAGGTTTCATCAGCTGCCACAACCCGGGACAAGAAGGTCTCCCCATCAGCTTCAAAACGTTGCAACAAATCAAGGCTTTTTTTATCATCTATGTGAATTGTGGTCCACCGTTGACACTACAGGACCCATCTTGCACACACTTTTGAATATCCAAGAGTGCGAGTAATTGCAAAATGGTTCAAATGGCTCTGAGCACTATGGGACTTAACTTCTGAGATCATCAGTCCCCTAGAACTTAGAACTACTTAAACCTAACTAACCTAAGGACATCACACACATCCATGCCCGAGGCAGGATTCGAACCTGCGACCGTAGCGGCCGCGCGGTTCCAGACTTTAGCGCCTAGAACCGCTCGGCCATTCCGGCCGGCGGGTAATTGCATCCACACTACGTTTGCTGAATGATAGAAGCAGCGTCAACTGGCGAGTCATAATGCATCTGTCCTGGCGAATGACATCAGCTCGTTGCAGCATGTCAGATATGACAGCCGTGGATGGTTTTTTTTTTTTTTTTTTTTCATTTATTGAATTTCAATTCCCCCCGAAGGGGGCGGGCTGGCAGCAGCATAGTATGCCGCTCTTCAGCCGACAGATTTTGTGACAAAGATCAAGAGAACAAATAATAAAAAACAGGCGATAAAATCGGAGACTTAGAGAGTAATAAGGCGAAAAGAAATCGTGGAACTTAAAACAACAACACAGGGATGATGACGCTAATAAAAATACATACGAAGCAGACAGGGAAAACAATAGACAATTAAAAAAAAACACGGCGACAGTCTGGATTCTGTTCGCAAAGGACATAAAATTCACACCGAGCGACAGCATGGTTTCTGTTCGCAACACGAGAAAGACAAACAACACTGAATAGTCATTTTTTTTTTTTTACTTTGTTGTTATTTTAAAACCTGTACAACAGGCAGGCTGTCAGCAGCACACTACGCTGCTCTTCAGCCAGAGAAGACACAAGCAGCAAAAACAGTAAGAAGACACATAAGTCACAGAGCGGTGGGCAATAAAACAGGAGACACATAGGGACAATCACGGAGCCGTTCACACTCGTCGATAATCCACACTGCTAGCTGATGAGACGACGCACAACCACTGAAGAAGATGATGGCACTGGTGAACGACGGAGGGGACGGTGACCACTAAACACTAAACACTAAACACACAAAACACTGATGGCGGCGACCTCCGGCGCGCGAATGTCCACGTAACGTGTGCGAGTCCGGGAACCTGCCAAGAGGGGTAGAAGGGGGAGGTGGGGGAGAGGGGAGAAAGAGGATGCCAATGGCTGAGGAGTCGGGGGCAGGAGGAGAGGAACAGGGGAGGGGAGGCCCGGGGGAGGAGGGGGGGAGAAAAGGAGGAGAGAGGGAAAAGGGAGAGGAGGGAGGGAGGGTGCCCGGAGGAATAAGTACAGGAGGAGGGCGGGAGGATCAAAGTTGGTAGGAGGGGTAAATGGAAGGAAGGAGGGCATCATCAGGGAGGGGGAGCTGGCGGAAGCCACCTTGGGAGAGGGTGAGGAGGGTGGAGAGATGGAGACCGGGTGGGACGTGCGAATACAGGCGCGGCAGCGGGCGGGGGTGGGAGAGGATCGGGGAGACGAGCGGGTGAGGAGGATCGAGTTTGCGGGAGGTGTACAGGATCCGTATCCTTTCAAGGAAAAGGAGGAGGTGGGGGAAGGGGATGAGATCGTAGAGGATCCGCGTGGGGGAGGGGAGACGGATGCGATAGGCGAGGCGGAGAGCATGGCGTTCAAGGATTTGGAGGGATTTATAAAAGGTAGGGGGAGCGACTGAATAGTCACTGGAACACTGCACTAAAAAGTTGGCAAATGTGACACCACAGCCGAGAGCAGGTGGGGGACCATGGATGGTTTCCCCGATCGATGCAAACCTTGGAGCCCTGGCGAACCGCCTTCTGATGACCTCACCCACCGAGCCCCAGCGACTAACTAATTCTATCGACAGCAGATACTCCATAGACTTTCCAGAAGCGTTTGTGAATATTCGCCTCTGCTTCTTTCTCTGCAGTGAGAAATTCAATGACGGCACGTTGCTTGTCACGTACATCATCTACAGACGCCAATTTGAAACTGTCCTGCAGCTACGCTATCTGTCGGAAGTAACGGAAACTTGGCGCGCTCACTCAGGAGACTTCAAATAATACTTACGTGAAGTTTCCCATTCGTAGCATTGTTTTCGGCAAAGAAAAAAAAAATCGATGCATTGCTTTCTGGGCAACTCTAGTTAATGGCCTTTCCATGTAACAGAATAACTGAAATGTAATATGCGGCTATATGGTCTCGGAACTTAGGTAGTAGTTTGTAAATATTAAATGTAATGAGTTAAGAATTAATCGGTGCAACGTTTTCAAATATGAGTATTAGACAGTAACAACCTGTGCGTATTTCAGTTCAATTGTGTGTGAAATCTTATGGGACTTAACTGCTAAGGTCATCAGTACCTAAGCTTACACACTACTTAACCTAAATTATCCTAAGGACAAACACACACACCCATGCCCGAGGGAGGATTCGCACCTCCGCCGGGATCAGCCGCACAGTCCATGACTGCAGCGCCTGAGACCGCTCGGCTAATCCCGCGCGGCGCTGTGCGTATTTATTTGTTTTACCCCGCATATACGTACTTGCAAAAGTGGTGTTCATTTTTTGATCATAAGTAGCTACTATAAAAAATGAGACATTTTTATTATACAGAGGGGGGAAAAGATAGTTTCATGTTATAGTGAAACGAATTTTATACAGCTTCATCTATCATTTAACCAGTATTCATTTTATGTACCTCGTGATACGTTTGTTGCTTCTTGAGATGTGGTAAAAACTGTATTCTTTGAAGGCTATGATATTTGGGCAGGTTCCGTCACAATGACCACTCCATTGTGAAAATGTTTCAGTTATCACTCGCCCAAACGTATCTCTGTAAGAAATGAGGGTAAGTATTATTCAGGTTGTGTTTTTATGTTTACGATAAAGATGTACAAATACATCACAATAAATATTCCTCTTCGCTTTGCTAATTGTGAAAATATCTCAGGAATCGAAAAATTTTGAGACGAACTGCTTCAGTATGGTTTTCGACTGGGGAGAGAAACGTAGTTGTATACAGTTAGTTCCATCGTCATTTTTTCTGTTTTCCCGTCTTTCCTTAGTTGCTTCAAAATTGGTGGAGATATATTCCGTCTATGCTACTAATTGAAGGCAGTTTGTTTATTGTCATACGCTTTTCGCTTCTTTTATTAGTGAAGCATCTTAGCGGTGATTTCCAGTGCTGTTAGCCCAATGTGTGGTCCTGGAGATGTGTTCGTTAGTTACCATGCTCCAGATGGCCGATATCCAGCGTTCTTTCACCCACATTTGATTCAATACATCGTATACGTCGCTTGCACTTTATATTTTGTACCTCCATGAAAGTTGGCTTCGTGTTTATAACTACATTTATTAACGTGTAGATACAACGCACAATTGAGCACCAGGTCCTGATTCCAAATGGTTCAAATGGCTCTAAGCACTATGCGACTTTACTTCTGAGGTCATCAGTCTCCTGTACTTATAACTACTTAAACCTAACTAACCTAAGGACATCACATACATCCTGCCCGAGGCAGGATTCGAACCTGCAAACGTAGCAGCAGCGTGGTTGCGGACTGAAGCGCCTAGAACCGCTCGGCCACAGCGGTCGGTTCCTGATTCTCAGTTGTGTCTGCGGCAATTTACGGCCCACCTTTTCCTTCGTTCAGGGTCACTTAAAATGCATAAACCATTGTTGCAATGATTAGTGCAGTCAAAGCTGAGAGCAGCCATCTATATTTACGACGAATTCTTCACTGAATCTAATTGGAAATCTCCTCTCAGATCGTGACTCTCATGTAAACTAATATGAATACCTTACGCTTTACGGAAAACATGGCGGACATTACAGGTTATAGGAGTCTTATTTTGAGCATAAGCGTCACACACGCTTACAACAGCCGAGCTAATCTGAAGCTGAACAAAATTGCCTTGGCATTGGTCATCCTATGGAATACAACAACACAGAAATCCTGGCGTGCACTTCCAGCCGTAAGAATAGTCCTTGATGATTTTTCCTTTATGGGCATTAGGCCGCGGTTCAAGTCATATTTCTCTGCGTAACGTTTCGTCTTCCAATGTTGGAGACTACAGAGGCTACACCGACACAGAAATCGCTCACAGTTTCAAACAAACTCAGCAAGCCGAACATTTTTCACGTACTTACGCTGCTATCGGGTCGTGAAGACATCATACCACTGCGTAAAACCGGGTTGACACAGGTAACTGATGGGTCTTTCTGTGCTTGTGTCGTGAGCTACTATTCACACAAGATGCCAAAAATTCAGTGTTGTTCCACAGCTTTCAGTGCGGCGTCAACTGGAATCTTATGGGTGGATATTGATATCATAGTGCTGGTTATGGGATTATAGCTGAGACATTAGGTAAATGCAAGGAAGACGAAACCCAACAGATTTCGCACAGGAATAATCAGGGGCTACAAACTCATTTATAACACAAATAACACTCTACATCGACATATGTACTCTTCTAGCCACTAAGCGGTGTGTGACGGAGGGCACTATTCGCGTGAAAGTCATATCCCCCCCCAATCTGTTCCACTCGCGGATCGCGCGAGGGAAAAACGACTGAAACTTCCTGGCAGATTAAAACTGTGTGCCCGACCGAGACTCGAACTCGGGACCTTTGCCTTTCGCGGGCAAGTGCTGAAGTAAAGATGTGAGACCTGGCGTGAGTCGTGCTTCGGTAGCTCAGAAAAAAAAGTGGTAGAGCACTTGCCCGCGAAAGGCAAAGGTCCCGAGTTCGAGTCTCGGTCGGGCATTGAGTTTTAATTTGCCAGGAAGGGCACACTCAGCTGCAGAGTGAAAATCTCATTCTGGAAAAACGACTGTCTGAATGCCCCTTATCTTTGAATGGTGATCACTGCGCGATTTGAAAGTTGGTGGTAATAATATATGCTCTACATCGTCGGCGAAGATCGGATTTTGGAATTTAGTGAGCAGCCCCTTCCATTTAGCGCGTCGTCTATCTGCAAGTGTGTCCCACTTCAAACTTTCTATGACATTTGTAACGCTCTCGCGGTGGCTAAATGTACCAGTCACGAATCTTGCCGCTCTTTTTTGGACCTTCTCAATCTCTTGAATCAGATCCAACTGGTAAGGATCCCATACAAACGAACAGTACTCTAAGACTGGACGACTAAAGTACTATAAGAAATTTCCTTTGTTGAAGGACTGCATTGCTTCAGGGTTCTACCAATAAACCGCAATCTAGAGTTGGCCTTACCCGTTACTTGTGTAATATTATCGTTCCATTTGAGATCATTTCGAGTAGTCACACCCAGATACTTGACGGATTTACCGCTTCCAAAGACTGGGCATTTATTTTGTACTCGTATATTAATGGGGATTTTCGCCTTGTTATACGCAATATGTTACACTTACTATTATTGAGAGACAACTGCCAGTCATTACACTACGCATTTATTTTCTGCAAATCCTCACTGATTTGTTCACAATTTTCGTGTGATACTATTTTCCTGTGGGTTACAGTATCATCGATCGGCAACGAAATTTTTGTATGTTGTGGCAAAGTAACCAACAGCTGGCCTGTAAATATCATCCGCACACACGCCACTCTTCCAACATTTTAGAATCTTATTATATTCGCTGATGTAGACATTTCGAATAGCTAATTTTTAGAATGAGATTTTCACTCTGCAGCGGAGTGTGCGCTGATATGAAACTTCCTGGCAGATTAAAACTGTGTGCCCGACCGAGACTCGAACTCGGGACCTTTGCCTTTCGCGGGCAAGTGCTCTGCCAACTGAGCTACCGAAGCACGACTCACGGCCGGTACTCACAGCTTTACTTCTGCCAGTACCTCGTCTCCTACCTTCCATCCCTCAGGCTGTGGCTAAGCCATGTCTCCGCAATATCCTCTCTTTCAGGAGTGCTAGTTCTGCAAGTTTCGCAGGAGAGCTTCTGTAAAGTTTGGAAGGTAGGAGACGAGGTACTGGCAGAAGTAAAGCTGTGAGTACCGGCCGTGAGTCGTGCTTCGGTAGCTCAGTTGGCAGAGCACTTGCCCGCGAAAGGCAAAGGTCCCGAGTTCGAGTCTCGGTCGGGCACACAGTTGTAATCTGCCAGGAAGTTTCATATCAGCGCACACTCCGCTGCAGAGTGAAAATCTCATTCTGGCAACATCCCTCAGGCTGTGGCTAAGCCATGTCTCCGCAATATCCTCTCTTTCAGGAGTGCTAGTTCTGCAAGTTTCGCAGGAGAGCTTCTGTAAAGTTTGGAAGGTAGGAGACGAGGTACTGGCAGAAGTAAAGCTGTGAGTAGCGGCCGTGAGTCGTGCTTCGGTAGCTCAGTTGGCAGAGCACTTGCCCGCGAAAGGCAAAGGTCCCGAGTTCGAGTCTCGGTCGGGCACACAGTTTTAATCTGCCAGGAAGTTTCAGCTAATTTTTAGTTTAACAGCTGCCACATCACACTCGGGGGCTACTTTCCGCATATAACCCACAATTTATACAGTGCTTGGACTAGCAGATCGTGAAGTTTATACGACTCACTTTTTTGGTTTTGTATTAAGTTTATTTATTTACTCAAACAAAAATCTTTCAAGATTGTGAGATAGGCCCTAATCATTGGTTTACACACACACACACACACACACATACATACACATACACACACAGGCGCATACATACACATACACACACAGACACACACACACACACACACACACACACACACACACACACACACACTGCTACAGAAATTTAGTCATAGGTTGTTGTTTCTGTAGTTCCAGAAGCTGCGAAAGTGTACCACTATTTTGAGGCTTTTCAGTTATAAAATGTGAACACACTGGAATCGAATGGAGTACAGCAGCACTTAATTCTACAACTGCGACAGAATGCTCGCGTTTCGACATAGAGCCACGAGGGAGCAGTGGTGGAAGGAAAGTGGCGTAACAAAGTACAAGAAAGTTGAACTTTTTGTGGTATAACTAAACTTGGCAAGTTGCGCCACAGAAAACTGGGAGTTCACACATGCAACTGCAGCATGCTGTTAGCTGTCGCGACACTTTTTTGCGTGTGTGAACCCGGCCTACGGACGCAGAGTCCCGCCGGCGTGCGTTACGCAGCTAATAGCGGGGAAGAGGTCGACCTGTTTGCGATATTTGGCACTAGGATCCACAAATTGTCTAGTTTCAGTCATTCGTATTTTCTGTTAAAGTTGTTTCCGTTCCTTTGAATTTCTATGGCCTCGCTGTACATCCCATCACTGTAATCATTCTATCTTGATAAAAACATATCATGGGAGAAACGAATTTGTTGGTTCACTATACCCAGCACAGTTCAGTAAAAAAGTCACATTTGCTGACACATCACCTCCTGTACGCTCATAAATCGCTTACTCTGCCATGTTTCTAAATTCATCTTAATAATTTCCGGCTTTGTGAATACTAGTTGGCTAATTATAAGTCTAACTTTGTAGAATTTCCCTTTTTTAATCATTTAAAATTCAGCTTGTGCCGAATTACGAAATGCCATTGGCATAGCTCCAGAACACTTAGGTGGTAGCGACCTAGGTTACGGAACAACAAATCAAATGGCTCTGAGCACTATGGGACTTAACTTCTGAGGTCATCAGTCCCCTAGAACTTAGAACTACTTAAAACTAGCCAACCTAAGGACATCACATACATCCATGCCCGAGGCAGGATTCGAACCTGCGACCGTAGCGCCTGCGACCCCAGGCTGAAGCGCCTAGAACCGCTTGGCCACCCCGGCCGGCGTGCGGAACAACAGCTTGTGTGCAAATAAAGAAACTAAAATGATGGAATTATGACGGATAAAGTGCCTCCCCCCCTCCTCCCGCAGAAAAAGTAACATAAAAATAAAAAAATTCTTCCCTTACGTTCATTCCATAATGTCATACGGGATATGTTTTGGGGGTAAATCATTGGCCTAAACTACATTTTTCAGAGACTAAAAGCATGTAATGCTAATTTTTTGTGGTGTGCACTCAACATCATCCCAAACAAGCCTGTTTAAGGAACTCAAAATACTAACTACTGCTTCCCAGATTATACAGGGGTTGAACATATGGGATTGGGTCCCAAGTATGTGAGTGGCTCGAAGACTTCTTAAGTAATAGAACCCAGTACGTTGTCCTCGATGGCGAGTGTTCATCGGAGGTGAGGGTATCATCTGGAGTGCCCCAGGGAAGTGTGGTAGGTCCGCTGTTGTTTTCTATCTGCATAAATGATCTTTTGGATAGGTTGGATAGCAATGTGCGGCTGTTTGCTGGTGATGCTGTGATGTACGGGAAGGTGTCGTCGTTGAGTGACTGGAGGAGGATACAAGATGACTTGGACAGGATTTGTGATTGGTGTTAAGAATGGCAGCTAACTCTAAATATAGATAAACGTAGATTAATGCAGATGAATAGGAAAAAGAATCCCATAATGTTTGAATACTCCATTAGTAGTGTAGCGTTTCACACAGTCACGTCGATTAAATATTTGGGCGTAACATTGCAGAGCGATATGAAGTGGGACAAGCATGTAATGGCAGTTGTGGGGAAGGCGGGTAGTCCTCTTCGGTTCATTGGTAGAATTTTGGTAAGATGTGGTTCACCTGTAAAGAAGATTGCTTATAAAACACTAATAAAACCTATTCTTGAGTACTGCTTGAGCGTTTGGGATCCCTATCAGGTCGGATTGAGGGAGGACATAGAAGTAATTCAGAGGCGGGCTGCTAGATTTGTTACTGGTAGGTTTGATCATCACGCGAGTGTTACGGAAATGCTTCAGGAACTCGGGTGGGAGTCTCTAGAGGAAAGGAGGTGTTCTTTTCGTGAATCGCTAATGAGGAAATTTAGAGAACCAGCATTTGAGGCTGACTGCAGTACAATTATACTGCCGCCAACTTATATTTCGCGGAAAGACCACAAAGATAAGATAAGAGAGATTAGGGCTCGTACAGAGGTATATAGGCAGTCATTTTTCCCTCGTTCTGTTTGGGAGTGGAACAGGGAGAGAAGATGCTAGTTGTGGTACGAGGTACCCTCCGCCACGCACCGTATGGTGGATTGCAGAGTATGTATGTAGATGTAGATGTAGATGAACAGAAATGCATGCTTGAACAGAAATGCATGCTTGAACAGAAATGCATACTCGAACAGAAATGCATACTCGAACTGAAATGCATACTTGAACAAAAACACATACTTGAACAGAAGTGCATACTCGAACAGAAATGCATACTCGAAGAGAAATGCATACTCGAACAGAAATGCATACTTGAACAGAAATGCAGATGCTAGCCATGCGCACATGCTGCGCTTCTGTTACTGACCAGGAACAGGACCTGTGCAATGCCCTCAATTCGTTGCAAGCATCAGTCGTTTTCAGACCATTGTTCTGTGTAGTTGTGAGTGCATTATATCCGAGCTAAGTGAATTCGAACATGGGCAAATTGTTGGTGCTGGTATGGTCAGGCCTTCCATAAACAAAGTAGCCGAAGTCTTTCAAGAGGCACCGTATCGAAGGATAGTACGCATACACGAAAAGTGGAGAAATGTCTTCCGCTAAGTCACAACGCAAACAAAAGTTGTGTTGAGTGACAGTGACAGACCATCATTGAACAGGATTGTAACGGAAAATAAGAGAACGACAGCTGCAAAAGTCACTGCAGGGCTGAATGTCGCTCTTACGAACCCTGCGAGCACCAAAACAGCGCAAAGGGACCTCCATAAGCAGGGAAGTCCAAAACCACACATCAGTGATGAAAATGCCCGTAACAGGAAAAAGTGCTGCAGAATCCATAAAAACTGGACTATGGAGCAACAGAAGAAAGTCATTTGGTCCGATGAGTCTTGTTTCACAGATTTTCCAACTTATGGGGGACTTGACGCCCTAAGAGTGAAACATGCCGGGGCGTTCGGTGACGATATGGGCAACCATACCGTGGTATTCCATGAGACCCACGGGTACTATGCAAGGTCGCATTACTGCCATGGACCATGTGACCGTTTTGGCTTATCAGGTCCATTACACGGTACAGTATTTTTTTCCCAACGGGGACGCTGTGTTCCAAGAAGACAGGGCCGATGCTCAAACAGTTGCATCGCCCAGTACTGGTTTTGTGAGGACCAGGATGAAGCGTAGCGTCTCCCTTGGTCACCGCAGCCGCCAGGTCTAAATACTACTGACCCTTTGTGGTCTACTTTGGAGAGAAGAGTGCGTGATCGCTATTCACCTACGTTTCCGTTACCTGATCCTGTCAGTATTTTCAGGAAGAATGGCATGAGATGCCCTTGAAAACTACGCAGGACCCGTATTTATCCATTCCGAGACGACTAGAAACTGTTTTCAATTCCAACGGCTTTCCTACTACGTATTAGCCAAGGTAATGCGTTGTGTTTTTGGTGTTCCCATATTTTGTCCACCCCATGTACTCGTATTTATGCCTCTATGAAATTTATCATAAATATTAAATCTCTTTTTCAAACCAGCGTATCAGATCATGGAAGCAGTTCTAGAAATAGGAATAATCTACATGGAGATTTAAGTCATTACCTTTTGTCGAGGATAGTGTGCATTATGCAATAAAATTCCAGGAGATATACACTACTGGCCATTAAAATTGCTACACAACGAAGATGACGTCCTACAGACGCGAAATTTAACCGACAGGAAGAAGATGCTGTGGTATGCAAATGATTAGCTTTTCAGAGTATTCACACAAGGTTGGCGTCGGTGGCGTCACCTACAACGTGCTGACATGTGGAAAGTTTCCAACCGATTTCTCAAACGCAAACAGCAGTTGACCGGCGTTGCCTGGTGAAACGTTGTTGTGATGCCTCGTGTAAGAAGGAAAATTCGTACCATCACGTTTCCGACTACGATAAAGGTCGGATTGTAGCCTATCGCGATTGCGGTTTATCGTATCGAGACATTGCTGCTCGCGTTGGTCGAGATCCAATGACTGTTAGCACAATATGGAATCGGTAGGTTCAGGAGGGTAATACGGAACGCCGTGCTGGATCCCAACGGCCTCGTATCACTAGCAGTCGAGATGACAGGCATCTTATCCGCACGGCTGTAACGGATCGTGCAGCCACATCTCGATCCCTGAGTCAACACATGGGGACGTTTGGAAGACAACCACCATCTGCACGGACAGTTCGACGACGTTTGCAGCAGGATGGACTATCAGCTCGCAGACCGTGGCCGCGGCTATCCTTGACGCTGCATCACAGACAGGAGCGCCTGCGATGGTGTACTCAACGACGAACCTGGGTGCACGAATGGCAAAATGCCACTTTTTCGGATGAATCTAGGTTCTGTTTACAGCATCAAGATGGTCGCATCCGTGTTTGGCGGCATCGCGGTGAACGCACATTGGAAGCGTGCATTCGTCATCGCCTTACTGGCGTATCACCCGGCGTGATTGTATGGGGTGCCATTGGTTACACGTCACGGTCACCTCTTGTTTGCATTGACGGCACTTTGAACAGTGGACGCTACATTTCAGATGTGTTACAACCCGTGGCTCTACCCTTCATCCGATCCCTGCGAAACCCTACATTTCAGCAGGATAATGCACGACCGCATGTTACAGGTCCTGTACGGCCCCATCTGGATACCGAAAATGTTCGGCTGCTGCCCTGGCCAGCACATTCTCTAGATCTCTCACCAACTGAAAACATCTGGTCAATGGTGGCCGAGCAACTGGATCGTCACAATACGCCAGTCACTACTCTTGATGAACTGTGGTATCATGTTGAAGCTGCATGGGCAATTGTACCTCTACACGCCATCCAAGCTCTGTTTGACTCAATGCCCAGGCGTATCAAGGCCGTTATTACGGCCAGAGGTGGTTGTTCTGGGTACTGATTTCTCAGGATCTATGCACCCAAATTGCGCGAAAATGTAATCACATGTCAGTTCCAGTATAACATATTTGTCCAATGAATACCCGTTTATCATCTGCATTTCGTCTTGGTGTAGCAATTTTAATGGCCAGTAGTGTAAAAAGGTTAATAAGTTGTACAGTTCAGTTTAAGATGAGCCTAAAAGATTTATTCTTTGTCAGCTCGTTCTACCAGTTTCTTAGTAGAGCCAGGATGTCTCGTAATTAATGGCGTAAACGCAACACTACACTACAAGCAAAAAGGATCTGTAAACACAAGACGGCAAACGAACCGTTCGTGAGGTAATAGTGCCTTTGTGGTTACCAGCCACTACTGATGTGACTGTGTGTAAACACCGCATGCAGGTCTGTGGTGTTCTCTTTGTTTACATTTTCGAGGCACGGATTTGTAAACAGGGTGGATACCACAGCACAGTACACAGCCAGAGAGTCACTCATGTCAGTTGTTTGGGGAGGGTCAGTTGTGTTGCACAGATGTTGGTGGTGACGTGCAACGCTACAGTAACGACGGGTATGCAGATAAGCATTTCATGTGCGGTAGGGCTAGCGGCAATACACGGGAGGCTGCACGCTTAGGCACCGAGATGCATATCCTGCCGAAAGTCGAACGTTTACGAGGGTGCATCGACGTCTCTGTTAATGTGCCAGAATTGGCCAGGAGGGAAAAGCAGTAGGCACCTGTTGAGGTGAAGAATAAAACATAGTTTAACCTGTATGAAGTTTTAACGCTGTAAAGAAAGGCAGGCCTGGAGAAGCCGCCGAGACTGAATGTGTAGGTAGGCTGTTTATGTTTTCTTATTGGCAACGTTACGTAGCGCTCTGTATGAAAATCACTGGATGTGCTGTGTGCAGTCTGTGGCTAGTTTGCATTGTTGTCTGCTATTGTAGTGTTGGGCAGCTGGATGTGAACAGCGCGCAAGAGTTGCGCAGTTGGAGGTGAGCCGCCAGCAGTGGTGGATGTGGGGAGAGAAATGGCGGAATTTTGAAATTTGTAATACTGGATGTCATGAACTGCTATATATATTATGACTTTTGATGACTATTAAGGTAAATACATTGTTTGTTCTCTATAAAAATCTTTCATTTGCTAACTATACCTATCAGTAGTTAGTGCCTTCTGTAGTTTGAATCTTTTATTTAGCTGGCAGTAGTGGCGCTCGCTGTATTGCAGTAGTTCGTGTAACGAAGATTTTTGTGAGGTAAGTGATTTGTGAAAGGTATAGGTTAATGTTAGTCAGGGCCACTCTTTTGTAGGGATTATTGAAAGTCAGATTGCGTTGCGCTAAAAATATTGTGTGTCAGTTTAAGGACAGTCATGTATAATTGTTCAAAGGGAACGTTTCATATGTCGACACTTAGCCGAGGATACCTCACTGGAATCTTCTGATTTTTTTTCTTGTAGTTTGTGTAATTAGTGTAGCTGTTGTTTATTGCTAGCGCGTTATTGTAGAGAGAATCTCCTTTGTAGTTGCAGTCTTTCATTGTTGTTGTGGCATGCATGTAGATTTGCACCAAGTATTTCGCAGCTATGGTTGCAGTTAACTAGATATTATTTTCAGTGCTATGTTAATGTGTTCTCTTATTTTTGCTCTTCAAATTGTGTTTTCCTGTGTTGTCGTGTGAAATACTGTGACAATAATGGCGTGTGAAAAACGTAATACTAGGCTCCAAAGTAAACTGAGAAATGACAGTGAAGACGAAAGCAGTGTGTTAGCGCCACCATGTAATGAATTAACTAATGTTCAAAGTAGTAATTTAGTAATTGTGCATAGGGAAATGGAGCAGGCTGCAAATAATGGTGTAGGCAGTGAAACAATTAGGGAACAGGGTAGCATTATCGATCGATCGGTCGGCAACAGCTCGCCTCAGGATTCCGAAATGACAGGACACAATCTTGCAAATACTGTAGATTCAGGTTTTGCGTCCTCACCGTTTTCTCAAATAAATCAAGACACATTTGCTGCTTTTCAAAATGCGAATATTGCCGGCTCAAATGCACTGCCGAATAGCACTGAGGAACATGTTTCAGACACCAGTGCACTGTTATTACAGTTAGTACAACAAATGGGACAAAGGCTACAAAAGTTAGACACAACGCTTGAACAAAATCAGAAACAAATGGGACAAAATCTTCAAAAGTTAGACACAATGGAACAAAATCAGAGACAAACACAGCAAAAGCTTCAAAAGTTAGACACAATGGAACAAAATCTTCGGAAGTTAGACACCACGCTTGAACAAACATGTGAAGATTTAACTACTGAGTTACATAAAATCGAAGCGAAATGTCAAAAAGTCTGTAATGACGTAAAAACACAAATTTGTGAGCATTTCCAACCTATTTTTTCGCGGCATGAAAATGCATTACAGAATCACGAAGCAGCCATAAAAGAACTGCAAACTATTGTTCATGAAAATCATGAGACCTTGCAAGCTAAAATTGACTCAGTGGCATCTACCGATTCGTTTACGCAACTTGCAAAATCTCAGGAAAACTTAAAAGACACAGTAGAAACTCTGAAAATTGGTTCAGAAAGACACATGGAGGAAATTAGTTCATTATCAGAGGAAGTAGTTGAACTTTCGGGTCAACTAAATAATTTATCTACGAAGGTAGATGATAATCTGAATGACACAAAACCGGTAGTCTTTAATGACACAGAAGAGTGCGAACAAACTAGGAAATTCAAACAAAATCAGAATCAAATTAATACGCAACACCAAAGAGAAATCCGGGAAGTACAAGATCAGCTGACACAGGTAATACAAGAATTACGTATTTCAGAGGACACTCGTGCCCCAATGTGGGAAGAGGGACATAGAAATACGGAACAGCCACAAAATAATAACACAGCGCATTTCGGAAATTATGAAAGAAATGTGCAAGGTGCACCGAATTTTGAAATGGAACCGCCGAAACGACGTAACAATGTATAAAGGCACATTTGCATGCCGATCGTGAGTTTCCTCGGAAACGCGAAATATTAATTAAATAAATAATCAGTGACAAATAAATAAAGCCTATGGCACACAACTGCAGCGCTGTGTCGCTGATAAAACAAAAGCACAATTACGTTACTCTTATGTTTGATTAAGAAAGGGAGAGAGCTCTGGTTGAAGTGGTGCGAGAAGCACGTATTTTATTTTTTTGTCTGGCACACCGCCATATTTCATGTTATAGAAGAATACTGCGAGTTGCAACCACACTAGGCACTCGATTCTGTAAAGAATTTATATTTATAAAAGTAAGTAGGATTATGAACTGTAGGCTTATTCATTGAATATATCTGATTTAACTAACTGTGTAACTTTTTTATGTTTAGTAGACAATCACCTCTGTACGACGTATTGGCATGGCTGGCAAATTATTGTAATATTGAGATTTAGATTATGAGTCCGCACCTACCGCAGCAGTCTTTGGAAACGATTTAATTACGAAGTCCGATTATTCAGTTTTATTTCTCGGTCAACTACGAGTAACATTGCCTTTATGAAAAAGCCATTGTCAAGCGTCTGATATCGAATAATGAAACGTCCACGTTCCAGATAAGCAAATACAATTGCAATCACAATCACCATCATACAGATAGAATAATCAATATCTAAATAACAATATATTTATTTATTTATTTATTTATTTTATTTATTTTATATTGGCGACCATGACAGGACTTGTTATTTTGTCATTTGTTATGTTGTTCTCTTTGTTTCATGTAAAAAAATCAACTTTCTGGACCTGGACGTCAATGTATGAGAGATAACAAAATCTGAAGATATTTTCCAATTCTGAAATTTTGCGGGAAGACGCAATGAAACTTCCAGCAAAATAAGGTAAGACGCAGCATCTTTGCATTGGTGGGCTTGACCAGACGTATAATTCAGTGTATTAGCTTTTCAGTAAATTCTGTAGTGTTTCTTTTCTGCATAACAGTTTCAGTGATAAATTTCATTCTCAGTACTTTTCCTTAAACAATAACGTATGCAACAATACCAATACACGAGTGTACAATATGGCCGACTTCTGTACGATATCATGTAACATGGCTAGCAGCCATTACCAATAATCTCAAATTCAGTTTATATTTTTAAATTAACAGACAGCCATTGTTGCTACGAGCGATTCATGCTCAACTACATTTTATTTTAAAATCAGTGTCAAAAATTTTCTTGAAACATATATCACGTGTGGCATGGTAATAACTAGAAAACAATACGCAAAAATGGAACAGCAAGGACGTACTATTCAGACGCAATCCGACTCGGACGTGAGACAAGTGTTAGAAAATGACTTTACGACAGCAACCGGTAGTGACGATTCATCAAACATTGACGCAAGTGTTGACGAAAATTTTGACGATAGGCCGTCCACTACAAAAATTTCAAAATCTCAATCAGAGCCCATGTTAATGCATGACGTCAGGTCTAATGACGCGGCGGGGGCAGAGACCTTGCAAACGGTAAACATTGCCGACATGTTACAAATGCTAATGAAACAAAACGCAGAAAATATGGCAACCATAAGGAAACAGAACGCCGAAAACATGGCAACCTTAAAGGCACAATTAGAGACACAAAATGAACAGTTAAAAACACAAAATGACGAAATCAAATCTGATCTCATAGCAATCAAGATAGGTAATGACACTTTGTGTAAACGTGTGGAACTTATAGACGCCACACTGACCAAACAGATGACTGAACTCAGTACTAAATTTTCCCAGCTTAATACGAGACAAGAAAAGACTACAACTGACGTAGCACTTTTACAGACACAAGTAAAAAACCTTAATGTCACGTGTGAAGTTCTTACTGAACAAATTCAAACATATCCTTCAGTACATGACAACCTTGAAAAACGAATTACTGACGTACAGAATAAATTTGACAATGTTGAACAACACCTGACTGACATCTTACAATCAGATGCCACAGCTCATTTTCAAAATATTAATAAAGAATTTCATGATTGGGTTGAGAACAAAGACAAACATTTTGATAGATGCTTACGTGAAAATTTACCAACAATTGTGCACGACTCCGTAGCGCAATACATTACTAATAACAAACAGCTGATCAGTGACGCAGTACAATCCGTCACTGCACCCATGAGACAATTCACCGATCAACTACAGTCTGAATGTAACGAAAATATCAGTCAAAATGTACAGTTCAGAAATCAATATACATTCGAGTATGATACACACATTCCGCACACGACAAATACACAAGAACAAAACACACCACGACTACAACACATACCACGATGTGGAAACACAAACACAAGCTATTATCATGGTAAACCACAGCAACATTATCGTAATTACTCGCCAGCTGAACATACCAGTAATTACAGTGGAATAAATCCATATCACAATGCGAAGGAAGATGAAAGCTTAATGAAACACAGGCAATTTCAGATTTTTATCCCAGAAAAACGAACCATTCATCCGGTGATTTTTCTTAAATCTTTTAGTAACGCATTTCCGCGCACTTGGAGTGACCGGAAAAAGATTTCATATATTGTCGGTTACATCCAAGGCGATGCAGCTGTCTGGGCATACAGTCAAGCTGACGTATGTACCACGTACAGTGAGTTTGAGCGTGCTTTTCTGAACAAATTCTGGTCGCAATCCGTCCAGGAGCGACTCAGAAGACAAATTTTAGAACCTGAAACTTTTAACAGTAAAAATGGTAACTTACGCAGATATTTTGAAAAATACTTGAACATGGGACACTTTTTAGAGGAACCAGTCGCAACGCGTGATATACTCCGAGCGTTGAAGGCCAAATTGCCTTTCAACATTAAAGAAAAACTCCTACATATCCCGGATGACGATTCAGATTATTTTTTAACAGCTTTAGATTCGGTTGACATGTTACTTGAAGATCAGCGCTTCGCGCGGCAAAACAGCAGCCACAATGTTTACACTAGTGGTATGCAAAACATGCAGGCTTGCCAACACAATTCTGGCGCGCCCACAGTTGGATACGCGATACAACAAAAACAGCAAACTCACATGCCGTCTCAGTACGGAAATCAAAATCAACACGCGTATTCCAATACAAACAATAGTTACAACAGTAATAACATTTCATGCGGCAATCCATACAAAAGGCACCGCGGTAATAATTACAACGGTAACAACGGATACAAAGGTAATAACAAAAACACAAACAGAAATAGAAATAATAATAACTACGAGCCAAGACAGCATCAAGGTTGGACTCGTAATGATCAGTACTTTCATTCAAACTCTGCTTTACCACAGCAGCCACCAGGTCAAAATTGGAGCATACCTTACGACCGACAGGTAAGTTATAATGCGCAACAGCA
Source organism: Schistocerca piceifrons (assembly GCF_021461385.2). NCBI lineage: Eukaryota > Metazoa > Arthropoda > Insecta > Orthoptera > Acrididae > Schistocerca > Schistocerca piceifrons. The sequence continues at coordinate 1,133,849,340 of NC_060138.1, read as the reverse complement.
ACAACAACCGCAAAAGTTTGGAGATCATAATAGGCAATATCCGAATGTGAATATAATAGAAATGACACCTGATGCACAACCTCAATCTGTGTCAGTACCTAGTACAAATGCTAATCCAACAAACTAGAAACAGTCACTACTTTGCCCCAGGTCGTGGCTGAAGAATTCTTGGGGGGCGACTTCAATGTTAATCAGTTATTTGACACCACACTTGAACAACAGAATAATGATATGCCGAGTAATTCTAAACAAAAACTACCTGTTTTATTTATAAGATACAACCACAATAACAATATATCAGATGAACTTTTACAAGACAGTACACAATGTCGTTTAAACACAAATGAAATTGTTTTAGCATCTACTACTGGTGTAGTAGGTGGGATTCCAACTACTATTATCCTAGATACAGGTGCAGCTGTGAGCGTTTTGTCTTTTAATTTCTATAAAAAGATGTGTGAATTGGAACCTGTGCCTGAGTTTCCTGCCCAAAACTGTAAAATAACTACTGCACTAGGTAATAAGTCATGTAGGGTTACGAAGCAAGTTTTTGTATACGTTAAAATAGGTAATGGAACCATACAATGGCCATTCCTGGTTGTACAAAACCTTGTGACAAATTGCATATTAGGAATAGATATTATGAGCGAGAAGGACTGCATTATAGACTTCTCCAAAGGTAAATGTATTTTAAATGATAAAGGCAGTGTAATTATTATTGATTTGGACAGGAGAACTCTAAAGCATGACAAACACTGTACAGGGTACAAGGTTCAGTTAGTACTTGACAATGACATTCAAGACATGCAAACACACTCATCTGACACAGAGATAATGGACTTGAAAACATTGCTTGATCATAAGATAAGTGAAGCTACAGCTCTCAGTGTACATGAACGTATAAAACTACAGGAAGTGTTATCCAAATATTTACAAGTTTTTACCAAACGATTAGGTGTTATCAACACGTATGTGTACAAGATTGAAGTTAAGCCTCACAAGATCTTCTACCATAAGACATATAACGTACCGTTATCTCAACGACCTGCTGTGTGGCAAGAATTAAAACAAATGTTAGACTGGAAGGTCATTGAACCATCCACCTCACCTTATTGTAGTCCTCTACTTGTTGTCAAAAAATCAAATGGAAGCATTAGGTTAGTGTTAGACGCACGAGCTATTAATGAAATAATTTTACCGGTTCACACAAAACCTGAAAATTTAGAAGAGCAATTACAGAAATTTCTAGATGCAAAATATTTTTCCACAGTAGATCTCGCTAATTCGTTTTGGCAGGTGGGTATCACTCCTGATTCTCGGAAATATACTGCATTTATGTTCGGGGGGCGAACCTATCAGTTTTGTGTTCTACCCTTCGGTCTGAATGTCAGCTCTGGGGTATTCATTACAGCCCTGGATACCGTGCTTGGCGACGATTTAGTTGAGACAGTCACACACTATGTAGATGATATACTGATAGCTACACAATCTTGGAATGAACACGTTGACACTCTTCAAAGAATTTTAGAAAAATTTGCACAAGCTGGAGTCACAGCCAACCTAAGAAAATCAAAATTTGGTTGCAGTGAGATAAAGTATTTAGGACATATCATTAATTCACAGGGCATACGTCCGAATCCCAGTAAATTAGATGCTATCAGAAACTTTCCTAGCCCTCGAACTAAAAAGCAGTTAAAATCATTCCTTGGGCTATGTTCATTTTTCAGACGTTTTTTGCCACAACCACTTTTGAACAGTAAACATCTGCTAGATCTACTCAGAAAGAATCAAGTTTGGATCTGGTCGGAACAGTGCCAGAATGACTTTAATACAATTAAACATGCTTTAGTGAATGCTAACATATTGAGCCATCCAGATTTCAATTTAGATTTTTGTGACGCTTCACGTACTGGCTTGGGCTGTTGCTTATTTCAAGTTGTAAAGAATAAAGAGGAGGAACAGATAAGAATTATTGGGTTTGCGAGTCGCACTCTAACTGAATGTGAGCATACATACTCCACTACTGAGTTAGAAACACTTTCCATAGTATGGGCATTCAAGAAATTCAATTATTATTTATTTGGAAAACATACGGTAATTTACACCGATCACCAGGCCCTGACATTTTTGTTAACTTGTAAACTTGTACATCCTAGACTATCACGATGGGCAGTTACACTTCAGAACTACTCTTTTGAAATTAAGTACATAAGAGGTAAGGACAACACCATTGCAGACACTTTGTCTAGACTTCCACAAGGTATGAATGATACCAACAGTGACTTAGAAAATATAAATGACTACGGGATTCTCTTAATGCAAGACAAGCAGTATCTTCAATATTATATTGATATGTGCAGAAACATGGCTGAATTACAAAAATCTGATCCTCACTGGTATAAGATAATAACATTACTGGTAGAAAAACACAATCATCCTTTGACTAAGTATTACAAGTTACACAATGATGTGTTAATTTACCGCCGACATCCAAATGCTACTAACTGGTGTGTATGCATTCCCAAAGAGTCTGAACGTAATCTAATTTGGCACACACACTTAGTTTGGGGTCATTGTGGGACGTAAAAGTGTTTGGCAAAGCTCAGTACATACTGTTATTTTAGCAATATGAGAAGGAAAATTTACAGGGAACTAAAAACATGTGTCATATGTCAAAAATCAAAACCTCAGAATTTATCCACAAAAACAGATTTACATTCTATTTTACCCAGTAAACCCCTGGAAATTCTGTGTACTGACATCAGTGGACCGCATCCAGCAAGCTCTGGAGGCGTCAAATATATCTTAGCTTTTTACGATATATTTTCTAAACATGTAAAACTTTATGCTTTAAAATCCGCCACTGCAAATGCTATAATACGAAGATTCTCAAGTGATTACCTGACGCACGTGGGAAAACCTAAAGCAATTCTATCAGATAATGCAGCATACTACTCTGGGTACAAATGGAGAAATTTCTTGAAGGACAATAACATTAAAAGTATATTTATTTCGAGGTTTAGTCCACAATGTAACGCGACTGAGAGACTTTTCCGAGAATTAAATCGATTCATGAGGACCTATATTTCATCAAAACATACTAATTGGGTGTCCTACCTAAGTCTTTTCGAAGACGTACACAATAACTTAAATATTTACGATACGAATTACACACCTAACGAGATCATGTTCAATTGCAAACAGAACGATCAGTGGATAGAACCATTACCTAAGTTGTCAGACAAGGAAATCACACCTGAACAGAAAATAAAAGAAGTATTGACTACATTGACACATCACGCACAAATACGAAACAAACATCACAGAAACATAATAAAAAAGAAAACAAAAATTCGAGGTAGGAATGCTTGTACTACTTCGTACTCATCATAAATCTGTAGCACTCATACGACGCAACGCTAAGTGGCGTCTGCTATATGAAGGACCTTATATAATTGTTAACATACCGCATCCTGGTGCGTATCTGCTACAACATCCTAGAACTAACAAAATTATTGGGCTATACGCACACCGAGATCTTAGAGCATTTCATGCTGAATAATGTCAAAGTCATACCCATCAAAATATTGCTAAGCAACTCGAAAAACTCTGTTGTTACAACACAGATAATAAGTAGTATAGAAATTTTCATTTCAGCGGTTCCAGTGACGCAGTTGAAGACAGAAGAACTCTTCTTTCAGCGCGCGCCTCCACCTGAAAGACGGAATATTAAAGTAAAATTTATGATTACGTAGCAGTGGATGACATATTAATTTTCACGGAACATTTGTTACTGAAGGTACCACTGACTTGGTGTGACACCTGACGAACTGACAGACGTCATCTGTGAAGCGATCTTTTACTTTGAGAAATAGATTAGACGCACATCTCTCAACACGAAAAGCATCTATCAGTAGTCAAGGCCACACAGACACTCTACACACACGCACAAAACGCGAGGAATCGAACATTTTCTCTCTCTTACTATTTTGAATATTTATTGAGTAGTGAAAACGCCTGGTCTTGCCTACTGATGTAATGAATGTTGTGTCTAACCTATCTTAATTTCAGATGACATCACAAAAAAACATCGATAATATCCCAGCGAAACCGCTAAAGAGGATGTAAATATCTGCAATTCATGTGATCAAATGTGACACAATGTAATAACCTATAGCGATGTAATGATGATGTAAACATGTTTATGTGCAACTATATTATGTTTATGCTAAGAAAATATGTGACGTGTGTATGTATAATTACTTATTTTTTTAACTGATGTATAGTGCAACTGTTACTATGTAAAAATTTGAACAAAACGAGTGCCAAAAAGACATTGCATAGTGAACCACTGTTCACGGACATTAACGAACATTACTAACTCTGCAACTACGCAGAAACCTATGTGAAAGAAACTGTTAATGCCATTCATTATGCAGCGTATCTATGTAAACGCGATGAACGATTTCCTTGATTAATAACTACGAACATTTAGGTGAGCTATATTCAGCAAAAAAAACTGAAAATGTGAAGTGCATAATTCGTGCATCGTCTAGTGACATTACTACAGTACCCGACTTCAAGATGTTAACTGGATTAAATGGACACAAAGTGCCTGTCCAGAAAACAACACGACGGGTGGAAGAATTTTGGTTGGAACTTCAGGGAATGAAATGTTCTCGAAATGTGACGGACACTCTTACCTGGACTGTCCAAGGATCGACGCCAGCTATGTGCCGTCCGAGGTTCTGCAGCCAAGCTTCCACGGAATGTAAAAAACGAACTGCACGTGGACCAATTACTCGACGGGTCACGTCTGATCTGTAATAAGCAATGCTTTTAGTCACAACGAACTGCATCACTACGACTATAATGGAAATGAGAAATGGACACACTTATGTATTAATCACGTTGTTATACAACGATGTTACGGTGATCAAAAAACTTTACCACGACGATACTAACCTGTAAAAAAATTATTGTGCAGCGGATGAATATGAACTGTAATAACGACACGATGTGTATAGGTCAACGCACCTGAAAAATACGGACATTTTTCTTTGAAGTATTTCAAAACAATACTATGTAACTAAGAACATTCAACAATCTAAGTTGTATTGTGTTATAACAAATATTGTAAATTTAAAACTAAATTACCTGTCATAGAATGTAGTCTTCATATGTAATCTTGGTTGAATATTTTCTTTGTGCAACGACTGAAAAACGCGCGCACACGAACAATATGATCTGCAATACTGTGCCGCGTGATCTAACTGTACGATATAACGGCAGTGCCACAGTTACACAGACGCTTCTGCGCATGCGCGCACTCTATCTGCCAACATTAGAACTTTTACGGCGCACCCGCGTCAATCAAATTTTGTATATAATGTGTAATGTAAGTCATGTAAATAGTTGTAGATAACTTAGATTTTCTTGTGCCTTTAGGTGAATTGCTCGCCTGCAGGTGTGTCCTTTCGCCTCGCAATTCAGGGGGCGATATAAAGGCACATTTGCATGCTGAGCGTGAGTTTCCTCGGAAACGCGAAATATTAATTAAATAAATAATCAGTGACAAATAAATAAAGCCTATGGCACACAACTGCAGCGCTGTGTCGCTGATAAAACAAAAGCACAATTACGTTACTCTTATGTTTGATTAAGAAAGGGAGAGAGCTCTGGTTGAAGTGGTGCGAGAAGCACGTATTTTATTTTTTTGTCTGGCACACCGCCATATTTCATGTTATAGAAGAATACTGCGAGTTGCAACCACACTAGGCACTCGATTCTGTAAAGAATTTATATTTATAAAAGTAAGTAGGATTATGAACTGTAGGCTTATTCATTGAATATATCTGATTTAACTAACTGTGTAACTTTTTTATGTTTAGTAGACAATCACCTCTGTACGACGTATTGGCATGGCTGGCAAATTATTGTAATATTGAGATTTAGATTATGAGTCCGCACCTACCGCAGCAGTCTTTGAAAACGATTTAATTACGAAGTCCGATTATTCAGTTTTATTTCTCGGTCAACTACGAGTAACATTGCCTTTACGAAAAAGCCATTGTCAAGCATCTGATATCGAATAATTAAACGTCCACGTTCCAGATAAGCAAATACAATTGCAATCACAATCACCATCATACAGATAGAATAATCAATATCTAAATAACAATATATTTATTTATTTATTTATTTTATTTATTTTATAAATGACCGATATGCGACTCGCCGACATGATGATTTTGACTATAAGCTGTTCATTACTTCACGTAAATTTAAAACATTTAAGAATTCTGGCAACGACATTCATCCACAAGCGTGGCTCCATCAATTCTCTCATTGTTTTCCTCCCAACTGGTCATTAGAGCACAGATTAGAATTTATGTGTGGCTATTTAGAGAATGAACCAGCTGTAAGAATGCGATCGGTCATTCACGATTGTCACTGTGAAAGAGAATTTGACCATGCCTTCCTCTCAGCATATTGGTCTCAAGCTACAAAAGACCGAGTAAAACATAGCATCATAATGATGAAACATTTCAAACAATCTGAATTTTCCAGTCTTGTGAAATATTTTGAAGACATGTTGCATAAGAATCAATATCTTTCAAACCCATACAGCCCTTCAGAACTCACCCGAATTTGCTTAATCACATTGCCTGAACATTTACGACATATTATTTTAGCAGGACATTGCAAAGACGACATTGAAGCTTTTCAGGGACTGTTACAAGAACAGGAAATTGACACTGACAATCACGGAACGCGAAAACAGGAGCACAACAATTACAGGTCACATCTGTCACAATTCCGCGATGACAGAAGTAATACACAACGAGGCTATTCTTACAACATAAATCGTGACCAAAACAGACACCACCCGTATGACAACCGTTGGCAGAGTAGTAATAATTACAGGGAAAGATCACCTCTCCGTGGTAGTGACTATCACAGAGACAATCAGAGAAACAGACAATATGGGAACCAAAATAATTATTATCAAGGGAGACAGAATAACTTTAGACGCAACGGTCGAGCGTGCAGTTACGATTCCCGGAGAAATTCTCCACCAAATGACCGACAAACAAGAAACTATGTAAACTACCAACAAAACGACAGACCTGAATTCCATCAGAACTGGCGGGATTCAAACAGAGCAGGGCACTATCGACAAGGTGAATTTGTAGAAGTTAGGTCTCCTAATCCCAATAACGACGTGCGCCAACAAAAGAACAGACAATGACTCGCACCGCAGGCAGCCGCATGCGCCAGCTGGCTCAGAGAAAAATAACATAGACGCTAACCTTGAGAAAAATTCCAGTATTCCTTACCGATGTACACCGCATGATAATTCCGTTCAAGTTGAACCTCTGCGTACTAGGAAGAGTAAAGGATTGCACCACATTTCACATGTAAAACCATTTATTGAGAGAGAATCTACTTTTTAACTTTGTCTTTGCCATAAAACTTTTCATTTCACGTTACTAGTACTCTTTGTCACACTTACAAACTGTTAACATGCAACTATGTTTTAAAGCTAACTAACTATCCAGTCAAGAACATAGGTAACTTAGAAAAGTAATTGCGAATGCATTGTTATAGTGAACAGACGACACAGTGGTTAGTTTATGTGACAGCTACACGATTTTATCACGACGCTACTAATGAGTGACCATTTACAATGTTGCTTTTGTGGTGTTTCTGTTTTATTTCTGCACAGTTTTTCTGAATTATTCTGGAAAGTAAAACATGTTTTAGTAGTAACTTTTGTGGTATACCTACAATGAGACTGCCTTTTCTGTAGCACAACAATACGTTACAGCACAGTACTTTCTTCATCACGGCAATAAGCGTAATAACTAAGATATCTATACGCATAGCATTTCACTTTTGTTTATCATGAGGTAAGTACATTGGCTTCTGCAGAACTTAGCTTTCAGAGGACGATAACTACGACACTTCCACAGAGATTATCTTACAACAAGACGCACAGTTTAACGCTACAGTATACGTATTTGAGTAATTAATTTTGTACTTAAAACATTTATTTTTAAAGATTTTTGAATTACAATGATACAAAGGTTTTCCCTGATAATTTCATTCCATTGCTGTAATCTGCAACACCTGAGGGTTTAAGTACATTAATCCTCAGGGGGGTACACGCCTACTTTGTGTATCATGTGTTTGGCAAGCACAAGGAGCCCTAGCTAATATGGTATTTGCTTATACAACTTTACACATCGGTACCATATTCCTCTAACACATAAATTACACAGCTATCTGATCATTTAACAGAGAAACAAACTTTTTTTTTTACCACATCAGTGACACATGTTTACGCAATTACACAGTTGGGTAACTTCACACTTATGAAATTGTATTTTGTCTGTACTTTGTGAACTGTTCATATTTTTTCGGAACCATTGTGATACTATGAGAGCTTTGAATGATGTATTTGGTATGGGATCATGATTTTTAAAGTACGTTTGAGGTAGATGACACTATTGAAATGAGCAGAGAATTTGTTTTAGGTTTTGACATTATTGCAGAAAGCTACGACGTTTTTGAGTTTTCACTGAGGTGTTATGATGTTATTATTATGATGACAATGTGTATTATGCTGTTGAGGTATGTTTATGATCAATAAGCTGATGCTGTATGAGGGATTTGATTATGCTACATATTTATTATGGTGAAATATTGAAGAAGTGTCGACAAATATGTATATGTGTAATAAGGTAAGGAATAATGAGTAGGGGTTAGGGACTCTGATTTGTGTAAAAGGTTGTTGGAAACCAAGAATCGTACTTTAAGAGCTATGAAATGTATGTAAATGCGTGAGTATTACAATGACGATAAAAATTTTTTGGACACTGTTATATCACTAGGATTTTGTTTCTACACATTTGTAACGCAAATTCTCAACCTGTGAATTTTTTTATATGAGACTGCCACTGTAGCGGAAACTGCTGTCGTAAATATTTCAGTAAGAAAGGTAAGTGACCTTGACGTAATGCGTTTTGGGCGCCCAGCTGAGAGGTAGTTGTCTGACAAAAGAAAGCCATTAGGTGCAAAAAAAAAAAAAAGAGGCCATTATCGTCGCTATTGACATTTCTTTGTCGAAAGCATCGCAAATATGATACGCTCAAACTTGAAAACATATGATTACACTGTGGAGCTCGTAATTTATGATATTTACTAAAATGCCTAATGAAATGATGAGAAACATTTTATATCTATTGTCTTTGTACTTGAGAGATTGCTCACTTTGTTTAATATCTAGTATCTAGCTCCACGGCAGCATTGGTTAAAATAAAATTTTATAGATGTACTAATATAAATATTTTATGCCTACAGATCCAGTAAATAATTTTATGATCTATTCAAAAAAACGAAGGAGCATAAAAAGACATTTCCCTTCACAGGAATTGCATACGGAATTTTCTTTTCCACTACTTGGTAATTTTTTTGGTAGGATAACTTCTTGTGGTGCACCACTTTAATTACATTAACATTGAGATGTGAATATACATTTCCCTTATATGCATTGTTGTTTTTAGTGTACTATTTTTTCTGCATGTGGGTTTGTCATGTTTAGATATAAGTTAATGCATTTGCTGCTGCTGTTTACCAGGCATAGTGCTACTGAATTTCACTTTGTATTACTCTGTTAAGCCAGTTTTACTACTGATTTATTTTTCTTGTTCCTGCACATTGCCTCATATTAGTTGTAATGTTGCATTTGCTTGGTAATTTAGATTTACTGTAGCTTGCTTTGACAATTTCCATTTTTTTCATTGCTGTTTGTATTAATTGTTTTGTGCTGCTGCATTGCCTCGTCCCTTAGTTTAGCATTTGAGCTCAGTAGATTTAAGTTAGCTTAAGAGGGGGTAGACTATATAAGAGAATGAGTTATGATGAATTGGAAGAAATGCATTGAGAAGCTATAAGAAAATGGTTTGGGCAAAAAAGTAGTGTACAGTGCAGAAAAACTATGTTTGAAAGAGGATATGAACAAAAAAGTAGGGTTTAGTGACAACAGGTTTAGGTAGGATTTTCTTGGAAATAAATGATGAGGTAAGATAATGGAAAATAAATAATGAGGTAAGAAATACGTGAACATATAAATACAGAAAGCATGCTTGGATAGGATTTTTTTGGTGGAAACAAATGTTGAAATAAGACGAAAGATCTATGGAATGAAGTTTTGGGTTGGACTGCAGTATCAAATTTTACACTAAAAACAAACCCTGTCCTTTCCTCCTGTGTTATTCTGCTATGTGTTTGTGTACTCTTGTGTATTTGTGTTTTTCCTGTCTTTATGTGTTTAGCTAATATGATTTATGTTGTATAATTTTTCTGGTACTAAGCTACATTCACTATGACGAGGAATACTGTTATCCTCAAATATAATTTGCATTTGTAATATGTCATTTTCTTTGTAAAGATGTTTACACATTATTAATTCTGTTCTGTTTCAATTCTCATGTGTGAAATTAATGTTTCGAAAACTATTCTCATTATTCTATTTATTTACTTATGTCATAATTCTTGTAACACTGATGTATATGTTTATTTCTATTCTTTTGTAAAGTCTGTGTTACTACAAATGTTATATTTTTAATTATGTATTTTGTACCACTATTATTGTATTCTTATGTTATAAAATTGTAATTGACACCAGTTCATCAAATTAAGTAACTTGTAAGTTACATTTCACTGCACACCTTTCTGTTGGTCATAGTATATGGACAATATGTGAGAATTAGGGACTGATAGTGTTTGCACGTGTGTTAATAATACAGCAAGGGACTGGTTAACAGCATTGCTGGTTCTAAGGACAATTAGAAAAAAAAACTTTGTGAGTGCACAAGTGGTGTTTTATGGACTTGCTATATTGTCCACAAGACTCTTCGATGGTGATTGTGCACCTGCACAGTCGCAACAGATGGCTGCTGGCCGTCTCTACACGGACTACAGTGGGTCTACACCTTTGATGACTCACCAATACCATTATTTCTACAAGGACTGCAGTGGGTCTGCACCTCTGGTGGCCCACCAATACCATACTCTCTACCAGGACTACAGTGGGTCTGCTCTGTGATGACCTACCTACCAATATTCTTCAAAACTTCGACTGACTCCGCTGTGGGTTTGCTCTGTTGTGGCCCATTACCTGTCTGCATGTCAAGAGTCAGCACAGGCTTTCCATTGGAAGGACAACACTACTTCTTCACGACGAAATGGCAGCAAGAGAGGGGAAGAAAACCAATGTGCACTCCGTGTGCATACCGGGGGGAGTCATTCCAGATGTGGAAAGGGTCCTTCCGGATGCAATGAAGGGTACAGGGTGCACCCATCTGCAGGTGGTCGCTCATGTCGGTACCAATGATGTGTGTCGCTATGGATCGGAGGAAATCCTCTCTGGCTTCCGGCGGCTATCTGATTTGGTGAAGACTGCCAGTCTCGCTAGTGGGATGAAAGCAGAGCTCACCATCTGCAGCATTGTCGACAGGACTGACCGCGGACCTTTGGTACAGAGCCGAGTGGAGGGTCTGAATCAGAGGCTGAGACGGTTCTGCGACCGTGTGGGCTGCAGATTCCTCGACTTGCGCCATAGGGTGGTGGGGTTTCGGGTCCGCTGGATAGGTCAGGAGTCCACTACACGCAACAAGCGGCTACACGGGTAGCAGGGGTTGTGTGGCGTGGGCTGGGCGGTTTTTTAGGTTAGATGGCCTTGGGCAAGTACAGAAAGGGCAACAGCCTCAACGGGTGCAGGGCAAAGTCAGGACATGCGGGGACCAAGCAGCAATCGGTATTGTAATTGTCAACTGTCGAAGCTGCGTTGGTAAAGTACCAGAACTTCAAGCGCTGATAGAAAGCACCGAAGCTGAAATCGTTATAGGCACAGAATGCTGGCTTAAGCCAGAGATAAATTCTGCCGAAATTTTTACAAAGGTACAGACGGTGTTTAGAAAGGATAGATTGCATGCAACCGGTGGTGGAGTGTTCGTCGCTGTTAGTAGCAGTTTATCCTGTAGTGAAGTAGAAGTGGATAGTTCCTGTGAATTATTATGGGTGGAGGTTACACTCAGCAACCGAACTAGTTTAATAATTGGCTCCTTTTACCGACCTCCCGACTCAGCAGCATTAGTGGCAGAACAACTGAGAGAAAATTTGGAATACATTTCACATAAATTTTCTCAGCATGTTATAGTCTTAGGTGGAGATTTCAATTTACCAGATATAGACTGGACGGGTGGTAGGGACAGAGCATCGAGTGACATTATACTGAGTGCACTATCCGAAAATTACCTCGAGCAATTAAACAGAGAACCGACTCATGGAGATAACATCTTGGACCTACTGATAACAAACAGACCCGAACTTTTCGACTCTGTAAGTGCATAACAGGGAATCAGTGATCATAAGGTCGTTGCAGCATCCCTGAATATGGAAGTTAATAGGAATATAAAAAAAGGGAGGAAGGTTTATCTGTTTAGCAAGAGTAATAGAAGGCAGATTTCAGACTACCTAACAGATCAAAATGAAAATTTCTGTTCCGACACTGACAATGTTGAGTGTTTATGGAAAAAGTTCAAGGCAATCGTAAAATGCATTTTAGACAGGTACGTGCCGAGTAAAACTGTGAGGGACGCGAAAAACCCACCGTGGTTCAACAACAAAGTTAGGAAACTACTGCGAAAGCAAAGAGAGCTTCACTCCAAGTTTAAATGCAGCAAAAACCTCTCAGACAAACAGAAGCTAAACGATGTCAAAGTTAGTGTAAGGAGGGCTATGCGTGAAGCGTTCAGTGAATTTGAAAGTAAAATTCTATGTACCGACTTGACAGAAAATCCTAGGAAGTTCTGGTCTTACGTTAAATGAGTAAGTGGCTCGAAACAGCATATCCAGACACTCCGGGATGATGATGGCATTGAAACAGAGGATGACACGCGTAAAGCTGAAATACTAAACACCTTTTTCCAAACTGGTTCACAGAGGAAGACCGCACTGCAGTTCCTTCTCTAAATCCTCGCACAAACGAAAAAATGGCTGACATTGAAATAAGTGTCCAAGGAATAGAAAAGCAACTGGAATCACTCAACAGAGGAAAGTCCACTGGACCTGACAGGATACCAATTCGATTCTACACAGAGTACGCAAAAGAACTTGCCCCTCTTCTAACAGCCGTGTACCGCAAGTCTCTAGAGGAACGGAAGGTTCCAAATGATTGGAAAAGAGCACAGGTAGTCCCAGTCTTCAAGAAGGGTCGCCGAGCAGATGCACAAAACTATAGGCCTATATCTCTGACATCGATCTGTTGTAGAATTTTAGAACATATTTTTTGCTCGAGTACCATGTCGTTTTTGGAAACCCAGAATCTACTCTGTATAAATCAACATGGTTTCCGGAAACAGCGATCGTGGGGGACCCAACTCGCTTTATTTGTTCATGAGACCCAGAAAATATTAGATACAGGCTCCCAGGTTGATGCTAGTTTTCTTGACTTCCGGAAGGCGTTCGATACAGTTCCGCACTGTCGCCTGATAAACAAAGTAAGAGCCTACGGAATATCAGACCAGCTGTGTGACTGGATTGAAGAGTTTTTAGCAAACAGAACACAGCATGTTGTTATCAATGGAGAGACGTCTACAGACGTTAAAGTAATCTCTGGCGTGCCACAGGGGAGTGTTATGGGACCATTGCTTTTCACAATATATATAAAAGACCTAGTAGATAGTGTCGGAAGTTCCATGCGGCTTTTCGCGGATGATGCTGTAGTATACAGAGAAGTTGCAGCATTAGAAAATTGTAGCGAAATGCAGGAAGATCTGCAGCGGATAGGCACTTGGTGCAGGGAGTGGCAACTGACCCTTAACATAGACAAATGTAATGTATTGCGAATACATAGAAAGAAGGATCCTTTATTGTATGATTATATGATAGCGGAACAAACACTGGTAGCAGTTACTTCTGTAAAATATCTGGGAGTATGCGTACGGAACGATTTGAAGTGGAATGATCATATAAAATTAATTGTTGGTAAGGCGGGTACCAGGTTGAGATTCATTGGGAGAGTGCTTAGATAATGTAGTCCATCAACAAAGGAGGTGGCTTACAAAACACTCGTTCGACCTATACTTGAGTATTGCTCATCAGTGTGGGATCCGTACCAGATCGGTCTGACGGAGGAGATAGAGAAGATGCAAAGAAGAGCAGCGCGTTTCGTCACAGGGTTATTTGGTAACCGTGATAGTGTTACGGAGATGTTTAATAAACTCAAGTGGCAGACTCTGCAAGAGAGGCGCTCTGCATCGCGGTGTAGCTTGCTCGCCAGGTTTCGAGAGGGTGCGTTTCTGGATGAGGTATCGAATATATTGCTTCCCCCTACTTATACCTCCCGAGGAGATCACGAATGTAAAATTAGAGAGATTAGAGCGCGCACGGAGGCTTTCAGACAGTCGTTCTTCCCGCGAACCATACGCGACTAGAACAGGAAAGGGAGGTAATGACAGTGGCACGTAAAGTGCCCTCCGCCACACACCGTTGGGTGGCTTGCGGAGTATAAATGTAGATGTAGATGTACATGTAGACTGCATGGAAATCCACTACTTCCGTGTGCATTTTCTTGTACTGCTCAGACTTTTGAGAAAAACACTGCAATTTTACTGTGATGAATGATCAGGACTGTCTTTATGGACTGTGAGAAAATTTTAGCTTTTGACCAACATTCTATCAATAAGTGTGTGCATTTGATATCTTTGTTATTGTAATTATGAAAAATTTTATCAAATCATTATTGGCCACTGCCCAAAACAATTTGTAAAATTTTTTGTGGGGAGCATGGGGGCTATGTAAGTAGGCTGTTTATGTTTTCTTATTGGCAACGTTACGTAGCGCTCTGTATGAAAATCACTGGATGTGCTGTGTGCAGTCTGTGGCTAGTTTGCATTGCTGTCTGCTATTGTAGTGTTGGGCAGCTGGATGTGAACAGCGCGTAGCGTTGCGCAGTTGGAGGTGAGCCGCCAGCAGTGGTGGATGTGGGGAGAGAAATGGCGGAGTTTTGAAATTAGTAAGACTGGATGTCCTGAACTGCTATATATATTATGACTTTTGATGACTATTAAGGTAAATACATTGTTTGTTCTCTATAAAAATCTTTCATTTGCTAACTGTGCCTATCAGTAATTAGTGCCTTCCGTAGTTTGAATCTTTTATGTAGCTGGCAGTAGTGGCGCTCGCTGTATTGCAGTAGTTCGAGTAACCAAGATTTTTGTGAGGTAAGTGATTTGCGAAACGTATAGGTTAATGTTAGTCAGGGCCATTCTTTTGTAGGGATTTTTGAAAGTCAGATTGCGTTGCGCTAAAAATATTGTGTGTCACTTTAGTGAATGTTTGAGAACGTTCAGTTTTGCTCAGCTGTTTGAAAAGCAAATAATGTAAGAGGTTTATCAGCATAGTAATTAATTAATTTTTCTAAGGGGACTTTCAAATGGACAGCCGCCCAAGAGAGCAGGTGAGGAGGGCCTCTGATCGGTTTGGAAGCTGCCAGCAGAAGAGAGCGAACGGCGTGTCCGCTCCCGGCAGCCGGCCGCGGTTCCACCCCCACTTGACCACCTCCAAGCCTCCCTATTGGTAGGTCAAATCGTAAGACGCGTAGTTCGGTAGTGTTACATCGTCAGCAACGTGTGAGTTTTGCTGCTGATGGTTCAACACGTGAGTTTCAGGGTGGTTCTATCCGGTTCTGGGCAACGTAACTGAGACGCTGCAACTTACCGCCAGGAACATCAAGTGAAAAAATAAAAATCAAACTTTATACTAATAAATCTATTCAGTATTGGCCCTCACTGTACATCTCTGACAAGGAGGCAGCTTTGTACATGCTGTAGGAGCACGTAGATATGTACAAATCACACCCGTGCTTGAAGGTGGTGGAAACAGTCTAACACTCTCCAGGAATCTGCACAAGGAGACTTGCCACATAAATTCTTGGAGTGGGCTGTAGTAGTGTTTGGAGAATAATGCATCGTGATGTAATGTAGCCGTACCATCTCCAACGAGTTCCGTGTTTCAGTTCTGTCAATTGACACGACAAAAAGGTGTAGTCTACCCTATGTCTTACAATCACGCTTCATTTATGGATGAAGCAGGGTTCATTCGTAATAGTGCGTTCAAATGGTTCAAATGGCTCTGAGCACTTTGGGACTTAACATCTGAGGTCATCAGTCCCCTAGAACTTAGAACTACTTAAACCTAACTAACCTAAGGTCATCACACACATCCATGCACGAGGCAGGATTCGAACCTGCGACCGTAGCGGTCACGCGGTTCCAGACTAAAGCGCCTAGAACCGCTCGGCCACACCGGCTGGCAATAGTGCGTTCAGTTATCATGATTCTCAGGATTGGTGTCATCTGGACTCTAAGCAACTCGTTATGCACGAGTCTCCACATCAGTGACATTTTTCAATGAATGTGTAGTTATGGGTGATCGTCGTATTGGACTGAACGTGCTATCAAACAAATGCAGTGGCCGGAATTACCTTCAGTTTCTGCGGCACGATCTTACAGAATTGCTTAAGAACATTCCATTAGAGTAACACCAGAGGATGCGCTACGTGGATGATGAAGCAGCGGCATATTTTGCTGCTATGGAGAGACGACATCCAACAAGCCTATATGGCCAAAGGTGAATTGGACAAGGAAGACTTGTAAAGTGGCCTAATCTGAACCCCAGGGATCTCTGCGTTTGGGGGCACCTTGAAAGTGTAGCGTACGCCTGTCCGATTAATACGCTTGAAGAATTGGAGCAGAGACTCGTCAGTGCTCGTCAAGAATTTCGAAATGATCCAGGCGTGTTTGAAATGATTCGAAACTCATTGGGACGACGGGTACAGGCGTGCACCTGCGTATAAGACGACACTTAGAACACCTCGTTTGACTACAGTCATGTAAACTACTGTTGTATTTATTCATAACACTTGCACTTCTACCAAGTACTTCTAATAACTTTCCTTAATGTTGTACACTGTAAGTAGGCTGTTTAGGTTTTTGTGTTGGTAACGCCATGTAGCGCTCTGTATGAAAATCACTGACTGTGCTGTGTGCAGTCTGTGGCTGGTTGTGCATTGTTGTAATACTCATTATTGTAATGTTGGGCAGTTGGATGTGAACAGCGCGTAGCGTTGCGCAGTTGGAGCCACCAGCAGTGGTGGATGTGGGGAGAGAGATGGCGGAGTTTTGAAATTTGTAAGACTGGATGTCATGAACTGATATGTATATTATGACATTTGAACACTATTAAGATAAATACAATGTTTGTTCTCCATCAAAACCTTTCATTTGCTAACTATGCCTATCAGTAGTTAGTGCCTTCAGTAGTTATAATCTTTTATTTAGCTGGCAGTATGGGCGCTCGCTGTATTGCAGTAGTTTGAGCAACGAAGATTTTTTTGAGGTAAGCTGTTTGAAAATCAAATAACGTAGAAGTTTTCAAGCACTGTCATTTATAATTTTTCTAAGGGGACCGCTACCTTTTACTGGCTAGATGGCGTGTACCCGGAATCACGTCAGTGGTGGCTGGTAACCACAAAGTTGCAATTTCCTCAGAACGGTTCTGTTGTAGACTCATGTCTGCAAAACCTTTTTGCTTCCATATTGTGCATTTCCTGCTGTATGCGTTTAAGCCATTAGTTATAATACACGTTTCATATTATTAATAACATTAAATAATATGAGTATTATGAAAAACCAGACCTCAGGAAATAGTCAGTGCAATAATGTGATAACTGTAAATAAGTGTTGTAAGCTCTTTTTCTATTTGATGATGCGTAGCTAAAATAAAATTAAAATAAAATGCAACGGGGGGGGGGGGGGGGGGGGTGGATGGAAGAAAATACGGAAACGCCAAAAACTTAACACATTACTATGCCAAAATACGGTGTAGAAAACTTGTTGGCATTCAAAATAGCTTGCAGTCTTGTCAGAATGTTTTCAAATGAATCTCATACGGTTCTTCCTGGAAAATAGTGGCAAGTTCAGATATCGATGATGGGGTGGATAGTAATCACATAATACCCTGAAGTAGACCACGAAGGGTCGATAGTATTCAGACGTGGTAACTACGGGGGCACTCCAAAAGGATTGCACACTATTTTTTAAAAAAAATCCATATTTTATTCTACATGTTTGAAAGTTTTACAGTGTGTAGATAAATCCTTTAGGAAGAATATTTTCATTTCTCCACATAATTTCCATCCCTCTCAACTGCCTTACGCTGTCTTGGAACCAGTGCCTGTATACCAGCACGGTACAATTCTGGACCAACATGTTGGAGCCATTGTTTGGCAGCGTGCACAAAGGAGTCATCATCTTCAAACCTTCTTCCACGAAGAGAATCTTTCAGTTTCCAAAAGAGATGATAGTCACATGGAGCCAGGTCAGGACTGTAAGGCGGGTGTTTCAGTGTTGTCCATCCGAGTTTTGTGATCGCTTCCACGGTTTTTCTACTGACATGTGGCCGTGCATTGTCATGCAACAGCAAAACATCCTGCTTTTGCCGATGTAGTCGAACACGACTCAGTCGAGCTTGAAGTTTCTTCAGTGTCGTCACATATGCATCAGAATTTATGGTGGTTCCACTTGGCATGATGCCCACAAGCAAGAGTCCTCCGGAATCTAAAAACACCGTAGACGTAACTTTTCCAGCAGAAGGTGTGGTTTTGAATTTTTTTTCTTGGGTGAATTTGCATGATGCCACTCCATTGATTGCCTCTTCGTCTCTGGTGAAAAATGATGAAGCCAAGTATCATTACCTGTTCATAATTCTTCCAAGAAATTCATCTCCACCATTCTCGTACTGTTCCAAAAGTTCGCTGCATACCATTTTTCTTGTTTCTTTGTGAGCCACTGTCAACATCCTGAGAACCCACCTCGCACAAACCTTTTTTAACGCCAACACTTTCAGTATTCTGCAAACACTTCCTTCCCCTATCCCAACTTAGTGTGACAATTCGTTCACTGTGATGTGTCTGCCAGCAGTCACCAATTCGTTAACTCTCTGTACATTGTCTGGAGTGTGTGCAGTACGAGGCCTGCCGCTGCGAGGACAATCCTCAATATTGTCGTGCCCGCTTTCATCACGTAACCTGCTTGTCCATCGACTAACTGTACTGCGATCGACAGCAGCATCTCCATACACCTTTTTCAACCTCTTGTGGATGTTTCCCACTGTCTCGTTTTCACAGCACAGGAATTCTATGACAGCATGTTGCTTCTGACGAACGTCAATGTAGCAGCCATCTTGAAGACATGCTGTGACGGCGCCACTCACGGGAACAGGTTGAACTAAGTTTGAAAACAAGCAGGAAGGATGTATCTACACACTAAAAAACTTTCACACATGCAGAATGAAAACTGTATTTTTACAAAAGTAGTGTGCATTTCTTTTGGAGTGACCCTCATATGATGGCCAGGGAAGATGCGACATTTCGTCCTGATGGTCACAAAACAAGTAATGGACGATGCGAACTGTTTGACAAGGGCCCTGTCATATTAGAACACAAATATCACCATTGGGTAACAAATACTGTACCAAAGTATGAACTTGATCGGCAAAGATTGTCACATAACCCTTGGTGGTAATACGTCCTTGCAGAGTAAGAACTGGGCCCATAGAATGCCGCGACATGGCTGACCGAATCATCACCGAACCTACGCCATATTTCTGTTTTGGGACGTAAACTCGCCCATTAAGTTTGGAAACAGTGCGAACCAAGACTCATCAGACCAAACGACCTTCTTACGTTGCTCCACAGATCTTCTTTTAGGGCTTCTGCGGCAAATGATTACCAGTTACAGACATTTGCATCACTGATGTGTGGTTTTGGAATTCCCTACTTACGGAGGAGCCTTCGTGTTGTTCTCGTGCTGTCAGGAATCGCGAGTGCGGCATTCAGCTCTGCAGTGAAATTTGCTGTTGACGTCCTCTCAGTTTTCGTCCCTATCCTTTTCAGTGCCTGTCTGCAACTATCACTCTTTCGTACACATTGTGATTTAGCGGATGATGTTTTCCGGCTTTCCTTCTGTGATTGTAAGTATTCGATACGGTGCCTTTGAAACACCAGACACTTTGGTTATCTTGGTTGTGTAGGGATCAACGATACGAGGACAGAGGATTTGCCCATGTTCGAATATACTTAGCTCCGACATAACGCACTCACAACTACACGAAACATTGTTCTGACCACGACTGACACAACTTATTGAGGACAATGCCCAAGTGCCGTTCGCCGTCAGTTACAGCAACGCAACCTGGAGGTTTGGCTGCTTCTGCATTTATGTTCAAGCATGTATTTCCCCTGGTGTTTCCATATTTTTGTCCAAGCCCTGTATTAATTATCTTATATACCTCACTTTATACAGGGTGTTCCATTGATCGTGACCGGGCCAAATATATCACGAAATAAGCATTTCAGGATCGCAGTTGCCCTGTTTCCGAGTCCCCAGTAGACGGAGCTGATAACGAGACTGCTGTAAGATGTACACGCCGTGACTTATCTCTGAAGTATTCAGGGGTCGTAAACAGAGGAATGCAGATAAACCGCAAAGACGCATCCGCAGGCAGCTCGGTGTCAGAATGGCTGTGACATCTGCGATCGGAATTCTAATGACTCGAGACGGATCTCTGCACACGCAGCCGTTTGTCATCTTTCTTCCAACTTCCGCTCCGGCATCGTTCTGGCGTTGGCGTTTGTGGGGACACCACGAGACAGGAATTTGCTCGTTCTGGATTTGACAGTTTTATCTCTGCTGGCGGAAGCGCTTCCTCTTGCCACGACGTCACCGTAACTGAAGCCAGATAATTTCTGTGGCATTTTGTTCTGAGATGAATGTCTTTGCAGCGGCAGTACGCTGTTTCTGTAGAGTAAGCGTTTCGTTCTTATTTCATTACACGTTTTTTTTTTCATTTAAATTCGGCTGGATATTACTTCACCGGTCGAACTTCAACAATTTAAGTTCGAATCCACTGCACTGCGTTAAATACATCCTTACCTGTTTAATAATGCATTATAATGTATTTAGAAGACACGAATACAATAGAACACTTAAGACTCACAACCGTGCACGAAACAGGACTCATTCCGTGTAGTAGGGCAGGTAACTTAGCCCGACACCGACGGTACGGATAATGTTACTAAGCCCCATGTGTCTCTACAGGGCACTATACCTCATATGTAACAGTAGACCCACATTTAATTCTGAGCCGGCCGGAGTGGCCGAGCGGTTCTAGGCGCTACAGTCTGGAACCGTACGACCGCTACGGTCGCAGGTTCGAATCTTGCCTCCGGCATGGATGTGTGTGACGTCCTTAGGTTAGTTAGGTTTAAGTAGTTCTAAGTTCTAGGGGACTGATGACCTCAGCTGTTAAGTCCCATAGTGCTCAGAGCCAATTGAACCATTTAATTCTGTTTAACTTACCCATGACGCATTCTCGAAATAGAAAGGAGGCTAGAATTTAACGCATGAACGCGTGAATCATGGTCCTTGTCGTGGACGGGTGACTTGCACGCCTCAACGGTACAGATATCTACTATTTTATATGCAGGGCATTCGCAGCTGGTGAGGGTTATGATGACAAAAACACCGCTGACAGCTGCCAAAACTTGGTTTCAGCTGAACGCACTACCGGTTTCACAGCTTACAGTCATCTTCAGGTGCAACCTACATACTTAAGACCGGAAATATAATTATAAACTGTAATTGCAATTTGTGGTATTATGTAAAGCTTATTTGACCTGTGTCATGAGCCAAGCACGTGGATCCTTATAGCGACTGTGACTCCAGTGGATGGGGCTCGTGTGAGAAAGTTTTTCAGATATGTTTAGTGCGATCTGTGACAGGACAGTGTAATTACACCATTCGGAATTTAAAAAAGTGCTGCAATTCCACACACTGCCTTGTAAATTTGGAAATTTGTGGTAAGGTATTACGGGACCAAACTGCTGAGGTCATCAGTCCCTAAGCTTACACACTATTTAGTCTAACTTAAATTAACTTACACTAAGGACGGGGGGGTGGGGGTGGGGGGAGCCGCGCGGACTGTGACAAGACGCCTGAGACCACTCGGTTACTCGGCTAGACTGCGCGGCCACTGCCTTGTATTCCATAAATTGCTGTATCAATATTCCACACATTGTAGTTGATTTCCTGCCAATCAAACAATGTTTCCAACTTCCACCACGGAAAACTAAAAGATATCGATTTAATTAATTAGTCAATCACATTAATAGAGTGGGAGGTGGGCTATTCGAACAAGCTGAAGCACCACGTGAGTAACAAAAGTGGCACAGTAGGCTATTTCCTGCCAATTTTTTTGATCAATTTAATTAGTCAATTAATTTTGTATCAAAAGGGGCCCAGGGTTTCTGGGATCTTCCAGAGGGGTGGATGACAATGAAAGGCGCCCCCGAAACCCCACTCAAAAGCGCGTGAAACTCAAAAAGTGGTGCAGAAACCGGTGGAGGAGGGGGGAGGGGGAAAGCCCATGATGACATCATGGGGGGTGAGGGTGATTAATAAATTAATCTGATATCAATCTGATATAAAGTGGCATATAAAAATAGTTTTACGACCTTTTAGTCAAAAGAGAACAATAGTTTACGGGCAGAACAACAGGTTTGCCCCTGAATGTAAGCTTGCCACCGATGTAGGCAACCCACACTAACAAAACACCCTGATACCCGCTTTGCCCTACTATTACCGTTTTCAACCGCCAGGTAGTTCAGTTACTTCAGCATCTCAGTGACGCTGTCCGATGGGTGAAACACACCGGCAACCATTCCTGCTGCACTTCTCTGTATACGTTCAATATCCACCTTTAGGTATATTCGGTGTTGGTCCCACACACTTGGGCCATATTCTGCGATGTGTGACACAAGTGTTTTGTAAGCAATTTCAGTTGCAGATTGATTGCATTTCCCTAGTATTCTACCCATAAGCTGAAGTCTGCCAACTGATTTACTTCCAACTAAGCCTATTTGATCATTCCATTTCATACCCCCACAAATTGTTGCACCCAGATAGCTGTATGATTTTGCCGATTACAGTTGTAGTCGTAATTTATATTTTAGTCGTAAGACACTAGATTTTTCCTGTTTTGTGTAATACACAATTTTACATTGTTAACATTTCAAGCAAGTTGCTAACCTTAACACCACTTTGAAATCTTGTTAAGATCCGACTGAATATTGGCGCAGATTTTTCCTGACAGAACTTCATTCTACGTAACTGCATGGTCTGTAAAACGTCTGATGGTACTGTTAATATTGTCCGAAACATCATTAATATACAGCATGAACAACAGGAGTCCCAACACACTTTACTGGGACACACCCTAGGTTACTTCTACATCTGTCGACGACGCTCCTATCCTAGATAACGTGCTGTGTCCTCCTTACGAAGAAATCCTCAACCCAGTCACAAAATTTCGTTTGACGCCCTTTACGATCGTACTTTACACATTAGGCATACGAGTGATGCTCAGTCAAATGCTTTTTGGAAGAGAGGAAACACTGTATACCTTGATCCTTAACTTCCAGCGTGTCTTATGAGAAAATGCGCGAGTTGCGTTTCGTGTGACCGAAGTTTTCAGAATCCCTGCTGTGTGGTATGGAGGAGATCATTCAGTTCCAGATGCCTCATTACGTTTGAGCACAGAATATGTTCTAAGATTCTAAAAGAAATGGATGTCAAGGCTATTGGACGGTAGTTTTGCAGATCACTCCTGCTACTCTCTTTGTAGATGGGAGTGACCTGTCATTATGCTTATCCATTACGGATATTTTAGAACCGTGACTGTATATTGAATGTAAATAAGTTATACACAACTGCAACCAGTCACTTTTTTGAATAATAATGCTTTATTCCATAAACCGGTTTTCAAACCTTTTCAGGTTCATCTTCAGATGGTTTCGGGAGGATCCGGGAAGTTACATCATTACTGGTAGTAGCATAATGCTGGGTGCTGGTCACAAACCATCACCCAGCATTATGCTACTACCAGTAATGATGTAACTTCCCGGATCCTCCCGAAACGATCTGAAGATGAACCTGAAAAGGTTTGAAAACCGGTTTATGGAATAAAGCATTATTATTAAAAAAAAGTGACCTGTCATTTCTTCGAATAACTGGACACAGTTATTTGTTCGATTCATGTACTGTATATTACCGTTAAATTGGAGCGACGTGTATACATACCACTAGAAAAAATTATGGAATAAATCCACTGGCACCAAAAATTAAAGCAACAAACGGAAATTTTGCAATGTTGCGTTTATTTTGCTATAAAACAATATAAACAGTTCATAGCAAAGCAGAAACAATGTAAAGAATACAGAACGTAAACAGCTGCAAATGCATAACAGTAGACGAAAATGTTCTTCGTTTTTTCCAATTTGGCAGATTCGCACACACATTCTGACAACTGGTTAATGTGCTCACTATAGAGTGTGACCACCTCTGGCAGCAATACAGGTCTGCCAACGACAGAGCATGCTGTGAATAACGTCACGTTGTGGCAATAACGCCCATTTTTCCTGCAGAGCTGCTCGCAAGTCTTGGAGAGTCATTGCTGGATTCTGAGGTGATGCAAGACGTCTCCCTAGTGCATCCCAGACATGCTCTATTGGATCCAAATCGGGACAGCGAGCAGGCTATGCTGCGCGTGCAAATTCTTCTGTTTCCAAGAAAACGTCAACCACCTGTGCTCTATGAGGTCGAGTATTATGGGCCATCAGTATGAAGTCTAGGCGCACAGCACCTCATCACAACCCTACACGAGGTCCCAAGATCTCGTCACGATACCAGACAGCAGTTGAACCTTGCCGATTCACCTGTATAGTTTCATGAAGAGATGTTCGAGTAGTCAACATAATCCCTCCACTCACCAATAGCGACCCTAATCTATGTCGGTCTGGTTCCACAATGTTCGGGTCTCGAAATCATGTTTCACATTCCCTTCAGATGCGAATCTGTCGAGAACCACTCTCCAGACCAAATCGGGACTCATCTGTGAATATAACATAGCCCACTCTTCGACTATCCAGGTGGCACGTTGACCAGTCCACTCTAGACGTTCCCTTCTGTGAAGACGCGTCAGAGGTACACATACAGCAGGTCTCCGGCAATAAAGGCCACTCTGTCGAAGCCTTCTCTACAACATTTAGATCGATACAACACGTCCAGTGGATGCTGCAGGGTCAAATGCGAGTTGCCAAATAACGGTCCTCTCTTTCTGATGTCACACGTGGTCGGCCCTGCCCTGGTCTTTGGGATACGGTTTTGGTCTCTATAAACTGTCGCCACATCCGAGAAACAACGGAACGATTCGCGTTAAACCATCGAACCACATCAGTTTGCGATTATCCTGCTTCCGTTCTTCCTGTGGCCCTCCACCGCAGATTGTTCGGTAGGCGTCTTCCGTGTGCCATAATGCACTGTGTGTGACTGTGTACACAGCAACTGTGGATGTGGGACTACATCTACATCTACATATATACACCGCTAGCCACTAAGTGATGTGTGACGGAGGGCACAATTCACGCCAAAGTCATATCGCGGATCGCGCGAGGGAAAAACGACTGGCTGAACGCCTCAGTACGAGCTCTAATTTCCCTTAACGTTAATGGTGATCATTGCGCGATTTGAAATTTGGTGGTAATAATATATGCTCTACATCGTCGGCGAAGATCAGATTTTGGAATTTAGTGAGCAGCCCCTTCCGTTTAACGCGTCGTCTATCTGCAAGTGTGTCACACTTCAAACTTTCATTGACATTTGTAACGCTCTCGTAATGGCCACCAGCCACGAATCTTGCCGCTCTTCTTTGGACCTTCTCAATCTTTTGAATCAGATCCAACTGGTAAGGGTCCGATACAGATGAACAATACTCTAAGACAGAACGAACCAACGTATTGTAAGCAATTTACTTTGTTGAAGGACTGCATTCTACCAATAAACCGCAATCTAGAGTTCGACTTGCCCGTTACTTGTGTAATCTGATCGTTCCATTTGAGATCATTTCGAATAGTCACACCCAGATACTTGACGGATTACCACTTTCAAAGACTGGGCATTTATTTTGAAATCGTACATCAATGGGGATTTTCGCCTTGTTACACGCAGTAGGTTACACTTACTAATATTGAGAGATAACTGCTCGTCATTACACCACGCATTTATTTTCTGAAAATACTCACTGATTTCTTCTCAACTTTCGTGTGATACTGCTTTCCTGTAGACTACAGCATCATCAGCAAACAGCCTAATGCCGTTGTCAATACCATCAACCAGATCGTTTATGTAAATCGTAAAAAGCAGCGGAGCTATTACGCTGCCTTGGGGCACACCTGATGTTACGCTTGTTTCTGTTGAAGTCACCCCGTTCAGGACGACATACTGCCCCCTGTCTGTTAAAAAACTTTCTATTCAACCGCATATGTCATCGGATAGACCGTAAGCACGCACTTTTTGGAGTAAGCGACAGTGCGGAACTGAGTCGAACGCCTTTCGAAAGTCGAGAAATATCGCATCAACCTGGGAGCCGGTATCTAGAGCCTGTTGCATATCATGCACAAAGAGGGTCAACTGTGTCTCGCATGACCGCTGTTTCCTAAAACCGTGCTGGTTTCTGCAGATGAGCTTCTCAGAGTCTTGAAAGCTAATTATGTCTAAACACAAAATATGTTCCATGATTCTACAACAAATCGACGTCAGTGAAATTGGCCGGTAATTATGTGTATCCGATTTCCTACCCTTTTTATAGATTGCTATGACCTGGGCCTTCTTCCAGTCCCGTGGAACTTTCCGCTGTTCCAATGATCTCTGATAGATGATGGATAAGAATGGTGCTATATTTGTAGCTTAGTCAACATATAATCTTACGGGGATACCGTCTGGGCCAGATGACTTCCTGGCGTCTACGGATCTTCCCAGATACACTAACGACTATGTCAGCCATCCTTGCGTTTGTTTAACAGTTGAAAGGGGGAATGATGCTGCAGTCCTCACCGTAACTGATTTTTGAAAGCTAGGTTTGGAATTTCGGCCTTCTGTTTATCTTCATCCGTTACATTACCTGTACTGTCCGACTACCCAACAAATACCACTCCGTTTGATAAGTGCCCTCAAATC
Source organism: Schistocerca piceifrons (assembly GCF_021461385.2). NCBI lineage: Eukaryota > Metazoa > Arthropoda > Insecta > Orthoptera > Acrididae > Schistocerca > Schistocerca piceifrons. Next base: position 1,133,822,137 of record NC_060138.1, on the reverse strand, counting down.
ATCGTTAATGTGGTTGTCCGTGGACCGGGCTGGCCGGAGTGGCCGAGCGGTTCTAGGCGCTACAGTCTGGAACCGCGCGACCGCTACGGTCGCAGGCTCGAAGTGTGTGATGTCCTTAGGTTCGTTTGGTTTAAGTAGTTCTAAGTTCTAGGGGACTGATGACCTCAGAAGTTGAGTCCCAGTAATATCAGAAATTGAGGCCGCCTTGATGCTAAGCACCTTGTTATTCCTTTATTTCTTTATTATCCCAAACTAGTTTCGGCGACAAATATCACCATCATCAGTGTTTTTTTTTAAATCTAAAACATGCAGAAAATGGTATGGTTGTACAAACACAGTAAAACATTATTACATTTTTACAAATCGTCTTTTGAAATATAGTTTTATATTGATACTTTCATACTACCTTAGTTATTGTATGTTACAGCATGTTTTAAGCAAATATTGGCGCTGTTTGTGACATATTTTCTGTGCTCTTTTTATTCTGTTGCCGTCTTTTTACTTAGCGGACATCATGTCATCGGCAGCCATGTGAGCGGCTTAGTAAACAAATACAGGGCTATTACAAATGATTGAAGCGATTTCATAAATTCACTGTAGCTCCATTCATTGACATATGGTCACGGCACACTACAGATACGTAGTAGAAAAACTCATAAAGTTTTGTTCGGCTGAAGCCGCACTTCAGGTTTCTGCCACCAGAGCGTTCGAGAGCGCAGTGAGACAAAATGGGAACAGGAGCCGAGAAAGCGTATGCCGTGCTTGAAATGCACTCACATCAGTCAGTGATAACAGTGCAACGACACTTCAGGACGAAGTTCAACAAAGATCCACCAGCTGCTAACTCCATTCGGCGATGGTATGCGCAGTTTAAAGCTTCTGGATGCCTCTGTAAGGGGAAATCAACGGGTCGGCCTGCAGTGAGCGTGCGGGCAAGTTTCACGCGTAGCCTGCGGAAGTCGACGAATAAAGCAAGCAGGGAGCTAAACGTACCAAGCCGACGGTTTGGAAAATCTTACGGAAAAGGCTAAAGCAGAAGCCTTACCGTTTACAATTGCTACAAGCCCTGACACCCAATGACAAAGTCAAATGCTTTGAATTTTCGGCGCGGTGGAGATCATGATCAGCAATTCATGTCATGGCCTCCACGCTCTCCCGACTTAACCCCATGCGATTTCTTTCTGTGGGGTTACGTGAAAGATTCAGTGTTTAAACCTCCTCTACCAAGAAACGTGCCAGAACTGCGAGCTCGCATCAACGATGCTTTCCAACTCATTCATGGGGACATGCTGCGCCGAGTGTGGGAGGAACTTGATTATCGGCTTGATGTCTGCCGAATCACTAAAGGGGCACATATCGAATATTTGTGAATGCCTAAAAAAAACTTTTTGAGTTTTTGTATGTGTGTGCAATGCATTGTGAAAATATCTCAAATAATAAAGTTATTGTAGAGCTGTGAAATCGCTTCAATCATTTGTAATAACCCTGTACTAAAAGGTGAACTTCGTATGTCAGCTGTATATACTTGTGGTTGTGGTAGTGTTGTGGAAACCAGTTATTTTGGTGGTTTCCACAACACTACCTTCCACAACCACACGTATATACTGCTGACATACGAAGTTCACCTTTTAGTATTTGTTTACTAACAGCCGTTCACATGGCTGCAGATGACATGATGTTCGCTGAGTAAAAAGACGGCAACAGAATAAAAAGAGCACAGAAAATATGTCACAAACAGCGCCAATAATTGCTTAAAACATGCTGTAAAATACAATAGCTAAGGTAGAATGAAAGTATCAATATAAAACTATATTTCAAAAGACGATTTGTAATAATGTTTTACTGTGTCTGTACAACCATACCATTTTCTGCATGTTTTAGATTAAAAAACCCGCTGATGATGGTGATATTTGTCGCCGAAAGTAGTTTGGGATAAAAAAGAAATAAAGGAATAACAAGGTGTTTTGGATCAAGGCAGACTCAATTTCTGATATTTCTGTTTTTCTATGCAAACACGGACCAAATGGAAGAGTTCCAAGATGATATTATTATTATAAGTCCCATAGTGCTCAGAGCCTTTTTTTTTTATTTAACCGTGGACCGGAAGTGCCATCTTCCGTGCAGTACACGATCGTACAGACATCCGATGACAGTTTGTATGATTATATCGTGAATTAGACACAGGAAGGAGAAATAGCGATTTGTTGCTTTAATTTTGGACACCAGTGTAGTTTTTCTCGCTAGATTTTCAGTACACACCTAGTTGCACGTATACTGAATATGTCTGAGGGTTAGGTGTCGGTTATAGCAGCGCGCCAAAAATGAGGCAACGCGCCCTACCTCTGCCACGTTCGCACGGTCTCCCGTGGGGTGGGGGGCAGGTCTCACATCAGCAAAAGATCCCCTCCCTAAACTGCACCTCCCTACTGCCCGAACGTACGTTTGACTGAAAAGCGCTTTTTCACCGCGATTGTGAACTGATCAGGGCACGAGGAAGGGAAAGAAGAAGCAGCTTGCGTTGCGCCAGTTATCACAGCTTACTGTAGCCGTTTCTTGAGCATGCATCGTCAGCTGTTGTAGCAGCGGCGCTGGAGCAGGGCTTAGTAGAGAAATGCATCTGTACTTGTCTGTTGTTCCGCACCTACCAGCCAACAACTGATCACTTCATTCTTCTATTCTTTATTTCAGTACCGCCAGAAAGTTGAGGAAGCGGCTGTCCGATAACAGAACCTCCTCGAAACAGATATGTCAATGGAAAAGGAAGTGACGTAAATGACGTTTTGGGGCATGATTTTCCTACGCTCAATTTGTTCCTCCAGAAAGCCTCTACAATATCTCAGAGTCGTCCAACAATATTTTTAATCATCCTTTATCGATCGCATATCACTTGCAACTTATACCGCTATCTGCCTTCGCAAAACTATAAATTCACATCTACACATACAGGTTGGTCAGAAACAGTCTGAAAAGCTTGTAAGGGTGTTGTAGAAAGGTTGCGCTGAGAAATAATTATTAAGAAAAACATTCGATACCTTGCGCCGTTAATTGTCATTAATGAGCATTGCAGTTAGTCAGTCAGGCCGTTCCGCCCACAAATTCAAGCGGCCCGCCAGAGACTGTCGCGAAACATGTTCTTCGTTTGTTTCCTAAAACCGAACAAGAGAGCGATACAAAAATTGGTCCTGGGCCGATAGTAAGGATCGAACCCGAGCCAAAGGCTGAGCAGTCTCGTGCGCTGTCATTTACGCCAATGGTTCCCAACCCTTCTTGGACCATTACTCCTGAGTGCAATTAGACATTAGCTAGTAACCCCCTCCCCTGCAGTCTGTTGCCCCTCCCCTCTCCCATTTTATCACCAACTTTAGCATCTAACTAAACTGTAGAATCAAAGCCAAGCCTTTTTTGGAACACTTATTTTTAAAATGATGAAAGATGAATAATATTTAATTTGTGCATTTGTATGTGTTAGAATGAATAACGAAGGAATGCGAGGTGCATCAAATGGTTCAAATGGCTCTGAGCACTATGGGACTTAACATCGATGGTCATCAGTCCCCTAGAACTTAGAACTACTTAAACCTAACTAACCTAAGGACAGCACACAACACCCAGCCATCACGAGGCAGAGAAAATCCCTGACCCCGCCGGGAATCGAACCCGGGAACGAGGTGTATCGAAGTGGTACCCACAACTCCTTCTCAGATAACAAAGTTAGCCATCCACAGCGAGGGTAGACACTTGTTGCAAAACGTACCTTTCCTGTATTACTCCTCTCCATGGCGGCAATTGCTTGACCTGCACACAACTCATTTTAAAATCAACCAAGTTAAAACGTGTGCGCTATACTTCCTGTTCGTAAATCACTTGATTGCTGCACTCCTTACTTCTGAATTATCAGAAATTGTAAGACTTCAGCCCGTTAATGCTTAGCCAGCAACAGTAATAACAATAATAATAATAATAATAATAATAATAATAATGTACACAGCCCCACAGTAGCCCTTGTGTAGTTACTGCTGTGTCGTGCTGTCAATTAATTCATTTACCTGTTTCAAAGCGGGTAATGAAACAATTTCTGGACTACTGCACGTGCTATCTACAACTTGGAGAAGAGATTTTCTGGAGATGTTTAGCAATTGTTACGTGTATGCCTCACTTCTATTATCAGTAATGTATGGGACAAAGCACAACATACAGGGTGACAATTACAAACTACAGCGTGCACACACTTTATCCAACATGTAAACGACACTACAGATATTCTGATTTATGTTATGGCATGTTCGATACGCCTGCCATCATTAGCTATGATGCGGCGCAGGCGAATAGCGAAATTCTGCGTGACCTGCTGAGGTGTCGGAACATAGCTCAGCAGTGGTTTTTGGGTTCTTGCTGTACAACTTGTCTTTAATATAGCCCCACAAAAAAGAGTCGCATATATTCTGATCTGGAGAACATGGCGGCCAATCGAGGCCCATGCCAGTGGCCTCTGGGTACCCCATAGCCAGAATGCGGTCTCCAGAGTGCTCTTGCAGGACATTAAACGCTCTCCTTCTCCAGTGGAGTCGAGCTCCGTCTTGCATGAACCATACCTTGTCGAAATGAGGGTCACTTTGGATAATGTGAATGAAATCGTTTTCCAAAACCTTCACGTATCGTTCGGTAGTCACTGTGCAACCAAGGAATATCGCACCGATTATTCTATGTCTGGACACTGCACACCGTACAATCACCTATTAATGGTGAAGACACTTCTCGATCGCGAAATGCGGATTCTCGGTCCCCTAGAAGCGCCAATTTTGGTTATTGACGAACGCATTCAAATGAAAGTGGGCTTCGTCGCTAAACCAAAACCATATTCGCATCAAAGTTCTGTTCGTTAATTCTGTGGAGAATAGTGTTCTCGAAACGCAACCGCTGTTCCACGAACCCGGGGCTTAATGGCTGAGGGGTTTGATTTTTGTATGTGAAGAGATGCATGTCTTCAACAACAATTTGTCGCAGTGTCTCCCAGTTGATTCGCACGTGTTGTGGAGCTCGTCTGGTCGATTTCCTGGGGCTGGTTTGAAACACAGCGCGTATCTTCTCGATGTTTTCAGGCGTTTTCAACCTTTTTGGAAGACCGACATTGCCATCACTGTCATCACGAACACAACCCCTTCTATCAAACTTGCGAATCAAATTCTTGATTGTTAGCACACTTGCAACGGTTGTCTTCAGCTTGGACTCGGTCGAAAATTTCCTTTAAGCCGCAGTTGGGCTGTTATTGCTCGCATAGTTGGCCTTTACAAGCGCTATACGCTCAGGCACGCTGTAACTTTGACATTTTCATGTGCAAATGACCGAAAACAACAAAGCGCATGAGCATGTTAGTATTAATTTCCATCAAATGCCCCAAACGTGCAGTTTGAACGTCCTAACGCAAACCGTTCAGAAGCTACGACGATTTTATTCCATACAATTCAATAATTGTGACCCTGTAAGTGTGTAGTGGGTGGACTATGTGAGGAACTAACCTCCACCGCGTTGTCTTTCGCACCCATCTGAATTAACTTACATCTTTCTACACTTAGCGTAACCTGTGATTCATTGCACAGAATTGAAGCTGTGTCGAAGTCATTCTGTATGCTCCTACAGTAACTAATCGTTCCGCAATCAGCCAAAAATGACGGTTCTCTAAATTTCCTCACTACTGTTTCGCGAAAAGAACGTCGCCTGCCCTCCAGGGATAACCATTTGAGTTCACGGAGCGTCTGTAATATTCGCGCGATGTTCTAACCTACCGGTAGCAAATCTAGCAGCCTTCCATGTTTCCTTTAATATCACCTGTTGGTGTTGTAATACTATTATTCAATCAGTTATTTTATATATATATATATATATATATATATATATATATATATATATATATATATATATATATATATATATATATTGACTTTAAAGTTTGTCGTAATATAACCGATATGCGAAGACTATATGGAAAGTGTGATATATGTGATGTTAGAGCGCTTTGCTAATGTATGTTTGTAACTTATGTAAATATGTAGAATGTATTATTTACTAAGTAATATTTTGTGATGGATTAATGAAATGAAAATGTTCGTGTATGTAATTGTATGAATTTGCAACATCACGCCTAGGTATTTAATCGACGTCAGTGTCAGACTTTGAAACATTGCGGGATTGTCTTTCCTACCCATCTGAATTCGCTTGCATCATTCTACATTTAGCGTAACCTGTGATTCATTGCACAGAACTGAAACTGTGTCCAAGTCATTCTGTATCCTCCTACAGTAACTAATCGACGACACATTCCTGTACACTATAGCGTGCACTTCAGGAACGTCATAACGGGTGAGCTTGGAATGTTCTCGAGGACCCTGCAACAGACGCACTTCAACGATTGGTGCGTCATTCTGTGCATACGATCTTTTACACTTTTTTCTAAACAGTAATGGTATTGTATTGTACGTTAACGAGGGACCTAGAAACGACAGAGAGGCTCCGACCCCGCCGCAGCCGTAGTGGTCCACAACCCCACTTCACCCCTCTGCCGCCCCACACCGAACCCAAGGCTATTGTGCGGATCCCCCCAGGGAACGTCTCACACCAGAGGAGCGTAACCCCTATGTTTGCGTGGTAGAGTAATGGTGGTGTACGCGTACGTGGAGAACTTGTTTGCGCAGCAATCGCCGACATAGTGTAGCCGAGGCGGAATAAGGGGAACCAGCCCGCATTCGCCTCGGCAGACGGAAAACCGCCTAAAAACCATCCACAGACTGGCCGACTCACCGAACCTCGACACAAGTCCGCCCGCTGGGCGGATTCGTAAACAGTAATAATCTGCAATCTTTTCCTCTCATGCGAACACTATCGCTGTGCAAAAGATTCTCGGAAAATATGAGGAAATATGGAGTTAATTCCATGCGGTATTCAGTGTAAAATCTAACTAGTAATCCTGTACGAATAGCGACTTTTTTGCTGTAAACAGCCTTAACTGTTTTTCAGTACCGAGGTCGTAAAAATATCTCACATGTCAGCCTGTTAAGCTGTCAGACTTTGGTATGGTAGTATCCTCGCGCGTTAATACATTTTTAAATCCGGAATTTAATGCAATCTGCTTTCTTTCTGCCGCCGCCTTTCTCCGTTCTAGAGTAAACAGATCCATGAGAAACAGAAAGGAAGGTTGGGATCCGTTCACTGACCTTACATTCGCCAGTTCAAAAATGTTCAAATGCGTGTGAAATCTTATGGGACTTAACTACCAAGGTCATCAGTCCCTAAGCTTACACACTACTTAACCTAAATTATCCTAAGGACAAACACACACCCCCATGCCCGAGGGAGGACTCGAACCTCCGCCGGGATCACCCGCACAGCATTCGCCAGAACTTCCTAGGATTTTCTTATAAATCTTTCAGCAGGACCCGATTGTGAATGTTATTGTAGGCTTCATGCATCTCCCTCGTTACGAATGAACGAGTTTCTATTTTCTTTGTTTCCCTGCAGTCTCTTTTGCAGCGAGAGTGTGGTAGCCTGTTTTCGCAACATTCTCCAATTAGTACCATTACACCAAGGTAAGCCGTATCGGTCTTTTATTTCTTTAGTTGGGACGTACTAACGTAGAAGGTGGTTTAAATGTAACGTATTTCTACTTTTGCCATAATCGTTCTGCGTTTGCCAGATCTGACCCGATTGTTGTCAGTTCGTCCACCTCGTAAGTTGTAGTATCACTTCGACCAAGGTTTTTTGGTAATCCTTTTGCCTTTGGCGACCATGTTTCCCGTAATAAGAACATCGTCGCTAACCCCTCTCTCGTCTCTGGCACACTCGAAAAGATCGCCTCTGTTTATGGCCAGGAGATCTAAAATATTTCTTCAGAACTAAAGCCATTGAAATGTAAAGTACACCAGTGGCAAAAAACAGCCAATACCGTCACTGCGCGATAGCGATGGAAATGTTACCGACGATGGTGCCACTAAAGCGGAGTTACTAAATACAGTTTTCCGTAATTCCTTCACGAAAGAAGACGAGGTAAATATTCCAGAATTCGAAACAAGAACAGCTGTTAGCATGAACGACATAAAAGTAGATATCTTAGGTGTTGCGAAACAACTCAAATCACTTAAGAAAGGCAAGTCTTCCGGTCCAGATGGTATACCAATCAGATTCCTTTCAGAGTATGCAGACACAATAGCGCCTTATTTAGCAATCATATACAACCGCTCACTTGACGAAAGGTCTGTTCCTAAAGACTGCAAAGTAGCACAGGTACACCAATATTTAAGAAAGGAAATAGGAGTAACCCACTGAATTACAGACCCATATTACTGACCTCAATTTGCAGTAGGATTTTGGAGCATATACTGTACTCGAACATTATGAATCACCTTGAAGAAAATGACTTATTGATACATAACCAACACGGATTCAGGAAAAATTGTTCTTGTGCAACACAGCAAGCTCTTTATTCCCATGAAGTAATGAGTGCTGTCGACAAGGGATCTCAGATCGATTTCACGTTCCTAGATTTCCAGAAGGCTTTTGATACCGTTCCTCACAAGCGACTATTAATCAAATTGCGTGCATATCGATTATCGTCTCAGTTGTGCTACTGGATTCGTGATTTCCTCTCAGAGAGGTCACAGTTCGTAGTGATAGACGGTAAATCATCGAGTAGAACAGAAGTGATATCTGGCGTTCCGCAAGGTAGTGTCATGGGCCCTCTGCTATTCCTAATTTAAATACACGATCTAGGTGATAATCTGAGCAGCCCCCTTAGATTGTTTGCAGATGACGCTGTAATTTACCGTCTAGTAAAATTATCAGACGCTCAATTCCAATACAAAATGATGTAGAGAGTAATTCTGTATGGTGCGAAAAGTGGCAAGCAATTGACACTAAACAAAGAAAAGTGCGAGGCCATGCACATGGGTACTAAAAGAAATCCTATAAATTTTGGGTATAAAATAAATCGCACAAATCTAAGGGCTGTCAATTCGACTAAATACCTAGGAATTACAATTACGAGCAACTTAAACTGGAAAGACCACATAGATCATATTGTGGGAAAGGCGAAACAAAGACTGCGCTTTGTTGGCAGAACACTTAGAAGATGCGACAAACCCACTAAAGAGATAGCCTTCATTACACTTGTGCGTCCTCTGCTAGAATATTGCTGCGCAATGTGGGATCCTTACCAGGTAGGATTGACGGAGGACATCGAAAAGTGCAAAGAAGAGCAGCTCATTTCGTGTTGTAGCGCAATAGGGTTGAGAGTGTCGCTGATATGATGCTCGAGTTGGGGTGTCAGTCGCTGAAACAAAGGCGGTTTTCTTTGCGGCGAGATCTATTTACGAAATTTCAATCACCAACTTTCTCTTCCGAATGCGAAAATATTTTGTTAATACCCACCTACGAAGGGAGAAATGCTCATCATAATAAAATAAGAAATCAGAGTTCTAACGGAAAGATTTAGGTGATCCTTTTTCCCACGCGCCATTCGAGAGTGGAATGGTAGAGAAGTAGTATGAAAATGGTTCATTGAACACTCTGCCAGGCACTTAAGTGTGAGTTGCAGAGTAATCATGTAGATGTAGATGTTCCGGTGCGGGGCAGATTTCGTATTACGTAACAGTCATGGGGACTCGCAGTGAAAGGGCATTTTTACCACTGACTTCTGTATTTGCAGTACGGATTCACCGTGATTCAGCACGGTATATCATCAAATAGTAAATTGCGCAATCACTGCCATTGATCATTTTCTCTATTCTGTCGTATAAGTTTGCGAGCAAAGTTAGTAATTTCTGGAACACACGACCCGGGTACAACAGTGAGTCTGTTTCGCGCCCCAGGTATGCGGAAGCAGACTGTTGGGGCACACTGTATTACAAGCGAGCAGTCCGCCCATTGTGTGGCAGGTAACCACCCCGAGACGGAAGTGGGGACCCTCAAGACGAAAACAAACTCTTTACAGACGAGAACATAGGAATGCAGCGGCACAGCACGAAGTCGTAGAAAGCATTTTCATGTGCTCCACGCTGCTCAGGAAGACCAGCATTTAACGTCACACAGGTGACTACAGCGGGAGCGCAGGTTTGGATCCGGCAAAGACGGGAAGGAATCGAGCTGTGTATTTTGAAAACCTAAATATGGATGGGCGGGCTCACCTCGCGTATTCTGAATAAAACAATCTGCCTATTTTCCCCGCTGGCCAGGAAGCTCCTTCCGTGATTTATAGAAAAGTACAGTGTCGCGATCAAATTATAAACGAGAGCAAGCGTTATATCTCAGATGAACTTTGCCCCCATTATCTCTTTGTCAAAGCCACGACAGACACAACAGTACCCAAAACCTCCTAGCGCTCGTTATACTTTCCACACGTTTGGATGAGATTTCTACTGACAACTTTTCAGTTAGTTTTTAACGGTTACGTTGTATCCGTTTATTTCTCCTCTAAAATATTAATTCCAAATTTGACGCTAGGATAATGAGATTCAAACGTTTGCTGAGTGATAGGAGAAAGGTAGCAAGTGCGGAACAACTTTTATTGGTCATCTTGAAAATTTGTGGCATGCAAAGAAAATGCGAGCGCCTACGAAGGAGCACACAACCCAGGGGATGGAACACCCTCAGGGAGACGTTAGGGGTTAGGCCTAGTTTCTGCCGTTTGGGATATCCATCGATTTCTGTGGTCGTATCGAGTTCTGACAAATAAGAACTGTGCGAACATCCGCCGTACCATGATCATGTTGATAGAACGATATTATCTGAGGAAAGTTTTCATAATAGCGGTTTACCGGTTTATACCAAGTATAGCAGGAAAGTAACGTGACTCATCTCTGCCGCGACTTAATGACTCTTACAGATAATGTAACTGGTTGCTGTTTCAATACCTAGTTATTCCCAAGCATAGAAGTAATGTGTGACTAACGAGGTTATCAAACTTCTGGGCAGATTAAAACTGTGTGCCCGACCGAGACTCGAACTCGGGACCTTTGCCTTTCGCAGGCAAGTGCTCTACCAACTGAGCTACCCAAGCACGACTCACGGCCCCTCCTCAAAGCTTTTCTTCTGCCAGTACCTCGTCTCCTACTTTCCAAACTTTACAGAAGCTCTCCTGCGAACCTGCAGAACTAGCACTCCTGAAAGAAAGGATATTGCGGAGACATGGCTTAGCCACAGCCTGGGGGATGTTTCCAGAATGATATTTTCACTCTGCAGCGGAGTGTGCGCTGATGTGAAACTTACTGGCAGATTAAAACTGTGTGCCAGACCATGAAGTTTCATATCAGCGCACACTCCGCTGCAGAGTGAAAATCGCATTCTGGAAACATCCCCCAGGCTGTGGCTAAGTCATGTCTCCGCAATATCCTTTCTTTCTGGAGTGCTAGTTCTGCAGGTTCGCAGGAGAGCTTCTGTAAACTTTGGAAAGTAGGAGACGAGGTACTGGCAGAAGTAAAGCTCTGAGGACGGGGCGTGAGTCGTGCTTGGGTAGCTCTGTTGGTAGAGCACTTGTCCGCGAAAGGCAAAGGTCCCGAGTTCGAGTCTCGGTCTGGCACACAGCTTTAATCTGCCAGGAAGTTTCATATCAGCGCACACTCCACTGCAGAGGGAAAATCTCATTCTGGAAACGAGGTTATGTTCATTTCAGAAATGCTGTCTGCGATGCATAATCATTGTGTGTGCCTCTTTAGTATTAATAAATGGAAATGAATTTATAGATTTAGCATCAACCGATAAGTCATATCTTGCCTCACTTTATTCCATTTGACCTGTTTGTTGACTTCATTTTAATTGATCCACATATCCATTCGAGGGCTATATATATGACGTAATGTCTTTGCCGCCCATGAAAGAATTAAAGAGGTCTTCGGATAAGAGAGAAGCAGGTGTATGAATATCAAGAACTCAGACGGAAAACCGGTCCTACGCAAAAAGGGAAAGCTGTAAGGTGGAAGGAGTATATAGAGGATCTGTACAAGGCAGATGAACTTGAAGCCAATATTATAGAAAGGGAAGTGGACGTAGATGAAGATGAGATGGGAGATATGATACTGATCTAAGTCGAAACAAGGCCCCAGGAGTAGACGACATTCCATCAGAATTACTGAGCTAGCCATGACAAAAATCTTCCATCTGGTGTGCACTATATATGACACATGCGAAATACCCTCACTCTTCAAGAAGAATGTAATAATTGCAATTCCAACGAAAGTAGTTGCTGACAGATGTGAAAATTACCGAACTATCAGTTTCATAAGTCATGGCTGCTAAATACTAAGACGAAATCTTCACAGAAGAATGGAAAAACTAGTAGAAGCCGACCTCGGGGAAGGTTAGTTTGGATCCTGGAAAAATATAGGAAAACGCGAGGCAATATTCATCCCACGTATTATCTTAGAAAATAGATTAAGGAAAGGCAAACCAACGTTCGAAGCATTTGTAGAGTTAGAGAATACTCCCTTTGAAATTCTGAAAGTTGCAGGGTTCAAAAACAGGGAGCGAAAGGCTATTTACAACTTGTACAGAAACCAGGCGGCAGTTATAAGTCGAGGGGTACGAAAGGGAAGCAGTGGTTGAGAAGGGAGTGAGACAGGGTTGTAGACTCTCCAAGATGTTATTCAATCAGTATATTGAGCAAGCAATAAAAAAAAATTTGGAGTAGAAATTACAGTCCAGGGAGAAGAAATAAAACTTTGAGTTTTGCCACTGACATTGTAGTCCTGCCAGAGACAGCTAAGGACTTGAAAGAGCAGTTGAACGGAATGGGCATCGTCTTGCCAGGAGCATACAAGATGAACACCAACAAAAGCAAAACGAGGATAATGGAATGTAGTCTAATTAGATCCGTTAATGCTGAGGATTAGGAAACGAGACACTTAAAGCAGTGGGCGAGTTATGCTGTTTGGGCAGCAAAATAACTGATGATGGCCGAAGTAGAGAGGGTATGTATGTTGACTGAGAATCACAAGAATAGCATTTCTTAAAAAGAGAAATTTGTTAACATCGAGTGTTGACTTAAGTGTTAGGAAGACTCTTCTGAAAGAATTTGTATGGGGTGTACCCATGATTGGAAGTGAAGCATGGACGATAAACAGTCGAGACAGAAGGGAATAGAGGCTTTTTTAATGTGGTGCTGCAGAAGAAGTATACAAAAATAGAAATTATAAGTGCTTTAGACTAGAATAACTTGTTTTACCAAGACACTGATCTGAATATGTAAAAAGATTGTAAATACAGAATATGGTTGTGACTGTGGTATCCATACTTAAACACTAATTAAAGCAACAACTCATTACACTTCAGTTGGTAAATTCGCTGAAATTAGGGAACCTATTGCTGCCTTTTCTTTCTTTGAAAGTGAGAACCTGCCAACTCATACTCGTTATTTATATATGTATTACGAAAAGTATTAACAAGAAGTCGCGGCTCCCCTGCCCCCCCCCCCTCCCAATGTTAAAGATGTGCCGTTTGTGTGAAGCACGTTCTAATTTGTTCTAAAATGATAGTGCAGATGTCACTGGTGATTAGGCAGCCAGTAAGAAGTAATAATGCTGAAACCAACAGCTCTCCTTCGCTAAAGCAATTAAGGCTGACGCATTTTCTGCAGTGGAAAGGATAATGGCGACCTGCTTCACCGTGCTATAGTTGGAGTCACGAACGATAGCGGTCCGGTCCAGTTTAGGCTTGTTCTGCGCACCTACGTCACGCATTCTCCAACAGCCAATGCGCGTTCAGTGGTGTCCTGAGCGCTCTGCTCTGAATACTGCAGCTAATGCGGGCAATAAACGTTAGTCGTAGCGAGTTGTTTAGTGAACTTTTTATTGCATTTGTTGCCACTTATCATGGCTGATGGTGGTGGTATGTGATACTGTCCGCATAAGCGAGCGAGAGACATTTTAATGTGCAGCACACATACTTTCTTCAAGCGGAAAGCATGCGCGTACTGTAACTGTCGCTTGGAATCGGCAACAACGCAATCCTCGTCGGTGCCCCGCCATGATCCGACCGCCATCGTTCGTGAATGGGACTATAGACCAATCCGAGTCTGCGCTCTGTATCTAACGACCGTGCCGTCGACAGAGCGTTGATCCTCATCACATCTGCGATAGCGACTGCCTGAAGCACCCCTGCCCACACCGGCGTGTCACGATCCAAGCGAATGTCCCAGTGTGCAACAAACATGAGCACCATTAATGCTCTTCGTTGTCACTGCACGTACTCTGGGACGGACTAAAGGCTTGCGTCCGGTTCCTCGGGCCGCAGTGGTCTCCATTAACAGCGCTGCCGGCCTTGGCTCGCACTTTCCTTTATTCCTCACGTCGAACGACGATTAGCCAGTGCACGGGGCACGCTCTGAACGCGGAGGTATAAATCACCATCAGCCCCGCCGGCTGCGGCGGGCGGCGACAGCGACAATTGACCCGCCGCGGAGGCGACTGGACTGTCGGGGCAGTGATGCCGCTCCCTATAATAGACTGGCGGCGTCAACACGGCGGGCCAGCGCCGCGTCCGCCACGCAAGCGATTCCTCTGCAGCACGACGAAACCAGGCGTGGTCAGACTGGACATCTTTCTCCAAAAATAAAGCAAGCTGACCAGCAAATTACGCTCATGCCCAGAAAAAAAAATTGAATACCTTGAACGACTAGAGATAGGACGTTCATGTTCTGCAGAAATGATTAGCATCTCAGTCACTTCGGTTCAGAAAATGTCCTATTGGCTAGTAAGCACAGCGTCCCCCATGGGCTCTGATAACTTGTTTCATGTGTGTTGGCACCGACACGTATAAGGCGCGACACCAAGAAGGCACGTGTTGGTGCAGCAACATGTGGACGTGCATTGTCTTGCTGAAAAATGGCGTCCAGGGTGTTGTGCAGAAAGGGTATGGCTATTGGTCGCAGGATGTGATTCACGTAGGTCAAACTGATCACAGCGTCCTGGACATGCACCAGCTGTGATTTGTGGTTGTACCCAATAGCACTCCACACCATGCGGCCTTTAGTTGGCGCCGCATGTCTTGTGCGAATGCAGTGACTGTGATGCCGCTCCCACTGTCTACGGCGAACCAAAATGCGGCCATCATTTTCAAACAAACACGACCTGGATTCATCCGAAAATAACACCTGATGCCATTCCTTTCCCCGGTGACATTGTTCCATATACCACTGCCGTTTATCATGTTTCTGCACATTCGTCAAAGGTAGGTGGAGAAGTGGACGACGCGCATGTAACCCATGCCGGAAAAATTGGCGACGGTTTGTCACCCCTGGTAGTGTACGAAGTTTTAGACTGCTCCACTGTCGCGGAGGAGGACGCAGATCTGTCCTGGAATCCCATTCGGATGAGGTATCGATCCTCTCGGGGATGGTGCGACCTGACCCAATCTCGTCGTGTTCTACGGCCTCCCGTGAACCATTCTGCACACATCCGTTGCACTGTCGAAACACTTCGTCCCACACGAGCAGCAATTTCCCAGATAGATGCAACACATTCTCTTGTGCCAAAAATGCGCCCTCTTTCAAGCTCACTGATTTGACGGTACGGTTCGCACATACGTCTACGAGGCATCCCGCAAGTTTGCTCAAGTCACATTGATCCATTACCTTCGGTTTATAGCGACAACGAGAGACACAGGCTCATTTTCCCAGTAGGTGCTGTTGCGCCCCGAGATAGATGCTGACCTAGAACCCGCGGGGCGACGTGGTTTCAGATGCTAATCATTTCTGCAGAACTCACTAATGTACATGTCCTGTGAACATTAACGTCCCATTTATAGTCGTTCAAGGTATTCTGCTTTTCCTGGACATGAGTGTACTATAGAACGAAATACGAGAAACTTAAGGACGAAAGTAACTTCGGCAGGATGTGTCACTGCCAAGTAACCTAACTCGACGAAACTTGGACCACACATAGGAAGAACTGTTACAATATAGCGCAGAAGATAACTGAAAGAAATACGCAGAGAGACGCACATATCTGACATATTTATTCAAAGATAGTACAAAGGGCATTCAAAAGGTTTTGCACACTCGTCTCTAATTTTTCTATTTTTTCCAGGAGGAGAATGAAAATTTTTGTGAACATACTTGGAACATTTAGCTATACATTGAGCCTACTCAATGTAGCATCCACCAGCTGTGACGCACCTGGCCCAACGTTCTTTCCATGATGTAAATGCACTTCGGTAAAATTCTGGGGATTGTCTTTTACACCATCGCTTGACACAGGAATTACGGTCTTTCTCACAATCGAATGTTTTACCGCGCAGGTGGGCCTTCACACGACCAAAGAGGTAAAAATCAAATGGAGCCAAGTCCGGACTGCAAGGAGGATGAGGAACAATTTTTCAACCCATTTTCCTGATTTTTTCGTGCGCCTAAAGGGCTGTATGGGGTTTAGCATTGTCATGGTGTAGTCTGATGAGCTGACCCTGAAGCTGTGGTCTGTGGGTTCTGATGGCACATCGCAGCTTGTCCAGTGACAAACTGTAACGGTTCCAGTTAACTGTGGGCCAGATTCCAAAAAGTCAACGAAAATGGCACCACACTGATCTCTGAAGGAGGCCGTCACCATTCGGCCTGCAGTTCGTGAAAGTCTTTGTTTCTTCTTCCGAGCGGTATCCGGGTGACGCCACTCCATGGATTGGGTTGGGGTTGGGTTCTTTTGGGGGAGGAGATCAGACAGCGAGGTCATCAGTCTCATCGGATTAGGGAAGGACGGGGAAGGAAGTGGGCCGTGCCCTTTCAAAGGAACCATCCCGGCATTTGCCTGGAGCGATTTAAGGGAATCACGGAGAACCTAAATCAGGATGGCCGGACGCCGGATTGAACCGTCGTCCTCCCGAGTGCGAGTCTAGTGTGCTAGCCACTGCGCCACCTCGCTCGGCCCATGGATTGGGTTTTGCTCCCAGGTTTGGACAAAAACAACCATGTTTCATCTTGGGTAATGATGCCGTCAAAACACTGTTTGCACTCTTCATTAAAGGTCTTCATGAGACCCTCGCACACATTCTTCCTCATCGTTTTCATTTCTCTTGTCAATAATCTAGGCACCCAACGTGCACAGATTTTTCTGCGCCCTAGTGACTGTACCACACTACCCAATGACAAACGAGTCATTTCAGCAAGCTGTCGTGTCGTCACACATCTGTCATTTTGGATGATTTGACCAATGGTCTCCTTATTCACATCACTCACTGCCGTTGATGGTCCACCACGTCGTGGATTGTCCAGTAGAGAGAAATCACCTTTTTTAAACCTCTGAAACTACCGCTGGATACTGCTGCGATCCACTGTATCCTCCCCATAAACAGGGAGCAACTTCCTGCGAATCGATATGGCAGAGACATCGCCGGACAAGAAGAGGAACTCCATCACCGACCGTCGTCGCATCCTGGCATCTACTTCACGGTCCATTATGGCTCACCTGTAAACAAAAGAAAATACTTTTATTCACCAACTTATAGCTAAATGTTACAAGTATGTTCAAAAAAAATTTCATTCTCCTCCTGCAAAAAATTAAAAAAAAGTAGAGACGACTGTGCAAAACTTTTTGAACACCCTTTGTATAAAATGAAACCACCGCGGTTTTTCGACGGTTCTCCGGGCATTGGTACTTAATGGAGTGTGTGATCACCACGGGCGGCAGTGCATGCGCTGGAACGTGCTCCAACGCTGGCCACATGGCTGGTTACGAGTTCTTGTGGCAGGGCTTTCCATTCCTCCACCAGCGCCGTTGACGATTTCTGGACCGTCCTCGGTGCATGTGGAAGTGCAGCATTACGTCTCGCCCAGACATCCCTCGCGTCCTCCATGGAATTTAAGTCGCGGCGACGGGCACGCCAGTCCATTTGCCGAATAACATTTCGTTCCAAGACATCCTCCACCTGCACAGGACGGTGCGGTCGCGCATTGTTATCCATAAAAATCAAGTCACGGCTGAATGCACCCATGAGCAGACGCACATGGGGAAAGACTACAGTGGAACAAGAACGTTGACCAGTGATTGTACGGTTTTCAAAGATCTGAAGTCAGTACGCGCATCCAACGTTATGTCTCCCCACACCATAGCATCTGGACCACCAAAACGATCATCTTCGACAGTCCCCCTGCATCTACACTACTGGCCATTAAAACTGCTACGCCAAGAAGAAATGCAGATGGTAAACGGGTTTTCATTGGACAAATATATTATACTAGAAATGACATGTAATTACATTTTCATGCAATTTGGTTGCATAGATCCTGAGAAACCAGTACCCAGAACAACCACCTCTGGCCTTAATAACGGCCTTGATACGCCTAGGCATTGAGTCAAACAGAGCTTGGATGGCGTATACAGTTACAGCTGCTCATGCAGCTTCAACACGATACCACAGTTCATCAAGAGTAGTGACCGGAGTACTGTGACGAGCCAGTTGCTCGGCCACCATTGACCAGACGTTTTCAGTTGGTGAGAGGTCTGGAGAATGTGCTGGACAGGGCAGCAGTCGCACATTTTCTGTATCAAGAAAGGCCCGTACAGGACCTGCAACATGCGGTCGTGCATTATCCTGCTGAAATGTGGGGTTTAGCAGGGATCGAATGAAGGGTAGAGCCACGGGTCGTAACACATCTCAAATGTAACATCCACTGTTCAAAGTGCCGTCAGAGCGAACAAGAGGTGACCAAGACGTGTAACCAATGGCATCCCATACCATCACGCCGGTGATAAGCCAGTATGGCGATGACGAATACACGCTTCCAATGTGCGTTCACCGCGATTCCGCCAAACACGGATGCGACCATCATGATGCTGTAAACAGAACCTGGATGAACCCGGAAAAATGACGCTTTGCCATTCGTGCATCCAGGTTCGTCGTTGAGTACACCATCGCAGGCGCTCCTGTCTGTGATGCAGCGTCAAGGGTTACCACAGTCATGGTCTCCGAGCTGATAGTCCATGCTGCTGCAAACGTCGTCGAACTGTTCGTGCAGTTGGCTGTTGTCTTGAAAATGTCCCTATCTGTTACCTCAGCGATCGAAACGTGGCTGCACGATCCGTTCCAGCCATGCGGATAAGATGCCTGTCATCTCGACTGCTAGTGATACGAGGCCGTTGGGATCCAGCATGCCGTTCCGTATTACCCTCCTGAACCCACCGATTCCATATTCTGCTAACAGTCATTTGATCTGGACCAACGCGAGCAGTAATGTCGCGATACGATAAACCACAATCGCGATAGGCTACAATCCGACCTTTATCAAAGTCGGAAACGTGATGGTACCCATTTCTCCTCCTTACACGAGGCATCACAACAACGTTTCACCAGACAACGCCGGTCAACTACTGTTTGTGTATGAGAAATCGGTTGGAAACTTTCCTCATTTCAGCACGTTGTAGGTGTGGCCACCGGTGCCAACCTTGTGTGAATGCTCTGAAAAGCTAATCATTTGCATATCACAGCATCTTCTTTCTGTCGGTTAAATTTCGCGTCTGTAGCACGTCAGCATCGTGGTGTAGCAATTTTAATAGCCAGTAGTGTGTGTGTATATATATAAACGCAAAGAAAACTGAATATGTGATACTGGATGGTGGCAAACAGCACGATGTAGACGGTGGGAATTTTAGTACAAACGTTTCTCTTCATTTAATTACCTAGTTGTGACTACACCTGCGTATGAAAGGTGTGCGGAAGATATTAAAAATAAGTCTGGACAGGAAACACATAATTCAGCAAATAAACTCAACATCTTGGAGTAATAACATCACAAATGAAACTAAAAAGATTATTTAAAAGACAACAGTAGTAGCTATACGTATATGTGGGTCAGAAATTTGGAAAATCAGAAAAAGAGGAAAGGATTAACTGCTGTCCATGGAAATAGATTAACGAGGACAAAGTGCTGGAGTCTCGGTAATAGACACCACAAATGATAAAAAATGGAAATGGAAGGGAACATGATGGAAACTATTGAGGAGAAGAGCTTAAAATGGTATAGTCTTTTAGAACGAATGGATGATAACAGACGACCAAAGAAGGTATGGAGTGGGATCCCAAATGGAAATAGTGAAGAAGGTCGACATTCTAGAAAATGTGTAAAAAATTCCGCGTGTCCTTACTTAGAAACCGTCAGGCGTATTTTCGCTGATGTTTCGGTATATATTACTTATTTAGTTGTCCACCCCCGGTAGCTGTGTGGTTTATCCGGTGTGTAAATGCAGTCAGCCTAAACATATACTGCTCGTCACATCTTTCATACCCGGTTCGTTTCCCGTTACGAGCAAAATGCTTTTTTAATTGGAATTTTACGTGCCTATTCGTTAGAGGGTCCCCAAATTAGTCTGCTGCGATATTCGGTTTAACGATACGTATTAACAGCGACAGCAACACGAAGGGTACCAGTACTGCAGCTGCGACAGCAACGACCGGGCCCTCGCTTCGTGCTATCGCCATAAAGCAGCGCTGCTCAGTCGCTGCTAGCGTACTGGTTATTCCTCGTGTTTTGCTGTCCCTGTTAATATACGTCGATAAAAACGTCACACGAGACTATCATTTTGTTTGTAACGGGAAACAAAGATATGTAAACAGGCAGAATACGGCGCTGCGGTTGGCAATGCCTATACAGGGTAGTCCATTGATAGTGACCAGGCCAAATATCTCACGAAATAAGCATCACACGAAAAAACTACAAAGAACGAAACTCGTCTAGCTTGAAGGGGGAAACCAGATGGCGCTATGGTTGGCCCGCTAGATGGCGCTGCCATTGGTCAAACTAATATCAACTGCGTTTTTTTAAATAGCAACCCCCATTTTTATTGTAAGTAGGCTGTTTAGATTTTTATATTGGTAACGCCACGTAACGCTCTGTATGAAAATCACTGGCTGTGCTGTGTGCAGTCTGTGGCTGGTTTGCATTGTTGTTGGCTATTGTAGTGTTGGGCAGTTGGCTGTTAACAGCGCGTAGTGTTGCGCAGTTGGAGGTGAGCCGCCAGCAGTGGTGGATGTGGGGAGTGAGATGGCGGAGTTTTGAGAGCGGATGATCTGGGCAGAGACAGTAAATTTATAAGACTGGATATCATATAATGACTTTTGAACACTACTAAGGTAATTACATTGTTTGTTCTCTATCAAAATCTTTCATTTGCTAACTATGCCTATCAGTAGTTAGTGCCTTCAGTAGTTTGAATCTTTTATTTAGCTGGCAGTAGTGGCACTCGCTGTATTGCAGTAGCTTGGAGCCCTAGCTAATGTGGTATTTGCTTATACAACTTTACACATCGGTACCATATTTCTCCAACACAGAATTACACAGCTACCTGATTATTTAACAGAGAAACAAACATTTTTTTACTACGTCAGTGACAGATGTTTACGCAATTACATAGTTGGATAACTTCACACTTATGAAACTGTATTTTGTATGCACTTTGTGAACTCTTCATACTTTTTCAGAACCATTGTGATACTATGAGAGCTTTGAATGATGTATTTGGTATGAGACCATGATTTTTAAAGTATGTTTGAGGTAGATGACACTATTGAAATGAGCAGAGAATATTTTTTAGGGTTTGAAATTATTGCGGAAAGCTACGACGTTTTTGAGATTTGGCTGAGGTTTTATGATATTATTACGATGACAATGTCTATTATGCTGTTGAGGTATGTTTATGATCAATAAACTGATGCTATATGAGGAATTCGATTATGCTATGTATTTATTATGATGAAATATTGAAGTATCGACGAATATGTATATAGGTAATAAGGTAAGGAATAATGAGTAGTGGTTTGGCACTCTGATTTGAGAAAAAGGATGTTGGAAACCAAGAAGCGTACTTTAACAGTTATGAAATGTGTGTAAATGCGTGAATGTATCACAATGCCGGCGAAAATTTTTTGGACACTGTTATATTTATAGGATTTTGTTTCTACACATCTCTACTGTAATTTCTCGACTTGTGAAATTTTATTTGTGTCAAACTGTCACTGTAGCGGAAACTTCTGTTGTAAATTTCGGTAAGAAAGCTAAGTGACCTCGACGTAATGCGTCGTTGACGCCCAGCTGTGCGTCGCCTGGAGAAAAAGCCATTAGGTGGAGAAAAAAGAGCCCATTAACCTCGATATTGACAGTTCTTTGTAGAAAGCATCGCAAATACGACACGCTCAAACTTGAAAACATGATTACACTGTAGAGTTCTTAATTTATGATATTTACTGAAATGAAATGATGAATAACATTTCACGTCTATTGTCTTGCTAGTTGAAAGATTGCTTACTGCATTATGAAATGCCATATGGCTAGTGAATGACGTTTCACGCCTTGCTTTGCCTCTTTTGTTTAATATCTAGTTTCTAGCTGCACTGCAGCATTGGTTAAAATAAAATTTTATAGGTGTACTAATATAAATATTTTATGCCTACAGATTCAGTAAATAATAACTTTATGATCTACTTAAAAAAAAAAGAAGGAGCACAAAAAGACATTTCCCTTCACAGGAATTGCATGTCATAATTCTTGTAACACTGATGTACGTGTTTATTTCTATTCTTTTGTAAAGTCGGTTTTACTACAAACGTTATCTGTATTGTAATGTTCTTTAATGATGTATTTTGTACCTTTGTTATTGTATTCTTATGTTATAAAATTGTAATTGACACCAGTTCATCAAATTAAGTAACTTGTAAGTTACATTTCACTGCACACGTTTCTGTTGGTCATAGTGCATGGACAATATGTGAGAAGTAGGGACTGCTAGTGTTTGCACGTGTGTTGATAATTCACCAAGGGACTGGTTAACACCATTGCTGGTTCTAAGGATAATTCCATAAACTTTGTGAGTGCACAAGTGGTGGTTTATGGACTTGCTATATAGTACAAGACTCTTCGATGGTGATTGTGCACCTGCACAGTCGCAACAGATGGCTGCTGGCCGTCTCTACAAGGACTGAAGTGGGTCTGCACCTTTGATGATCCACCAATACCATTATTTCTACGAGGACTGCAGTGGGTCTGCATCTCTGGTGGCCCACCAATACCATACTCTCTACCAAGACTATAGTGGGTCTGCTCTGTGATGACCTACCTACCAATATTCTTCAAAACTTCGAATGACTCTGCTGTGGGTTTGCTCTGTTGTGGCCCATTACCTGTCTGCATGTCAAGAGTCAGCACTGTCTTTCCGTTGGAAGGACAACACTACTTCTTCAAGACTGCATGGAAATCCACTACTTCCATGTGCATTTTCTTTTACTGCTCAGACTTTGAGAAAAACACTGCAATTTTACTGTGATGAACGATCAGAACTGTCTTTATGGACTGTGAGAAAATTTTAGCTTTTGACCAAATTGTATCGATAAGTGTGTGCATTTGATTTCTTTGTTATAGTAATTACGAAAATTTTTTTCAAATCTGTATTGGCCACTGCCCAAAACAATTTGTAAAATTTTTTGTGGGGAGCATGGGGGCTATGTAAGTAGGCTGTTTAGGTTTTTATATTGGTAACGCCACGTAACGCTCTGTATGAAAATCACTGGCTGCACTGTGTGCAGTCTGTGGCCAGTTTGCATTGTTGTTGGCTATTGTAGTGTTGGGCAGTTGGCTGTTAACAGCGCATAGCGTTGCGCAGTTGGAGGTGAGCCGCCAGCAGTGGTGGATGTGGGGAGTAAGATGGCGGTGTTTTGAGAGCGGATGATCTGGACAGAGACAGTAAATTTGTAAGACTGGATATCATGAACTGATATATATATATATATATATATATATATATATATATATTATGACTTTTGAACACTATTAAGGTAAATACATTGTTTGTTCTCTATCAAAATCTTTCATTTGCTAACTATGCCTATCAGTAGTTAGTGCCTTCAGTAGTTTGAATCTTTTATTTAGCTGGCGGTAGTGGCGCTCGCTGTATTGCAGTAGCTTGAGTAACGAAGATTTTTGTGAGGTAAGTGATTTGTGAAAGGTATAGGTTAATGTTAGTCAGGGTCATTCTTTTGTAGGGATGATTGAAAGTCATATTCCGTTGCGCTAAAAATATTGTGTGTCAGTTTAAGCACAGTCATGTATAATTTTTCTAAGGGGACGTTTCATTATTACATATTCGTGTAGTACGTAAAGGAATATGAATGTTTTAGTTGTACCATTTTTTTCGCTTTGTGATAGATGGCGCTGTAATAGTCACAAACATAGAAGTACGTGGTATCACGTAACATTGGCTCAAATGGTTCAAATGGCTCTGAGCACTACGGGACTTAACATCTGTGGTCATCAGTCCCCTAGAACTTAAACTACTTAAACCTAATTAACCTAAGGAATCACACCCATCCATGCCCGAGGCAGGATTCGAGCCTGCGACCGTAGCAGTCGCGCGGTTCCGGACTGCGCGCCTAGAACCGCTAGACCACCGCGGCCGGCCACGTAACATTCCCCAGTGCTTCGTGATACATTACCCATGTTAAAATGGACCGTTTACCAATTGCGGAAAAGGTCGATATCGTGTTGATATATGGCTATTGTGATCAAAATGCCTAACCGGCGTGCGCTAAGTATGCTGCTCGGTATCCTGGACAATATCATCCCAGTGTCCGGACCGTTCGCCGGATAGTTACGTTATTTAAGGAAACAGGAAGTGTTGAGCCACATGTGAAATGTCAACCATGACCTGCAACAAATGATGATGCCCAAGTAGGCGTTTTAGCTGCTGTCGCGGCTAATCCGCACATCAGTAGTAGACAAATTGCGCGAGAATCGGGAATCTCAAAAATGTCGGTGTTGAGAATGCTACATCAACATCGATTGCACCCGTACCATATTTCTATGCACCAGGAATTGCATGGCGACGACTTTGAACTTCGTGTACAATTCTGCCAATGGGCACAAGAGAAATTATGGGACGATGACAGATTTTTTGCACGCGTTCTATTTAGCGACGAAGCGTCATTCACCAACAGCGGTAACGTAAACCGGCATAATATTCACTATTGGGCAACGGAAAATCCACGATGGCTGCGACAAGTGGAACATCAGCGACCTTGGCGGGTTAATGTATGGTGCGGCATTATGGGAGGAAGGCTAATTGGCCCCCATTTTTATCGATGGCAATCTAAATGGTGCAATGTATGGTATTGTCGTATGTAATGTTCTACCGATGTTACTACATGATGTTTCACTGCATGACAGAATGGCGATGTACTTACAACATGATGGATGTCCGGCACATAGCTCGCGTGCGGTTGAAGCGGTATTGAATCGCATATTTCATGACCGGTGGATTGGTCGTCGAGGCACCATACCATGGGTCGCACGTTCACCTGATCTGACGTCCCCAGATTTCTTTCTGTGGGGATTGTTGAACGATATTTGTTATCGTGATCCACCGGCAACGCCCGACAACATGCGTCAATGCATGTGCGAACATTACGGAAGGCGAACTACTCGCTGTTGAGAGGAATGTCGTTACACGCATTGCCAAATGCATTGAGGTTGACGGACATCATTTTGAGCATTTATTGCATTAACGTGGTATTTACAGGTAATCACGCTGTAACAGCATGCGTTCTCAGAAATAATAAGTTCACAACGGTACATGTATCACATTGGAACAACCGATATAAAATGTTCAAACGTACCTACGTTCTGTATTTTAATTTAAAAAACCGACTTGTTACCAACTGTTCGTCTAAAATTGTGAGCCATATGTTTGTGACTGTTACAGCGCCATCTATCACAAAGCAAAAAAAGTGGTCCAACTAAAACATTCATATTTCTTTACGTACTACACGAATATGTAATAAAAATGGGGGTTCCTATTTAAAAAAACGCAGTTGATATCCGTTTGACCTATGGCAGCGCCATCTAGCGGGCCAGCCACAGCGCCATCTGGTTTCCCCCTGCAAGCTAGAGAAGTTTCGTTGTTTGAATTTTTTTCGTTTGACGCTTATTTCGTGAGATATTTGTCCCGGTCACGATCAAGGGACCACCCTGTATAAGACAAGTGTCTGGCGCAGTTGTTAGATCGGTTACTGCTGCTACAATGGCAGGTTTTCAAGATTGAAGTGAGTTTGAACGTGGTGTTATAGTCGGCGTACGAGCTATGGGACACACCATCTCCGAGGTGGAGATGAAATTTTCTTGGTAATTTGTGGTAAGGTCTTATGGGACCAAACTGCTGAGGTCATCGGTCCTAAGCCTACACACTACTTAACCTAACTTAAACTATCTTACGCTATGGACAACACACAAGCCGGCCGTTGTGGCCGAGCGGTTCTATGCGCTTCAGTCCGGAACTGCGCTGCTGCTACAGTCGCAGGTTCGAATCCTGCCTCGGGCATTGATGTGTGTGATGTCCTTAGGTTAGTTAGGTTTAAGTAGTTCTAAGTCTAGGGGAATGATGACCTCAGATGTTAAGTCCCATAGTGCTCAGAGCCATTTGCACCATTTGACAACACACACACCCATGCCCGAGAGAGGACTCGAAGCTCTGACGGGGGCAGCCGCACGGACCGTGACAAGACGCCTCCGACCGCGTGGCTACCCCGCATGGCGGTTGAGATGAAATGTGTATTTTCCCGTAGTGTATTTTCCCGTACGACCATTTTACGAGCGTACCGTGAATGTCACGAATACGGTAAAGCATCAAATCTCTGACATCGCTGCGGCCGGAAAAAGATCCTGCAAGAACGGGACCAACGACGACTGAAGAGAATAATTCAAGGTGACAACAGTGCAACTCTTCTGCAGATTTCAATTCTGGGCCTCCAACAAGTGACAGTGTGCGAATCAATCGACGGAAAATCATCGATACGGGCTTTCAGAGCCGAAGGTCCCCTCGTGTGCCCTTGATGACTCCAAGACACTAAGCTTTACGCCTCGCCTGGTCCCATCGACGCCGACATTGGACTATTGATGACTGGAAACATGTTGCTCGTTGGACGAGTCTCGTTTCAAATTGTATCAAGCAGTTTGATGTGTACGGGTATGGAGACAACCTCACGAATCCATGAACCCTGTATGTCAGCAGAGGACTGCTCAAGCTGGTGGAGGCTCTGTAATAGTGTTGGGCGCGTGCAGTTGGAGTGATATGGGACCCCTGATACGTCTGGATACGACTCTGACAAGTGACATGTACGCACGCCTCCTGTCTGATCGCCTGCATCCATTCATGTCCATAGTATATTCTGACGGACTTGGGCTATTCCAGCAGGACAATGCGACACCCCACACGTCCAGAACTGCTACAGAGTGGCTCCAGGAACACTCTTCCGAGCTTACACACTTCCGCTGGCCACCACACTCCCCAGACATGAACATTATTGAGCATATCTGGGATGCCTTGCAACGTGCTGTTCAGGAGATCTTCACGCTCTCATACTCTTACGGATTTATGGACAGCCCTGTAGGACTCATGGTGTCAGTTTCCTCCAGCACTACTTCAGACAGTAGTCGAGTCCATGTCAAGTCGTGTTGCGGCACTTCTGCGAGCTCGCCGGAGCCCTACACGATATTAAGCAGGTGTACCAGTTTCCTTGACTCTCCAGCGTATTTTCTATCCAGTTTTAAAAGGACGCTAACTTCATTTTCTTTTTCATTTCTCAACTAGAATTTTGAAATGTTTCTGGGACTTTAAGACAAATATTTTTCTAATGGCCTTTTGTCTGCTATTCATCTTTTTTATTTTACACGTCTAGTTCCTCAGAAGCAAATCTTCATTGTTACGGGACAAACCAGTTCATGTAATTAACATAGATAAAATAAAACGTACACACGAATCCCACGCAGATGACAAGCTGTGAGTATATGCAACCACAATCAACAATATGACACAGAGATTAGTTGTTTTTTTTTTTTCAGGAACTCCCCGACAGAACAGGTGTGGTGTTTCACGAGGAAATTCTTTAGTTTAGAATTGAATGTGCAAGGATTACTGCTAAGATATTTTAATTCTTGTGGTAGCTTATCGAAAATGGGTGCAACATAATACTGTACGCCTTTCTGGACATTAGTCAAGGAGGTGCGATCCAAATGCAGGCGGGATTTTTGCTTAGTATTAACTGAGTGAAAGCTGCTAATTTTTGGGAATAGACTCATACTGTTAACAACAAACGCCATTATAGGAAATATACAAGTGTACCAAAACGAACCATCAGATTAAAACAAATCGTAACTATTACGTTATCTGAGATATGGGCGTGAACAACGTACTGTTGCAAAGGGAAAATTCTCGAGTTTTACAAGGTTCCCGCTATGTAGCAGCAGTGTGCGCCCACTTCAGTTCTAGTAAAAATGGTGTCGGAACAACAGAAAGCGTTTCGTATATTACTTTTGACGTAGTGCGGGTTATAATAACTGTTCAGCGTGACTTTCGTACTAGATATGGTGTGGATCCTCCTACAGCACAAAGCATTAGACGATGACATGAACAATTCTGAGAGACCGATTGTTTGTGTAAAGGCAAATCGCCTGGCAGTCCCCGAGTGTCTGACACAGACGTCGAACGTATCCGCCATGGTTTCACAAGGAGTCCGCAGAAATCTGTTCGCCGTCCAGCTCGACAGCTCAACATGCAGCCGATGTCCATCTAGCATTTGTTGTGTCGACGTCTACACATGAAACCATACAAAGTTCAGCTACTGCAAGCTCTTCGTGAGGGTGACGAACAAAGTGTGGAGTTCTGTAATTTCGTTCTTGGCAAGATGGAAGATGACAGTTGTCTTCCACGCTTGATGTATAGTGACGAGGCAGCATTCCACTTAAATGGAAAGGTGAACCGTCATAATGTGAAAATATGTGGTACGGAAAAACCACATAAAGTTGTACAATATGAGAGGGATTCTCCAAAATTTAATGTGTTTTGTGCAAGGTATGGTCCATTTTTCTTTGCCGAGAACACTGCTACAGGAAGCACAGATCTCTAAATGTTCGGGAACTTCCTTTTCCCACCGTTGGAGTCTGATCCGAACGACTTCATTTACCAACAGGATGGGACAACGCCACACCGACATCTGCATGTGCGGGAATTTTTAATTCCGTGGATTATTTAACGATGGAGCGGTCGCACTCGACCAAATGATTCGGCCTTACATTACTGGCCTCCAGTGTCACCGGTCCTGACTGTATGTTATTATTTTGTGTGAGTTAGTGAAAGACTCTGTTTATGTGCCTCCGTTACCAACAACAATGAATGAACTGAGACATCGCATAACAGCAGCTGTGGAAGCTGCAGTGTGGGAACAATTTGAATACCACATTACAAATGCTGTGCATCTCAAGGGGGGCATATTGAACACCTATGAAACGGTATTCAGGTGATACTGGCGAAAACTTCCTGAGCTCTGGTATTTAAGGCCCCTCCGGCGTGGCGGATTCACTTGGTGTTGCGCGTGCGCTACTTGAGAGCGTTCGATTCTGCTGCGCCGCGCGCCCTCCGTGGTGAACACTCGCCGCATCGATATCAATTCGATTGTCTTCCCGCGGTTCCATCACAGAACTACGCCAAGTGAATCCACCACACATGTGCCGGAGGGGCCTTAAATACCAGAGCGCAGGAAGTTTTCGCCAGTATCACCTGAAGGTGACCAGAAGACTCTGCGCCGAAACATTGGGGCAGGAAGTTGCAAACATTGATTTATATGTTTATTAGTTTCAGAAAGATATATGTACCAAGTCGGATGATTCGCTTTGGTATATTCTGTATACTGAGAAGCCAATGTCGGAACTCCCAGACTCCTGAACAAAGGATCGACGAGAGGCGCGAACTTACATCCCATATTGCTCGAAATGCCTGTTTATGAGCCAAAAATCCTTAAGTCCGTCTCCGTAGCGCAGCGGTAGCCTTACCACCTACCACGCAAGGGGGCCCGGGTTCGATTCCCTGCAGGGGACCGGATGTTGTGTGTCCTTCATCATTATAGACACGCATACGCCGAAGTGGCGTCAACTAAAAAGACTTGCAATGTGGTGGCCGAACCCCGAAGGGGATATTCCGGCCAATGAATGCCACACGATGATTTTTTTTATCTTCCTGAACACATAGAGGTATTAATTGTAGGGACTCAATATTCAGATGTCCATTCTGTGTAATCAAAATGTCGGGTTTAGTCGAATTGCATGTCAGAAACTGTAAAAAATGTGTTTTATTCTGATTCAGCATCAATTTGTTTTATACAGGATACAAATTTATTCCATAAATACCTGTATTTGACTCATTGTCAATGTTGCACTCAATATTCTTCTGTACCAAATTAGTGTCATCAGCAAAAAGAAATATTTTAGGATCATCTCTCATACTAGAAGGCATATCATATACATATATAAGGGACAGTAGTGGTCCCAGCACTGGCCCTGGGGCATCACACCACCCCTGACCCTACTTACCCGTGCCGCAATCACACGCCAACACATAGCCATTCTCATTACTGTGGAGAATGACCTTTTGCTGTCTGTTCTTAATGTATGAGAAGAACCAATCGTGATCTACTTCTCTAGTTCCATAATGGTCCACCTTCTGCAGTAACATTTTGCGATCAAGACAATAACAAAATATTAGTATACACGTATGAACCGTGGCGCCTTATTTTACTTCCCTTGGATAATTTCTGGCGCCACTGGCTCGAGTTTGCTATCGATTTACTATTTGTTCAGTAAGCATCTGTGGTCGAAGTCGGCCTAGGTGGAAGTGCTGAGGGTGTGGTGTGTCTCTGGGTGGGAAGACAGTTGATCTGAGACAGTGAAGTTGCACGGTTACAGCCGAGTTGTTTGTGACCTCGGGTTCCTGTGTGAGAACTGAGTTGGGCTGTTTGAGCCAAGTTGGTCTGCGAAAGCCGCATCCGTCCGACACAGGAAACTGGCTGCTGGACGAGTGGTGTGTGGAGCGTGCCCGTCGGTTGGTGGGGTCTGCCTTCCTCGCGTCCGCCAGCTAGTGCGGGCTTCCGGCTGTGGAAAGGGGCAACTTTGTGGCCGCCCGATCGTTGGTTACGAACACCGCAATTAATCGGGTTGTATGGATTGGTTCGTCTGCTTCACCCTGGACCGATCTACCGAATACGCCATCCGACTGTTTGCTTAAAAATTACCATCTCAAGGCACCTCCTGCATCCATGCAGCGCCGACACCTTACACAAGATGAGTATTAAGTGTGGCCTCGTTTGACTACAGTAGTCTGAAAAGAGTAACTTTGTGGTCATATTTCTCCAAACTGTGGCCTTAATATTTATACTGAAGTATTTATTTCTTTGATTTTAAGTTAAATTGTAACGTATCAGTAAATTGTTAATTGCATGAAATAATAACCAGTTGGCCGGCCGATGTGGCCGAGCGGTTCTATGCGCTACAGTCTGGAACCGCGCGACCGCTACGGTCGCAGGTTCGAATCCTGCCTCGGGCATGGATGTGTGTGATGTCCTTAGGTTAGTTAGGTGTAAGTACTTCTAAGTTCTAGGGGACTGATGACCTCAGAAGTTAAGTCCTATAGTGCTCAGAGCCTTAATAACCAGTTGATTGCGGGCCTGGTCCTTCCCGTTTTCCGCAACTCCCGATTTTCCGTTTCAACGTATATACTAACAAATACTGTAAACGTAAAACTTTTTATTGCTGTAGTTCACAGTAGTTGTAATTGTAGGTGAAACATTACTTTTCTTCCGATGCTGAAAATGTGTATCTGTTCAATGAAATTTTAAGGTCAGAAATGTCCAGGTAGCCACACATTCAGGAAATAGGTGTAGGGGAGGAGATGCAGGAATAATACATCGCCTTTCTAGGCGAGCTGCTTGTGGAGATGGTTTGCCATTGCCTTCATTCGACCTGATATGAAATGTCAAACGTGTAGGCTATATGTGTCGTGAGGATGCGTGCGATGTGTAGTGTCGGGTTTGTGGTGTTACGCATGAAGGGAAGGGAGAAGGTGCAACTCAGTGTCGGCACATAGGCGCCTACTCATGGAAGCCGACGAGCTTAACGTCCCTAGCCGACAGACGGATCAACGCCGACAGCTTAAAGCGCCCTGACTTCGAGAGACACTACGCAGATGTTTGGAATTAAATGAAGGACTGTAGCGCAGAGACTGGTGGTCAGCAGCTTTACGCCACCATCTCTCCTCCGCTTGCCGGCCAAATACTGATAGTGAAAACTTCATCCACCACCGGGACTCGAACCGGCTTACCTCCGAGTCGGGAGCCACCGTCCTCGCGTACGAAGATAGAATGAAACTGTAAGGTAGATCGTTCCACCAAAAACAGTTTTTTTTAAACAAACTTATTCTGTAAAAAAGGATTTCACATCTAAACATCGTTCCACAAAAACAGTTTTTTCTTAAAAGAAAGCGATTCTGTAAAAGAGGATTCAGGTGCTCAGACAGGTGTCCTAAGATCGGAGATAAACTAGAAGGACTACAGCAGCTGACTACACGGTAAAGCATACGGAAAGTATGACTTATCTGTACGTAGCTATACTGAAATTCTATTTCACTCGAGGTAGGAATTAAAAAACGCCTTCGGTCACAATTTTTCGTGTTTTATTCAGTACACGATGCATTTCGGAACCTGTGGGTCCATCTTCAGGTGTATACATTATTTATTTGTTCTCTTGAATGATATGAAATGCATATTCCTGTCACGAAAAGGTTTGATGTTAGGTTACGAACTTCGTAAGTCAGTCGCTGAAAATGTGTGAAATAGTAGAAAAGATGAATATTGTAAACTTACCAAATAATCCAAGAAAAGCCTTTTTAGCGTTTTAGTAACAGTATAAGTTTTTTCTTCCATCGTTTTTTCCTCCATCAATCGATACTGTTACTAAAACGTTAAAAATGGTTCAAATGGCTCTGAGCACTATGTGACTTAACATCTGAGGTCAAAAGTCCCCTAGAACTTAGAACTAATTAAACCTAACTAACCTAAGAACAACACACACATCCATGCCCGAGGCAGGATTCGAACCTGCGACCGTAGCGGTCGCGCGGTTCCAAACTGAAGCGCCTAGAACCGCATGGCCACTGCGGCCGGCCTAAAACATTAAAAACGCTTTTCTTGGATTATTTGGTAAGTTTACAATATTCATCTTTTCCACTATTTCACACATATTTTCAGCGACTGACTTACGAAGTTCGTAACCTAAGATTAAACCTTTTCGTGACAGGAATATGCGTTTCATCTCATTCAAGAGAACAAATAAATCATGTATTAAGACGAATTACACCTGAAGATGGACCCACAGGGTCCGAAATGCATCGTGTACTGAATAAAACACGAAAAATTGTGACTGAAGGCGTTTTTTAATTCATACCTCGAGTGTATTGAGTACAGTCACGTTTGAAGCTGCAAAATATGGATAAAATTAAATTCTATTTCAGCCATGAACTATGCAAATGTTTCACATCAAAACACTACAACTGTCACCGTTCCCAGAGCTATTCAAGAAATGAAGCACATCTAGATAAAAGCTGGCATGCTTTGCGCTTCCTGTTATGCCGTGTTTAACATAACTGCTAGTGTCCGCTTCGGTACCACTATAGTGCTGAAATGGCTAAATAATGATAGGGAACTGCGTGCTAGCACCTTGCCGAGTACGATTATGGCGGCTGCTGTTGGTAAATATGTATGAAACAAACATAGTAGCGACGCATTTTCGCAAAACAGTTTCAAACGGGTTCCTGGAACACAAACGCCGCAGCAGGGAAACAGGAATGTGAAGTGTGAAGGGTGTTTGCAAGCTCGGTGATAAGAGAGCGTGGTTGCGGCTGGAGCAAACACAAGATCCTGAGCACCGCAAAGGTTGCGCTTTCCCGCTGACTCACGATAAGAACTCTCGTCGCTGCCTCAACAAAGGAATGGCAGATAAATAATCAGCCCTCGCAGTCTAACTGGGTCGCGTTCCCTGCGCCGTCCTTCCGTTGTTATCCAGGAAAACAGCACAGGCAGTCATGTGCACCAGTAAAAAAACTGTGGCAACCAAGTATGTAGACTGGCATGAAGCTTGCGATTAAAAAAAAAAATCAGCGCGCAATTTTGTTTCTTCTCCTCTGTCTCCACACAGTTGCATACAAGTCTTTCACTGTTCAAGTCAATGCTATAACTCATTACATAGCGTCCATTGCAGTAACAAGTGTGTCATTGTTGTTGTCAGCACTTCCACCGACGGAAAATCTGTTTCTTTGACGCAGTTTTCATTTGGTGGTGAGTAGATAAAGGTTGCATGCGGACAAGATCTGGCGAATATTGTGAGTGCCCATGAAGAGAAAGTCACTTGGTTCTTAAGGCCTGCTTCTGAAAGAGAAATGTCTGCACTAGTGTGTTCTTCAAAGATTGAGCACACATTCGAGAGAAACATATCTTTTAAATCTCGTTATTTTTTCACACACACTCTCTTGCAAATAGTCTATGCAAGTAAACAGGTAAATACCGTGTTCTATAATTACCGGGGGACGAGCGACACTACAACATTATCTACTGATAATCAATCATACGAAGTATCTTTACAAATATTTGAATTTCTCGACCAATTTTTGACTAATGGTGGGTTATACTGGACGGTGAATGTAAACAGAAATGAAAGTAACATCCAGTGAACCTCAAGTGTTAATAATAACACTGCATATATTTACAATGTAAATAAAAGATTTATCAGACAAGGTCCACAACACCTCGATTGTTTGACGACAATGCTATTTACTTTTATTTACTTTATTTATTAATTTAACATGATCAAATTAAGACCCTCAGGCCCTCTCTTACGTAGGACCAGAGTTTCACACATACAGTTACCTAAGAAATAACAATAAATTTTATGTGACAAATAGTAGTAAAATAGCATTAATCGAATTGAAAATGATTTCAGTGCATGTAGAAATGTGTGCGAATTCCTAAGGGACCCAACTACTGAGGTCATCGGTACCTAGACTTACACACTACTTAAACTAACTTATGCTAAGAAGAACACACACCCCCATGCCCGAGGCAGGAATCGAACCTCCGACGGGAGGGGCCAGGCAATCCGTCACATGGCGCCTCAAACCGCGCGGCCATTCCGCGCGGCGGTGCATGTAGAGACAATGTGACTAAACAGTACTGTCTAAGAACAAATGAAGTTAATACTGGCAGTACTTCCACCACAGCTATTGCTGTCACTAATAATAGTGATAGTGGTAGATACAAAAAGTATTTATACGTGTAGGAAACTGATATTATCTGATGTAGCGAATTCTGAGGGAGCGAACTTTAAGTTGACTGCACCAGGTACGAGCACTGGGAAATGGGGAGGATCTGATTGTGAAGGGGGAAACAAGTGCGTACAAAGACAATGGTAGACATTGTTGTTGCTTCACTAGATACGTCAGTAATGCCTTTTGCAGCTGGAGATGATGTTCAGTTCTCTGGTATAAAGATGGACGTTACTCCAGAGTCACCTTCCTGCTGCTGAAAAGCACTTTGAGAGAGTGGTTGAGTGATTGCACGGCACGGAGGATTTTGCTCTGATGGGAACGAGGATTTCTGCCACGTTCTTCGGGCAACGCGTCAAGATCGCGGAGAGATACACTATGTGATCAAAAGTATCCGGACACCCACAAAAACATACGTTTTTCATATTAGGTGCATTGTGCTTCCACCTACTGCCAGGTACTCCATATCAGCGACCTCAGTAGTCATAAGACATCATGAGAGAGCGGAATGGGGCGCTCCGCAGAACTCACGGACTTCGAACGTGGTCAGATGATTGGGTGTCACTTGTGTCATACGTCTGTACGCGAGATTTCCACACTCCTAAACATCCCTAGGTCCACTGGTACCGACGTGATAGTGAAGTGGAAACGTGAAGGGACACGTACAGCACAAAGCGTACTGGTCGAACTCGTCTGTTGACTGACAGAGACCGCCGACGGTTGAAGAGGATCGTAATGTGTAATAGGCAGACATCTATCCAGACCATCACACAGGAATTCCATTCTGCATCAGGATCCACTGCAAGTACTATGACAGTTAGGCGGGAGGTGAGAAAACTTGGATTTCGTGGTCAAGCGGTTGCTCGTCAGCCACACATCACGCTTGTAAATGCCAAAAGACGCCTCGCTTGGTGTAAGGAGCAAAACATTGGACGATTCAACAGTGGAAAAACGTTGTATGGAGTGACGAATCACGGAACACAATGTGGCGAAACAGTAAAATTCGGAGGCGGTGGTGTTATGGTGTGGTCGTGTTTGTCATGGAGGGGGCTTACATCCTTTATTGTTTTGCGTCGCACTATCACAGCAGAGGCCTACACTTATGTTTTAAGTATCTTCTTACTTCTCACTGTTGAAGAGAAATTCGGAAATGGCGATTGCATCTTTCAACACGATCGAGCACATGTTCATAACGCACACCCTGTAATGGACTGGCCTGCATAGAGTCCTGACCTGAATCCTATAGAACATTTTTGCGATGTTTTGGAACTCCAACTTCGTGCCAAGCCTCACCGACCGATATCGACACCTCTCCTCAGTGTAGCAGTCTGTTAAGAATGGGTTGCCATTTCCTACAAAACCTTCCAGCACCTGATTGAACGCATGCCTATGACAGTGGAAGCTGTCATCAAGGCTACGGGTGGGTCAACACCATATTGAATTCCAGCATTACCGAAGGAGGGCGCCCTTTCCAGGACGACAATGCGACAGCAGCGGCCCCTATGTGAAGAGGATACAAGTGCCACAACCGACTGGTGACGCTTGAGTTCAATAGCAGCTTCAAGATAAGCCACTTGGATAGCAGCGTCAACGTTAGGCAGTCCGACGGCACTTATGGAAAGACTTTTGTCAGTTAGAGATCAGCAGTCACTGCAAAGACTGATTATTTCGTATGTCACCCTTTGCTTGCGACACATCTGTGTAATTGCTAAAGTTAAGTATGTGTAATTTTCTTATGTAATGAAACTCATTAATACGACTTGTTTGATTTTTTTGTCTAGCGAACCGAGTAATGCACGATTCCTAGGTACAACACTAATTTTGGTGAGAGGAAGGGGGATGGGGTAGTAGGTAACATCTGCTTGCACTCAGGGATAATGATCGCAGAAATGTTGGAAACCACTGGTCTACAAGCTCGGTAACGCGCAATCATGCTCCACTTTTGCTCTTTGTTGACAATATTTCTCTGTCTAGCTCATCTCAGTCTTGTAATGGCTCTATTAATTGTAATTTTGTAACTTTTACTTCGTTGCTCATAACCTGTGAGCTTGATATTGAATACTTCTCGATACTGAACATTCTTTCCTCCCGATTTCAGTGCTTAATATTCGCTTTGTTACCTTGCAAACCTTGAATGCAATATATGTCGCAATTATGGAGTCGAATTGGGGTATTCCCTTTGTTATGACTGTGATACCGTCCTTCCTGTTCACCTACATCCCCATGATTAGCTACGATTAATCGGTAGCCTGGAACTGGGCTGCCCACTGCAAGTGCACTGAACATCCAAAACTCACAACGACAACGAAATTCTGCTCAAACTGTCGCACTGCCCCCCCCTTAACGTAAGTAACACCTCTCGCCGATTTAAAATCCGAAACAGATCATTTACTGCTGCGCCACTCCTACAGATTCGAAAGTGTTTAAAACTTATTAATGTTAGGGTCGTGTTCTTGGAAATAAAGATGTAGTCTCGGAATAAAAACTCTCCTATCTTTCTTCACTCAAAGTAGGTCACTGTAAGAAAATGTGGTGCGTACCCGCTCCTCCCTTGAAAAGTATCGACTGTTTTTTCCATAACATAGGATAAGTGTAATGCCTATTTTGTGGCGTCAGTGGACGCTACAGTCTATTCAAAATTGTTGTCAGTGACGCTTCACGCGTGAAATGGGAACGTTGTCACGACAAATACAGCACCCAGCCAGTTGTCACATCTCTCCCATCTCAGCGGCGATGAGTTAAGTGGGGCTTACTGGCAAAACAATCTGAGGTCTTCGGATCTGCAGACTGGCACTTGGCCGGGAACCCAAACTGCACATCACGGCATTAGTTTCTCATCAGGTACAGCGTCTTATGCACTGAATGAGAGATTCTGTTTACGATGTGTGTACGTCCACTGCTGAAATCGTAGCACGACAGGTCTATTAGTAACGAGACTGTGCCTTTTTTTCCTGCTACAAACAAACAAATTGCACAACGCAACGTTGACAAATCTTTGACAAGTAGTACATAGACCGAAATGTCACACACATTACAAATGGTATATGACAGCAAGAAAGAATTAAAAAAAAAATGTCGCCTTCACAATTCCCACCTTCCCAGTTAACTTTCGCTGGCCGCTGTCGGCGACGTTCTGTATTTCTTGCAAATAATAGCATCGTAAAGCAACATTATATTCGATTTTTACAGTCAGTACCGGAACAAACTGGCACTGCACTTGATTGACATTAAAAATTACGTAAGTCATATCAGTTTCGTTCAATCAAGATCTAGTCTACAAAAATTGATGTGGAAGTTTATTGTGAAAATTATCGCCACAGATCCGATTTATAATACGAAACTTATAGCTACAGTGAGTCCAAAAAGTATTCGTTTGGTTGTAATTTTTTTAAAGAATTAAGTATATGTCACGTGAAAGGAAGGAAACATAAAATGTGAACATCCAGCCATATGCAATCAACCTTGGTAAGTCATTTTCAATGATGGACAAGGAAATAAATATATCCATAGCAATTACAAATTTGACAAAATGGACAATTTATTCAAGGGCTACTTCAAAAAGTATTCGTCAGCTCATATTTTTTTTAAATTTTCAATCTGAAAATATGTTTTCAATTACAAAAATTAATATTTTGTGGGGTTTCCCTCTGCAGCTATTACTGCTTGAAGTCGTCTGGGCATCGACTTGATCAAGTTTGCCGTCAGAGAGGCTGGAATTTTGTCCCAGTTGTCTTGAAGTGCTTCTTTTAGGTCTCTCTTGTTAGAAATGTGTCTTCTCCTGATGCTGTCTTCCAGTACTTTCCAAGATGTTCAGTAGGATTAATGTCTGGGCTCTGAGGAGGGGTGTTAAGTTGTACAGGAGCCACAGCCTTGTATTTAGAGCCGTGTGCTTTGGGTCGTTATCTTGTTGAAAAATTTAATTTCCTTGCAGACCTAATTTTTCGGCGCTAGGATTCAGATTGTCCTTTAAGATGTTGATATACATATGGTGATCCATTGTACCTTCTATGAAATGTAATTTTCGAACACCTTCAGCATTCATACAGCCCCACACCATCAGGGAGCCACCACTGTGTTTAACCGTTGGCAAGATTGCGTGGCAACATCTCCACATTCTTCTTACGCCACACCATTCGCCTGCCATCCGACCCGAATACGTTATATTTACTCTCATCAGAAAATATTACTCTATTCCAGAAGTCTTCCTTTTTGAATCTATGTTCCATCGCAAAATAAAAACGTTCCTGTTGTATTCTGTTCACTGACCCAAAATTTCTTGCACGCTACCCGACCGTAATACCCATACGTTTTCAAGATATTTCTGATTGTGTTGGCACATACCTTCTTTCCCCTAGACTCTGACTCCCCAGCCAACTTAAAGGCGCTGATTTTAGGTTTCTTCTTCATTTCCCACTAGATAAATCTCTATGTCTGCATCAGTCAAAGTGTGAGGGCGTGCGGTACGTGGTTGGTTTCTTAATGATTTTATTGCTCAAAATCGATCTAGAATCGACTGAACCGTCGATCTAGGTCTACCGACTACTTTAGCAGTCCCTTAAGAAGAAAACCATGGCGCTAATTGCACTGTATCGGCGCCTTTCAGAAACACAACTGGCGATAGAATGGGGCCGCGCACGGTTGACTCTAGTGTGTGCCGTGGGTCAGCGTTATATTTAATCACTGCGCGCAGAATTTCGGCATGTTCACATGGTGGACGAATACTTTATGAACTGGCTCTTGTATTACTTTTCTATTTTGTTAACCTTGCTGTCGATTTGGATGTATTTCTTTCCATGCTTTTCAACAAAAATGTCTTACCGAGGTACTTCTTACACGACTGCCTCTTTAGATTTTGTATACATTTCTTTTCATTTTACACAGACTTTGGTTTCTAAATGATATGCAGCTAGACGAATACTTTTTGGACTCACTGTATGTTAAATTACGTATAATGGACCGACGAAGGATACGCAAAGGTACATCAAGAAGTGCCTCGCCGGCCGGAGTGGCCGTGCGGTTCTAGGCGCTACAGTCTGAAACCGAGCGACCGCTACGGTTAATTAGTTCTAAGTTCTATCGACTGATGACCTGGGAAGTTAAGACGCATAGTGCTCAGAGCCATTTGAACCAAGAAGTGCCTCGTTTCAAGCTACAAATAATTACGCCCCGGAACAGCCACTGGGAACTTTAAAAAGGTCTGAAATAGCACAGCAGTAACCAAATAGGGAACAAGACATGCGTCTTGATCTCTGAACGTCGTGGGCCCTGCAAGTCCTGGGTACCATCACCGATAGGAGCGGGCGACTTTCCCTCTTTCCAGTCCTACAGGACGGCCCCAGGTCCATTCATTCTCCTCTCAAATCAGTACCGACGATCTATCCCCGGGGGAGCGGTGGAGGGCAAAGAGGGGTGAGGGGGAGGGGGAGCACGGTATTGGAGCGATGGTCCCCCACCCTCCCGCTCCTAGTGTCGCTGTGAAACAAGACTGCATTCTTCTCGCAGTTCAAAAATGGTTCAAATGGCTCTGAGCACTATGGGACTTAACTGCTGAGGTCATCAGTCCCCTAGAACTTAGAACTACTTAAACCTAACTAACCTAAGGACATCACACACATCCATGCCCGAGGCAGGATTCGAACCTGCGGCCGTAGCGGTCGCGCGGTTCCAGACTGTAGCGCCTAGAACCGCTCGGCCACTCCGGCCGGCTTCTTCTCGCAGTCTAGCAAACAGTCCGGTCACGGGCTTGCAGCACAGACTTAAGTTTTTTGTTTTACGTACATGGCGTCCCATTTATCTTTTCCACCCGAAATAACTTTTTCTCCAGGAGCAAAATAAAGAAAAAAATGTATGAAGAAAATGTTGTTTAGCTACCACAAGAACGTTAACCAGCATCATTTCATTGCTTGTAACTTGGTTCGTACGTTGATATGAACAGCAGTAAGTGTTTTTTAAATAGCATCCTACGTTTTTATTCAGTTATTCATTCTGTGCATTGAAGAAGCAATGAAAGGTTCAGGAGTGGAATTAAAAGTCAAGGTGAAAGGATATCAGTGATACCATTCGCTGATGACATAGCTGTCCTGAGTGAAGGTGAAGGAGAATTACATGATCTGCTAAATGGAATAGACAGTCTAATGAGTACAGAATATGAATTGAGAGTAAATCCAAGAAATACGAAACTAATGAGGTGTAAAAGAAATGAGAACAGCGAGAAACTTAACATCAGGATCGATGGTTCAGATGGTTCAAATGGCTCTGAGCACTATGGGACTTACCATCTGAGGTCATCAGTCCCCTAGAACTTAGAACTACTTAAACCTAACTAACCTAAGGACATCACACACATCCATGCCCGAGGCAGGATTCGAACCTGCGACCGTAGCAGCAGCGCGGTTCCAGACTGAAACGCCTAGAACCGCTCGGCCACAGCGGCCGGCCAGGATCGATGGTCACGAAGTAGATGAAAATAAGGAGTTGCGCTACCTAGGCAGCAAAGTAACCAACGACGGGCGGAGAAAGGAGGACTCAACAGCGAACTAGTGCTGGCAAAAAGGGAATTTTTTGAAAATTTGTGGTAAGGTCTTACGGAACCAAACTGCTGAGGTCATCGGTCCCTAAGCTTACGCACTACTTAATCTAACTTAAACTAACTTATGCTAAGGACAACACACACACCCATGCCCGAGGGAGGACTCGAACCTCCGACGGCAGCAGCCGCGCGGACCGTGATAAGGGGCCTTAAACCGTGCGGCGGCAAAAAGGGCATTCCCAGCCAAGAGAAGTCTACTAGGCCTCAATTTGAGGAGGAAATATCTGAGAATGTACGTTTGGAGCACAGCATTATGAAACATGGACGGTGGGAAAATCGGAACAGAAGAGAATCGAAGCATTTGAGACGTGGTGCCACAGACGAAATGTTGAAGATTAGGTTGAATAATAAGGTACGGAATGAGGAGATTCTGCGCAGAATCGCACAGGAAAGGAATATGTGGATAACACTTACAAGGAGAAGGGCCTGGATGATAGGATATCTGTTAAGATATCAGAGAATGATTTCCACGGTACGATAGGGAGCTGCAGAGGAAAACAGAGATTTGAATACATCCAGCAAATAATCGACGATGTAGGTTGCAAGTGTTACTCTGAGATGAAGAGGTTGACACAGGTAACGAATTCGTGGCGAGCCGCGTCAAACCAATTAGAAGTCACATCATTAAAAAAAAAAAAATTATTCCCTCTCCTCAAGATCGTTCAGATATGTATCACAGTCTGCCATTTATGTAAATATGACGTTATTAAAAACGTAACACAAAACTGACTATGACTCTCGTGTACTAGCGTATACTGAAGGTCCCAGGGTAACGTAACTCGTCCACTTGCTTGAGTTTGTAAATAAATTGAAACACAATTTTGACCACCCAAAATGAATAGCATTTCTACCTTCTCTTCTTTGGTGTACATTATCCTGACACGGAGCTTCAACTAAAGATGGTTGACAGGATGGCCGGTGATTAGTGTTTCGATTTCTATTTTCTAAGGCAGAGATTGGAAACCAGCCCAGCGTTTGCCTAAGCGAGCGTGGAACACTGCCTAAAAACTACATTCAGGCTTACCAGAAGTTTCAGAACAACAGTTGTTAATTCGCCGTGTTGATCCAATCC
Source organism: Schistocerca piceifrons (assembly GCF_021461385.2). Lineage (NCBI taxonomy): Eukaryota > Metazoa > Arthropoda > Insecta > Orthoptera > Acrididae > Schistocerca > Schistocerca piceifrons. The sequence goes on along the minus strand of NC_060138.1, from coordinate 1,133,779,332 downwards.
AGGAACAGTCATATCATGATAAGATTTCAAAGTGGTGTAAATATTGTCAACTTGCTTTGAAAGTTAAAAAATGTAAAACTGTGCACTTCACAAAACGAAAAAACGTGGTATTCTACTCATATAGTATCAACCTCCCCCCATGAACCATGGACCTTGCCGTTGGTGGGGAGGCTTGCGTGCCTCAGCGATACAGAGGGCCGTACCATAGGTGCAACCACAACGGAGGGGTATCTGTTGAGAGGCCAGACAAACATGTGGTTCCTGAAGAGGGGCAGCAGCCTTTTCAGTAGTTGCAGGGGCAACAGTCTGGATGATTGACTGATCCGGCCTTGTAACATTAACCAAAACGGCCTTGCTGTGCTGGTACTGCGAACGGCTGAAAGCAAGGGGAAACTACAGCCGTAATTTTTCCCGAGGACATGCAGGCTTACTGTATGATTAAATGATGATGGCGTCCTCTTGGGTAAAATATTCCGGAGGTAAAATAGTCCCCCATTCGGATCTCCGGGCGGGGATTACTCAAGAAGACGTCGTTATCAGGAGAAAGAAAACTGGCATTCTACGGATCGGAGCGTGGAATGCCAGATCCCTTAATCGGGCAGATAGGTTAGAAAATTTAAAAAGGGAAATGGATAGGTTAAAGTTAGATATAGTGGGAATTAGTGAAGTTCGGTGGCAGGAGGAACAAGACTTTTGGTCAGGTGATTACAGGGTTATAAATACAAAATCAAATAAGGGTAATGCAGGAGTAGGTTTAATAATGAATAAAAAAATAGGAGTGCGGGTTAGCTACTACAAACAGCATAGTGAACGCATTATTGTGGCCAAGATAGACACAAAGCCCATGCCTACTACAGTAGTACAAGTTTATATGCCAACTAGCTCTGCAGATGATGAAGAAATTGATGAAATGTATGACGAGATAAAAGAAATTATTCAGGTAGTGAAGGGAGACGAAAATTTAATAGTCATGGGTGACTGGAATTAGTCAGTAGGAAAATGGAGAGAAGGAAACATAGTAGGTGGATATGGATTGGGGGGAAGAAATGAAAGAGGAAGCCGCCTTGTAGAATTTTGCACAGAGCATAACTTAATCATAGCTAACACTTGGTTCAAGAATCATGAAAGAAGGTTGTATACCTGGAAGAATCCTGGAGATACTAAAAAGTATCAGATAGATTACACAATGGTAAGACAGAGATTTAGGAACCAGCTTTTAAATTGTAAGACATTTCCAGGGGCAGATGTGGATTCTGACCACAATCTACTGGTTATGAACTGCAGATTGAAACTGAAGAAACTGAAAAAAGGCGGGAATTTAAGGAGGTGGGACCTGGATAAACTTAAAGAACCAGAGGTTGTAGAGAGTTTCAGGGAGAGCATAAGGGAACAATTGACAGGAATGGGGGAAAGAAATACAGTAGAAGAAGAATGGGTAGCTCTGAGGGATGAAGTAGTGAAGGCAGCAGAGGATCAAGTACGTAAAAAGACGAGGGCTAACAGAAATCCTTGGGTAACAGAAGAAATATTGAATTTAATTGATGAAAGGAGAAAATATAAAAATGCAGTAAATGAAGCAGGCAAAAAGGAATACAAACGTCTCAAAAATGAGATCGACAGGAAGTGCAAAATGGCTAAGCAGGAATGGCTAGAGGAAAAATGTAAGGATGTAGGGGCTTGTCTCACTAGGGGTAAGATAGATACTGCCTACAGGAAAATTAAGGAGACCTTTGGAGAGAAGAGAACCACTTGTATGAATATCAAGAGCTCAGATGGCAACCCAGTTCTAAGCAAAGAAGGGAAAGCAGAAAGGTGGAAGGAGTATATAGAGGGTTTATACAAGGGCGATGTACTTGAGGACAATATTATGGAAATGGAAGAGGATGTAGATGAAGATGAAATGGGAGATAAGCTACTGCGTGAAAAGAATTTGACAGAGCACTGAAAGACCTGAGTCGAAACAAGGCCCCAGGAGTAGACAACATTCCATTAGAACTACTGATGGCCTTGGGAGAGCCAGTCATGACAAAACTCTACCATCTGGTGAGCAAGATGTATGAAACAGGCGAAATACCCACAGACTTCAAGAAGAATATAATAATTCCAATCCCAAAGAAAGCAGGTGTTGACAGATGTGAAAATTACCGAACTATCAGTTTAATAAGTCACAGCTGCAAAATACTAACGCGAATTCGTTACAGACGAATGTAAAAACTGGTAGAAGAGGACCTCGGGGAAGATCAGTTTGGATTCCGTAGAAATGTTGGAACACGTGAGGCAATACTAACCTTACGACTTATCTTAGAAGAAAGATTAAGAAAAGGCAAACCTACGTTTCTAGCATTTGTAGACTTAGAGAAAGCTTTTGACAACGTTAACTGGAATACTCTCTTTCAAATTCTGAAGGTGGCAGGGGTAAAATACAGGGAGCGAAAGGCTATTTACAATTTGTACAGAAACCAGATGGCACTTATAAGAGTCGAGGGGCATGAAAGAGAAGTAGTGGTTGGGAAAGGAGTGAGACAGGGTTGTAGCATCTCCCCGATGTTATTCAATCTGTATATTGAGCACGCAGTAAAGGAAACAAAAGAAAAATTCGGAGTAGGTATTAAAATTCATGGAGAAGAAGTAAAAACTTTGAGGTTCGCCGATGACATTGTAATTCTGTCAGAGACAGCAAAGGACTTGGAAGAGCAGTTGAACGGAATGGACAGTGTCTTGAAAGGAGGATATAAGATGAACATCAACAAAAGCAAAACGAGGATAATGGAATGTAGTCAAATTAAATCGGGTGATGCTGAGGGGATTAGATTAGGAAATGAGACACTTAAAGTAGTAAAGGAGTTTTGCTATTTAGGGAGTAAAATAACTGATGATGGTCGAAGTAGAGAGGATATAAAATGTAGACTGGCAATGGCAAGGAAATCGTTTCTGAAGAAGAGAAATTTGTTAACATCGAGTATAGATTTAAGTGTCAGGAAGTCGTTTCTGTAAGTATTTGTATGGAGTGTAGCCATGTATGGAAGTGAAACATGGACGATAACCAGTTTGGACAAGAAGAGAATAGAAGCTTTCGAAATGTGGTGCTACAGAAGAATGCTGAAGATAAGGTGGGTAGATCATGTAACTAATGAGGAGGTATTGAATAGGATTGGAGAGAAGAGAAGTTTGTGGCACAACTTGACTAGAAGAAGGGATCGGTTGGTAGGACATGTTTTGAGGCATCAAGGGATCACAAATTTAGCATTGGAGGGCAGCGTGGAGGGTAAAAATCGCAGAGGGAGACCAAGAGATCAATACACTAAGCAGATTCAGAAGGATGTAGGTTGCAGTAGGTACTGGGAGATGAAGAAGCTTGCACAGGATAGAGTAGCATGGAGAGCTGCATCAAACCAGTCTCAGGACTGAAGACCACAACAACAGTATCAACGAGTCACTGTTGGATTGACCACGTCATTCAAACATCTGGGTGTAACAATGTGTAGGGACCATAGGCTCAGCTGCAGGTAAAGCAGGTGGTAGACGTCCGTTTATTGGTAGAATACTGGAGAAATGCAATCAGTTTAGAAGGAAAGCTGCTTACAAATAACTCGTGTGATCCTTCCCACAATATTGCTCAAATGTGTGGGACCCATACCGAAGGGTACTAACATGGAATATTGAATGTATACAGAGGAGGGCAGCATGACTGGTCACAGGTTTGTTTGAGCCATGGGAGAGTGTAACAGATACGCTGAAGGAAACTGAATTTGCGGACGCTTGAAGATAGACGTAAGGTACCCTGAGAAAGGCTATTGACTAAGGTTCAAGAACTGACTTTAAATGATGATTCTAGGAATATACACAGAAGCGCCAAGGAAATTGTTATAGGCATGTGCATTCAAATACAGAGATATGTAAGCAGGCAGCATATGGCGCTGCGGTTGGCAACGCCTATGTAAGACAAATGTCTGGCGCGGTTGTTGCATAGGTTACTGCTGCTACAACGTCAGGTTGTAAAGATTCAAGTGACTTTGAACGTGGTGTTACAGTCGCCGCACAAGCGATGGGACACAGCTTCTCCGAGGTAGCGATGAAGTGGGGATTTTCCCGTACGACCAATTCACAAGTGTACCGTGAATATCAGGAATTCGGTAAAACAACAAATCTCCGATACTGCTGTGGCCGGGAAAAGATCGCGCAAGAACGAGACCAACGACGACTGAAGACAATTGTTCAACGTGATAGAAGTGCAGCCCTTCCACAAATTGCTGCAGATTTTAACGCTGGGCCATTAACAAGTATCAGAGTGTGAACCATTCAACATCACTGATATGGGCTTTCGGAGCCGAAGGCCCGCTCGTGTATCCTTGATGACTGCACGACACAAAGCTTTACGCATCTCCTGGGCCCGTCAACACCTGCATTGCACTGATGACGACTGGAAACATGTTCCCCGGCCGAGCGGATGGACGTGTAGCGGTATGCAGACAACCTCATGAATTCATCGTCCCTGCATGTCAGCAGGGGACTGTTCAAGCTGGTGGAGGCTCTGTAATAGTGTGGGGCATGTGCAGTTGGAATGATATGGGACCCCTGATACGTGTAGATGCGATTCTGACATGTGACACGTACGTAAGCATCCTGTCTGATCACCTGCAACTATTGTCCGCCCCCTTTAGCTGAGTGGTCAGCGCGACAGAATGTCAATCCTAAGGGCCCCGGTTCGATTCCCGGCTCGGTCGGAGATTTTCTCCGCTGAGGGACTGGGTGTTGTGTTGTCGTAATCATCATCATTTCATCCCCATCGACGCGCAAGTTGCCGAAGTGGCGTCAAATTGATAGACTTGCACCCAGCGAACAGTCCACACGACGGGAGGCCCTAGTCAACTATTCATGTCCGTTGTGCGTTCAGACGGACTTGGGCAATTCCAGCAGGACAATGCGACACCCCACACATCCAGAATTCCTACAGAGTGGCTCCATGAAGTTTCTTCTGAGTTTAAACACTACCGCTGGCTACCAAACTCCCCAGACTTGAGCATATATGGGATGCCTTGCAACGTGCTGTTCAGAACAGATCTCTATCCACTCTTACGGATTTATGGACAGCCTTGCAGGATTCGTGATGTCAGTTCCCTCCAGTACTACTTCAGACATTAGTCGAGTCCCTGCCACGTCGTGTTGCGGCACATCTGCGTGCTCGCGGGGGCCCTACACGATATAAGCAGGTGTACCAGTTTCTTCGGCTCTTCAGTCTACTACAACGTCCTACGTATCGCTCACATAGGGATCGCGAGGACAAGATTAGATTAATTACAGTACTCACACAGGCATGCAGACAATCATTCTTCCCGCGCTCAGTACGTGTGGACGGGCAGAAACCCTAATAACTGGTATAATGTGACGGTACTTCAGTTGTCTGCAGAGTAAGAATGTACACTACTGGCCATTAAAATTGCTACACCAAGAAGAAATGCAGATGATAAACGGGTATTCATTGGACAAATGTATTATACTAAAACTGACATGTGATTACATTTTCACGCAATTTGGGTACACAGATCCTGAGAAATCAGTAACCAGAACAACCATCTCTGGCCGTAACAACGGCCTTGATACGCTTGGGCATTGAGTCAAACAGCTTAGATGGCGTGTACAGCTACTGCTGCCCATGCAGCTTCAACACAATACCACAGTTCATCAAGAGTAGTGACTGGGGTATTGTGACGAGCCAGTTGCTCGGCCACCATTGACCAGACGTTTTCAATTGGTGAGAGATCTGGAGAATGTGCTGGCCAGGGCAGCAGTCGAACATTTTCTGTATCCAGAAAGGCCCGTATAGGACCTGCAACATGCGGTCGCGCATTATCCTGCTGAAATGTAGGGTTTCGCAGGGATCGAATGATGGGTAGAGCCACGGGTCGTAACACATCTTAAATGTAACGTCCACTGTTCAAAGTGCCGTCAATGCGAACAAGAGGTGACCGAGACGTGTAACCAATGGCACCCCATACCATCACGCCGGGTGATACGCCAGTATGGCGATGACGAATACACGCTTGCAATGTGCGTTCACAGCGATGTCGCCGAACACGGATGCGACCATCATGATGCTGTAAACAGAAGCTAGATTCATCCGAAAAAATGACGTTTTGCCATTCGTGCACCCAGGTTCGTCGTTGAGTACACCATCGCAGGCGCTTCTATCTGTGATGCAGCATCAAGGGTATCCGCAGCCATGGTCTCCGAGCTGATAGTCCATGGTGCTGCAAACGTCGTCGAACTGTTCGTGCAGATGTTTGTTGTCTTGCAAACGTCCCCACCTGTTGACTCAGGAATCGAGACGTGGCTGCACGATCCGTTACAGCCATGCGGATAAGATGCCTGTCATCTCGACTGCTAGTGATACGAGGCCGTTGGGATCCAGCACGGCTTCCGTATTGCCCGCCTGAACCCACCGATTCCATATTCTGCTAACAGTGATTGGATCTCGACCAACGCGAGCAGCAATGTCGCGATACGATAAACCGCAATTGCGATAGGCTACAATCCGACCTTTATCAAAGTCGGAAACGTGATGGTACGCATGTCTCCTCCTTACACGAGGCATCACAACAACGTTTCACGAGGCAACACCGGTCAACTGCTGTTTGTGTATGAGAAATCGGTTGGAAGCTTTCCTCATGTCAGCACGTTGTAGGTGTCGCCATCGGCGCCAACCTTGTGTGAATGTTGGGAAAAGCTAATTATTTGCGTAATACAGCATCTTCTTCCTGTGGATTAAATTTCGCGTCTGTAGCACGTCATCTTCGTAGTGTAGCAATTTTAATGACCAGTAGTGTAGATGCGCATGCCTAACCCTAGTCCCTGTAGCGCAAGCGAGTACGTTGCGCGTCGAGCTACGCGAGCTGGTCGAAATGGAGGGATCAGTTGACTTGGTGTAAAGCTGGCGGCGGTGACAGAGCTGATAAGGAGTTTCGCAGCATCCTCGAGCCGTCGGAGAAGCGAGCGACGCGAAAACTGGGCTACGCTTCTAGAAGGGGCAGAGGTCGGCCGGCAGGGAGGGTCGTGTGGGCAGCGCGCGATGGCATCGCGTCCAGCATTCCCGGAGGCGGCGGGGGCGGGAGGGGGGCGGCGGTGGTAGGGGCGGAGGCGGCTGCGGCTGCGGCTGGACCAGCGAGCGGCCGTCGGGCGGGCGGCAGTCGGCGGCTGGAAGCGGCGCGGCCAACACGCGCTATCGTCTCCGTCCCCGTCACAGGTCAGTCCCCGTCTCTCTGCCCTACTAACAGCCCCAGGGGGCTCATCTCGCACTAACAACCACTAAGCGTCCCCACTAGGGACTGCTCTCGCCAGTAAACGCGCAGACCCCTCTAACACTCTTGGCGTCTAACTGGGCAGTTGACACGTAAGCACAGGCATGCACAAGGCGGGGCAATTGTATCACTTGTCATCTACATTTACATCTACATCCATACTCCGAAAGCCACCAGACGGAGTGTGGCGGAGGGTACCTTGAGTATCTCTATCGGTTCTCCCTTCTATTCCAGTCTCGTATTGTTCGTGGGAAGAAGGATTGTCGGTATGCCTCTGTGTGTGCTCTAATCTCTCTGATTTTATTCTCATGGTCTCTTCGCGAGATATACGTAGGAGGGAGCAATATACTGCTTGACTCCTCGTGAAGGTATGTTCTCGAAACTTCAACAAAAGCCCGTACCGAGCTACTGACCGTCTCTCCTGCAGAGTCTTCCACTGGAGTTTATCTATCATCTCCGTAACGCTTTCGCGATTACTAAATGATCCTGTAACGAAGCGCGCTGCTCTCCGTTGGATCTTCTCTATCTCTCCTATCAACACTATCTGGTACGGACCCCACACTGGTGAGCAGTATTCGAGCAGTGGGCGAACAAGCGTACTGTAACCTACTTCCTTTGTTTTCGGATTGCATTTCCTTAAGATTCTTCCAATGAATCTCAGTCTGGCATCTACTTTACCGACGATTAACTTTATATGATTATTCCATTTTAAATCACTCCTAATGCGTACTCCCAGATAATTTATGGAATTAACTGCTTCCAGTTGCTGATCTGCTATATTGTAGCTAAATGATAAGGGATCTTTCTATCTATGTATTCGCAGCACATTACACTTGTCTACATTGAGATTCAATTGCCATTCCCTGCACCATCCGTCAATTCGCTGCAGATCCTCCTGCATTTCAGTACAATTTTCCACTGTTACAACCTCTCGAAATACCACAGCATCATCCGCAAAAAGCCTCACTGAACTTCCCATGTCATCCACAAGGTCATTTACGTATACTGTGATTAGCAAAGGTCCTACGACACTCCCCTGCGACACACCTGAAATCACTCTTATTTCGGAAGACTTCTCTCCATTGAGAATGACATGCTGCGTTCTGTTATCTAGGAACTCTTCAATCCAATCCAGTCACCTGGAAGCTGGGGGTGTACCCTTTTTATTTTTTGCAACACGATCTCGCTTTCGTAGCAATATTTGTATGCCATTCTATTAAACTACAGATTTCGACCTACTCAGCGCTACGGGACATTCTGTGGTTTTAGCAATCACTATACTACTTGGATTTGTTTGGCTATAACGCGGTTCTCCAAATATTAGACCGTTTCCTTGCACGGCGGCAATTTCGTTACTGTGCTGCAGTCAAGGTAGATACTAAACTTTCCAGAAAAGGGCCTGAATAAAAAAAAAAAGAGTTGCCGATCTTTTCTGTGTAAACCCCCCCCCCCTTTCCCGTACAGGCCTCATCGAGCTAAAGAGAAGTATCTGTCCAAGATCCGATAAATCCCAGCATTTCATGAACATGGTACCCCCGGCCACCGTCCTTGCCTAGTGCCCACAACGACGTCCCTCCTCTTGCCGCACTACGTAATCACAACAGTAGTTTACCATTTGTCTGAGGACAAAGGGAACCCGTAAAGGCTTGCTGAACCTGCAGTCTCTATGCGACACAGCCGTTGTTGGAGGCTCCGAAAAACACGTCTATGCTTTCAATACGTACGTACACTTATACATCCAAGGACCGAAACGAACCACTCGAAAAGACAGCAGAACAATGTTGAATTTCGAGCTCGGAAAAGTGCCTTCTCCAGGAACAGGGACCTTCTCGTAGTCTATCCCGTATAACAAAGCGCAACATCTAGTCATCGACTTACGAATCCTGCAGTCTAGTTGGTAGGGATCCCAAATAGATTGTATTGCCCGATTTCAGGATGATTTTAAGACATTTCTCATGTTTATACAGCCAATGCTGATCCTAGGTTACGGCTTACCCAAAAGACCCGAAAAAAGCACCTTTGAAAAGACATTGGATTCGGCCTTGGCTTAAATCTTAAGAGAATGTAATGTCATATCATTGTATTGTAAATCTGGCATTCATATTCAAGTTCATAATATAAAAAAATGAAGTTAGGAACCTAAGTAACCTACCTTCACAAAAATATTCGTAGGATACAAAAATGGTTGAAATGGCTCTGAGCACCACGGGACTTAGCATTGGAGGTCATCAGTCCCCTAGAACAGCCGGCCGCGGTGGTCTCGCGGTTCTAGGCGCGCAGTCCGGAACCGCGCGACTGCTACGGTCGCAAGTTCGAATCCTGGCTCGGGCATGGATGTGTGTGATGTCCTTAGGTTAGTTAGGTTTAAGTAGTTCTAAGTTCTAGGGGACTGATGACCACAGCTGTAAAGTCCCATAGTGCTCAGAGCCATTTGAACCCCTAGAACTTAGAACTACTTAAACCTAACTAACCTAACGACATCACACACACCCATGCCCGAGGCAGGATTCGAACCTGCGACCGTAGCGGTAGCGCGGTTCCAGACTGAAGCGCCTAGAACCGCTCGGCCACTCCGGCCGGACGATAGGATACATATCAGTCGTTTGAAAATTCTAGTGCTCACTAAATAATAAAAGGCATGAAAATAATGTAATAAGTCCATTAAGATGCTCAAATGTGCAGTTGTGTAAGCAAACAGTGTTACATACAGATGGAATCACAGTTGTATAAGAGTTTCCTTTTTTTAAAATTTTGTTCCCCATTTCTTTCCTGTGACTACCATTCAGAAGAATTAATGCGGCATTTTTTGATGGTATTTTTTTTGTTTTTTTTCCCTGTCTAACAGCATTTCCTCGAGCACTTCGATTTTTTTTCTGTCTCGGATTCGTAATTTTCTATGTTAATCGTAACATAATTAGTTTACAAATAAAAATATTGTTCTGTTACTAACTCCTTGGATACCTTGGATTAAATCGTAAGAGAATGTAATGTCATGTCACTGTTTTATAAAGATGTCATTCATATTCACGTTTATAATAAAAAAAACAACACCTTCACAAAAAGTTATTGATAGGATACTTATCAGTCGTTTGAAGTATAATAAGATTCGTGAACGTACTGTCAAATTTAGTTCACACGGCAAGACAAGTTCTGAGATTCTCCGAAATACACTGCGCAACAGAATTAAAGCACCACTTTTTGGAATCCTGCAATTGCATCCCATTGAGACGCGTAAGTTTGACATTTGGCTTAAAGGTGCCCACAACCCTCCTCTGTAATGGAGTGTAAAAGCGTGGCGCATTACGACGTCGCTTCAAACAGTAAGGTGCCGACACGCGCGAAAGAAAGGCCAAAGATCGGAAGTTCTTGTGTGCTGTTAGGCGGGTTAATAATATCACATTGGCACCAAATTTCAACACAATTCTGCCCAGTGCCACTATGGACGTCTGAGACCATGGGGACGTCGTCACAGGGCCTCTTACCCACATTTCCCCATTTCTTTTGACGTCTCTGCGAACTGTCAAAAAGCTCGACACCAATTCAGCCTGGCAGGTGCTCTAGCGTCTGAGGGCAACACTTTCGCCAGCCGTTGTCTGGGGTTTGCCTAGCCTCAAGCGCTAGAGCAGCTGCCCGGCCGAAATGTGTTCGAAATTTCTAACAAGTACATTTGTACTGCCTGGGTGGGCTGAGGGTGTTCCCGAACTGGAGAGTCCTAGAAGAACCCTCTGCCATTTTATTCACGCACATCTTAACGTTGCATTCCCGCGTGATCATGCCACAGAAGGAAGGAAAAATAGGGGGGGGCGAAAAACTATGAGCACCCTTTCCTGCTTCGAATCACGTTCAAATTCGCTAGATGGTTTTGAACGGCCCCTACTCGTTCCAAAGTGTACGACGGTGCCAGCACTGTCAAAGGCTGTCAAGAACATCTACCTGTTGCTCGTCACACTAAGAATTGTTGTTTGCGACCACGAAATGTGTAGGAATCAACGACCCATGAAAGTGGTTGTTCCACTGACACCGATTATACCATCCCCAGAGGCTTTTCACGTACATTCGGTGTGCCTGAAATGCGTGATTTCAAAACTAGATGTCGCAGTTGTAAACACCATCGCAAAGACGTCAAAAGAAGGGATGAAATGTGGGTCAGAGGGTCTCTGATGACATTCTCATAGGGTGACGCGTCCACGGTGACGTTGGGCAAAGTGGTGGTGAAGCTTGATGCCAAATTGGCAGCATTAATCGCTTTACAGCTCACGTGAACTTCCAGGCTGTCGCCTTTTTTTCGATGTGTCGACATCTTGCTGTTTGAAGCCTTGCCGAGCCAAACGGTTACATCGCATGGCGCCACGTTTTTGCGCCATTACAGAGAAAGGTCGTGGGCGCCTTTGAGCGACATTTCAAACTTAGGCTTCGCAACGGGGGACAATTACGGAATTTCAAAAAAGAGATCCTTTAATTTTGTTGCAGAGTGTAGTTTTACAAAAAATGTCAGTGTTATAATCTTGTCCCCTCTCGAATCACTTTCTGCCGTCGACACTGTCCGTGAGTTGCATTTTGTTATTCCCATATTCAATTATTTACCTTGGTCGTATTGAAGCCTGTCTTGTCCTCTGTGCTATATCAGACTGGATATCGTATATTTTATAGTGCGGGCATGCATACCGAAAAGACTTTCCGCCCTGGAGCGGAGTGTGCGCTGTTGCGAAACTTCGTGGCAGATTACGAATCAGTATTCGAACCCGGGACGTTGCCTTAACGTCTTTACCCGACTGTAAATCACGGTCTGCCGTCACAGCTCCACTCCCGCCAGTACCTCACAGCCTAAACAATGTATGTCATGTACTGGCTACACGCCCACGTGACGCTGCTAAATTTTTAGAACTGATAATGGCTGCTAAACGGAAACCGGTAATCAGTTTCAATAAAGTATTACGTGACTGAGACGCTGAGTTTGTCATATAGATGATACCTGCTTAATTATACTATTTCAGTGGGACTGCGAGCTCGCAACAGCTCAAGGTGGTTGTGGAGGAGAAGATTAGTGTTTAACGCCCCGTCGACAACGAGGTCATTAGAGACGGAGCACATACTTGGATTAGGGAAGGATGGGGAAGGAAATCGACCGTACCGTTTCGAAGGATCTATCCCGGCATTTGCCCGAAGCGATTTAGGAAAATCAGGGATGGCCGGACGCGGGTTTGAACCGTCGTCAGCCGGAATTCGAGTCCAGTGAGCTAACCACTGCGGCACCTCACTCAGTTTGATGGTTGTATAATATGAAAAATTTGGGGAAGAGATGGAGATTTACACTATTTTAAGAGCAGGGTTAGTTACAAGTTAGCCGGCTCTTGTGACCGAGCGGTTCTAGGCGCTTCTTTCTGGAACTGCGCGACCGCTGCGGTCGCAGTTTCGAATCTTGCCTCGGGCATGGATGTGTGTGATGTCCTTAGGTTAGTTAGGTTTAAGTAGTTCTAAGTTCTAGGGGACTGATGACCACAGATGTTAAGTCCCATAGTGCTCAGAGCCATTTGAACCAGTTACAAGTTAAGCAGAAGAACGGAAAGTACATTAACATGTTAGCTGTTGGTTCCCATTGCAGGAGCCTAGGCTGACGGTCGTTAAGTGGTTTTTCTGACGTTTTACCAGCACGAGGGGCTGGCACTGTCAAAGATTCACCTCCGATTGGTGGTATCGAACATTGGAGCGTGAATCTTTCACATTGTGCTGGCAGAATTTCAAAGAAACCACTGAACGACAGTCGGCCGAAGATCTCGAGACGAGCGCCAGCCAACCACATCAAGAAGTGGCCGTGATAGCGCCAACAGTTTATAAAATGTGCATTACATAAAAATCGCGTATGTTTTGTGGCTGTCACGGACGCTTCGGCACTCCATTTTGTAACTTCAGTTTATCTGAGTAATGCTCTCCGCATAACATACTGCACATTGAATGAGACTTTCACTCTGCAGCGGAGTGTGCGCTCATATGAAACTCCCTGGCAGATTAAAACTGTGTGCCGGACCGAGACTCGGACTCGGGACCTTTGCCTTTCGCGGGCAAGTGCTACCAATTGAGCTACCCATGCACGACTCACGCCCCGTCCTCACAGCTTGATTTCTGCCAGTACCTCGTCTCCTACTTTCCAGACTTTACAGAAGCTCTCCTGCTAACCTTGCAGAACTAGCACTCCTGGAAGAAAGGAAGTGCTTGGGTAGCTCAATTGGTAGAATACTTGCCCGCGAAAGGCAAAGGTCCCGAGTTCGAGTCTCGGTCCGGCACACAGTTTTAATCTGCCAGGGAGTTTCATACCGCACGTGGCTCACTGGCCCTCAGGTCTGCAGTTATACTACGTGGTACGGCCCAGCCGGGCTTAGACCGCGCCGCAGCCGCTGCTTTGCGCTGCCGGGGCGTGGCAGCGGGAGCGGCGTTCACTATATCACAGTCACTCGGCGACAGCCACGGTCGTAGTCGCCCACGCAGGCAAGCAGACGTAAAAGGCGCTGTGAGCCCAGGCGAGCAGCTTTCCCCCTTGCAAACACCTGCGCCGCAACGTCCCACGAAACATACAGCGCTTCTACCTGCGCGAGCAGATGTGTCTTAATAACGCAACGACGATGATCGCCTAGGGGCGAGTGTAGGCCTATAACTCAACTGCAGCTAGATCTTGCCCCACCGTTGACACAAGTAAGACCCATGAGACCAGGCCAAGTCTTGTGCAGAGGCGGTTTGCTGCAGCATGTTAGAAAGTACAAGGAGATCAAAAAGTCAGTATAAATTTGAAAACTGAATAAATAACGGAATAATGTAGATAGAGAGGTACAAATTGACGCACATGCTTGGAATGACATGGGGTTTTATTAGAACCAAAAAAGTACAAAAGTTCAAAAAATGTCCGACAGATGGCGCTTCATCTGATCAGAATAGCAATAATTGGCACAAAAAAGTAGGACAAAGTAAACATGATGTTCTTTACAGGAAATGCTCAATATCTCCACCTTCATTCCTCAATAATAGCTGTATTCGATGAATAATGTTGTGAACAGCACTGTAAAGCATGTCCGGAGTTATGGTGAGGCATTGGCGTCGGATGTTGACTTTCAGCATCCCTAGAGACGTCGGTCGATCACGATACACTTGCAACTTCAGGTAACCCCAAAGCCAATAATCGCACGGACTGAGGTCTGGAGACCTGGGAAACCAAACATGACGAAAGTGGCGGCTGAGCACACGATCACCACCAAACGACGCGCGCAAGAGATCTTTCACGCGTCTAGCAACATGGGGTGGAGCTCCATCCTGCATAAACATCGTACGTTCCAGCAGGTGTTTATCATACAGGCTGGGGATGATGCGATTCTGTAACATATGGGCGTACCTCTCACCCGTCACGGTAGGAGTTTTACTGTCCAGCGCCACCTGTCGGACATTTTGTGAACTTTTTTTTTTTTTTGTTCTAATAAAACCGCATGTCATTCCAAGACTGTGTGACAATTTTTACGTCTCTATCTACATTATTCCGTGGCTTATTAAGTTTTCAAATTTATACTGCCTTTTTGATCACCCGGTACATCCAGCACTGCGGAAAGTGAACTGTATAACGAGACATTGTAACATGCCACTTCTGTGAGCATACAGACATGTGTTCGGAGGAGAAATTTTTCTGATTTCTTCCCGACTTTTCTCGTTATAGGATGGGCAGTACAATGCGTAGTCATAAAGATGTATAAAAGGCTCACTTATTCGAAAACATGTAACTGCCTCCCATTTCGTTCAAACGTACTTATCTATATCTACATCTCGCACATCCACATAGATGCTCTGCAAGTCACCGTCGTACTGGGGAGTACCCTGTACCACTACTAGTCATTTCATTTCCTGTTCCACTCGCAAATAGAGCGAGGGAAAAACGACTATCTGCATGCCTCCGTATGAGCCGTAATTTCTCGCATCTTATCTTCGTGGTCCTTACGCACAATGTATGTTGGCGGCAGCAGAATCGTTCATCAGTCAGCTTCAAATGCCGATTCTCTAAATTTTCTCAATGGAGGTTCTCGAAAAGAACGTCGCTTCGGCCTAAGGCGCTGCAGTCATGGGGTGTGCGGCTGATCCCGGCAGAGGTTCGAGTCCTCCCTCGGGCATGGGTGTGTGTGTGTGTTTGTCCTTAGGATAATTTAGTTTAAGTAGTGTGTAAGCTTGGAGACTGATGACCTAACCAGTTAAGTCCCATAAGATTTCACACACATTTGGACATTTTTTGAGAACGTCACCTTCCCTCTAAGGATTCCCATTTGAGTTCCCAAAGCATCTCCATAATACTTGCGTGTTGTTCGAACCTACCGTTAACAAATCTAGCAGCCCGCCTCTGAATTGCTTCGATGTCTTCCTTCAATACGAGCTGGTACGGATCCCAAACACTCGAGCAGTACTCAAGAATAGGTCGCACCAGCGTGCTACATGCAGTCTCCTTTGAAGGTGAACCAGTCTTTCCTATAACTCTTCCAATAAGCCGAAGTCGATCATTTACCTTTCCTACCACAGTTCTCTCATGCTCGTTCCATCTCATATCGCTTTGCAACGTTATGCCCAGACATTTAAACAATTTCAGTGTGTCAAGCAGAACGCTAGTAATACCGTGTCTGAACATTACAGGTTTCTTCTTCCTACTCTTCGGCATTAACTTACATTTTTACAAATTTAGCTTTTGCTGCCATTCATCACACCAACTGGAAATTTTGTCTACGCATTGTATCTTTCTATAGTCACTCAACTTCGACACCTTACCGTACACCACGGCGTCATCAGCAAACAACCACAGATTGCCGCCCACCCTGTCGGTCAAATCATTTATGTATACAGAGAACAACAGCGCTGCTATCTCACTTCCCTGGCGGAGGTTCGAGTCCTCCCTCGGGCATGGGTGAGTGTGTTTGTCCTTAGGATAATTTACGTTAAGTAGTGTGTAAGCTTAGTGACTGATGATCTTAGCAGTTAGTTAAGTCCCATAAAATTTCACACACATTTATTTTCACTTCCCTGGGGCACACTCGAGAATACCCTTGTCTCGGATGACCACCTGCTGTCGAGGACAACATACTGGGTTCTACTACTTAAGAAGTCTTCGAGCCACTCACATGTCTGTGAACTTATTCCATTTGCTCGTACCTTCATTAACAGCTTGCAGGGAATCTGCTTGTTGCCCTTCATCCACAGTTCGCAGGGTATCATGTGAGAAAAGAGCAAGCTGAGTTTCCCAAGGGTGATGCTTTCTAAAATCATGCTGATTCGTGGACATAAGCTTCTCAGTCTCAAGAAAGTTTATTATATCGGAAGTCAGATTATGTTAAAGGATTCTGCAGCAAACAGAAGTTAGGGATACTGATTTGTAATTTTGCGTGTCCGTTCTCTTACCCTTCTTGTACACTGGAGTGACCTGCGCCTTTTTCTAGTCGCTTGAGGCTTATTGTTGGGTGACAGAATCACGCTAAATGTAAGCTAGGGAAGGGGTCACTGCCGTAGAGTACTCTTCGTGTAATTGAACTGGGATTCCATTCGGATCTGGTGATTTATTTTGTAGTTTTATAATCTTCCTCTACAATATTGCAAAAGCGCGGCGCCCTGTGACTTCACCCTCGCGCTCGGCGACGCTTCAAAAGGCAATGTGTCGACACAAAAAAGGCCACAGTTCAGACGTTCATGTGCTTCTTTCGACATCTGTGCAGTGCAGGTCATAACTGCGACGCCCAGCGTTTAAATCGCACGGTTCTATCATGGGTGGCCGAGGCCAACATATCAGACACACCGCCACTCGGTCTGAGTAGCCATCTGGAGGTGACAGAAAGAGGGCCAGTGAAACCACTCCTTCCATTAGGGCGTTGATTCCGGCACCTCTCGCGTTCGGGAAAGCCAGTTCGCAGGTTGATGAGCAACAGGACAACGTTCTTGACAACTTTCGACACTGCTGACACCCCGTGGGTGCTCCAACCCTACTCTAAGGGCATTGTGCGACTGCAACCCCATTGAACGTCTTCTTTGGATTGTACTGCGATCGCAATTTTTGCTCTGCTATACAGGGCGGAACCCCTAGGGACCGTTCAAAAACATTCGACGAAATTTGAAAGTGATCTGATGCAGCAAAGACTTCTTATGATTTTTCAAACCTTCTGTTTCGCGTCCTCCTGTGTTGTGATCCCATGAGGATGCGACATCGACACATGTGTGAATAAAATGGCACAGTGTCACTCTGAGACCACCCAGTGTGGCAACACCTTCGATGCCATCCACCTCTCTTTGAAGAGGACTTAAAATGTGCCTCTACAGATGGAGAGCTAGGTGCCTGCAGGCAGGCTATGCTGCTGGTCTAGCCCTTTCTAGAGGGCATGCGGAATTTGAGGGGTGTCAGGCAGCCCAAAGAAGCAGCTCGTATGATTGCGTCCTCTCCAGACCGTGCAGCGGAGCAAAAACACCACCTTGGCCTGCTTCCCACAATGTTTTGGAAGGAAGGAAGGAAGATTAAACTTTAATATCCCGTACATAATGAGGTCATTAGGGATGGAGCACAAGATCGGATTGCGAAAGGTTGGGGAAGGAAATCAGCCGTGCCCTTTTCAAAGGACCTATCCCGCCATTCGCCTGGAGCGATTTAGGGAAATCACGGGAAACCTAAATCTGGGATTTAAACCGTTTTCCTCCCGAATATGAATCCAAAAAAATGGTTCAAATGGCTCTAAGCACTATGGGACTTAACATCTGAGGTCATCAGTCCCCTAGAACTTAGAACTACTTAAACCTAACTAACCTAAGGACATCATACACATCCATGCCCGAGGCAGGATTCGAACCTGCGGCCGTAGCAGCCGCGCGGTTCCAGACTGGGAGTAGGCTTGTCAGTCTTTTTCTGCACATTTATTCCGTCGCCGATTTTCTGGGGAACCCCTCATGTCTTACCTTATTAGTCTACTAAATTTTCTAAATTCTTCTATTGCACCACGTCTTAAAAGCTTCGATTTCGCCACTGTCATACAATGCTGTGCTCCAGTCGCAAATTCTCAGAAACTTCTTCCTCAAATGAAGGCCTACGTTTGATACCACCAGACTTCTTTTGGCCAGAAATGCCCTCTTTGCTGTGCTAGTCTGCATTTTATGTGCCCCTCGCTTCGTCCGTTGTATGTTATTCTGCTTCTTGGGTGTCATGGCACCTTCCTGGTCCTCAATTTTGTTGGTAAGTTTCTCAATAATCTCGTTACTCCTACTCCTTATTACTTCTGTCTTCCTTTGATTATCTCCCAATCTATATTCTGTCCCCAGTACACTGTTCATGCCACTCAGTATGGCCTGCAATTCTTCTTCACGTTCAGTGAGGATAGCAATGTCATCAGCTAATCTTACCACTGATGTTTTTTAACTATGAATTTTAATCGCGCGAATGAACTTATATATTTTAATTCCGTCATTGCTTCTTCGACTCAGCGTTTGAACAGTAGTGGAGCATAACCGCATTCCTCTGTTACACTCTATGCTCCGTCAAATAAGACATAAAATGTAACGAAACTGTTGTACGGTTAAGAGATGAGTCGCTTCGACTAAACTATAAGTATGCAGAGTTTTGTATCTTTTTTTTAAATTCTGAAACTAATTCCCCTACGATGATACAACAGTGATGTAAGCATTAAAAAAACACTATATTTCTGCCATCAAGGCGGACCATGAGAATAAGGAGTCCTTGTCCACTATAGTGAAGCACTTTCCTCGGAGATAATCTCATCAAGCAGGTCTATCTTAGAACGAACTCTAAGAGTTATCTGGAGCTATTCGCAGTACGGCGCGTCTTTCTATACCCGAGAGAGCGGCGACTTCGCAACTAGGTCGGCGCAGCACTCTTTCGCCCTCGGGATATCCTGCTTAAGTACTCGCAGTGGAATAGCCGTCTGTGTGCAATTGCCGGGGTCAGCTCTTTACACTGGCGGCCTATTACACGGTAATCAAAAGTTGAAGAACTGCCAGCCTGCTTAACAGTGCATGAGAAACACAGAACAATTCACGGCAGAATTCGTGAGGCAAGTGTACGCACAGACGCACTTCCTTACGCAGACGCTCACCTCATTGCAGCCACGCAAATATCTCTGTTGTACTCAAAATTCCTCAAACGCCTGGCGTGTGCTCTATTTTACCACAGATCAGTTCAAAAATGGCTCTGAGCACTATGGGACTTAACTTCTGAGGTCATCAGTCCTCTAGAACTTAAAACTACTTAAACCTAACTAACCTAAGAACATCACACACATCCATGCCCGAGGCAGGATTCGAACCTGCGACCGTAGCGGTCGCGCGATTCCAGACTGTAGCGCCTAGAACCGCTCGGCCACCCCGGCCGGCACAGATCAGTGTGTTCTCGTACACCAGAGGAGCAAAGAAGGAAGATTAGGTTTTTACGCCCCGTGGACAACGAGATGATTAGAGATGGAGCAGTAGCTCATATAGAGCATGGATGGCAAAGGAATTGTTCGTTCCCTTTTCAAAGGGTACACAAGAAGAAGGTGATGGAACACAGGAATCTGCAGTTATTCCTGCCTCCTAATTCGCTCTCACTGATCGATGTAATTGTCGGTTCTGATGAGGACGACTCGTATGATACAGGTTGGGATGCAATTGTGCGTTGATGTTCGTGGTAAAAATCGTGTAAAATCGCCGGTCGCGGTGGTCTAGCGGTTCTAGGCGCGCAGTCCGGAACCGCGCGACTGCTAGGGTCGCAGGTTCGAATCCTGCCTCGGGCATGGATGTGTGTGATTTCCTTAGGTTAGTTAGGTTTAAGTAGTTCTAAGTTCTAGGGGACTGATGACCACAGATGTTAAGTCCCATAGTGCTCAGAGCCATTTGAACCATTTTGTGTAAAATCGTGCTTCTATGAGGAAAAAGCTGTTCAAAGGGTTTCAAGAGCATCTTGTCAGCTAGCTTGCTGTATACTATAAATTATGAAACTGACAAGGGACGTGGTCTATGTCCAACGGCTACAGTCGATTAAAAGTTTTCAAAATACGGAGAAGTCTCAATTGCATCAGAGATGAAGGTCGTTCATTCGTAAAAAAATCTGCGTTTCTGTACAACCGATGTTGAACAGCTCGCAGCAAAGAACTGCACAATGCAATGACTTCGAATCAAACAGACCGGAAACACCGAAAACGATGTAGCTTGTCTACATGTTTACGCTGTACGTATTGCAGGTACGTACATATTGTTTCTCACACCTGTCTAATTTTCTGATAAATGAAGCCTCATTTACGACACCTCTGAAACCGCTGGTCATAATTGTCTTTTACACCGTACTGTTTCTTCGGCGAGTTGGCTGCCTGTTCTCAAAAATTTCCTCTAGGCTATTTGGAATCTACGATGCGTTCTAGAGCTCATAGCCTAGTTTTCACTTCCGTACAGTCCACAAGAAACAGCCATAACTTTATAAAAGTTTAGCATCGAGTCCTTTCGTACTTTTCCCCTGAACGTTCCTTTAATGGTGGCACTCGTGTTATCAATTTCTCTCTCTCTCTCTCCATATTGTTTTTTTTTTTTTCAATATCAACTTGACATGTCACAACCCAAAAGTCTGGAGGTGTTAACTTACTCACGGTTTTGTTTTCTAATATGAATGTACATCTTAAAGGTTGCGAGCCTTTGAATGCCATGGACTATGCTTAAATTATGTCCAATTCCTATTTTATGCAGTTCATATATCACTCTCTGCAAATTATCTTCCTTATCTGCAACTAGAATCTGGTCACCAACCATAAGACAAAATCTCTCCATTTGAAGCTGTCCTCTACATTGAATTTTATAGCCCGTTCTTTCCATTCCTTCGCAACGCTGTGTAAATATAAATACACAGTAACGGTGATATACAAAATTCATGTCTGGCCGCTTTGTTGACATTTCGTTGGCCGACGTTCCCAGGTTTCGCTTTGCGGTACATTCATCTGTTTTCCTCTGTATAGCAGATGTAGTGGTATTCCTCTTTTTCCGATAATACTCCACAGTCTTTAAAGACTATGATGCTGTTGTTGTTGTAAGGTCTTCAGTCCAGAGACTGGTTTGATGCAGCTCTCCATGCTACTCTATGCTGTTCAAGCTTCACCTCCCAGTACCTCCTGCAACCTACATCCTTCTGAATCTGTTTAGCGTATTCATCTCTTGGTCTGCCTCTACGATTTTTACCCTCCGTGCTGCCCTCCAATACTAAATTGCTCATCCCTTGATGCCTCAGAATATGCCCTACCAACCGATCCCTTCTTCTAATCAAGGTGTGCCACAAATTTCTCTCGACCGAGCGAGGTGGCGCAGTGGTTAGCACACTGGACTCGCATTCGGGAGGACGACGGTTCAATCCCGTCTCCGGCCATCCTGATTTAGGTTTTCCGTGATTTCCCTAAATCGTTTCAGGCAAATGCCGGGATGGTTCCTTTGAAAGGGCACGGCCGATTTCCTTCCCCATCTTTCCCTAACCCGAGCTTGCGCTCCGTCTCTAATGACCTCGTTGTCGACGGGACGTTAAACACTAACCACCACCACCACAAATTTCTCTTCTCCCCAATTCTATTCAATACCTCCTCATTAGTTATGTGATCTACCCATCTAATCTTCAGCATTATTCTGTAGCACCACATTTCGAAAGCTTCTATTCTCTTCTTGTCCAAACTATTTATCGTCCATGTTTCACTTCCATACATGGCTACACTCCGTAAAAATACTTTCAGAAAATACTTCCTGACACTTAAATCTGTACTCGATGTTAACAAATTTCCTCTCTACATCGACCTTCATCAGTTACGTTGCTCCCCAAATAGCAAAACTCATTTACTACTTTAAGCGTCTCATTTCCTAATCTAATTCCGGCAGCATCACCCAATTTAATTCGACTACATTCCATTATCCTCGTTTTGCTTTTGTTGATGTTCATCTTGTATCCTCCTTTCAAGACACTGTCCATTCCGTTCAGCTGCTCCTCCAGGTCCTTTGCTGTCTCTGACAGAATTACAATGTCATCGGCGAAGCTCAAAGTTTTTATTTCTTCTCCGTGGATTTTAATTCCTACTCCGAATTTTTCTTTTGTTTCCTTTACTGGTCGCTCAATATACAGACTGAACAACATCGGGGATAGGCTACAACCCTGTCTCACTCCCTTTAAAGACTATAAAGGTTGTTAAATTGTATTATCTTCATTTTTGTTATTTGTTTTAGTGAGAAAAAGTTGTCTATGCAGGAAACGTTGTATGCACTGTGTAGATGGAATCACTCTTACCTAATATTCGTGCAGCTGCGCTGAAGCGCTAATCACTTGTGAATCCAAAAACCCGTAACACATTTCGTGCCAATTAGTCGTTCGTCGCCTCCAACCTTCACGGTGATGCCGTCAGTGTACGCTTGACACCTGCAGCGACTAGAGACCAGTATATCGAGAGAAGTGGGTGTGGGGTAGTCCTACTTGCACGCACTGAGCGGCAACAGATGTAGCAGGCACTGCCCAGAGCCGGTGGCGCCGGGTGCAATGACCGGCCCAGCCAGGCTATCGCCGCCAGATGTACTGCCTGCTCCCCTTCCTGTGCTTCTCTGTCTCGGCTGCAGCTGCAGTACGCCACCTGCTGCAGCTGCCAGCCTCAGCTACCAGCAATTCAGCAACTGAGCGATTAGTGTCTCCGACTGCCATCACCATGTGCCGGGGTTCCATCTCTCATTCATCCGCCTAGCAAACAGAACACAGCATGTTGTTCTCAATGGAGAGACGTCTACAGACGTTAAAGTAACCTCTGGCATGACACAGGGGAGTGTTATGGGACCATTGCTTTTCACAATATATATAAATGACCTAGTAGATAGTGTCCGAAGTTCCATGCGGCATTTCGCGCATGGTACTGTAGTATACAGCGAAGTCGCAACATCAGAAAATTGCAGCGAAATGCAGGAAGATCTGCAGCGGATAGGCACTTGGTGCAGGGAGTGGCAACTGACCCTTAACATAGACAAATGTAATGTATTGCGAATACATAGAAAGAAGGATCCTTTATTGTATGATTATATGATAGCGGAACAAACACTGGTGGCAGTTACTTCTGTAAAATATCTGGGAGTATGCGTGCGGAACGATTTGAAGTGGAATGATCATATAAAATTAATTGTTGGTAAGGCGGGTGCCAGGTTGAGATTCATTGGAAGAGTCCTTAGAAAATGTAGTCCATCAACAAAGGAGGTGGCTTACAAAACACTCGTTCGACCTATTCTAGAGTATTGCTCATCAGTGGGGGATCCGTACCAGGTCAGGCTGACAGAGGAGATAGAGAAGATCCAAAGAAGAGCGGCGCGTTTCGTCACAGGGTTATTTGGTAAGCGTGATAGCGTTACGGAGATGTTTAACAAACTCAAGTGGCAGACTCTGCAAGAGAGGCGCTCTGCATCGCGGTGTAGCTTGCTGTCCAGGTTTCGAGAGGGTGCGTTTCTGGATGAGGTATCGAATATATTGCTTCCCCCTACTTATACCTCCCGAGGAGATCACGAATGTAAAATTAGAGAGATTCGAGCGCGCACGGAGGCTTTCCGGCAGTCGTTCTTCCCGCGAACCATACGCGACTGGAACAGGAAAGGGAGGTGATGACACCGTTGGGTGGCTTGCGGAGTATAAATGTTGATGTAGATGTAGAATTGAAACTGAAGACAACAGCAACAGCAAATTCTGCATAAGCGATTGGCTCGAGAATTCCTTAACTATTAGCTGTTACCCGTGGCTACGCTCCCATATCTTATGATAACGTCAGCTGCTCTCACGTATCTGTCAGTTTGGGTAAGCGTAGCACGAAGCATACATGCGCCGATCCCTCCCACGGGCCTCTCCTTCAACTTACACTCCGGAATGACGATGTGGCACACACACAGCGTTGTTGTTGAGCAGTGCATGCGGACGGGCGCCGACAGGTGGGCACATCTATGCATCATGCTGTTGAAGTAGCTACACATGATGCATGATTATGCAACAAATTTAATAAATTTTTAACACGGTTTCTGTTCACTTATGTAAAAAAATTATTCCATCTCCAACTTCACACTTTTAAGGGTCGACTTTTGCCTCTCTTATTTTATAAAGTAGTCTACCTTCTTCCTGCCAACGGCCTTGCCGCAGTGGTAACACCGGTTCCCGTCAGATCACAGAAGTTAAGCGCTGTCTGGCTGGGCTAGCAATTGGATGGGTGACCATCCGGTCTGCCGAGCCATGTTGGCAAGTGGGATGCACTCAGCACTTGTGAGGCAAACTGAAGAGCTGTTTGATTGAGAAGTAGCGGCTTCGTTCTCGTAAACTGACATGCGGCCGGGGAGCGTTGTGCTGACCATATGCCCCTCCATATCCGCATCCAGTGACGCCTGTGGGCTGAGGATAACACGGCAGTCGGTCGTACCGTAGGGCATTCGTGCCCTGTTCGGGCTGAGTTAAGCTTAATTTTACCTTCTTCTTTCGGGTTCAAGTTATCTCCATATCAAGTTTCATCTAAATTAATTCAGCGGTTCAATCCTCAAAACGTAACAGAGATACTTCCGCACACTTGGTACGGAAGTATGGATTTAACATCCCGAGGACTGTATAAGCATTTCATTCATTATGCTCAATCTATTATGCAGAACGTATCAATCAATAAAAGCATTTTCACAAATATGATAAAGTTCAACAGTCAAAGAATAAATAGCATTTTCAAAGAGTAAACATATTTCGCTAATTCGCGTAATATTCTGCAAACCAATAAATATCTTCTACTACATACTTTCTAAAGTAGCCTATGTTCATTCTTAGCGCTCAACCTACCTCAACAGCAAATTTCATCAAAATCGGTTCAACAGTTTAGTCGTGAAAACGTAACACACTTTCGCTTTTATAAAGCTTTACATTACGATATTTTTTTTCTTTTTTTTCCGTGATCATATTTTCATGAAATGAAGCCTAAATTTTGCCCAAACCCATGCTCACATTACCTATGAAAATCCCATGAAAAATTGTCTATTATTTTTGGAGATTTCGTGTTCAGACACGATGGTTTTAGATAAAAAAATTTATCACGGTATCTTTTTTCCGTGATCCAATTTTGATTAAATACAGGTTATACGTTGCCGTAAGCTACGTTCAAGTCACCTATGGAGACCTCATCAAAATTTGTCTAATACTCTTGGAGGTAGCGTCTTCAAACAGACAAACTTGACGGTTTTACATTTTTATTATTAATATAGAATACGTAGAAAACAGAAGAGAAGCCAGTACGCCATACTGCACGGCGAATGTTGCACAGAAGTGAAAGTAAAATGGCGTGCATCCGAAAGAAGCGTAACACGACCTCTCGTGTTCTCAATACACGAGTAAACGATTTGTCAGACAGGATCTGCGGGAGTATAAGACTGTTTGCTGGTGATTGTGAGCAGTTGCAGAAAGACGTCGACAAAATTTCTTCTTGGTGTAAGGGGTGGCAGCTCTCTTTAAATGTAGATAAATGTAAGAAACACTTTTAACAAAGAGGAACAACCCGAAGATACCTGATCACACGACCAGCTGTGAGCATCAAAAAAATGTTCAAATGTGTGTGAATTCCTAAGGGACCAAACCGCGTAGGTCATCGGCCCCTAGGCTTACACACTAAACTAAACTAACTTATGCTAAGAGCAACACACACGCCCATGCCCGAGGGAGGACTCGAACCTCCGGCGGGAGGGGCCGATAAAGCCAATAAGAAGAAAAATCTAGATAGAGGGAAACGACACATGCTAAACTACTAAAGGTAATACACCTCCGTCCTCCACAGAGGTGTGACCGCAGCATGCCGCATAATGACATGGAGCGTCCAAGGCCGTGAAGGATTGAAATCTCGCCTACGATCAGAGTGGGGCGAGAACGTGTGATCTTTGGAATATCACCTACTCGTCTTAGCAAGCAAAGTTGCTTATGTGACCGTTCCCAAAGTATTTACTGTTTAACAGTACTGATGGTTCTACTTTGGCTTCCAGTAACACAAGGAAGCTTAGAGATTTAGGCAAGAGCTAACAGATTAGGTTGCGTTTCCGACATCCATGCCTGCAAATTCCATCCCTGCCTCCCTTCTCCAATATAATACTTTGCCTCCTCGGTCGCTGATAAGTTGGTAGGTTACTCTATTAATTGTTTGAATTCACGATGGAAAAACTTGGCAACCAGAACCGTTCTTTCGTAACAGTCTCACAGTGCAGTATAGGTCCTAGGATTTATGATCATTTCTCTTCCGCAACAGTCAAGGAACTGAACAATACCTTATTGTTCCCTGTTACTGAGACAGCAGCAGAACTAGCTACACTGAATTCGTATCTTTTGTCACGTCTTTTTACGCGTTGGAAGGATGGGTTCAAAAAAGTGAGTAAAATGCAGGCGGTAAAAACGTAGTTCTTCAGAAACCATTAACAGAATACCAAGAAGGGTAGAATTATGAGTAAGTCACAAAGAATAGAAGCTAGCATTAAAATTTATATTGTTGGTGTTACAGCCGGTCGTAAACTTCAGTGTCACTTGTATGTGAAGAGAATGACAGAAAAAAATTAAAACTGGTTGTAAAGAGAAATGAAAGCGCGAAAGATCAACGAAAGGATGCTCAAAAACTGTGGAAAGAAGATGCTTGAAGCAGGAGAATATACAGGAAGGATGTAACGCAATCTTCGTCAGTTCCTTTTTTTGTGATTTTTGGACTATTCTTTCTAATTGACGCCACTTCGGCGGCTTGTTAGTCGAATCTAACTGTGCACCAAAGCGACTTGTGACGATAACTGTGGCATAGAAAGTGATTACCACAACTCTCCCTACGTCAATGACGGTTTTCGAAACCGCATCCGATGCTTCTCCTCCTTGTAGTTCTTTAATTGTACTCGCCAAACTGACAGGATCCCTTTCCACTGCTCCCACCAGGAAAATACCTGGCGGCACTGGAGACAGAACTAGAGCCCTCCGTGTTGCAGTCAGACACTCTGACCACTCAGATAAGGGGGCGAACTCAATTAAACAAATAAATCCATGCATATTATATAAATGTATGTGCACTGATGAGCCAAAACATTATGGCTACCCGCTTCGCAGCTTGTTTGTCCACCTCTGGAACGGAATACGTCACTGATTCTGCGTATCAGAGATCCGACAGTTTGTTGGTAGGTTCGTGGAGGTATGTGGCATTAGATATCTACGCACAGGTCATATAGTTTTCGTAAATAACAGGCCGCTGATTTGCGTACGCGGAAATGGTGCTCTTTAGCGACCAAATAGTTCGCACAGGATTTAGATGAGGCGTATCTGGTCGCCGAGACATCAACGTGAGTTCACTATAACGCTCCTCGAACCACTGTAGCACGGTTCCGACTCCGAAACACGGACAATTATACTGCTGAAAGATGACAACGCCGTCGGGAAGACGTCAAGCACGTAGGGTTGCAGCTGGTTCGCAGCTGTCAAGGTGTCTTCGATTACTATCACAGATCCCATGCAAGCGCAGGAGAATTTCTCCCGTAGCATCTCCCAGCAGCCTGTGTCCGTGGCGCGCTGCATGTTTCGAGCCGCCGTTCATCTCGATGACGGCGTTTGGATAACAAAAATGTGATACACCCGAAAAGCCGACACGTTTCCTCTGATCGAAGGTTGAGTCCCGATGATCCCGTGCCCACTGAAATCGTAACTGACAATGTTTGTGGATCAACACATAGGGGTGGTCTGCTGCAGAGCTCCATGTTCGACAATGTGCAATGAACAGTGTGCTCCGAAACACTTGTGCGTGCAACAGCATTGTGCTCTTTAGGCAGAGACGCCACAGATAACTAACTATCTATCCTACTTTACAGGACAGACAAGCCTTCAAACCCCACATTCTGTGAAAAGACATGGTCGCCCAACCACTTAGCGCCACTGTCCTACTGCCTCTTTCCGTAGATGGTCAAGACAGTAGCACGTGAACATTCGACCAGCTTCGCCGTTTTGGAGATACTCGGTTCGGAGGCTCTGCGTAATAATAGTCTGTCCTTTGTCAAAGTCGCTTATCTCAATGGATTTCTCCATTTGTAGCCCATATCTTCACTAGGTTGATCCCCCGTCCGTGTCTATTCCAATTACATACTTTTGATACCGCGTCAGTTGCCCGCAACGCCACCAGCGGGCATCCAACGTCGCGGTAGGCAGTGGTCGTAATGTGTTTGTATGTGTTTGTCCACGTCTCCTCCTAAACCACTGGCCCGGTTTCAACCAAGTTGGAACAGGCAACAATCAGTGTGCTGGTAAGAACCACATGCCTATCATAATCCATGAGGTATGACATCATAAACAATGAGATGAGAGAAAAACTGCCGCCTCATATATGACTTGCAAACTTATTACTTCTGTGCTAAATTCCATCCCCAATACATTTCGCAGGCAGTAACCACATATGCCGCTAGAAGCACGTACAAAAGTATCTACATCTACATCCATAATCCGCAAGCCACCTGGAGTATCTTTGTCGGTTCTCCCTTCTATTCCAGTCTCGTATTGTTCGTGGAAAGAAAGATTGTCGGTATGCCTCTGTGTGGGCTCTAATATCTCTGATTTTATCCTCGCGGTGTCTTCGTGATATATACGTAGGAGGGAGCAATATACTGCTTGACTCCTCGGTGAAGGTATGTTCTCGAAACATCAGCAAAAGCCCGTACCGAGCTACTGAGCGTCTCTCTTGCAGAGTCTTCCACCGGAGTTTATCATCTCCTTAACGCTTCTGCGATTACTAAATAATCCTGTAACGAAGCGCGCTGCTCTCCGTTGGATCTTCTCCATCTCTCCTATCAACCCTATCTGGTACGGATCCCACACCGGTGAGCAGTATTCAAGCAGTGGGCGAACAAGTGTACTGTAACCTACTTCCTTTGTTTTCGGACTGCATTTCCTTAGGATTCTTCCAATGAATCTCAGTCTGGCATCTGCTTCACCGACGATCAACTTTATATGATCATTCCATTTTAAATCATTCCTAATGCCTACTCCCAGATAATTTATGGAATTAATTCTTCCAGTTGCTGACCTGCTATATTGTAGCTAAATGATAAAGGATCTTTCTTTCTATGTATTCGCAGCACAATACACTTGTCTACATTGAGATTCAGTTGACATTCCCTGCACTATGCGTCAATTCGTTGCAGATCCTCCTGAATTTCAGTACAATTTTCCATTGTTACAACCTCTCGATATACCACAGCATCATCCGCAAAAAGCCTCAGTGAACTTCCGATGTTATCCACAAGGTCATTTATATATATTGTGAATAGCAACGGTCCTACTACACTACCCTGCGGCACACCTGAAATCACTCTTACTTCGGAAGACTTCTCTCCATTGAGAATGACATGCTGCGTTCTGTTATCTAGGAACTCTTCAATCCAATCACACAATTGGTTTGATAGTCCACACGCTCTTGCTTTGTTCATTAAACGACTGTGGGGAACTGTATCGAACGCCTTGCGGAAGTCAAGAAACACGGCATCTACCTGGTAACCCGTGTCTATGGCCCCCTGAGTCTCGTGGACGAATAGCGCGAGCTGGGTTTCACACGATCGTCTTTTTCGAAACCCATGCTGATTCCTACAGAGTAGATTTCTAGTCTTCAGAAAAGTCATTGTACTCGAACATAATACGTGTTCCAAAATTCTACAACTGATCGACGTTAGAGATATAGGTCTATAATACATTTATTCTCTACTCCTAAGACACTCCTACAGCCCAGTCAACTTAGCAAAATCCGTGACGCCTGGCAGCGCTTTTGACAGCTTTCAACCGCGAAGTGCAAACGGCTGTAGGCGAAGACGATACACATCTGTAGAGCTCCGAAGAGGCACTGCCATAGAGGCGTTTACAAAATAGTGTTCTAGACACGCGAAGCAAAAACTGCCCGGGATTTTTTTTAAGGACTTCATATTCGTCGTTGACTGAAGAAATTACACTCCTGGAAATGGAAAAAAGAACACATTGACACTGGTGTGTCAGACCCACCATACTTGCTCCGGACACTGCGAGAGGGCTGTACAAGCAATGATCACACGCACGGCACAGCGGACACACCAGGAACCGCCGTGTTGGCCGTCGAATGGCGCTAGCTGCGCAGCATTTGTGCACCGCCGCCGTCAGTGTCAGCCAGTTTGCCGTGGCATACGGAGCTATATCGCAGTCTTTAACACTGGTAGCATGCCGCGACAGCGTGGACGTGAACCGTATGTGCAGTTGACGGACTTTGAGCGAGGGCATATAGTGGGCATGCGGGAGGCCGGGTGGACGTACCGCCGAATTGCTCAACACGTGGGGCGTGAGGTCTCCACAGTACATCGATGTTGTCGCCAGTGGTCGGCGGAAGGTGCACGTGCCCGTCGACCTGGGACCGGACCACAGCGACGCACAGATGCACGCCAAGACCGTAGGATCCTACGCAGTGCCGTAGGGGACCGCACCGCCACTTCCCAGCAAATTAGGGACACTGTTGCTCCTGGGGTATCGGCGAGGACCATTCGCAACCGTCTCCATGAAGCTGGGCTACGGTCCCGCACACCGTTAGGCCGTATTCCGCTCACGCCCCAACATCGTGCAGCCCGCCTCCAGTGGTGTCGCGACAGGTGTGAATGGAGGGACGAATGGAGACGTGTCGTCTTCAGCGATGAGAGTCGCTTCTGCCTTGGTGCCAATGATGGTCGTATGCGTGTTTGGCGCCGTGCAGGTGAGCGCCACAATCAGGACTGCATACGACCGAGGCACACAGGGCCAACACCCGGCATCATGGTGTGGGGAGCGATCTCCTACACTGGCCGTACACCACTGGTGATCGTCGAGGGGACACTGAATAGTGCACGGTACATCCAAACCGTCATCGAACCCATCGTTCTACCATTCCTAGACCGGCAAGGGAACTTGCTGTTCCAACAGGACAATGCACGTCCGCATGTATCCCGTGCCACCCAACGTGCTCTAGAAGGTGTAAGTCAACTACCCTGGCCAGCAAGATCTCCGGATCTGTCCCCCATTGAGCATGTTTGGGACTGGATGAAGCGTCGTCTCACGCGGTCTGCACGTCCAGCACGAACGCTGGTCCAACTGAGGCGCCAGGTGGAAATGGCATGGCAAGCCGTTCCACAGGACTACATCCAGCATCTCTACGATCGTCTCCATGGGAGAATAGCAGCCTGCATTGCTGCGAAAGGTGGATATACACTGTACTAGTGCCGACATTGTGCATGCTCTGTTGCCTGTGTCTATGTGCCTGTGGTTCTGTCAGTGTGATCATGTGATGTATCTGACCCCAGGAATGTGTCAATAAAGTTTCCCCTTCCTGGGACAATGAATTCACGGTGTTCTTATTTCAATTTCCAGAGTGCATAACGCTTCACAAGCGATGTCAAGCCAACAAAGTATACGAGAACACTCTGTGGTTCATTTTTCCATTCTTTCAGCTTTGGCAGCACCACTTCACAATGGCCCAAAGGCCGAAGTTGCAACTGTGAAATGAATAATTACTGTCAACGGCGAATATGAATTCAAATGGTTCAAATGGCTCTGAGCACTATGGGACTTAATAGCTGAGGTCATCAGTCCCCTAGAACTTAGAACTACTTAAACCTGACTAACTTAATGACATCACACACATCCATGCCCGAGGCAGGATTCGAACCTGTGACCGTAGCGGTCGCGCGGTTCCAGACTGTAGCGCCTAGAACCGCTCGGTCACCACGGCCGGCGAATATGAATTCCTTTAAAAATATTCTACTTGACTGTGAACCTCGACCGTGAGAAATTAGTCTGTGCGGGGTCATGTTTCTTAATTCGGACACTGTGCTTATACATTTATACATTATACATATTTTTCGATACTTTTTTCGATACAAACACAGTGCATTTGTTGTTTTCGTTTCGAATAGAAAATTGACGAAATGAATAACCGGCAATGCCGAGTTTGTCAGCTAGTAGTAATATAAAGCGAAGAGTGGAATGAATAACCGGGCAATGCTGAGTTTGTCACCTAGTAGGAATATAAACCGAAGAGTGGAATATACAGCATTTGAAGTAGTACTTGGTGTGGTGTGCGAAAATGTTTGTGCTGAAGTCAGCTGCTTGTGGTAACACTAAAAAAAAAATCTTTTGCGAACCGGTCTGAGTAGGCAGGGAGGGCGACGAGCGCAGTGCAGTTTCCGGAGTCCTGTTTCTGCAGCGGCGTGAGGTGGCACGTTCTCGAGTTCTGCAGCGTCTGCTGGCGGCTGCTCCGTGACCACGAAGGCCACACCACGAAGCTCCTCGCTGTCAGCTCTCCGGTAACGCCGTATCCCACGTGCGTGCTGCGGAATAACATGCAGGCGCCGGCCTCTGGCTTCGTGGAAGGTGCAGCTCTTGGGACCAGGCTGTCTCACTCCACACACTTTGCTTTCACCAACCGTACGTCTACGTCTATATACAAACTCCGCAGGCCACCTTTCGGTGCATGGCGGAGGATACCTTGTACCAGTACTAATCATTCAATTTCGTGGTCGACTCCATAATGGAACCAATAAAAACGAATGTCTGTATGCCTCCGTACGAGCTCTAATTTCTCATATCTTATCTTCGTGCTCGTTGCGCGGAATGTACACTACTGGCCATTAAAATTGCTACACCAAGAGGAAATGCAGACGATAATCGGGTACTCATTGGACAAATATATTATACTAGAACTGACTTGTGATAACATTTTCACGCAATTTGGGTGCATAGATCCTGAGAAATCGGTACCCAGAACAACCACCTCTGGCCGTAATAACGGCCTTGATACGCCTGGGCATTGAGTCAAACAGATCTTGGATGGCGTGTATAGGTACAGCTGCCCATGCAGCTTCAACACCATACCACAGTTCATCAAGAGTAGTGACTGGCGTATTGTGACGAGCCAGTTGCTCGGCCACCATTGGCCAGACGTTTTCAATTGCTGAGAGATCTCGAGAATATGCTGGCCAGGACAACAGTCGAACATTTCTGTATCCAGAAAGGCCCGTACAGGACCTGCAACATGCGGCCTCCGAATTGTTTCGATGTCTCCCTTCAGTCAGACCCGATGGGGATCCCAAACACTCGACCAGTACTCAAGAATGCGGCCCACTTGCGTTCTATACGCGGTCCACTTTATAGCTGACCTATACTTTTGTCACATTCTCCCAATGAATCGAAGTCGACCATTCGCCTTCCCTACCACCGTCCTTACGTGCTTGCTCCATTTCATACCGCTTTGCAACGTTCCGTCTAGACATTTCATCATTGTGACTGTGTCAAGAAGCACACCGCCAGGACCAGTACAGTATTCGATCATAGGGTTACGTTTATCTTGCTCATCTACATTAACTTGCATTTTCCTACAGTTAGCACTCGCTGTCATTCATCACACCAAATACAAAATCTGTCCAATCACCCTGTACCCTCCTGGAGTTGCTCAACAACGACACTTCCTGTACACCATAGAGTCATCAACGACCAGTCCCAGATGGCTGCCCAGCCTATCCGCCAAATCATTTATGTATGTAGAGAGCAACAGTGGTCCTACCACACTTCCCTGGGGCACTCCTGACGATACCCTTGTCTCTGATGAACACTCACCGTCGAGGACAACATACTGGGTTCTGTTACTTAAGAAGTCTTCGAGCGGCTCTCATATCTGCGTACCTGTTCCACATGGTCGAACCTTCGTTAACTGTCTGCAGTGGGACACTGTGTCGAACTATTTCGTGAAATTTAGGAAAGTGCAATCTGCGTGTTGCGTTCATCCACAGTTCGCAGCAAATCGTGAGAGAAAAAGGCAGTCTGAGTTCCGCGGGAGGGATCTTTCTAAATACGTGCTGATATGTAGACAGAAGCTTTCGTGCCTCAACGATACTTAGAATACGCTGAAGAATTCTGCAGCAAACCACACCATTCGCATTAGTAGGATGATAGTATTGGAGCTCGCACGTTATCTCTCCGTCCCATATGAGTACTAGTGCGACTATACGGCGATCTGACAGAAAATTTGCTTCGCTTGTTGCGACATCTATGAATGCTCCAACGGTAGCACCATGTCTGACAGAAAAACCTAACCGGACTCGATTCCGAGAGCGGCAGACAGACGTGAAGAAGAACTGCAGGATGTGTTGGACGGTTCAAATGGCTCTAAGCACTATGAGACTTAACATCTGAGGTCATCAGTCCCCTAGACTTAGAACTATGTAAACCTAACTAACCTAAGGACATCACACACATCCACGCCCGAGGCAGAATTCGAACCTGCGACCGTAGCAGCAGCGCGGTTCCAGACTGAAGCGCCTAGAACCGCCCGGCCACAGCGGCCGGCGCGTTGAATGGAATGAACGGTCTAATGAGTACAGAATACGGATTGAGAGTAAATCGAAGAAAGACAAAAGAAATGAAAATTAGCAGAAATGAGTAAAGAGAGAAACTTAACATTAACATTGCTCTTGTTATGGTCTTCAGTCCTGAGACTGGGATGTAGGCCTCCATGCTACTCTATTCTGTGCAAGCTTCCTCATCTTCCAGTACCTACTGCAACCTACATCCTTCTGAATATGCTTAGTGTATTCATCTCTTGGTCTCCCTCTACGACTTTTACATTCCACGCTGCCCTCCAGTACTAAATTGGTGATCCCTTGATGCTCAGAACATGTCCTCCCAACCGATCCCTTCTTCTAGTCAAGTTGTGCCACAAACTCCTCTTCTCCCCGATTCTATTCAATACCTCCTCATTAGTTATGTGATCTACCCATCTAATCTTCAGCATTCTTCTGTAGCACCACATTTCGAAAGCTTCTATTCTCTTCTTGTCCGAACTATTTATCGTCCATGTTTCACTTCCATACATGGCTACACTCCATATAAATACTTTCAGAAACGACTTCCTGACGCTTAAATCTATCCACGATGTTAACAAATTTCTCTTCTTCAGAAATGCTTTCCTTGCCGCTGTCAGTCTACATTTTATATCCTCTCTACTTCAACCATCAACAGTTATTTTGCTCCCCAAATAGCAAAACTCCTTTACTACTTTAAGTGTCTCATTTCCTAATCTAATTCCCTCTGCATCATCCCACTTAATTCGACTACATTCCATTGTCCTCATATTGCTTTTTTTGATGTTCATCTTATATCCTCCTTTAGTGTCTTGAAAGGAGGAAAACATCAACATTAGGGATCACAAACTAGACGAAGTTATGGAATCTCTGCTACCTAGGCAGCAGAATAACCTGTGGCGGACGGAGCAAGGAGGACATCACAAGCATACTAGCACTGCCGAAAAAGGTATTCCTGGCCAAGAGAAGTCTATTAGTATCAAACATAGACCTTAATTTGAGGAAGGAATGTCTGAGAATGTATGTCTGGAGCATAGCATTGTATGGTAGTGAATCGTGGACTGTAGGAAGACCAGAACAGAAGAGAATCGAAACCTTTGAGATGTGGTGCTACACACGAATGTTCAAAATTAGGTAAGGAATGAGGAGGTTCTACACAAAATCGGCGAGGAAAGGAATATATGGGAAACACCGACAAGAAGAAGGGATAGCATGATAGGACATCTGTGAAGGCATCAGGGAATAACTTCCATCGTGCTTGAGGGAGCTGTAGGTGGTAAAAACTGTAGAGGAAGACAGAGATTGGAATGCATCCAGTAAATAATTGAGGACGTAAAACTTCCTGGCCGAGTGAAAATGTCATTCTGGAAACATCCCTCAGGCTGTGGCTAAGCCATGTCTCCGCAATATCATTTCTTTCAGGAGTGCTAGTTCTGCTAGGTTCGCAGGAGAGCTTCGGTAAAGTTTGGAAGGTAGGAGACGAGGTACTGGCAGAAGTAAAGCTGTGAGGACGGGGCGTGAGTCGAGCTTGGGCAGCTCAGTGGCAGAGCACTTGCCCGCGAAAGGCAAAGGTCCCGAGTCCGAGTCTCGGTCCGGCACACAGTTTTAATCCGCCAGGAAGTTTCATATCAGCGCACACTCCACAGCAGAGTGAAAATCTCATTCTGTAATTGAGGACGTAGGTTGCAATTGCTACTCTGTGATGATTGGGTTGGCACAGGAGAGGAATTCGTGACGTTTTGCCATCTAACCAGGCAGAAAACTGATGATTCAAAAAAAAAAAAAAAAAAAAAAAGTGATTTTGGAACAACGAGAAGGACGGACTTGTGAACCAACACTAACATGAAACGCAGCTCGCTCCCTTCATAAATAATTTTACATTGCAAATAGTGAACCCAGGGAAATAGATATTCTCGTCTTTGTAATTTCCGTAAGGCATTGCAAGCTGTCGAGTGATACGAAATTTGCGGTGTTTTTTTTTTTGTATTTTTAAAACAGCTTTATCTGTGGAAGGAAATGTTATATGCTTTCACATGTCTTTCTGCGCAACCAAAAGCTGCACATGATTTCACCATTGCAATAAAGAAATCTTTATTGAAAATACTACAACTGAGGCAAAAATGAGTTGAGCGATATTCCAAATTCCTTTGCAACTGGCTGCCGCCACTAGACAGCTGATCGAGATGTTGGTTTCAATTTAATGACGTCACGCGTGGTCTATATCATCTCTGGTCCGAGGCTTGGAGCTAGAACGTGGCTGTACCTAACCACGTCACAAACTAAGATCCCGTTTCGGTCGCGGTACACAGATAACTTTTTAGAGCAATACACCGTTTTTAGGACCTTGCTCACTTGTTAGCTACTGTTCCTTCCTTTAAGTGAACGAACTTCCACCCTTCTGAGTTTAAGGTTACTTCTTTGTGTGGCTCTGCTATAGGATACAATTCTATACAAGAACTTGCACAGTTTTATTGTGCAGAATACTGAACTCGCATTTTCTGTTACTCGTTTGCCTCCCAACAGCTGACAGGTCGTACGAGTGTTCACCGCAGTCCCAACAGACAGACAATGCACGTTTTAGAAGCCTGCTGCAGAGGCTAAGCTGACCCACTCCGTAGGCAGCACACAGCGCCCGAGCGTGCCCACACACACATACACACGCGCACAGGCCTGCTAGGGAGCGGCGAGCCAGCTGGAATGTGCGCCGCCGCCTCCACAAAAAAACAAAACCCCTCCGCCTGCCGACTCGCAACGTTTACACAGTTCCATGTGGGACGAAAGCACTTCCTCGGTTCTCAAAGTAACTCGCCGTCGGGAAGCGCATCGTGAGCTCACAGATGGTGAGAGATGAGGCAAGCCGAGTTCACATTTGTTTGGCATTCATTCTCCGGCCGCTTAAGAGGCAGCCACGACCGTGGCTTGTGACTCAAGCACAGTTACAGAGCCTGGTATCTCAGTGGTGACATCACTGACAAAACGTATTAAAGTTTGCCTAGTAGAAGCCCATATTCTCTACCGATTGCCCTGTAATAGATTGTATAATCGTCCCAACTAGCGGTGTTACTTGAGATACGAAAGTCACAATACTACCGTCTGCCATTTTACAGGTTGTGATCGCAATGTGAACATCTAACACCCTGTAAAAGACTGAAGATCCAGAACCAAAGTTCGATAAATTTTTGTAGGCTAAGGAACGAGTATTCTTCTAGTTTTTAGCTAATAGTCTTAACTATTATTATTGTTGTTGTTGTTGTGGTCTTCAGTCCTGAGACTGGTTTGATGCAGCTCTTCATGCTACTCTATCCTGTGCAAGCTGCTTCATCTCCCAGTACGTACTGCAGCCTACATCCTTCTGAATCTGCTTATTGTATTCATCTCTTGGTCTCCCTCTACGATTTCTTTTGTCGGTCTCTTTATCCAGATCCCCTTTTTCTAATCGAGCCCGTAGATCTTTCTCAGTATTTTCCTCTCTTGTTTTTCCAGCTCCTTAATTTTCGTTCTTCCCTTGATTGTTGCTGTTTCTGAAACATACTTGGCCCTTGGTAAGACTACTATACTGTAGTGTCGTAATTTGGCATTGGTGGAAATACTGTTTTCTGTATAATCTCTCCCAGGTATTTGAAACTATCTATTTATGTCAGCTTTCCATACTTTATTTCCAGTGGGTGGATTTTGTATCCGTGTTTTGCGTTTTTTCACACGAGATTCGCAGTGCTGTTTTGGCTGAGATTTCATACAGTATCTCTAGAGCTTCCTTGCATTCTTTTCCGTTATTTGTTATGATGGCTGTATCATCGGCAAAGGCCAGATATTTTATGTTGACGGTTATATACTTGTCTCCCCATCTTTACACCATTGACTCCTTTGTCCCATGCCCTGATTATTTTCTCCAAAACCGATTTAAATATAACGGGTGACAGGTCATCGCCCTGCCTCACTCCTGTCTTGATTTCGAATCGTACCGAACTCTCTCCCATAAACTTCACTTTGGATTCGTGTTTCTGGTTTCGTTGTCCACTTTCATTTCTTCCAGTGTGCTGTAGAGTGTTTCTCCATCCGTGGAGTCGTAGCCCTTGTCGAAGTTGACAAATGTTATTGTGGTGTTCCTTAACTATTATGGTTCAAATGGCTATAAGCACTATGGGACTTAAACATCTGAGGTCATCAATCCCCTAGACTTAAACTACTTAAACCTAACTAACCTAAGGACATCACACACAACCATGCCCGAGGCAGGATTCGAACTATTATTATTATTTCATTTAGTTCTTTAAAGAGCACATAATAAACCACTAGTTAGTTTCCTTGCTCATTTTATCTTTCCAAAACTTCATCTTATCGCTATGAGCAGTCGTCGTTCAAGTGTCCATTTGTTTTTTAATTTCAGACTTTTTTTCTCATGGCTGTTTGGGGGTGAGGTCTGTCGTAAAACTTCACACACAAACTGCCACACTTTGTCAACAAAGTGACAATTTATATGTGATGTATTACGACAGAGAAAGGCGCCTGTGGCCAGTGGAGATAGGTGCCACAGGTTACCCCAAATTTTGTTACACAACAAAGACATGTCATATTAATACGTATAATTCCATTCGATAATGGAGTTTTAAACCACTGAAACTCGTTGTGGGAATAAATTAAAGAGCTCGAGAGTAGTTACCAGCTGACCCAGTGAGAGTGACAATGGGCGAGACAGACGTCATTGTAACGGACCACTAATCAGTCGATAAAAGGCCTCATATTTTTAAAACAAATTTCGATAGCTGCTTGGAAGTTGTGAAATCTGAAAATCGGTCACGGACACTCGTGGAGAGATACCGGCAGATCCAGCGAGACCAGGACGCAGAGTTTTCATAGTCTCATTTTCGCGCATGCACGTATGATTTGCACGTTAATTTATTCCAAGTTGTTGTTATTATTTGGCGCCGGTTTTTATTATGTAGTGTCGTTAAGTGCTGATGCAAGTGCTGGTTGAAAGAAAGGATTTAATGAGAATAAGCAATAAACCATTGTACAAAGGATATTTTGATTTTGATCTGGCCCTCGAACCTTCACACCGTTGAGTTCCCATCTTCAGACGTTTTTAATTGCGAAGATTTCCGAAGACATTGCGAAGCAACAGTCGTAGGTTCAACGGCGATTACGTTTGAAAGCTGGCAACAGCGCTACTAGATGACGAAGATCTTCCGTGGAACGCAGTATAGGGGTAATTATTAACGGTAGAGGGAGCTGAATCAATATGAATTCTTGTACGCGAGAAACAAGCTAGTAATTCTGAAGCCCTACTGTTAATTCCTTAACGCGTTTTAACTTAAGAAATTTCGAAAGTTGCTGGGAAGTTGAGAAATACGGAAATGGTCACGGGCCCTTTTGAGAAAAGGAGGCAGGTCCGTCTAGACGTGAACACGGAATGTTATTGGCATTCCCGAATTTCGAAGCTTCATTTTAGCGCAGATACAAATGATTTTACGGGAGCAGCTGTGCTGAAATAATAAATAATTGGCAGTTGTATCTTCCAAAGTCGAGTGGCTGTGTTTTCGTTTAAACTGATGCTATTATATTCTGCAGCAATTTTTGTTAATCCATGGATCGAAGAAACGGACTTGGTGAGATATTACGAGTTTGTTTAATGATTTTTTCTAATGTTTCGGCAGCAGGAGTGGCTTGTTCAGGTTCACCCCACATTACTAGTGGCGCACTGGGGTCGAGATCGCGGACGGACATTATACAAGGTGGTCCTCGACAGTCTGAAAAGCTTGTAACCTCTGGCGTGCCACAGGGGAGTGTTATGGGACCATTGCTTTTCACAATATATATAAATGACCTAGTAGATAGTGTCGCAAGTTCCATGCGGCTTTTCGCGGATGATGCTATAGTATACAGAGAAGTTGCAGCATTAGAAAATTGCAGCAAAATGCAGGAAGATCTGCAGCGGATAGACACTTGGTGCAGGGAGTGGCAACTGGCCCTTAACGTAGACAAATGTAATGTATTGCGAATACATAGAAAGAAAGATCCTTTATTGTATGATTATACGATAGCAGAACAAACACTGGTAGCAGTTACTTCTGTAAAATATCTGGGGTATGCGTGCGGAGCGTTTTGAAGTGGAATGATCATATAAAATTAATTGTTGGTAAGGCGGGTGCCAGGTTGAGATTCATTGGGAGAGTCCTTAGAAAATGTAGTCCATCAACAAAGGAGGTGGCTTACAAAACACTCGTTCGACCTATACTTGAGTATTGCTCATCAGTGTGGGATCCGTACCAGATCGGGTTGACAGAGGAGATAGAGAAGATCCAAAGAAGAGCGGCGCGTTTCGTCACAGGGTTATTTGGCAAGTATGATAGCGTTACGGATATGTTTAGCAAACTCAAATGGTTCAAATGGCTCTGAGCACTATGGGACTTAACATCTGAGGTCATCATTCCCTAGAACTTAGAACTACTTAAACCTAACTAACCTACGGACATCACACACATCCATGCCCGAGGCAGGATTCGAACCTGCGACCGTAGCGGTCGCGCGGTTCTAGACTGTAGCGCCTGGAACCGCTCTGCCACTCTGGCCGGCAGCAAACTCAAGTGACAGACTCTGCAAGAGAGGAGCTCTGCATCGCAGTGTAGCTTGCTGTCCAGGTTTCGAGAGTGTGCGTTTCTGGATGAGGTGTCAGATATATTGCTTCCCCCTACTTATACTTCCCGAGGAGATCACGAATGTAAAATTAGAGAGATTCGAGCGCGCACGGAGGCTTTGCGGCAGTCGTTCTTCCCGCGAACCATACGCGACTGGAACAGGAAAGGGAGGTAATGACAGTGGCACGTTAAGTGCCCTCCGCCACACACCGCTGGGTGGTTTGCGAAGTATAAATGTAGATGTAGATGTAGATGTAAGAGTGTTGCAGGGTAAGTTGTGCTGAGAAGTAATTGTTAAGAAAATAATTCCATGCGGTGCACCGTTCCGGAGTTAATTACCATTGAAGTTAGCCAATCATGCCGCTGCGCGCACAAATTCATGCGGCCTGTCAGATACAATTAGTGTCAGTTGCTCTCGAAGCGTAGATGACAGCGCACGAGACTGCTCAGCTTTTGCTCGGATTCGATCCTTACTACCGCCCCAGGACCAATTTTCGTATCGCTTTCTTGTTTGGTTTTTTAGGAAAACAAACTAAGAATTCGTTTGGAGGCACCGTCTCTGAAGGGGCACTTGAATTTGCGCCTGCAACAGTCCGATTGGCAAACATCAATGCTGATTAACTCGGAAACGGCATAACGTATCGAAGTTTTTTCTTACAAGGGAACCTCCCCATAGCACCCCCTTCAGATTTAGATGTAAGTTGGCACACTGGATAGGCCTTGAAAAACTGAACACAGATCAATCGAGAAAACAGGAAGAAGTTGTGTGGAACTATGAAAAAATAAGCAA
The DNA here is from genome assembly GCF_021461385.2 of Schistocerca piceifrons. Taxonomy (NCBI): domain Eukaryota; kingdom Metazoa; phylum Arthropoda; class Insecta; order Orthoptera; family Acrididae; genus Schistocerca; species Schistocerca piceifrons. The sequence continues at coordinate 1,133,737,228 of NC_060138.1, read as the reverse complement.
AATATACATACTGAGTTGTCCGTGCGCAGGAAAGGCAACATCGAGATTGATGTCAGGTCAGGAGCGCCGTGGTCTTGTGGTTAGCGTGAGCAGCTGCCGAACCAGAGATTTTTGGATCAAGTCTTCCCTCGAGTGAAAAGTTTCATTTCTTTACTTTCTCAAAGTTCTGATCTGTCCGTTCGTTCATTGACGTCTCTGTAAACTGTAATAAGTTTAGTGTCTGTGTTTTGCGACCGCACTGGAAAACCGTGCGATTAGTAGACGAAAGGACGTGCCTCTCCAATGGGAACACAAAAACATTTGATCGCAAGGTCATAGGTCAACCGATTCCTCCACAGGAAAACACGTCTGATATATTCTATACGACACTGGTGACGGCATGTGCGTCACATGACAGGAATATGTTGTCGACCCACCTAACTTATACACTTGGCGAATGGGTAGAAAGATTCTTCTACCTTGCCCGATTTCGGTTTTCTTGTGGATGTGATAATCACTCCCAAAAAAGTGATGAAAACATAAGAGTTTGTCACATAAATTGAAAATAAGAAATTAAACTTTTTACTCGAGGGAAGACTTGAACCAAGGACCCCTCGTTCCATAGCTGCTGACGCTAACCACGGGACCACGGCGCTCCTGAGATTATTTCGTCCTTGATGTTGTATATCTTGCGTATGGACTACTCAGTTTGTATATTTTGCTTATTTTTTCATAGTTCCACACAACTTCTTCCTGTTTTCTCGATTGATCTGTGTTCAGTTTTTCAAGGCCTATCCACTGTGCCAACTTATAACTAAATCTGAGGGGGGTGCGATGGGGAGGTTCCCTTGTTAGCAATTATTTGCCGGCAGAACCCACCCTGACTACCACTTCTACAGAATAAGTCAGAACTCCACTGACAAGAGACAGTGGGGTAGCGCAGTGGTTAGCACACTGGACTCCCATTCTGGAGGACGACGATTCAAACCAGCGTCCGGCCATCCTGATTTAGGTTTCCTGTGTTTTCCCTAAATCGCTTACGGCAAATTCCGGGATGGCTCCTTCGAAAGGACACGGCTGCTTTCCTTCTCCGTCCTTCCCTAATCCGAGCTTATGTTCCGTCTCTAATGACCTCGCTGTTGACGGGTTGTCCTCCTCCTCTTCCACCGACAAACTCTCAGAGGCTGTCCAAGGATACGTTCTGGTATTTTGGTATAACGGATCCACGGTGTCTGGTGGCTATTTACACAGTTATTGCGTTTCGTTTGCTTCCTTATCCCAATTAGCTTTGTATCTGTATTGCACTGAAAATAGTGCGCAACAGTGCAATTTTCGGCGGTACGCGCTGCATGTGTTGTTTCTGTTCGCTCACAGAACTTGCTGTTGACAACAATGATGCCCTCCTTGTCTCGTTGCCCTCAAATTTGCATTCGGTACTGCTCGGTTCTGTCCATGGTTTTGTTTCCGGCTGTGTTAGTTGTACGTTAACAGCGGTACACAGCAGTACTGTGGACAGGTTTACTGATAAAGAGTTGGCCGATATGCACCTCGTGTATGGGAACACTGAATGCAGAGGAAATCAGCACGACGACGCTGTTCTGAGCTGTTTCTGTTACTACAGCACAGCACCTTAGCGGACAGGAGTTGTTGCATTCCCCCATCACTACACCTCCACATCCTCCATGTCTTCTCCCAACGAAATTTTAATCGCCTTTCCTTACCCGACCACGAAATCCACCCTGGTAATTACCCGTCCTATCAGATCTAAGAGATCCCTATCACCCCCTTCACCTTCCCCTTCTCAGGGCTCCCATCCCCTGCACTCACGTTTTGGTTCGGAACGTCATCCCTCTCCACTCTTCCCCCATCCTTCCTCCAACATCCACCCACAAAAACGCCCTCCTACGCACAAAGCTTGAGCGCGAAGTTCCCATGTACCCTTCTCCCTTGCAGCATACATCCACTCATCGCTTCCCCCATCTACGTATTCATTTTAAACCAACCAACGCAACGGCCTTTTCGTTTCACCTTATGCAAATGTATATCTGTTTTTATGTATTCGTGTGCAAAACTCATTTTCCATTTCATTTGTGTCTATAATTTGATTAATCCACAAATCAGCCTTTTACATTTGTTAACTTATGCAATTGAAGATCTGCGTTTTTACTGTGCAAAAAATTCATTTTCGTCAACCGCCATGTCCAGTTTTTAGATCATGTTTTTAAAATTGTTACGCTTCATGTTGCTGAAGAGCGGAAAATTGTATTCGCTGACAGACCGAACCCCCCCGCCCATTTGGGACAAGGGGAATGAAATAACAATAAAGAAAAAAATTGTATTACTCTCTGTTTTGTGATGTACGTCTTAATTATTGCATATTGCAGGCTTCTCCACTGTCGTTAAGGTATTTTCACAGAAACTAGATGACTGTGGTAACAAACCGAATAAATCGCAATTACATTGTTACTCTGTAACGAGCCAACAGTTATTACAGGTCCCTTATACCAAAATACTCAGAAGGTATCCCTGGAGAACTCTCGGAACTTTGTCGGTAGAGCTGGGGTTATACCTGTCGCACCAATGTCCGAGGAACTCTCCCTGGTCATTACCGCCGTGATTCTCCCACTCTCCCCTTGATACGTGCGACGGTCGTTTGCTGTGGTACGACAATCAAGATTCCGATTACGCTGAGAATTCATTCTTTCTTGTTTGTGAATCTCTATGGCTTTCCTTAGCAAAGGGCGTAGTAGCTCTCCTAAATGGTGAGAACCTTCTTGGCGGCGGATTTTGTTATGTGACCGGCCTCACATTGCGCATGCTTCGCGACGACCGAATTCATCACCTATTCTAACCTGCAGTACTAGAGTCACCCAACACCAACGGCATATATTACTGAAAAATTGCTATTCCGGATCCACACTAGACAGGACGCCCGCTGCAACTGGCTGAGTATGTCAATCCGAAGGTCGGGAGAAAGCAGCTGCATAGAACATTCAACAGGGCAATGCCTAGTCAAGTGGCAATCTCTGGGTCGAGGACAACTTCGTACGGTGACTTGCGAAATACAAAGACATATGAACGTGACTGCCTTCCGATGTGTGCCCAATGGGCGAGGCTATCCGTAGATTCTAGGAGGGTATGGAGCAGCTACGTACTGTGCGCATGCCAGTAGAAGTCGCAGCAGCTTGTAGGAATGTCACGTGGTGTCTAAGATGCAACGTGAACCAGCACGATAAATCGCTGGCAGTCTCGGAAACGACACTGATCGCATTCTAGCCGCCGCCACAGACGAGCGATTTACCAAGCAGTTTCAAGCAGTATTTCCAACGCCACGTTCTGCTGCGGAAAATAAACTTTATTGAGCAGCAGCTCTAAGCATTTCTCGCTTTTTAATTTATCGGATATTCTTTGGAGTTAGTTTTCGAGTCAAGTGTAAAATCTTTATGGCCACACTGAGCGAACCATCCTATACAGTACAGTACATTAAGCATTACCGACTGTCAGCTAGTAGAACACAGCTTTATTTTCAGCCCTAATCGCAGACAAATTGTGGAACATCAGAGATTGTCAGATTTTGTACACTCTTCAAAAAAAATTAGAGGGACAACTTTTTCAACCACCTGCATTATTCTTGCAGGACGTATGAAGTAAAACAGAATTTTTGTTCTGGTAAATCAAATATTTATTTAACAGAAATATATGTATCCTATTCTCTTCTCATTACACATGTTTGTTCTATGACCAGAAATTCAATACGCTGTCGTAAACCAATGTGGAAACTCCTTCACTTAAATCATATAAGGCGCATAAAGAAACATTTCAGTATCTGGTAGGCCCACCATGTGCCCGTACTACTGCCTCACATCTTCGAAGCATGCTCCTGAGACGTCCAGAAACATTTTGTTATGGAATTTTTTCCACTTCTCATTAAGGACCTCTGCAAGTTATTCAAGTCTGAAGTACAATGGGCATAACTTGATCAAGCAGAATCTCGTTGATGTACCACTGAGCCTCAAGTCGGCGTTTGAGCATTTGAAAGTCCGATCAATTGTGATGCCACACCTCACCACGAACGAGCCGCAGCCAAATCTGTCCATTTCTTCGACTGCTGCTTCGTCGTGACGTTCATCGCGGCAATGATATACACGTAGACGTCCGTCACACCATGGTAGACGAAAGCAGGACTAGTTTGGAGACAATACATAGCGCCAGTGACGCAATTGCCAGCGCCTATGCTCCTGAGCAAATCGAAGTCGATCTCTTATGTGCCGAGCAGTTAATCGAGGGACATGATGGTGTTTTCTTAGTCTTAATCTGGTCTCTCAGAGTCTGTTGCGTATTTTGTGGTCACTGGCACTGCAACCAGTTACTGCTCTTAGCTATTTTGTAGGTCCCAGCCAGTCACAGTGGGCCGGTGGCCAGAACAATTACCTCATATTGGTCGTCACTGGCCGATGTTTTCCGTTTTAACCCTTGCCCTGGCTTTCTTGTGTGTGTACCAGTTTCACGAAATCGTTTCCAGACCCACCCAAGAACGGATGAAACAACATTAAGCTCTGTAGACGCTCCACTTCGCGCGGAGTGGCCGCGCGGTTAGAGGCGCCATGTCACGGATTGCGCGGTCGCTCCAACCAGAGGTTCGAGTCCTCCCTCGGGCATGGGTGTGTGTGTTGTTCTTAGCGCAAGGTAGTGTAAGTAGTGTGTAAGTCTAGGGACCTACTACCTCAGCATTTTGGTTCCTTAGGAATTAACACACATTTGAACATTTGAACACTGCACGAATAGTCTATCGTTCCCGCAGTAATGTCACTGCCCCAAGGCGTTCTGCCTCAGTTACATGCCTCATGGTGACTGATGAAACCTACACAGAGAGTATACTTACACACACGAGATGACAGCGTAAGACATTACTCATTCATTTCATTCTTAGGGATAGCACGATATACTATTTGAATACTGCCACTAAGCCATGACACCCAAACGTATTGTGGAGGATTTTTCTCATTATTAAAACACGTCGGAAGACGAAGAACAATAGTAAATAACTTAATCACAAGTGTGTATATATAGATATACTGGGTGATCAAAAAGTCAGTATAAATTTGAAAACTTGATAAACCACGGAATAACGTAGATAGAGAGGTAAAAATTGACACACATGCTTGAATGACATGGGGTTTTATTAGAAGAAAAAAAAAACAAAGTTCACAAAATGTCCGACAGATGACGCTGGACAGCAGGTAACTGCTACCGTGACGGGTGAGAGGTACGCCGATATGTTACAGAATCGCATCATTCCCAGCCTGGCTGATAAACACCTGCTGGAACGTACGATGTTTATGCAGGATGGCGCTCCACCCCATATTGCTAGACGCGTGAAAGATCTCTTGCGCGCGTCGTTTGGTGATGATCGTGTGCTCAGACGCCACTTTCGTCATGTTTGACTTCCCAGGTCCCCAGACCTCAGTCCGTGCGATTATGGGCTTTGGGGTTACCTGAAGTCGCAAGTGTATCATGATCGACCGACATATCTAGGGATGCTGAAAGACAACATCCGACGCCAATGCTTCACCATAACTCCGGACATGCTTTACAGTGCTGTTCACAACATTATTCCTCGACTACAGCTATTGTTGAGGAATGACAGTGGACATATTGAGCATTTCCTGTAAAGGAAAATAATGGTTCAAATGGCTCTGAGCACTATGCGTTAACTTCCGAGGTCATCAGTCGCCTAGAACTTAGAACTAATTAAACCCAACTAACCTAAGGACATCACACACATCCATGCCCGAGGCAGGATCCGAACCTGCGACCGTAGTGGTCGCTCGGCTCCAGACTAGCGCCTAGAACCGCACAGCCACTCCGACCAGCTCCTGTAAAGAACATCATCTTTGCTTTGTCTTACTTTGTTATGCTAATTATTGCTATCCTGATCAGTTGAAGCGCCATCTGTCGGACATTTTTTGAACTTTTGTATTTTTTTGTAATTTTTTTTGGTTCTAATAAAACCCCATGTCATTCCAAGCATGTGTGTCAATTTGTACCTCTCTATCTACATTATTCCGTGATTTATTCAGTTTTCAAATTTATACTGACTTTTTGATCACCCGGTATATTAATCATGCACTACGAACATGGTGCACTAGGGCAAAATCTTGCCCATGTAATTGTTTTGAGAAGCGTTAAACATTTTTATTTTCAGTCCCAGTTTGCGAATGTGATAGATGATAAAGTTGTTTGTGCATAAGTAAATGGGTCACTGCTACCCAGCGACACTCTGACTATTTGTAGCCGGCGCTTCATCAGATTACTTCGGAATCACGACCGATCAGCGCTCCATCGTAGTGATTTGCCCGACACGTTGCATGGGGGCTTAATTATAAAAATGCAATAATTTTATTCGCTGTGTGTCCGGTTACGAAGTCTCGTAACCGGTTGGCCCTGACTAGTATTAGTACGCAATCTGACTGAATAAAATAACAAGAAAGTCTGAAAGGAAATTTCCGTTAACACAATAGATTAATTAAGTCCCCTGCAACTATAGAAGCTACGAAAGAACAAAGCACAAGTGTAACTGTTCTGTGTGTGGTAGTGTAATTCAACATATATGTATCTGGCACGGTTCTTCCTCAATACGACAAGATATTTTAAACACCATTTACAATGAACTAATTGAAAAACCAGAAATACTATAATTGCACATAGAAACCAGAATTACAAGTCTAATACATGAACACGAGCCAGATGCTTTGTTGACTAAACCTGTGACCAAGAGGCATTGTCATTAAGGAAATGTGAAATAATTATTTTTTTACCTCCATTTATATTGACGAAAAATACACTGTGATCATTGCAACATCTTCCATCTATACATTACACCAACCGAGCAGCATCTACTGTCTCGTCCAACAGAACATCAACTCCACACGACATCCTCTGAACTAGTACTGCTCTCGACATCCTCCCAACAAGTACTGCCCACGGCAACCACTGAACTACTACTGCCCCAGTGGAGGCGGCGGAATAAGAATCTTTGGTGCAATCTCTGGCGCTGTGACTCAGTGTAGCCACCTTTCAACGTGCGGGTCTGCTTACTGATCGCAAGACAGATTGCCACGATTCGTCGCTGGTATTTGGGGACCTTTACAATGAGACGGCTGATCTTTACCGCTAGGAGGGCCCATCAGACACTAGCGATAAACTCCTGGCGTAATCGCGAGCCCTACACGGATATGTCGTACGACCTGGCGACGGACTGTTGCGATCTGCCGCTCGTGCGTGCAGCGATACACGAGTTGCGCATGCGCAGAGGACGGGCACTTTTTTTTCAATCGCGTCCCTCGCCCCTGTGACAGCGGACAACTCGTGGCAAAGGCCCAACGTACATTGTAGGGAGGTCAGGGCCCGTGCTATGCCGCGAGCAGAGGGAAGCAGAGGCATCGTTCTCAGACGGCAAGGAGTGCGTGCGCGCCTCGATAGGCAGTAATGAGGTTCATGCGGTGATGTCAGCGGCCGGGCCCGGAATAGCGGCGGCGGCAGAGTGAGCTCAGCGTTGCGCAAACCGCCGCCGCCGCCTCCAGGGCGTGACCTCAGCCGCTGACGCCGCCTCCGTCTCCGTGACCACATGGGCCGCGCCCTGCGCTCCAGCCCGCACGCGTCGCCGCAGCAAATCTGAAAAGGTCGCCCCGAGGGGACCGCATCTCAGTTAGCTACACTTCCCATCCCTTCTTCCCAGCGTGTCACGGAAAAGACGCTCTCCACCGTCAACCGTGTGACACGCTGAGGGTAAAACAAAACTGGCTCGGCAAATAATTACAATAGGACTGACGTGGCATTGTCATTTGTTAATCAATGCCACAGAAGACACTAACGTCGATGTCATCGAGCCCCTCATGATTCCACATCAAGTAGGCTTCAGACAGGGCAAATGCTGCACGTCACAGGTGCTAAAATTAACGCAACACATTGAGGATGGGTTCGAGAACAGGATGATCACCGGGGCTGTCTTCCTAGACCTATCAGCAGCCTACGACACAGTCAACCACCGACTGCTCCTGGGGAAAATATACACAATGAGTAGGGACTACAGACTAACCTTACTGATTGGAAACCTACTCCAGAATCGAAGATTCTGTATCGAAGATACAGAAAAATGGCCTCCCCCAAGGAAGCGTACTGGCCCCAACACTTTTTAATATACGAGGTGCATTCAAGTTCTAAGGCCTCCGATTTTTTTTCTAATTAACTACTCACCCGAAATCGATGAAACTGGCGTTACTTCTCGACGTAATCGCCCTGCAGACGTACACATTTTTCACAACGCTGACGCCATGATTCCATGGCAGCGGCGAAGGCTTCTTTAGGAGTCTGTTTTGACCACTGGAAAATCGCTGAGGCAATGGTAGCACGGCTGGTGAATGTGCGGCCACGGAGAGTGTCTTTCATTGTTGGAAAAAGCCAAAAGTCACTAGGAGCCAGGTCAGGTGAGTAGGGAGCATGAGGAATCGCATCAAAGTTGTTATCACGAAGAAACTGTTGCGTAACGTTAGCTCGATGTGCGGGTGCGTTATCTTGCTGAAACAGCACATGCACAGCCCTTCCCGGACGTTTTTGTTGCAGTGCAGGAAGGAATTTGTTCTTCAAATCATTTTCGTAGGACGCACCTGTTACCGTAGTGCCCTTTGGAACGCAATGGGTAAGGATTACGCCCTCGCTGTCCCAGAACATGGCCACCATCATTTTTTCAGCACTGGAGGTTACCCGAAATTTTTTTGGTGGCGGTGAATCTGTGTGCTTCCATTGAGCTGACTGGCACTTTGTTTCTGGATTGAAAAATAGCATCCACGTCTCATCGATTGTCACAATCGACGAAAAGAAAGTCCCATTCATGCTGTCGTTGCGTGTCAACATTGCTTGGCAACATGCCACACGGGCAGCTGTGTAGTCGTCCGTCAGCATTCGTGGCACCCACCTGGATGACACTTTTCGCATTTTCAGGTCGTCATGCAGGATTGTGTGCACAGAACCCACAGAAATGCCAACTCTGTAGGCGATCTGTTCAACAGTCATTCAGCGATCCCCCAAAACAATTCTCTCCACCTTCTCGATCATGTCGTCAGACCGGCTTGTGCGAGTCTGAGGTTGTTTCGGTTTGTTGTCACATGATGTTCTGCCTTCATTAAACTGTCGCACCCACGAACGCACTTTCGACACATCCATAACTCCATCACCACATGTCTCCTTCAACTGTTGATGAATTTCAATTGGTTTCACACCACGCAAATTCAGAAAACGAATGATTGCACGTTGTTCAAGTAAGGAAAACGTCGCCATTTTAAGTATTTAAAACAATTCTCATTCTCGCCGCTGGCGGTAAAATTCCATCTGCCGTATGGTGCTGCCATCTCTCGGACGTATTGACAATGAACGCGGCCTCATTTTAAAACAATGCGCATGTTTCTATCTCATTTCAGTCCGGAGAAAAAAAAATCGGAGGCCTTGGAACTTGAATGCACCTCGTATAAACTAATGACCAGCCCCTCCCCCAAGGCACCGAAAGCTTCATATATGCAGATGACTGCGCCATTAGCGCTCAAGCAGACAGCTTTGAAACTGTTGAACAGAATCTGTCAGAAGCCCTCGAACAGCTTACCACCTACTATAAGGGGAACCATCTCAAACCCAAACCAGGGAAAACCCAAACCTGCGTCTTCCACCCAAAGAACAGACAATGAGCAAGACTACAACTTAACTGGGAAGGAGTGCCCCTGGAACATTGCGAAAACCCAAAATACTTAGGCATCGCCTTGGATAGAGCACTCAGCTATAAAAAGAACTGCATGAACACTAAACACAAAGTAGCCGCGAGAAACAACATTGTGCGCAAACTAACGGGCACTACCTGGGGGCACAGCCTGAAATAGTGAGAACCACAGCTCTTGCTTTGTGCTATTCAACAGCGGAGTACGCGTCCCCGGTGTGGTACAATTCTAGCCACGCCAAGCAAGTGGACATACCGCTTAATGAATCCTGCCGCATCATCACAGGCTGTCTGAGACCAACCCCGACTGATAAATTGTACTGCCTGGCAGGCGTGGCCCCACCAGATGTTTGAAGGAAAGTAGCGGCCAGGAAGGAAAAGACAAAGGCGTTGACCTCACCAGCCCACCCGCTGTACAAACACCAGCCAGCTCGCCGTCGACTAAATCTAGAAAAATCTTCCTGCACACAGCAGAAAACATCGTCGGGACATCGCAGCATGTGAGGCTGGCAATGTGGCGAGAAGAAAACGCGCACCTTGGGAAATGGAGATAGTGCCACAGGTTACCCCAAATGACCGCTACGGTCGCAGGTTCGAATCCTGCCTCGGGCATGGATGTGTGTGATGTCCTTAGGTTAGTTAGGTTTAAGTAATTCTAAGTTCTAGGGGACTGATGACCTTAGAAGTTAAGTCCCATAGTGCTCAGAGCCATTTGAACCATTTTTTGAGGAAACGATGAATTAAAACGGCATGCTTGGTATAAAAGTTTTGCCGCGTGAACTACATATATTTAGTAATACTCACACTGTTTTCCTTTCCTTTTTATTAATTTTCTTTTTTTGGGAGGTGGAAGTGGGGGGGGGGGGGGGGGGGGCGCTCGCCAGCGAGAACAAGTGTCGAAAATGTTTGAAATTGTGTGTAAAGTTTGTTGGAAGTCGGTAAGTGGTCTAATTCTCAAATACTACAAGAATATAGTCCGCTGACTCAAGACATACAGACAGTTTCTAACTTTAATACTTGATGCCTTGTTGTTCAAATGCGTGTGAAATCTTATGGGGCTTAACTGCTAAGGTCATCAGTCCCTAAGCTTACACACTACTTAACCTAAACTATCCTAAGGACAAACACACACACGCATGCCCGAGGAGGACTCGAACCTCCGCCGGGACCAGCCGCACAGTCCATGACTGCAGCGCCTAAGACCGCTCGGCTAATCCCTCGCGGCTGATGCCTTGTTGTGTTAAAGCTTTAATGTGAGGTTCTACTTGTTAATGAGAAGATCGTGACGGCGTTTTAAATTTTTAAAATCGGTCAATAATTACGTGAATTATTTAAAATTAAATTTTGTTTGCCCCGGTAGGCGTTAGGTAGGTAACCTGCAACTCTGACTGTGCATCATTTTAGTCTTTTCGTAGTACAGATCCTCCATCGGATCACATTCGAGCTAATCATTTATTACAGCTGGTGGCTACATTCCGTACGGTTACTCAGCGACGATTTCTTCGTGATGTAGCGTGCAGTGCAGTGCGGTGTGGCAGGCCACTCGGCGACGGAGTGGAGCATTTTGCAGGCAGCGCACGCTGCGCTGTTTGCTTTAACAGGCCTTCCCTCCCGCGCCCCTGCCAGCTTTGCTGCCGCAGTGACGTCATCACGTCAGCGTGTCACAGCAGCTGCAGCTGTGCGCTGCTAGCAGGCCAGGCGTGTGCTGCTGCCACGCTGGCACTCGCGACTTGGCCACGTCACCAAACACTCTGTAGAGCCTACTTCCAAAGCCTTGCACCTCTCAGTTACACTGGACCGGTTGGAGAACGTTCTCTCGCACAATCGCCCTCCCACACCCTCCATCCTCTCAGACATCAGTTGCGTTTCCTTGAGACCTTGGAAAGAACTCTTACAAATAAATCTAATTCCTGTGATCTTGATAATGGGTTGTTTATTTTCGCTTTTAATATAAGTACTATATAAACATAACTCTGCAACTGAAATAAATTCCTGAATCTCAATCCAGTGCTAAATACTAAAATCCGAAAAAAATTATTTCCATTTAAGGTATTTCCTGAGATCTTCAAAACCTTGTAGTGAAACCAGAAAGAACTAACCCTATTGTATTGAATAAAAACGTGCTTTCTATTAAACTGAATGAAACGAATAGAAATTTAAGATTTTTGTTATTATTCTACTTTAATTATGAAACATTTTAATTCTCTAATTTACGAATTATTTTAAAAAAATGGCTCTGAGCACAATGGGACCTAACTGCTGAGGTCATCAGTCCCCTAGAACTTAGAACTACTTAAACCTAACTAACCTAAGGACATCACATACATCCATGCCCGAGGCAGCATTCGAACCTGCGACCGTAGCGATCGCGCGGTTCCAGACTGTAGCGCCTAGAACCGCTCGGCCACTCTGGCCGGCCGAATTATTTCATTTTCCATCGGGAAATGCCGGTTAGAAATACAAAAAAAATCACATAATTTTTCTAGCGAGGTGTTAAACGTAACACACTGTTTAACTGCGTACGCTGTGTGTTGGGTATGAAGAAAACTCATCAGTTAGTTTAAATGCGAACATTTTAGGTTAGGCTTTACCGTGACTGTAATTGTTATCGAATGGAACAACAAGTTTACTGTTTGTTTATATCCACAATGCGTTTCGAAGTTTTAAACCTCCATCATCAAGTGGATTTACATGTGTTAGTATGACATGTGTGCGTTTTGGAAGGAAGTAAGGAAAGAAAATTGGGTTTAACGTGTCGTCGACATCGAGATAATTAGAGACGGTTCAAATGCCTCTGAGCACTATGGGACTTAACATCTGAGGTCATCAGTCCCTTAGAACTTAGAACTACTTAAACGTAACTAACCTAAGGACATCACACACATCCATGCCCGAGGCAGGATTCGGACCTGCGACCGTAGCGGTCACGCGGTTCCAGACTGAAGCGCCTAGAACCGCTCGGTCTATAAAGCCGGCTATTAGAAACGGAGCACAAGCTCGGATTCCGATAAGGATGTGGAAGGAAACTGGCAATGCCCTATCAGAGCAACCGTCCCGGCATTTGCCTGGAGCGATTTAGGGAAATTACGGAAAACCTAAATCTGGATGGCCAGACACGGGTTTGAACCGTCTCCCTCCTGGATGCGAGTCCAGTGTGTTAATCATTGCGCCACCTTTCTCAGTATGTATGTGTTGTGTTACTATTGGAGTAATGCATGATACTGTCTAGTGGAGAAACAAAAACACTATTTCAGAACATGCTGTTGGGTTTCTTTTTCACTAAAAATTGAACGTATAAAGGTGAAAATAAAACAATTAAATAGAATACCTACAGTGACCACAGGCTCCTTTCTCTGAGGTGACACATCACATGTAAATTGCCACCATCAGTACGAGGTTAAATTTTAGAAAAATGTACCGTAGAAGTAGTTGAAAACTCTTAAACATGGTCAAAATTTTAGATATGTGCAACTGAAAAGGAAAACACGTATTTGTGTTTCACGTTGTTGTTGGTGTGGTCTTGTCCAAAGACTGACTTGGTGCATTTCTCCATGTTAATCTATCCTGTGCACGCCTCTTCATCCCCGAGTAACTACTGCAGCGTACATCCTTCTGAATCTGCTTAGTGTATACATCTCTTGGTCTACCTCGACGATTTTATACGCCTTCCCCCCCCCCCCCCCCTCACCGCCGCCGCGCTTCCCGCTTCCCTCGAGTACTGAACTGGTGATCCGGTGATCCCTTGATGCCTCAGAATGTGTCCTACCAACGGATCCCTTCTTCTATTCGGGCTGTGCCACAAATTCCTCTTCTCCCCAATTTTATTCAGTACTTACTCATTAGTTACGTGGTCTACCATCTAATCTTCAGCATTCTTTGTAGCACCACATTTCAAAAGCTTCTGTTCTCTTCTTGTCTAAACTGTTATCGTTAGGGTTGCCATACGCCACGAATTTCACGGACAGTCCGCGATTTTAGGGTAAATGAAAACGTCCGGGCCGAAAAGGCAAATGTCCGCGATATATGCTGGATTTGAAGTCAACTTCCAGTAATTTCAAAAATTGCTGTCAAAGAAGCATAAATATGTTATCTCTTTGGCTTCACATTATATAAAATCCAAACAGAACAGAACAGCTCTCGAGATATGGAAACAATGGGCAGTCAGGCTCAGGCGTACGGTACATCCTCTTCGATTTGCGAGACTGCGAGTTGTCGATACAGTGAGCGGTCAGTCATCTCTGGCAATGAAGAGTATTATCCTCTTTGATTAGCTTGTTGAATGTTCGCATGGTCTGTTGTGCTTGCGATTTCGTTGTGTTATATTGTATTAAATAGTTGTTATTATTTGCCTGGTGGTTTAATAATGTCGGCTAGACGGAAGGTTAAGTACAGGGAGGAATATACTGAACAGTTTTTAGTGACTCGAAAGTTGCAGTAAACTTCTCCAGCGGCAAAACTAAAACAAAAGCCATCGTTAATATAGTGATATCACCGTTCATTGAAGACAGAACAAGGAACAGTCTATCGAAGGCCAATTATGTTAGTATTAGCACTGATGCTAGCAACCTCAAGTATTTGAAAATATTTCCTGTTCTTGTGCAGTTTTTTTGATTATGACGAAGCTGTCCAAAGTAGATTGTTAAATTTAAATGAATGTGACAGTGAGGATTCTAATACAATAACTGAGTGTGTATACAGTGCCATTTTACAACATGGGCTTAGTGATAAGGTATCTGCTTTTGGTGGAGATAACACAAATACTACCTTTGGGGGTGTTGCGAGAAAAGGAGAAAACAATGTGTACAAGAAACTTCAGAAGAAACTGAATAGGGAAATTTTAGGAGTAGGTTGTCCAGCTCATATTTTGCATAATGCAATTCATACTGGTGCAGATGTCCTCTCTTATGATATTGAGAGCATTATCATAAAGGTTTTTAATTATTTCTCCATATATACTGTTCGTGTAGCATCACAAAAAGAATTTTCAGAATTTGTTGAAGTGACACATCAGGACCAACCAGGTGGTTCACCATGTTTCCTGCTATAGAGGTTCATCCACATGTTTAAGGCACTAAATCTTACTTTCTTTCACTTGATACATGTCCCACCCTTCTCAAGAAATTCTTTTCTGATTCTGTTGGTGAAATGTATCTGCTCTTCTTGTATGCACAAATGAATCCTTTCCAGAGGGCAGTTAGCACATTGAGAGAGAAGACATATCAGTGAATGAGGTAAGACTGGAGCTAGAAAATATTCTGCAAATTTTAGGAGAGAGAAAACTGTGTTTTCGTTACAGCTAAAGACTGTACCTTTATGGGAAAATGTTGAAAAGACATTCAAGTGGATGCATGAAAACACAAGCTGTAAATTGAATGAGTCCCTTCTCTTTGACCAAGTACTGAAATTAAAGTGTGTTTTGGGGGAGGTCAAAGATGAAAGTTTTGAGAATATGATGTCACATAAGAAATGGGTGTTCTTCATTCACAATTGTGTTTCTAGTGAGCAGTATTCAGAGTTGCTGAAAATTGTGGAATTTTATTTCTCCATTCCCAGTCATAACGCCAATGTAGAGAGAGTCTTTTCCCTCACTAATTCTCAGTGGACAAAAGAAAGGAATAGGTTAACAGTAAAATCAGTTAATGCAATGATGCAAATACAGTACAATATGAAAAATGTAAGTTGCAGTGAATTTCATAAACTGATTGAGAACCAGATTTAGTTCCTTTCATCTATTCAAGGTTCTGAGAAATACGATCGGTAAAAGAAAAGCTCAGACAATAGAACTTCGTGTACTGAATAATGTAATACATATTCTTATTTTTTGTAATAAATGCTTTCTTAATGAAGCAGTCCTTCCTAAACTCTGGATCATTAATTAAATGCACATTTCCCTTAGCTTATGGGCATGAGGACTCCTTATTCCTCTTATTTCCTTCGATCGGCTACGGTGACCGTAAGTTTTGTCCTGGTTTTGGATTCCGAGATTATGGCAACGATAAATTATCGTCTATGTTTCAATTCCATACATGGCTACATTCCTTAAAAATACTTTCAGAGAGAACTTCCTGACACTTAAATGTATTATCGATGTTAACAAATGTCTCTTCTTCAAAAACGCGTTTCTTGCCATTGTCAGTTTACATTTTATATCCTCCCTATTTCGACCATCATCAGTTATTTCGCTTCCCAAATAGCAAAATTCATCTTTGAGTGCCTCGTTTCCTAATCTAATTCCTTCAGCATCACCTGATTTAATTCGACCACATTCCATTATCCTCGTTTAGCTTTTGTTGATGTTCATGTTGTATCCTCCTTTCAAGACACTGTAAATTCCGTTAAACTGCTCTTCCAGGTCCTTTGCTGTCTCTGACAGAATTGCAATGGCATCGGCAAACCTCAAAGTTTTTATTTCTTCTCCATGGATTTTAATTCCTATTCCAAATTTTTCTTTTGTTTCCTTTGCTGCTTGCTCTTCTTGTGACGTCATTGTATCACTGTAGGCGCATGCTCTTCATTGTTACGAGTTAGCTTGATGTAAAGTTATAAACTGGTCTTTCGTGGAAACGCGTCTAGTTGTAGGATTCTGGTGTTTAGACAACAGCGCTACGAGCTTTCAGGGATCCAAACTGAGACAATAAAAATATTGACCAGAATATAAATGAAAATTGGTATTAAATAGTAAATTACAAAATAACGGAAGATGTCGTCTCATGTAACTCGTAAACATGTTAGGTATTATCAATACTCAAATCAGTGGAATGCTCGAGTGCCGAGTTAATTGGAAACAGAATTTACTTTATTCGCAATAACAAGTACGCGAGATACTCTCTTTCTGCAGTTTTTTCGATTTCATAGACGTATATAACTGCTGTCGGTACTAATACAACTTCCCTGTACCAGTAAATAGCCCCTCTTACAGCGTAATTGCAGAGGAAGCAATTACTGCCGGCATTCGCTTCCCCGGACACGGGGCGCACCCTACAACCAAGTGCAATGCCGTATATCAACAGCTGCAAAGCCAAGCAGTCGCTGCGATTCCACGAACTCTCGCCAGAAATAGAAATCGTGAGCTGCACCGGTACTGACTTTACGACTTCCCGAAAAGTGAAAGTTACGTACCCTCCATGCAGCCTAAGATGACTTCTTGCCCACGGTGGCTCCCCAGACCTTTTCTTTCTTTCCATCTTTCTGAGAATAATCTGTTAACGACAGTTAAGTTTGACATTTTTAATGGCTCCTCCACTGAGATGGCAATATACGATCGGACATATGGACTTCTGGTAGATTTCCAAGATGTTCGATTGTGCAGAATAGATCATAAAATTCTAGTAGGGAACTTAAAATTGTTTGGGGTTAAAGGCGTTCCCCTTACGTGGTTGCAGTCTTATCAAAAAATAGAAAACAGACGGCTACACAGCAAATGAAACGACGGAAATAACACAAAATTGAGAGTGGGGTAACGTTAAATGTGTTCCGCGAAGTTCAGTACTTGGCGCGCTAGTTCTCGATCTAAAAAAGTAATTTATCCGGAATATTGGAAGACTGTTCAAAAAACGATTAACTTTGCTGATGACATAAATATATTCATTAAGCATCACACCCATAAAATACACAGCCAGGCTGGCTTCATCTCAAAATATCGAGCACAGTTAAAGTGTTGCATACAGTAATCTGTACACCACAATCAACTGAGACTGCTGAATGCCCACATCGTGGTTCCTTGAGTTGTTAGCTGTGTTGGAAGGAATGTCGAGATGATTTCATCCCTTTGAATTAGAGGCAGGGACGTACACCATCGTGTTACAGCTGATTTTCCCGACAGCTGTTGTTTTCTTTCACCTCCTGGCAATCTTCCTCCATTCAGAAATGACAGGCCTCAACTACAAGATTACAGGACGCTTAACAATAGCAAAACCAAACAAACACCGTCTGGACAGGTCTTGAAGGCCCAACGATCCGACCGGCCGCCGTGTCATCCTCAAATCTTAGGCGTCACCGGATGCAAATGCGGAGGTACATGTGATCAGCACACCGCTCTTCCGGCAGTTTTCGTGACCGGTGGCGCTATTTCTCGGTCAAGTAGGTCTTCAATAGGGCTCACAAGGGCTGAGTGAACCCCTCTTCCAACAGCACACCGCGACACTTAACAGTAGCACACCGAGTCCCATTATGCATGACTACTGCCTCTTCAGCTCTGATATCTGCAGCTTCGCCCTCACTGATTCATTCATAACCCTGTTATGTATAATCCGTTCACCATAAGAATAAACCTGATGTAAACATTGCACTATCTATTCTTCCGCGTTTGCTGGAACCTCATTGGACTTCACGTGGGACTGCAGCCAAGCTATCTCGAGTACTGTCAAGTACAACAATGAGGGTATGTTTTGTGCTGTGCGTTACCCGCACATCGACTTGGCGACAATACGGGACAACACAGCTTTACCGATGCATTTAACTTGGACAGCACTGGCCGGTCAGCCTGCAGTGACGTGGCCAGCTGTAGTTCACACATAAAAAGAGACGAGCAGAGGAGCAATACAGCTTTGAATGTCATATAGTTTTTAAGCAGAATGAAATAATACACTTTAAATCTCCCACAATACGCTCCTTAGACGACTAGACGAAAACCGCAACACGGTATCGTTTTTATCTAAAGTACTATTGTAATTAAAAACAAGAATGATGAAAATTCCTGACTTAACCACATGGTAATTTTTCTGCATAAGCTGTGTGTAGCGTAAGAGAGTATTGAAGGACTTCGCCGTATAGTTAAATACTGAAGCCACTGAAGGTATTTCATACAAGTCAGTCGTCTGGTAATCTCTTAGCTCCTTCCTTATCCGAATCCGAGAAATACATTTCAGTTCTGGAAGTGTTACCTGCTACGTTGATAACGAGCCTATCAACAACAGAATCCATGAAGCCAGCCAGGCGCAGCATTTTCTCTTTTTTTACGACGAGCCGTTCTATATCCCGCCAGCGTTCGGCAGTGACATGTGAAAAAGCTGCGTGCGTTAGTTCCAGTACGTCTGGCAGCATAACAATCTTGTTACTTCTCGGGCCAAATCCGGCAGCTTGGCTCAAAAAATGGTTCAAATGGCTCTGAGCACTATGGGACTCAACTGCTGTGGTCATAAGTCCCCTAGAACTTAGAACTACTTAAACCTAACTAACCTAAGGACATCACACACATCCATGCCCGAGGCAGGATTCGAACCTGCGACCGTAGCGGTCGTGCGGTTCCAGACTGTAGCGCCTGTAACCGCTCGGCCACTCCGGCCAGCAGCTTGGCTCCAAATCAGTTCTGCAGGGTTCATATTGTGATGGTATAGTAGTAAACGTAAAAATGCAGCGTTTGTATAACGTGCTCGATGCTGTGAAAATGATTGTTTTTCATGTTACTACGATACTTATCTATCTCTGCGGTATAAAACGATGGACATAGTCCAAATAAAGAGGATTTGGTTTCTTATTTTTGCCTTACAAAATTAAATTATGTTTTCGTAATTAAAAGAACTTTTATGAACATTCTTTCATAAAACATCGATAATTGAAAATGGAAACCGGAAATTCGCGTCCAATATGTAATTAGAAACAATAAGACATGCATTATTCATAAAAAAGTGTGATGAGTTTTACAATTACGAGATGTAGGTGTTTCAAATTGAACGAGAAATATAAAGTGGCACCAGGGAGATTTGAACCCACGCACGAAAAAACCGCAGTTAGTTTACTTTCCATTACGCTACAGACTGCACTACACATGCAGTATGAGTAATTCGTCAACTGCATTGTATACAAGGCTCGGAAAACTTCAAAGCCGAATATCTCCGTAAATTTATGGAATACATTAAGAACAGCCTATTTCTCGACGCTTTTTAATCGTGTTCCACGCGCGTGTCTCACTACGGAACAGAAAGCAGCCTCAGCCATTTTCATACTGCGCATTAACAGCGCGTCAATCAGATTACAACCATGCAGAGGCTGTAACTGTGCACGATTTTTGAAATAAAAACTACGTAGCTAAAGCGTGATTAAGAAAAACGTTGATAGCTGTTTATACATTAGAATAGCTTAAAGTTTCATTTAACGTAACTTAGTAATAAGATACCTCTTACATAAGTAGGACCTACTTCCAAGAGCGTAACAACACCAGTGTACCTGTGCTACAGCTTCTGACCAATCATCGCGTTTGTGTTTGTTTACATCAGGTTTATTCTTATGATGAACGGATTACAGTCTACATGCCTTCGGCTGTGGCAACTGCTTCTTGCTTCATTCCTACTGACTCTCACATACCCCTGTATCCATCAGAGCGTCTCCTTTCTGCAGTACAATTGGAAAAAATGAAATGTGTACTGGGTATCCCAGACACTGCTTTGCCGGCCACAAATGGTGGATAGTCTGTAGACCACTGAATAGAAACAGATGAGGAATTTTTAACTCCTGACCATGCCTCACCAAATTTAAGGCCATTAGATTTCCGTACAATACGCTAGAGGAGTTGCAACACGGAGAGGTTTACTGTTAAAATTCCTGGAGTGTACTGGACTCAGGCGACGTATTAGGTACTGCCGCGTACATTTCTAAATACCACGACGAGAAAATCAGAGAAATTTGAGCTCACAGGGGGATTCGCCGACAGCTGTTCAACTGTTCAACCTCCTCCCCTCCCCCACCCCCAAACACCATTAGCATTTGGGACAGGCAAGGGCATTGTGGTATCCGAAGTACCTTCTGCCAGACACCGAAATGTAGCCTACAGTACCACACCAGCCTAGCACCGGTCGATTGTTATTCCACGTCGAATCTGCATGCATATGTTTTATTTACTGTGCATTACTAGTGATAATGTCTTTCATTATCCAGTGTCCCCACGTCATTCAATGGTCTCTATAGACGATTAGGGTATTTTTAAACTCCGCTTTCTGCGAAACACTATGTATTTCTTTTTGTGTTTACCCACACGTGTATCGACATCTGTGTGTCATCTTCCATGTGTCTCTATTTATTTGTGCAAAATTATACTAAGTCCGTGTTTCTTTTTATTTTCAGCCTAACAATTATCACATGTGCATTTTGCAAACACGAAAAGAACGTGATCTGGAGCTTCCAACCCCACCACGGCGATCATCTCTTGGCGGTGTTGTTGGGCTCTTGTGTTACTCATATACCTAACCAGAACTATTCACAGAAGAGCAATTCAGTTATGTACTGGGATTGTGCAAACAATACGCGCGAGCCGTTTGACTGATAGCTTGAACCGTTACGTGCCCGCATAGAAACGCGAAGAGGCTGTCGTAGGGGAAGGCCGGAAATTTCCTTCGTCTTACCAGTTAACTGCCAAACTGCGCTATAAATAGTTCGCCCTCAGCAAGCACTTCTTGCCACCGTGCGGCGAAGTTTGCGTTGAGTGAAGCTCTATGAACGTCCCTCCGAATTCTACCTTCGCAGTCCATACCCCCACGCCCTCCAGCGACCAAAGATAAATAAACGATCCGTGGAAGATTTACTGTGTGCTAACTTTGTATTTATTAACACGGAAACGGTTCTCACAGAGATGATATATTCTCGAAAACGTGGTCTATAAACGAAGTGACCACGCTTCCAAGGTATAAATGTGAAAGAAGCACAGAAGCAAAACTTTAGCAGAAGCAAGAGAGTATGAAATGATGTAGAGCTACTATAAAGCTTTTTATTTCCAATGCGAATGATCATGTTTCACTTTCGTCTCAGATAATCCTTTTCATTGTTTCGTTATATTATTTGGGTGGGGAGCGGGGGTAGTGGCGCTTCGTTGTTCCATTAAATAAAACAGTCGTTATGTTTTGTCTCGTCTGAGAAAGTTTTCAAATGTAATGATTACACTGTCGACCCGAATTCCCAATATCTCGCCAGCTTTTCATCGTACGGAAAAGTGTGTTGTGCCAGGAAGGGAGACTGGAAACAAAGTTCAAAACTCAAGGTATACATTGGTACTAATAAATTATTTTATCCACACTGGACGAACTCTGTAAGTAATTACACGAAAAAACTGGTAAATAAAAATGTAACTAGTCAGTTTTACGCAATAAATATAAGCACGCTGTTTCTAGGCACTACTCCTGTCTAAACTTCTAACGTACTTCCCAGAACGTGTCAATCTTCTAGACCATAAGTTTGCTATTCTGTATACAAATAGGAGTATTTTTCTTACTTCTGTGGAAAATAAAATCATTTTTCACACAGTAACATCTGCAGCCGACTTTTGCGTGAAGTATAATTAATTTTACTACTATTTCTGAACACCACACATTTCAATTAAGTTTTGCTGCAGGTAACACTGAGGTGAGATGAAGATGTAGGAACCTCTACACAAAACAGATTTTCTTTTTTAAATCTAATACAGTGTTAATGAAAATCGCAATATTCAACGTTTTCGCAATGATTATCACACTTTGCGAAAGTGTACTACCACTTGGAATGTAGAAAAAAAAATCAACTTATTTCGTGCACTAAAGAGGCTGATTACGTTGCTTTTGCATTACCGTTGTGATGTGTGCTGCCGCCTGGGTAGTGTTAACACATGACCAAACTTTACTGAAAAGATGAGATGAGAATACGGACAAGATGACATAAGGTCAGCCAGAGATGGCACTGATATCAATGAAATTCTGTTCATATATGCAGCTCAATAACGTTAAGCAGAGTACTTGGTCAGCGGCTTATTGATAAAAAATGCCTGAATACACATCCAAAAGTCTCGACTTCGACTCCGATCAGTTCTATGATATTTACAAGTCGCTTATCACTTCTTTCACCTCTGTCACTGAAATACCGAGTTGCACCTTGGTTCGGAATCTTACGTTAAACTGATGATCCCACTATAAGTGGGGGCGGGGTAAGTCAGTTGAAAGGTCAGATGAAGGCAACGGCATGTCACCTGCAACAGAGCCATTCACGCCTACTAAAGCACTGTGGTATTCAAAATAATCTTCGGACTGATGAGCTACAGTACCTGATATGCAGAGCAGCTCTGTTTAAAGGGCTTTAAAATACTTATGTGAGATTCTTATGGATACCATATCTTCATAAAATTCTTTCTTTTTGTGGTTTTACTGCCAACAAGAATTTATTTGCAGATGTCAAAGGTTTGTTAGGAGTCTGTTCTTCATATTCGCTATTTAATTAACAAGGGACTGAATTCAAATGTGACTTGTCTGTTGAGATATTCCGAAGGACGTCCCAAAACTAAAACAATAGATGAAAACATCGAAGGAGTATCCAACAGGGAAATGGACTTACGGTACTGAAGGTCTACGAAAAATAAAACCATTGGTGTATCAGGAGAAAGAGTACAATACTCCACACAAAACAACTAAGTAAGAACTTTGGTGCTCGATGTGTGCCATTTTGTCAAATTCTGATTCAAAGCAAAAGCGAAAATGAATTTCTCAGCGATGTCTGGATCATTTTTAAAAGAATCAGACTTATTTTCAGCTGTGAATCGCCGTTCTGGATGACACACGGGTCCATGTCAGCTCACAGGGAAACGCTAATCAAAACAATGGCTCAAAAATGGTTCAAATGGCTCTGAGCACTATGGGACTCAACATCTGAGGTCATGAGTCGCCTAGAACTTAGAACTACTTAAACCTAACTAACCTAAGGACATCACACACATCCATGCCCGAGGCAGGATTCGAACCTGCGACCGAAGCGCCTAGAACCGTTCGGCCACACCGGCCGGCCTCAAAACAATGGATGGAAGCCATAAAAAGCTTATGGCTGGTGTCTTCTGGGATGATCCTTATTTGCTGTCTTACAAAAAGTAAAACAACAAATGGCAGACAATACGACTGTCTTCTAAACATGCTGCTCGAAAAAACTTGTAAGAAAAGGCTTGTCTTGTAAATGAAAAAGAAAAAATCTTCCATCAAGGCAATCAGGCCACAAAAATGTTTTGGTAATATAAAAAAAAGAAATTTGAAATTCTAATTCTGGGTCATTTGTCCTGTCTGCTAGATTTGGCACCCTCTGAGTTTCACCTGCTCCCACATCTAAAGCAATTTGTGGCTGGACATCGTTCAATAAAGAGGGTACCGCAGCCTTGGTTGGCAATTTTACATACTTTCCAGAGACAATTCTTTGCATGCTTGTGCAGATAAACCACACAGAAATGTGAGACTATATTTAGTGACGATAAATCAGACAGTTTTATCTTTACAGAGTCACGAACAAACACTGGTGTGAATTGTAACTTATCAGCCGGGTCTGATCGCTTGGCGAGATAGCTTGGTGGCTGTTCGTAACTGCTCATGACCACAAACATTTTGCTGAATACTAATGGCATACCATTCATCACTGGTCGCTTTTTACTGTCCAACTTGAACGAAACTTGAGTAAGTTGTAACTACAATGGCCAATGAATTACTAATTGTCGTTGTTGCTTTAATGGGATACAAACTTCCGAACAAAAGGAAACAAGCTAAAAATCTGCATACTTCCCATACTTGGTTGGAGAACTTCAAACATAAGTAAGCAACTCACAGCCCGGCAAGCGTGGTTTGTAAATATCAACAGCACTTCTACTCTGTTTCGTCTTTTCAGATTTCTTCATTACGAAACATTTTCCTAAGACTGTGAATCTGTTTTATGTTGTTCACATTACATTCTTTCTCACATTTGACTTACTTTTCATAAGCTACGTGTTTAAAGTTCTTCTTTGTATAGTCCTTGTTTGTAATCAATCACAAATACCAACACCATTCAATTTAATTAAACCACTCACAAATTTCTGAAGGTAGAAAACGCTATATAATGCACGAGTTATGTTTACCAGCTAAGCGGGACACATTTCTCGCTGTGACTCAGTCAACAATAAATAAGTCCGGCGTGTTTTTCGCGTTATCGTTAATGGACTTACGTCTCGTTCGTGAAATATTTCACTACTAATTGACGTACATATTTATCAGCCGATAGTAAGTTCACTAATTACAGACTGATCATGTTTGGCCAAGGATTTGTGTATAAGTTGTCATCAAAAATCCGTCTAATTCTCTATAATGAGGAGCGCCGTTGTCTTAACACAGTAATTTATCTATCCTATCGATAGCCAAATTAGGGACATCTGCATGTGGAGCGCACATGGTACTATTGAGCTGTATTAAGCGAAAACATGTTGACAGAACGCTCTCCACAGCCTACATCTTGCCTTGACAACCGAAGCGATTTCTTAAGCAGAGCTGCCACAACCTGTTTCACAGATAAATATTTGATACGTTATGAATATTATTACAAGCAAAACACGGAAAGATTTGTTATGCGCTGAATTCAACGAACTAGGGAGAGCAGAACTTTGCGCCATTCCCATGTTGCCCTTGGCCGTTAGGTGAAGTTGGCCCGCTCCACAACTCCCGGTTATTAACGGCTTTTTAAACGCGAAAGCGGTAAGGTAGCAGATCGTTTCGTTTGAAAAGTGTTTCGGAAGTTTATCAACATGGCAGGCGTAAAGTTTATTTATTTCGATTAGGAAGACAGTTTTAAGCCACTATGAAAACTAAGCAACGGATATCTCGCAAAGAGAAATTGCATTGCTCTTACGAGAACTGGGGATTATCGTATTAGATATGGATGCACTGTCGCTCTTTCTAACACTTAATAAAACTTGAAAACAAAATCGGTAATGTAAATAACATCATATTTCAGTGCAAGCGCTATGAAAAAGAATACTAAATATTTTAAAGAAGCTTTGGAAACTTGGTCACTGCCTGTCGCTTTGCACTACCCCAGCTGTTAAGAGATAAAGCAAGGAGTGCACAATTATGACGCCATAGCTAGGTGCACAACAAGGTATAATGTGCTGAAAATGTATCTATGAAGATGGTCTAATGTTACTTTGATGTATTTTCAAATTCTTTCAATTTGTGAGGGCTAAAAAGTGTGTATCCTAGAGGCCAAAAATAAATTAATAAAAACTTAAGAAACCGTCGACAAAGAAAAAGTTGAAAATTGTCTTGCATTCCGCCCGCCTACCTCCCAGTCGCTTGTGTTTTAGTGATATTTTTCTTACAGCTCGCTCAGTTTGCAGCACATACTGTAGCTTGCAATCCACTATAACCGAGTTCATCCACACTTTTCGCTTTAAAAGAGTTATATTCGCAGTGTCGTAATGCTAACAGAGGCTAGAATATGCACCTTTCGGCTCAGTCGCAGTTAGAAGGGGAACGGAATTTCATGTTGTTGTTGTTGTTGTGGTCTTCAGTCCTGAGACTGGTTTGATGCAGCTCTCCATGCTACTCTATCCTGTGCAAGCTTTTTCATCTCCCAGTACCTACTGCAACCTACATCCTTCAGAATCTGCTTAGTGTATTCATCTCTTGGTCTCCCTCTACGATTTTTACCCTCCACGCTGCCCTCCAATACTAAATTGGTGATCCCTTGATGCCTCAGAACATGTCCTACCAACCGATCCCTTCTTCTGGTCAAGTTGTGCCACAAACTTCTCTTCTCCCCAATCCTATTCAATACTTCCTCATTAGTTATGTGATCTACCCATCTAATCTTCAGCATTCTTCTGTAGCACCACATTTCGAAAGCTTCTATTCTCTTCTTGTCCAAACTATTTATCGTCCATGTTTCACTTCCATACATGGCTACACTCCATACGAATACTTTCAGAAATGACTTCCTGACACTTAAATCTATACTGGATGTTAACAAATTTCTCTTCTTCAGAAACGCTTTCCTTGCCATTGCCAGCCTACATTTTATATCCTCTCTACTTCGACCATCATCAGTTATTTTGCTCCCCAAATAGCAAAACTCCTTTACTACTTTAAGTGTCTCATTTCCTAATCTAATTCCCTCAGCATCACCCGACTTAATTAGACTACATTCCATTATCCTTGTTTTGCTTTTGTTGATGTTCATCTTATATCCTCCTTTCAAGACACTGTCCATTCCATTCAACTGCTCTTCCAAGTCCTTTGCTGTCTCTGACAGAATTACAATGTCATCGGCGAACCTCAAAGTTTTTATTTCTTCTCCATGAATTTTAATACCTACTCCGAATTTTTCTTTTGTTTCCTTTACTGCTTGCTCAATATACAGATTGAACAACATCGGGGAGAGGCTACAACCCTGTCTTACTCCCTTCCCAACCACTGCTTCCCTTTCATGTCCCTCGACTCTTATAACTGCCATCTGGTTTCTGTACAAATTGTAAATAGCCTTTCGCTCCCTGTATTTTACCCCTGCCACCTTTAGAATTTGAAAGAGAGTATTCCAGTCAACATTGTCAAAAGCTTTCTCTAAGTCTACAAATGCTAGAAACGTAGGTTTGCCTTTCCTTAATCTTTCTTCTAAGATAAGTCGTAAGGTCAGTATTGCCTCACGTGTTCCAGTGTTTCTACGGAATCCAAACTGATCTTCTCCGAGGTTGGCTTCTACTAGTTTTTCCATTCGTCTGTAAAGAATTCGTGTTAGTATTTTGCAGCTGTGACTTATTAAGCTGATAGTTCGGTAATGTTCACATCTGTCAACACCTGCTTTCTTTGGGATTGGAATTATTATATTCTTCTTGAAGTCTGAGGGTATTTCGCCTGTTTCATACATCTTGCTCACCAGATGGTAGAGTTTTGTCAGGACTGGCTCTCCCACGGCCGTCAGTAGTTCCAATGGAATATTGTCTACTCCGGGAGCCTTGTTTCGACTCAGGTCTTTCAGTGCTCTGTCAAACTCTTCACGCAGTATCATATCTCCCATTTCATCTTCATCTACATCCTCTTCCATTTCCATAATATTGTCCTCAAGTACATCGCCCTTGTATAGACCCTCTATATACTCCTTCCACCTTTCTGCTTTCCCTTCTTTGCTTAGAACTGGGTTTCCATCTGAGCTCTTGATATTCATACAAGTCGTTCTCTTATCTCCAAAGGACTCTTTAATTTTCCTGTAGGCGGTATCTATCTTACCCCTAGTGAGATAGGCCTCTACATCCTTACATTTGTCCTCTAGCCATCCCTGCTTAGCCATTTTGCACTTCCTGTCGATCTCATTTTTGAGACGTTTGTATTCCTTTTTGCCTGTTTCACTTACTGCATTTTTATATTTTCTCCTTTCATCAATTAAATTCAATATTTCTTCTGTTACCCAAGGATTTCTACTAACCCTCGTCTTTTTACCTACTTTATCCTCTGCTGCCTTCACTACTTCATCCCTCAAAGCTACCCATTCTTCTTCTACTGTATTTATTTCCCCCATTCCTGTCAATTGCTCCCTTATGCTCTCCCTGAAACTCTGTACAACCTCTGGTTCTTTCAGTTTATCCAGGTCCCATCTCCTTAAATTCCCACCTTTTTGCAGTTTCTTCAGTTTTAATCTACAGGTCATAACCAATAGATTGTGGTCAGAGTCCACATCTGCCCCTGGAAATGTCTTACAATTTAAAACCTGGTTCCTAAATCTCTGTCTTACCATTATATAATCTATCTGATACCTTTTAGTATCTCCAGGGTTCTTCCATGTATACAACCTTCTTTCATGATTCTTAAACCAAGTGTTAGTTATGATTATGTTGTGCTCTGTGCAAAATTCGACCAGGCGGCTTCCTCTTTCATTTCTGTCCCCCAATCCATATTCACCTACTATGTTTCCTTCTCTCCCTTTTCCTACACTCGAATTCCAGTCACCCATGACTATTAAATTTTCGTCTCCCTTCACAATCTGAATAATTTCTTTTATTTCATCATACATTTCTTCAATTTCTTCGTCATTTGCAGAGCTAGTTGGCATATAAACTTGTACTACTGTAGTAGGCGTGGGCTTTGTATCTATCTTGGCCACAATAATGCGTTCACTATGCTGTTTGTAGTAGCTTACCCGCATTCCTATTTTCCTATTCATTATTAAACCTACTCCTGCATTACCCCTATTTGATTTTGTGTTTATAACCCTGTAGTCACCTGACCAGAAGTCTTGTTCCTCCTGCCACCGAACTTCACTAATTCCCACTATATCTAACTTCAACCTATCCATTTCCCTTTTTAAATTTTCTAACCTACCTGCCCGATTAAGGGATCTGACATTCCACGCTCCGATCCGTAGAACGCCAGTTTTCTTTCTCCTGATAACGACATCCTCTTGAGTAGTCCCCGCCCGGAGATCCGAAATACACTTTACGAACATCGTATTTCTCTGGAAAAAATGGGTCATCAGATACGTTCTTAGTATGTTCACTTGTTTTTCCTGCAGATACTGCAACTTGACGCACTTTCGAATTTAGTTGCAACTAAAAGAAATTTAGGTAACAGCTTTCTTTGTTTCTCATGAGGACGAAATTTCTCGTTGGGGACGAACCCACGGTCATCAATAGCATTCACTGCAGATGTCCACTCGGCATATGCTCACGGAAACTAGGAAACACGATGAGGCCTGGATTGAAAAACCTTTCTTTTGATTCTTTACGTATGATATGTCCTGCATTAGCCGATGAGCTTCGTGCCTAAATCTACGAAGGCACTTGGGAAGCCATGGTGTGGCGTCCATTTCTTTTGCTCAACGAAATGGAAAACTGAAACGCAACTAACATAATACAATAATTCATCTAGTAAAATTTTAATAAACATAGCCAATAATGATACTGCAGGCATTTCATTCTGAATGACACGAATCTTCCATTTAAATTGCCAGGAAAACAAGGCTGATAGAGACGAAAACTTCAACCTGAAAGAGGCTGAAATCCTAATTCGAGAAAGAGAAGCAACTTGCGTTATGGCTTCACTATAGAAAATTTTTCTTATACTGACTAGTTTTTAAATTTAATTTTTTTTCCGTTTGGTAACCACCAGAGACTACTTTGTCATATCCCAGGCGCCAGTGGTAAATACGTGTTTTCAGAGTCATACAATATTTTCATGTTAGAAACGCTAAACAAATATTTTAAAGTCGTAAATCCCGAATTAATTGTCGATTTACATAGTACTGTAATTAACGCCATCCATATTTCAGTGCCACGAATGAAAGCTCGTAAACTTTGTAGTTAAAATGAGTGAATTCATGAAGAATTACGCAAACATGAATATGATAATGTTTGAAATCTAACCTCAAAAGCAGTTTCTCGATCAGCTCTGTTGTCTTACTCTTTCACTCTCGAAACAGGCATAATACATGATGAATGTCTACAAGAAGAGGCCAATAACAACCATCAAGAACAGTATGAAACAAAATATTCACTGACAATAATTATTCTGAAGTTGCATTGAACAGTTACGTTCAGCGCTCACAGAGATTCAATAGATCATAGATGCTACGTCACCAGGAAGTTCGCAGAAGTTTATCCAAAAGATGACAAATTTCTAATATCGCCTGTTTTTTGTGCAACTGATTCAGGGAGTCAGAGAACATATAAGTGCCTCAAAAAACTAAATTTGACGAAAATTACGCAAAACTTACTGTATCTCAAACGGCTGATAGGGATCGACTCAATGATTTTTAGGTAAATTATTTTGATACCGGTCGATCGGAGGTGCCAGCGGTTCTAGGCGCTTCAATCTGGAACCGCGCGACCGCTACGGTCGCAGGTTCGCATCCTGCCTCGGGCATGGATGTGTGTGATGTCCTTAGGTTAGTTAGGTTTAAGTAGTTCTAAGTTCTAGGTGACTGATGAACTCAGAAATTAAGTCCCATAGTGCTCAGAGCGATTTCTGAACTTTGATACCAAAATGGTATGCATATTTTTTAGCTCGTGCTATGTGCATATTTTTATGTTATTAGTATCAATACAATCATTTTGATTCAATGAACTAAAATTACAGTTTCCTTATGATTAAATACAGGGTATTCAACGACTTATTCACAAGACAAAAATTTCATTCACGTACCATACTAATAATGTTAAGTACGGTATTAGCTGAAAGTTAAAAATCTGAGGCAAAAATATTTAAACGAGTGAAGACAATCGTTTAGACAACAAAAATGAAAATCTGGAAAAAATGTCAAGTTAATAGCCCTCAAAGTGAATTAACAGAAATAAACTACTACTATGCGCGTCAGTCTTCACATATAATTTGGCCTTCTCTGTGTGATATAAGTCATTCCAGCTGTACCGCAAGGTACACCATTTCATTGAAATATTTGCAGTCACAGTCCATTGTGCGCCTTATGCACAGAAGCTACATTTCTTGAGGATCTCTTGTGTTCACGGTGGCAGCCCATGTGTTGCTTAAATTTGGTAACATGTGAAGCGCGCGAGAGGGGGGTTGATAAGGGAATGGAACGGTTCCTTTCCGTTAAACACACTTTGCTGAAAGTAAACAGGGCATTAATACCACTGTCTGCTTTCTACCATACAGCTGTGTGAAAGAGACATATCATTTCTGAATGAGAGCCCCTTAAGAGGATGGGTCTCCATGAAAGTGGAGCGTGCAGCAGCAAATAATGGCCAGCGTGTGACGTCCTTGCTCCCACGTGCCAGATACAGGCAGGCGCCCACGTTCTCTGCCCACATGGTTGCCAAACATTAACGCCAACACCCAACGGCCGTCGCGAGATGACCAAACACGACAGCAGTTACTTGACGGAATGGAACCGCCTCAGGCGTTCCAACGAGCAAGTGGCGCATATGTTTAGACAACTAATTCACAATCTACCTAGGGTGTGATCCGCGTATGACCATTATGACTCTGGTTCTTCATGATTTTTCTCGAAATGACTGTAGGAGAATGCTTGAATGGTTACTGAAAAAGCCACACAGCCTATTCTGTTTATCTTAAGACACTGCTCGTCTCCTCTATGTAAATAACGATAATATGGAACTTGTGTTCCAATAAATATATTATATTATTGTCTTTTGTTATTTAATCTTTCTTTTCTATAAAAACAAAGACAGATTAAATAATATAATAAATTTGATCTTCACGTTACTAATATGTCACAAATACACGCTTCTCTGAGTCCCATTTACAGGACTGCGTATGTAGGTCTTCACGTTTTCCCAGTGGGACGTTGTCATCTTGGAAAATCGGGTTTTCTCCAGTAATCTGCATTGTACTTGCACGATATTTCGACCGAGGGAGCACATGATGAAGATTGCGAGTTATGCGTTGTGGATGGGGCACACTTAGTCCCTTTCAGGCACGTAAATCTCAATGAGGAAGAAAAAACTCGTGAACTGCTCATTGAACACGCCCTCAGCAGAAGCTGATCGTGTGCTTCTGCCCACAGCAAGCACGTTCCTTACCGATTTGCTAAGGTTATGACGATACTGAATCAGAAGTAGTTTCCTGCCTTTCTTGTGCGTTATACATCACTGGTAGAGAGTTCGTGTCAAAAAATTAGTCACAGGAGACGAAACGCTAATACCATGTATACTGCCTCTCTCCTTAATGGCGTCAGTTTGGGGAGGAAGAGGGTCCAAAAGATTCTGTAGGTATTCCATGTCCAGCTCGCTGATGACTTGAAGCCACTGAGCTGCCAATAGTGAGGATGTTGATTTCTACATTGAACCCGGTGTTCCAAAGAGTTCCAGACATTTTCTATGCCCAGAGGCCTATGAACATGGATCCTGTTATCTTGGAAGACAGAAAGTCTCCACAGCACCAGTCTAAAAGAGGCAAACTCGCCACTCGTTGGACCACCAGTGATCTATTGTCCACTTTCTGTGATGTTTAGCCCAGTGAAGACATCCAGCTTCATGTGCCGCTGTAAGTAAAGGCTTTTTGCGAGCTGCCTGGTTCCAAATGTCAACTGCATGCGTTTTCCTCCGCAATGTTCGCTCAGAAACCGATTCGGATAGACCTACATTCATCCGCAGCAATTCCGGCCGAGTTTGAAAACGATTGTCATTGATACAGCCTGAAATTCCTCTCTGGCTCGTGTCATTTAAGATTCTTTTTTTTTCCTTTTTTTACGACCTCTGCTCTTATGCTGCGTTTTCGATTGGGAATGGAGCACCATTCCTTGTAGACATATTGAACAGCCTGCTTCACTACACCGACAAGTTGGGAAAATCCTTTCACAGTGTTACCACGAGCACATCCAAGCACGATGGCTCTGTTCTGCCAACCGTCACGTCTTCTCGTCCACCCTGTATACTGCACTGATTCCATACAACCGAATGTGCTGTCCACACGTCTTCACTGCCAAGACCTATGCCAGTGGTGGATGACCACTTGATCGCCTCGTACCAATTCTACACCATCTACAGTCCTCCAAAATGAACAGTATTCTCCGTTAAGGGGGTGAGAAACATTATGACCATCTGTTTAATAGCCTGCTGGGCAAGCTTTAAATACAATGCAGCAGTGATTTTGCATGACGTGGATTCGACAACTTTTTGGTAGTTTCCTGAGGCACGTGCCAGTTCTCACAAACCATTGGCCGGAGGTTAGTGGGCGTGGAGTTGGTGCTCAGTAGAGTCCCAGATATGCTTATTGAGGTCACATCAGACCATTTTGATTGTTAAGACATCAATATGAGTTCACCATCATGCCCCCCCCCCCCCCCTCCGCCGAACTGATGTAGCACGGCACATTCTGGCCTTGTGACAAGGACAGTTGTCGTACTGGAAGATGCCATTGCTTTTGGGGAAGCCATAGAGCATGAAGGGATACAAATGGTCCGCAAAAACGTTCATGTGGTCCGCATTTGTCATGATGCCTTCTACAGGGTGATTAATTATAATTAATTAATTAATTATTTCCCTACTTGAGCCAATGTAGATGAAAGACTATTTACTATATTTGACTTCGTAGGCCATATGGGTACACAAGTTTGTGTGAAAGATGTTCAGCCTGTGTGCTGCATGATTTGCTTTGATAGCAGTGTTACCGCAATGGCTTGCTGTTATGCGTTGGTACTGGTGCGGCGATGTAGCTTTGAAATACAAGCACCAGTGTGGATTACAATTGCAGAAACTGAAAGTGGGTCTGGATAACGTAAGCAGGACCTTACTAATAACCCTGTTTTATCACAGCAACAGCAATAATGTTGGCACTTTTGTGAGTACCGTCACATTGCTCATGAAGTCACTCGAAAAGTCTGTAACACATTTGGAGAAAACCGAATGATTTGCTAATTGTTCCAAACCGCGAGGCCACCACGAACACCAGATTTGAATCTGTGTGGTTTTTTTGCTGTGGGGTTACCAGAATGACAGAGTTTATCAATGGGACACTAACACACATCGGAGGTTGAAGATCAGTATAGTGACGGAAGTAGCCAACACCCCACCTGAGATGTTTCGAACAGCAGTAGAGCAATCTATAACGCGATTCCAGGCTGTCTTGGATGCAGATGAAAGAGCAACGTTTGTAATCTGGAACGTAAACAAGGTACAATTAACAAATGTTACCTTCTCATGTGGAAATTAAAATGCGTTTGTTTGGGTTTATTCGTTATTCCTCTTTGCATCTCCTTACAAATGTTTCCAAAAAGTTTCATTGTCCTACAGTCAATCGTTTATCATGGGGGTCCTCTCCAGTAGCAAAAGTTTAATTGTAACCACCGTGTATTATTATTACCACAGGTGTCACGGAGGTCCAATGTGGGCTGTAATTATCGTATAGCAGCGAAACTTTGTAATTATGCTAATCTTTTAATGCAGAACCGATTTACGCTGGAAAAAAATTAGTTCCAATTTTCGCCACCAGCTGCAAATCTGGCGCTGTACATCATCTCGTGATTTAAGCTGCTTCGTTACTCCGAGAATATCTACTTCTATGTTTCTCGTCTTGGCAGTTGTTCTTGATTGGAATTCAGGAATATTTAGTTCGTGTTCTTTTGCGAAGGAGTTTCGAGAAACCGTGTTTAATAACTGCTTTAGTGGCAATTTCATCAGTGACTTCACCGTTGTCATCGCGCAGTGAAGGTATTGATTGCGTCTTGCCACTGGCGTGCTTTACGTATGACCAGAATCTCTTTGGGTTTTCTGCCAGATTTCGAGACAGAATTTCGTTGTGGAAATTATTAAAAGCGTCTCGCATTGAAGTACGCGCCACATTTCGAACTTCTGTAAAACTTTGCCAATCTTGGGGATTTTGCGTTCTTTTAAATTTGGCATGCTTTTTTCGTTTCTTCTGCAGCAACGATCTGACACGTTTTGTGTACCGTAGGGGATCAGTACCATCAGTTATTCATTTATGTGGTATATATCTCTCAATTGCTGTCGATACTATCTCTTTGAAAACATTCCACAACTTTTCTACACTTACATGATCAGATCGGAAGGAGTGAAGACTGTCTCTTAAAAAGGCGTTAAGAGCATTTTTATCAGCTTTTTGAAATAGATGTACTTTGCGTTTCTTTTTGATGCTTGTGGGTGTTACGGTATTCAGCCTAGCAGCAACTGCCTTGTGGTCGCTAATCCCTGTATTCGTCATGAATAATTTGGACTCTAGCTACCAGAACCGCTTTTTGGTCAGAAGTACATTCGGAAAAGACCACGCTCATATGGCCTTAATTAGCTGAAAAGCTTAGAAGGTGTTGCAATTTATGAACGACATAATAATTCCATTAAATAAAAGCAAAAAAAATCTTTGCATGCCATACAGTCTACGCGAGTAAAGCAGCAGGAACTAAGCTAGGCCATTACATATGGAAACATTTGTATATGTCTTTCTTGCATTCAAAGCGCCAGATTTGCACCTGATGGCCAAAATTGGAATTAATTTTTTCCAGCATAAATCGGTTCCGCATTAACGCATTAAAGTATCTACAAGTTTCGCTGGCGTGCGATAATTACAGCACATACTGGACCTCTGTGAGTAGCTGCACTTTAATTATGACCACCCGGGAGATTGCGAGAATTTTGAAGAAGGAGGGCGTCTTGTACGAGGAGTCGGGCTGAAACTAGCGTCGGTGGCGCATTTATGTGAGCGGAAGGCAGAACTCGCGTTTGGCGCCCGCTGTCGACTCGCGGCCGGCGACGGTCCAGAAGTCGGTTTGGTGTGCCAGATGAGGCGCGGAGAGCAGAGAACAACGCGGCGTCGCGGAAGTGCGGCTCCAGATACGGGGCAGCGCGGAGGCGGTCTGGTTTCCGCCGGAAGGCGGGGGCGGACGGCCGATCTCACTGACTCGAGGCAGCGCACTCACGCCGCAGCGGGCTGCTTTCGCCGACGGAGAAAACCTCCGTAACCTCTGTTATTCGACTTTTATGGACTCACATTTTATACGCACCTGAAGATGGGGCACGTGTCCCGAAACTGGGTTGTGCTTTCCTTTCAGGTAAAGAAAAATATGACTATAGCGCATCATATCGTTGATGATGACTCCACACACACTTCATTATGTATATAGATAATAATAACAATAATAATAGTGGTCTGGTGCAAGCCTTTCTAATGGCCGCCACTTCGGCGACTTACACGTCCATAAACTACCCCAGTTGTCCAACTGGAGAAAGGGGGCCCACAGTTTAACTTGGAATTCGAAACACTTGTTGTGTGTGTGTGTGAAATCTTAAGGGACTTAACTGCTAAGGTCATCAGTCCCTAAGCCTACACACTACTTAAACTAAATTATCCTAAGGACAAACACACACACCCATGCCCGAGGGAGGACTCGAACCTCCGCCGGGACCAGCCGCACAGAAACACTTGTTGCTTCTGGTGACTCCTCACATCGCTGAGAAGCGAAGGCTAGGTTATAAAGAAAATTGGAAGATCTGTGATGCGACCAAGATTCGATTCAACCACTTTCTTTTTTATTCCTCGCTTCGTTTGTCGTTGTTCTCGTAATTTGGTCTGGGCGGACGTCACAGGACACCCCTTCAAGTTCATCGCTGAATACCTGATACAGGTTTATATATATATATATATATATTACAGAATATGCAGCCCTCTGAACAAAGACGCTGAGATACCGTGTCAGCACCGTTAGGCCCAACTTGTACGAGGGTCACTCCAAAAGCAATGCACACTATTTTTTTATTAAATCCATATTTTTTTCTACATGTTTAAAAGTTTTACAGTGTGTAGATACATCCTTTAGGAACAATATTTTCATTTCTACACATAATTCCCATCCCTCTCAACTGCCTTACACCATCTTGGTACCAGCGCCTGTATACCTCTACACGGTAAAATTCTGGACCAACGGCCACTGTTTGGCAGCGTGCACAAGGGAGTCATCATCTTCAAACCTTGTCCCACGCAGTGAGTCTTTCAGTCACAATTCTTCCAAGAAATTCATCTCCACCATTCTCGTACTGTTCCAAAAGTTCGCTGCATACCGTTTTTCTTGATTCTTTGTGACCCACTGTCAACATACTGGGAACCCACCTGGCACAAACCTTTTTTAACGCCAACACTTTCAGTCTTCTGCAAACACGTCCTTGCCAAATCCTAACGTATCGTGACAATTCGTTCACAGTGATGCGTCTGTCAGCAGACACCAATTCGTTAACACTCCGCACATTGTCTGGAGTGTGTGCATTACGAGGCCTGCCACTGCGAGGACAATCCTCAAATATTGCCGTGCCCGCTTTCATCACGTAACCTGCTTGCCCACCGACTAACTGTACTGCGATCGACAGCAGCATCTCCATATACCTTTTTCAACCTCTTGTGGATGTTTCCCACTGTCTCGTTTTCACAGCACAGGAATTCTATGACAGCACGTTGCTTCTGTCGAACGTCAAGTGTAGCAGCCATCTTGAAGACATGCTGTGACAGCGCCACTCACGGGAACAGGTTGAACTAAGTTTGAAAACAAGCGGGAAGGATGTATCTACACACTGTAAAACTTTCACACATGCAGAATGAAAACTGTATTTTTACAAAAATAGAGTGCATTTCTTTTGGAGTGACCCTTGTATGTAGATACTTAACCCATAGGCTTTGATAATTTGTCTATGAGTACCAAAATATGTGATATATATATATATATATATATATATATATATATATATATATATATATATATATATATATATATATATATATATATCAGAATCTTTCGATTGCGTTGGCTTACAGGTTTAAATTATTTTCACCGCCATGGGACCATTGATCATCGTATTTGACACAAATTTCAATTTGATAACTCTGCCCATTCCTGAGAAAAATCTACATCTACATCTACGTAGACACACTGCAAGCCACTCTCAAATGGAGTGAAGGAAAAACGACTCTATGTATGCCTCTGTATGAGCCGTAATTTCTCGTATCTTATCTTCGTGGTCCTTACGCGCAATGTATGTTGGCGGCAGTAGAATCGTTCGGCAGTCAGCTTCAAATGCCGATTCTCTAAATTTCCTCAATAGTTTCCCGAAAAGAACGCAACCTTCCCACCAGGGATTCCCGTTTGAATTCCTGAAGCATCTCCGTAAGACTTTAAGTTTTATTCGAATCTATTGGTAACAAACCTAGCAGCCCGCCTCTGAACTGCTTCGATATCTTCCTTCCATCCGACCTGCTACGGATCCCCGAATACTCGAGCAGTACTCAAGAATAGGTCGCACCAGCGTCCTACATGCGGTCTCCTTTACATGTGAACCACTCTTTCCTAAAATTCTCGCAATAAACCCAAGTCGACCATTCGCCTTCCCTAACACAGTGTTCACATGCTCGTTCCACCCCATATCGCCTTGCAACGTTACGCCCAGATATTTAAACGACTTGACTGTGTCAAGATGGACATTAGTAATACTATATCCGAATATTACAGATTTGTTATTCCTACTCATCCGCATTAACTTACATTTTTCCACATTCATCATACCAACTGGAAATATTGTCTAAGTCGACTTGTACCTTCCTACAGTCACTACACTTCGACACCTTACCATACACCACCATATCATCAGCAAACAACCACAGATTGCTGCCCATGCTGTCGGTGAAATCATTTATGTATACAAAGAACAACAGCGCTGCTATGACACTTCCCTGGGGCACTCCCGAGAATACCCTTGTCTCGGATGACCACTCGCTGTCGAGGACGACATACTGGCTTGTATTACTTAAGAAAGTCTTCGAGCCACTCACATATCTGTAAACTTATTCCATATGCTCGTACCTTCGTTAACAACCTGCAATGGGGTGCAGTGTCAAAAGCTTTCCGGAAATCTAGAAATATGGAATCTGCCTGTTGCCCTTCATCCATAGTTCGCTGTATATCATGTAAGAAAAGGGCAACCTGAGTTTTCAAGGGCGATGCTTTCTAAAACCATGCTGGTTCGTGGACATAAGCTTCTCAGTCTCAAGAAAGTTTATTATATTCGAACTGGGAATATGTTGAAGGATTCTGCAGCAAACAGAAGTTAAGGATATTGGTCTGTAATTTTGCGGGTCCGTTCTTTTTTCCTTTTTATGTATTGGAGTCACCTGCGCTTTTTTTTCAGTCGCTTGGGACTTTGTGCTGGGCGAGAGATTCGTGGTAAATGCAAGTTGGGTAAGGGGCTAATGCTATGTAAAGAACTCTTTGTAACATCGAACTCGTAATTTTAATCGACACATACATCTTGAGTTGAAAGGGAAAATTTACGGGTGTACAAACCTTCGTTTTACATCAAGGACAGCACAGAAAATGAAAATGTGCGCAGAGAGAATTTTTTATACATTCATTTGCAATTATCAGAATTCGAAATACAATCCTATACGGCTGTTGTAAAAATAGCGCTGATATTGCGTCCAAATGGCAGGGGAAATGTACCATTAATAAATGTGGGATTCACTGAATTCGCCTTAACAGACGAGGACGTTGCTTACAACAACCAACAACTCCATTTGCGTGACTTGCTTTTATAGGTTAAATGTATTTATTGGATTAAATTCACGGATACGTGTATAAATGTTCTAATTTTGGCAATAAAAGGCTTTAAAGTTTCCAATGTTTGCTTTATGTTTGTATTCATCTTCCGAGCCCAAAAGCGGTAAGCTGGCCTCGTTTGATGGCGCGAATTTCGTGAACCGCAACGATCCTTCAAAAGCTTATCTTATTTCGTTGAACTCTGCTCCCCCCAGAGGTTAACGGCCGAAAATGAGAACTTGCAGTCTCAATCTGGGGCCTTCAAAACAACCAAACAAAATCTACCAGAAGAATTAGGGAAATATACATACATAGGCCTGTTCCTGTAAATGTTCAGTAGAATGTAACAGCGTTTTTTTTTTTTTTTTTTTGTTTTTTTTCCACTGGAGTGTACTACGTAACTGTCGGAAAATTCATTTACCCTTGCATATTCACAAGAAATATTACAGGTACAAAAAAATTACATTACTAGTGCGTTTATGGTAGCAGCAACGAATATTATAGGAAATATAGGTGTATTTAACACAATAAACGTCGGACAATCTTGTGGATTTGCATTGAAGGAGTGCAGCATTGTCAATGTACTCCCGACTGCTCGACTGACATGGGATCAACCCACGTAAGGATATAAAAAGTCAAACACATCTCGCTCTTTAGCAACAACTGCAAGGCACAACCTGCTCTATAATCTTCAAAGTTCACAATGCGAGTTACGGGCTGCTTCGCCAAACACTATCTGGCACGTGACAGGGGCCAACAAGAGTTCGTCGGAGACACAACACACGGTTTGACATCTCGTTTGACCTGACCATGTCCACCCGACCAATCCAAATTTTTCTGCCTTGTCTTCGCAAGTCGCAGTTAATTTTTTGATTGCAACCATCTTCATGGTCTTCTCGCAACCACTCATTAAAGTATGCATGTGAACTTGCTGACAGTTCCGGTCGTTTAAAAATTAGCTATGAGCTTCTTTTCCTTTCCTCAGCTTGATTAATCTCTATGGTGCCAAAATAGGTAACTGACCCTAAATAGCGAAAAGTGTGGGGTCATCCACAATAAGTGCTAAAAGGAATCCGTTAAACTTCGGTTACATGATATTAATATGTCAAATCTAAAGGCCGTAAGTTTAACTAAATACTTAGGAATTACATTTACGAACAACTTAAATTGGAAAGATCACGTAGAAAATGTTGTGGGGAAGGCAAACCAGACACTGCGTTTTATTGGCAGGACACTTAGAAAATGTAACAGGTCTACCAAAGAGACTACTACGCTTGTCCGTCCTCTTTTAGAGTTTGCTGCGAGGCGTGGGCTCCTTTCCAGATAGGATTAACTGTGTGCATCGAGAAAGGTCAAAGGAGGGCAGCACGTTTTGCACCATCGCGAAATAGGGGAGAGAGTGTCACACATGATACAGGATTTGGGGTGGACATTATTAAAACAAAGGCGTTTTTCATTGTGTCGGAATCTTTCACGAAATTTCAATCACCAACTTTCTCCTCCGAATGCGAAAGTATTTTGTTGATGCCGACCTACATAGGGAGAAACGATCATAATAAAATAAGGAAAATTAGGGCTCGCGCGGAAAGATATGTGTTCGCTTTTACCGAGCGCTGTTCGGGATTGGAATAACAGAATTATTGTGAAGGTAGCTCGATGAACCCTCTGCCAAGCACTGAAGTGTGATTTGCAGAGTATCCTGTAGATGTAAATATAAGTTTCAAAACATTAATTCAGGCCGGAGTTCCAAAAATCGTGGTTTTTCTATTGTTCACACACTATTGTGTGTCACCTCGTGTGAACCTTTTCACTTCTGGTGTCCCGAAAGCAACGAAAGTTTCAAAAACTGACGGCACATTTTTCACGTTGACACGATTATTGGTGCGCTGCGATTCAGATTTCATGATGAACTCCTATTCGTCCAGGCTTCGAAAGAAGACGAGGGCTAACCAATAGTCCGGCTGAAGACTCTCTCAATTGACGTAGTTACTATCACTGCAGAAGCGATGGACAGTATAATTGTAGTTTCAGTTTTCGCTATATTTCCTGTTTTTCAACCAAGGCGACACTTGTCTGTTTACGTCGTAAATCAAATTACTGCGCGTTTTTAACTGCCCCTAAACCTACAATGTGTAATCCCTGTCCTTTCATTTGCGTTTTAACGTGCAAGCATGAATGAGAAGACCCATTTTCTGTTACGGCTTGCGCGTTTATTACGTCAACGTGTGCCTCG
The DNA here is from genome assembly GCF_021461385.2 of Schistocerca piceifrons. Taxonomy (NCBI): domain Eukaryota; kingdom Metazoa; phylum Arthropoda; class Insecta; order Orthoptera; family Acrididae; genus Schistocerca; species Schistocerca piceifrons. The sequence continues at coordinate 1,133,695,523 of NC_060138.1, read as the reverse complement.
GCCGTAAGATTCTTGCGTTAAGATCAAATTGTTGCATCTTGTTCTCATTGAGCTTCTTCAATTCGGGGCGTGAACTTCATTTCTGAAGCTCCATTTTGTTGTAGAGCCTACACAACATATGCAGTTTTGTTGTGATTTTTTGCGTCTGCAAATCAGCCGTTAGGGCCACATACGCGCCGTTTTTCCCAAAGGCCCTACATTTCGATGCCGCTTCTGAGGGTGTTTAGATCCTGAGAATTTCTGTTCACATCGATACGGTACTTCCGTTGTTACAGGTAAACACGTAAATTAGTCAGCCACTATATTTCAGTTATATAGCGCTTCTAAGCCGTATTTAACTGTCAATGGTGATATTTAACTGTCAATGGTGAACGACCTATTAATAATGTACGCAGCTGTACAGTTTCAAACAAGGCGGGAGTTTGTAGATAATTTTGGACCTAAAAACGTAGGCTGTGGCACGTTTTGTCGCGACAGAAGCATGGAGCGAACGAATATTGGGGAATGGACTACTGCTACCTCTTACTTGACAGCTCTGTAATGCCTAATGGTATTCGGTCTTTTGCACTACTCTTGACGAGTGCAGGCGAGAACTTTGAAACTAGTATAAGCCCCTATTTGTTAATCAAGAGACTTATATGAAGGTAGAGAGGCGTAACTTGCCAAACTATGCAGTCACGAAATTGGTTACACGTTTCTGTTGATTGCTATCAGATTTATATTTCCACTAATACTACTCTTTGCACGGTTATGTGCGTCTACTAGCGAACACCAAGCGTTACATAGAATACCAATGGTGACATTTTTTGGTCAGAGTCCCTGAGTCTGAGTCATTTGAAGTGTCAAATTTCTCCGGCAGAGAAGAAGAAAGTTTTGCACTGCAGACGCTTGTGGCTACCTTATTAAATTCTTAATATCAAGCATTTGTATCATATGTCCATTTTCACCTCAGCAAAAAGAAAATAACAACACTGCAGTATTGAATCGCTTTTAATCCATAAATTCAAAGCATTCTGATATCAGCCAGTATGTTCCTCTAACATCGCAAAGAGCTATTTCTGTTGAGACATGTACACAGTCTGAATTGTAGCAGTTGATCAAACAGAGGGGTACATTCACTCGTTCACACATTGTCTTTCATAAATACCGTCACGTAGGAAAGCCTTCAGAGATGTGGAACGCTCAAGTTATACATTAACAGGCAAAAGCAACCACCACTGGGACAGTGTCACTGATGCTGTAGAAACTGAACTGACAGACTCTTGATGGAAAACGAACTATCCAGAGAAAGCATACTTATAAAGTTTCAAGAACCGGTTTTAAACGATGACTGTAGGAATGTACTGCAACCCCATACATATTACTCGCATAGGGATCGTGAGGCCAAGATAACTAGTACAATGGGATGTACCCTATGCCATGCACTTCTAGGTGGTTTGCAGAGCACAGATGATGACACAAGATTCTAGTTGTCAAACAAGGTATTCTGAAAAGTCCTACATTTTGTCTGCACCTCTGATTGGTTTCTCTTGTATAAGTGCAATTTGGGATGAAAATTTAACATTAAGGTCAGTCACTAAATAATAGGCCACCAACACGAGCAAAAGAGGCAACAGAAAATGATAGCATCAAGGTAGTAATTTAGACTTTATTTTTCGAAACTCAATAACAAAACATTGCTCATGCTTTATCAACTGCAATATCTGTATTTCATTCTGCCACTCAAATTTTTTATGTGTATGATTGCATCCTTTCATTACAGTCTGCTTCTTTACTGTTACAGACCCAGTGATCAAGATGAAGTCACATCTTCTACTACTGGCTCTTGTATTTTGCCTTTTGGTTTCTGATGCTTTTGCAGATAAAGTGGTAAGACAACCGATTACATTATTCTTTTCACTTCTGTTCGCATTTAAGCAGCACTAGAAGGGACAAGATTTCTGGGTGTGAAATTTAAAGATTAGGTAAATGAAGAAGAGATCTCCTGGCGATCGTAATAAAATTGCCATAGTTCATATTGCAGTATAATGGCAGCCTCTGAACTGTCTGAGATTATGTACTAGTGGCAGGTCACTGGAAAGATACAAACACCCTCCAGAAGTGGTCCTTGTATCTAAATATATCAACAAGTGTGCCTCACAAACCACAATACGAGGTCTATTCAAAAAATTCCGAAACTTTTTTCTTCGTTTATCTTTTACTTATTCTGCATGGTATCCTTCGAAATTCTTTTCTCCACAATTGATACACCGCTCCCAACTACGTTTCCACTTCCGGAAGTAGTCTTGGCACAAGTCTTGATGGATTGCGCGAAGATGGTTCAAATGGCTCTGAGCACTATGGGTCTTAGCATCTATGGTCATCAGTCCCCTAGAACTTAGAACTACTTAAACCTAACTAACCTAAGGACAGCACACAACACCCAGCCATCACGAGGCAGAGAAAATCCCTGACCCCGCCGGGAATCGAACCCGGGAACCCGGGCGTGGGAAGCGAGGACGCTACCGCACGACCACGAGATGCGGGCGATTGCGCGAAGACCCGACTGCGAATTTTCTTTTATCTAATCTATCGTCGCAAATATTCGTCCTTTCAACGGGGTTTTCAACTTTGGAAATAACAGATCCGCAGGGGCCAGGTCTGGAGAATACGGAGGATGAGGCAGCACAGTGATTTCGTTTCTTGTGGAACAGTCACGCACTAACAGGGATGAACTTGCGGGTCCGTTATCATGACGCAAGAGCCATGAATTGTCTCGCCACATTTCAGATCGTTTCCTTCTCACATTTGCTCGCAGGCTCCGCCACACATCCCCATAATACCATCCATTATCAGTTTGTCCCTGTGGGACGAATCCAAGATTAACTAATCCTTCAAAGACAACTAATCCTTCAAAGAGAAAGAAAACTATCAGCGTGGCTTTGATATTTGACCTGACCTGACGAGCTTTTTTTAGTCTTGAAGAACCTTTCAGGACCCATTGTAGTTGTTGTTGTGGTCTTCAGTCCTGAGACTGGTTTGATGCAGCTCTCCATGCTACTCTATCCTGTGCAAGCTTCTTCATCTCCCAGTACCTACTGCAACCTACATCCCTCTGAATCTGCTTAATGTATTGATCTCTTGGTCTCCCTCTACGATTTTTACCCTCCAATGCTAAATTTGTGATCCCTTGATGCCTCAAAACATCCATACCAACCGATCCCTTCTTCTAGTCAAGTTGTGCCACAAACTTCTCTTCTCCCCAATCCTATTCAATACCTCCTCATTAGTTACGTGATCTACCCACCTTATCTTCAGCATTGTTCTGTAGCACTACATTTCGAAAGCTTCTATTCTCTTCTTGTCCAAACTGGTTATCGTCCATGTTTCACTTCCATGCATGGCTACACTCCATACAAATACTTTCAAAAACGACTTCCTGACACTTAAATCTATACTCGATGTTAACAAATTTCCCTTCTTCAGAAACGCTTTCCTTGCCATTGCCAGTCTACATTTTATATCCTCTCTACTTCGACCATCATCAGTTATTTTACTCCCTAAATAGCAAAACTCCTTTACTACTTGAAGTGTCTCATTTCCTAATCTAATCCCCTCAGCATCACCCGATTTAATTTGACTACATTCCATTATCCTCGTTTTGCTTTTGTTGATGTTCATCTTATATCCTCCTTTCAAGACACTGTCCATTCCGTTCAACTGCTCTTCCAAGTCCTTTGCTGTCTCTGACAGAATTACAATGCCATCGGCAAACCTCAAAGTTTTTATTTCTTCTCCATGGATTTTAATACCTACCCCGAACTTTTCTTTTGTTTCTTTTACTGCTTGCTCAATATACAGGTTGAATAACATCGGGGAGAGGCTACAACCCTGTCTCACTCCTTTCCCAACCACTGCTTCCCTTTCATGCCCCTCGACTCTTATAACTGCCATCTGGTTTCTGTACAAATTGTAAATAGCCTTTCGCTCCCTGTATTTTACCCCTGCCACCTTCAGAATTTGAAAGATTGTTAAGATTAAACCTTGGTCTCAACATCATAACCGTAGACCCAGGTCTCATCACCAATTTTGATTCTCTTAAGGACCATCTCGTTCTCATTTGCGCGATCCAAAAGCTCTTCACAGATTGCGAGGCGGTCTTTCTGATTTATTTATTTACATTTTCTTTGCGTGGAGCCATCGTAATGATGGCTTTTGCAAACGCCAGACTTAATACTATGGTTATATTTACACATACAAAATACTCTATATTCTGTAGCTGTTGCTTCTTATGTCTATTTTTTACATTTATCACATTACAACTGATATGCTAATGCCTCATGCAAAATCACTACCTTAAAATTCGTTGAAACAGTATAAACATTTTTCTATTAGAAAAGATTTTAATTTTATTTTAAAAACATTTCCCGTGTACGTTCTTAGAGAGTTTGGGAGCCTGTTATACCAAATCAAACCACTGATATATGGACTTCTATTAGTCATTTTTAACGTTGTTCTGTTACGGAAATAGTTACACTTTGTTCTAGTATTGTGATCATGTACATCACTGTCCTTGATAGCTTCTGTTGGTTGACTTACAAAAAATACAACTGTTTTGAAGATGTACAGAGAATATATTGTCAGATATTTGTGCTGCACAAACACTTCACGACATGAATCCCTATGTCCCATCCCATGTATATGTCTTATTGCTCTTTTCTGTAGTTGTAGTATTGTTTTTAAATGTACATCATCTGCACAGTCCCATAGTTCAATTCCGTAATGAGAAAGGGGTAAAGTGTTCCATAATATACTAATTTCAGTGCTTTGCTGGGAACTATCTTTGCTAGCTGGCTGGGAGACATATGGCACTACTGACTTTTCCGCATACGAAATTAATGTGGTATGTCCACCGCAAATTTTCATCAACATACGCACCCAGGAATTTACAGTTACCGTTTTCTGTTGCAGAGATATTACACACACTATTCATATTGTTGTGGTGAGACCTGCCTGTTTTAAATGTCAGTAATTGAGATTTGGTGACATGCACCTTGAGTCCCTGATCATTGAAGTATTTTGTTACTTCTGTTACACCACTAGTAGCAAGAGATTCTAGCTCATTAGATTCACTCCCATAGAATAAGACTGACGTGTCGATCTTGACTCGCGAGTCTTGGGACGAACGTGGCGGCGACACGATGGATTCCAAGATGCTGTGTCAGGATTTCATGATATGATCCAACTGAAATGTTACATTCTTCTGCAATATCTTGTTCAGTCAATCTTCAATTGGCACGCGTAATTTCGTTGATGCTCGTGACATGAGCGTCGTCGGTAGACATCGAAGGGAGTCCTCAACAAGGATCATCTTTAATTTCTGTCCGGCCGTTTCTAAACCGTGTGAACCATTCGTAACGCTGAGTGCGGCTTAACCCTAGGACTCACTCTGCTAAAATTTCCCTAGTACTCCATCTGGGGTCATACATGACCCCAATCAATATATAATTGACTGTGTGTACTAATCATTCAGAGAACAACGTACTGTCGTTTAATACTGTTTGTTTACATTTTATTTATTATTTAGACACATTTCACAGCTTTTTTTTAACAGGTATGTACATAGTAGAATTAAATTACATATGGCAGAGTAATTACATATCAGAAGTTACAATATTACTCTAAGTCATAATTTGTTTCACTCATAAATGTTTCACAATGGCTTCAAATTTACAGAAAATGTGATGAACAACTCAACAGGAAACATAATTCTAACCGGAATCCGTACCATAGTCATCTGCACGTATTTTGCAAGTAGTAACTATTTCAGAATGTTCCTTGCAAACAAATTTGTTACACTTTTTGCATGTTGAACTGTATTTTGTGTCCTTTGATCGGGGGCAAACGGAGCATCTGCCTCGCTTTCTCTTCTGATTGTCAGGTGTTACGTCTGGATGTCCATTGTCTAACAGATCATCAAATCTATACCGTATGATACTGCTAATAACATCCTTGTTCCTTGCTTGTGGTAAACTCAAACGACGTTCCACTTGGGGCTTTGCCATTTCTTTGGCCAACTTCATTAGAAAAAGACGTCTCTCTGTTTTTTCAACAGCAACACAGAAGAGTCTGCAGGCATTGAGTGCAGCTAGATCGACAAGATCATAAAATACTGCTAATGGCCAACGTTTTGTACCCTTTTTCACAGAATAGTAAGAGCTCAGTTGATCTAGCGTATCAACACATGATTTTGTTGAGTTGTAATACAACACTACTTCTGGTTTTCGTTTCAAGTTGTTTTCTTTGGGCACTTCAAATGATTGATGTTGTGTTCACAGGAGTAGCACAGCCTTATTTTTTTTGGAACATACGAAACTAATAGGGTTTTACCACTGTATGCAAATCTGGTAGTGCATTCTTCCCTAGTTTTCGAAGGCAAAAACTCTTTTGGGACTTCTTTTCTTGTAGAACGTAGAGTACCTACAAGTGCCAACTTCATTTTCAACAATTCTTGGCCAAGGTCATAGCTCGTGGAAAAATTGTCAGTGGTAATACTCCTACCACTGCCAGCCAGATGATGCACTAAATCTAAGACCACTCTCTTGCCTTGATTCACTTCTCTCACATTACCACTCCTTCCAGTGTACATTTGAAGATTTGTCAGATAACCATGTACACAGTCTACTGCGCACCATATCTTGATGCCATACTTTCCTAGCTTTGAAGGAATGTAGACCTTGAAACTGCACCGACCTCTGTATACGCAAAGATGTTCATCAACAATAATTTTGCTGGAAGGTATAAATGATGTTTGACATTGCACGGCAAACAAATCAAATATTTCCTGTACAGCTTCAGCCTTATTTCCAGTCCTCACTTTCCTTTCAAGTCTTGTGATGCGGTCGTCAAAACGAAGTGAATGCAGAATGTCCTGATATCGCCTCCTCAACATAGTAGCACGGAATAGAGGAGTGCCATATTCAGAGTCCCAAAATTCGTCAATAGGTTTCCCCCGGCTCTTCAGTACGCCATACAGAATCAGCAAGCCTAAAAATGAAAGAAGCTCGCATCTGTCTGTATCATGCCAGCCAACTAATTTTCCAGACACTTTCAATTCATTTCCTCGTTGATTTGTGAACTGAACTATTATATCCAGCAATTCATTAGTAATAAACTGCCTGAAACAGTCAACAGCTGAGCTAACACTAACTGTACTAGGAATACCTGCTGAAAATCGTTGTATGTTGCGGATTGGAAATCTACGAATTGATGGTTCTTTTGTACTCCATGCAATATCCCGACCCCTGCTTACCAGTACTGCACTTTCATCTTCTCCACTGTCGTCATTTTCAGCAAGAATATCATTTTCTTCTAATTCATGTAAACAAATTTCATCACTTTGGTCTACCTGTGTCTCTGTTCCATCATCTTCGGCGTCACTACCTTCTGAATCACTACTGCAACGAAATAAGTCTTCCATAGCTTGTTCTACACTATAGCCAGGAGCAAAACGTATTCCATCCATGCTGAAATTACACTGCAACAACAAACGTACAAACGAACTTCCAGTTTGAGGTTAGTTCTGAGTAACACCTGAATTCAGTGTTACCAACTCAAAATACCTAAGAAAGAGATTGATAGTTGATAATCTATACATTCTATGAATGTTACATATAATCTATCTGGGGTCATAATTGACCCCAACAGTAGTTTTTGTTAATTATAGATTTAAATGTTGCGTCAAGCGCTCTAAAAATTTTTGTGAGAGAATTACAATACTGTGTGGTAAAAGTCATAAAATTCTGGATTTTTACAAGAAATAGAAATATTATTTTATCCATAGTCAAGATGATTGGGGTCATACTATGACCCCAGAGTGAGTCCTAGGGTTAAGCACTCCACCGAATGGTTCCTGTATCACTTGCTGTGTCTCTTTAAAGTTTTTCTTGATTTTCACGCAAAATTTAATACAGATGCGTTGCTCCTCTAATTCTGCCACCTCGAAATTCGCAAACTGTGCGACCCAACGTTCCACTCATTACAACACTGAGAAAAACTGACAATGAAACTTGGGCAGTTACACATTAACTACATGCATGTGCAGGGATGCCAACTGTATTTCGCTCCAACACACCATTGGCGCAAAATTACGAATAGTCCAGAATTTTTTGAACAGACCTTCTATGACATGTGACAGACGAAGCATAGTGAATTACTGCTATTTCATCCGCTTCTCCCTCTATTTACAGATACTATTTTGGATGAAAGGCTATTGTTTTGTGTCAATATAAGCCCCGAATTCTCTTATTTAGTATCTTGATCATTCCATGTGATGTAACTCAGAAATAATGTTTTTCTTCGTCTTTTAAACTGTGGTCTCTCAAACAATGGAAAATCCATAATGCAATGGAGCAATATTATGCAAAACATAGTTGCTACCCACCATATGGCGGAGAAGCTCAGTCGCAGATAGGCACAACAAAAAGTGAGCGTTTGTCCACCAAGGCCATCGGAGCAAATAAACAACAATCACAAACACACCCTAACGCAAACCACGGCCTCAGCACTCAGAGACGGTGGTCATAAGTGTGTGTGTGTGTGTGTGTGTGTGTGTGTGTGTGTGTGTGCGTGATAAAGGGCTTGTTGGCTGAAACCTCACTTTCTGACAGTCTTTTTATAGTACCTAACTGCGACTCAGCAGCTCCCTTATATGGTAAGTAGCAAAAAATGTCGTCTCTGGATTTTAAGTGAAAATCTTTCTAATCAAAATCTTTTCTGTAGTATCTTCCACTCTCTTGCATATATGATAATTCTTCCCTTTCAGGTACAAGTTGCTCTTATGCTAGTGGTACATTTGAGCCGCGAACAATTAATGGCAGACAAAAAAAAGAGGCTCTCAGAAACAAATTAATGTAGAATTTCAGTGCTCCTAATTATGTCACTACTGATTACTGTGTTTTATATTCATAACATTACATAACTGAATCTGCAAAAACAATATTAGATATTCAAATAAAGATACACAATCAAAAATTTTATGATGGGACAGGTTTTGTACTTGGTCCTCCCACATGGATATGATCTATCCAGCTGGGTGTCGAGAGCATTGAGGGTGCTGGGGCGGACACATTTGTTGCCTAGATTTGATGGGCAACAGAATATCACTTTGGGAAGGATAGCAGTATGGCGAGAATCTTCCCCATTTCAAGGCCGGATGGGAGACAGAGAACTTGATTCAGTTGTTCTATGCTGTACTCAGTGACAAATAGAGCATTTGTTTGTGTGATCAGTAGGTGAGCCAAGAGTGGTGTGTGTGTGTGTTAGAAGAGATAGAGATAGAGAGAGAGAGAGAGAGAGAGAGAGAGAGAGAGAGAGAGAGAGAGAGAGAGAAGGCAATGGTTATCAGAACCTCTTCTTTTTGATGAATAGTGATCTGTCCTCATACAACTATTGTAAATGTGGAAGTGCTATTTATCATGCTAGCAAGACATTTTAAAGAATGTTTTATGGATGGATGTCACATTAAAATTCAAATTGTGAATAAAATTGAGTTACAGGTTGTGTGTTTAAGAAAAATGATCAGAGAATTAGAGAAAAAATTATACTGGTAATGCAATAAGAAATTATTTGACAGAATTGCTAGTGAGTACTTACCTTCAGAAGGTTGAATGTGTAGTAGCCTACTGCCAACAGAAATGTATAAAAGTAAAAGTGATACACTTTCTAGCTCTCAGGGCTAATAGTTCCTTCTTTGCACAGCAGAGGGACAGGTCAAAGAAAGTAAACAAGAAATGGCAAGTCACTCAGACTATAGGATCAGAAGGATCTGCCTGTAGTCAGGATGGTAGTAGGCAAAGATGAAGGATGAGGTGTTAGAGAGAATTTTTATTTGGATGAATGATGGGTGGAGAGGGTTGTATGGGCGCACGACGGCAAGGTCTTCAGCACCCGCTCAGTAACAGATTGAGACGGGTGTCAAGAAAATACTCAGAACAGTAAGATAAAACAGAATGTAAAACACATGTTTTTTATTTGGGTTGGGCTTGTTGAACAATACTGCCAACAGCTTGTTATAAATATAAAACCACTTATGCAGAGAAATCACAATATAAATATTTTGATAATGATATTAAAGTATTTTACAATTTCCACATAGGTTGATACTAAAAGTTAATGAATCTTGACATATCAACAGTGGAAAAAATAGAATATAGAAAAGAGAATTCACCAGAGATTGTAAAGCATACACCTGCAACCACACATAGAACACCAAGTTTCACATAGGCATGCTACTACCTTTTTTTTAAAAAAAAAAAGAAAAAAAAGAGGGATTTTATAATTGAGGATCTTCCTGGTAAGCAGTTTTTATGTGCTTCGAAGTAACGGCAGGTAAACAGTCACAGAACAGTTATCCTCAATGCCTACCCAATGTAAATGGGAAGGAGTTGAACTATGGTTGGTACCTATGCATATCAAAGTACGAGGGGTGACTGAAAAGTAATGTTCCACCTTCGGAACTCTTCAACAGCTGGCAGCATTGATATGTGGCAGGTTCGGTAGCCTCTTCTCTACAGCTCCAGTTGGCGGGGAGCCTTAGCATTGAATGGTCGTATTGTTACAGTGTATAATATGGAACCCTGCACAGACAGTCGGTCAATGTGATTTAAACAACATGCAGTCTTTGAATTCTTGACAGCAGAGGGTGTCACCCCAAAGAAGATTCATCAGAGAATGAAAGAAGTTTACGATGACTGTGTCGATGTGAGTACTGTGCGTTGTTGGGTGAGTAAGTTTAAATATGTTGAGGTGGGAACATCTGACCTGCGTGACAAACAAAGAGTTGGATGTCCTATGACAGCAACCACCGAGTTCCATGAGCAAAATGTTGACAGACTGATTCAGGATTATTGCCGTATCACTCACAGAGAAACTGCAAGCACAATCGGCATTTCATAAGAACATGTGGGTCACATTATTGCTTTGCTGAGATATCAGAAGATCTGTGCACTCGGTGGTTGCTATCACAGGATGTCCAACTCTTTGTTTGTCACGCAGGTCAGATGTTCCCGCCTCAACATCTTTAAACTTACTCACCCAACAATGCACAGTATTCATATCAACACAATCACCATAACCGTATTGACTGACCGTCTGTGCAGGGTTCCATATTTCACACTTTAACAACACAACCATTCAATGCTAAGGCTTCCCGCCAACTGGAGCCATAGAGAAGAGGCTACGGAACAAGCTAGTACCTGTGGCATACCAATGCTGCCCACTGTTGAAGAGTTATGAAGGTGGAGGCATTACTTTTCAGTCAACCCTCATAGTAATCAACTTCCTGCTCACCTGAAATTTTCAAAGCTAGGGGAGCTTTTAACTACCAGTTGAATCACCTTTGCAGGATTGACTTTCCTGGCAAATTGAAAGATGCCAATCCCCTGCCAATTCTTCCTCACCGGTTCTGCATCCAAAATTTGAAATCAGGAAATGGCAGACCGAGGTTCATTACAGGGCCAGAAACATTGTCCTCCTTCACCATCTGGTCAATCTTGTCATGTTAAGTCAATCCAAAATGAGCTGAGGCCCATAGAAAGGAGAGTCTCACACCTATTTGTTTATTTAGCAATGGTTCTTGTATAATGTCCAGTATTTGAATATTCATTTACGCTTCCTTTTTGAGTTTCCAGTAGACTGCAATATGTTTTTTGAGACTGATACTACACCAGGCTCTGGAGCCCTGTACAGCAATCAAATTTGATAGCCTCTTGAACCACAGTAAAAACTGAACAATATGGAGGCAAGACGAAATTGCTGGAAATATTTCAGCTCAGGGGACAAGAAATGCACATTCTGGTGCTAAAGTCTCTTTGAATTGATTCCAAAGCAATTTTTCATAAAACTATAATTGTCGATACTGAGGTTCTTCAACAGATATTGGAATGGAATTCCTAATGGGGTTATATAGCTATCTATTTGAATCCAACAGTTGATGGTACACCCGAGTCTAATGCTACCACTATGAGGTGGCAAAAGTTCAGCATTTCCAATGTTCACCCTATGAGCAGAACTCTTGTTTCACACTGGGTGATTAGTCTATTACTGGACTGTTGACTGTTCTGGCAAAAAAAAAAAATTCCGCAAAGTGCTGAAGTTGAAGATGCAGCAGAGGTTCAGCAGCTTCTACTAATAAAGGTGTTTCTTGGAATCAATTGCATTGCTTCAAAGCATTTCACTGTCATTGAAATTGTACTGCGTCACGTTCATGAAGTGCACGTTTAGCAGCATTGTGATATGAAAAGCTCCACAATCAATACCTGAGTGGACGACACCCTTGTACACTATCAAAAAAATGTTGGACCTGCACTTCACCAAGCTCCAGGAACAGATCTTATTGACATCTTCAACTTATTGTGTTAATATTGTTTCTTATTTTCTTGGTTACGGGTAATATGTGATCAGCCCATGTGAAGCACATGTCAGATACCATACCTAAAATTTTTAATTTCGTCATCAGTGTGAAGGAGATACCTCCTATATAAAATGCCTGAGCTGGTTGATCATATCCCTTTACAACTGAAGTTAACTACACCAGTTTTCTCAGTTGAAACTGTTGGGCTGTTAACATCCAACCAGTGGGTTAATCTGTAAATTACCTAGTCTAAAAGTAGGACAAGAGATTAAAGATGTTCATGGGTAGAGAAAAGCCATAATCATGTACTTACCATACAGGCCTGGTGATATGATAGTGTGCATTATCTCATGTCTGTATTAAAAATAGAAGAGGGCTGAGAATTGAGCCTTGAGACAGTGCTCATGACGACATTGTATGAGGGCTCAGTAATTTATTGTGGAATTTTACATATATAGTTCTGTGCTCTAGAAAGGTTTGAATGCCAAACACAGAATCTTTTGAAATCCCATATTGCTTAATTTTTGTAGTAGAATCAGAATTTGAAATTTTCATATGCACTCTTAATGGCAATGAAGGCTACTGTAAGATGTTGCCTATTCTTGATGCCCAAAGAATTTCAGACTACAGGATCCCTTTACCCTTTCAAAATGCAAATTGGTTTTCTGAATGTAAATTCTCGGATTCCAGCCACCACTCTAAATGAGCCTTAATAAGCCTTTCATGCATTTTTCCAATACATGCTGACAACACTGTGGGTCTGTATAACATTGAATTTGCATGTGTTGCTTTCTGTTTGGAAACTGGAACAATTATTTGAGTTATCAAGTCAGGAACAAGAGTTTCTTCAATCCAGATACCATTAAAGGTTTGTAGAAGTGCCATCAGCCAAGTTGCCAAGAATAACTTCCAAGTTGACTTCCATACTGCCCTAATCCAGATTGCTGTTATGGTTTCTGAATTTACTTATTGTATTTCATACACCAGATTTCTTTGTATCTCTGTTCATATTTTCACAATAATTTAGCTAGTTGAGACTTTTTTTTAAGCCTCTTAGTTTAAGCGTCTATTTTCTGGTATTGAAGATAATTGTCCCAATATGAGATCTTATACCATCTTCTGGTATTGAAGATAATCTTCCCAATATGAGATCTTATACCGCTTACAGGCTGGTCAGTGGTGGGTAATGACTTGAGAGCATTCTGTATTGCACCATATATGGAGTTTCAAACGTGTAACAAAGTAGAATGTTTCTGGGAATAGAGAGGCCTACTCCCTCATTTAATACTTTTAGGAATGCATAGACTATAATGTGCACTAGGCCTCTTGGCAGTGGTTGGGAAGGGAGTGAGACAGGGATGTAAACTCTCCCCGATGTTATTCAATCTGTATATTGAGCAAGCAGTGAAGGAAACAAAAGAAAAATTCAGAGTAGGTATTAAAATCCATGGAGAAGAAATAAAAACTTTGAGGTTCGCCGATGACATTGTAATTCTGTCAGAGACAGCAAATGGCTTACAAGAGCAGTTGAACGGAATGGATAGTGTCTTGAAAGGAGGATATAAGATGAACATCAACAAAAGCAAAACAAGGATAATGGCATGTAGTCGAATTAAGTCGGGTGATGCTGAGGGAATCAGATTAGGAAATGAGACACTTAAAGTAGTAAAGGAGTTTTGCTATTTGGGGAGCAAAATAACTGATGATGGTCAAAGTAGAGAGGATATAAAATGTAGACTGGCAATGGCAAGGAAAGCGTTTCTGAAGAAGAGGAATTTGTTAATATCGAGTATAATGTCAGGAAGTCGTTTCTGAAAGTGATTGTATGAAGTGTGGCCATGTATGGAAGTGAAACATAGACGATAAATAGTTTGGACAAGAAGAGAATAGAAGCTTTCGAAATGTGATGCTACAGAAGAATGCTGAAAATTAGAAGGGTAGATCACATAACTAATGAGGAAGTATTGAATAGAATTGGGGAGAAGAGGAGTTTGTGGCACAACTTGACTAGAAGAAGGAATCGGTTGGTAGGACATGTTCTGAGGCATCAAGGGATCACCAATTTAGTATTGGAGGGCAGTGTGGAGGGTAAAAATCATAGAATGAGACCAAGAGATGACTACACTAAGCAGATTCAGAAGGATGTAGGCTGCAGTGGGTACTGGGGGATGAAGCAACAGGCACAGGATAGAGTAGCATGGAGAGCTGCATGAAACCAGTATCAGGACTGAAGACCACAACAACAAGGCCTCTTTCTGGTACTTTAGCAATTTTATTCTTCAGTGCTTTGTGGAAGAAATGTTAGTTTGCTCTGCTGATGTTCCACAGGCCATTAGGAACAAATTTCACAAGTCTTCCTATCACTTCTATTGTCAGAATAACAGGGACATGATCTATTCCTAATGTGTCATGCAGTATCGACCAGATAGAAACACTGGGAATTAGTGTCAAGTATAAGGAGAGATCTACAGCAGAGCCACTTTTGTGAGTAAGAGATACCAGGGTAGGAGACCCATCATTGATGATTAGAACATAATTATCTTCTATTACTTTGGCTAAGCTTTGTTCCAGACAGTCTTTATACAAATTCCCCCGTCTTTTGCTGTTGGCGCTGGAAACCTCACTGAGTACTAGAAGTGGCTCTAGTTATGACAACAGTGCATTCCATTCTGCTTCACTTATCTTTCTTCTCAGGGAACAATATTCCAATAAAAGGATGAATGATAGCATGTCATGCAATTCTTTGGAATCTTGTGGCATAGTACATTGTTAAGCAAAATGTCAGCTTCCATCTAGAGATGATAAGGATGGAGTGAGAAGTAAAGATAGGTTAGGGTGAAGAAGAGAAAGGCATAGTGCAATTAAGAATCAGGGAAACATTGTATGTGATAAAAAGTGTACTGAGAAAAGAGGGTGGGGATATGCTAATAGAGATTAAGTCCAGAAGGGTGTTTTGAGAGATCCAGTTGGAATCTATTTTGTTTGTTTATCATTAATAAAATATAATAATCCATTACTAATTGACTCAATGTACAAAATTTTCATTATTTTTAGAGGAAACACAAGAAATACCGGCGAGTCCGCACTACAACTACTACCACAACAGAAGCCATTCAAGGAGCAGAGGACGGTGATGTTTTTTCAGTACTAGCACAGGATGAAGAAGAAGAAGAAAAAGCACAGGAGAATGAAGATTTAAAAAAGACACCAGAAGAGGAAGAAGAGGAGCCACAGCAACCAGACGATAATGAAGTCATAGCCATTGGTATGAATTTTATATGATGAAATATCAAATTCTAACTTGTCTGATCACGTTTTGTGTATGAATGACAGAAACCGAGATACTAAAATGTAAGCTTTCATATACAATACTTTCCATGTGACATTTTACAGTTTTGCTCTACAGAATCACTCTTGAGTAGTTATTTTTACTTTTATACATGCATAATATCTCTATAGTTTTGTAACAATTCCTTACTCTTGCCTGGTGTAGATCCTTGTGCAGAGAAGCACTGCGGAGCTGGTCAAGTGTGTGAAGTGAATGAACAAGGAGAAGGGCACTGTGTGTGTATTCCTGACTGTCCTGTCGAAGTGGATCCTCGCAGGAAGGTATTATTAGATGCTATTTAAAATTAGTATTTCACTTACTACATACTGTAGCAATGGTTGTTCTACTACAGATAGCTAGGAAGCTACATCGTAACACATTCATGACCATTCTCTGCCAAACAATTATTTTGCTTCATGCTCAAACCCACAATGATCTAGTACACAAACACATTTAGTAGAACTCTTATGTAACTTTCGTTTTAAGAGTGAAATTTATCAGCACATTATGTTGCTCAATGACCTTCTCAAGACTACATACACACTGAAATACAAAATACTCAGAGAACTGATAAAAGCACACTGCTGGAGCATCTACAGATCTTATGTAAACAGAAAGATGGACCTTCTATTGTTGATTCACAGATTTAAAAGACACTGTTGAATGGATAAATCTAGAACCTGCAATGCTAATGAGTCTCAGTGTTCCAGGAACAACGACAGCCATGCCATTAATCCTGTATTCTGAGTAAGAGACCTGTCTGTTGTTTCCACAAGTAGATGGTGTCGTTTTCCCATCATAAAACTTTTATGTACTGTACAAATATTGGTTCTAGTGCCCAAATGTTTGACACTGAATATGGTTTCCTCTATGTGATTATGTGACTCGTTCCTCCTTTTCTGTTTGTCATGTTCCTGTTCCACAAACTTCTATCTAGTTAACTGATATGTCACATCTGCCTGTAATATTTGTCACAGCTCTTTCCCAGTTTGATAATAAATTGCTTTATTTTCTTGTGGCATATTTCTGGAAGTTGCAACAATTTGCTTGTGTGTGATTCGAAATTCATCACAATACCTAGAGTACTCAAACATCTTTAGTATACTTCGGTACCTTTTAAACTAATATGCCATCTCAAAATCATTCTTTACCTGACTGGATACTGCCTGTGTTATGAGACACTCAACCAGTTTCATGAAATTTTTCTTACAGTGCATGAATGTACACCTAACAATATGTGTTGTTTCCTTTGTTCCCAAATTATTTACAATATGTGTTAACAGGTGTGTTCCAATCACAATGAGACTTGGGGCTCAGACTGTGAGGTCTACCAGATGCGTTGCTGGTGCAAGCATGGCATGGATGGCTGCCGGGGTGATGAATACTCTCATGTCCACATTGAATATTATGGTGAATGCAGAGACATGCCTGTGAGTTTACTTTATGGTTCTACAGTGAAAAATATATACTCTTCTTGAAACAAATAACAACAGACTGATGGAGTTTCCATCAGTAGCTTCGGTTTTGTGAGGATCATTTGTCCATCACTTCAGTTTCCTGATGCTTTGTGAGATTTGCCAACTCTTACTCTGGAGGTGACAGTCACTGAATTTCTTCGCACTGCCATGTCAGTTGATCCAGAGCACAATGAAGTAACCGTGGATGATTCTGAGTTCATGAAACGACCATCTGCAGTTGACCTACAGATCTCTCCCACACAATTACCTCCCAGTAGCATGAATTACAGGAGCACACTAAAACTCGTAATCCAAGGAACTCGGAGGCCATTGTGTGGGAGAGATCTGAAGATCAACTGCAGATATGGTTGTTATGTGAGCTTAGAAGTGACCGCAGTGCCTTCATCATGCTCTGGACCAACCCAGATGGCAGTGTGAATAATTTTGGTGACTATCAGTTCCAAAGTTAGAGAAGACAATCTTTGCAAATCTTCAGGAAACTGAAGCAATGGGAAGGATGATTCTTGGAAAACCATAGCTATTGACAGAAACCCCATGACACAGATAATGTAATTATCAGAATAGACTGCAAAAAACTGATTTTTCATAAAACCCATGGTTTGATTGAAATAATTAATAGTATTGTATCTAAAATTGTGTTAAATAGGAATGCACACCTGATGAAATGGCTGACTTCCCACGCCGAATGCGTGACTGGCTTTTCAACATAATGCGTGATTTGGCTGACCGTCGTGAACTGACACCTCACTACCTGGAAATGGAACGCGAAGCTGAAAATAATATGACCCGGCGATGGACCAATGCTGCCATCTGGAAATGGTGTGACTTGGATGGACACCCACATGACAGGTAGAATATTAATATTTGATTCACGTTGTTTCATGAATACAAGCACTAAAGTCACATTAGCTGCAGTAAAATATATTTTTTCAGCTAAATATTTTTTGGTTCACAATTTAAAATAATGAATTAAAATTATTCTGTTGTGATAACATCTTAACTAAAATACAGAAGGAGACTTCCATCACTCCAGTAGTGTCTTCGTTCCCTCTGTCTCTCTCTGCTTTTATTACCACCTCTGCTCTCTCTTTTATTTTATTTTCTTTTTTTAACCTACAAACAAATAAATGCTATACAGATAAGTAACACACTGTAGAGTAAGAATGAGTGACAGAATTTAACTCACATAGTTTGGTCATGTACTGTCCTCTATAATCATGTGATTCGCTCTTTATACAGTAATGAAACACTTCTTTCTACATATATGAAATAACTACACAGTTCACACACAACATTTATAAGTTTTTCTGTCTCCTAGATACATAACTGGCACTGCTTTAATTATTAAAGATATTTTTGTCACTGGATGATGTGTTGAGGGAGCCTGGGCTGTATCAAAACATAAGTAATTTAAGAATCAGCTATTTGCCACTAAACACACGCAGCTTTTAAATAATTTTATTCTCCATCACCAAGTGCACTTCTGAACTTGGACAGCATCATTAGATTTTATCTACGCACACACACACACACACACACACACACACACACACACTCACTCACCTATCTATGCCTCTACATAGTGTCGGCTAGATGCACATTTCTGCAATTCAGCAGGTGGATTATGTTGTAGCGGGGTTTGTGTTGGGTGGGGTGGGTAGAGGAAGAGAGAGGTGGGAGGTAGGGAGAGGGGTTGGGTGTGGGTGGCTAGTGGTTCACCAGTTTGCTGGCTACAAATGTGGGAGGGGTGGCAGGTGCATGAGCTAGCCCTAGGCGGTGGGGAACAGTGCACACTGAAGGTGATGTCAACACGTGAATTTGGGAGGGAGTGACACGATGGAGGAAGGGGAAACTGTTGGGTGGAGGGTTTGGGGTAGTGGCTTACTGGAGATTAAGGCCAGGATGATAATGGGAGTGAAGGACGTGTTGCAAGGATCACTTCATCTGCATAGTTCAGAAAAGCTAGTGATAGAGGAAAGGATCCAGATGGCCCAGGCTGTGAAGCAGCCACTGAAACTGATCGTGTTATGCTTAGGTGCAAGTTTTGCCACCGGGTAGTCAGCTTTGTCCCTGCCAACTGTTTGGTGGTGGCCATTCATCCTAGTGGACAGCTGGTTGGTAGTCATACCAACATAAAAAGTTGTGCAGTGCTTGCAGCAGAATTGGTATAGGACAAGGTTGCTTACATGGGTGTCCTCGCCTCTGATGTGGCCTGACTTAGGTCTTTGATCAGTTACTTACTTATGTCCTTGATCACTGAAAGACATCTCAACTGATAAAAAGATACTTCACAAGATAACCAAAATCAACAGAGAGGAGCTAGTGTATTTTTTTTTTTTTTTTAAATTCAATAGCTGAAGTGATTTAGAAATGTAAAGGTTGACTTGAATCAGGAGTACATAATACATAAATGAAAAAAAGCAGCAGTAGTAGTAGTAGTAGTAGTAGTGATGGTGGTGGTTTTAATCATTTGTAGATCACTTTTACAATCTTATTGGATATGTCTTGTTGATGTTACACTTTAGGAATAACAAAATAAAGTCATTCATATGTACAGTCATTTACATACTTAGAGGTCTACTATGACAAGTATGGGACAGTTAATTGGTCTTGGCATTACAGAAGGACCCATCCCAGCATTTGCCAGAAGTAACTTGGTGAAGTGATGGAAAAAATCCTGCAGAAGTTAATTCTAGTACTCATCAGTATGTGAACAAATGAAGTCAGTAGAAAATGGATCCACTTTCTGTATCTAATGAATCACTGTTACTTGTAACTCTTTCAAATAATTTGTGTGTATCTCCTGATACAAGACACTGCACTACCATTCTGCAACTACACAGTCTGTACTACTTTTTAACCTATTTCCTTTCTTGCCTTACAGTTTGCTTCCTGCAAAAGAACTACCCATTTTTGTTGCTCTAGTTTTCAAATTCAACCAGCCCATCATGTTTTTATCAGATCTAGACCAGTTGATTTGTCTTTTTTATATGTAGGAATATTCAATGAAGGTTCATCACACCATTCTAATGTGAAACAATTTTTAATATGATGATTTTAAGGTACAGGAATAATATATACCATGAATGTTCAGCATCATTCACCTTACCAACAGCAAGTAAGTTGGCAATTGTTGAACAACAGTGTAGGTTCAGTATTGACATAATTATCTTCATATTCAGTATTTAATATGCAATTGTCAGATGTTTTTATATGCATACCGAATGTGATTTGCATAGATAATGTCCTACCTTATCCCATATTTAATTTGTATCTTTGAAAAACTAAGAACGAAGGAAGCATATGAAACAAATTACAAGTGATTGATATTACATTTAAGGGATAATGGCCATAACTGGACTTCCTCATATAATATGCTAAATTTTTGTAAATTAACTGACAACACAGCACTGACATACAGCTGGGACAAAACTCATTTAGAGCAGAAATTGTTCAGGTGGCCCTATCTGGGGAAGTTCAGCCGCCAATTGCAAGTCTTATTTCATTCAACGCCACATTGGGTGACTTGCATGCTGGTGATGAAGACAACATAACACCCAGTCCATGAGTGGAGAAAATCTCCAATCCGGCCGGGACTCGCACCTGGGCCCACTTGCATGGGAGGCAAGCATGTTACCATGCAGCTAAGCAGGCAGACTGTTTTGTACAAATATGACAGGTTACATAAGACATATTCAAATACTGGTCCAGCAAACTAGAGAAGATGATAGATTTGAGACACAGTATAACTGTAATGTGTGACTCTGCTAATATTTATGAAGAGGAGGGAAATATATAACATCACTTTTGGGAAAAAGAGGTGCGCGCACACGC
This sequence comes from Schistocerca piceifrons, assembly GCF_021461385.2. Lineage (NCBI taxonomy): Eukaryota > Metazoa > Arthropoda > Insecta > Orthoptera > Acrididae > Schistocerca > Schistocerca piceifrons. Next base: position 1,133,674,492 of record NC_060138.1, on the reverse strand, counting down.
ACACACACACACACACACACACACACACACACACACACACACACACACACAGAGAGAGAGAGAGAGAGAGAGAGAGAGAGAGAGAGAGAGAGAGAGAGAGAGAGAAAGAGAAATTATAACTTCTTTGTACTATTTGTCAAACCTATTTTATTGTTAGCTTACCACTTCTGAAATGGCAGGTGTCAGGAGATTATACACTGAATGTGCTGTCGGTCCTTTGCTTAAAAAAAAGTAAGGGAACAATTTTGGGTCAGTCATAAGTGGCAGAGTGGTTTACAATCTGTAGTGAAGGATGAGTCTTCTCTACTTTTGTATTGATACTTGCTGCAAAGCACATACATAGTACCAAAGCACATACACTGCATGCATGAGGAAGGGTTGCTTGTGCCTCCAACACTGGTTGTCTCCCTGTGGTAGCTTATGAACTTCGCAGACCTCACTTTCACCATTCCTTACACATCATGCTATTAGTGGCTAATGATCAAGAAATTGTAGGCACTCTAGTTCTTTTGATTGTACTGCATCACAGAATACAGCATTATAGGAGAGATGAAAATACCACTTCAGTTGTAAATTACTTTATTTTCACATGACTGGTTTCAGACTGTTATAAGCCCATCGTCAGGGTTCGTAGCTGTGCTGTGGTTCCTGAGTGCCGCATGTACCAGGCACAGTGTGCTGCCTATGAGCACTCATAGGCAGCACACCGCGCCTGGTACATGCGGCACTCAGGAACCACAGCACAGCTACGAACCCTGACGATGGGCTTATAACAGTCTGAAACCAGTCATGTGAAAATAAAGTAATTTACAACTGAAGCGGTATTTTCAACCTCTGCTATAATGCGCAGTTGCGGATGTTCTTCCAACGGGATTGTTTGGAACACAGCATTGTTATGGAGAACTAAAAGCATGCAACTATGGTTATTTTAACTTGTGTCATTCTAACAGCATTTCAATCGATTTTGGCTGGCTTTCATATTAGAGATGTACTCCCAATTTAATGCAGTAATATCTTTTCTTCTGTGATTCAGCAATGTACTTCCTGTTGCACTGTTCCTTCATATTCTGTTAAAAAATACAGTCCTCTGTAACTCTTATGGAAAATGGTTGCTCATATAAGTCATGTAATGGTATTATTTAGTAACATAGTTTTTATTGAGAAATATGGGTTAGAGAACATTTTTTTTACTTTGAAATCTATGTCTGTCTGCAGGAGTGTGTCAAGGCATGAGCTGTTCCCAATCCGTGCTCCACTTATGGCTCTTGAGCACTGTATAGCACCTTTCCTTGACAGCTGTGATGTTAACGACGATCACACCATCTCCCTGGTAGAATGGGGGAAATGTCTTGAATTGGATCAGGTAAGGCACTTTCAGTCAGCATATCAATCTTAATAAACTGTCCTTCATGTGGAATGAAATAAATAAGTACATTTTCTTTTCCTTTAGGATGATCTGGATGAAAGGTGTGATGAACTGAGAGAAGGCTAAGGAGCTATACTCCTTGAAAGCTCCAATCCTGTTTGGCCTTTTTGTTTGGAGTAAAGTGTGGTACAAAGTAACTTCACACTTTTGAAATTGATAATACTTGCATTAGTACTATTCAGTACTTTGTGAAATCAAACATGTGGTGCTAAGCTTTTAGTTTTGTAAGTTAACGTGTTTTTAACTCTATATATTTAAGATGTGCAACTGCCGTACTACTTCCGACCAACTAGACAAAAATAAAAGTGCAGCATTGTGAAATATTTAGTTTTAGTGTTAAATGAAAACTGATTTAATTATTGTGATTATTATCTGACAACACTGCCATAGGTTTTAATAATAAGTTTTTTATTATTATACTGTACATTTGAAAATAAAATGTCAACAAAATACTTATACTTTGTTATTTACTGTATTACAACAAAAATTCTAATTACTTTCAGTAACCATATAGAACAAATGAGATTATCTTCAACACACCACAACATATGGGACTTCGTGAACAAATTTAATAATAGTTGTCTATTCTGCTGCTGTCATTTTTATTGCTTTCTTGGTGGTTTCTTGCATTTAAATATCCTTAATTTATTAGGATACTATCTACACTTTCACTCAAATTTATCTTCTTTATGCTTCTTTTTTTCATTTATGTTTCTCTTAATGTAGATTCTCATTTTGTCAACAAAGCTTCAGAGGTTTAGCTGCAGAGGGGTTGACAGCCAAAACAAATTTTCTGGATGATAAGAAGCTGTCACATTAGCTATCATTGATTGGATACAAAATGTCCTTTTATTTTGCAATCAGCATTTCTGTGCACTTTTGGTAGTTATCACTGGATTGCAATTTCATGTACATGAATGAAAGGAAAATTAGATAAATTGATTTCTGGATATCTATGATCAGCCATTTACAGACAGTATGAGTGAAAAAGAGATGAGAAAACCAAAATTATCTCTGCTTCCCATTTTCTACTCCCCATTTTTAATCATTTGTCTTCTGATTCGTTTGATGCAGCCCATCACGACTTCCTCTCCTGCACTAACTTTTTCATTTCAGAGCAGCACTTAGGCCTAATGTTCTCAATTATTTGTTGGATATATTCCAATCTCTGTCTTTCCCTACAGTTTATGCACTCTATGGCTCCCTCTAGTTCCATGGAAGTTATTCCCTGGGTCTCAGTACATTTTCTATTACTCTGTCTAATCTTCTTGTCAGTGTTTTCCATATATTCCTTTCCTTCCTTTTCTTGCTGATTCTGTGGGGTAACTTCATTTCTTATCTTATCTATCAACTTCATTTTCAGCATTTTTCTGTAACAATACATCTCAAATGCCTCAGTTGTTTTCTTTTACAGTTTTCCCATAGTCCGTGATTCTCTTTCTTACAATTCTGTGTTCCAGACATGTACATTCTCAGAAATTTCTTCCTAAAATGTTTGTTATGATCAGGCTTATTTTATAGAAGAATGGCCTCTTTGCCTGAACTAGTCTGCTTCTTATATCCTCCTTGCTTGGCCTGTCATGTGCTACATTGCTTCCACAGTAGCAGTGTTCTCTCACTTTGTCTCTTATGCTATCTCAGTTTTTCTCTCAGTTTATTGCTAATCTTATTTCTGATATACCTTATTACTTTCATCCTCCTTTGGTTTACTTTCAATCTTTATCCTTTTCTAATTAGACCATACATTCTATTCAGTATTCAGCAGGTTTGTCACTTTCATTGAGGATAACAGTGTCATCAGTGAACTTTATCATTGATACCCTTTCGCCCAGAATTCTAAATTCACTTCTAAAACTTTATTATAATTCCATCATTCTTCATTGCATAGGTTGAACAATAGGGGAGAAAGATTGCATCTTTGCCTTATGACCTCTTTAATTGGAGCACTCTTGGTCTTTGATTTATATTGTTCCCTCTTGCTTCTTGTAGATATTGCATACTACATTCATCTTTCCCTAAAGTGTGTGTCAATTAATCAGAGTTCTTCAAACATCTTTCAACATTTTACACTGTCAAATGCTTTTTGTGTTGTGTTTGATGCCTCAGAAAATGTCCTACCAACCGATCCCTTCTTCTAGTCAAGTTGTGCCACAAACTCCTCTTCTTCCCAATTCTATTCAATACCTCATCATTAGTTATGTGAGCTATCCATCTAATCTTCAGCATTCTTCTGTAGCACCACATTTCGAAAGCTTCAATTCTCTTCTTGTCTAAACTGTTTATCGTGCACGTTTCACTTCCATAGATGGCTACACTCCATACAAATACTTTCAGAAACGACTTCGTGACACTTAAATCTATACTTGAAGTTAAAAAATTTCTCATCTTCAGAAATGCTTTCCTTGCCATTGCCAGTCTACATTTTATATCCTCTCTACTTCGACTCTCATCAGTTATTTTGCTCCCAAAATAGCAAAACTCATTTACTACTTTAAGCCTCTCATTTCCTAACATGGGTCAATAAATCCTAGAAAGTGTCTTCATTTTTCTTAAATCTTGCCACCACCATCAAGTAAAAAATCAGAACTCTCTGTCTGGTATCTTTACCTTTCTAAAGTCCAAATGACAGTCCTCTAATAGATCTTCAATTTTCAACAGTGTTAAGAAAAGGATAGATTGCTTCTCACAGTAAAGAAGACACTTTCAGCATTTTCTTTTCTGAAGAATGCTATTGCCAAAAGTTATATGAGTAACAGGTTTTTGGTTGTTCCTCAAGTCAGTGTGTCATTTTTAAAGTAAGTAGAAATCTATCCTTTGTATAATATTGCTGATATTCCAGCCTGGACATTCCTTTGTTAAATCTTCAATTTTGTTTTATATTATTCTTGTCAGCAATGCGAATCCATGAGCTGTTAAGCTGATTGTGCAATAATTCTTGCATTTATTTGCCTTTGATATGTTTGAGATGGTGTGGATGATATTCTTATGAAAGTCCAGTGGTATACCTCCAGTGTCACAAATTTGACACACTAACTTGATTGACTTTTCCCAACGATTTTAAAAATTCCAATGGAATGTGATCTTAGCCTTCAGCCTCATTTAATTGCAAGCCTTTCAAAATCCTTTCAGACTATGGCTCTAATATTGTGTCTTCCAAATCTACCCATTTCTTCTTCTATCGCATCAGCAGGCAATTCTTCCACCTTGTAAAAGCCCTCAATGTACTTTTTCCACCTGTCTACCCTATCTTCTGTGTTTATGAATGGAATTTCTTTTAATCTCTTGCTCTTTGACGCTCTTGCTTTTAATGTCACCAAAAGTTGTTTTGAGTTTTCTACATGCTGAACTTGTGCACCTAATGAAAATTTCCTTTTATGTTTCTTCTCAGTTTTCCTGCAGTCATTACTTTTTTTCTTCCCTGCACTTCCTCTTTTGCTTCCCAGCAAACTCTATTTGTTTCATTCCAAAGTGGCTTGTAGTGGCATATTTCTACCTGAACAATTTTTTAAGTATTTCTTCTGTCATCCAAGATTTCTTCCCATGTTGGCCCCTATTACCTGATCACTGTCCTCATATACTTTCTTTACCTCTTCATCTTCTGCTTCTGATGTTCACATTACATCTGAGCTATATAACTTACTCTGTCCTATCTTCCTACTCATAATGAGTCCTACTCCCATTACACCATTTGTTGATATGATCCTATATTCATCTGACCAGAAATCCTCATCTTCTTTCCATTTCACTTCACTCACCCCGCACTATATCTAGATTGAGTCTTTGTGTTTCCCTTTTCAGATTTTTAAGCTTCCCTAACAAATTCACATTTTTAACATTCCACACTCTTACTCACAGAATGACAACATTTCATTGATTTTTCTCATGGTCACTCTACACTTCACAGTCCCCTTCCAGAGATCTGAATGGGGGACTACTACAGAATTTTTTTATTTATCTGTATTTGCTGTAACTGCTCGTTTGCACATTTCTGACATGGTTTTTGCATTTTTGTAAATACCATTTTTGACCATGTTACTATGATTTGGAAATGGGTCACGGCCCGAAATTAGTTATCGAGTGAATAAAAAAAGTGCAATTTGCAACTTTGACTGGTTTTTCATTGTATTGATTAACAGAAGTTGTTGACTCACACCTATTCCAACATGCTGCAAGTTCCCCACAATTTTTTGCCAACAGAGAGATTATCAAGATACCTGTCCAGTTACATCTCCTGAGGATACACATTGTTTATCTTTAATGCAATAGTTTCCATTACCTTCTGTATCTCTTAGAAGGCTGACAGGCTTTCTAAATAAAGAAAACATAATAAGTGATGCGCAACATGGATTCAGAACTGGCAGATCAACACAGCTATTTATAGCTTCTCAAATGAAATTCTAACTGCAGCAGACAACAAGCAACATGTGTCTGGGATATTTCTTGACCTTAGTAAAGCCTTCGATGTAATTGATCATAATACTCCGTTGCAGAAGCTAGGTAATTATGGAATACGAGGCCTGCCAAACAAATGGATACATTCCTACCTTCATGGCTGTCAACGGATCACTGAGATACAATACAGAGACACAAAAACACAAAAAATTTGTAATTTTTACAGTAATGCACAAAACATTACATATGGAGTTCCTCAAGGGTCAGTCCTTGGGCCAATTCTTTTCATTCTTTTTGTTAATGATTTGTAAGAAAATAACTGAAGGGAGAACAGCATTTTTTGCAGATGACACAAATATCCTAATCAAATCATGTGATGAGGAAAGCCTACAAAAACAGCTACAGGTATAATACAAAATTTAAGACAATGTTTCAGAACAAACAAGCTAACAATAAATAATAAAAAAACAGTGACAGTCAATTTCCACAATTCACAGAAACTACACCCTTGAAGACCGATTTTTAAAACTGATGGAAAAACTGTCTCATCTGTGAGCGACTCAAATTTTTTAGGTATACATATTCAGCAAAATCTAAAATGGGAGACACATCTTAATCATGTACATAAAAAGTTAAACACAAAATACAAGCCATGTGTCAGTGATCAAAATGTACCATGGCAGTATTCAGTCACTGCTGATGTACGGCATTATCTTCTGGGGAAACTCCGTAGGTACAAACAAAACATTTAGGCTACAGGAAAAGATTGTTAGAATAATAAACCATGCTAAGTATAGAGACTCTTGCAGACCAATATTTAAAAATCTCAATATACTGCCTCTTCCTTGCTTATATATGTATGAAATACTAAATTTCACAAAAGGAAGTATTTTAAAAGATGGAAATATCTTCAAGTATAACTGTGATTTCCACCCTCATGATACTAGGCAGAAGCATTACTTGCTTGTCAATACAGTAAGTACAAACATTTGTAAGAGAGGAGTGTATCATACTGGCATAATGCTATTTGAAACAAATGCAAAACTTACAAAAGTTTAAAGTGAAACTGATAGAGTACCTGCTTGACCACTGCTTCTATTCTGTTTCTGAGTGTTTAGAGTACCAGGAAAGTATAGTGTAACTTCTCAAATATTCTTAACCAATCTATCATTTTATTTCATTATATTAATTTTGTCATCAATATTCAACATGGATTGAATAATTTGTAATTATTTATGTTGTCAAAATAACAATGTGTATGATGTTGTATATACCGTACCAACCTGACTTGTCCTACATCATTTGTGCAAAATATGTACCAAAACACTATTTACAGGACCAATAAAGAAATACAAATACAAATATCCTCCTGCTGTTGATGATTGCTCACTCTTCTGCCATCAGGGACAGTTTCCTACCACAGGGGTGAGGAAGTGATCCACTCCGCTGCCATCTTTTACAAGACTGTTGGCAGAATAAAGGTGACTCTTTATTCCGGAAGTCTCTACCCGTCATTGCTGATGACTTTTATTCAAAATCTAACCAGAAGCCTCTATCACTACCAGCATGTAAAGCTACAAATTTCAGTTATAATAAATCTCTCACACTGAAAGTAACGCTTACTAGATGGCATAAAAAAATAACTCTCCAGACATTTTACAGACACAGTGTTTAATCAAAATATGCAGTAAATAAAAAATAACATGCAACAATTTGAAGTTGAGCCCCAATCTTTGAAATGCACTACAGTGTGATTACCATATCACTAGTGTAAAGACAGAAATCCATCATACAGTATTATCACTGTATAAAAGGACAAACTTGTATGAATTCTTCAGACTGTGAGTACAATTTAGTTACAATCAATGACGACAACAACTCTGAAGTATCACCTAGTGGACTGACAGGGAATTTTGTTTGGAGACATAAACATAAACACAAATATTACACATGAAATGAGTTGTCCCTCATAAACATTCTTCACTGTTTAGGCACGTCCTGGTTGTCAACAATGTAACAGTTACGGCATTGATAACTGACCGTGTGATCATGAGTAAAGATGGGATCAAAGTGTGATGTAGCTATATAAGATCTTGCACTTTCAAATAATTTCTTATAAGTAACAACTGTCTTTGCAACAGACCTCCAAAGGGGAAAACATTGCTTTTACAGTAATTTTACTCCTTCAGAATGATGTGGTGTAACACCCAAAAGGATTTTATTCATATTCAAACTATGGTCTGTACTGAACAAATAAGTATCTTCCTTCAACATATCTCAAGGAATTGGTTCCTCAGAAAGCAATAGTATCTAATCCCACAGATCACCATCCAGGTTCTATATGCACTGGGCATCAGAAGGATCTAGTTTGTTTGGGATGATAAAGGTAGTCTTACACTTTGTGACTTCTGTTATTAGTCTACTTTCTAATATGGTTTAGCTCTAATGATCTTGAACTTAACATTAAAAAAAATAAGTTTATTCAATCAGAAACAGCAAGAGAACAACCGTAAAATTGTTGAAGGAATAATTTCAATGAGTACAGTCATTATACTGAAAGCAAAAGTTCCTGGGCACCCCGCAATAACAAAAAGAGAAACTAGTCTTGTCATATTCATGTTCTGTGCTGTTAAGAAACCCTTGCTGTCAGTAAAATTTCATTATTTGGTGGCTGAAATCTCAACAATCCTGCTTAATTTGGGTACTCACCATCCCACCAGCTCTCCATCAGTAGCATCATTGACTGGACCATCTGCAGAAATTTGGTGCAGAGCACATTGGACGGTCTGAATCAGAAGCTGAGATAGTTCTACAACCATGCAGGCTGCAAATTCCTTGACATGTGTCATATGGTATGGAGCCTACGGGCCTACTACACACACATGAGGTGGTTGCACTGGTAGCAGGGGCTGTATGGAGTAGATTTCGCAGTTTCTTAGCTCAGAAAATTGTTAACAGGAGTACAGTCTGAAAGCATGCAGGTCAAATACAGGACGAGGGTAGACCCAGGGAACATTGGTATTATAACTGTAAATTTTTGGAGCTGCATTCGGAAACAATGAGAACTCCAACCAATCACAGAAAGTACTGAAGCAGAAATTATTATCCGTACTGCCAGCTGGCTGAAGCCAGAGATAAATTTACTTTAAGTTTTTTTTAAAAAAAAAAAAAAAAAAAAAAAGACATCTTATGGGACCAAACTGCTGAAGTCATCGGTCCCTAAGCTTATGCAGTACTTAATCTAACTTAAACTAACTTACACTAAGGACAACACACACCCATGCCAAGGGAGGACTCGAACCTCCGATGGGGGGAGCTGCGCAGAACGTCACAAGGCGCCTCAGACAATGCGGCTTTAAGTTTTACCATGAATCTAACGGTGTTTAGAAAACACACATTTAATTCAGTTAGTGGTAGCAAGTTTTGTTGCTTTTAAAAGTAGTTTATCTTGTAGTGAAACTGAAGTACACAGTTGCTGTGAGTTGGTGCGAGTAGAGGTTATATACTCTCAACAACCAGAATAAATTAATAATCGGTTCCTTTTTGCTGACCCCCACCCCCCACCTCAGAGGATACAGTAGGAGGGGGGTGTGGGGGGTGTACAGTTTGTGGTGAAATTCAGAAACTGCAGTTGTTGCGCTAAAATATTTCCTGAAGCCATGCTGAGTTTATGTTAACAATTTGTTTTCTGTAAAATAAGCAGAGAGCTGAAAAAGGATCACTGTTTTAAAAACCTTAATGAGAGCAGAGATCAGTGATATTGGGCATTAGTTTGGAGCCTCTTCTGTATTTCCCTTCTTATGTACTATTTTAACAGTGCTTATTTTTAGACTACTAGGGGATCACTGTTTTCACTAATACAACAGTTTATGAGATAAGTTAGTGGTTTAACTATTTCTTCTATGTATTTTTAACTACAGCACTCAATGCACCATCCTATCCATCTGAGTATCTGTTCTTTAATGAGAGGATATCTTCCTTTTTTTCATTTCCCTTAACCTCCTCAAATTCATAATCTGCTGTTTGAGTGATGTAATTCGGTATCTCTTTGTGTCTTTCTTTAGTCATTGGTGGATTTCCTGTTGGTGAAATGAAATGTTAATTTAAAAGGCTACACACTGCTTTCAGGTCTTTTACAACATTACCATCCTATATAATGCATAAGGGTTTGCTATCTAAATTTGTGAAGGTTTTTCGATTCTTATTGATAGATTTCTAGGAGGCCTTGCTTATATTAATATACTATCATATTTCATTACCTTGGATCTGTTTTCTAAGGCTCTGAAGTTCTACTTTAAAGGTTTTTTTAGCTCTGTTACATTTTTATTACAAGTTCAATGCCTTTACACCCAGTTTTGTGACAAACAAACCGTGACTCTTGATCACACTTTGTTGCCTGTAAGTGAATTTTTGGCCAAAAACAATACTGTCATGAAGCCCCATCTTCCCAGGCATAGCCCTATTTGAATTTTTTCTGTTTTGCAAAAATAAAAGAAAACCTTAAAACATTGTTGTTTTATTAGCATAGAGGAGACTTAAAAATACATTCAGGAAGAGCTAAAAGCTATCCCAAAGATCAAGTTCCAGAAGTGTTGCAATGATTGGAAAAAGCGTTGGTATAAATGAATAATATCTACTGGGGAATATTTTGAATGGATTAACACTGATGTAGAGAAATAGATAAAATTATTTCTACAAAACAAATTGTCCCATTATTTGTTTAACACACCTCGTACATGAAAATATAATTTTTTTTTGAGGGGATCCACACCTGGATAAATTCACAGTTGTTTAAACATGTAACTGCAAGAAATACATGCATTAATCCAACATATGATTCAAGCTGCTTTCTTTCTTCATGTATAGTCTAGAATATTGCTCAGTAGGTCACCAGTGAATGAAAATATCCTAAATACATTACTAGTGATTTCTATGTCCCCAAAGTTGGCAATTATTCTATTGCCAAAAGTAACTGAACTTAAACGTTTTAGTAGGTATGGTTTCTGGGGTTTCAGTTTTCATTCATTGCACACTCAAAGATGTAGAACTTTTCACCCTATTAATTATTTTTTTCAGTTAACTATATTCCATGTAGTTTGGGGTATTTATGATAATACAAAACTGATAAAATACTGAATAGCAGTGTTTGTTCAAAGTTTAAAGCTACCAGTAGTCCATATGTACAAAACCAGTTAAAAACAAAGACTACAGATAATATTTTCTGTGAAGAAGTGTTATACAAAGCTTGACAGCAATGGTAAAAAAAAAAGTCTCCTTATTCACACAAAAGGTATCATGCGTCATGAACAGTAATAGGCCCATGATCGTACTCAGCTTAAATCTTTAGACACACATATAGCTCGATACTTCAGACCTATGGCTGCAAACACCTGGAACACTTGATATTTTGATGTTGCAGAATAAGAATCTACTGATGGCTAAAAAGCTGAAGTGCAGTCATGAAGGACCTAGTGCCAAAAACTGATCTCTGAAAGAAAAGTCAGAAACTAAAATTAATTCAACAAACAGTCAGTGGGGTCTATAAAATTTTTTGCAGGGGTGAAGAGGATGGTGGGGGAAGACACTAAAATTTCCTTTTCTGCTGTAAATGAGTTAGTCAGTTCCGAGATATGTCATCCAATAAGAATTTAACTTTATAGCTGACACTAAAACTTTATTATATGCCAGAGAATTGTTGGTTATCAGTAAATATATACACAAAAATCCTTTACTCTTGCCTATGCATACAAGGAAAAAGCTGTGATGTATTATTTGAACGCAAGGGTGCCCATATCCGCAGCAAGTCCCCATACAAATATCCCCCCCCCCCTTGCTCTCACGGAAAGGAAAAATATAGTATAGTCAGGCAGGCGTTTTTCTTTTAAGAAAATGATTTAAAAGTCGATAATAAACTGGTATTTAACAGGGGCGGAACTGGATCTTTATTGTGACTACTAACAAGTCACCATTCGTCTTCCTAAACGTTAAAAATACTCCGTAACACCAGATCTAGCATCGCGCCATGGTAGAACGAAAGCAGGAAGTTAAGTAAGCCATAGTGTTGGTACCGTTCAGATATTGGCAAGAACTGCGTCTAGAAAGATCATAAAAATCGTATCGACAAATATGTTGTAAAAATAAAGAATTCAAACGGGAGTGCTCGAAGCTTTTGTTACTCGAGGCGACTGCGCAGCCCATGACTGCATTCATACGTTCAAACGCAACAATGCCCTTGATCGGTACCTCCTTAAGAAAAGATAAATTATCTGAACAGAAAATATTGTGAAGGGCTCATCGACGTACGGCAAAGAAAAACATTATATTTTTAATGTGTCATGCTTTTCTTTCGGTTTGTGGAATCAAAACCCTTCTTCCGGATTCATAGTCAGTTAATGAAAATTCTCAATCACTATCAGCCGCGAATATCACCCATACAAAGAACTACATCTCCAGTTACTTCTGATTCAACTTGGTATAACAAATGTACTTCAATAGTTTGCGGACAAATCGTCCGTCAAAAGCATTTTACTTAACACTCACAAAGGAAACCGTTATGGATAGATCGCTGCAATTTTTAATTTACCACCGTCACAAAATTCATGAGATTCAATCGATAATACAGTATCAGTTTTTTCTCTCCGCGTAAAACCTGGCATTTGACCGGCCTCATTCCTAACTCCTGCCCACGGTTATCCCGCAAGCTCCTGCTCAAATGTGTAAGAAAATGCCGAAAGTCTGTCTACGAATCACAGGACTGTCCAAATATCGTCCTTAAGGGTGAGTTCACAGCGCAAAAAAAAACTATTGCATCAATATTTCGTACTCAGGCAATAATTATAATAAATCCAGTTAATGTCGACCTGCTACATATCTTGCATTTATTTGTTTATATTCCTGGAACTAACGTAATAAGTTGTTTTCCCCGCTCTTTCGTTCTCCTTCAGTTGGCTGAATTGGCGATTCAGTGTTCGCCTCGGTAGCCAATGGAATAATAGACAAGAGAACAGCGAGTAGCGTAGTGCGAGAATTCAGATGTGATCTATGATCAAGTTCAGTGCCATACAGCAGGTAGTTTCAAACCCGTAAAACATGTGAGAAATGTCATATTTCACAGTTTTGTTAAACTTTTTTCCATTTCATGTCGGCAGATAACGTTTTGCACATGGCATTTTTGCACAGCTAACTAATGGTGATGGAAAAATAAAAACAGCTTCTGAAATGACAATATGAGAACGAATAATGTTTCTCGCAACACGACAGTTATGAGACTCATAATTTCAAGATTACTATTTGCTCTTAAGGTATAGTTTGAAAGAAAACGATCTTGATGGCTGTATAAACAACAGACACTGAGTGACCTTTACTTTTAATTTCTGGCTGGTATTTGAAACATTAATTTGTTACAGCTCTTCTTCCTTCGAATAAGCGCGTTTTATTTTGCAATGCAAATGATGGGAAATTCAGTATATATTCTGCTGCTTGCGAAGATGATGTGTATCGGCCTTTTATTTGCCTCTCAAATTTATAGCTATCAGCCTATCACTCGGCAATACAGCAAAACAATCAGCCAGGCACTATACATACGTCGGTAACCGCCAAATTTTGCAGAAAACTATTAGTTTAGCCTAATAGCAGTCATACAGTCGGTGTTAACACTTCTCTAATTTACATTTTTTTGTGAGCAGATTTTTATATTGGGAGAATTAGAGCATTATATGTATGTGTCCACTTAAAGAAGATCTTAGCTTCGAATGTTAGAAACATTTGAGTTGTCGACTTTTCTGTGTGTTAAAGTCAACTACTTTTACAAGTGGTCGGCACAAGAAACAAAACAAGGGTCCATTGCTCTTGTTGGAAACAATCTTTCCCCCTCGCATCCCCGCGCAACACGCATGGGTCAGGATCACTTGTCTGTCTGCAAATTTCTACACCATATCTCACTATAGCATTCAAATATGAAAGAACACAGTAGTTTAAGGTTTCAGTGAATAAAAATAGCTATACTTGGTTTGCAACTTGTGGTATCGAACAGGTCCCTCAGCATTAAGCAGTTGTCTACGTTGAGCCGCAACAGTATTGTAATTTGAATATATATTCACATCTAGTTCTTGCAACTGAAAAAAGTGTAATCTAAAAGCAATTCATGAAATGAACGACATGAACGGATTAGCACAAATTGGCATTGGTTGTCACTCCATTTTACTGTAACGTTTCCTTCTACCTATTAAAATTTAAACTGACTCGTACCAAATCTCTAAAAGGGATTTACAGAACGCGATGTGTGTAGATGGCGTAAATGGAAGAAGCCGTCTATGTTTTTCTACTGTTTCTGGGTAGCACTGTTTCAGTTTTCTTATAATTAACAATTAGTATATTAGTTCTCATCTAATGAACTTTTCTTTACGACTTAAAAAGTGCAGCTGCTTCAATTCTTAAAGATTACATGTGAACAACTAATAACACTGCGGAGCCATTACAAATGGACAGCAGAAATTACTTCTGTAGTTGGCGAAAGAATGTCCTTGCCTGACAGTTGCACAGGGCTTGGCGCAGCTGATTAGCGCTTCCATCTCAACCAATCACCTAACGCCATTCTGTATACGTCTCTATGGCAACGCTTCAGTGTTGTCGCAGCTCTTTAGATTACGGTTGTTTCCGCCTGCACACGTTTGCGCTTCGCAGCCGAAAACTGGCAACAGCGCTGCCAGTAGTCTGGGATCTTATTTCGTCGACCCTACTACTGGCAGGAGGAGTGATAACGCAGAGCAGAGCACTCTTGTGACTGAGAGGATGCTCCCCACGTAAGAAATGAGACCCGGTGTGAATTGTAAAACATACTGTAGACGCGCATTCAAACAGGATGTCGTCTACACGTGCGTGCAGAATTGACGCACTGCCCGGCAGAGGCGCTGTATTGCACGTGATTGCATCATCTCGCTTAAGCAGAGTGCTGAAGCGAGCGCCAGGCCGCCAGCTCAATACAGGCGGCCGCGTTAAAGGCGCGGAAAGAAAGGTTCAATGAGCAAGGGAAAAAAAATGACGCTGGCCGCATCAGGCCACTGTTTCGGAGAGGGCTGATTGTCATTTTCCACTGACGTTGCAGTAGGAAAGAATACAAAACGCCGGAAGAAACTGAGAAGGCACCGGTAAATGATATGGGCAGGAAAATGCATGTTCGTAGTATACCCAAAATACAAACATGGGTCGAAGAAAGCGACAATGCCAGTCTGGATCGAGCGTGTGTTACTTTCTTTAATAATTTATATTAGGTTGGTGCATAGATTCGTAACGTTTTCTGTAAGTTCAATAAACACAACAAATACACATAACAGAACCGAGCGAGGTGGCGCAGTGGTTAGCACACTGGACTCGCATTCGGGAGGACGATGGTTCAATCCCGTCTCCGGCCATCCTGATTTAGGTTTTCCGTGATTTCCCAAAATCGTTTCAGGCAAATGCCGGGATGGTTCCTTTCAAAGGGCGCGGCCGATTTCCTTCCCCATCCTTCCGTAACCCGAGCTTGCGCTCCGTCTCTAATGACCTCGTTGTCGACGGGACGTTAAACACTAACCACCACCACCACACATAACAGAGACTACTAGTCGTCATTAATATGTTCACCTTCACTATTTACAACAGTCTGCCAACGCTGGGGTATTTTTCGATTCCGCGACTATAGAAATCACGTGGTTCTGATGCGAATAACTCGTCGAGCCATGTTCAGGGCGCATTTTCATCCAGGAAGCAAGTTGCCTGAAGTTGTCCGATAGTAAGCGGAAAAGGTGAAAATCTGAGGACGCAGTATCAAGTAAATAACGTGGGTGCGAAATGACTTCCCAACCCAACTCCTGTATGGTGGTTTTTGCGTCTAGCAGAATGCTGTCAGGCGTCATCGCGGAGTAGCATCCTTTCACGCAGTCTTCCTGGTCGTTGTTCTTGGATTGTCTCTGCAAGACTTCTCAGTTGTTGACAATAAAAATAAGCAATGATGGTTGCACCTTTTGTGAATGCGCCCAGGTCTTGGCACGGGGAGTTCTGGTTTGTTTGGGCTCAAGCATTCCTTTCTTTTCCTTGTGTTAGCATAAAGACATAATTCCTCGTCACCGGTAACGGTACACGATAAGAATGGTCGGTGTTGTTTAAGAGCCAATTGATGACGAGCAATCAGAGATGCTCAAACGGCCACTCGCAGATTTTTGCGATTTTGGCTTAGAGCATGCGGTACCCCTACACCCGATTTTTGAACCTTTCCCATTGCATGCAAATCTCGTAAGATGGTGGAATGATCATCAATCCCCGAATGTCTTCCTGAACTTGGAGAGTCACAAATGTCAAAACGATCGTCCTTAAAAAGACAAAACCGTTTTCTTCCCGTGCTCTGTGCAATGGCATTATCCTGTGGCAGTGATATTTTTCATGTCTGGTGCAAAGTGATATCAAAAGTGCGCGAGAGTTTTTTTTGGTCATGTGTTGCTTTTTATCTTTGCCGTAAGACTATAGAGTCTCCTAGTTTTTGTTACTTCTCTGTTGTTTTTTTAGTTTCCTCTCATTGTGAGTTTTTGCGAATAAATATTTTTTCTTTAACTCATTATACCGGACGGCTATGCAATTATTTGTTGTAGGCAAGTCGCCAACACAATTAGTGACCCCGACGTGATTTGAACACGCAACCTACTATCTGTGGGAGAGGTCCAACCAGGTCCACGTGAACATGTGCGAATCTTCATGTCACAACTGACCAAGGACGTCAGTTCGAATCTACGTTGTTCCTCGAGCTATCCAAAATGTGCGGTTTCGAACGCCACCACACGACTAGTTATCACCATGCCAGTAATGGTATGGTCGAACGATGGCACAGAACACTCAAAGCAGCATTGATGTGTCATCAAGAGAGATGGACGGAAGCATTACCATTAGTGTTGTTAGGCCTGCGGACAGCTCACAAACCCGATATTGGTGCATCAGTTGCCGAGATGGTTTACGGCGAGCTGCTACGGCTCCCTGCAGATTATTTAGTACCATCCTCACTACCTGGATCAGAGGGCCTCACACACTGGATGCAGTGCTAATACGTCACTGCACAAATATACGTTGACCGCCACCTTCTCGCCATGGCAACCGTAAGGTGTTTGTACAGAAAGACTTATACAATTGCTCTCACGGAATGTTGCGAACAGACTCAGTCAAATCGCCTTTACAACCACCATATACGGGCCCATTTCAGGTGCTGAGTAGAAATAAGCATACCGTGGACGTAATGTACAATGGTGTTCCGACAAAGGTATCGATTGAACGTGTCAAGCCAGCATGGGTTTTACCCTCTCCGACCTCTGACACCACGCCTGTGCATCAACACATGATGGACGCAGAGCATACCGAAACACCGCTCAGCACATCGTCCGAGACAGGTGAATCACCACCACAAACAACAACGTCACCGCCCCCGGGACACCCGACGCACACCAGAGCTGGACGTCGAATAAAATTCAAGTATCAAGTTATCCCTGGGGCTCCGCACTTTAAGGGGAGGGGGGGGGGGCTGTGTGGCAGTGATATTTTTCGTGTCTGGTGCAAAGTGATATCAAAAGTGCGCGAGAGTTTTTTTTTGGTCATGTGTTGTTTTTTATCTTTGCCGTAAGACTATAGAGTCTCCTAGTTTTTGTTACTTCTCTGTTGTGTTTTAGTTTCTTCTCATTGTGAGTTTTTGCGAATAAATATTTTTTCTTTAACTCATTATACCGGACGGCTATGCAATTATTTGTTGTAGGCAAGTCGCCTACAATCCCCTTACACGGCGTAAAATGTTTATGGTTGCCTCCGCTACTGTCACACCCCTACTGAACTCAAACAGAAGTATATGTCGAAAATGTTCGATTTCTCCACATGCATTCGAAGTTTTATCGGTCACAGTTCCGCTCACTAGAAATAAAAATGACAATCGATAAATAAACCCGTAGCAACCGGAATACGAACATGCAAAACAAAAATGCTACGAATTTACGCACCAAACTAATAAATATACATTTCCATATTATACGTTTCCAGCACAACATTAAAAGTGTTTCTACGATGTTCATATAATGCTAGAGTAGGGCCTAATACTCTACCATAAACATCAATCCCTTCCCTTCCCCTCCACTCGTAAGATTGCGCTGTTGATATTATCGAAGGCTAGAAACATTATCGTTTTTAAAAAAGTGTTATTATAATATTTTATAGCTTTTTGCTGAAATGGAAATGAGCGTATGGCATCCGTGGCCGGGAGGCCCCTATTCGGGGAAGTTCGGCCGCCAACTGCAAGTCTTATTTCATTCGACGCTGCATTGGGCGACTTGTGCGCCGGTGATGGGGATGAAATGATGATGATAACACAACACCCAGTCCTCGAGCGGAGAAAATCTCCAATCCAGCCGGGAATCGAACTCGGCCCGCTTGCATGGGAGGCGAGCACGTTACCACCCAGCTAAGCAGGCGGACGCTTTTTTTGCCGATATTATCTGTAACATAACATTCAGGTACAGATTATGGAATTATTTTGAACAAGTACAGCAGGTTATTATGTAGCGGGGGAGTACATATGTATAAAAAAGGATGAAAATAAAAATGTAACTAGAAGAGACAGCACACAGGACAAAAATATTTGTCAGAAAAGTGAGGACACGTAAGTGAAGCTGCCCTCAAACCGGTTAGTTTGAACATCACAGTGCTCCATTAGGCATGGATCTGTTAAGAGGTGGTGTGGCCTTATTTGCTCACGACCTTCGAACTGATTTACTAAGCCAGTTGTGGGTGCACTTACCAGTTAACGTAAATTCCAAATTACGCTGAAACTTTGCATTCCCAAATACACATATCATTGCGAGAGTGAAAAATGACACGAGAAGTTCTAGTCCTCACAGGGATAACATAACGAACATGATTTTCATGCACTATCAACACACGAAACATGAACATATTTATGTAATGAAAATGGATAAAATATGTAAGAAAATATGTACTATCACGAAAAATTTTTATCAAATATTTAATATAATTTCAATTGAAATCAACTTATGAATTGGACCACAGTCTAATATATTACCTTAATACTTAACGTACCATAAACACAAAAACTAAATTAAGAAGGTACATATTACATGATTGGCACTTTTTTTTTTTTACTTTTGAGAGTCTATTTCACGCTATTAATAATTTTTTTGGTCACATCTTTATGCTAAAATGTCCATCTTCACTGCAATTACAAAGGTGCCTTACCTTTCCTGTCATTTAGAAGCGCAATGAATAACAAGATAATTTACCGTACTTCAAAGACTCTGCAGTCATAAAATGTCGCCGATCAGCAAAAACGTTTTTGCTGGAGGAAAATGATCTCTGTAAATGATAGGACGCTGATAGTGCAAATCTGAGGAGGTGAAGTATTCCTGGATAGATGCCTTCTTCGCCGCCACGCCTTATTGCAGACTGTAGCAACCTGAGTTTTATAGACAAAACAGCGACAGATTTATTCGCTACCCTCTGCCCAATACTACCCCATTTCTCAGTCAGATTGCGTATGACTTTCTCAACAGTTTGTAACGATTTCTACAAAAGCAACCGGATAGTTTCTAATTCTTTAATGCTGCTGGCAAGGAAGCTGATGTTGCTTTGGATGTACGCCAGAGCATACTCGATTTAGGTTCAGTAAAGCATTTTGTGCCTCTTGTAATGAAATTGAAGTTTTCTTCGAAAAGGAATCAGTCACAGCTTGAAAATGTTCATTATAGAAAGACATCAGCACCACGTCATTAGGGCTGGCTCAATTCTTTATTGAGCGACACACAATGCGAGGCTTTGAGAAACACTTTCTTGGTGCATGGAATTATTTTATTTACTTCTGGTAGCTGCTGTGCACTTATTTGGCGGTATCTCACAGTGTGTGAGCCAGAAAGGTGGAGTGTATTTAATGAGGACAGAATACGTATGGAGCAGTTGACACCTTCAGCATGTAGGCCGCAGCATCCGAATACGTAACAAAAAGTTCTTCTTCTTTAATTGCCATAGACAAGACAGTCATTCATAATATTAGTTACTGTTGAATGATTAAACGCGTTTCAACTGTTTGTAATATTTCTGGCTTTACAGCCATCATATATAGGATGACGTAATGTGGTATGAGGTACCGACGACAGGTGATTTGTTCGGTACGGATATCCTGAGAAATACCGCCTAAAAGGTGGTCCTTCTCCGCGATTGGCTGCTACGTTCGGAAGTTGGGCGCCAAAATGATAATCTTCTGTTATTAATATTAGAAAAACAAAAACAACATACACTCATGCTCATAAATTAAGGATAATTGCAGAATGTGGTGCCACACAACGTGGCACTACATAAAATTGGCGCTAATAGCATAGGCACATGGGGAACACACACGACACAGATCTGTAAGTCCACGGTATTGGTGATAAGTTGAGAAAACAGCCCCGACACACATGTGCTACAAAACGCCACTGTTTCCTGCCCATGTACCCCGACATCAATGTGAGATATGATCACCATGCACACGTACACAAGCCGCACAACGGGTTGGCACACTCTGGATCAGGTGGTCGAGCAGCTGCTGGGGTATAGCCTCCCATTCTTGCACCAGTGCCTGTCGGAGCTCCTGAAGTGTCGTAGGGGTTTGAAGACGGGCGGTGATACGTCGACCGAGTGCATCCCAGACGTGCTCGATGGGGTTTAGATCTGGAGAACAGGCAGGCCACTCCATTCGCCTGATATCTTCTGTTTCAAGGTACTCGTCTACGATGGCAGCTCGGTGGGGCCGTGCATTATCATCCATCAGGAGGAAGGTGGGACCCACTGCACCCCTGAAAAGGCAGACATACTGGTGAAAAATGACGTGCCGATACACCTGACCTGTTACTGTTCCTCTGTCAAAGACATGCAAGGGTGTACGGGCACCAATCATAACTCCACCCCACACTGTCAAATCGCGACCTCCATCCCTTTGAAGAACATTAAGGGTTCCTGGTTCACGCCAGATGAAAACCCGGCGAGAATCACTGTTCAGGCTATGCATGGACTCGTCCGTGAACGTAACCTGGGACCACTGTTCCAATGACCATGTACTGTGTTCTTGACACGAGGCTTTACGGGCTCTCCTGTAACCAGGGGTCAGTGGAATGCACCTTGCAGGTCCCTGGGCGAATAAACCATGTCTGTTCAGTCGTCTTTAGACTGTGTTTCTGGAGACAACTGTTCCAGTGCCTGTGGTAAGGTCCCGAGTAAGGCTACCTGCAGTACTCCGTGGCCGTCTGCGGGCACTGATGGTGAGATATCGGTCTTCTTGTGGTGGTGTACACTGTGGACGTCCCATACTGTAGCGCCTGACCACGTTTCCTGTCTGCTGGAATCGTTGCCATAATCTTAAGATCACACTTTGTGGTACACGGAGGGCCCGTGCTACGACCTGCTTTGTTTGACCAGCCTCCAGTCGCCTTAGTATTCTACCCCTAATAACGCCATCAATACGTATTCTTTGAGCCATTTTCAACACACATTCACCATTAGCACGTCCGAAAACGTCTGCACACTTACTGCCATTTTCAACACACATTCACCATTAGCACGTCCGAAAACGTCTGCACACTTACTCGCTGCACCGTACCCTGACATACACCAACACTCCTCTGCGTATGTGGACTGCTGCCAGCGCCACCGTGCGACGACCGCAGGTCAAATGCGCCACATGGTAATACCCCGAGGTGATTTAAACCCGCAAACCGCCCACCAGAGCGTTGTTTCACCATGTATCAGCATTATCCTTAATGAGTATATTTACTTGCATTTTATTTTAAAGCATCTTTCAATACGGCGCTATCGTTCCATTATTTCACAGGTATTAATAAACAGCAGAATAACTGCTAAACGAAAAAAAGGCAGACGAAGCACATCAGTGATCTTCGGATCGTGCATAAGTTGGACAGCGGGCGAAGTGGTTTGGCTGTAAGATCATAGCTGGTTCGGCAGTCTCAAAGGACGGAGATGTCTCCCGCGGAATCAGATACAGTTAAGACTTAATTTGCAATGTTTAGTTCGTAAATGTGAGAGCTGGACTGACAGTCTTCGAGGACAGACATGTTGTCTGCCGCGGTCTGCATCTACATCTACATTTATACTCCGTAAGCCACCCAACGGTGTGTGGCGGAGGGCACTTTACGTGTCAGTTAAGACTTTATTAGCAGTTTCTGGTTATTTTGACATTTAGTTAAGAACAGTGTGATAGTAATTGCGGAAATACGCAGTTCATCATTTTGTTGAAGAATGTAAATAATTTTTGACTGTAAATTGGAATGTAACTGTGCAGTTTCTCGTGTTCTGCTAATAAACAGCGAGTGGCATTCCGTATAAACAAACTGACTGGAAACTTAATTATTTCTAAAATATCAGTTCCTCGCTTACGGCCTCAAGATAGCGGATTTACGACCAACGTTCTGTTTTCTGCGCAGGGGCCAACAACTTTACAAGACTGCAGGTTGGTGAACATTAATTAGAACTTATGCATTCCACTCAGAGCGGTGGAAGCAAACAGATATCGCGCGTGTATTGCAATCTTAGTACCAATGAGATCAATGACGCGTCACCTGTGGTAACACAGAGGAGGTATGAAGGAGAGAAATTTCCGAAGGAAGGGGTTTATCATAAACGCATGTATAGATCTCCTCTCTATCTCCCTCTCTTTCTCAACTTGGCGTAACTTCGCAGGAAATCAATAACAGATTTGTGGTTTCTTCTCTATCGATGTAAAGTTAGCAAACGCTAACAACAAGACTGCCAATGAAACATCGACATATGTCTGTTGTTTCGTAGATCCGTATACGTTGATTACTTATATAGCGCTGCACACTTTTCAGGGCCTTCTGGTAACAAAAATCTACGTAGTTTTCCTTAATTTCCATTCATTGAGAGTGTGTTACCCACAGTAATTTTGTAGAAAGGCGCGATATTAAGGCACTTGAAGTTTTTACCGTGGCAGAGTACATATGGAAAAATTCACTTGGTGAGTTTTGAGTATTTTGCGTCTGCGTCAATAACATTTGCTTCTAAGAAGATTTGCTCTTTGTGTGTATGCTGAAATTGGAACTGTCTGCTTATTGCTCGCTCGGCTTAGAATATGCCGCTCATCATGAGTGGATAGGGAAAGCACCGTCCATCTTATCTCAAGATCTTAAGTTAGATGATAATTTTCGTACAACAGGAGGCATCATGAACACAAGCAGCCGTGAACTCTTAAGAAGTACCATTTGGCAAACTTTACAGGCGCTGTACCGCAGTTCTGAACCAGTAGAAGCCGCAAATACCCGGTAAACTTCGGGCCGCTCTTTTCCGTTTGCCTATTGCCAGTCTCGACAGCATGCGAAGGACGGCCTTTACTACACAAAATAAGGGGAATTATAATGCTACAAGCAGTATTCTTATTGTACTTATTCGATTATAGAGAAATGAAACTCCAAATCTTAGAAAATTAAGCGCCTTCTTAGTCCAACGCAAAGTGCTATTAACCACATTTTATTACTCTTGAACCTGATTTTTAGAGGTAATTTACTTCCTATCTTCAGCTGCAATGGTAGATCGGATTTGGATACTTTTCTAAGGGTGCCTGTGGGGTAATATGAAGAAGCGTAAAATAGCAATAATGTGTAATTTTATGTGGTGTAAAGTTAAAATGTGTAATTATAGAGAAATGTGTAGCGATAAAATGAAATATATCAACACTAGCAACATAAGTCGTAAACCTTTCCGCTTTTCAAGTGCGTAGGAATGAAGGAAAAGAATATGTAATGACATACATATGCAGGTTCTAATAATAAGGTATCTCCAACCGAATGGCCTATCTAACCAGTATAGATTTCGAAAAAGTCGGTCATGCGAAACCGAACTCGCACTTTTCTTACATGACATTCTGAAAACCGCGGATCAGGGTAATCAGATGGATGCAGTATTTCTTGACTTCTAAAAAGTATTTGAGTCGCTATCACCCCGACGGTTATTAATGAAAGCAAAGTTCATACGGAATACCAAAGAAAATTGTGACTGGACTGAAGATTTATTGGCAGGAAGGAAGAAGCATGTTTTCTTGGATGGAGGCTCATCGTCCGCAGCTCGTGGTCGTGCGGTAGCGTTCTCGCTTCCCACGCCCGGGTTCCCGGGTTCGATTCCCGGCGGAGTCAGGGATTTTCTCTGCCTCGTGATGACTGGGTGTTGTGTGGTGTCCTTAGGTTCGTTGGGTTTAAGTAGTTCTAAGTTCTAGGGGACTGATGACCATAGATGTTAAGTCTCATAGTGCTCAGAGCCATTTGAACAATTTGAGGCTCATCGACAAATGTAACGATAACTTCAGGCGTGCCACAGGAAAGTTTATTAGGAGCTTTGATGGTCACGCTATATAGTAATGACCTGGCAGACAGTATCAATGGTAGCTGCAGAAATTTTACACATGGTATAGCTATTTATAATAAAGTAATACATGAAAAAATGCAAAAATATCCAATTAGATCTTGATACGATTTCAAAGCGATGCAAAAATTGATAATTCGCGTTAAATGCACAGAAACGTAAAGTTGTGCACTTCAAAAAACGAGGAGAAGTAAGTATACCATGATTACATTATAAATGATTCACAAATGGACTGAGTCAAGTCATACCCAATACGTGCATGTAACATTTAATGCATATATGAAACGCAATGATCGCATAGGCTCAGTCCTAGGTAAAGGACTTAGCAGACTTCAGTTCATTGGCAGCATACTAAGAAAATGTCATCTACGAAGAAGAACGCTTATAAAATACCTCGTGCGTACTATCTTACGGGCCCAGCTACGAACGACGGATCGCAGCGATCTCTCGCATGGGCGTCCGATCGTTTCGTAGATCGCATGTGTGTGGGGGAAGTCGGAGCGATCTGTCGTCGATTGCTGATAGCAGTCTGATGGATCGCATGCGATTCGTGCACGCAACATGGCTGCCTGGTTGCTTAGCAGCGATGTATGGCGATATGGCTGCGGTTCGTTTGATTGACTAAGAACTTTACATTGGAATTTATAGTTATGGCCCCGCAAATAAACTCTGAATTTATAGTTACTACTGTAAGAAGTGAAATGGACACTTGGAGTTACCATTTATATTAAGCAGTTGAAGTAAGATTATCGTTAATGAAGTGAAAAGCTACTCCATATGTTTCAGATCTAGACTCCAATAATAAAATGGGAAGGAACTGTTAATTAGAATTCAGGGAGAAGTTGTAGTCTAATTGGCACTCGATTTATTCATCTTGAACATGACAAGACAACAAAATTATTAAAGAAGCATGACACAAACATTTTTATTTAACAAACGCCTTACTAATATGGGATCTATGGTGGACAATGTGATCTGCTGGGGATCAACACACGACACTAAGCAGAACACTGATTGCTCTATCTGACTTCATACACGTGAATCCACGTTATGACACCAAACTACGCCACCACCATGCATCTATATTCTACCATACAAAAAAAGAAAAATGTGGCTCGAAAGAACATGGTGTTGAGAAATACATATTATAGCCCTACATTGCAGCAGCAAATACTTTACCCTCCTGCTGGCCAAGGCGGCACACCAAGATGCGTTCGGCGAATGAAGTCATGGACGGCGGCAATCTGTTATTAAATGCGCGTTTCTGAAAAATGCAAGTACGCGGTCTTGCGTTCGGTAAATTCAGAACGCAGGTACTTCCCTATGAGCCTCTGAAACCCCAGTGGATTGCAGTGTGCAGGTGGACCCGTTTGCTGGTCTGCCAAACCAATTTGACTCGGTGCCACGTGCGTGATGGAACA
Organism: Schistocerca piceifrons; assembly: GCF_021461385.2. NCBI lineage: Eukaryota > Metazoa > Arthropoda > Insecta > Orthoptera > Acrididae > Schistocerca > Schistocerca piceifrons. The sequence continues at coordinate 1,133,648,818 of NC_060138.1, read as the reverse complement.
TATCAAATGTTTAGACGGCCGTCTCAAGACAAATAAGTACACCCATGCTTCACTCATTGTGAGCATGACGATATAAGCAGTACCTCTGATGGTTCAGAAGGTGACTGGCACAGGCTCGAAGTGGCACACTAGCAAAGGGCACAAGTCTCACCGTTTAGGTAGAAACCTGCAGTTCTTTACTAGCAAAGCGCCAGTACAAGAGTCTTGTACAAGAGTGATCCTTCTTCCTTTCTCACCGCTTCCTCCTCAGCTTGGTTCCAAAAGCACATTTCTCTTTTTTGACTTCCCCACTTTCACACAAGCTGGAGCCTGGGATTCTAAGCTCGGAGAATGGTTTTTGCACTGCAAACCGATTTGACCAATCAGAGACTTTAAAATTAATTGGCAAAAAACGGAAAAAAGATTCAGCTTTGCAGCCTCTTTCCAACACGTTTGCCATGTGTTTTGCTAACACAATACAGGGTGGAAGTACAGCCCTCCATAAATAGCTTGTTATCTCCCCTGTTGCGCCCATTTCAAAGTTTCCAAAGAACGGCCATAAACTCGCCAAAAGCTCCTGCTTTTACAAACATGTTTTGAAACAGAGTCTGGAATTCTGGACGCCAGTTTCCCTGTCCCATGGAAATTCTCAGAACGTTTACATTTCTTTTGGTGGCTTGCTCCCTAACAAGGGCCCATCCTCTGCTTTATTCCCAGCCTAAAATGCGCTGATGGGTGCAGTGGCGACTTCTCGGCGCTAGCCCGTATACCTGGACGTCTGCCTTCTGTCTGGCACGAACTATGTGTTTCACACAATGCGACTGCGCCACGCAGCCGTCTGGAAATGTCTCCTCACTGTTCCCCAGAAACACGCGCTTTGTTAGCCCACCAACGCTGTTCTTTTACTACAGTCGTTTAAGCCGGCACCCTATTCCTCTGAACGCAGATAAAGTTTACCCTATTTTGTTCCTTAGACCAAGCAAACAAGACCATTAACTACTGCCCACAATTTCATCATAATGTATGAAGTAAAATCGCAGTAAAGATCATATTCCCTGTGAACACGAAGTGGCATAACACCGAATGAGAAGTGTGAGTGCCCTGCAATCTCTCACAGTAATATAAAATAATGCTCTACGATTTTGTAGTAATTAGCATTTTGAAACTTATGATGTAGAATTAGAATTGATAAACAGTTCACAGTAATAGTCACGATACAGTTGGCCACATCTGATGATTTAGAGTTATTTATAAGGTGACCAACTTTGTTGAATGAAAATAAGGGAGATACTTACATCCTTGACAAAAAATAAGGGAGATTAAGAGCAAGGCGAAATTTCACCAAAAATCAAAGCAGTATTTGTAAAAGATGACTATTTAACTACACATTGCATATACTTACTCATATTTTGCAACCGATTTTGCCTCAATCAGTAGTTTTATATCATTTTTAGCAAATTCAAAGAATTTACTGCATTAAGAAGGAGAAATCATGGCAACTTGCAGTTAAGATTTGATTAGTTTTGTACTATTTATATACCTTACATCGGTCCACTTTTTATTCATAAAAGAAAATACTCTCTCGATGTGAAGACTACTTCCTGGTATACTCATACCATAAACTACAAGGTTAACACAGTTTTCAAATTCATATTTTTGATTTAAATGTTGTTAAAACTTTTATCCTTTTTTTGCCTAACGCTATTCTCTAAAGAGACAGCACATTTAATTGCATCATTAGAACTACAAAATTTCTCAAATAACTCATGTTCATTCACACAATCCAGCTTGACACATTCCACAACTTCATGCATGTCATTGAATGCTAATTTCCTTTTTACACACAGTGGCATTAAACACTCCAAACCATCACCAAATTTGTTAACTAAATAAGAATTTAAATAATCATATAATTACATAAAGTTCTTCTCATCTACTAGGAAATAGAAGGAGTTAACTCAGAAAACTGCCAATTACTAATTACGAAGTGCTGAAGAGTAAGATATATTTTTTTAGAATACATACTAATAATTTACTAACTGAAATATTCATGTGCTGCACACAATTGTTCCTGCCACGATGTACGATACTAAATTCATATTTGCAAATTGAGCTGTTCGCTTTATAAGCATTTGTCCGTGCTGATCAGATCCAGGAATATAAAGCTTCCCACTTCATAATATATGTGCACACATACTTTGTTTTCTTTTTAGCTTCGTCCTTGCTGCCCATCATAAAATCTTGAACAATGATTCACTGTTGTTTTTGTTTGCATAGAGTTGTGTATAGGCCAAATTTGTGGAATCATATTTTCGTCTTTATCTGTAATTTTACTGACTTATTCTTAATAAACTATTACATTTATCATGAGTGAAAAGTTCTTGACTTCCCATAGAATTGTTAGGATGGGGCTTTGGTGTGACGGGTGATGTAGTTTTTTCCATGTGGGTGAATGTAGTGGCGTGGGAGTAGGGGAAGTAAATAAGACTCATCAGTGGTTTTGTAGGATATGTAGTAGAGAAGACACTAGAACAGGAGGGGATAATTGCCGCCCTTCAGGCTGAGTTAGACAAGGCCAGGGGAGATCTTGACAGGTTAAGCAGGGAGAAGGGTAAAAAGAGGTGGGAAGTGGCAACAGGAGTAACAGCCCTAGAACTTTGTCTGACAGCTTCATGGAGAATGTGGAAAATAGATTTGACCTGTTGCTTCAGTTAGAAGCTGGTGAACCTCAAGCAGCTGCAGGTGTATACAGGGCACAATAAAAGTTCAGCAGCAAATTGAAAAGTAATAATGTAGAGAAATCAGTAAAGGGAAAGAAAGTGTTGTTGTTAGGTAGTTCCAATGGAAGAGGTGTTGGCCAACTTCTGCAAGATAAACTAGGATCAAATACAAGGTCACAAATTTTTTTATACCTAGTGCTGGTCTGGAGCAGGTGACAGGAGATTTAGGATCACTTTGCAAAGGTTTCCCTAAGGAAGACACCGTGGTTATAGTGGGTGGACCAAGTAATAGTATTGACAAAGATCCTAGGTACAGTAGAGACTGTGACCTGGCAAAGACTGCATCAGCATCGAAGCATACTAGAGTTGAGTTTGTATCTGTTCCTGGGGGCCATGACAGACCACATTTGAACTCTTCTGTCAGGAGAGTTCATTTGGAGTTGGAGTGGCTGCTTATGTTGGGTTCAGGGTCACACATTGGTGTTGTTTTTGTTGATTCTCTCAACAGGTGGGACTATACTAGGCATGGCCTTCACCTCAACAGGAAAGGGAAGGGTAAACTGGCTGGGAAAATAGGAGGCAAGTTAAAAGGGGGAGTTACTGTCATGCATGATAAAATACCAGTGGTTATAGGGTTCTGAAAAGACCTTTTTTTAGGATAGGGAGGACAGAAAGAAATCAGGATTTAAGAGAGGTTAGGATTGAGACAAACCTTCAGTTTGAGAAGGAAACCAAAAAACATAATTCTAGCTTATTACATCAGCATAAATAGCTGTCGGTGAAGAATTTTCAGCAATCAGCAGAAATTTCAACTCTACCCAATTTTAATTCAGTCAATGTGAAATGTCAGCTATCTTTATTGCATCAAAATATTCGAGGGCTGAGAAATAAAATTAATGAATTAATTATCTGCATAGATGAATTAGAGTCCTCAAACCCAGCTCATTTAGGTTAGCATTTCACGTTTGTAGAGCAGAGCAGAAATGGAGAAAGGAGGAGTTGTCTCATTCATCAGGAACCGTCATAAATTTAAGAACATACACATTCATAAATTTTGCCTAGAACAGCGTATGGAAGCATGTGCAACAGAAGTAGAATTTCACAAATAATCTTTCATAATATTAAGTGTATATTGAGCACCTGCAGGTAACTTGAATCTGTTCATAAAGCACCTTGAAGCTGTACTGGCCCATTTAATAACCAAAAACAAAGAAATATTGGTTGCTGGTGACTTCAATGTAGATTTCCTTAAAGACTCTCCCAAGAACTTATTTGAGTTAGTAACACTATCATTCAACTTAATTCCCACTGTAAAGTTCCCAACTAGGGTAGCCAATTCCTCTCGAACAACCATTGACAATATCTTTATAGAAAAGTCCAATGAATAAAATTATATTACAAAATCAATAGTCTATGGCCTCTCAGATCATGGCATGCAGTTCCTTCTGTTAAATGTAAATACTGAACAGGATATAAAAACTGTTAAATCTGAACTCAAGAGGATAATCAATAACCCAAAAACAGATTATTTTAGGACACTCCTCAGAGAGATTCACTGGAGTTATGAATGAAAAATATAACCCTTTTTTTAATAAAGTACTTACCTTATTTGAACAGTTTTCCCCCAAAACTAACCAAGGTTAGAGCAGAGTCAACAAAGAAGCCATAGATTTCTCAAGGAATCGAGGTATCTTGTTAAACAAAAAGAAAACTGTATCTGTCAATCCGAAACAGTTCTGATGTTGATGCTTTAGCACATTACAAGAAATACTGCAAAATATTAAAGACTGTAATACGGACATCAAAGCAAATATATTACAAGGAAAAGATAATCATATCAGCCAACAAAATGAAGACAATATGGGATATAGGAAGGAAGAGACCGGTAGAACCAGACATGAAGAGGAGCAAATACCATTAAGAGTAAATGATACATTGGTGACAGATGTGTATAGTTTTGCAGAACTTTTTAGCAAACATTTTGAAAGTGTTACTGAAAAGATGGGGTTGTCAGGTTCTGTAGATGCTGCCATGGGATACCTCAGACCAGACATTTCAAGTAACTTCCATAAAATGAATTTGACCCTCACTACCCCAGCAGAATTAATGTCCATCATAGAATCTTTAAAATCAAAAACAACTAGTGGGTATGATGAAATATCAATAAAGTTAATTAAAGAATGTGATTCTGAGTTAAGTAACATATTAAGCTATCTATGTAACCAGTCATTTATCAGTGGAATATTTCCTGAATGGTTGAAATACGCTGAAGTTAAGCCACTGTTTAAGATGGGAGATAAAGGAATAGCACCAAATTTCCATCCAATTTCAGTTTTGTCAATGTTCTCAAAATTTTTAGAAAAGGCAATGTACAATCGGCTTTATAACAATCTTATCGCAAATAACATACTGTCAAAGTCGCATTTTGGATTTATAAAGGGTTCTGATATTGAGGAGGCTACCTACACTTACACTGAAAATGTACTTAATTCATTAGACTAAAAAATTGCATGCATCTGGTATATTTTGTGATCTGTCAAAGGAATTTGACTGTGCAAATCACAATATCCTTTTAAGTTAACCAGAATATTGTAATGTAACAGAAAATGCTGCAAAATAGTTCAAATCTTATATCTCTGGCAGGAAATCAAGGGTATTATTAGGAAAGAGACATGTATTAAGGTATCAGGCATCATCCAACTGGGAACTAATTACATGTGGGCTACCACAAGGTTCCATCTTAGGGTTCTTACTTTTTCTTGTCTATATCAAGGACCTTTCATCAGTAACATTACCAGATACCAAGTTTGTTTCGTTTGCCGATGATACAAACATTGCAATAAATGGCAACAGTAGTCTTAGAAAGATCGGCTAATAAAACATTTGTGGATATTAAGCACTTGTTTGTAGCTAATTCTTTGTCACTAAACTTTGAAAAACCACACTAAATGCAGTTCAGAACTTATAAGGTGTGTCCCACAAATGTATGCCTAACATATGACGACAAGCAGATAGAAGCATTGGACTGTGTTAAATTCTTGGAATTACAGGTTGATAATAAATTCAACTGGGAGGAGCACATGACAGAACTGCTGAAGCGTCTAAACAAATCTTTATTTGCAATGCGAATCCTGTCAGACATAGGGGATATAAAAATGAAAAAGCTGGCATACTACGCTTACTTTCACTCCATAATGTCATATGGGATTATTTTTTGGGGTAATTTATCAAGCCAAGTTAAAGTTTTCGGGATACAAACGTGCAAATAAGAGTTATATATGTTGGGAACTCAAAAACATTCTGCAGAGACCTGTTTAGGGAACTAGGGATAATAACTACCCAATATATTTATTCCTTAATGAAATTTGTCATTAAACATATTTAACTTTTTCAAACCAACAACTCAGTGCATGGAATCAATACTAGAAATAAGAATAATCTTCACAAAGATTTACAGTCACTTATTCACAAACAAACATTTTCAATAACTAACTTCTGCACCATTTCATTGCAGTAATGTAAATAGGTATTGTAGTAGTTCTATTATATGTTTATCACCTTATAAATAAAAAAAAATATTTTTAATTTTAATTTCAGTGCATTAATGCGAACTTAGTAAATGAGTGTTGTAAAATGATTCTTTCATATAGTGTTCATTTAAAAAATGACGATCATTCCACTTGGGACCTGTGGAAGATACATTAACTTATTTGTTTTAGTTGTAAATATTTGTCATGTATTATTCCTGGAGGATGTAGAACTACGGATCAATTGGAATGAAAGTAAATCTGATCTAGTGTAAGTAAACACTGGCACTGAAACGAAGCCACATCTAACCGCCAAGCATCGATTGACCATTTCTAAGATAATCGATAGACATAATGGCGATATAGAATCAGTTGTCAATCCGTTCATCATAAGAATAAAGCTGATGTAAACATTGCACTGTGTATTCTTCTGCGTTTGCTGCAACCTTATTGGTTTCCACGTGGGACTGCAGTCAATCTGTCTCGAGTACTGTCAAGTTTGATGCTGAGTTCAGTTTTAACTGTGCATTTAACAATACTGGCCAGTCAGCTGACACACCTAGCCTGCAGTGACGTGATCAGCTGCAGTTCACACGTAAAAAGAGACGAGCAGAGGAGCAATACAGCTTCCAATGTGGTTTAATATTTCAGCAGAATGAACTAACACACTGCAAATCTCCCACAATAGGCTCCTAAGATGGCTATACGAAAACCGCAACACGTTATCGTTTTTAACTAACATAATATTGTAATTAAAAACAAGAATGATGAAAATTCCTGACTTAACCTCAGGGTAATTTTTCTGTATAAGCTGTGTTTAAAGTAAGAGAGTATTGAAGGATTTCACAGTATGGTTAAATATTGACGTACTAAAGGTATTACTCACCGTCAGTCGTCTGGTAATCTCTTAACTCCTTCCTCATCCGAATCCGAGAAATACATTTCAGTTTTGGCAATGTCACCTGCTACGTTGATAACGAGCCAATGGACAACAGTATCCACGAAGCCAACCCGGCGCATCATTTTCTCTTCTTCTTTTATGACGACAAGCCCTTCTATATCCCAGCAGCATTCGGCAGTGACGTGTGAAAAAGCTGCGTGCGTTCAGTTCCAGTATGTCTGGCAGCTTAACAAACAGTCTTGTTACTTCTCGGGCCAAATCCCGCAGCTTGGCTCCATATCAGTTCTGTTGGGTTCATAATGCAATGGTACAGTAGCAAATGTAAAAAGGCAGCATTTGTACGATGTGCTCGATGCTGTGAAAATGATTGTTTTTCAAGTTTCTACGATTCTTATCTACCTCTGTGGTATAAAACGATGTACATAGTCCAAATAAAGAAGATTTGGTTTTTAATTTTTGCCTTAAAAATTAAATTGTTATCTTTTCTTAATTTAAGCAACTTTTATGAACAGTCTTTCATATAATATAGATAATTAAGAATTTGTATTTGAGATGGAACAGGAATTTCGCGTCCAATATGTAATTAGAAACAAGAAGACGCGCATTATTCATAAAAAATAATGATGCGTTTTATAATAACGAGATGCAGGTATTTCAAATTGAAAGAGAAAAAAAGGATACTATATGGATTTGAAATAACGCACGAATAACCGCAGTCCGTTCACATTGCATTACACTACCGACTGCGCTACGCGTTCATTGAGAGATATTATATCAACTGCAAAGCCGATTATCTCTCTAAATTTAAGAAAAACATTAAGAACAGCCTATTTCTCGGCACTTTTTAACCGCATTCCACGCATGGGTTTCACTACGGAACAGAAAACAGACTGGAACAGAAAACAGACTCAGCCACTTTTATATTGCGCATTAACAGCGCGACAATCAGAGCACAACACTGCGGAGGCTGTGACTGTACACAATTTTTGATATAAAAACTACGTAGCTATAGTGTGATTAAGAAAAACGTTGATGGCTCTTTTTACATTTCAATATCTTAAAGTTCCATTTAGCGTAATCTAATACATAAGTAGGACCTACTTCGAAGAGCGTAACTACACCAGTGTACGTGTGCTATAGCTTCTGACCAATCGTCGTGTTTGTGTACATCCAACGTTTCAACGAATTCTGACCGTGCTTTCAAAATTTAAACGCTTGAAAAATATTTGTACATACGTAAGAAAGAATACAGGTAAAAACTGGAGAAAAATGCCCAATGAGCCTGAAAATACGGGAGCCGGGAGATTATGAAAAAAATATGTTCAAATACGGGAGATCCCAGGAACTACACGAGGTTTTTACTTCTAAACAGAATGACATGCATACTGTAATGTTAAGAGGACAATTTAAATTACATGTTCAGGGCAAATCTATTATACTGCTATACTCAGGTCCCTTGTCATTTCATATAATCCTGCTCTCCCTCATTTTATTCATAACAGGTAATCAGTAGTGCTGCTGTTGACAACATCTCCATAACACATCGAGATTTGAGGACTAATAAACGAAAAACGAATTGTATTAGCACACCTGAAGGATATACACAACCCAGTTGGTGGCAGTGAAAAATGTAATATATTCTTTAAAGTAACCTACACTTCCCCAGAAAAACGTTTCAGAAAAAGTTTAATAAATTATAATTCTCGTTCATTTCAAAGTTATTTTCTGTAAGCATTCGTGGAGACGAAGAAATCACTTACAACTGCCGCAAACATATCAGTTCCTTTTCCATAGCAGAACTTATTGACACAGTGGCGTTTGTAACGCTGCCTGACTTGGCAAAAAGCTCGTAGGTGGGGTGTTGATGCGAGCGACCAATAGCAGCGATACGTCGTTCGTGTGTGCGTGTGGGGGGGGGGGGGGTCTTTGGAATATTACTCAAGTCTGTAGAACCCATACCAAATAGGACTAACAGCGTTATCTTGCGCACATTCGAAGAAAGGCAGCACACGAGTAGTGACGTGTGTGCTTGAGTCACAGGAGAGGCGCGGGAAATCTGAAAACCCGAATTTGCAGACGCCTGAAAGCAGGCGCCAATTATACCGCGAAAACCTGCTACCTACAAAGTTCGCCAACAATCAGTATTAAGCAAAGAATCTAGAAATGTGCCTCAGCCACCTACTTACCATTCCATTAAAAACCACGAAGACAAGACTAGACTCCAGAATGAGATTTTCACTCTGCAGCGGAGTGTGCGCTGATATGAAACTTCCTGGCTGATTAAAACTGTGTGTCGGGCCGAGACTCGAACTCGGGACCTTTGCCTTTCGCTGGCAAGTGCTCTACCATCTGAGCTACCCAAGCATGACTCATGCCCCGTCCTCACAGCTTCTATTCTGCCAGTACCCTGTCGCCTACCTTCCAATCTTCACTGAAGGTCTCCTGCGAACCTTGCAGATCTAGCACTCCTGGAAGAAAGGATTTGCGGAGACATGGCTTAACCACAGCCTGGGGATGTTTCCAGAATGAGATTTTCACTCTGTAGCGGAGTGTGTGCTGAAGCTGTGAGGACTCTCATTCAGGTCTTCTGAAATATTCACAAACTGCTTTAAAAGTTATATTGGTTGAGGAGAGAGATATATGGAGCAATTATACGTAAGCCATACCAAAAATTGTCTGCCCATGCATTCTAAAACATATATGGAGCAATTATACGTAAGCCATACCAAAAATTGTCTGCCCATGCATTCTAAAACATTAAATAACTGTTAATCTCTTAGTTTTAGAGTGCAGCTTGGTAATTTACCTTTTCTCCCCAGCAACGTCACTGTGGCTGCAGCAGTTATTCTTTTTTCGAGTTGGTTTCTTCTCCGAAGAGCTGAAAGAAAGGTAGGAGACGAGATACTGGCAGTAGTAAAGCTGTGAGGACGGGGCGTGAATCGTGCTTGGGTAGCTCAGTTGGTAGAGCACTTGCCCGCGACAGGCAAAGGCCCCGAGTTTGAGTCTCGGTCCGGCACACAGTTTTAATCTGCCAGGAAGTTTCAAGACTAGAGTGCACAAAGGCTTTTAATCACCACTCCCGCCCACCGTACGCGGTTGGAACGGCAAACTGTCCCAGTATCTTTTACAGCGCTAAGTACTCTCTGCCACGGTTTTCACAGTCTGTAGTCTAGTACTAACCCCCTGAGCTACCAAGCGGAGCATCAAACTAATGATTCCCACACGTGCATTAATGTGGAAACCACTCTGCTGACTGTGACATGGTCGGCAGTGGTGGATATTCTGTTCGGCGGCCTCCTTGGTGCTACTCGAAGGAGTGGGTTTCTGCTATCAGTACAAACACTACTCCGCACTGTTCACACCCAAATACGCCACGTGGCACGGAACAGTTAGGCCGTACGTGCTTGGAGCGAGTGAAGGGCAAGCAGCTGGCACGCGATCTACAGGGTGAGCACTAAGTCTTGCCCTGATTATGACAATTTACTACAGAATAACCATTTAACATAATAATTTATATTTGATGCCCTTACATAGGTTAGTGTTACTAGTTTTTTTAAGACCACTTACGTGGTGTTTCGTAACATATTTTCTGTCACAGTACCCACAGCAGCTTGTATCCTACCTAGCCTTCAGTTCGTCGACGTCAGCAACTGGTGTGAGGAAGACTGTGTCCTTGATATACTACCAGAATAAATATATATATATATATATATATATATATATATATATATATATATATATATGACCTAGTAGATAGTGTCGGAAGTTCCATGCGGCTTTTCGCGGATGATGCTGTAGTATACAGAGAAGTTGCAGCATTAGAAAACTGTAGCGAAATGCAGGAAGATCTGCAGCGGATAGGCACTTGGTGCAGGGAGTGGCAACTGACCCTTAACATAGACGAATGTAATGTATTGCGAATACATAGAAAGAAGGACCCTTTATTGTATGATTATATGATAGCGGAACAAACACTGGTAGCAGTTACTTCTGTAAAATATCTGGGAGTATGAGTGCGGAACGATTTGAAGTGGAATGATCATATAAAATTAATTGTTGGTAAGGTGGGTGCCAGGTTGAGATTCATTGGGAGAGTCCTTAGTAAATGTAGTCCATCAACAAAGGAGGTGGCTTACAAAACACTCGTTCGACCTATACTTGAGTATTGCTCATCAGTGTGGGATCCGTACCAGATCGGGTTGATGGAGGAGATAGAGAATATCCAAAGAAGAGCGGCGCGTTTCGTCACAGGGTTATTTGGTAACCTTGATAGCATTACGGAGATGTTTAGCAAACTCAAGTGGCAGACTCTGCAAGAGAGGCGCTCTGCATCGCGGTGTAGCTTGCTCGCCAGGTTTAGAGAGGGTGCGTTTTTGGATGAGGTATCGAATATATTGCTTGCCTCTACTTATACCTCCCGAGGAGATCACGAATGTAAAATTAGAGAGATTCGACCGCGTACGGAGGCTTTCAGACAGTCGTTCTTCCCGCGAACCATACGCGACTGGAACAGAAAAGGGAGGTAATGACCGTGGCACTTAAAGTGCCCTCCGCCACACACCGTTGGGTGGCTTGCGGAGTATAAATGCAGATGTAGATGTAGATGAAAAAAAGTCAAGAGGCGTTATGTCTGGAGAGGGTAGTAACGTCCAGATCGGTGGATTGGAAGAAACTGTTCAACACCCTGGCCACCCCGCTCTCCAGACATTATACCCCTTGACTTTTTTTCTGGGGCTATATCAAGGACAGAGTCTTCGTCACACCAGTTGGTGACGCCGACGAACTGAAGGCTAGGTAGGATACAAGCTGCTGTGGATACTGTGACCAGGCGGTAACTGGAATACCGCCTCGATTTCTCCGAGCTACCAAGGGAGCACACGTTGAGGTTTACTTACGTAAGTGGTCTCTAAAAAAATACGAGGGCGGTTCAGAAAGTAACCTCCGATTGGTCACAGTGCGGGTTGTGGGGGGAGTAACGACGCCATCTGTGCGTTCACGCACTCAACAGGTCAGTCGGCATCAAGCCGTGGTCGAGTGAACGTCGTACCTGCGCTAGTTTAGTTTTTGTGGCAGTTTGAAATGTGTGCTGCAATAGAAAACCCCGCCAAATGTGAAGTGCGTGCTGTCATAAGGTTTTTTACAGCCAAAGGATATTCTGCAGCAGCTATTCATCGTGAGCTTTGTGCCGTGTACGGACCAAGAGTTATGAGTGAAGGAGTTGTCCGTGAATGGGTACGTTTATTTAAAAGTGGACGAGAAAACGTTCATGATGAAGAGAGGAGTGGTAGACCATCATTGGTGACTGACGAACTCGTTCAGACAGTTGATGCAAAAGTTCGTGAAAATCGACGTTTCTCAATGTCGGAGTTGTCTACTGGTTTTCCATAGATTTCTAAGACTCTCTTGTACGAGATAGTGACAGCAAGATTGGGTTACCGTAAGTTCTGTGCACGATGGGTGCCCAAAATTCTTACCGACCACCACAAAACTCAAAGAATGGCCTCTGCATTAGACTTTCTGTCACGTTATGAGGACGAAGGAGAACCATTGTTAAACAGAATCGTGACCGGTGACGAAACCTGGATTAAGTACGTGAACCCTGAGACAAAAGAACAATCAAAGATGTGGGCACATTCAAATTCGCCTACCAAACCAAGAAAAGCCTCGCAAGATTTTTCTGCCAGAAAACTGATGGCAACGGTGTTTTGGGATGCCAAAGGGGTGTTGTTGGTTGAATTCATGGAACGTGGTACGACCATTAATCAAGACGTGTACTGTGAAACAATAAAAAAGTTACGACGGGCTATACAGAACAAACGCCGTGGTATGCTGACTTCTGGTATCGTTTTTTTGCACAATAACGCCCGTCCTCACTCTGCTCGCAGAACAACGGCCCTTCTTGAGTCCTTCAAGTGGGACGTTATCAACCATCCACCTTACAGCCCAGACCTGGCGCCAAGTGATTGTCACCTCTTCATGCATTTGAAGAAATGGCTCGGGTCACAGCAGTTTGATGACGACGAAGAGCTCAAAGATGCGGTCACAGGCTGGCTCCAGGCACAAGCGGGTGATTTTTATGCAGAAGGAATTTCAAAGCTTGTGAAGAGATACGATAAGTGCCTCAATCGCTATGGAGACTATGTAGAAAAATAGTGCAAAGATGTAGTTGTAAGATGTATATATTAAAATATTTTTATTTAACTTGGTGTATTTTTTTAAATCAACCGGAGGTTACTTTCTGAACGGCCCTCGTATTATGTCGAACGGTTATTCTGTAATACATTTTTATAATCAGGACAAGACTTTGTGCTCACCCTGTACATCGCCTACTGGCTGCTGGCTGGCTAGCAACATCGTTCCGCACACGCCTGTACTGTTAAGCTGACTCACAAGCGTAGAGAAGGGGAAGTATTGTTTGTCGTTCCCGAGCATCGTTTGTCTCCACTCGGCATGTCAAGTACAGATTCTAGCTCAGAGTAAGGTGTGGTTCCCTGTTATTATTACATACGAACGAGAAAACGAGGAAGGATTCATCCGTAATCCAGCACTGTAGACTGTATGCAGCAGCAAACGAGCTGTAGACAGATTCGAAATTCATAACTTTTTATAGAATGACTTACCGTATTTTACGGACCATAACATACTATGGAGTACCCCTTAATTTTTAAGCAATTTTTTTCAATGACATTTTTACAATTTTTATTATTAGACCTCAAAGCCAGAGTGTAAACAAATTCTTAACTTTAAACACCGAACTGACCTTTAAAATCCCTGAAAATCTTCTTCCTCTTCATCGTTCATCCTCTTCATATAAAACATGGTCTTCACTGCCATCGAGAGCGTTACGTATTCCGCACTTCTTGAAGATTGAACAGTAATGTCTTCTCTTACACTAGACAAAGACTATTTTATCCGCTGACACACTTGTTTGATTGTAGATCGTTTTAAAGCTCCCTTCGGCTTGAATTCACGCTGGGGTTCATCCATCATCCATCTGTTCCATTCCTCTCTCATATACACTTTAAAAGGTTTCTTTATCGAGATATCAAGAGATTGCAAATGTTTAGTATGTTCTCCCTGAGTAACAGCAAGCTCTGTATTTCCTTGTCTCAATTTCTCCCTCACGAAATTTTTCAAGTAACTACTAAACTGATCTAGCACAAGAAGGGAACTCTTTTTCAATAAAGCACCTTTCTTTCTCTTACAAACCCTGTTAATCCATGATTTCATACCAGCCTCGTCCGTCCAGCGCTTATCATGTACATGAAAGACAACACCTGGCAGTATTTCAGAAGGTTTTGGCATTGTTTTGCTCTAGAAAATGGTCACTGGATTAAATTTAGTACCGTCAGCACAACATGAAAGGACAGCAGTGCAGTGCATTTTTTAATGTCCATTTGTTTTTATAGTTATAGTTTTAGCACCTTTCATGGCAACAGTTCTGTTATTCGGCACGTCAAATGGCAAGGGGGTTTCGTTCATATTCACTATTTGGCTTAGTTCCACACTGGTATTCTTTTGATGTTGGATAATAGAGCGATGGGGAGAAAATGTTTTCTCTTCATACTCTTGTGGCATTTTCTGAGCAATTTTGGATTCGATTCGCATGCTAAGTCCATGACGCTTCATAAACCTGTAGCACCAACCAACCCCACCCTCAAAGTCTATTGAGTTCCACTGTAGCGCTAGCTTAAGCACGTGTACTTGAATCATTCTTGTGTTAATTTCATCGCCATTTTGACGGTGTTCTCGAATCCATTTCAATGCGGCATCTTCTAGTTTTGGCCATTTTGCGTTTAGTCCTTTAGTCCCCTATTTGCACATTTAGTCTCCCTAATTTTTTTTAGTTCTTCTTTACCAGCCCGACAATCGCGATGCTTTTTTCTGTTGATGTAGGGCCGAAATGTCGCTCAGCTGCTACGTTTCCATGTTCTTCTGCGTACGCTTTTACTTTCAATTTTTAGCCCGCATCATATGAAAACCATTTAGTTTTTCCATCACGAAACTAGCTACTAAAGCAAATATTGTACTGTTACCGATAGCACAAATCACTTTCAGTTATAGTTCACTGGCCCCGTAGACTGGAATGACGCGTCATGGGCTAGACAGTGCTCTGGGTTTGTGACGGCGAGGCGGAAAGCAGACAGTGTTAGCAAGCTTGTGAATCCACACAACTCATGTTCGTCGCATCTGTACACTGCTGCTGCAGTTGAATCCAATTTGCCAGGCAGAGATAGGTTTCCTGTGGCAACGAATATATGGCCATTGTTAAGACTGGCGGGCATTTTAAATCAGCCACTTTTTATACCAATTTTGAGTATAAGGCGTATCTGAATTCTCGAGGCAATGTTTACAAAGAAAAAGAACGTCTAATCGTTCGTAAAATCCGGTAACTGTTTTACGGTGATTTGTAAAAGTTGATTTCTTCCGCCATAACATTTTGTTACTTTTATTTTCAAAACCCAGATGTCGTGAGATTTATATACACGGAAATGCTGGTTTGTGCACATTAAATCGTTTGTATGTGAACAGCATTGTGTTTGCACCTATGAGAGATTTATATCTTTTCTGTCGTTTTCCCGCCGTTTTCACTGTTCGTTTCCATTTGACAATGTAATTTTAGAAAATGATACAAGGTTGTCAGTCACGCAAAAGAATACACCTGGTAAGCTTTACATTTTCTTTTACATTTGCTCCCTCTGAGGTACCGGTGATTTTATTGTAACAATAGCTGTACAGTGAGGCGCATACACACGCTGTTGCTTGTCATATGAAATTCTTTTCCCATTTCCCAGAACGTTTTTGCCGTCAAAACCCTCCTGAAGTAGCCTGCAGCTTGTAGTTATATAAAATGGGACGTTTCTCCACTTCCCTTACAAAGCTAACGTTCACCATCTACTCGTTCATCTTCCAATTAGGCCTACACTACTAGAGCTGTGTTCGAGGACACGACGTAACTAAGCGATTTTCTGGTGAGTCACTCGCCAGTCGCTGATGAGTCACAGTGCAGTCGCGCCTTCTGCAGAGCCTTATTTAACTACACAGCAAGTGATATGCAATCGAGCGGCTATCAACTTGTGTCGGCAACGGGTTTCAGTTGAGCCACTCCGTATGGGGAGAGCCTTTAAGGCCAGTTTCACGTTTGTGCGGCAGCCTCTTGTGCAAGGTATGCTGCGATTTCAAGTTTATCCAGCTGCTGTTGTGCGTAGTATTATACAATTCGCTGAATTTCATTTCATTCCTTCCCAGTCTCTCACCACTACCCCAGCGAAATGGAATGTGGAAAATATTACCTGAGGTCTTAATTTATCGTCGCTTAAAAAGGACAGGCAGAATGTAAAGGTACCATACAAGTAATTTAAAAAGGTACGGCTGCGTGGCGTTTCAATACCTATTTCAAGAGCTCCAGACTTACCATGAAAAAATCTTCCAGTAGTTTCCACCAGTTTATAAAAATCTGATAAATTACAAGGTCGTTCGAGGGACTGTGTGCAAAGAGCACGCTTAAGCAAAGAAAAGAAATTCACCGACGCTCTGTTACTCAAAGAGCTGGGAGCCGATGATATTCGTAATTATCTAAGAGCGTTTGAAACACGCTTTCCGGAGTTGCTGAAGACACGAAACTGTTATTAACGAAAACGAATACAATCATGAGAGAGGCTACAAGTTGCGATGAGAGGTTGTTTGCTACTTTACTGTTTGTAGCCACTGGAAGAAGTTACGAGCATCCCTAATTCCTAGTTGTTATATCCCCACAATTACTGTGGAAAATGATTGCTAAAACCTGCAGTATGATTTAAGACGCCTGAGGAATTACACGAAGGTAATCAGGACAAAACACTAAAACAGATTATATATCCAACAATGAAGGGACTGCTACATTTCTCGCTTCACTGTTGCTGTACGTTTCATATGCACTGTCGCACAAGCATTTACCATCTCTGTATCTGTCTAGAAAGTCTGTCATCATACCTCCATCAGCTTCGCTGTCTGGCACATAAGCCATTTTAAACAGCGTATATTTTCGCGCGTACCGACAGCAGACGGTCGTCAGCCGGGAAGTTGCATGGAGGTAAAAAAAGAGCGAAGGTGGCATTACGCTACAAACTTGAAGCTGTTGTCTGCCATCTTAACTGGCCCAAAACATTAGGTTCACCCCATTCATACCACCACAGTTCACAACAGTGACACTTCCCCGTGACGTCACATGACTGTGTCATATTGCTAGAGCAAATATGCATTAAAGAACAGAAGTTTTAGCATTTAAAACAGTTACTGCGCGCACACTATAGAAATAATGTACAAGAAGCAATCGTAAACAATAGTCTGCCAAGGTTTTGGGCTACTTACAATGGCGTCCACTCTGGCTTCAAAGCAACATACAGCGTAGATCTGTAGTGCCATCTCCAATTTTTTTACCTCCATGGGAAGCTGGTCGGACAGCGCAAAACACGGCACAATTTGTTGGGTGGTTGTGACGAAGACAACAACAAGAGCACAATGCAAAGCCGTAATTTTTTGCACTCAACACACAATTCACACAGAAAACGTTGCAGAAATGGAGCGATCAAAAAGTTTCAAAAGTATTTTTATCACAGATTTATAATTTAATGGTGTTAAAGAAGAAACGAGCATCACAAAAGATTTAACATAAGTGTAGGTTTTGTTGTTTACATAATAGTAAAACCATACGAATCACGAATTTTCTAAATTGTCTGATGCATTGGGTAGACTGGAAGGCGGTCGTGAACATTTCTGTTCTACACTGTCACAATACAGGGTGGTTCCAGTTCCTGAAGATATCTGCTCATCGGCAGGGTTGAAGACATGCTGAAGGTTCTGGCATGAGGAATGAACAGGTATAGATGGGCTTTGTGCCTGTCGATGCTGAGAAACGTTAATAGCTTCACTAATATTTGTTGATGTCCTCTTTCGTTTTTTAATGTTTGCAATGATCTGAAGAACATTTAGCTGAAATTCTACTATCTCATCATCGTCGAATGTTTCTAAAGATGGAATTATACCTCTGAAAAACGATATATGGCGATCTGAATGTTGTTTAGAAACGTCCGCCATCCGCTGTTCCACGGTATCTTGTTTATGCGTTCCCTTATTTTTTGGGACCGTTTCCTTCAGTTCACTATCTTCCTCACTGCAAGAGTCAGTGATACAATTAGAATCTTCATTAACGACTGGCTTACTGACTTCAGTAGGACATCCGCTGGACGCTTTCTTTAAAAATTGTAATTCTTGTCCGTAAATGTATGTTGAAGTTGTCTGTTTTCCAAATCTTGATTTAAAGGAAGAAGTGTTCTTCCTTTCGCTTTTATGAAATGAATCTCGAACGTTGGTCCATTTTCTCATAACACTTTTGCCTGAAAGAGAAAAACATTAAGATGGCTTCATTCATTTCACACACTTTGCAAATGTACATATACCAATATAACAAGCACTGGAACAAGAAAAAAACTTCGATCTGAAAACTTGTTTTGTGGTTAATTTGCATTTATGTGCTTTTTTTGTACAACCTCAAAAGTATTTGGTTCATGCGCCACATTGCCTTCTGCTCACGAAAGTACCAGATGGCTATAATTAAAGTTCGGCCACTCGCATAAGTCCAGTGTGGGTTGTAATATTATCGTATGGCAGCGAAACATTGTAGATGTTCTAATGCACTGATGTAGAAACGATTTTCACTAGAAAAAATTACTTCCAATTTTGACCACTAGGTGCAAATCTGGAGATTTGAATGCAGGAACGACATACACAAATATTAACGTATGTAATGGATTAGGAACGGGATGTGGGCAGAAAAGGTCAAAGTGAGAAAGGCATTATTAACCGTCACTTACACAGTGTGTTCAATATGAGCAATGGAGACGTCGACGAGATGTAAACAACGCCAGATTTGCATCTGGTGGCAAAATTGGACATATTTTATCCAGTGTAAATATGTTCTGCCCAATGCATTACCACAGCTACCAAATTTCGCAGCTATGCGATAATTATGAAGGCCACACTGGACCTCTGTGAGTGGCTGCACTTTAATTATAACCAATCGGTACAAAGGCAAACAGTCGCTCAAAATTTTCGATACTTAGGATGACGTTAAACACATACTTGTCAGTCCTTCAAATTCGACTTATATCAGCTGGAAAGGATAATTATCAATTGTATTTATGAGCGTGGCAGATTCAAATTACTCTTTTTTGTACGATATTGGAAACCATGAGAAGGGTTGTTCAAAAAAATGGTTCAAATGGCTCTGAGCACTATGGGACTTATCATCTGAGGTCATCAGTCTCCTAGAACTACTTAAACCTAACTAACCTAAGGACAACACACACATCCATGCCCGAGGCAGGATTCGAACCTGCGACCGTAGCGGTCGCGCGGTTCCATACTGAAGCGCCTAGAACCGCTCGGCCACTCCGGCCGGCGAGAAGGTTTGTATTCAAAGAAGTTCAGCGTGGAAATCAGTAGTATAAAAAGAAATGGAAATTCCTTAAAAAAATGCCTTTCTGGTACGAAACCCAGAGGGGTCTTTTTTATTGTAGGGAATGAGGCTTATTTTATACCGCGGATAGACTTTGCGATCACATGCTCAGAATAAATATGTTACGGTTGGAGAAAATTTTCTACTACTATCTTCTCGGAGCCCAAAGTTCGTAGGACGTCACTTCGGGGAAGTGAGCATCAAATAGCGAATTTTTCACGCACATTTGAACTTGATATCGATTTTTCTCTAGATACTGTAAAATCTTGGGTAGTTTTCGGGAACTCCATGCGAGACAGCTATCTTCATGAAACTGAAGATACATTATCAATAATTAGACTGCAATGTGTGCAGAGAGCTGAGCAGGAACATGAGGAAATAAACAATATGAAGAACATCATCGCGGATTACTTTTTGACGTCAGATAGGACAAGAAAACACGGTTATTACTCTATTTACTGTAAGCGCCTTAAAAAAAAAACGATACAATAAAACCTTTTTGAACAACTTACTTACCATATTCAGTTCTTTCCCTGTAGTTCATGCCTTGATACGAACCATTCAATTCCTTGAATATACCAATCCACGCATTTTTCGTATGAATCCTGACCTTGTAATTTTCCAGAGTTTTGTCCCATATTACTGGCCGTTCTTTCACTAACGAAATTAATCGCTTAGTGTCTATTTCCCGAGTCATGTGTAGGCTAACGGCGAGGAATTACGAAAACAGAATGAAAGTGTAAGAACTATGGAACGAATAAACTGAAACTGCACTCTGTGGTTGCTTGCAGAATGCCGTGCCTTGCCTGAACGCTGAGTGTGAATGCGCCAACGTTTACCTAGTCCCCCACCACTCCACACGGTGCCGTGCTAACGGCGCGGCGGCCGTGTGCTCGATAACCCCGCCTGCTCTACTGCAGTGGGGGAGCGCATTTTAGACGGCAACGCCTGCGCCGGGCTAATGTGAAAGCTGCCGCACGGCGTTTCATAGCGCAGTCGAGCGCACTTGCCCCGCACCCGAGCGGCGAATCGCAACAGCCCATCGCCACGTCGTACCATCTATTCATATTTCGCATTTGCATGGGCAAATCGCAG
The DNA here is from genome assembly GCF_021461385.2 of Schistocerca piceifrons. Lineage (NCBI taxonomy): Eukaryota > Metazoa > Arthropoda > Insecta > Orthoptera > Acrididae > Schistocerca > Schistocerca piceifrons. Next base: position 1,133,628,100 of record NC_060138.1, on the reverse strand, counting down.
CGATCTCTCGTAATTTTCAAGCAATTTGACGAATCACGTGCGACAAATCGGCCAACGTCGGTACTATGGCTGCCTGTCTATTTATTTATTCGTGTTCCGTATATCCGGTATACAAAAGAATTGCATGGATATGGAACGAGTCACAATATAAATTAACACAGTAGCCTACTTCTATATGCTAACAAATGTAAATTGCAATTGGTATCTAAGAAACAAGTATGTTAGTAGTTACAGGCTTAAGCATTTTCTATGGTGAAACAGAGGTATAAAACGATAAAATAATAAATTACAATTTTCCATATTACAAACTATACAGGGTGAAAAGTATTTAAACCGCCAAACTCTGGAAGGTTGTAGGGGACATAAAAACAAATATTTTCCCCTAATGTCATTTTATCCAATGAGGATTATTTAAACCAGTGGTGGCCATATTACGCTCTTCAGTTGTTAGAGGCCGTATTACGATCTTCAGTTGTTAGAGGGCGTATTACACTCTTCAGTTGTAGACAATTTCTGTCCACCAGTGTAGTAGTGCATTGTCTCTGTTTACTAATGGATCGATGCACCTGGAGTAAGTACACTGATATGGTTTGTGCGTACTACGTAGCGCACCACAACGGACGAGCTGCACAGCGGGTTTATCAACAACAATGTCCTAATCGCCGTATCCCGCATCATACGACCTTTGCTGCTGTGTACCAACGTAACATGGGGACGAACCAGATGAATGCAAGAACAGTCCTTCGAGAGCAATTGTTATGTCCATTTCACTTACAGCGTGTCCACAACCTGGAACCAGTTGATTATCCACCCAGAGCACAGTTTTCGCAGTGTTACCTGTAACAGTGTGAAATGCATCCTACATATCCATCCCCTGTGTTGTTTACCGATGAAGCAACGTTCGGGCGTGATGGAGTCTTCAACATGCACAATTCGCATGTTTGGAGTGAGGATACCCAACTTGCCACAGTTACTAGCGCTCATCAAGTGCGGTTCTTCGTTAATGTGTGGGTCAGTGTTGTTGGGGACTGTTTAATTGGGCCGTATCTGCTACCTAGGCCATTAAATGGCAGGCACTATTACAATTTTCTCGCCAGAGCATTGCCAGAATTGCTGGAAGACGTCCCGCTCCCTACAAGACAACACATGTGGTTCCAACATGACGGGGCGCCGGCACATTTCAGTCGTCGTGTGCGTTGATTCCTGGACCGACGGTTCCCTGGACCGACGGTTCCCAGAAACGTGGACTGACAGAGATATGTCCCCTCTGGACTTTTTGTGTGGGAAGAGATGCGCAACCTTGTTTACACAACTCCTGTTGCATCAGAAGAGGATCTGGTTGCTCGGATAGTAACAGCAGCAGGAACAATTCAGGATACTCCTGGGGTTTTTGTCCGTGTCAGACAGAACATGATCCGACGTTGTAATCTTTGTTTACGTGTCAATGGAGGCATTTTTGAAAATCTACTGTAATTGAAATTGTGTTGTGTTAATGTGTTGTCTCTTGGTCATAAAAAATGGCAAAGTGTTTGTTGGTTTAATGAATTTGCCGCCAGATAAATCTTCCTCTACCGGTTTAAATATTCCTCATAGGATAAAATGACGTTAGGGAAAAATATTTGTTTTGATGTCCCCTGCAACCTCCCAGAGTTTGTCGGTTTAAATACTTTTCACACTACACATTAGCAGGAATTTGATAGTGCCAATTGCCTGAACACGAATTCCCATACTGGTGTAAGATGTATTAAGTTACAAAGTGGCAATAGCAAATATGCAAATATTACAAGTAAAGTATTATATCTAAGTTACAACGTTACATTAAAGAATTCATTAAGAGAGTAAAACGCTTTTTCCAGAAGATATTCCTTCAATTTACTCTTAACTTTAGGCATTTCACTGGTAAGATTTTTTATGTCAGACGGGAGTGCATTAAACACCTTTATGCTTGAGTAGTACACTCCCTTCTGTATCAGAGTCAAGTTTTTTCTGTCAACATGAAAGTCATGTTTTGTTCTTGTGTCATAGTCATGATAAAAAGTATTGGTTTTGTACATGTGTAGGTTCTTAGCTGAAAAGCACATAAGGGGTAAGATATATTGTGAGGTCATTGTTAATATTTTGTTTGTTTTAAAAAGATTTCTGCATGAATGATTCCTGTTAACTCCACTCATAATTCGAATTGCTCCTTTCTGAGTTACGAATACTTTATTGGCCATTGGTTGGTTACCCCAGAACATTAAGCCATAGGATAACAATGAATGGAAATAGCCAAAATAAGCAGCATTAACGGCATCACTGTTAGGAGTTGTTGCTATAATATGTAGAGCATAAGTTGCTGAACTGTCTTTTTCTCAGGTCCAAAATATGGCAAGACCAATTTAATTTATTGCCAATGTGGAGGCCTAAAAATTTTGTTGAATAGACTTGATGTATATCTTGATCATTACAGCTTAGACTTATGTCATCCTGAACTTAGTGAGCCCCATGGAAATGTATGAAATGGCTTGTTTTTTAGATTTAGGCCATGGCATCGGAACCACTTATCGAGGTCATGGAACACCAAGTTGGCAGATGATGCAGTATCATTTTCAGGTGTTATTTTTCAATTACAAGGGATGTATCATCTGCGGAAAGAGTACATTTGATGGTAGCCTTAGAACAGTGAGGAAGGTCATTAATAAAAATAAGTAGCTACTGTAGCTATTAACGATTATTGTTTATGTGTGTTCTGCATCTACACCTATACTCTGCAGACCAGCGCCAGATGCATGGCAGACGGTACCTCCCATTGTACGAGCTGTTAGGGTTTCTTCCTGTCCCATTTCCGTATGGAGCGCGAGAAGAAAAACACCTTGCAGTTTGCGGATGATACAACCTTGTTCTCAAAAGGAGAGCATGTTGAACAGGCAGTCCAACAAGCAGAAGTCTTGTTCAATGAAGCTAAGGCCTGGTTTATCATGAACAAAATGAAAATTAATGAAGAAAAAACTCACAGGATGATATGCAGTCCCAGCAATACTGGAGCACTGGGTAACGCAGCAGATGTTAAACTTCTGGGCTTTCTCATTGATACCAAATTAACCTGGCAACAGCACACCACACATGTATGTTCCAAACTTTCATGGGTCCCGTACCTCTTGAGGAAACTGAAAAGTATAGTACCAGAACAGTACCTTATAACTGTGTACTATGCAATGTTCCACAGCCACATCAGTTATGGGTTGTTGTTTGGGGCCATTCTGCGGGCTACAAGAACATGCTTTTACTGCAAAAGAAAGCAATGAGGATCATTACTTCAAGAAAAGAAACAGACCACTGTAAACCAATTTTCACCAGGTTAGGTGTTCTGACTGTTTACAGCCAGTATATATTGAACTGCCTCTTCCACATAAAGAGAAACCATGACATTTACAGAAAGAGAAATGAAGTTCACAAATACAGCAGTCGCAACAAAGACGGTATCGTCATGCAAAGGTGTCGATAAGCAAAGACACAAAACAGCTTCCCTATGGTGGTCCTAAAGTTGTTTAATGCTCTACCTGATCAAATTCAGTCTTTACCATGGGAGCAGTTTAAAACTACTATTTTGTGTAAGCTAAAAGAGCAACCCTTCTACAATACTGAAGAATTATTCTCTAGTAATAGCATAGTATTTACTTGAGCTGCAGCTCAGTTCCATGAGTCCAACAGCAACCGTTGTCTTTAAATATACTTTAAATATACTTGTATCTATTTTATAGTTGTGATATTATTGTAATTTAATTTATAACTTAAATATGTCTTGCAGTATTAAATTACTATCATAGTAGAGTTGTATTCATGTATTTTGATAATGTTGTATCGTGATGCTGTCTGTCCAGTTGTGGCTGGTGAATGACATAGAATTGATAATAAAGGTAATAATTGTTTGAATGCCTCTCTGCGTGCAGTAATTATTCTGATCTCATCCTAACGATCCCTATGTGAGCAATACGTAGGGGGTTCTAGTATATTCCTACAGTAATCATTTAAAACCGGTTCTTGATACTTTATTAATAGATTTTCTCTAGATAGTTTACGTCTATGTTCAAGAGTCTTCCAGTTCAGTTCCTTCAGTATCTCTGTGCCATCCTCCCACGGATTAATCAAGCCTGTGACGATTCGTGCTGCCCTTCTCTGTATACATTCAACATCCGCTGTTAGTCCTATCTGTTACAGTCTCACACACATGAGCAAAACTTTAGAACAGGTCGCACAAGTGACTGCACGCAGTCTCCTGTGTAGACTGACTACACTTCCCCAGTATTCTATCAAAAAAACAAAGTCTACCACTTGCTTTACCCACGACTGAACCTGAGTGAACATTCGAATTCATATTCCTATAGAGTATTACACCCAGGTATTTGTAAGAGTTGGCCGATTCCAACAGTCATAGGGTACAATGTTTTTTTCGTTTTGTGAAGTGCAATATTTTACATTTCTGAACATTTAGGGTAGGTTGCCAATCTTTACGCAGCTCCTTCCAAATAGTACTTCATTACAGATAACTGTATCATCTGCAAAAAGTCTGAAGTTACTGTTAATATTGTCTGCAAGGCTATTAATATACAATATAAACAGCAAGTGTCCCAACACACTTCCCTGGGTCACACCCGAAGTTACTTCTACATCTGATGATGGCTCTTCATCCAAGATAAAATGCTGTGTCCTCCCTGCCAAGAACGCACAAATTTAACTGGATATCCCACATGATCGTGCTTTTGACAATAAGAGTATGTGCGGTACTGAGTCAAATGCTTTTCGGGAATCAAGAAATACCTGGTTACCTTGATCCAAAGCTTTCAGTATGTCATGTGAGAAAAGTGCGAGTTGAGTTTCTCGATGTTTCCGAAATCCATGCTGGTTGGGATTGAGGACGTCATTCTGCTCAAGATATCTCACTATGTTTAAGTTCAGAATATGTTCTAAGATTCTACAACAAATCGACGTCAAGGATATTGACGGTAGTTTTGTGGATTACTACTCTTCTTGTAGACGACTGTGACCTGTGTCTTTTTCCAAGAACTGGGTACGGTTTTTTGTTCGAGGGATCAGCGATGGATTAAAATTAGAAGAGGAATTAACTCAGCCGCAAATTCAGTATAGATGATGTTTGGTGTGTGGGGCGCCCAACTGCGTGGTTATCAGCGCCCTTACAAATTCCCAATCTTTGCTCAGTCCAAACTCGCCACTTTCATGAATGACGATGAAATGATGAGGACAACACAAACACCCAATCATCTCGAGGTAAGTGAAAATCCCTGACACCGCAGGGAATCGAACCTGGGACCCCGTGCTCGGGAAAAATTCAGTATAGAATCTGACAGGGATTCCATCAGGCTTGGAGCTTTGTTCAGTTTTAACGTTTTCAGCTATTTCTCAACACCACAGACACTAATACTTATTCTGTTCATCTCTTCAGAGGTACGACGCTTAAATTGGGCCAATTCTCTTGGGTTCCATTTGAAAGTGGAGTTAAGGATTTCAGCTTTTGCTTTGCTACCCTCAATTTCAGTTCCTGTCTCATTTTCTAGGGACTGGACACTAACTTTGGTGCCACTAACAGCCTTAACATACGGCCAGAATTTCTTTGGGTTCTGCGAAAGATCACTTGACAACATTCTGCTACGATAGTGTAGTGTATTTTTGTTTTGTTTCGCTATGCCCACGCAGAGTAAGTACTTGATGGTGGAACTAGTAGTTATCCAAGAAGCAGAGATCATTGGAAAGTCAATTGAGGACGGTGTTGACCTTATTTTAAGACGGAGTGGTCTACTAATCTCAAAACATTGACACTGTACTTAAGATTTTAGTGAGCAAGATTTTGAAGCTTACACTGTACAAGTTGTGACAGGCGAAAAAAATGTACAAGAGCGAAGGTAATGAGGAACGAGGTGGGGGAAGAAAAAGATGGGAAAGAAGACAAAGAGGAAAAAGTAGAAGACGAAAGGAAAGAATAGAAGGAAGTTAAAATGCGAATGAAATGGAGATGTACAAGAAGAAACCGCGAGGATCTAGTATTGGGCTGCATTGAGCAAAGCACCATAATACAACTTATATTTCAACCTGCAATTGACTAGCACACTTGTAGGCATTATGTAACTTATGTCAGAGACGACAGCTGTTGCCTCCATTGTTGTGAAGTGCTGCGACGTGCCGTCGAATATTTATGCTTGACGTTTGCTTAATGGCGAAATTGCAATAACAGAATAAAAACTTACTGCAGCCACGAACGGCAAACGGCATCTTTTAAACAGTTCATACAGGCTTCGGGTACTTGTTACAACAAGTTCATGTAATGACGATTCATATTTTGCGTTTCTCATTTAACGTTCCAGATTTCAGTTGCACGGCACTGAAACAATGAAAATGGAATCGCGGTATTGTTACAAGTAATGCGTCTTTGAACTGATTATATAGATTCGTGTTCTGAATGATATCATACGAAATGAATGAATAAAAACAGTTCGTTGTAAATGTCAATAAACGAATATACAGTCTAAACACTGATGATTAACACGAAAATGGAGAGACCATGGAAGAATGAAGGGGAGGGGGGCCGTAAAGGATAAGTTTGAAAAAGTTTGCCTGGGCGCCAGTTAGAACTTCAGCGTTCGTCTGCTGCACACACTGTGTGTTCGTCTCTAAATATTGGTAGAGAAATAAATTATTACACTAGTGGCCATTAAAATTGCTACACTACGAAGATGACGTGCTACAGACGCGAAATTTAACCGACAGGAAGAAGATGCTGTATTACGCAAATGGTTAGCTTTTCAGAACATTCACACAAGGTTGGCGCCGGTGGCGACACCTACAACGTGCAGACATGAGTGAAGTTTCCAATCGATTTATCATACACGAACAGCAGTTGACCGGCGTTGCCTGGTGAAACGTTGTTGTGATGCCTCGTGTAAGGAGGAGAAATGCGTACAATCGCGTTTCCGACTTTGATAAAGGTCGGTTTGTAGCCTATCGCGATTGCGGTTTATCGTATCGCGACATTGCTGCTCGCGTTGGTCGAGATCCAATGACTGTTAGCAGAATATGGAATCGGTGGGTTCAGGAGGGTAATACGGAACACCGTGCTGGATCCCAACGGCCTCGTATCACTAGCAGTCGAGATGACAGGCATCTTATTCGCATGGTTATAACGGATTGTGCAGCCACGCCTCGATCCCTGAGTTAACAGATAGGGAAGTTTGCAAGACAACAACCATCTGCACGAACAGTTCGACGACGTTTACAGCAGGATGGACTATCAGCTCGCAGACCGTGGCTGCGGCTACCCTTGACGCTGCATCACAGACAGGAGCGCCTGCGATGGTGTACTCAACGACGAACCTGGGTGCACGAAAGGCAAAACGTCACTTTTTCGGATGAATCTAGGTTCTGTTTACAGCATCAATATGGTCGCATCCGTGTTTGGCGACATCGCGGTGAACGCACATTGGAAGCGTGTATTCGTCATCGCCATACTGGCGTATCACCCGGCTAATGATATGGGGTGCCATTGGTTACACGTCTCTGTCACCTCTTGTTCGCATTGACGGCACTTTGAACAGTGGACGCTACATTTCAGATATGTTACGACCCGTGGCTCTACCCTTCATTCGATCTCTGCGAAACCCTACATTTCGCAAGATAATGCACGACCGCATGTTGCAGGTCCTGCGCGGGCCTTTCTGGATACAGAAAATGTTCGACTGCTGCCCTGGCCAGCAGATTCTCCAGATCTCTCACCAATGGACAACGTTTGGTCAATGGTGGCCGAGCAACTGACTCGTCACAATACGCCAGTCACTACTCTTGATGAACTGTGGTATCGTGCATGGGCAGCTGTACCTGAACACGCCATCCAAGCTCTGTTTGACAAAATGCCCAGGCGTATCAAGGCCGTTATTACGGCCAGAGGTGGTTTGTTCTGGGTAATGATTTCTCAGGATATATGCATCCAAACTGCGTGAAAATGTAATCACATGTCTGTTCTAGTATAATATATTTGTCCAATGAATACCCGTTTATCATCTGCATTTCTTCTTGGTGTAGCAATTTTAATGGCCAGTAGTGTAATTTCATGAACGCGCCAACATTCCACGAACAAAATCATAACGCAAAATTACCAAATGAAGAACAGCAGAACAGTGAAAAACACAAATGAATTCATAACACAAATAAAAGACCTACACAGTCTACAAACAGCATCACTCACCTCTTTCGTCATAGAGAACATTTACACGTCAATACCCACTGCAGAAACAATAAAACTAATTGAAGAAAACATACTGACATACAACAAACTGCCTGCAGACAACATTAATGAAATAATTGAAACCTTCAAAGCAATCACACTTCAGAATTACTTCCAGTTTGAAAAGGAATTTTTCTTACAAGAAGGTGGGCTTCCAATGGGATCTACAATTTCAGAACATTGGCAAACGTATTCATCAGCCACATAGAAAACACAATCTTTACCACAATCATCACAAAGAAAGAGTATAAGAACGTGTACAGATATGTGGATGACATAATCTGTATGGTAGATGAACTAACAGAGAAAATTGGTAAACTTTATACAGACCTAAACGAGATACGTAAAAATATTCAGTTCACCATGGAAAAAGAAACACAGAAGGAAATACATTTCGTGGTTATAACAATAAAGGGACAAAACAATAAACACACGTTTGACAGTTTAAAGGAAGCCAACAGCCACAGACACAATTATACATGCGTCATCCAACCACCTGCAAAATAAAAAATTAGGGGCTGTACGACGCAGACCAAATAATATCTCGCTCAGCAAAGAAAACCGTGAAGAACAATTACAAACAATACAACTCATAACCACAAACAGTGGCTGGAACACCCATACAGCACAAAGACTCAACCAAAAAATTAAAACACAATTAAAGAAAAAAGAAAACAAGCAGAGAACACAAACATCAAAGAACTCCACAGCACTATAGCACACACAGAAACACTAAACAGTAACACTCATGACATGACTGATAGAAGAAAATGGTACACTTCAACTTACAAACTCAAAGCAACGCACAGGATAGCAAATATATTAAGGCAGTGGTCGTCAAGCTTTTTTTGCTCAAAAGCCAAAACTAACAGTATGATGTGGCACCTCAGGCCGCAGATATCCAGGTCTTTTCATTAACTGGTATACCACGTAAACGGTGGGTTACGAACCTCCAATAGACCAGCTATAATAAAGAAGCGAGAGGTTTACCACTAACTTTCTAGCACTTATCGTTAAAGTCGATACCATTCGGACCACTACGTGTAGAATGTTCTCTGTTTCAGATTGTTGCCACTCTCAGTGACCCATAAATTGTAATACTGTAATTGCCCGACGAGATGTTGCTGCGTTTTCTTTGTGATAAGATGGTTAATAACAGCAAACGGAGTTATACTTAAATGTATTATGTAACATGAGACACGGTCACAACTGTTTTCTACATGTTTTGAAAGTCATTTATATTCAACTCACTTGACTGAACTACAACAGTCTTAGTTTTATTTCATACTGGATGAGGTACCTGGCATTGGCTAGATACGTATGTATTCCAATCTTATGTTATTCTGTCTCTTCCTTCCTCCACTCTCTGTCGTCCATTTCGACTTTCCCCTCACTCACCATCTCTTCACTCCTTTATCTGTCCATTTCGCACACCCTTGTATGTGTCCATGTCCTCCTTCCCCTTCTCCCTCCACATTACCATCCCCCGCCCTAATAAGACGTTGCCTTTGCTTACCCCATAATATTTCTTCACAGATTGAAAATAATATGTGTATCAGTGTGGCTGAAATCGATCCGAGGGTTTAGGAGGAGAAGTGGAGGATAAACACACACACACATACACACACACACACACACACACACACACACACACATTTTTAAGAGCTAATGACCAATTATTTCTTTTAACAAATCTGTACCGCATATGACCGTCTCTACAATGCGTATTCATGAATCCAACGCACTTTCATTTAAGACTGATACAATAGCAGACAATTGGTGCAAGGCACACACACCCATTTGTTGTCAGCACTGAGAAACAAACAAGAAAACATTTCCATTATTATGTCCCCTCCCACCGCAACGATAAATTTATCTGCCCTTGTACCAAGCGGCACCTGTAAAGGTGATAGAACAGCGTGCTCCTTATTACAATTCTTCCAGTATATTTTTCATTTGACGAAGGAGACAGGTACAGCCGACAGCTGCAAACCATTTATTCTTTACCAGATTTGGATATATATCATTTATCGTTCTTCAGAAACTGTAAACAGTAGCACCAGTTAAAATGAAATAGTACTTTCGGAAACAAACCACTCGCCACTGTTGGATGTGTGTGACTCCTTCGCCAAATAACATTGCTGTGCAGTTGCTGACAACAATGAGCCATGTTTATGACACTAATTCTGCAGTACAGGGAAAAGATTTTTAAATATCGATCCGCCGGTTTGACAGCTATTGGATTATGAGGGATATATTCGTAGGAGACATACGAGTAGTTGTGACTCGTTGTCGACAATTACATTTTTAGTCTGTCTTCGCAGGAGTCGAGTGTTGAGACCGACTGGAATAACCATTGTGGTAGCATGAGTCAATGATGACATGTGCCATTCATAGACTTCCACAGTAGTTGTGACTCGTTGTCGACAATTACATTTTTAGTCTGTCTTCACAGGAGTCGAGTGTTGAGACCGACTGGAATAACCATTGTGGTAGCATGAGTCAATGATGACATGTGCCATTCATAGACTTCCACAGTATGACTGTCACCATGATTACGAGTGTTGAAAACTGCATGAAATGCTGCTGATCAAATTTCAATAAACTGGAAAAAAGCATACAGTGCATCTGGCTAATTCTTTCCAGTTTAATTACTTCTGTGAAAATAAAATTCACATGACTTCCATAATCTTACAATATTCATGTAGCTAGGCAGGAGCATATGAAGGGTGAAGGGAAGGAAGGGAATCATTAGTAATTTTGAACCACTACCAAAAACGAATGTTGGATCGGTGTATATTGTTTCTGAAATTTATTTTAAAGTACTTTCATGCAAGATGAGATAGATGTATTATTAAAATATTATATTACATTATTCAAATGGCCACAAAAACTTAATTCTAATTGCATTAATCTCAAACCTTCAAAAATTGTAGAAATAAATAAGAGATTTAAAAAATAAGAAAAGGACAGATGCACTGCATATGCAACAGGCTATGTAAGAAAGCTATAGGTCTCTTATTGAAACTGGTTTTTATTCATTATAATTGCAAAACAAATGTAAATACAAATATATAATATTTCATTTATGTGATTTGTGATGTTGAACTTTTTTGGCTATGTCGTCTATATCTGTTTCGTTTGAGCTGCATGCAATCCTCATGAACAGCCAATTACGATATTTTGAAACTGAACCTTCACAAGGGTAAGTTGAAGGAAACAATGTTAAAATGAACTGTGCACAGTCTCACAATTTTTTATAATTTTTTGGCACACATTTCCAAAATTCAGTGTACTGTTGTGTTTCATGATGTTCTAGAAACAGAGCTTTAAGCTGTGTGTCATGCTGAAGTTCGAATATTTCATTTAGCTAATTAGTTTTAGGAAATCCATCATCTTTCATGTTTTGGTAAATAGTTTCAGTGATATTTAAGCCTGATCGGAGCATAGCAACAGTTGGAAAATTAGACAGATCTATTACTTCGAGTTCATTCATATATAATTGCAGTTTGGCTTCAAATGCAAATATTTTGTTAGTCATCTTGTTTGGTAATTGTAATTCCAAGTTAAGTGTGTTGAATTTTTGTGTAATATCGGTCAAAAAAGCTGTAAGAATCCATCATTCATCATCATCAAGTTCAGGATAATTTTTGCCACTTTGTTGTAAGAATAAAATAATTTCAGATTTCAAATTGACAAACCGTTCCAGCACTTTTCCTTTGCTGAGCTATCTGACTGCAGTATGTAGGAGAACATCGCTGTAACAAGCTTGCAATTCTTGCAGAAGTTGTTTAAATTTTCAGTGATTAAGTTCATGGGCACAAATGAAATTTATAACGCTTATAACCGTTGCATAACATTCTTCAATTTGGTACTTGAAATTTGACATGCCAAACTTTCTTGATGCAGTAAGCAGTGAATGGAAAGTAAATTTGGCAAATTCCATTCCTTCTTAATCAGTGCTATCAAACCATTGTTGACGCCCATCATTGATGGACATCTGTACATACTGATATTAATTAGCTCATAGATAAGTCATTTTTTTACAAATTCTTTAATTGCATCCACAAAATCACATCCTTTTGTGTGACCTTTCGTGGTTATAACTGCTAAACAAATCTTTCTCTATTACCCCATAATTTGTGCAGTAACACACAAATAATGAAAACTGAACTATCAAAGCTAAATCTGTACTGGAATCACATGCAAGACTGAAGTATTTGCATAGTTTGACTTTATTAATTACTGCCTCAAAAATATATTTTGAAATATCTTCTATTCGACATCGACAGGTAGATTCTGAAAGTGTGAGCTTATTTATTTCAGCTGATATTTGCTTACTGTTGGAGAAATTTTGAAACAAAGTTTCAGAAACAGTCATCATACATTGCTTCACTAATTCAGCATCAGTGAAAGCTTTCATATTTTTTGCCAGAATATTATATACTTGGTATGATGCTCTTGTAACAGCCTCGCTTTGCCCAAATGCTGCTAACATAACGTTTTGTTGATGACGAATGGTAGATTTTAGATGAAAAATTTTTTCCTTCCTTTCATTTGAATTCAACTGTAAATGAATTGTGCTTCCTTGTATAAAGGCGAAATAAATTGTATCTCTTCAGTGCCGCAATCGTGTCCCAGCATATTAGGCAAGCAAAACTCTTCTTTCCATATTTTATGGAAATTTCTTCTCTCCTCACATATTTTCCTCTTAGTCACTGTTCTTGAGAGTACATCAGACATTATTTATACCACTGATAATTATATCACCAAATATGAGCAAAAAAACACTCAATACACGACAAACGCTCAGGGGCACCGAAACTTAGTTCACGACTGGCACACAGTTACCTAATTACTTCCCCGACATTAATCACAATTCTACGTAGTTTCCGTAAACAAACAGCCATACGCCAGACAAGTAGATAACTAATGCTACCCCTGCGAAGCCGAGGAGCGTCGCGGGCCGCACGAAAACATAATCTGGGCTGCAGTTTGACGACCACTGTATTAAAGAAACAGAGATTACACATTGCTTACAGAACAAGAAACACACTCCAGTCATATTTACAAACAAAAGACAAACCAGATAAATACCAAGTAGGATGTATATACCAGTTACAGAACCAAGAATATGAATCAGTATATATGCAAATGACAGGTAGGAACTTCAAAACTAGATACATATAAGAAGTTGAAAATACGAAAATATCCATTCTACCCTTGCAGAACACCTGATAAAACATGGATATAACCATTGAATATGCAGTAAGGACATTTATTTATTCATTTATTTAGCACCCGTATTATCACATTCATGGTATTGGGCTTGTCAAAGTATAGAACAGTATAAAATATTACATATTTACATGATGCACAAAATCCTTTCATTGGTATCAACACATCTTTATAACAAAAACATGTCTGCTTAATTAGATTATAAAATTATATATGTACATACTGACAGAATGAAAGCTAGCGAAAGCCCTTGATTGATTTTACTAAAACTATTAAATACCAGTATTTTAATTAACTAGTAGTAGTAATATATGGCACAAAAGCTCGGTGCATAATTAGATACATACATGGATGAAAGAAGTTTGATTTCATCTAGGAATGGTTGACAATTATGAATTTTTGTTTAGAGAGTTATGAAGTAGACCTACAAATTTGCCAAAATTCCAGGTATTCATTAATGCTGTAGAAGCTGTTGTTTATTAGCAGATTTTTTAGTTCTTTTTTGAATGTATTAATGTTTGATATTTTTTGATGCTATCTAGCAATGCACTGTACAGAATTTTTGGTTTGTAAACAGCACTCTCCTGATATATTGATTTTCTGTGCACATCCCTATGATAGTCATCCCTGTTCCTTTTTTGATAATTGTGGATCTCACTATTCAAAGCTGAAACTTAATGAAGCAGATGCTTTCAAATATAAATATAGATGTAAGGTCATGATTTTTAATTCCTTAAAGATACCTCTACATGGTGCTCTGTAAGCAACATCACTTATTAATCTTACAGCTTTCCTTTGGAGCTTAAAATACTGCTCTGCAAAAGATGTATTTCCCCAGAACACTATACCATACCTCAGTAGACTATGCAAGTATCCGTAATAAGCACTTAACACTGTTTCAGTGTTGCAGCACTCTTAATATGTAACAGTACTTGTTTAATTTTTTGTTAAGCATTTCTAGATGTTTTTCCCATCTTAGATGCTCATCCACCCATATTCCTAAAAAATTTAAGCGATTCTTTTGCTGAATTTGTCTATTCGATAATGTGAATTTTACATTGGTTCTATTTTAGTTCCTTGTATTGTTGAAGTTCATCCATACAGTTTTCTTATCACTGACAACTAGACTGTTATCTTTAAACCATTTTTCTGCCACTTCTGCTGTGTTGTCAGTTCTTTGCTGCATCTCATAATCATTCTTTCCTTTTATAATGAAGCTGGTACTGTCAGCAAATATTATGGTACCAGCTGTTGAAAACTGTTGTGGTAGGTCATTAATAAAAATCAAGAATAGCAATGGTCGCAATACCGAGCCTTTGGGCACCACACAATTAAATCTTTTATATTGATGATGGTACACATTTCCATCCTGAGAAATTTGTACTATTTTTTTCCTGTCAGTTAAATATGATTTGAACCACTGGTAGGAAATACCACAGACACCACAACTACATAGTTTTAACACCTGTGGATTATGATTTATAAGATTAAACGCTTTGGAAAGGTCCAAAAACAACACACAGATTCCTTGTCCTCAATAGCAACTACAGTTATTTGAGTGAATAACCACGACAAAAAGCTCCTGACACTGGAAGAAAACTTTCACATACAAAGAGCTCTTACAATGGCAAATAAGGTATTTAATGACCAAGTCTATATAAGCAATAACTCTCTGATCATGTTGGCCACTGAAACAATAACAAACTGAGATCTGAAACAAAACCAGAATAAATAATTAATGAATCTTCCTCTTCCCCCTTCACACACACACACACACACACACACACACACACACAAACCAAAAGAAAAATATCAAACTAAACCCACATCACATACAAAAGACGAAAGATAAACATACATCCGCAGTTGGCAAAACTACACACTGTAAACGCCTATATGTTGAACACAAATGTAAAGTGCAAGTGACACAAGCGATGTGTTGTAACAAAATGTGGGTGAAAGGACGCCGGAAGTAGGCCAGTTGGAGCATGGAGACTAATGATCACATCTCCAGGACCACACATATCGGCTAACAGCGCTGGAAATCGCAAGCAACACCGAAGGGTGATTTCACCTAACGAAATTTGTACTAAAAAAAGTCGATTCTAACCTGAAATAAAGAGAAAAACATGCAACATACAAACATATTGCAACTACCACATAATACAATTATTATATATGTAAAAAGAAGCATGTGTTACAGGCCACTGAAGATGCTACACAAATAAAAGAAGCGAAACGCATGTGGAAATAAACAAACTGCTTCAATTAGTTGCATAGGCGGAACGTATCTTCATGATGGAAGAAATAATCGTAATGTAACCGGTGAACAGAGGAGGTAAGAAATCCCTGTGTTTAAACACTGTTCAAAGGAAATAGGTTTTTATCAGTTATGTGTGCGAACTTAGCTAAGCAAGCATCAATAACTGAAAAACTAGTATACCAACTATTTTTGGAAAAGAAGTGTGCTTTAAAAGGGGAAAAATCAGAGCAGACTACACAAGAGAACGTTTATTCGCATTCGTACTCTATCAATCCTCTAGTCATATTGGGTGATTCGACACTATTTTTCTACAAGTTTATTTCCAAGACTCGATCGTAAACTTCGGGTGATATAGAGTGCAGTCAGAAAAAGTCTGAAAGGTTTGAAAGGGCGTTGCAAGGTAGAAATAATTCTCAAGAAAAAAATTCAATACGTTGCGCCTTTCCGGAGTTTAACATTGAAGTCAGCCAATCAGGATGTTGCGTGCTTAAATTCAAGCGGCCCGCCAGATACAGTTGGTGTAACTTGTTCTGATAGCGCACGAGACGGCTCATGGCAGCCTTCCGCTTGGATCGATCGTGACTGCCGTCCCAAGTCTTGTTTGGATTTACGAAACCAAACGGAATGCGGTACACGTTTAGTTACAACATCTCTGGCAGGTCGCTGGAATTTGCGCGCTCAACGACCTGACTGGCTAACTTCAATGCTGCATAACTTGGAAAAGACACAACGCATCGAATTTCTTTCTGAACAGTTTTTACATCCTTTTCGGACCGTTTCTGGCCTGCAAAATATTAATAAATCTCAAGAATGCTTCCACTTTTAAAGCCTGCTAAACGTAATTTCTGCCATGCTGGTTTTGACTTTTGTTCACTCATAAAAGTTCTTTCCCATAGTGCACTCATAATATGGTCATGAAGTTATGATTCGCTGTCTGGTGAAATTCGGCCTGCGTTGAATAGAAATACAAATGCTGTAGATCCCTCCGGTACGATTAAAGTTTTTGGATCGAAAAACATTCCAACGCTGCAAGTTATTCTACAGATTACTTGAAAGAAAAATTATTATCCACAAATCGCAACAATGTCGGTCTTTTCAGAGGGTTAGATCCTTCAGATCCAGTTATTAGCACAGTGATAGGTTCCGAGTCTTCGATTTATAATTCTCATCAAATGTGCCTTAAAATCTATAGCTAACGAACCAGGTCATTTCTGATACCTATACACAGTTTGGATACAAACTTCAACTTTTGATTGGGACTCATAAGTCTCTCAGACGTCCTTTTTAAGTGTGTGTGTTTGGGTCGTTGTAACCGGCCATTGTGACCGAGCGGTTCTAGGCGCTTCAGTCAGGAACCGCGCGACCGCTACGGTCACAGGTTCGAATCCTGCCTCGGACATGGATGTGTGTGATGTCCTTAGGTTAGTTAGGTTTAAGTAGTTCTAAGTTCTAGGGGGCTGATGACCTCCGATGTTAAGTCTCATAGTGCTCAGAGCCATTTGAACCATTTGGAACGTTGTATAATTGTGTCATATATTTGAAGTAGCCAGTAAGCGTGAATATTGCCTTGATGTTCTTTAAAAAGCACAGTTATGGCTAATGAAGAAAATTATTCCTCAACGTAAGTTATCGATCGATTGTTTATATCGGTAGATGATCAGCGATCTACGTAAAGGCTGCCTTCGCAAGAAGGTTCCTTTCACAAGAGCACCTCGCGATGGCAAGCGCTATGAAAGGGATTGGAAGTACAAAGACGTATGTAAAAATGTTCTGATGGGAAAATTGCGTCTTAAATGGTTGACCGAGACAGAGTTGTCGAGGAATTTCTTCCATCCAGCAATAAGGTTTCAAAGTGGTACAAAGATTGGCAACTTGTTTTAAATGTATAAAAATGTAAAACTATACGTCGCACAACGTATCCCGCTACCACAGTATCAGTAGGTCACAGTTGGAATCAGACATCTCATACAAATTTTGTGGTGCAGCAACAACTCACGATATGATTTGAAATGAATAGGCCTTCATAGGTTCAGCTGTAGGTGGCAGACTTCGGTTCACATCTTAATGTAACAATGTGTCAGGTAATGAAATGGAATGATTACGTAAACTCAATCGTAAGTGAAGTGCATGACAGACTTTAATGATGGGACACTGGAAAAATGAAGTCAATCTACAAAGGAGATTGCTAACAATAAACTCGTGCGGCGTATCCCAGATATTGTACATGTGTATGGTGCCCATACCAAACAGGACTGAAGGTGCGTCCACATAATGCCTTTTTGTATTTCTATTCCACTTTGCATATGCGCATAAATTTCCAACATTCAACTGCGCATGCGCATTTGTGCATGCGTAATTTTCTGGAAATGGAGGCTGTGCGTTAAGCGCATTGCTCTCCGCCTTCGATGGGATCTTTGCTGGTTTTAGCAGACGACAGGCAGCTAGGAGGGTCCATGTGTGTTTGATTGTGTAGTGTTGAGGTTATGCTGTAAAGCGATTTACGTGCAGTAATGTCTGCTGACTCCAAATGAAACACGGTTAAATTCATAAGTGATTATAGACAAAGAAAAGTCGTATCGAATGCCGCCTTTAAAGATTACTTGAACAAAAATTTGAGTCATGATGTCCTGAGTGTCAAGTGTTAGAGAAAAAATCTCCGACAATGTTACTGTAAAGAAAAAAGTACCGTAAGTTTCGAAGTAGGAAAACAGAGCAGAATAAGCCCGAAATTTATGAAAACTGTGGACGAATATTCACGTTGTGGCGACTTGACAGCACATCTGAGAAGCCTGACATCTGAACAAAAGAAATGTTGAGGTATCTGTAGCTCTTGAACAAACTACTAGAAATAAAAATAAGAACATTAATGGTCCAAAAAAAAATGCAATTATACAGTCCCCGTTCTAGTGGATTTTGGTGTCTATGAAATTCCCACATTTGTCGAGGCCTAAGATGGTAATCTACGTATAATCTACCGTGATTAAGGCTGTGTAGACAACTCTTTAATAAAATAAAATACAAATGACGCGCTGAAAGTTAATTGACCTTCACATAACGACTGAAAACCTCAGTATTTCTCAGTTTTAGGAATAATCAGTGAACTGCATTGTTTTGAAATGCGGAATAAACTGATACATAAGTTGCCGGTTACTAGATTACCACATGTTATTGCCAGCCTTGTAGCGGCAGTTTTCTAAGTAGAAAATCTAAAAACTCGCTGTGACCTCATCTTGAAGTTTGCAAAGAAACGTTGTCGTCACTTCGTCTTTCTCGTATCTCTGTTTTTTAGATACTTCTTTACCTACAGTCGTTTCTGCGTTTTCTTTTTCTGTCGGCTTTTCACCACAATAAACGCAGCACAAGCTAATGCAAGGAATGGTCCCCATAAGCAAACGCCTTAGGCAATTAGGCAACGTGTGGACACGAAACGCCCTTGCATTCTTTCCGCAATTTTTTGCGCATGCTCTTTCTTACTGTGCGCCTGTGATTGCGCACGAGGGAAGAGGCATCGTGTGGACATACCGTAACAGTGTGGAAAGACGGGCAACGCGAATGGTCACAAGTCCACATGAATCACGGGAATGCTGACAAACCTGAATTGGCAGATGCTTAAAGATTGGTGTCAAGTATACAGCGAAAGCCTACTGGCAATGTATCAAAAACTGGTATCTAGAAAATACTAAAGCGTTACGTAGTGACTGCGAATACAAGATTAATTATGAACACACTGAGGCATTTAAACTGTGATTGTTCCTGAGCTCTATACGCGAATGGAACGGGACGAAACCCTGGTATGTGGTACATGAAGTAACACTGCACGATATTGCGACATTCACAAATGCCAAGTATCGACCGAAAGCACTTCTTTCCTACGTCTCAGTGAAAATATTTTTTGTAGAGCTACACCTTTCTCTGAAGGTGTTATTTTGGTAAACATTATAGTTTTTGTAGAAAAAATTAAAAAACAAACTTTTTTCCTTCGGTATGATTTTTGTTCTGCAATGTTTCACGACAGGATTTAAAGAGAAGACGCCATTAACAAGTTTGAATCTTTTGCACACTATAATCTCGCACTGTAGTTTCATGATGATCTACTGAATAACTTTAAATACTCTTTATAGTTATCATGTTAACTGGAAATTAACTGACTTACAGCGCACAATTCTGCGATCTTGCAGCTTGAATCGTGGTCATTGGGAGTTTTATTTTTCGGGAACTGTAGGTATATTCCTGTGGTTAATACTTCGAAATTATTGTTGAATTTCGAAGGGAAGGCAGTCCTTCGTTTCTGAATAAAAGTAGTAATAGATTTTGTCAGGTGGTCACATGTTGTAGTCGACCAAATCATTACATGTCATGTTGAATTTATAGACTGTTTGTTGTGGTTCTCATTTATACAAGCTGTCAAGTCGCGTGCAGTCAATGAAATTTTATGGTAAATTTGGCGTTAATTTTATACTTAATGATTTAGTTGCAACATATCTCGTTTAAACCATTTATGAATACATTCAATCAAGGGGATTTTGTTGTTGCAATATAAGACAGTAATTCCCTGGAAAATAATCTGTAAGTAGCATTAGCACGCTGCAAATAACGTGCACTCACACTTGTTATAAGAATGAAGTGCAGCAAGCGAAGTGCACGCAAAAGCTAATCAATAGCGGTTGCGCAAGATAGCCACTTCCAGCTCCTATTTAGCTGCAGCCGTTATTCGCAGTCAGAGAGGTATTTACTGTACTAGTGTTATTTGCGAACGGTTTGGTAGGGGGAAACGCACGACTGTCATACATCCTTTTTGTATGGCAAAATCACATGCATAACTGTCTGACGCAATTTTGCCTCCGCGTGAAAGCAGCCTAAATAGTCAACGGAAGTAATGGTTCTAACCGCGCTCTGAAACATAATGTTGAGTTTTTAAAGTGTTTATTTATTGGCGTTGTCACGAGATATTCCAGAGAAATTATCGGTTTCAGACGACGTCAGCCACCCTCATATCATGATAAGACAGGTTACTATGATAAGATGATACGTGCAAGCAAACATCATATAAACGGGAAAAATATCTTAAATGTACGTCTATTGTATCAAATATTCTCCAACATATGTACGTCTAGCCAGATCAGGATCTCTATATATGAGATATTTGTATCGGTTACACTAGGTAGTTGTGTGCGTATAAATACTATGTACGCAACACTTACAAATATCCCCGCTCCTCATCAAGATCTGAAGATAGTGCTGGATGATTCCGGCATTTTTTGTGAAATA
Organism: Schistocerca piceifrons; assembly: GCF_021461385.2. Lineage (NCBI taxonomy): Eukaryota > Metazoa > Arthropoda > Insecta > Orthoptera > Acrididae > Schistocerca > Schistocerca piceifrons. The sequence goes on along the minus strand of NC_060138.1, from coordinate 1,133,607,062 downwards.
TTTTGTTGTTGATCTATTAAATAAACATTCAGAAAATTTTCGGTAACTCACGCTTTTTGTCTCCTAGTCCTATTTTCCACAGTGTTGAGAAGACTCAAGTAGGCCTATTGTAAACGTGATATTTTTGCTACTTGTTCACATCCGTGGCCACGCTTAGCTTACGGAACTCTGAACAAAGTAAACTACCAGGGTAAAAATACGGGTATCGTTTCGACATGACACAAACTACGCTAGTGTGGATTACAATGGTTCATCGTGGGAGGACGTTAGTCTGATGGAAGGAGTCTTATGGAATATAGAACACACAATGCGTTTGAGTAAGCAAAAGATGCTGTTACTTAAAAGCTGTCGCTGTGTGTCAGATAAAAGTCAGATTTCCTGCAGATTGGCCGGTCTTTTGGCATCAAAAAGGAAGTTCAAGGTTCAATATTCCGTTCAGGACAAATTCATTAAAAACGGAACGCAAGCTCGGAATGAGTAAAGAAATCCGATGTCCTCTTTTCCAGAGAACCATCCCAGCATTTGCCTTAAACGGGTGCGGCAGAACCAGAAAAACTATAAATTTTTAAGAATGGAAGGGGGTTTGAACTATTGCTTAACTTTTCATCTACATCTGAAGAAAAATTATTGTTCTTGCATAGTATTGTATTAGGGCAACCTATAATTTGTCCTTAAATACTAGCTCTGGAGCAAGTTTTATTTCTGCATGTACATATACTACCTGGTCAACATGTTTAGTGGACATTAATATGGGACATATTCACCCTTCACCTGTATGACGGGTTGAACTCTTCTGGGGACCTGTCTTTCCACTTCAGGATTGTTAACTGTAAATCCTTGACTCACTGGCAGTGATAGCAGTTTTTTATCAGTTGTCCCCAAAAGATGGTATAAGTATCAACAGTGTTAAGCAATGGAAAATCCAGGATGGAATGTAACAGTAGTATTAGCATAATACTGAGAGTTTAATGTTAATACAGTTTACAGATATGCCTGAGTGTTACTTCTCTTTTGTTAATGTATACCTCAATTCATTCCACATCCCTGAGGGGTCTCCTTCTGAAGAGCATCTACAAAACACAACAAGTGAATTTATCTGAAAGTTGCAAACGTTAACTCCATCCCAATTCGAACGCTGAGTCACCACACTTGGAATCCACCAAGTATGCAAATGTAATCTATTGTAAATGACCCCTCTAAAACTGCATGCGCACTTCTCACTTACATGTCTAGGTTCTTTTATCAGTTCTTTAGCCGCAACACATGAGTAATTGTGCAGAATGACAGTTCAAAGTTCACAGTGTTCTCATTAAGAACAGCTACATCAGGTACTTTACTCTCCTTGCCAGTCATATCTCTCTCTTACTTCAATAAGGGCTTTAATCCAATTGAAAGTGCTTTAATCCAACTGAAACAGAAAGAGACTCAGAAAAAACTTTATAATGGAAGCAATATCTGAAATACAATGTAAAACTGTTTGGGAAATGTTGCTCTTGCATTTCAGTCATCATAACCTTTGGAAATTTTTCAAACTACAGCCATTTTAAGACACTTTTAAAGCTAACACACTGTTATGTAGTAAGATTAAATTTAAAAGAAAAGGAAAGAGTGCTGCCTGATAGCAGTATATGAGCAAGTTACCAGTTACTTATAGGGGGAAAAGAAAGGCATCAGAGAGCCACAAAAAAGTCACATCGATACCTATCTGTGGAAGTATTGAGAAAAGAATGGGCTGCCATTTTCAGCAAATGCTTTTGACTCCTTATTGCAAAGCAAAAGTCATCTTGAAGACAAAGGGTCAGTCAAAGCTGTATAAAAATCCACAGCACTAAGATGGCACAAGGGAAAAATTGCTGTGCAGTTTCAGGCTGGATGCTTGTGGTCACTTGGTGTATTAGCAGAAGCACAATATGATAAAACAATCAATCATCCACTGACAACAGGCTCTTCTCATCCTGCATGGCGCAAACACTGATAAAAATCTAAATTCATTTACATAGATGGTGTAAAATAATTATCTGGCTACTGTGTAAGTTATGACAAAGAAATTCACAGGATTCTACAAAACTGTTATTAATCTTAATACAAAGCAGAAAGATCTGGCGAATGTAAATATTTTAGAAGCAAAAGACACCAGTCACTGACTAGCATAAGCATTTAGTCATCACCAGGCATACACAAAAGAGAAAAACCAACCAGTTATCTGTTATTAATCTTGTCTGTGCATCATGTATTACTTTCTTATTTCATGAAGTGGGCAAACTGAAGGGTGTATCATTTTTTACATGCTGAATCTGACTACAACCAAGTATCACATGCTCTAAGCCTCTTTTTCTCAAAAACAAAATGTACAGTTGGCATAATGTCATTAAAAGCTAGTATTAATTTGTGGCTTTCTGTGCCAATCGCATACAATGTTTGTTCATGAGACAGCAAAGGCAAATCTCCACTATCCAAGTACTTTGTATAAACAGGTACAGCCAGACATTTTCCCTCTTGTGTATTTTCATGGGAAGAGTTAATCATCTCAAACTAGCATAAACAAATTGATGATGATATTACAGGCAGACTTCTACCATTAGAATAGCATCCGGAAGTCTGGAGGTGGTCTAATGTGTTTGAGCTACCATCACAACCTATGATATTACCCAACACTGTAAATTGTATTTTGGAGCAGAACTGCAGGTGAACAACAGACATTGTGCTTAATAGAAAATCTAGAATATGGGCACAGATCAGTACTTGCCAAATAAAACAGATACTGAGCAGCAGCCTGTAAAGAGGCATAAAATGCTTAGCGTTTGATGGTGTGAAGTGTATACTGGCACAGTCAGTCCTATTGTCAAGGTCTGTAATGCTGGAGTCTGTATTTAGAAGTAGAGGGTACACATGAACAGCCTTGGTGAAATGGAATTTTACCTGGTTATGTACATAAGTGACATGACTGTTGTGTATGGGTGAACATATGTAACAATAGATGAGGAGGAGCAGGTTTTAAGGCCAAGGACACACATAGGAACCATCTGATGCACACCATGCTTTCAAGACTGTTCCTGCTATTAAGAGAAACAGAGCGAGCAGTTCTGCAACACAACAACTGAGGAGACAATGACCTATATGAACTCTTTGACTTGAAAGAAGAGTTGTGCAAAGTACTGTGTGGAACATAATGTTGACACAACAGCTACACCTCTACCATTTACAGAAAGTCCAAGATTTAAATTCTAATGGCTTTCGGCATTCTCTCTCAACTGAAGCCATGACAAGGGCAACTGTGACCTCCGTTGATATAATGAATGAAAATCACCATTTGGATCATTGTATTTTTAATTACTGATGACCAATTTTGATCTGTGAAGAGGGACATGAAGTGATGGTCATTTTGTGGCCAGCTAGTTCACTTGATCTGACGCCATTAATTTCTGCTTGTGGAGTGTCTTGTGCACGAGGCACCTGTCGGGACTGAAGAGTATGTCATGGCAGTAATTCTTACTAGCTGTGACACTGTACAAACAATTGCAAGATTGTTTCAATGGGTGTGCAACCATCTCACACATGTGTAGATACTGAGGCATGGCAATTTGATCAGCTATTGTGAACATAGCTGGACTTACAGGTAAGTAAAATTATTAAAAATTAATAAAATGTTCTGGGCTATTATGCTGTGGTCAAACAGATTTCACCTTAAAACCCAAAGTTTCATCCCCATCTGTGGAGGACTTTTTCAAGGGGGATCACAGCTTCTTTGAATGTCCAATTCACACCATGGCTCCAGCCATGAAACTTTACATTTTACAAGTAAACTTATTACAACAGTGTGTGTAATTGATTTTTATTATTGTCTTCAGACCAATGCTTAACTTGAAATTTTATAAATTCAACTCAGATCTCAAATTTATATGGTTGTACTTCTCCACAATTCTAGAAACTCTGTATCATCATAGAAATACTCTTTGTAAACTCTATTCTATTGTACTTCTTATCCAATTACATCCATTAAAACAGTTTTTTTGGGGGGCTGAGAACAGAAGAGAAGCCATATATCCCACAGAAGCTTAATGTTTATCGTCAGAATAATGTCCTAGGTGAACAGCTATGATGCAGTTACCCATTATATTCATCTCTGTTATCATAGGCTGATATATTCTGAGCCAACTCCCTACTGTCACAACCACACATTATTCAGGAAACTGATAGAAACATTTATAATGTCATTCCTCCGCTTCATGCACATGATTATTTTACATTCTACCAACACCAGCATCATAATATGCAACCTATTCTCCTGTGCTCCTTACCGGAGTTATCTGTCGTATGTTGGGGACGAGGAGAAAAAAAAAACACCCTGCTGTATTTATCTTCGTTCTCATAAGGGACAATGGATTTACAATCAAGATGAAATGAGATTACTAATGTTCAGGCTATAATTTAGAATGTAGGCCTAAACTGTATCTAATAAACTGAAGTGAAAGTACCTGTTTTTATTTTACATTTTCTTACAAATATCCCCTATCAGATCTGTGGTTTTCTTCTATAAACAAAGTACTATGATTTATCTATTACTCTAGTTTGGTCTTTCCTTCTCATCCTATCAAGGAAGTCTTCCCTGACAGGGGCTCTGGGTGTCTTTTCAGTGATTCTCCCTATATCCTGAACCTCACCAGTCCTTTTCCTTCAGCCATCTTCCGTCCCTTTTAACTCTCCTGACGGAAGGCGCCAATGGCTCTGAAAGCTTGCAAATTTCCTTAACTTTTATGTGTATTCTCCTGCTGCCACTTGGTGAGTAAATTTTTTATCTATCCAACAATATTTTCAGTTGGTTATTCTCATTGATGGCTTACTCTGGTTTGCCCAGTAAGTCTTTAACATGCCAGCAATGAAACTGTTACAAAGTGTGTTGTCAAAGATTTCAGCATAAACAGGAAAATTCTCATATGTGCAGGTATGGTATAATAGTTTAATAACTGAACTATTAAATCAGTGTATGTGTACCAGTAACTTTTGAGAACACAGACAAAAAACAAATTCATTTACTCCTCATATTCTGTAGATACTGTCACAAAATAGGAAGTATCAGTTACAAAGTAGAGTGATCAGCATTTGGCCACAGAAATATTCTCAGGGATGTTCCACCCCATACACGTAAACAATGAACATGTTCTACACAATATGCAAATAACTAAACTGATTTTAAAAATACTGAACTGCCAAAATTTGTAAGGTACTGCTTATGCCAAGTTACTTAAAAGTGTCATGGTGATTTCATTGTAACTGCATGTTGCCTCAGTTATCAGGACAGAAAACTGCAAAGGACATTCGTTCCTTGCTTTTCTTATATCCTGTCACAAAGTGTAAGTTTCAGGGGTTTGGAATGAGTCAAGGAATCCATTAACGAATGGGAAGCAATTGCTAGAAACTTAACCAGTACACTGCACTGACAATAAACTATCACTTATCACATGTAGTTACAGCATCTATAGTTAACCAGTAAATTAGGAGGAAAGCAATTACTTGGGGGAAGGATAGGGTAAGAAAAGTCGAGTTGCTGTGCAACTTTACCATCAAACTACTATTTGCTGTCAGCTACCCCTTCCTCCCACCCTCCCCAAATAGGATCATGCCTGGTAAAGTATTATTGTGATGAACTATGTTTTAAACATTATGCAGTGAGGGGCATTTAATTATTAACCACAAGGATAAAATTCTTTAAACTCTGCCCTGTTACTGTAGAGTATGATCAAAGTTGCTTTGTTAACACTTTTGGATGATCCTTAAGTAGGTGTCTCCCATCTGCCTCGTCCTTCCAAGAGGCCAATACACTGTAAAGTAATTTTATTACATTTACACTAGAAATTAATATCTTCTGTAAGTTTCTTTTCGTATCATACTACTTGATGCTACCCATAATTACAAACTTGTTACTGAACCACAACTAAAAATTGTTTCTCTTCCCACATCTGTCATATCGATAGCATTCCGCTATTGTTAGATCCTCAATGAGAAACTATTGTTACTATATATACAATTGTTCTGTTTAAAACCACTTTTTTCACATATTGTTGTCACTCGAGGGCGTCAAGGAGATGACAATAACAGGCTGTAGCAATGTAAAACCATCTGTTTGTTACTTGCCTACCTTACTCTGATCAATATTTTGTATCACCAATGTTGTTCTAATGCATCAAATTGCTATGTGATTAATGTTAGTTTGTAAGTGTGCCTTGGTAGAATACTCCATGGAGATGTAACAATGAGGCCATTTCGGTACCGATGTTTCCAATAAAGCGCTCTAGATTTAGTGGCGTAATTGTGGTGCTTCTCATTAGCGTGTCCGAGTACCTAATCACAGTTGCTCTCTAACACGATTCATCCCTTAGTAACGGCAACAATAACACGATGGTACGTCGCAGTTTATTTTAAATATGCCAGGTCTCAATGCAGCGAGGGTCAATTTTCTGCTCACAGTCCATGAAATACGTACATTGCTGCCGGACAACAACGGGGACTTTTTGTGTAATTATTCGTTTTTGTAGACTTAACAAAACAGCAGAGTTTGAGACTAATTTGGTTGGGAATAGTTATACTTCGCACTCTACGTTTGTTTCTGCTTTGATTCAGAACCTATCTTTAAGATGAACAAAGAAAAAAAAAAGTGACAACATAGAATCTCTTCCACAAATTAACAGAAATGAATATGTAACGCTTTTTCTGTCAGCAGTCCACTACACAGAATTGTGCAACCGCTACCAAACTCCTCATACACAGACGCCCACTAAACCGAGACACGTGATTCTAACGCCGTTAACGCCATCTGGGAATATAGGTGTTGGTATCCAGCTGGCAGAGAAAATCTTTCAGGTTTCCAACTTCCACAGTTTTCTTAATAAAAATAAACGTTTTGCGGAACGAGACAATTTGTTTCTTCTGCGCTACATAGACGCCATTCTTCATGATTTAAAAGATGTTGCGTTTCAAGGACTATAATATTCTTATTCTTTAGCCACCGATCATCAATGGCGAACGATGCAAATTAACTTTCAGAGCGATTCAAAAACCCACGAAGTCGAAACTTTATTATTGACTGCAATTATTCTTAGGTTTTTTGACCAATGAAAAGAATATTCGGCTACGGTACAATTTCTGAAATGACATTATTGAAATTAAGTGAATAAACTAATGTACAAAAATTTTACATTTAAAATTTTATTTCCTTGCTTCGCCATGTTGCCAACATCATGCTGAGTCCCAACCATGCTTCTAGGAACATGATCGATAGATGGCGGGCTTCCCGCCTGTATACTTCCTCGCTATTGGCTGAGCTGAATCACGTGGCTGCTTTCATACTTTCACCAGTAGATTCGTTTGGCGGGTAGGCATAGCGTTGGTAGCAAACGGCATTGGAGATACGTTAGCAATGGTGAGTACAGATAAGTTTTTGTGGTAAATACGAGTCGGTTGTGTTCAATTGTGCCAAAATTGGAAACTTCAAGGTTTCGTCTAGCAACTGGCGAAGTTTGAACGACTTACTACGAAAATTAACCTCATTTTCGTGAATTTCTAGGCTGGTGGAAAAGCTGGTAAAGACTCCGGTAAAGCGAAGGCGAAGGCTGTTTCGCGGTCAGCAAGGGCAGGATTACAGGTACTGTTGTTTCTGTTGATAAATGAAAAAAAATAGTTTTGAGTTTCCTCCATAATAAGACTTGCCTTTATTGTGAAATTATATTTTTCTTTGGCAGAAAAATCAATGTTTTGTCTAGTGCTAACCGTGCGTTATGTTGGCTCCGCAGTGAACGCTTTTTTTTTTTCTCTTCATAGTTTCCTGTTGGAAGAATACACAGACATTTGAAGAACAGGACAACAAGCCACGGTCGCGTTGGAGCAACGGCAGCTGTTTATAGCGCAGCTATCTTGGAATATTTGACCGCGGAGGTGAGTTACAAAATGGCTGCATAGACTTTGGAAGACGTAATCAAGGATCTGTTGTTTGTTGAAATAGGCCGTAGTTTATATAATGGTGAAGTTTCTGGGTAAGTATCTAACCTTGTCTTATAGGAAATAGATAATAGAAAGTCTGTCATTGTCGTGTCTTTGAATGTGTGTGTTTACAAAATATGAACGGTTGGGACCCTTCAAATTTTGGCGCGATTTTCCGTGCTGTTAGTATGTTGATTTTTATGTTTATTTTAATTGTAAATATTTTGATACAGGTCCTGGAGTTAGCCGGCAATGCATCAAAGGATTTGAAAGTGAAACGTATAACTCCACGTCATCTCCAGTTAGCTATCAGAGGAGATGAAGAGCTGGATAGCTTAATTAAAGCTACCATCGCGGGTGGTGGTAAGTGTAGCATTAAAATTAGTGTTGTATTTACTTGGATCTTGTAGAAGAATACACACACAGTCGCGTAATGGGATTGTTTACGAGTTCGTAGTGAAGTTTGTATGTTTTTAAAGGCACAACTTTGTGTAAGGATGCCGTGAGTGGTGCTTGTGGTTACTGAAAGTGGAAAGCAACGCTACAGTTTAACTGTTACGAACTGGCCTTGTGCCGGAATAATAATCGTAGTGAAAAGTGAACTTTGTTCTTGCTTTGTTGGGATGTGCAGTGTCAAGTCACATACTTGATTTAGTGATGGTAACTGGGCTGTGGAAATGTTGCGGATTTAAAGGTCACTAATATTGCTATGTGATGTCAACTTCTTGATGCTCTGGTAGCATAGTTAGCACACTCTAGCATGTGATCTGTTTGTATATTAGGCCAATGGCTTCTCAGGTTAGCAGAGTTTCCTGCAGATATTTTGGATGGGTTGATTAGATTAAATAGGGAATCTGTTAGGTATACCTATTTCAAGAATGGAACAATAACATTGACGATTATATGGAAAGTAATGTACTAATATTCGTTACCAAATTCCTTTTATGTAGAAAAGGATGAATTTTGCTTTGTGAGGTATTTAGTACTTATTTGTGGAATTGTTAATTTGTAAAACTACTTCTTCCCAACAAAGAATATACCCATTGTGGGTGTAGAGTTGCTTCAGATAAATATTTTTGACTGATGCATAGCACTTGTGTTGCTGGGATAAGGGTGTAGAGGGTGCTCAACACTTTTCATACCCTGGGGATTACACTTAAGATGTAAACATATGTGTACTAGATACTGTTTGAGCAGTGTTGGTAGTTTACTTCAGTTTCATAGGTGCATGTATCCTTAAGTGTCCAATAATACTGTTTCACATGATCCTCAAACATGAATCATGCAATTGATACAAAAAACTTTTCTTTCCAGGTGTTATACCACACATCCACAAATCTCTCATTGGCAAGAAGGGTTCACAGAAGCCAGCATAATGTGTAATGTGGTGTTATGTGAGGACATTAGTTTCAATAAGAAAGCAGTGACTGAACTTTGCATGAAATTGTGGAATTTCAAGAATGTGGTCAGACGTTGAAGACTGTTCATTTGCATTTAAAAGTTATTCATTACATTAAAGACTACTTCTATGACAATGTTAAAACACAACAGCAAATTCTGGGCACGTTTCACTAATTGAGTGAAGTTGATGTTAGGGGCATAGTTATTTTAAATGTTTTTGAAATGTCTTAAATTTATTGATACAGTCACAACATTAATGTTAAGCATTCATTAGTTTTAGATATCATTCGCCATAAACATATTTTTGACATTAAGTATTAAATATGTAGAAAATATATTCATTTCATATAAAAGTTGCTTTGTTTCTTTGTCTAATCCCAAGTACTTAACTTCCCTAGTTCTGCATAGCATTGTTAGGAAAATGTGGTTTCACTGGTGATTGAAATTTAGATGTGGTTCGCTTGGAAGTCTTGCTTTAGCCAAAAATATCCTGTGTAATTAAAGGTGTGAAATATTCCTTGTGACAATATATAAATCAGTTTATTATTCTAATTATAGCAATTGCAGTGAATTGTGGAGTCAGTATTGTGGTGTTTGTGTTGCGGAGAACAGTGTGTGTTGCTAGTGACATATTGAGTGGTAATTTTTGGTGATGCAACTTCTGTCTGCTCTGAGGATGTAAGAAAGATTAAATTTAGACAGATTGATGTGGGCAGTTGGTATTATGTGAGAAGGGAGTTGTTGGCAGGAAGTGGACTTGAAGCAAGGGCTTAACTTTTGTGCCATTTTTTTTTTTATGGCAACTCTCGTAATGGCTGCTAACCTTTGGATTTTTGTATAAATTCTGGCTGTGCACTGCAAGGATTGTGTGGTTAGGGGAAAGTATGTGTAGAAAAAACCTGTGAAGCTCATCTGAGGGCATGTACATATAGGTATTGTTTCATACATATGCATTGTATGGAGTAGTAAAGCCAAAACTGAAAAGGTCTTTGATTTTAAAAGGAGAGTTTTTGATTAAATGTGATGAGATTTAAAAAGCTATATGCCATGAAGTTACTTCTCCTAAAGTATAAACTAAAAATGGCAATACTACATAATTACATGAAATGTTGGGAATTAGATATAGGGGGTTCTGTATGTGGTCACTGCTGAATTTATCAATCGGTTCTGCAATAGTAACTGTTGATCTTGAACTATGCAGTTTTTGGGAGGTGGTGGCTTAGACAAAAATGCAGTTCCTAATTCAATGTGGGTGTTGTGAATGGTTAATTTTTTTTTAAGATAGTGTATGGGCACTCATCTAAAACGGGGAGTCATTGCATTTTGTAGATTGAATTATTGAGTCTGTAGTAGTGTGGAATGGAGTCAACGTGTTAGCGTGGTTCCAGATTAGCTTGCACCCACAAAGTCAGCTTCTTTGGGGAAAAAGCTGCTGTTTCTAAATTACTCAGCTTCTGTTTGTATCCTGTACTTTAATATTATTATAACATGTGAAACTACATTAACCCTCTATACTGTTTTTGTGTCAAAGATCTTGTGTACAAGATGCAGCAGGTACGATTAGTTCTTGTGGGTGACACTTGGATCATTAATGCAAGCATATGTACAGCAATAGAAAACAGTAAACAAAGGTCTTAAAAGTATCACTGGTTTCTGGCAAATGCTTTCAGCCTCGATTTTAGAAAGATGCCAATGTATTCAGTTAAGCACATCTAGAGCTAACACAGTGTAAACACATAGTGAGGAAGTAATCTGAGGAGTCCAAATTGATAATTTGCTCTGGGTAATCACATTTTTGAACTCCTAAAATATTAGTTCAGCCAGATTTGCACTTAAGAACTGTTGCAAATATTGGGGGAAGAAATCAGTGAGTTTACATTTTGCGTATTTACAATGTCGTGGAATAATGTTATGGGTTAACTCATTGTTAAGAAAGTTTTTGTTGCCTGAAAATGTGTTGTAAGAATGTGGTGCCCACCAACAATTGCCTCGTAGATGTGAATTTGGAATGATGAGTAATGCTTCATGGTTTAATTATTCCATTGTAGTTTGTTGTAGATAATACACTGCAGCTCAAAGGGAACAGAAATGTACCTAGTTAAGATGATTGTGGGAATAATGTTCATTATGCCACATTAAAGTAGTCTAGCTCAGAGGTGCATAGTGCTGTAGCCAAAGTTTTTGATCACTTACCCAGTGATACAAAATGTCTGGCTGACATTTTAGAACAGTTTCTCTTTGAAAGCACCTGCATAGTTTATTGTAATCTTAAAAAGGTAGTGAGTGGAATTCCATGCATATGTCTTATGCAAATTATCTGTGGAACATGAAACTGACTATAGTGCTGAAGTTAGGTTCAACTAGCTGCTTGTTAAATTATCACAATACGTAGTTTCAGGGGTTATAGTTCTATGTGGCAATTAGCAGTGATATAAAGCTGTGTGACAGGTGTTGGTAGTAATGTACAGCATTTCCAGAGTTAAGAAAATTTTTTATTTGGAAAAGAGCTAATAGCACATGAACACGAGCTATGTAGTAAAAACATTCTCATTAATTTACTAGATTAAAAAGTATATGCTAGTGCCGTTTCAATCTGGACATATACTAGCTGAACCATGCTTGAACTTCATGAAAATTACGAAGTTCGATAGGGTTAAAGCAACATGTAAGTTATCACTTGAAACAAGACTGCACTCGCAGCCATCAGCTAGCTGATTGTCATTCTGCTATACAAAATTTTCAGGGTGCTGGGAGCTTTAATCTGAGGAGTCCAAATATTATGGAGGATGTAATATGGCATGTCCTTTACATAGGTTTTTGATGTATAGGGATTGTCTTCCTGATGTCTACTGGTGACTTGTTACGAAATTGAGTGCTAAGCAGGGATGCAGTCTGTAGGGACATTTTTACACATGTTAATTGTGGTTGTGATATTCACAGTTAATACTAAATTCAATCGTATTGTTTACTGAACATGAAAGTTACTTTTTTTTTGTTTGTAGAAATGGTGTTCAAATCTGTGGCCCTGCATATTTAAATTTTTAGTAATTTATTTGCCTGTTGATATCTATACCTTAACATAGAGCACTCATACATGGTATACAGTGATTTATTTATTGTGGCTGAATAAGCACATTGCACTTAGGTGCTATCATCATTTACAATCAGTTTCCTCTTCTTGTTCTACTACTACTACTACTACTACTACTACTACTACTTTGGGAGTGTTAACTATCACTTGTAAATGGTTTATTTCAAACCAAAGAACTCTTTGATTAAATGCAGAACATGCATTATTTTGATGCATTCTGTTATTCAGTTGAAGTTATTAAAAGGAATAAAAAACCCAATTGTGGTTTTGTAAGACAATTGAGTCTGCATTTTAATAAATTAAGTGTGTTGGGAAAATCTGAGATTTTTGTGTAACTCATACATTGACTCAAAAGAACTGGTATGAGTTTCACTTTCTGACCTATAAGATACCAAGGTGATTCTTTCAAGCATTGTTTGTGGCAATAAGTGCTTCCTCAGTGGTAGGTGAGCTGATGGTAACCTGTTTTTTATGTAGCCTTACAACTAAATATTTCTCCTTCTGAAAGGGTGTGTCAAAATTTCCTCAAGCACAAGCTCATTCTGATTCACTAGTCTTTGTCCCTCTTTTGATGCTCAAAAGAGTGGTTTATACGCTTTTCTAAAAATGTGTGGCACACCCAGTTCTTTGTTTTCCCCACATCCTGCTGCTAAAAGGTGACTTGATATCTGCATTTCTCATGGTGTGACTGACAGTGAGTCATTGTGAGTAACATTTATTTCAACTGTTTCCTGTAGAAGAAATGGTTCTAATTTTGCTTCATAAAATGTTTTGACATATTCCTTGTGTTCCTTAATCATTCAACTGATTCTAAACCAGAACTTTTTTTGTTGGCTAGAATGAAGTGTTAGGTGACCAGCACTGAAAACAAATTTCTGGATGATGGACCATATGGAATGACTATAAATCTCTTCGTTTGCCACATATCCATGACATTTGACAGCAGCCTGTTGTTTCTTTTCCTGCTGCTTTTATACCATAAGGGTGGTCAGATTTTTGGAAATCTGTGAAATAATTTGGACTATTAATTATCTTTTCTTGCTCCATTATCAGTACACCATGTTTTTGATTGTGCTTAATTATCACTGGCAGTTCTTGAGAAAATAAGAGTGAAACACTGTTTTGAGATACTGAGTTAATTACCTCTGACTATACCTATACTTGGTTCTGCACATGAAATCCAGTTTTTGCAAGTTCTTACCCAGACCCCTTTTGTTTACAATATTTCAAATAGACTATTTCATTAGCCTTTTATAGAATTAGTGTTATCTTACTATTGATTATCTGTGCGCACCGGCAAGGAACTACTAACCCCAGAACTGGTGTAGAATTGTTTGGAAGTTATACTAGGTAACTCACTATTTTTGTTTCAAGTGCAGGGCTCTATTACGTCAACTGTGATTTAGGATCTTGGCAAAAAATAATCTAATAATAGAGAGGGTTTATTTCACTGTGTGATACCAATTGTGCAGTCAAAGAAAGGCTGATAGATACAGTCTGGTCCGAAAGTCCTGTCACCCTCTTCTTTGTTCATGTGTGTTTATTTCGAACATGTTATAGCAGATGTGTGACAAACATTGATATTTTACATTCCAGCTTATTTAGTGATCTAGCACATTGATATGGGTACCATCTTTGTTGTGACACAAAATGATGCGGTGCCAGGTCCAGTGTGAAATTTTCTGGTGTAGGCAATGTGAATTCCTTTGAAAGCCTCCCTAACAGATTTCATAAATTTGTCAGTTATGTGCTGTCATTGTTTTGTGACATGCTTATTTATTCCCTGCAGGAAATTGTCACATAATGTCAGTCCTTTGGAAGCCAGGGGTAACACTGCATCCAAGAAGTCTCGAACACGTAGAGTGTATTGGGCAGGAGCTCCATCTTGTTGAAGCCAACTGTCACCAAAAATGTTGGGTCTCTGGAGCTCTGTAATAAACCATTCATGCAACATTTGCAAGTAAGGATGTTGATTCACTGCTCCAGCAAAGAATTACAGCCGTATGAGGTTCTTACCGGTGTGTACTGCATGTTCATTAGCCCAGGCATGTGCCAGAACACATTCTTCCATACTATAAGTACTTTTGTCCACCATCTGCAAAAAGAGGGAGTGACAGGACTTTCAGAACTTACTGTCAAATAAATACTTTTGTTACAGGATACTCGGTGTGTTCCCTTAGGCAGTGTACCTAGGGAGGGTAAGCATCATTATAAAATTTAGGATATCGTGCACATCGCTGAGCATGCTCCCCATACTAGTTTAGTTTGTGAAAGATGGTTGTTGTCAGCTTTCACCTTCAAACTGCAAAGGGCTGAAAGTGTAAACAATAGTTTTAGTTGCGACAACGCTGTGGTGTTGCTGTAGGTGTATACAAAATTGAGTTATTCAGTTCATCCAAAAGAGAGAGGTGCAGAATAACTGAAGTTATAATCGAAACAGCTGCTAACAGAACAAAGTACTGCACCTTGACAATGTCATGGCTTTTAAAGAAGGCATTTAGTGTTTTTTCTCCTCCATGAAAATGTTAGGAGTCCCATTAATATAACGAATGTCCATCAAGTATGTGGCATTGGATTCATCAGACCATTCCATGGAAATCACTGAAATCAGATAGAGGAAAATTGATAAAGTAGCTGAAGACAGTTTTAATGAAGTTATGTAGACTTAAATGGAGTATTATTGTTTTGTGGAGGCTTAAATGTTGATTTTTTTTCTATAATGCAGTACTTGGGAAAGACACCTAAAGTGGCTGGTATCAAGCTTTATACTTTCACTGTAAAATTCCTTAAGAGGTTTGAACAACAAGGTGCAGTTGTGACTGTTCTTGGACCCAACTTTATGAATTGATGGAAGTGAATCTATATATGCTGTCAAACCCAGAGGGTCACATAGCCTAATAAAGTTACAGCAGAATGTATACGACGTTGACTGTATATGTAGAGAAACAAAGCTACATATATTTAAGTACAATCAGGGCAAAAAAAAACACTTCATTGCACAACTTTTATACTTCAGGAAACAGAGAAACGATGATGCAATAAAACATGTGGCCTTCATAGATCTAGCAGCCTGGAGACTAAATCAGTAAACACTATAAAACTACAAGCAAGGTGTAAAGTAAGCATTAAGTGTGAAGGCCACATAGTGCAAGATACATATGTAGAAGTTTTTGTCTTCAGTCCAGAGACTGGTTTGATGCAGCTCTACATGCTACTCTATTCTGGGCAAGTGCACAGACCTCTTCATCTCTGAATAACTACTGCAACCTACATCTTTCTGAATCTGCTTAGTGTATTCATCTCCTGTACAATTTTTACCCTCCATGCACCTCTCCAATACTAAATTGGTGATACCTTGATGCCTCAGAACATGTCCTGCCAACAGATCCCTTCTTCTAGTCAAGTTGTGCCACAAACTCCTCTTCTCCTCAATCCTATTCAGTACTTCCTCATTAGTTAACGTGATCTACCCATCTAATCTTCAGCATTCTTCTATAGCTCCACATTTCAAAAGCTTCTATTCTCTTCTTGTCCAAACTAGTTATCATCCATGTTTCACTTCCATACATGGCTACACTCCATACAAATACATTCAGAAAAGAATTCCCGACACTTAAATCTGTACTCAGTGTTAACATATTTCTCTTCTACAGGAACACTTTTCTTGCCATTACCAGTCCACAGTTTATATCCTCTCTACTTCAGTGATCATCAATTATTTTGCTCCCAAAATAGTAAAACTTGCCAACTACTTTAAGTGTCTCATTTCCTAATCTAATCCCTTCAGCATCACCTGATTTAATTCGACTACATTCCAGTATCCTCATTTTGCTTTTGTTGATGTTCATCTTATATCCTCTTCTCAAGATGCTGTCCATTCCGTTCAACTGCTCCTCCAGGTCCTTTGCTGTCTCTGACACAATTACGATGCCATTGGAAAACCTCAAAGGTTTTATTTCTTCTCCATGGAAGATTTTAATTCCTACCCCCAAAGTTTTCTTTTGTTTCCTTTACTGCTTGCTCAATATACAGCTTGAATAACATTGGAAATAGGCTACAACCCTGTCTCACTCCATTCTTAACCACTGCTTCCCTTTCGTGCCCCTCGACTCGTATAACTGCCATCTCATTTCTGTACAAATTGTAAATAGCCTTTCGCTTCATGTATTTGACCCCTATCACATTCGGAATTTGAAAGAGTATTCCAGTCAACATTGTCAAAAGCTTTCTCTAAATCTCCAAATGCTAAAACATAGGTTTGTCTTTCCTAAATCTATCTTCTGAGGTAAGTCATTGGATCAGTATTGCCTCAGGTGTTCCAACATGTCTATGGAATCCAATCTGATCTTCCCTGAGGTTGGCTTCTACCAGTTTTTCCATTCGTTTGTGAAGAATTTGTGTTAGTATTTTGCAGCCGTGACTTATTAAGCTGAAATTTTGGTAGTTTTCGTACCTGTCAACACTTGTTTTCTTTGGAATTGGAATTATTATATTTTTCTTAAAGTCTGGGGTATTTTGCCTGTTTCCAAACATCTTGCTCACCAGATGGTAGTTTTTTGTCAGATCTGGCTCTCTCAAGGCTATCAGTAGTTCTAATGGAATGTTGTGTACTCCCAGGGCTTTGTTTCGACTTAGGTCTTCCAGTGCTCTGTCAAACTCATCATGCAGTATCATATCTCCCATTTCACTTTCATCTATGTCCTCTTCCATATCCATATTATTTCCCTCAAGTACATTGCCCTTATATAGACCCCCTACATACTCCTTCCATCTTTCTGCTTTCCCTTCTCTGCTTAGGTCGCATTTTCCATTTGAGCTCTTGATATTCATACAGGTGGTTATGTTTTCTCCAAAGGCCTCTTTAATTTTCCTGTAGGCAGTATCTATCTTACCCCCTAGTGATACATGCCTCTACATCCTTGAATTTGTCCTCTAGCCATCCCTGCTTAGCCATTTTGCACTTCCTGTTGATCTCATTTTTTAGTTGTTGGTATTCCTTTTTGCCTGCTTCATTCACTGTGTTTTTATATTTTCTCCTTTCATCAATTTCAATATATCTTCTGTTATCAAAGTTTCTACTAGCCCTTGTCTTTCTACCTACTTAATCCTCTGCTGCCTTCTCTATTTCATCTCTCAAAGCTACCCATTCTTCTTCTACTGTATTTATTTCCCCCTTTCTTGTGAATCATTACCCAATGCTCTCTCTCTCAGACTCTCTACAACCTCCAATTCTTTCATTTTATACAGGTCTCGTCTTCCTAATTTCCCACCATTTTGCAGTTTCTTCAGTTTTAATCTACAGTTTGTAAGCAATAGATTGTGATCAGAGTCCACATCTGCCCCTGGAAATGACTTACAATTTAAAACCTGGTTCCTATATCTCTGCCTTACCATTATATAATCTATCTGAAACCTTCCAGTGTCTCCAGGTCTCTTCCTTGTATACAGCTATCTTTCATGAGTCTTAAATCAAGTGTTAGCTGTGATTAAGTTATGCTTTGTGCAAAATTCTACCAGACGGCTTCCTCTTTCATTCATTGCCCCCATTCCATATTCATCTACTAATTTTCCTTCTCTTTCTTTTCCTGCTGTCGAATTAGTCCCCCATGACTATTAATTTTTGCCTCACCTCACAATCTGAATAATTTCTTTTTTATCTCCTCATACATTTCTTCGATGTCTTCATCTGTGAAGCTTGTTGACATATAAACTTGTACTACTGTGGTAGGCGTGGGATTTGTGTCTATCTTGGCTACAATAATGTGTTCACTATGCTGTTCATACTAGCTTACCTGCGCTTCTATTTCTTGATTCGTTATTAAACTTACTCCTGCATTACCCCTATTTGATTTTGTATTTATAACCCTGTGTTCACTTGACCAGAAGTTTTCTTCCTCCTGCCACTGAACTTCACTAATTCCCACTATATCTAGCTTTAATCTTTTAATTTTCCTTTTTAAATTTTCTAACCCACCTGCCCAATTAAGGGATCTGACATTCCGTGCTCCGATCCGTAGAATGCAAGTTTTCTTTCTCCTAATAATGACGTCCTCCTGAGTAGACCCCGCCTGGAGATCCAAATAGGGGACTATTTTACCTCCAGAATATTTTACCCAAGGGGTTGCCATCATCATATCACCATACTGTAAAGCTGCATACCCTCGGGAAAAATTATGCCTGTAGTTTCCTCTGGCTTTCAGTCATTTGCAGTGCCAGCACAGCAAGGCCGTTTTGGTTAATGTTACAAGGCCAGATCAGCCAATCATCCATATTGTTGCTCCTGCAACTACTGGAAAGGCTGCTGCGCCTCTTCAGAAATGACACGTTTGTCGGGCTTTGCAAGAGAGAGCTCTCCACTGTGGTTGTACCAACGGTACCACAATCTGTATCACTAGGGCACGCAGGCCTCCCCACCAATGGCAAGATCTGTAGTTCATGGGAGTGTGTAATATAATTTGTTCAATAAGCACTTTCTCTCCTTTTGACCAACCACCTCCCATTACAGAACTGCAGATTGAGTCATGGCACAATATATATTTAAAGCAGTGTGAAAGGTAAAGACCAAACAGATGGATGGGATGCTGTCTTGAGTGTTATGTTAAAAGAAGCAGGCCAATGAAATCACTAGCTGCTTACTTATCTTATTAACTGTAGCATTAGTGGAAGTATGTAGGCAAGTGAGTAAAATATTTGAAACAGTCATCCTACCTCAATGCGTAGTTTTCTTCTCAAGACCTGAAATGCTTATCAAACCACAGCATGGATTTAGGAAAGACCTAAGCAAGGCCACTGCTGTTATCAGTTTTTTCCATGAAGTATGCTGTTTATCAACCAAAGAAAGTGTAACTAACTTACATATCAAATTGATGATAAAGTTCAAACTTTCAAATTCACAAGGGAAACAATGATACAAAGAGTCCCCCCGAGGCTTAATTCCTGGCTCTTTCCTGTCTCTGGCATATGTTAATGAAACTGTGCATCCCTAAACTCACATATTATGCTTGAAGGCACCTCAGTTTTTTTTATATGGCAAAGGTTGTGAGGAAGTGAAATTTTTGGTAACTGATGAAGGGTATTGGAGTAGAGTAAATATTTCCATGCTCATGGATTAAGGATCAGTGTAAGTAAATACCAGATGCTATTATTTGCAACCAGCAGTTCACAGCACTCGTGCAGAAACTATGTATGTGGGATAAAGGCAGTGGAAACAAATTGCTGTAAATTCCTAGGTGTCCACCTGGACTCAAATCTTCAGTGGAATCATGTTAATGCTGTGTGTAGTAAAGTCAGTAATGACCAGTATCTGTTTTAGCCAGCTGTTCAGAATGGTGCACATCCACACCTTGAAAGCTGCGTATTATGGGTGAATCTAACCCTATCTTAGCTATTGCATAGGGATATGAGGTTGGGTGGCAGACATACAGCTTAACAGAGTACCGCTGCTACAAAAAAGATGGTTAAGGATAACACGTCGATTAAGTTTTAACAATTCTTGCCATGGAGTTTTCATAAACACAGGCACTTTACCACATATTCGTTGTACTTCTATAAATCAATTACCATGTTTTCGTCTCCCAGGAAACTGAAGTAATTAAGTGTTGTGATATACATGAGCGCACCACCAGGTCCAAAGGTAACTAAAAAACTAAAGTGAAAACGACAGACTAGAGTCCATACATTAAGGGGCCGATATGGTTATAAGCTACCAGAGCCCCTGAAACCTAAGAAAGTGGGGTAGCACAGTGGTTAGCACACTGGACTTGCATTTGGGAGGACGACAGTTCAAACCCATGTCTGGCCAACCTGATTTAGGTTTTCCATGATTTCCCTAAAACACTTAAGGCAGATACTGGGTCGGTTCCTTCAAAAGGGCACGGCCACTTTTATTCTCCATCGTTCCATGATCAGAGCTTGTGCTTCATCTCTAATCCCCTCATTGTCGATGGGACGTTAAACACTAATCTCCTCCAACTTCCTGAAAACTATTAACAAAAACAGTTTGAATCAAAACTAAACAAATTTTTAATGGAAAGATGTCTATATTCACCTATTGAACATCAACGCATAACTCGTGCAAAACTTGGCTGGCACTTTTCTCACATGATATCCTGCAAACAATGGATGAAGGACAACAGGCAGATTCCCTATTTCTAGACTTCTGGAAAGCATTTAACATTGTGCCGTGCTGCAGACTTGAACGAAGGTCTGAGCATACCGATTAGTTTCCCAGATATGCGAGTGGCTCGAAGGCTTCTTAAGTAACAAAGTCCAGTTCATCATAATGAGGGTATTGTCCGGAGTATCCCAGAGAAGTGTGACAGGACTGCTCTTATACCTAAATGATCTGATGGACAGGGTAAGCAGCAAGCTGTGGCTGATGATGATGTGGTGAATTGGATGATGCCAGCGTATGACTACAGGATGATGCAGGATGACTTAGACAAAATTTCTGCTGTCAGTAAAATTCTTCCCGTTGTGTGGCTGCATCATCACTATGTAAAATTTTCCAACATATTGGCCACTTTTGCAAATGATCTTCCTCAGGATGTTTGGCTGAGTCAGCAAAACACCCTGAGGAAGATGATTTGCGACAGTGGCTGAAATGTCGGAATTTTACATATTTACAATGCAGTCACATACCCAGAAGGATTCTGTTGACAGTGACAGTGACAGTGGCTGCGGAACCCAATACTTACACAAAATTTCTGGTTGGTGTGATAAATGGCAGCTTGTTCTAAATGTAGGAAAAGTTAATGCAGATAAGTAGGAAAAACAATGCTGTAATGTTCAAATACAGCATTAGAATTGTGCTGCTTGAAACAATCATGTTGGCTAAATATGTGGTCATAATATTGCAAAGCGATATGAAATGGAACGAGCATATAAGGATGGTAATGGGGAATGTGAATGCTCAAATTCAGTTTGTTGGGAAAGTTTTAGGGAAGTGTAGCTCAGTTGGGATACCAGGTTGGATCAACGAAAGACATAGAAGGAATTCAGAGGTGTGCTTTACATTTGTTATCGGTAGGTTCAATCGCCATTTATGGAGATGCTTCGTGAACTTAAATGGGTATCCGTGGAGGGAGAATGACATTCTTTTTCATGAACACTCTTGAGAAAGTTTTGTGCTGCAACACGTGTTAAATATAGTCATCAGCTGTTCAGGAAAGCTGATCCAGTTGCTGTAGAGACCTTATAAAGGAACAAGAGTGGCAAGATGTTTATAGTGCTGATACAGTAGACGATAAATATAATGCTTTTCTCATGCTCTTTGAAAGTTGCTTTCCGTTAGAACGTTTGAAACAGGGTACTAGCACAAACAGGCAGCCTGGGTGGCTGACTAGAGGGATAAGAATATCTTGTAGAACAAAGTGGCAATTATATCAAAACGTTAGAAACAGTCAAAATCTAAATGCAGCAGCCCATTACAAACAGTATTGTAAGGTGCTTAAAAATGTTATTAAGAAGGCAAAAAGTATGTGGTATGCAGATAGAATAGCTAAGTCTCAGGATAAAATTAAAACCATATGGTCAGTCGTAAAGGAAGTTGCTGGTCTGCAGAGACAGGTCGAGAATATAGAATCAGTGCATAGTGGGAATGTCCGTGTTACTGATAAGTCGCATATATGTACAGTATTTAATAATCACTTTCTGAATATAGCAAGTGAACTAAATAGAAACCTAGTCCCAACGGGGAATCATATAGTGCTCTTAGAAAAAAGTGTTCCGAGATTGTTACTTGAAATGCTCCTCCATGATCCTGACAAGAGGGAGATTGAGTTAATAATTAAATCACTAAAGACCAAGAACTCTCATGGATATGACGGGGTATCTAGCAGAATACTGAAGCATTGTTCTATGTATGTTAGCCCAGTTCTCAGCCATATCTGTAACTTTTCCTTTAGGAGTGGTCGGTTTCCTGACCGATTAAAGTACTCGGTAGTGAAGCCACTTTATAAAAAGGGAGACATTGATAATGTTGACAATTTTAGACCTATTTCTATGCCATCGGTGTTTGCTAGTTATCGAGAAGGTTGTATATACAAGGTTACTGGAGCATTTAAATTCACATAATTTGCTGTCAAATGTTCAGTTTGGTTTTAGAAATGGTTTAACAACTGAAAATGCTATATTCTCTTTTCTCTGTGAGGTTTTGGACGGATTAAATAAAAGGTTGTGAACGCTAGGTGTTTTCTTTGATTTAACGAAGGCTTTTGACTGTGTTGACCACAAATTATTACTGCAGAAGTTGGACCATTATGAGGTAAGGGGAGTAGCTTACAATTGGTTCGCCTCTTACTTTAAGAACAGAAAGCAGAGGGTAATTCTCCGCAATATTGAGAGTGGTAGTGATGTTCAGTCCCAATGGGGCACTGTTAAGTGGGGGGGGGGGGGGGTGTTCCCCAAGGGTCAGTGCTGGGGCCACTGCTGTTTCTTATTTATATAAATGATATGTCTTCTAGTATTACAGGTGATTCAAAAATATTTCTGTTTGCTGATGACACCAGCTTTATAGTGAAGGATCTTGTGTCTAATATTGAAACAGTAACAAATAATGTAGTTCATGAAATAAGTTCGTGGCTTGTGGAAAATAATTTGATGCTAAATCACAGTAAGACTCAGTTTTTACAGTTCCTAACTCACAATTCAACAAGAACCGATATTTTGATCAGACAGAATAGGCATATTATAAGCGAGACGGAACAGTTCAAGTTCGTAGGCGTTCGGATAGATAGTAAGCTGTTGTGGAAAGCCCATGTCCAGGATCTTGTTCAGAAGCTAAATGCTGCTTTATTTACCATTAGAACAGTATCTGAAATAAGTGACACTTCAACACGAAAAGTAGTCTACTTCGCATATTTTCATATGCTTATGTCGTATGGTATTATTTTTTGGGGTAATTCTTCTGATTCAAAAAGGGTATTTTTGGCTCAAAAACGGGCTGTTCGAGCTATATGTGGTGTAAGTTCGAGAACCTCTTGTCGACCCCTATTCAAAAATCTGGGAATTCTGACATTGCCCTCACAGTATATATTTTCTTTAATGTCGTTTGTTGTTAGCAATATTAGCCTATTCCCAAGAGTTAGCAGCTTTCACTTGGTTAATACTAGGCAGAAATCAAATCTGCATGTAGAATGCACTTCCTTGACTCTTGTGCAGAAAGGAGTGCAGTATTCTGCTGCATCCATTTTCAATAAGCTGCCACAAGAACTCAAAAATCTTAGCAGTAGCCCAAACTCTTTTAAGTCTAAACTGAAGAGTTTCCTCATGGCTCGCTCCTTCTATTCTGTCGAGGAGCTCCGGAAGAGCCAAAAAATTAAGCAAGTTCCAGTGTTACATTGTTGATTTTCTTCATTTAAACTTACGACTTGTCACGTGAATATGTTTTTTTATATTTCATTTTATCTGTTTCTAATAATTTCATGTATTGACTCGTTCCATGACCATGGAGACTTCTCCTTAATTTGGTCCCACGGAACAATAAGGAAATAAATAAAATAAATAAATAAAAGAATTGTCAGCTGAAGCTGACTGCAGAGAGATTCTACTGCCACCAGTGTACATTTTGTGTAAGGAACATGAAGACAAGGCAAGAGACATTAGGGGATGTAGAGAGATATACAGATGGTCGTTTTTGCATCTCTCTATTTGCGAATGGAACAGGAAAGGAAATGACTATTAGTGGTAAAATGTTCCCCAGCCACTCATGGTGTATATAGCGTAAGTTTGTTTTTGCAACAAGAAAATGATAATTTATGATCTTCACGTACTAAGTCAGTGCATACATTTATATTTTGAGTTGTAATGTCTCTCTGTAAAAAAAAAAAAAAAAAAATATAAATATATATATATATATATATATATATATATATATATATATATATATATATATATATATATATATATATATATATATATATATAAAAAAAGAAAGATGATGAAACTTACCAAACAAAAGCGCTGGCAGGTCGATAGACACACAAACAAACACAAACATACACACAAAATTCTAGCTTTCGCAACCAATGGTTGCCTCGTCAGGAAAGAGGGAAGGAGAAGGAAAGACAAAAGGATATGGGTTTTAAGGGAGAGGGTAAGGAGTCATTCCAATCCCGGGAGCGGAAAGACTTACCTTAGGGGGAAAAAAGGACAGGTATACACTCGCACACACACACATATCCATCCACACATACACAGACACAAGCAGACATTTGTAAAGGCAAAGAGTTTGGGCAGAGATGTCAGTCGGGGCGGATGTACAGAGGCAAAGATGAAGTTGAAAGACAGGTGGGGTATGAGCGGCGGCAAATTGAAATTAGAAATTAGCGGAGATTGAGGCCTGGCGGATAGCGAGAAGAAAGGATATGCTGAAGGGCAAGTTCCCATCTCCGGAGTTCTGACAGGTTGGTGTTAGTGGGAAGTATCCAGATAACCCGGACGGTGTAACACTGTGCCAAGATGTGCTGGCCGTGCACCAAGGCATGTTTAGCCACAGGGTGATCCTCATTACCAACAAACACTGTCTGCCTGTGTCCATTCATGCGAATGGACAGCTTGTTGCTGGTCATTCCCACATAGAACGCTTCACAGTGTAGGCAGGTCAGTTGGTAAATCACGTGGGTGCTTTCACACGTGGCTCTGCCTTTGATCGTGTACACCTTCCGGGTTACAGGACTGGAATAGGTGGTGGTGGGAGGGTGCATGGGACAGGTTTTACACCGGGGGCGGTTACAGGGGTAGGAGCCAGAGGGTAGGGAAGGTGGTTTGGGGATTTCATAGGGATGAACTAAGAGGTTGCGAAGGTTAGGTGGACGGCGGAAAGACACTCTTGGTGGAGTGGGGAGGATTTCATGAAGGATGGATCTCATTTCAGGGCAGGATTTGAGGAAGTCGTATCCCTGCTGGAGAGCCACATTCAGAATCTGATCCAGTCCCGGAAAGTATCCTGTCACAAGTGGGGCACTTTTGGGGTTCTTCTGTGGAAGGTTCCGGGTTTGAGGAGATGAGGATGTGGCTCTGGTTATTTGCTTCTGTACCAGGTCGGGAGGGTAGTTACGGGATGCAAAAGCTGTTTTTAGGTTGTTGGTGTAATGGTTCAAGGATTCCGGACTGGAGCAGATTCGTTTGCCACGAAGACCTAGGCTGTAGGGAAGGGACCGTTTGATGTGGAATGGGTGGCAGCTGTCATAATGGAGGTACTGTTGCTTGTTGGTGGGTTTAATGTGGACGGACGTGTGAAGCTGGCCATTGGACAGGTGGAGGTCAACGTCAAGGAAAGTGGCATGGGATTTGGAGTAGGACCAGGTGAATCTGATGGAACCAAAGGAGTTGAGGTTGGAGAGGAAATTCTGGAGTTCTTCTTCACTGTGAGTCCAGATCACGAAAATGTCATCAATAAATCTGTACCAAACTTCGGGTTGGCAGGCCTGGGTAACCAGGAAGGCTTCCTCTAAGCGACCCATGAATAGGTTGGCATACGAGGGGGCCATCCTGGTACCCATGGCTGTTCCCTTTAATTGTTGGTATGTCTGGCCTTCAAAAGTGAAGAAGTTGTGGGTCAGGATGAAGCTGGCTAAGGTAATGAGGAAAGAGGTTTTAGGTAGGGCGGCAGGTGATCGGCGTGAAAGGAAGTGCTCCATCGCAGCGAGGCCCTGGACATGCGGAATATTTGTGTATAAGGAAGTGGCATCAATGGTTACAAGGATGGTTTCCGGGGGTAACAGACTGGGTAGGGATTCCAGGCGTTTGAGAAAGTGGTTGGTGTCTTTGATGAAGGATGGGAGACTGCATGTAATGGGTTGAAGGTGTTGATCTACGTAGGCAGAGATGCGTTCGGTGGGGGCTTGGTAACCAGCTACAATGGGACGGCTCCTGACCCCACCAACACCCCGCACCCCTACCTTCTACCTTCTTCCCAAAATTCACAAACCCAATCATCCCGGCCGTCCCATTGTAGCTGGTTACCAAGCCCCCACCGAACGCATCTCTGCCTACGTAGATCAACACCTTCAACCCATTACATGCAGTCTCCCATCCTTCATCAAAGACACCAACCACTTTCTCAAACGCCTGGAATCCCTACCCAGTCTGTTACCCCCGGAAACCATCCTTGTAACCATTGATGCCACTTCCTTATACACAAATATTCCGCATGTCCAGGGCCTCGCTGCGATGGAGCACTTCCTTTCACGCCGATCACCTGCCGCCCTACCTAAAACCTCTTTCCTCATTACCTTAGCCAGCTTCATCCTGACCCACAACTTCTTCACTTTTGAAGGCCAGACATACCAACAATTAAAGGGAACAGCCATGGGTACCAGGATGGCCCCCTCGTATGCCAACCTATTCATGGGTCGCTTAGAGGAAGCCTTCCTGGTTACCCAGGCCTGCCAACCCGAAGTTTGGTACAGATTTATTGATGACATTTTCGTGATCTGGACTCACAGTGAAGAAGAACTCCAGAATTTCCTCTCCAACCTCAACTCCTTTGGTTCCATCAGATTCACCTGGTCCTACTCCAAATCCCATGCCACTTTCCTTGACGTTGACCTCCACCTGTCCAATGGCCAGCTTCACACGTCCGTCCACATTAAACCCACCAACAAGCAACAGTACCTCCATTATGACAGCTGCCACCCATTCCACATCAAACAGTCCCTTCCCTACAGCCTAGGTCTTCGTGGCAAACGAATCTGCTCCAGTCCGGAATCCTTGAACCATTACACCAACAACCTAAAAACAGCTTTTGCATCCCGTAACTACCCTCCCGACCTGGTACAGAAGCAAATAACCAGAGCCACATCCTCATCTCCTCAAACCCGGAACCTTCCACAGAAGAACCCCAAAAGTGCCCCACTTGTGACAGGATACTTTCCGGGACTGGATCAGATTCTGAATGTGGCTCTCCAGCAGGGATACGACTTCCTCAAATCCTGCCCTGAAATGAGATCCATCCTTCATGAAATCCTCCCCACTCCACCAAGAGTGTCTTTCCGCCGTCCACCTAACCTTCGCAACCTCTTAGTTCATCCCTATGAAATCCCCAAACCACCTTCCCTACCCTCTGGCTCCTACCCCTGTAACCGCCCCCGGTGTAAAACCTGTCCCATGCACCCTCCCACCACCACCTATTCCAGTCCTGTAACCCGGAAGGTGTACACGATCAAAGGCAGAGCCACGTGTGAAAGCACCCACGTGATTTACCAACTGACCTGCCTACACTGTGAAGCGTTCTATGTGGGAATGACCAGCAACAAGCTGTCCATTCGCATGAATGGACACAGGCAGACAGTGTTTGTTGGTAATGAGGATCACCCTGTGGCTAAACATGCCTTGGTGCACGGCCAGCACATCTTGGCACAGTGTTACACCGTCCGGGTTATCTGGATACTTCCCACTAACACCAACCTGTCAGAACTCCGGAGATGGGAACTTGCCCTTCAGCATATCCTTTCTTCTCGCTATCCGCCAGGCCTCAATCTCCGCTAATTTCTAATTTCAATTTGCCGCCGCTCATACCCCACCTGTCTTTCAACTTCATCTTTGCCTCTGTACATCCGCCCCGACTGACATCTCTGCCCAAACTCTTTGCCTTTACAAATGTCTGCTTGTGTCTGTGTATGTGTGGATGGATATGTGTGTGTGTGCGAGTGTATACCTGTCCTTTTTTCCCCCTAAGGTAAGTCTTTCCGCTCCCGGGATTGGAATGACTCCTTACCCTCTCCCTTAAAACCCATATCCTTTTGTCTTTCCTTCTCCTTCCCTCTTTCCTGACGAGGCAACCATTGGTTGCGAAAGCTAGAATTTTGTGTGTATGTTTGTGTTTGTTTGTGTGTCTATCGACCTGCCAGCGCTTTTGTTTGGTAAGTTTCATCATCTTTCTTTTTAGATATATTTTTCCCACGTGGAATGTTTCCCTCTATTATTTATATATATATATAAAATAGAGGGAAACATTCCACGTAGGAAATATATATCTAAAAACAAAGATGATGTGACTTACCAAATGAAAGTGCTGGCAGGTCGACAGATACACAAACAAACACAAACATACACACAAAATTCAAGCTTTCGCAACAAACTGTTGCCTCATCAGGAAAGAGGGAAGGAGAGGGAAAGACGAAAGGATGTGGGTTTTAAGGGAGAGGGTAAGGAGTCATTCCAATCCCGGGAGCGGAAAGACTTACCTTAGGGTGAAACAAGGACGGGTATACACTCGCACACACACACATATCCATCCACACATATACAGACACAAGCAGACATATTTAAAGACAAAGAGTTGAAACTCTTTGTCTTTAAATATGTCTGCTTGTGTCTGTATATGTGTGGATGGATAGGTGTGTGTGTGCGAGTGTATACCCGTCCTTGTTTCACCCTAAGGTAAGTCTTTCCGCTCCCGGGATTGGAATGACTCCTTACCCTCTCCCTTAAAACCCACATCCTTTCGTCTTTCCCTCTCCTTCCCTCTTTCCTGATGAGGCAACAGTTTGTTGCGAAAGCTTGAATTTTGTGTGTATGTTTGTGTTTGTTTGTGTGTCTGTCGACCTGCCAGCACTTTCATTTGGTAAGTCACATCATCTTTGTTTTTTTTTTATATATATATATATATATATATATATATATATATATATATATATATATATATATATATATATATATATATATATATATATATATATATATATATATATATATATATATATATATATATATATATATATATATATATTTTTTCACTATTTATATCAATGTATTCACTTATGTTTGCTAACTAAACCTTTATATATGTGAACTAAAATCTGTGAAATGTCCGGAAACTATTTGCTATATGGACAGCAAACAAATAAATAAACAATACGCTAGCCTGCAGAGTTTAAGAGGCCAGTGATGAAACATAATGTATATGCAGACAAGACATAAGGAAGTTGACAATTTTATGAAGTACACAGTTTATGGTAAATTAATGATTCTTGTTGCACTAACAAGGGTAAATATTGTGATGTATTTGTAGGCATTATTAATTATTATAATTGCTTACATGTATCTGAAATTTGCAAAAGCCATCATACTGAAGACTATATGCAAATAAATAATTAAATGTTATCAATGAAATACACTTACCAAGTAGGCTAAGATCATATCAGAATAGCACTGACTCACTGAATCATAGACGATGCCTTGATTACAGTGTTTAAAGAGAAATTGTGGGCAGGAATCTGGAACACTGTATGACTCCTTTTTCACCAGATAGCTAGTGGCATACATACTAGGTTTTTAGGTTGACTTCTTAGTAACTTGATACCCAAGTACTGACGTCAGTTGGTGGCGTATACGTCTATCTCGTTCGCCCTCTGTGTTGTGGATGAGTATGTTAACATTTGTAATCCACTCTGAACCATCTATGGTGATTTGTGTGTTTGTTTTACATATGTACAAGACACAAAAATTAAGAAACCATACCTAGGTGTAGGTTCTATAAATGGCCTATACATATAAATAAATATTCGGGCCGTCTCTGTACGGCAAGGTATTGTAGAGATGTATGATTACATCACTGAGCTGGTATGAGAAAGACGTATATATTGAGTTCTGTCAGTATTGTGTTAAGTAAAAGTTCTTATATGTGGGAGTTACAAGCTTTTCATTCTACTACTGATCTACATCCTAATTTCGTTCTCCCAACGCCATGAGGACTTGTTTTAAAAATTCAGCTCTTCGGAGAAGAAACCAACTGGATAAAAGAATAACTGCTGCAGCCACAGTGATATTGTTGGGGAGAAAATGTAAATTACCAAGCCGCACTCTAAAACTAAAAGATTGACAGTTATTTAATGTTTTAGAATGCATGTATGCCTAAGCATATTTCTGGGCAGACAGTTTTTGGTATGGCTTACATATAATTGCTCCATATATATCTGTCTCTCTCTCCAACCAATATAACTTGTGAATATTTCAGAAGACCTGAATGAGAGTCCTCACAGCTTCAGCACACACCCTGCTGCAGAAAGAAAATCATTCTGGAAACATCCCCAGGCTGTGGCTAAGCCATGTCTCCGCAATACCCTTTCTTCCAGGAGTGTCAGCCCTGCAAGGTTCGCAGGAGACCTTCAGTGAAGTTTGGAAGGTAGGAGACGAGGTACTGGCAGAATAGAAGCTGTGAGGATGGGATGTGAGTCATGCTTGGGTAGCTCAGATGGTAGAGCACTTGCCCGCGAAAGGCAAAGGTCCCGAGTTTGAGTCTCGGTCCGGCACACAGTTTTAATCTGCCAGGAAGTTTCATATCAGCGCACACTCTGCTGCAGAGTGAAAACCTCATTCTGAAAACATCTCCCAGGCTGTGGCTAAGCCATGTCTCCACAATATCCTTTCTTCCAGGAGTGCTCGTTCTGCAAGGTTTGCAGGAGTGCTTCTGTGAAGTTTGGTAGGTAGGAGATGAGGTACTGGCAGAAATGAAGCTGTGAGGACGGGGCGTGAGTCATGCTTGGGTAGCTCAGATGGTAGAGCACTTGCCCGCAAAAGGCAAAGGTCCTGAGTTTGAGTCTCGGTCGGGCAAGAAAGTTTTAATCTTGCAGAAGACCTGCTTTCTAAAATGATCCAATTCACATTTTTTGGAATGTGAACACTTTTTCTGTTTCTTGAGTGCTTAGTTTCCCCCCGCACAGTCATCCCACTCTGCAACTACAGTTTAGAGAGTTCATAGTGTTACTGTGCACAGAAGCTCTTTGTGTATTGTGATAGCTGCTTCATTTTGAACATAATGGAGCTGAATTTCTTACAGGCTGAATTAATATGCTGTTTTCATTTCAGCTTATTATCCATGTCAATGGTTAAGAATCTAGTGGAATCTACTTCTTCTAGCCTTTTTCATCCACCTCTAAGTCCATGTGCTCTGACTTATCTTTCTTTCTGAACACTGCAGATTGTCCAGTTTTAAACCAGTTTATTTTCCATGGGCCATTAGGCTGTTACACTTACAGAAATATATGCTCTTCCACATTTTGGTCACTGCTCAGTAGTGTCATGTCATTCACATACAATATATTCTTCCTCGAACAGTCCATGGATGTACTGCTGGTCCATAGTGTTCAACGGGCACAATATTTCGGCAATCAGACATGTTGCCATCGTCAGGTGCATCAGTGCACCTGATGTTGATGACATGTCTGATCACCGAAATATTGTGCCCGGACACACCTGATGATGGTGACATGTCTGACTGCCGAAATATTGTGCCCGTTGGACGCTATGGACCGGCAGTACACCCATGGACTGTTCGAGCAAGAAATACGCTGGGAGAAACTGAAGGATCAAAATATTTTCTTTGCTCTCTCTTCAACAACTGTATCATTTATGAACAGATTAAACAGTAATCAACCTGTTTCTGACTGGCATGTGTTCCTTTACATACATACTGTTTGCTGTTGTACAAGTATGACTGTATCCACTCTCCTGCTTGCCTTGAATGCCACAGCTTTCGAATTGTTGTGTCAGTATTGCTTGTGATGATGATGACAAATGCTATGAAGAGATCCAGAAATGAAGATACAACTTTTCTCATCTAAAGACCATATAACATTTCCTGTGAGATTGGCAAATGCTGATTCTGTATATTCACCCTTTCTGAAAAGATGCTGTGATGGTACAAGGATGTTGTGTTTGCCAGATAAACAACCAATCTGTTATTCATAAACATCTCCAGCAGTTTTGAGAAAATTGATAGCAGGGAAAGCCATCTGTAGTTGTCAGGTTCATCATTATCCCCTTTCTTGTACTCTAGCATAACCCTGCTTAACTTTAACTTTTCTGGAAAAATTCCATCTCTGTCAGAGCTGTTTGCTACCTTCAGGTATGCTACGACTATTTGTTCACTTACTAGTCGCATTACATGATTCAATATTTCCTTACCACCAGCTGGTTTCTTTCTTGGCCTTTAGTTACTGTATAGTTCATATTTTGTGATACAGTTCATCTTTTGTGACTGGTTTCAGGAACATGATGCTGTATGATTGTGAATGGTTTCAAGAACGTGATGCTGTAGCTTATGATTTTTTGATACCCTAATACCCTTCTTTCATTCTCTACCACATTTATATAATTGCTGTTGAGTATATTTGTTATTTCTTTATCATTTGCAACCATTGTGTTTTCTATCCCTTGACCTGATTTCTGTTTCTTTGTTTGATCCATCTTTTTCCTTTCTTTCAGCATTAACTGTATTCCAAGCTATGTTCATCTTGTTTCTTGAGTTTGGTATGGTGGTGTTAATTGCTCTTACCTTTCTTATTACACTGAAGAGCCAAAGAAACTGGTACACCTGCCTGATATTGTTTAGGGCCCCCGTGAGCATACAGAAGTGCTGCAACACGACATGATATGGACTCGATTAATGTCTGAAGTTGTGCTGGAGAGAACTGACACCATGAATCCTGCAGGGATGTCTATAAATCTGTAAGAAAGTGAGAGGGTGGAGATCTCTTCTGAACAGCACATTGCAAGGCATCTCAGACATGGTCAATAATGTTCATGTCTGAGGAATTCAGTGGCCAGTGGAAATATTTAAACTCAGAAGACTGTTGCTGGAGCTACTATGTAGCAATTCTGGACAAGTGGGGTGTCGCATTGTGCTACTGGAATTGCCC
Organism: Schistocerca piceifrons; assembly: GCF_021461385.2. Lineage (NCBI taxonomy): Eukaryota > Metazoa > Arthropoda > Insecta > Orthoptera > Acrididae > Schistocerca > Schistocerca piceifrons. The sequence continues at coordinate 1,133,573,954 of NC_060138.1, read as the reverse complement.
AAGTCTGTCAGAATGCACAATGTACATGAATGGATGCAGGTGATCAGACAAGATGCTTACATACGTGTCACCTGTCAGAATCGTATCTAGACGTATCATGGGTCCCATACCACTCCAACTGCACACGCCCCACACCATTACAGGTCCTCCACCAGCTTGAACAGTCCCCTGCTGACATGCAGGGTCCACGGATTCTTGAGGTTGTCTCCATACCCGTACACATCCATTCACTCGATACAATTTGAAATAAGACTCATCCAACCAAGCAACATGTTTCCAGTCATTAATAGTCCTATGTCAGTGTTGACAGGCCCAGGAAATGCGTAAAGCTTTGTGTCATGCAGTCATCAAGGGTACACGAGTGGACCTTTGGCTTTGAAAGCCCATATCATTGATGTTTCATTGAGTGGTTTGCACACTGACACTTGTTGATAGCCTAGCAGTTTGCAGAAGGGTTGCACTTCTGTCACCTTGGACGATTCTCTTCAGTCGTCGTTGGTTCTGTTCTTACAGGATCTTTTTCCGGCCGCAGCGACGTTGGAGATTTGATGTTTTATTGGATGCCTGATATTCATGGTACACTCTTGAAAGAGGTGTATGGAAAAAATCCCCACTTCATTGCTACCTCGGAGATGGTGTGTCCCATCGCTCGTGTGCTGACTATAACACCACGTTCAGACTCACTTAAATCTTGATAAGCTGCCATTGTAGCAGCAGTAACCGAACTAACAACTGCGCCAGATACTTGTTGTCATATATAGACATTGCCAATCACAGTGCCATATTCTGCCTGTTTAAATATCTCTGTATTTTAATACGCATGTCTTTAATAAATAATAATAATAATATTTATTCAACATCGAATAATCAAATACAATCCCTAGAAATAATACAGTTTCAGGACATCATACAGATTATTCTTCTGAATACGTCAGTTTATAAATTACAAACTAAAGATTTGTTTGTATTAATAAATTTTACATTTTGATGCATTTTACATTTGGTAGTATTCAATCACAATATTACAAATGTTGTTGTTATCAACATTGTATTAGTTGTAAGTTACTTAAAACTATGAGTTTGACATACTTATGAAGCACTTTTCATACAGATATAATACTCGTCTAGGGAATAAGAAGGGTTTTCAATTAGAATTCTTTTTAGCTGATCTTTTAATTTGTTAGTAGGAAGGGTTGTGAGACTTTTTGGTAGGGCATTGGCTAGCTTCGGCCCAGCATGAAGTGCATTTTTTTCATATAAAGCTGTTCTGTGGCTATCTACATGGTATATGAACTTTTGCCTTGTATCGTACTGGTGCAGGTCACAGTTGAAATTTGGATTTATTGTTTTCACAAGCAATATAACTTTCAATATGTATACACCTATAATGGTAAGCACACCTAATTTTGGGAACAGATTCCGACATGATTCTCGAGGTTTGGCACCACAAATAATTCTGATAGCTTTTTTCTGTAGTATTAATAATGTGCTTAGGTTGGCTTGAGTTGTTGCACCCCATATTTCTACAGCATAGTTTAAATTTGATGAGAATAGGGCATGATAAGCAGTTTTTAGTACACACATGTCCTTACAATATTTGCTAATCATATTTATAGCAAACACATTCTTCGACAGCTTACGTGCTTAGGAATCAATATGCATGGCTCATTTGAGGCTGTCCTGGATTGTAATTCCCAAGAACTTTGACCATTTTTCCTTTTTTACAATGTCATTTCCAATGGATAATTTCATGTCAAATTCTATTTGTTTCCTTGTGTTAAATTCCATCATTGCAGTCTTTGAAGCACTTACATTTAGATGGCTTTCATTAAAATACTTGACTATTTCAGTAGTTACACTGTTGCACAGCACCTCCAGATGCTCATAGTCTTTGTTTTTACACACTATTGATGTGTCATCTGCATACAATATTTTTGTACAGTTAGGAGAACAATACTGTATATCATTAACATAAATCAAGAAAAGAAGGGGTCTTTGGCACTTTAGTATATATTCCTGTACTTCTCTTGTGATGCTTTATCTTGTCAGCTTCACTCATTCCTCTCAGTTCCTTTAGTTTCCTATGCTGTTCTATTTTACACTGGTAATCCCACAGTGTTTGAACCTGCAGTATTTTCATGTAGCTTTGCTGTAGGGAATGCTACATTAAAATGATATTTAATTGAAGCAATAAATGGATCATATGTTTCATTTGCATTTTATGACTGGGATTTTAGTCCACAATTCTCTACTTAATATTGCTCAACAGATGTTCATATTTTGCTCACTGATGATCCTGACTTCATTGGTTGTTTGTTTTGATTCTGGTATGTCATTTTCCATACCATATGCAAAAGTATATCAGCTGTCCATGATGACCAGCTATTTCTGTTTGAACTGCATATGATTCATATCACATCTACCAATATCAATAATGATATATCTAAAAACAAAGATGATGTGACTTACCAAACGAAAGCACTGGCAAGTCGATAGACACACAAACAAACACAAACATACACACAAAATTCAAGCTATTTCTGTTTGAACTGCATATGATTCATATCACATCTACCAATATCAATAATGATATATCTAAAAACAAAGATGATGTGACTTACCAAACGAAAGCACTGGCAAGTCGATAGACACACAAACAAACACAAACATACACACAAAATTCAAGCTTTCGCAACAAACTGTTGCCTCATCAGGAAAGAGGGAAGGAGAGGGAAAGACGAAAGGATGTGGGTTTTAAGGGAGAGGGTAAGGAGTCATTCCAATCCCGGGAGCGGAAAGACTTACCTTAGGGGGAAAAAAGGACGGTCTGCTTGTGTCTGTATATGCGTGGATGGATATGTGTGTGTGTGCGAGTGTATACCCGTCCTTTTTTCCCCCTAAGGTAAGTCTTTCCGCTCTCGGGATTGGAATGACTCCTTACCCTCTCCCTTAAAACCCACATCCTTTCGTCTTTCCCTCTCCTTCCCTCTTTCCTGATGAGGCAACAGTTTGTTGCGAAAGCTTGAATTTTGTGTGTATGTTTGTGTTTGTTTGTGTGTCTGTCGACCTGCCAGCGCTTTCGTTTGGTAAGTCACATCATCTTTGTTTTTAGATATATTTTTTCCACGTGGAATGTTTCCCTCTATTATATTAATATCAATAATGACATTGTCAAAAAGTGTCATGACTTTGAAAAGTCACTTTTGTTGGTGCAGAGATTGACACCTCCATACCAGTAATGAAACCTCCACACATATCAGTGCTTCTCTTCAACGGTATTATGAAAAACATAGATTGCTACTCATCATAAAGATGACACATTAACTTACAGACAGGCACAATGAAAAGACTGTTACATACAAGCTTTTGGACAAAGCCTTCTTCAAAAAAGAAAAACACTCACACAATCACAGAAGCAAGCACATCTCATACACACATGACTGCTATCTCTGGCCAAACTGAATTTTTATTTACTGAAGAAGGCTTTGGCCAAAAGCTTACATGTAACAGTCTTTTTGTTGTGCCTGTCTACAACCCAACATATGACTTGTTTCACGGCAAGTAGAACTATACCCTTTTCGTAATATTGTTGATATTCCAACCTGTACTTTTCATTGTTCAATGTTTCTCTTTATATTAACTTGTAATAAGTTATCATTTTTTCCCAAGGAGGTGCAGATCTCACCTGGTAATATGTATACCAAAATCCTCATGTGTCATTACACAAGTAGTTTCAAAGTCTTTTACTTTCAGTGTGGGTGAAGTCACACCTTTACTGTTTTTTTAGGAGCTTTCCTGTCTTGACATATACAGAAACTCCGCCACCTTAGTGTTTTGATCTATATAAGCAACTGGATAATTTATCCATTTATTGTCAGATTACCTTTCTGATCTTCAGTTAACACATGCTCATTGATGCATATGTCTGGTTGCAGTTCACTTAGGAATTTATAAGCTTCCAATTTCTTGTTAACAATAATTGATTATTCTTATGTAGTGCTTTTATGTAATTTGCCTTTTGCTGACTTACATGTTGTAGACTGTGTTCTGATAGCTTATTTTATAATTCGTGCTTTTTTGGATGGTGCAAGGCCACAAAAATCATCTGTGCTGCTCTCATTTGTGAATTTCCACTTGCAGGTTACAAACCATTGCTGTATTTACTTGTGGATGTTTTAGTTGCACTGCTTCCTTCACCGTGTTCTTACTAGCCACAACCAATTTCTAATTTGTGATTGCCTGATGTGTTCAGTGGAGTACTAGAATGCGAGAGGGATGTTACTGTTATATAGTTGTTATCCCACAATACATGAATAATTAGTACTTATCTTTAATCTTCCACTTACAAGAGAAAGATTTTGGAATATCTCTGAATCACAATAAAATTCAAATTAAATCTGTTCTATGATAATTAAATGGACACCCTAGCTGCAAACAGGCATTGATGCACTTCATTGGGGACATGTTGAAAATGTGTGCCCTGACCGGGACTCGAACCCGGGATCTCCTGCTCACATGGCAGACGCTCTATCCATCTGAGCCACCGCGGGAACAGAGGATAGTGCGTCTGCAGGGACTTATCCCTTGCACGCTCCCCGTGAGATCCACATTCCCAACATGTCCACACCACTACAATCGTAGTGCGCCTAATAGATGTTTGCCCATCATACTCATTACTTGTGGCAGATTAATCTACCAAGTCCTGTACGAGTTCGGGCACAGCGTGTGCATTCACACAAGAAGGTCAATGGCCAGGAAGCCATATTTTAACTATATATGACGGTAGTATCTGTTCCCGAAAGAACAGTTACCGTGGATGACCATGCAGCTTTGCTAGAAATGAAATGATAATTAAATGGACACCCTAGCTGCAAACAGGTGTTGATGTACTTCATTGGGGACATGTTGAAAATGTGTGCCCCGACCGGGACTCGAACCCAGGATCTCCTGCTTACATGGCAGACGCTCAATCCATCTGAGCCACCGCGGGCACAGAGGATAGTGCGTCTGCGGGGACTTATCCCTTGCACACTCCCCGTGAGATCCACATTCCCAACATGTCCACACCACTACATTCGTAGTGCGCCTAATAGATGTTTGCCCATCATACTCATTACTCGGGGCAGATTAATCTACCAAGTACTGTACGAGTTCGGGCATAGCGTGTGTGTTCGCACAAGAAGGTCAATGAAGTACATCAACGCCTGTTTGCAGCTAGGGTGTCCATTTAATTATCATTTTATTTCTAGCAAAGCTGCATGGTCATCCACGGTAACTGTTCTTTCGGGAACAGATACTACTGTCATATATAGTTAAAATATGGCTTCCTGGCCATTGACCTTCTTGTGCGAACGCACACGCTATGCCCGAACTCGTACAGTACTTGGTAGATTAATCTGCCACGAGTAATGAGTATGATGGGCAAACATCTATTAGGCGCACTACGAATGTAGTGGTGTGGACATGTTGGGAATGTGGATCTCACGGGGAGTGTGCAAGGGATAAGTCCCCGCAGACGCACTATCCTCTGTGCCCGCGGTGGCTCTGATGGATAGAGCGTCTGCCATGTAAGCAGGAGATCCTGGGTTCGAGTCCCGGTCGGGGCACAGATTTTCAACGTGTCCCCAATGAAGTACATCAACACCTGTTTGCAGCTAGGGTGTCCATTTAATTATCATTTCATTTCTAGCAAAGCTGCATGGTCATCCACGGTAACTGTTCTTTCGGGAACAGATACTACCGTCATATATAATCTGTTCTATGTCTGTTTGGATCAGCTCACTTTTGCAGACTAATATGCAATTGCTCTCCCCTTCATCTCTGCTCCTTTTGGTTTAAGTGAGTTCATAATTTGCACTTGTCGGATTAGCAAGTTGATTTTATAGGATTTCATTTGCTCTCCTCCTCTGACACTTTGTTTATGGCTTTAAAAACTTTGTAATTTTGTTACCCTGTCAAATTTTCTGTCTATACCTCATTTTCTTGACAAGTGGGTAAATATGTTTTTGGCCAGTAACTCCTTTCCTAATGCATTTAAGTGGAGTCCATGAACAGCATGGTATCTTTGCTCTAGGCAGCTTAAGTTGATAAGTTTAGTGTTTTTAAAGTGAATGCACATTTTTATAATATGTGGGGTGTTTGCAGTACTGATTTCACATTTTATGCACAACCAAGATGTTAAATCTTATAAGTGTTCCGATGTTAGTACATGGCAAATTGAACTCTTTCTTAAGCTTATTACTACAGCATGTCAAATCTTGTTGATCTGTAAAACAGCCGAGAGTAAAATTGAATAGAAGCAGGGATAAAGGATGGATAATTCCTGGGATTAAAGTATCTTGTGCTAAGAGCTGAGGGTTCTGCCTAATTTAGAGAAAAAACCGTATCAGAAGGTTGAAACTCCATTACCACCAGTGTTTTAAAATCGTTCTGTCTTTTTTTAACAAAGCAAAATACAAGCACTGTGCTCAAAAAATAAAACTAAGAATAAGACAAAAATATTGAAATATTATTAAATAATATGCAAACAAAAATACTTGAAACTGAAACACCAGATGACAGCTCTTGCATAAATAATGACACATGCAAATCACTGCTTACCAAATCCTGTGATTACTTCCTTACAGTGGCAGTAAAAATTGCACTAGATGTAGCTACCTTAAGTGTCCTGGTGTATTAACTGATAATATTCTTGTTATTCTCGCAGGCAAGTTGTACAATTCCCTTGACACAATATATCAGTGGTCCATCTGGCTGCCATCTTCACATGAAACACTGTTTAATAAGCTCTCTGACAAGCTAACACTGATAGCATTCTCACCTGAAGAAGGTGGCTAAATTTTGTGTCAAGATGATTGTATGATCTGGCTCCAGACTCAAAAAAAAAAAAACATCGTTGCACTAGAGTCATTAAATTTACTCCCGCAGACACTGCATACACCGCCGATAGACATTAGCTGAAAAATTTGTAACCAGTAAGGAGATTACAACATTCATCAGGTCAATAGCAAGGATTAGTTCTGTTGGTTATAATGGTGTTTCTGACAGAATATTGAAGTTTTGTGCTGATTTGATATGGCCATGTTTTGTGTTAATGAATGATCCACAACATTTTCTTACAGGTGGAAATATGCGGTAGCAACAACCATCTATTAAATCACAGATAAAGAAACCACCTCCTTTTATAGAGGTATTTAATTCCATTCAGTCATTAAAAAAATGAGAAAATGGTCTATGATGGAATAGTGGATCATATATCTGATGAACAGAACTACTTTGTTAGTAGCCTGATTTAGCTATCAAAAGACAGCAATGTTCTATGACACACCGTCTCAAAAGCTTTTATTCTGTTGTCTGTAAGTTACTACTTATCATCTGTGATTTTACCATATAAGGCTACACTCAGACAAATTTATGTTAGATACTAGTGGAGAAACCTGGCATTGCCCATGTATTTGCTCACAGCTCTGCATCCACACCTGTACTGCTCAACATCTGGCCTTGTGCTTAATGTTTATGGTGTCATATTTTCTGAACTAAGTGTCGTACAGTGATATAAAGTTATAGGTACATTCAGTGGTATATGTGAAAAATGTCTGTAAAATGTGTTGCAAATACAATTCGTAGTAAAGAAGTAATAAATTAAAAGGTCATGCCTCTTGTGGTACCTTTACTGCACGAATAGTGGAATAGCAGTAAGCGATGAGCATCTTTCATTTCAATGTTTTGTAGGTGCTGTCAGTGAGGGGGGGGGGGGGGGGGGGGGGGGAATTCACAACGGTTTCAAATTACATGTAAAGTTTTGTTTGTGGCAATAGGCTAAGTGCTCTCATTCTCAAATACTACATAAATAAAGTCTGGTAAGTCGCGTATCATGGGCTGCTCTTCTTTACCATCCTCACCCCATCCTCCTGGTGGGTAGGTGTTTCTTGCCCTCACAGCAGTTGTCACCTGACAGTATGGTATACGTGTGCCAAGTTTGGTTGAAATTGGTCCATCTCATCCTTTCCACTTTCTGTGCCCAGTTCTTCTCACTTCTCTGTCCCTCCCCTCTTCCTCCCTCTACCTGATCTTGAGCCTTCTTTATTGTTATTGGAAATTCAGATTATGTGGCAGTATTTTAATCATAATCCAAAAACCATAAATACATCTTTTCTGTTTGCTAACAATGTTTCCATATTATACAGGGATATTCTAAATGATGGACCCATTTTCAATATTTCGTATTTACTCAAGCAATCCAAAATGAACAAGCTTTATACCAATGAAAAGAGGAAGTTTCAAAGTTTCTTTTCATAACATTTGATATCAATTTAATAAATTTAATAATTTGTAATTACTTAGTTTTTAATATTTATTTAATAATTAGAAATGTTATAAATGTTCAATGTGGCCACTGTTGGCTGCACGGCAAACATTGTCGCGGTAGCCAAACTCGTCCCACACATGCAGAAGCATATCTGCTGTTATTGAGTGCATGGCAGCAATGATCCGATTCTGCAGATCATTCAGAATGATTGGTAGAGGTGGGACATAAACAGCTTCCTTCACATAACCCCATAAGAAATAGTTGCAGCGTGTGAGATCAGGAGATCTCAGTGGCCGGAAGTGCAGAGCCGGGTTCTCGAGTCCCCTGTGACCTATCCAGCACTGAGAAAGGGAGTCATTCAAAAAGTCTCGTACATCATGGTGCCAATGGGGTGGAGCTCCATCGTGTTGGAAAATGAAGTCCAGGGAATCTTACATAACTTGAGGGAACAGCCATTGTTCCAACACTTTTAGGTATGTGATTTCCATTATGGTTCTTTCAGCAAAGAAAAATGGTGCATAAACCTTTGTACAGGATACGGCACAGAACACGTTGATCTTTGGTGAGTCTCTTTCATTTTGCAATGGTGGATGTGGATTTTCCAAACCCCATATTCGAACATTGAGTCTCTTGACTTTTCTACTAAGGTGAAACATCACTTCATTGCTAAAAATTACATGTGTCATCCTCCATCTTTGTTAGCACATAACCACAAAATGCAGAAGCTTCTCTTTGTCATTGGGGTTGAGAGCCTCCACAAGTTATAATTGGTAAGGCTTGTACAGCAAACGCCATTTCAGAACTTTCCATACAGTTTGGGGTATTCCAGGTTCTCAGTTGATTCTATTGGTAGACTTACTGGGACTGTGCACAAAACTTTCTTGAATCTGTTGGACATGATCCTCTGACACATGCGGTCAGCCTGTGCTTTTTCCTTTGCACACACTCCCAGTCTGTTTAAATTGATTGAACTGACGGCTAATGCTTTTGCAAGTTGTTGGTTGAATACCGAATTTGGTATGAAATGCTTGCTTCACAGTCACCATCTCACTCATAACTGACACTGAAACGGAATGAGGGCCCTATTGCCGTGCGAACTCTACTGGCCGCTTCTTAAAACATCACCATCCACCCACCAAAAACTTTGGAACTTCCTCTTTTCACTGGTATAAAGCTCGTTCATTTTGGATATGTACTTGAATACATACAAATTTTTGAAAATGGGTCCATGTTTAGAATAACCCCGTTTATTTTACATATGTTAACAATATATGTACACAGCCTATACGTGTCCAAACATTTATTAATTTATCAATCCATCGATTGCATTGTTATTTGGTTCCTCTGTTTCTCACAGTGCTGATTCTCATTTGTTGGGAACTTAAATGTGCTTCATGCTCTTCGTCTGTTTCAGTTTTTTGCTGTTCTTTTTGTTTTTGCTATTTTGCTTCAGAACTGCAAGATCTCTTCCTCTTTTTGTCTTCCTATCATTGTCTAAAACATAAATCAAATCAACTTTTTATTAATAAATACACTTTACACACTTTTCACACTTTATTTTTGGTTTATATTCAGCCACTGTAACCCTCTGACTACTCACATTTCACTGTTTGTTTTTATTCACTCAGTGCACTACTTTTTCGGTTCCTCCCTTTTTCGCTGATAAGAATCTGATGTTCAAACCCACGATGGGTCCTGCTTTATATACCCCCTACCACTGGGTATCCTCACCAGTGACAAATGTCAGAACATACGAAAAAGGCTTTGGATGGTCCATAATGTTCCAGAACATTTCACAACATTTAAAAGTGTTCTGTAATGTTCCACAATGATCTGAGATATTCCTGAACATTCCACAACATCCTGGATCATTGTGGAACATTCTGGAATGTTGTTGAGTGCTCTCAAGTACTCTTGAATGTCCTGGAATGTTCTCAAGTACTCTCAAATGTTCTAGAAATTTCTAGAAGGTGAAACTTCCCAGGCCTTATATCTTCAAAGCATGCCCTTCAGGTAAAAACAGCAACTTTCTTCATGGATGGGGGATAGAGGGCTACTACACCATATAACTTCCTTGATCATACTGGGAATTGTTTCTGACTTTTAGCGGCATGCACATTGTACACTTACTTTTATTATATAATGTTTTGTGACTAGGGCCTCCCGTTGGGTAGACTGTTCACCGGATGCAAGTCTTTTGATTTGACACCACTTCGGCGACTTGTGTGTCAATGGGGATGAAATGATGATGATTAAGACAACACAACAGCCAGTCCCTGAGCGGAGAAAAACTCCAATCGAACCTGGGCCCTTAGGACTGACATCCTGTTGCACTGACCAATCAGCTAGCAGGGGCGGACATTATACAATATTGATATTGATTAACATATCTATCTTTGAAATTTTCTGGTGAATTAAAACTCTGTGCAAGGCTGGGACTTGGAACTTGGGACTTTTGTCTTTCATGGGTGAATGCTCTATCAACTGAGCTATCCAAGCACAACTCAAGACCCACCCTCACAGCTTTCCTTCTGACAGTACCTCATTTCCTACTTTCCAACTTCACAGAAGTTCTTCTGCATGTCAGCAGGATTAGCACTCCTGGAAGAAAGAATACTGTGGAGACTTGGCTCAGCCACAGTCTGGGTCATTATTCCCAGAAGGCGGAGGAGAAAACTTCAGTGAAGTCTGAGAGGTAGGAGATGAGGTAAAAGGTCTGTCACACAGTTTTAATCTGCCAGGAAGTTTTAAATCAGTTCACGCTCAGCTCAATAATCAAAATTTATTATGGATATTTATCTTTGCCAGAAAAAACTTTTCTTGCTACTGACAGTCTGCATTTAATATCATCTTTACCTCTATCACTGTCAGTCATTTATTTTGCTGCCTGAGGCCCTTCTATTTCTTTTAGCTGCTTGTTTCCTAATCAAATTCCCCAGCATCACCTGACTAATTCAAACACATTTCATTCTCTTTATATTGCTGATCTTCCATGTCATTTACTATCTTAATTTTGACAAAACTTAAAGTTTTCATTTGTACTTCCTGAACTTTATTTCTTTTTTGAGATTTCCACATAATTACATACACCGTTTGCTCTATATGGAGACTAAATGAAATGTTGGATAGGATTAGAACTCTGTGTGACTTCCTCCACAACTACTGCTATCATTTCATGTCCTTCAGCTCTTATAATTGCAGCCTAGTTTCTGCACAAATTGTAGATAATTTTTTGCACTTCACATTTTATCCTTGCTAATTGCAGAATTTCACCCATGTGGGGTTGCTAGTCCCCCATTGGGCGCCTCCCCGGGTGGCGGATTGGGGAATGCTCTCCAGATATGGGGAGTACCGGGGAAATAAAATACCCGGGGTGGACCAAAACTAGCACGGGTAGGGAAGACTCGTTAAGCCATGGTGAAGGCAAATCCCTAGGGGTAGAGTACCCCAAAATCAAGACTCCTGGTCCTCCAGGTTGGGGGTTGTGCAGAGGGCTACCAACCCACTCATGTAAAACAATGGCCGGTCAGGACACTCAAGGTATGCCTCGGAAACAGGACAGAATTTACTGGAACAGAAATTGGCAAAGTTACAAGGATTTCTCTTTTGGTTCGTGGAATGTCAGAAGTCTATACCGCCCAGGAAGCGCACAAATACTAATAAACGAACTAGGAAAATACAAGGTACAACTGGTAGCGCTCCAAGAAATAAGATGGCAGGGAACGGGATCAATGAAAATAGGAGACGGGACAATAATGTATGGAGACTGCGGTCAGCGCCATGAATTTGGAACGGGCTTTTACATTCATAAAACAGCAATTGACACAATAAAGGAATTCAAATCAATTAATAACCGAATATCACACATTACAATTCAGGCCCAGTGGTTTGATATTACATTTATAAATGTTCATGCATCCACAGAAGATAAGGAAGATGACGTGAAAGAAGAATTTTATAGTCAACTGGAACAGACATATAATTCAATAAGTAGACATAACGTAACAATAGTGTTAGGAGACTTTAATACTAAAGTAGGAAAAGAAGAAATCTACAAACCAACCATTGGGAATTACAGCTTACATGATGAAAGTTCAGAGAATGGTGTGCGACTCATGAACTTTGCAATGGCAAATGGTCTCACATTAAGCAGCACAAAATTCCAACACAAACACATTCATTTAGGGACATGGATATCACCAGATGGAAAAGTAGTGAACCAGATTGACCATGTCGCCATCCAAAGACGATTTCAAAACAGTATTAAAGACGTTAGAACTTTTAGGGGAGCAGATTGTGAGACGGATCATATGTTAATCATAGCTCAAATGAAAATAAAGCTAAAAAAGAAACAAAGTACAAATAGGGTTGAAATTAAAAGGTACGATGTAGAAAATCTGGCAGAAGAAAAAATAAAAGAAAACTTTAGGAAAGAAATGGAAATTAACCTATCGGAATCTAGACTGACACATAGTGACCAGCAAGACGTGGAAAGTAGATGGAGACACCTCAGAAACAGTATTCAAGATGTAGCTTCCAAAACTATAGGTAAAAGAAAACGAACTAACAAAATCTGGTTTAACATAAAGTGCCAAGAAAGAGTACTGGAGAGGCAAAATGCGAGGAAGGCATGGTTACAAGACATGGACAATATTACACTAAAGGAGAGATACTATAAAATCCGCAAGGAAACACAACGAACTCTAAGACAAGAGAAGAGAAAACACTACAACAACATGGTAAGAGAAGCGGAGGATGATTTCAAGTATCACAGAGCAAGGCAGATGTACCAGAATATAAAAAAGTCCTTGGGAAAATTCACTAAAAGGGAACAGTTTATAAAGGACCATAATGGGAAAATACTTACAAACAAGAATGACATACAAGAAACATGGAAGACATTCTTTACACAGCTGCTCAACTGCAATGATCCACAATATTACTTTACATTTGAAGAACCAGATACAGTTGATATACAAGTCACCACACCATCAGTAAATGAAATAAGACAAACAATAAAGAAATTAAAGAACAACAACGCCTGTGGGGAAGACCAGGTATATGCTGAGCTTTTAAAAAATGGAGGACCACAATTGGAAATAGAACTACATTCCTTAATTGAAACAATTTGGGAGACAGAAAACATACCGGCCGATTGGAAAACTGCAATTATATGCCCCATCTTTAAGAAGAATGATCCCCTTGTCTGTGATAACTGCAGAGGAATTGCCCTACTGGATGTCACGTATAAAATTTTGTCGATGTGTATACTACACAGACTGATTCCCATAACCGAAGAACTGATTGGGGACTACCAATGTGGTTTCCGCACTAACAGATCCACTTTGGATCACTTATTCACATTGAGACAAATAAATGAGAAGGCATGGGAATTTAATGTAGATATCCATATTCTATTTATAGACTTCAAGAAGGCCTATGATAGCATACACTGACAGACACTCTTAAACACCATGAAAGAATTTGAAATACCATTAAAATTAATCAAATTAGTTAAAATGTGTTTGGAAGAAACCATATGCAAAGTTAAGACACCTGCAGGAGTGACTGAAAATTTTAAGGTGTACACAGGACTGAGACAAGGGGATGCCATCTCACCTATTCTATTTAATATTATCTTAGAGAAGATTGATAGAGAATTCACCAAAACTAATCCACAAGGGATCCAACTGCAGGGACAGAACATTACTAGACTTGCTTATGCAGATGATGTAACCTTAATAAGCACTTCAAAAGCTGAATTAATCAGGATGATGCAAAATTATTACAAAATAGCTGAGAAAGCTGGACTTCATGTGAATGAAGAAAAGACAGAATATCTAGTCATAAGTAAAAAACTCCAAAAGAATACACCACTGACCGTAAATGGTCTCACTTTCAAGGCAGTTGACCACTTCAAGTACTTAGGGAGTCTTTTTAGCAGAGACAATAGAGCAGAAATAGAAATAGACGCCCGTCTAGCAGCAGCTAATAGAACTTTTTACAGCTGTATCAAAATTTTAAGGATGAGATCACTTAGTACTGAATTCAAAATCCGTTTTTATCAGTCAACTATTGTACCAGTAGCATTATATGGATGTGAAGCTATTACATTCAGGAAAAAAGATGAAGAAAAACTGTTGATATTTGAAAGAAAAATACTAAGAAAAATATTTGGACCAATCTTCGATGAAAATGTCATGGAGTGGAGGATAAGGAAAAATGAAGAACTACGGGAGCTGTACAAACATAGTACCATTGTGGAAATGTTAAAGAAGAGAAGACTGAACTGGGCTGGTCATGTAGCAAGGATGCCGGAGAACAGACTACCCAAAATAGCATCCACTAAGAAATTAGAAGGAAAGAGAAGAAGAGGAAGACCTCGAATTAGGTGGATGGAGAATACCCGGGAAGATGCAGCTAGGATGGGCATCAACTCTGATTGGACAACAATTTCCCTGGATAGAAATAATTGGAAGAGGCTCGTAGAGCAGGTGTATGGTCGATAAGGCCTTAGCCACGTGTGAAGGAAGGAATTGCAGAATTTCAAAGAGTGTTCCAGTAGCACTGTCAAAAGTTTTTACTAAACCTTCAAATAGTAAAACTGCAGGTTTGTCTTTATTCAACATATCTTTTAAGGTGACTCATAGGATCAGTATAGCCTTGTATGTTCTTTCATTTCTTCACATGCTAAATTATTCTTTTTCCAGGTTGTCTTCCAAAACCCCTGCATAACCTTATTGAAACTGTCTCTTTTTAATGTTTTATTAAGCATAAGACATTTCCTGCTGGTAACCTGCAAACCATCTGTATGATTATTATATTATTTCCCAAACCACTATTGTGATGCACCATGCAAAGAGCTATTCAACACCATATTCATTAACCCGTGCCTAGAAATTAAATCAATTTTTGTGTACATATTTAGTCACTCCTCCTTTCCTCTTAGTTGTACTACAGCAGCAGTGTGATATTATACATCAGGATATTTGTATTTCATTTCATTTCTTTCAATTTGATGTCATGATAAACACAACACATATGTTGACATTTCATCTGGCCTACTATTTTTCTGTATAGAAGTAAGAAGTTCATCCTTTTTATTAATGATGCTTCTGATGGAAGATAGGAAATGAATGGTCTTTAAGATCCATGGCTTGTTCCAAGCTGTAGATTTTTTTTTTTCTAATAGCTGTTTGTTTTCTACGGTTATGTTCCCCAGCTGAATTTACCTTAAGAAAGGCCAAAGGAACTTACTGGAAATCACTGAGATAGGCTGAAGGCTGCTTGGATCAGACTAGCTGCTTCTGGTAATTAGCTGGGCAAATAGTCTCATATCAGAAGGACTGAGGTGCAAACCATATAGTGTATGATGTACTTGAGTGAGGAGAAATGCATGACTAAACCATATGTAGATACAGGCAGGTTACTCCATTCTTGTGATACTAGTCCAAGAGAACAGCAAATTATCAACCATCAAGATGAAATTGTTATCAGCAAATACAAAGTCCCAAAGGTGTATGGTGGCCCCATGTAATGCCACTCTGAAACATCACTCCAGCTCCACTAGTGGTACATGTGCAACACAGTGTTGTCTCCAAACACATTGTCTGTAATTATCAGCATACCAACAGATTCAAGTATCATCTGAAAACCATAACCGATGCCAATCCTGGGACGTCCAGTCCATTCTGCATGATTTTTCGCCCATCTGTAATGGAGCCCGTTGTATTGTGGTGTATGATGTCATACTCACTGTTGTCGTCAGGAAAGAATATCCACATCATGCAATCATCTCCTAACAGTTTGATCTGATATACAACATCCTTAAGCGCTCAGCCAAAGGTTCCTTTGACTCAAAAGTCATAGGTATCGATCATCCTGTGCACCTGTCTAATGTGGGCAGCACGTTCTAAGCAAGTCCTCAATGCTACCTGTCTGTTGGAACCAATTCCATGTCCATACCATATCACTTTGATTCCAATGCAAATGTCGAGCAACTTTCCTGGTTAACAAGTGTTCTGCATGTAATGTCATGATGCGGACCTGACCACTGATCGCGATTGTTCTTTGTGGCATGATGGAAGTTCACTCTACTGTTTCACAGACATCTCTAATGCATCCCTACTAGTGCTTTACTTTCAACTGAAATCTATTCATGTGCGGCGTTCTACTTATAGGAAGTGCTCATGGCAAACAACAACAGGGGTGACTTTTTGATTGGTACAGGAAGTCACAACAGCAACAGATCATCACAGCATATTGGGGTGATGGAAAACTTTTGTTCATGTGTGTAGTTTCATATCAAAGAATAACTTTAATTAAATACAAAATGTGTTTAGCTTTAGCAGAATGTTCTTTTGAACAGATCATGACCAGTTTTCTTCCCAATCCTTGTGAAGCTGAGGAAGTACTTGGGCTCTGGTTGTTCCAAAAATGGGACTCAAAAGTTCTTTCCTTTTATATAGAAAGATACAGGGGATAACTAAATTTATTTGGATCACTGCCTCAAAATATGAAATTTTTCATATTCTAGAATCTCCTAACCTGCTGTGTCTTCAATACAATCATTTTTCAGGTAAAGATAATAGCTTAGATATTGAAGAATCAGTGATGGGATTATGTGGAACAGCATTTTATGGAATCTTTTAACATGATGAAGAATCTTTGGTAATATAATGAAAGCCTGAGTGAACACACTTGCATGGGCAAACTGTTCAGCTTGGAGGAACTTCTAACAGCAGTCATGAAAAGCGAATTGTTTGGAAACATTAATGTTGCAGTTGTAATTAAATTTCTTCACAGATATGAATCTGAGGTGATCTCAGGTTCTCAAAGTATGAATCAGTGCAAACCTCATTTACTTTGCATCTTAAACAAATCATTAAACATTATACTGGTGGCCTATACAGTTTTTCATTAGAGCCAATTTCTACAACTATTACTCCACTGAACCAATTGCATTTTTCTTTCTTTACCTGTAAATTGGAGGAATGTGATAGATTGGAAAGAAAGGTCTTGGTAATTGCCTTTTCTTTTCTGAGAAATGGTTAAACAAAGGAACAAAGTGGATAGCAGATAGCAGACTGGATCTAAACATGGATGAACTCACAATCAGTGATGGCAATGTCAAGTAGTCATTACGTGCTTCATGATGATTGAAGTGATTGGATATATTTGTTGTATTTTTGATTTAATGAAATAATACAGATGAGATAATGGAAAGCCACTTCTGGAGCGACTTTTGGCAGGAGGTGAAAGGAAATTTGTTAGAAGCAAAAACTGTAGAACCGACTTTGACTAATAGCTCAATATGTGTTTAGCAACATGATGCTAAGCAGTTATGGCAAATACTTCTACTAATTGACATAACATTGAAAAGCAATCCTAGGTTAGATAGTTATACTTTTGTGTCCAACCATGACAAACAATATATCATTCACAACTGTATCAGTTGGACTGCTGATCTGAGAATATTGTTTGCAGAGTTTGTGCACTGTCAGGAAATTTACATCATCTAAATGTGTAGGTGATACACTATGTGATCAAAAGTATCCGGATGCCCACAAAAACATAGTTTTTTCATATTAGGTGAATTGTGCTGCCACCTACTGCCAGGTACTCCATATCAGCGACCTCATTAGTCATTAGACATCACGTGAGAGCAGAATGGGGTGCTCCAAGGAACTCACGGACTTTGAATGTGGTCAGGTGAGTGGGTGTCACTTCTGTCGTATGTCTGTATGCAAGATTTCCACACTCCTGAACATCCATAGATCCACTGTTTCAATGTGATAGTGAAGTGGAAATGTGAAGGGACATGTACAGGACAAAAGTGTACAGGCCGACCTCATCTGTTGACTGAGAGAGACTGCCAACAGTTAAAGAGGGTCGTAATGTGTAATCAGCAGATGTCTATCCAGACCACAACACAGGAATTCCAAACAGCATCAGGATCCACTGCAAGTACTATTACAGTTAGGCAGGAGGTGAGAAAACTTGGATTTCATAGTTGAGTGGCTGCTCATAAGCCACCCGTCACGTCAGTAAATGCCAAATGATGCCTTGCTTGGTGTAAGGAGCATAAACATTGGATGACTGAACTATGGAAAAACATTATGTGGAGTGATGAATCATGGTACACAATGTGGCGATCTGATGGCAGGGTGTGGGTTTGGGGAATGCCCGGTGAATGCCATCTGCCAGCTTGTGTAGTGCCAACAGTAAAATTCGGGGGCGGTGGTGTTATGGCGCGGTCATATTTTTCATGGTGGGGGCTTTCACCCCTTGTTGTTTTGCATGGTACTATCACAGCTCAGTCCTATATTGATGTTTTAAGCACCTTCTTGCTTCCCACTGTTGAAGAGCAATTCGAGGATGGCGACTGCATCTTTCAACACAATCGAGCACCTGTTCATAATGCACGGGATGTGGTGGAGTGATTATACGGCAATAACATCCCTGTAATGGACAGAGTCCTGATCTGAATCCTATAGAACACTTTTGGGATGTTTTGGAATGCTGGCTTCGTGCCAGACCTCACTGACTGACATCGATACCTCTCCTCAGTGCAGCACTCCATGAAGAATGGGTCGCCATTCCTCAAGAAACCTTCCAGCACCTGAGATGGTACTTCTGTCTTAGTTGAAGATCAGGATTCGGAAAAAATTCCCAAATCTGTGATCAGTACCCTCAGGACCTTAGAAACTTGGTTTCAGCTAAATGGGTTGAATCTAAACATATCTAAGACTCACGTGATGCACTTCAAAACCAAGCAGTCAAAATGTGAGCAGATTGAGATTGTTCACAACAACCAAGGTATAGAAGAAGTTGACTCAGTCAATTTCTTAGGTTGAAATGTAGATAAAAAATTTGAGCTGGCAGGGACACATTGAATACTTGGCAAAAAAAAAAACTGAGCAGCTTTGCATTTGCAACACAAATATTATCAACTGCAACTGACATGGATGCACGAAAAGTAGCATATACTAGCTACTTCAAATCCATTATTAGGTATGGTATTTTTTTTTTTTTTTGGGTAAATTGACAAACATAGTGCAGATACTAAAAATACAGAAAAAAATCAGTTTCATAGAAATAGGTGCACTGATGGAACAGCATTAACAAAAACTTTGTGAGGCAAAGAGAACATAGGAACTGGTCAGACTGTGTGAGGTAGCAAATGACATTGTACAACTAATGGGAAGTATTCAGTGAAGTTCAAGACAAAGTGTTAACAGATAGTTACAGATTGTAACTCGACAGCAGCAACCTCTGAAAACTACAAAAGTATGCAGATCATTGACTCATTTGTTGTGAGCACCTACATGAGGACACATAGCTGATGTATACAAGCATGCATATGCATTATTTCAATCGTTATCAACACCACCTTGGATTTCTTTATTGGTGGTGTAAACAAGGAAAAATGTACGCACCTTTGGTAAAGAATGAACACTGGACTTTGAAAACATCTAACAATTGTCAAGTCAAATATTTCCAGTAAGAAAACAGAGAAACATCCGAATGAAGGAAACAGTCATTGTCGACAAATATAAGGTATTCCCATTACAACATGAAATATAATGATGCAGTAGATGAAACATAAACCAGGGAGTTTTGTTGTACCATTATGTGTACCCTTTTCCGTGCACTTTTTACATGTCTTTTCTCAACAATACACTCTTGTTTTGTGCAGTGTGTGTTTCTTCACACAGTCTCTCTACAGCACCTCTGCAAATTTCTCTAGTGGACATAATACCCATATTAGTTTTACTGTATTGATACAAAGCCACTTGAAAAGTAATAGGCAGGAAAAAAAATATCCAACAGAAATCACATTTCAAATTTCGGTTAGCAATCAGTTTAACCTTTTACCTGAAGTGGGAGTAGACCTCAGCCAGTTTTTGAACTTAATGGGGTGCAGCAGACTCATAGGAATTACTTCAACGCAAGGTTTTTAAAAAAAGTCACAAAAGATTCTTGCTATTAGAGAGTAGTTATAGGAGAGGTGTAGACCGATTGCTACAGGAAAAGCTGGGCATGGAATACCAGGTCACAAGCATAATGAAAAATAGTGCCAAGCTTAGGCAGGTGACAAAGAATGCAGGTCCTTGTGCAGAGATACTAATCATGGCCTGCACGTGAATTGGGGGGGGGGGGGGAGGAGGAAAGATTAGCTGAGCACCTTGCAGAAGGTGAACAAGTTACAGACAGAGGGTGTTGAAAGAAATGGCAGAGGGCAGAAAAATAAGATAGAAGTGTTTATTGTATGCCTAGAAGATGTCGGAAATTCTGAAGTGATAGATGTTCTGTGCCTCTCTGAACACCATGTAACCACAGGGATGAAGAAGTTAAATATCAGGGATTATAGGCTTGCATCATTTCCATGTAGAATTAACATGGAAAAGAAGCTGCAACATATGTAAAAGTTGGACACAGGGTCAAACAATTGTAACAAATAATTTTTGTGTTGATCAGAAGCTATAACCATGTGCTTGTGAGTTGGTACTGCAGAGTACTTTTCTGACAGCTGTAATACTCTACATATCCCCTGTAGGAAATTTTCAGCTATTTATGAGGAATCTAGATGCATTATTGAGCTACCTGTCAGACAAGAAGAAACACTAGTTGTGAAGATTTCAGCGTAGATACCAGAAAAGGAACAGACAGGAAAATGAACTAGAATCATTGTTTAGGTGTTTCAATCTAATTTCAATAGTCAATTTTCCAACTCGTGTGCAGCAAAATAGTAGGAAATCGATTGATAATATTTCTATAGACAGTGCTCAGGCTGAAACAATTAATGTGTACCCAATAGCCATTGAACTAACTGATTGTGATGCAAAATTAATGGAAATAGACAGTATGGCACCTTACAACCCTGAGACAGGTTCACACAAAGCAGTGAATTTTATTGATGAGAACTGGATACAATGTTTTAAGAGTAAGCTAAAAGGAGTGCTATGGGATGAGTTACATATAGAAAGAGATGCTAATGTCAAATTCAATTTATTCTGTAGAAAACTTGTGTCAGTACCTGAATGCTGCTTTCCTAAAAAATTATATAAAAAAGTAGTAAGCTGTGGCTAACTAAAGGCCATTAAAATCGCATGTAAGAGGAAGAGAGAAATTATGTATAGGACAGACTGAGTCCAGATCTAACTTTAGTTGCATTTTACAAAAAAATATTGTAATATTTTAAGAAGAGTTGTTAAAATGTCCAGAAGTATGGATACCCTGACAGAAATAAATGATGCAGAAGATTAAAACTAGATGGAGCATTGTCAAACAGGCGGCAGGACAGCCACCAAGTTACAAGATTCCATAACAGTTGAACTAAATGACAATGTTGTGATTGATAATTCACAATTGCAAGCACTTTTAACAATCACTTTCTAAGTGTAGCATGAAATATGGTTTAGTTGAAGAAGCAAGAGAATTCATTAAAAATGTCATTCCACCAAACTTCAAGCAACTAGAAGTGCCACCAACATCCTTCGCTGAAATTAATATAATTCTAAAAAACAAAAGCTCATGTGGGGTTGATGGAATGTCAAACAGAATTCTGAAAAGCTGTCCCAACTTGATAAGTAATGTCCGTAGTAATATTTGTAATGTGTCCTGGGCACAGGGAATTTTTGCAGATAGGTTAAAGTGTACAATTGTCAATCTTCTTCATCAGAAACAAGACAGACTTAAACAGTTATTGTCCAGTTTCCTACTGACATCTTTTTCCAAAATATTCTAAAAAGTAATGTACTCATGAGTAGTTGTACACTTAAGTGGAAACAATGTACTTACCATACCACAGTTTGTATTCCAGAAGGGTTGCTTGACTGATAATACTATCTGTACATTCACTCATCAAATAGTACAAGCTCTAAATGATAATATATCACCAGTTGGTATTTTTTGTGATCTCTCCAAGGCTTTCAGTTGTGTAGACCATGATACTCCCTCAGGAAAACACACATCTTATGGAATTGATGGCTTTATGAACTACTGGTTTGAATCATCCTTGACAAACAGAATGCAAAAGGTTCTGCTGAATAATTCAATATTGGAAAAGTAAAAAATATAAAAATATTAGTGACATTGAGAGGGGGGGGGGGGGGGGCAGAGGTCTCGAAGAGAGTCCACACTGTGTTCAGTTTTGGGTCCACTCCTATTCACATTACGTAAGTGAATGAAATTGTCAGGGGCATTTGACTACTCCCTGGAGCATTGTGGGTTCATTTTATGGCTTGGGAGACGGGACTGAAGTTGTGGGCAGCTGCAGAGAAACAAATGGTGAACATAAGCAGATCTTCATTAATCCATTAAACTTAGACAGTCATCTGAGTCTTTCCTCATCTCTGGTGCAGTTTAGTGTTGGCTCATAGAATTCCCACTTGCAGTGCCGGTGAGGCAGAGACAGTGTGCAGTGTATGCATGCTGCCTGTGTGGTGACATGCTTAGCTGGCTTTGCTGGCACACAGGAGCTGAGTCGATAGTCGCAGCCGAGCACTGGACACAAACCCGCTGCAGCACAGGGCAAGGCAGCAATGTTTTCTAACTGTGCTAGCGTTCCAGCAGCAGTTGATGGTGTTGCCTAGAGTCAGACTCTTGATCAATGGCCGTAGAGCAATGGCCTCGACGTGGAGCTATGTGGTCGTCTGTTCATGCCTTGGCCACGAGATGACAGCAGGTACATTGACAAGCAGTCTTGAGATAGAGAGCCTAGGTAGTCAGGTAGAGATCTCTGGTTCATGGCCCGGCAACACAGTTACAGTGTAAACTCCAAGGCTGCATCATTAAAACTCATGGTGACAAATGACACTTGGCAGACATCATGCATGGCTCTGCTGTGCTGATTGTAATCTACTCGATGAGGCTGGAGTTTAAATGCAGCTCTCCAGTGCTGACTGCTGCAGAAGAAGCCTCACTTCTGGGTTGCATCAAAATGTTTTGAAATGAGCCAGTGTTCTATGTGTGGGTATTGTCAGGCGGAAGGAGGCTGACATGGATGCAGGTGCATGGCGGGTGGTTGCAGCATTGGCAGATCACTGACAACTGCTGCTGGTGGCAACAGTGGCCTGTTTATGTCTCTGGACTGTGGCAGAGCTTTATTCTACATCTACATCTACATTTATACTCCGCAAGCCATTCAACAGTGTGTGGTGGAGGGCACTTCATGTGCCACTGTCATTACCTCCCTTTTCTGTTCCAGTCGCGTATGGTTCGCGGGAAGAACAACTGTCTGAAAGCCTCCGTGCGCGCTCGAATCTCTCTAATTTTACATTCGTGATCTCCTCGGGAGGTATAAGTAGGGGGAAGCAATATATTCAATACCTCATCCAGAAACGCACCCTCTCGAATCCTGGCGAGCAAGCTACACCGCGATGCAGAGCGCCTCTCTTGCAGAATCTGCCACTTGAGTTTGCTAAACATCTCCGTAACGCTATCAAGGTTACCAAATAACCCTGTGACGAAATGCGCCACTCTTCTTTGGATCTTCTCTATCTCCTCCGTCAACCCGATCTGGTACGGATCCCACACTGATGAGCAATACTCAAGTATACACTGATGAGCAATACTCAAGTATAGGTCGAACAAGTGTTTTGTAAGCCACCTCCTTTGTTGATGGACTACATTTTCTAAGGACTCTCCCAATGAATCTCAACCTGGTACCCGCCTTACCAGCAATTAATTTTATATGATCATTCCACTTCAAATTGTTCCGCACGCATACTCCCAGATATTTTCCGCTATCATATAATCATACAATAAAGGATCCTTCTTTCTATGTATTCGCAATACATTACATTTGTCTATGTTAAGGGTCAGTTGCCACTCCCTGCACCAAGTGCCTATCCGCTGCAGATCTTCCTGCATTTCGCTACAATTTTCTAATGCTGCAACTTGTCTGTATACTACAGCATCATCCGCGAAAAGCCGCATGGAACTTCCAACACTATCTACTAGGTCATTTATATATATTGTGAAAAGCAATGGTCCCATAACATTCCCCTGTGGCACGCCAGACGTTACTTTAACGTCTGTAGACGTCTCTCCATTGATAACAACATGCTGTGTTCTGTTTGCTAAAAACTCTTCAATCCAGCGACACAGCTGGTCTGATATTCCGTAGGCTCTTACTTTGTTTATCAGGCGACAGTGCGGAACTGTATCGAACGCCTTCCGGAAGTCAAGGAAAATAGCATCTACCTGGGAGCCTGTATCTAATATTTTCTGGGTCTCATGAACAAATAAAGCGAGTTGGGTCCCCCACGATCGCTGTTTCCGGAAACCATGTTGATTTATACAGAGTAGATTCTGGGTTTCCAAAAACAACATGGTACTCGAGCAAAAAATATGTTCTAAAATTCTACAACAGATCGATGTCAGAGATATAGGTCTATAGTTTTGTGCATCTGCTCGGCGACCCTTCTTGAAGACTGGGACTACCTGTGCTCTTTTCCAATCATTTGGAACCTTCCGTTCCTCTAGAGACTTGCGGTACACAGCTGTTAGAAGGGGGGCAAGTTCTTTTGCGTACTCTGTGTAGAATCAAATTGGTATCCTGTCAGGTCCAGTGGACTTTCCTCTGTTGAGTGATTCCAGTTGCTTTTCTATTCCTTGGACACTTATTTCAATGTCAGCCATTTTTTCGTTTGTGCGAGGATTTAGAGAAGGAACTGCAGTGCGGTCTTCCTCTGTGAACCAGTTTGGAAAAAGGTGTTTAGTATTTCAGCTTTACGCGTGTCATCCTCTGTTTCAATGCCATAATCATCCCGGAGTGTCTGGATATGCTGTTTCGAGCCACTTACTCATTTAACGTAAGACCAGAACTTCCTAGGATTTTCTGTCAAGTCTGTACATAGAATTTTACTTTCAAATTCACTGAACGCTTCACGCATAGCCCTCCTTACACTAACTTTGACATCGTTTAGCTTCTGTTTGTCTGAGAGGTTTTGGCTGCATTTAAACTTGGAGTGAAGCTCTCTTTGCTTTCGCAGTAGTTTCCTAACTTTGTTGTTGAACCACGGTGGGTTTTTCGCGTCCCTCACAGTTTTACTCGGCACGTACCTGTCTAAAATGCATTTTACGATTGCCTTGAACTTTTTCCATAAACACTCAACATTGTCAGTGTCGGAACAGAAATTTTCATTTTGATCTGTTAGGTAGTCTGAAATCTGCCTTCTATTACTCTTGCTAAACAGATAAACCTTCCTCCCTTTTTTTATATTCCTATTAACTTCCATATTCAGGGATGCTGCAACGACCTTATGATCACTGATTCCCTGTTATGCACTTACAGAGTCGAAAAGTTCGGGTCTGTTTGTTATCAGTAGGTCCAAGATGTTATCTCCATGAGTCGGTTCTCTGTTTAATTGCTCGAGGTAATTTTCGGATAGTGCACTCAGTATAATGTCACTCGATGCTCTGTCCCTACCACCCGTCCTAAATATCTGAGTGTCCCAGTCTATATCTGGTAAATTGAAATCTCCACCTAAGACAATAACATGCTGAGAAAATTTATGTGCAATGTATTCCAAATTTTCTCTCAGTTGTTCTGCCACTAATGCTGCTGAGTCCCCACTCCAATCCGTAGAATGCTAGTTTTGTTTCTCCGATGACGGAGAAACATGGGTATATGAGATCAGTAAGGAGGAGCAAATCCTACTGAAAAAGATAGATGATAGGAAGGCGCAGTATAAGTTAGTACACCAAATTGTGTATAGAATAAGAGATCTCATCTTTGTCAGATCCCACATTCAGTCAAAGAGGTCCGTAAAAGGAGCCAACTATTAACCTAGCTCGGTTGTTGAGTGTAACCTCCACCCATAATAATTCACAGGAACTATCCACTTCTACTTCACTACAGGATAAACTACTACTAACAGCGACAAACACGCCACCACCGGCTGCATGCAATCTATCCTTTCCAAACACTGTCTGTGCCTTTGTAAAAATTTCGGCAGAATTTATCTCTGGCTTCAGCCAGCTTTCTGTACCTGTAACGATTTCAGCTTCGGTGCTTTCTATCAGCGCTTAAAGTTCCGGTACTTTACCAATGCAGCTTCGACAGTTTACAATTACAATACCGATTGCTGCTTGGTCCCTGCATGTCCTGACTTTGCCCCGCACCCTTTGAGGCTGTTGCCCTTTCTGTACTTGCCTGAGGCCATCTAACCTAAAAAACCGCCCAGTCCACACCACACAACCCCGTGTAGCCGCTTGCTGCGTGTAGTGGACTCCTGACCTATCCGGCAGAACCCGAAAACCCCACCACCCTATGGCGCAAGTCAAGGAATCTGCAGCCCACACGGTCGCAGAACCGTCTCAGCCCTCATCTTTTATCTACTTGATCCTCTGCTGCCTTCCTATTTCGTCTCTCAATGCTACCCATTCTTCTTCTACTATATTCCTTTCCCCTATTCTTGTCTGTTGTTCCCTAATGCCCACTATGAAACTCTCTACAACCTTTGGTTCTTTCAGTTTATCCAGGTCCCATCTCCTTAAATTCCTGTCTTTTTTCAGTTTCAATCCACAGCCCATACCCAGTAAATTGTGGTCAGATTCTACATCAAGCCCTGGAAAAGTCCTACAATTTAGATTTTGGTTCCAAAACATCAATACGAAACCTTCCAGTGCCTTCAGGCTTCTTCCACATATACAACCTTCTTTTATGATCCTTAAACCAAGTGTTAGCTGTGATTAATTTATTCCACCAGGTGGCTTCCTCTTTCATTCCTTTCCCATAGGCCATATTCACCTACTATTTTGCCTTCTATGCCTTTTCTTACTATCGAATTCCAGTCCCCCATGACTATTAAATTTTTGTCTCCCTTAACCATCTGAATAACTTTTTTTATCTCATCATACATTTCTTCAATCTCTTCATCATCTGTGGAGCTAGTTGGCATATAAACTTGTACTACTGTGGTGGGTGTGAGCTTTGTGTCTGTCTTGGCTACAAAAATGCATTCACAGTGTTGTTCGTAGTAGCTCATCTGTGTTGTTATTTTTGTATTCATTATTTAAACTACTCTTGCATTACCTCTATTTGATTTTGTACTTATAACCCTGCACTCAGCTGACCAGAAGTCCTGTTCCTCCTGCCACCAAAATTCACTAGCTTCCTCTATATCTAACTTTAATGTATCTGTTTTCCTTTTTAAATTTTCCAACCTACCTGCCTCATTACGGGATTTGACATTTCCCACTCCAATCCATAGAATGCTAGTTTTGTTTCTCCGATGACGGAGAAACATGGGTATATGAGATCAGCAAGGTGGAGCAAATCCTACTGAAAAAGATAGATGATAGGAAGGTGCAGTATAAGTTAGTACACCAAATTGTGTATAGAATAAGAGATCTCATCTTTGTCAGATCCCACATTCAGTCAAAGAGGAAATTAAAAAATTTCATCATGTTTACAAAGGTCCAATAAGGATGTGGAAAATTCAAATACCCTGGAACAGGAAAGTGTGTGAAGAAGGAGAATTTTTGGTAGAGAACATGTAGAAAATGCCTGTGAATGTTATACAACAAAAAAGAAGAGGAAGGAGATGGCGAAAGGCTCAACAATGATACAATCAACGATGATGTATGCCAGCAAGAAGACTGAGGTATTTACAATAACAGAACTGTCAGATATTCATGAACAGGGATTTACCCGGTATTTCATATTTTCTCTGTTAATATACTGTATATGTGTTGTACTAACAGCATTATACACTATTGTTTTATTGAAAAGTGGAGCTTCCTTTATTTTGGCATTTTGTGGGTGTACATTTTTAACTTTAGGAACTAGCATTGAAGGAGTGTTAACATCTTGCACATATTTAGCTTTCTTGTCATGGGTATAGACGCTAAGGTATGCTATTGTTTACTGTACATATTCATTTCATGACTGATGTCATGGAATGGAAATTCAGCACCACTGCAGTTCATTCCCATTCCACATGTAAGCTCGCTGCAGATGACAGGTGAGAGATGGGGGCTACGCATGTGTAGAGGAGCTGCATGCTTGTTCTGTTTACTTATCTTCAGCCTCGCTGCTGCTCACTATGCAACAATTTATGCCCGTCACGCTCTAACAGTGTTCTCAGCAGTAGAAAAATGTCTAAATCAGCTGATAGGAGTCACCTGTCAGTGAATGCTCATGTTGCTTAAATTGCCGTGTGGCAAAGTAAAATGCCAAACAAGCATGTGTTTGAGCCTTGTTTCAGTAATATGACTTTCAACTCATATTAATTGTATTTCTTGATGTTTTTCAACTGTAAATACATTTTCTGGCTGTCTTACATTACTTACAAAAAAATAATTCTTCACCTATTTCTTTATGTTACATTAACCAATATTCTTGAACTATTATTCTGCTATACATAATGATCACATGTTGTTTAGAAATAACCATTTTCGTTTTTTTTGTCTCTGTGCCTACGAATATAGCAATGTGCAGTAAAACCCTTTGATTGGAAGTATTATATACTTGTGGTTTTTTTCTAGCTTCTGCACTGACACAACCACAGTAATTTATTTGAATTCACTTGAGTAATGATACACTGATGTACAGTTTTGGGGTAGTTTACCATGTTAGCTATCAATTGGTAACAAACTAGCTATCAGTTTAATAAATATATATGTTTTCTTGATTGCTTCTACTTACTGAGCTAAAGTTATACAAGGTGTCCCAGGAGGAATGGTCAATATTCAGGGATATGACAGAAATCATCATTCAAAGCAAAAAAGGTTAGTAAACGTGGGTTCTACAATGCATACCTTAAGAGCTATGAGCCCTTGTTAATCTTCGCTACTGTGAAACACATCTCTTCTACTGAATAAGTACCTGTAGTAGTGATGAAGAGTAGGCTGAAGTTCAAGACATTCGTCAGGAAGAATCAATACGCAAAGAAGTGGGATACGGAAGTACTAAGGAATGACGAGATACGTTTGAAGTTCTCTAACGCTATAGATACAGCAATAAGGAATAGTGCAGTAGGCAGTACAGTTGAAGAGGAATGGACATCTCTAAAAAGGGCCATCACAGAAGTTGGGAAGGAAAACATAGGTACAAAGAAGGTAGCTGCGAAAAAACCATGGGTAACAGAAGAAATACTTCAGATGATTGATGAAAGGAGGAAGTACAAACATGTTCCGGGAAAATCAGGAATACAGAAATACAAGGAATGAAATAAATAGGAAGTGCAGGGAAGCTAAGACGAAATGGCTGCAGGAAAAATGTGAAGACATCGAAAAAGATATGATTGTTGGAAGGACAGACTCAGCATACAGGAAAGTCAAAACAACCTTTGGTGACATTAAAAGCAACGGTGGCAACATTAAGAGTGCAACGGGAATTCCACTGTTAAATGCAGAGGAGAGAGCAGATAGGTGGAAAGAATACATTGAAAGCCTCTATGAGGGTGAAGATTTGTCTGATGTGATAGAAGAAGAAATAGGAGTTGATTTAGAAGAGATAGGGGATCCAGTATTAGAATCGGAATTTAAAAGAGCTTTGGAGGACTTACGGTCAAATAAGGCAGAAGGGATAGATAACATTCCATCAGAATTTCTAAAATCACTGGGGGAAGTGGCATCAAAATGACTATTCATGTTGGTGTGTAGAATATATGAGTCTGGAGATATACCATCTGACTTTCGGAAAAGCATCATCCGCACAATTCCGAAGACGGCAAGAGCTGACAAGTATGAGAATTATCGCACAATCAGCTTAACAGCTCATGCATCAAAGCTGCTTACAAGAATAATATACAGAAGAATGGAAAAGAAAATTGAGAATGCGCTAGGTGACGATCAGTTTGGCTTTAGGAAAAGTAAAGGGACGAGAGAGGCAATTCTGACGTCACAGCTAATAATGGAAGCAAGGCTAAGGAAAAGTCAAGACACTTTCATAGGATTTGTCGACCTGGAAAAAGCGTTTGACAATATAAAATGGTGCAAGCTGTTCGAGATTCTGAAAAAAATAGGGGTAAGCTATAGGGAGAGACGGGTCATATACAATATGTACAACAACCAAGAGGGAATAATAAGAGTGGACGAACAAGAACGAAGTGCTCATATTAAGAAGGGTGTAAGACAAGGCTGTAGCCTTTCGCCCCTACTCTTCAATCTGTACATCGAGGAAGCAATGATGGAAATAAAAGAAAGGTTCAGGAGTGGAATTAAAATACAAGGTGAAAGGATATCAATGATACGATTCACTGATGACGTTGCTATCCTGAGTGAAAGTGAAGAAGAATTAAATGATCTGCTGAACGGAATGAACAGTCTAATGAGTACACAGTATGCTTTGAGAGTAAATCGGAAAAAGACGAAGGTAATGAGAAGTAGTAGAAACGAGAACAGCGAAAAACTTAACATCAGGATTGATGGTCACGAATTCAATGAAGTTAAGGAATTCTGCTACCTAGGCAGTAAAATATCCAATGATGGATGGAGCAAGGAGGATGTCAAAAGCAGACTCGTTATGGCAAAAAAGGCATTTCTGGCCAAGAGAAGTCTACTAATATCAAATACCGGCCTTAATTTGAGGAAGAAATTTCTGAGGATGTACGTCTGGGGTACAGCATTGTATGGTAGTGAAACATGGACTGTGGGAAAACTGGAACAGAAGAGAATCAAAGCATTTGAGATGTGGTGCTATAGACGAATGTTGAAAATTAGGTGGACTGATAAGGTAAGGAATTAGGAGGTTCTATGCAGAATCAGAGAGGAAAGGAATATGTGGAAAACACTGATAAGGAGAAGGGACAGGATGATAGGACATCTGCTAAGACATGAGGGAATGACTTCCACGGTACTAGAGGGAGCTGTAGAGGGCAAAAACTGTAGAGGAAGACAGAGATTGGAATACGTCAAGCAAATAATTGAGGACGTAGGTTGCAAGTGCTACTCTGAGATGAAGAGGTTAGCACAGGAAAGGAATTCATGACGGGCCGCATCAAACCAGTCAGTAGACTGATGACCAAAAAAAAAAAAAAAAGTTCTTGAAGTATGCATTTAAGATCCCTTACTGGACACCTCTCACAGTATGGGAAGCAAACAGCTTGCAGTAGGAGATTTATTCCACAGTATGGCCATGTGTGTGTGAATCGTGCTTGCATTGATGTGTGTGTGTGTTGTCTACTATAGAAAAAGGCCTTTTGGCAGAAAACTCACATATTTAGCAGTCTTTTTCGTGTGCCTGTCTGCGACTCAGCATCTCCTCTATACAGTGAGTAGCAATCTATTTTTCAAAACATTGTCATTATACCATCGTGCATTTTACATTGTTTAAACTTTCCATACCATTAACCATGGGCTGGACAATTCTTGTCACACTGCAGGAGCACTAGGACTACTCGAAATACATGCTGCATGGTCACCTCATCAATAACTACCACTGGGATAGGATGAATTCCTCTTCCAGGTGCACTTGTGTTTTCGAATGTTATCATCATCATCTTTAAACCACTTAATGATATTGGGCCTCTCCTCAGACTTTGGGCTGGTCATACTCTCTCAATGTAGCACAGTCATTCCTACCATTCACATAAAACTGTTTCACTAACAGCGCAAGGTCTCACTTCTCAAAAGCCAGACTATTCATTCAAGTTGCACTTGTCAAATGACAGCATGGACGTCGCAGCTAAATACAGTGTGCAGTAACAGATTTGCACCTGGTGGCCAAAATTGGAACTAATTTGTTTTCCGATATAAGTAAGTTCCATATTAACGCATTAGCATATCTACCAAGTTTCACTGCCACAGAGTACTTTCAGCCCACACTGGACTTTTATGAGTAGCTGTATTTTAATTACAACCATCTGATATATTCTTTGTCTACAGGTCACTTATATAGACAAACACAGATTGTAAATTTTGGTCTAGGGTTGAGAGAGTGTGAAGTTTGCCTGATATTTTTATAGTATTATGGTAAGATGACTCAGGAGGGAGCCATCACTGGGTTGCTTGTTGGTGTGCGATTTTTTGTTTTTTGGGGATCTTGTTGCTTGTTTAAAATTTTCTTTTGAGTTTCCAAAAAACATTTTGCTGTGGGTTTTTGAAAAACAAATCCTACTGGTGGGTGAAAGTAGTACTGCTGTCTGTGGTGTTACAATATAGTGATATTGTACTCCTTACTTATTGCTGGCTTCTGGAATTTTTGAAGCTGAGCACACTTTTTATCTGTTGGGGGCAATGTCTTGCTGCTAAACATCAACAATGGCTAAGTGCTACTGATCAAGTGCTGAGCATTTGTGCAGAGAGGGTCACTGTTTGGGTTACATACCGAGCCACATCACACGAAAAGAGTATGAAGACTTTGATGGAGGGTATAATTAAGTATTGAAAGTATTACTTTGGTTCATAGGATAAAAGTATGTTTGTGTAATTTTGTTTATTTGCAGAAAGGAGCAAGGAATTATTTAATGAAAGTTGTGGATGAAATGGCTCTGGATTTGTTAATTAGTAACTTTGTTATTGGAATTTATAGCCATACGAACAGATACAAAAGGCTTTTGTGATCAGTGATTACCATTAACTAACGAAGAAACATAATGCAGCAATAGTTATTTCAGTGTGAGTATGAAATGAGCTTAGCTGTTAATGCAAGAGTGAATGGGTTTACACGTTGTTAGGGAAGTGCATTATGCGCTAAAGACATAATAAAATGAAGTAATATTAATCTGTACTGTTATTATTTTAAACTGACGTTTTACATTTCAAAATTAAAAAACTAACATTTACAAAGCATAAGAGTCAAGTGTTCATATCAAACATGTGGTCACATTATTTAGTAACGAAGCTTGTTCTCTCAGTAAAGCTACTACCAGGTGTAGATGTACAGTATGAAACCGGAATTTGGTTGTAATAATTATACTTCTGTTGTTTGAAACTGATAAACAATATTTTATTCAAAACAATCTCCATTGCTACTTATATATTTCTTTCACCTCTCTGGCAGGCTATTAATGCCATGCCAAAAATACAGTTCTTCTTTTGAAACAAACCAGTCAGTGAGCCATTTTCGTACATTTTCATACGAACTGAAGCATTGTTCAATGAGAGCATCTCCCACTCATGCAAATAGATGATAATCGGATGGAGCCAAGTCTGGAGAATAAACTGCATGCCCTAGTATTTCCCAACTGAACGTCTCGATTGTTTCCCTGACCCGTTTTGCTGTGTGTGATGGGGCGTTATCGTGGAGCAATATGACTCTGTGTTGCCGTTTTCCACATTCGGTCATTTTCCACGTAATGCTCAATTTAAATAGATCATTTGCTGTTGGTAGCGATCAGTGTTAATGGTTTCACCTGGTTTTAGCAGCTTATAATAGATGACATCTTTCTGATCCCACCACACACAGAGCATTGTCTTCTTTCCAAAGTGATTTGGTCTTGCAGTGGATGTCGATGGTTTGCCTGGATTCACCCATTATTTACGATGTTTAGGATTCTCAAAATATATCCATTTTTCATCACCTGTCACTATTCAATGGAGAAATGACTTTCTTTCGTACCTAGCGAGCAGCATTTCACAAGTGGTCTTTCAATTTGCTTTCTGTCTTTCACTCAGTTCATGTGAAACCCATTTTCCCACTTTCTGCACCTTCCCCATAGCTTGGAACCAAACAGAAACGGCTTTCTCCATCACATTAAATTGTTCCACAAGTTCCTGTTCAGTTTAAGTATCATCTTCATCCAATAAGGTGTGCAATTCATTGTCTTCGAACATTTCCGGTGGTCTCCCACACTTGTAGTTTCTCATGTCAACATCACCACTTTTGAATTTTTTTAACTACATGAAACGCTTTTGTTTTCCTAACATCATGTTCACCTAAAGTTTTGATAAGCATTGAATGTGATTCTGTAGCAGTTTTCTTCAAATGATAACAGAAAACCAAAGCTGTCCGCAAATCATAGTTCGTAGGCACAAAACTCAACACATTTACGGGTTTGGAACTGATTCCAATGTATGGAACGCGGGTTACTGCATGTTGACATTCGTCGTCAGCCATTACAGAAAGCAGATAGTGCTGCAGACACGGTCTCACGGGCCCTACACTGATGGCTAGCACCATCTATAGGGAAATTCCGGTTTCATACTTCTACACCTAATGAACCTGAGTTGGACAGCTGCAAAAATACAACAAACTACTGTGACAAGTGACACTGTTCATAATTTCTTTACGAAACAGTCTTTTTGAGATGCCATGACCAGTGTCATTTGAACTGTTCTGTCAGAAGAGTCAATTTGGAGTTGGAAATGCTGGTTAGGTCAGCTGCATGATCGCATATCGGTGTGTTTCCTGTTGATTCTGTCAGTAGATGGTATCATACCAGGCATGGCCTTCACCTCAACAGGAAAGGGAAAAGTAAACTGGTTGGGCTATTAGCAGAAAATTTAAGAGGGGGAGGGGGGGGACACTGTTAAGAGTGGTAAAATGCCAGTGTTACTGGTGTCAGAGGAACACCTAGGAAAGACACAAAGAAGTAAAGTTTTAAGAGTGATCAAGACTGAAGCAGACCTTCATTTTGAGAAAGAAATTAAGCAACCTAATTCTGGAATACTGCATCAGCACAACTGCTGTTGGTCAAAAATTTTCAGTAATCAGCAGAAATTTTACTTCCTCCCAATTTTATCTCAGTCAGTGTGAAATGCCGGCAATGTTTATTACAACAAAATATTTGAGGACCAAGTACTAAATTCAATGGACAACTTATCTGCTTATCTGCATTGACAAACCCAGTTGACATACTCTGCCTCTCTGAACATCATGTGGCTACTGGGATAGGCATGTTACATGTTAAGGTTTTAAGTTAGCATCTCACTTTTCTAGTCCAGAAATAGAGAA
The DNA here is from genome assembly GCF_021461385.2 of Schistocerca piceifrons. NCBI lineage: Eukaryota > Metazoa > Arthropoda > Insecta > Orthoptera > Acrididae > Schistocerca > Schistocerca piceifrons. The sequence continues at coordinate 1,133,538,795 of NC_060138.1, read as the reverse complement.
AGGAGGAATTGCCACACTCATCAGGAATTGTCTTAATTTAAGAACACAGACATTCATAAATTATGTCTAGTGCTGCACACAGAAGCATGTTCAACAGAAGCAGGTTTCCGTAATTAATTGTTCATAATTATAAATGTATACTGAGCACTTGCAGATAATTTTTATCTGTTCTGAAGCTCTACTGGCCTACTCAGCAGCAAAAAACAAAGAAATACTGGTTGCTGGTGATTTTAATGTAGATTTACCTAAAAAATCTACCAGTAAGATTAATTACCACCAGTAACACTATTATTCAACTTAATTCATACTGTAAGCTTCACAGCTAGAGCAGCTAATTGCTCACAAACAGCCACTGATTAAATGTTTACAGAAAGATCTAATGAACAAAATTACATTGCAAAAGCAATAGTCAATAACCTCTCAAATATGACACACAGTTCCTTTTTTTAATGTTAATACTGAACAGTATATAAAACCTACTAAATCTGAGTTAAATAGAGTATGCAGATATTAAGACAAAAACTAATTATTTTTGGACACTCCTCAAAGAAGTGAACTGGAGTGATGTGTGCAGTGCTCATGGCATGAATTAAAAATACAACAGTTTTACTAATAAAGTACTTACCTTAATTGAATACTGTTTTCCCCAAAACTAGCCCAGGTTAGATCAAAGTTTATAAACAGGAGATGAATTACCCAAGGGGTGAAGCTATTTTGTAAAACAAAAAGGAAACTGTATCTGTCAATCAGAAACAGCTCTGATGCTGATGGTGTAACTAATTACAAGATGTACTGCAAAATATTAAAAATAGTAATACAAACATCAAAACAAATGCTTTATGAGGAAACTGTTTGGTGACTGGTATCCCCTTTCTATAAAACAACTGCATGCATGTATTAATAGGGTTCTTTATTTATCGGAACAGAAAGCTATTTAATTTAAGATAATTGTTATGGTACAAGCTCTTCCCTAATAGTCCATGTTAGCCTCACTTCTGGTGAAGTACAAGTCCTGCTATGCACACTAGACTGGTCACTATGAGCTGCCTGAGACCGAGACTCTTATTGCGGCAGCGACTTCCACTGGGCTGCGACCGATGACTCGACTCGGTGACTCACTGGATGACTGGATGCGTCCTCCGGCCCTTGGTGGTGATCTAAATACTGTCTGCTGAGAGGGCATTGGCAGTATGTGTCTTCTGAGTTTGTCTTTGGCCTTGCTCCTAATAGGCTCGCATGCTCCAGTGCTTACTATCGATCTTCTCACAACCTCTTTGCCACCTGGTGTGCTTACGCCAGCACAGATTAAGCTATCAGGCACCATGCAACATGGAACTAATTACATGTGGTGTCCCACAATGTTCCATCTTATGGCCCTTAATTTTTCTTGTGTATATCAATGACCTTTTATCAGTAACATTACCAGATACCAAATTTATTTTGTTTGCATGTGACAGTAACATTGCAACACATAGCAAATCAAGTATAGTATTAAATGATTAATGGAAAATCTCATATAAGATGTGAAACAAATACTAACAAAGAGATAGAGGGGCTGGCCAGTACTTACCTCAGCTCAGTACAGCCGATAGATACACATAAAACAGAACTGAAAATTTACATTCCTAGCTTTCGGAACTTTGTTCCTTCATCAGGGAGGAGAGAGGGGAAAAAAAGGGAAGAAGGGAAAGTGGATTCAGTTACTCACAACCCAGGTTATGAAGCAACAGGGAAAGGTAAACAGGGAGGGTAGCAAGGATGGAGGCATGGTTGTCAGAGGGAAGCCAAAGATATTCTACTGTAAGTACTGTGCCAGCTTCAACCAAAGAGGATGCATACAGAAGTAAAGAGGTATATAGTATAAAGATAAAGATAAACACAACTATGTAGGATGAAAAGATGCGTGAATAGCTAAAGAGGAAAGGGAAAGAGGAGAAGACTGAAGAGTGAATGGGAGTGAGGTTGTTTAACGTAGGTTCAGTCCAGGGGGATGGCGGGATGAAAGGATGTGTTGGAGTGCAAGTTCCCATCTCCGCAGTTCAGAGGGACTGGTGTTGGGTGGGAGAAGCCAAATGGCACATACGGTGTAGCAGGTTCCTAGGTCCCTAGAATTATGCTGGAGGGCATGCTCCGCTACTGGGTATTGGGCATCTCCTAGGCGGACAGTTCGTCTGTGTCCGTTCATGCGCTCAGCCAGTTTGGTTGTTGTCCTTTTCGAATCTGAATTTCACCTGGTCCTTCTCCAAAACCCAAGCCACCTTCCTGGATGTTGACCTTCATCTTGTTGAAGCTCACATCCACACCTATGTCCATATCAAACCCACAAACAAACAACAGTACCTTCACTTTGATAGCTGCCATCCTTTCCATATCAAACGCTCCCTTCCCTACAGCCTAGGTATTCGTGGCAAACGTATCTGCTCCAGTGACGAATCCCTCAACAACTACACCAATAACCTGACCAGTGCTTTCCTCTCCCGCAACTATCCTGCAGACCTTGTCCACAAACAGATTTCCCGAGCAATACATTCCTCCCCATCCAACAACAATGTTCCTACCCCCAGACCACACAGAAGTATCCCCCTTGTCACCCAATATTATCCTGGCCTCGAAAACATCAACAAATTACTCCGCCAGGGATATGACTTTCTCAAGTCAACCCCTGAAATGAGATCATCCCTTGACAAAATTCTCCCCACACCACCCAGAGTTGCCTTTCGTCGCCCCCCTAACCTCCGTAACATCCTTGTTAAACCCTACAATATTCCCAGACTACCTTCTCTACCCAGCGGTTCCTACCCCTGTAACCGACCCCGCTGCAAAACCTGCCCCATGCATCCGCCCACAACCACCTACTCCAGCCCCGCTACTGGTAAAACATACACAATTCAAGGCAGGGCTACGTGTGAAACTACACATGTCATTTATCAACTGACATGCCTGCACTGCACAGCCTTTTACATCGGCATGACAACAACCAAACTGGCTGAGCGCATGAACGGACACAGACGAACTGTCCGCCTAGGAGATGCCCAATACCCAGTAGCGGAGCATGCCCTCCAGCATAATTCTAGGGACCTAGGAACCTGCTACACCGTATGTGCCATTTGGCTTCTCCCACCCAACACCAGTCCCTCTGAACTGCGGAGATGGGAACTTGCACTCCAACACATCCTTTCATCCCGCCATCCCCCTGGACTGAACCTACGTTAAACAACCTCACTCCCATTCACTCTTCAGTCTTCTCCTCTTTCCCTTTCCTCTTTAGCTATTCACGCATCTTTTCATCCTACATAGTTGTGTTTATCTTTATCTTTATACTATATACCTCTTTACTTCTGTATGCATCCTCTTTGGTTGAAGCTGGCACAGTACTTACAGTAGAATATCTTTGGCTTCCCTCTGACAACCATGCCTCCATCCTTGCTACCCTCCCTGTTTACCTTTCCCTGTTGCTTCATAACCTGGGTTGTGAGTAACTGAATCCACTTTCCCTTCTTCCCTTTTTTTCCCCTCTCTCCTCCCTGATGAAGGAACAAAGTTCCGAAAGCTAGGAATGTAAATTTTCAGTTCTGTTTTATGTGTATCTATCGGCTGTACTGAGCTGAGGTAAGTACTGGCCAGCCCCTCTATCTCTTTGTTAGTATTTGTTTCACAAGTATAGTATTAGAAAGATCAGTTAATCAAATTTTCATGCACATTATTAAATGGTCCCTTGCAAATTATTTGTCACTAAACTCTGAAAAATACCCTATATGCAGTTTAAAATTTTGAGGGACTTCCTGCCAATATATGCCTAAAATATGAAACGAGCAGATAGAAGTTGAAAGTATAAAATTCTTGGGATTACAGCTTAATAATATATTCAAGTGGGAGGAGCATACTGCAGAACTACTGAAGAGCCTAAACAAATCTCTATTTGCCACGCGAATGTTGTCAGATATAGCTGATATAAAAACAAAAAAAGCTTACTTTCATTCCATAATGTCACAAGGGTTTAGTGGTTATTTTTGGGGGTAATTCGTCAAGCCAAGCTTAAGCTTTCAAAGTCCAAAAATGTGAAACAGGAATTATGTTTGGAGTGCTGCAAAGGCCTGTTTAGAGTTACTGGTTCCCAATATGTCTCTTCAAAAAATTCTGGAACATTCGTAACTTTGCGCCAATGATGTGTTGGAGCGAAATATGGTTGGCATCCCGGCACATGCCTGTGTTTAATGTATAACTGCCAGACGTTTCACTATTGTATGTCTGTTAGTTATTGTTCAGTGCTGTATTGAGTGCAACATTGTGTTGCACAGTTTGCGAATTTCAAGGTGGTGAGTTATAGGAGCAATGCATCTGCATCAAATTTTGTGTGAAACTCAAGAAAACCTTTACAGGGACACAGCAAATAATGCATAAAGCCTACAGTGATGAGTGCTTGAGCCATACTTGGCATAACAAATGGTTCACATGGTTTAAAAATAGATGGACAGAAGTTAAAGATGACACTCGTTCAGTATGCCCTTCAACGTCTATCGATGACCATTACATCAGGAACGTCAATGAAACTGTTAATGCCAACTGAAGATTGACAGTCCAAGAGATTGCAGAAGAATACAACATTTTAGTTGGATCATGTCATTACCTTGCAATCTGTGAAGAGCATTTGGATCGTGCAAATGAGAATCAGATGTTAAGAGAATCATAACTAGTGATGAGACGTGGGTCGATGGTTATGATGTTGAGACCAAGGTTCAATGTTCACAATGGGTCGGGAAAGTTTCTTCATGACCAAAAAAAGCTCATCATGTCAGGTCAAATGTCAAAGCCATGCTGATAGTTTTCTTTGACTTTGAAGGATTAGTTCATCATGAATTCATGCAACTTGAACAAAATCTTAATCGATGGTACTATTTGGACATGTTGCAACACCTGCGAGAAAATGTAAGAAGCAAACGGCTTAACATGTGGTGAAGCAATTCAAGGATGTTGCTTCACGATAACGCACCTGCACATTCATTCTTGTTGGTGCTTGGCTATTGGACAAACAACGAAATCACTGTGCTGCCTCATCCTCTGTACTCTCCAGACCTGGCGCCCGCAGACTATTTTTTATTTCCAAAATTGAAAACCCCATTGAAAGGACAAAGATTTGCAATGATAGATGAGATAAAAGAAACTTTGCATGATCCAGCAAGACACATACCGAGACTGCTTCTGGAAGTGTAAACAGCATTAGGAGCAGCGTATCAGTTGTAGAGGAGAGTATTTTGTAGGAGACCATGCACAATAAGTAAAAGGTAAGCGTAGAAAAATTTTGTGGACAAAGTTGCAGAATTTTTTGAACAGGCCTCGTATATTCATTCTTTGATGAAATTTGTCTTTAAAAATATAGCTCTTTTTCACAGCAACAGCTCATTCATGCAATCAGGGTACTATATACAATTTGACTTGCATAAAAATTCAGTGCACTAATGCAATCATTGTAAATAAATCTCTTTTATGTATAATTGGCATTTTGGATTAAAAATGAGTGTTGTAACATGGTTTTTCTATTTGATTATGCATGGCTACAATAGCCCAAGAATTATCATATGCACTTCAATGTACTGAACATTTGCACGATTTGCGATAAGTTTGTTGTTACTTTTTAAATGAAAATACATTAAAGTTTTTTTTTTTTTTTACTTATTCCTTGCCTAAGAGTATAATTTCACTTGGGCTCTTTGAAAGGTACATAAGCATATTTGTTTTTATTTTTAAATATTTATTGTGATTTCTGGTTCCCTGACATGTTCTGCATCCTGGAGGATCACAGTCCATACTTAGACCTACTTTAATATATGGCAATAAAAAGTAGTTATGTCCTACTGTTGAATATGGCCAAGCAAAACTACAGATTTTCAAGGCAATAACACAGCATAAAGTTGTTGCTGCTAATCAGTAAGGATAATTCATCTACATGATTACCCTGCTATTCACAATAAAGTGCCTGGCAGACGGTTCAATGAACCACCTTCAAGCTCTCTCTCTTTGCCGTTCCACTCTCTAGCAGGGTGCGGAAAAAACGAGCACTTAAATTTTTCTGTGCAAGACCTGATTTCTCTTATTTTATCGTGATGATCATTTCTCCCTATGTAGTTGGGTGCCAACAGAATGTTTTTGCAGTCAGAGAAGACAACTGGTGATTGCAATTTCATGAGAAGATCCCATCGCAATGAAAAACACCTTTGTTTTAATGAACGCCACTTCAATTCATGTATCATGTCTGTGGCACGATCTTCCCTATTTCGCAATAATACAAAATGAGCTGCCCTTCTTTGTACTTTTTTGACGTCATCCCTCAGTCCCACCTGATGCGGATCCCACACCGCACAGCAATACTCCAGAATATGGCGAACAAGCATGGTGTAAGCAGTCTCTTTAGTAGACCTATTGCACCTTCTAAGTGTTCTGCCAATGAATCGCAGTCTTTAGTTTGCTCTACCCAAAAACATTATCTTTGTGTTCATTCCAATTTAGGTTATTTGTAATTGTAATCCCTATGTTGATGTTGTTGTGGTCTTCAGCCCAGAGACTGGTTTGATGCAGCTCTCCATGCTACTCTATCCTGTGCAAGCTTCTTCACCACCTGGTACCTACTGCAACCTACATCCTTCTGAATTTGCTTAGTGTATTCATCTCTTGGTCTCCCTCTACGATTTTTACCCTCCACGCTGCCCTCCAATACTAAATTGGTGATCCCTTGATGCCTCAGAACATGTCCTACCAACCGATCCCTTCTAGTCAAGTTGTGCCATGAATTTCTCTTCTTCTCAATTCTATTCAATACCTCCTCATTAGTTATTTGATCTACCCATCTAATCTTCAGCATTCTTCTGTAGCACCACACTTCGAAAGCTTCTATTCTCTTCTTGTCCAAACTATTTATCGTCCATGTTTCACTTCTATACATGGCTACACTCCATACAAATACTTTCAGAAACGACTTCCTTACACTTAAATCTATACTTGATGTTAACAAATTTCTCTTCTTCAGAAACGCTTTCCTTACCATTGCCAGTCTACATTTTATATCCTCTCTACTTCGACCATCATCAGTTATTTTGCTCCCCAAATAGCAAAACTCTTTTACTACTTTAAGTGTCTCATTTTCTAATCTAATTCCCTCAGCATCACCCGACTTAATTCGACTACATTCCATTATCCTCGTTTTGCTTTTGTTGATGTTCATCTTATATCCTCCTTTCAAGACCCTATCCATTCCGTTCAACTGCTCCTCCAAGTCCTTTGCTGTCTCTGACAGAATTACAATGTCATTGGCGAACCTCAAAGATTTTATTTCTTCTCCATGGATTTTAACACCTACTCCGAATTTTTCTTTTGTTTCCTTCACTGCTCGCTCAATATACAGATTGAATAACATCGGGGAGAGACTAAAACCCTGTCTCACTCCCTTCCCCGCCACTGCTTCCCTTTCATGCCCCTCGACTCATAGCTGCCATCTGCTTTCTGTACAAATTGTAAATAGCCTTTCACTCCCTGTACTTTACCCCTGCCACCTTCAGAATTTGAAAGAGAGTATTCCAGTCAACATTGTCAAAAGCTTTCTCTAAGTCTACAAATGCTAGAAACGTAGGTTTGCCCTTCCTTAATCTAGCTTCTAAGATAAGTCGTAGGGTCAGTATTGCCTCACGTGTTCCAACATTTCTACGGAATCCAAACTGATCTTCCCCGAGGTCAGCTTCTACTAGGTTTTCCATTCGTCTGTAAAGAATTCGCGTTAGTATTTTGCAGCTGTGACTTATTAAACTGATAGTTCGGTAATTTTCACATCTGTCAACACCTCTTTTCTTTGGGATTGGAATTATTATATTCTTCTTGAAGTCTGAGGGTATTTCGCCTGTTTCATACGTCTTGCTCACCAGATGGTAGAGTTTTGTCAGGACTGGCTCTCCCAAGGCCGTCAGTAATTCCAATGGAATGTTGTCTACTCCGGGGGCCTTGTTTTGACTCAGGTCTTTCAGTGCTCTGTCAAACTCTTCACGCAGTATTGTATCTCCCATTTCATCTTCATCTACATCCTCTTCCATTTCCATAATATTGTCCTCAAGTACATCGCCCTTGTATAGACCCTCTATATACTCCTTCCACCTTTCTGCTTTCCCTTCTTTGCTTAGAACTGGGTTTCCATCTGAGCTCTTGATATTGATACAAGTGGTTCTCTTTTCTCCAAAGGTCTCTTTAATTTTCCTGTAGACAGTATCTATCGTACCCCTAGTGAGATAAGCCTCTACATCCTTACATTTGTCCTCTAGCCATCCCTGCTTAGCCATTTTGCACTTCCTGTCGATCTCATTTTTGAGACATTTGTATTCCTTTTTGCCTGCTTCATTTACTGCCTTTTTATATTTTCTCCTTTCATCAATTAAATTCAATATTTCTTCTGTTACCCAAGGATTTCTACTAGCCCTCGTCTTTTTACCTACTTGATCGTCTGCTGCCTTCACTACTTCATCCCTCAAAGCTACCCATTCTTCTTCTACTGTATTTCTTTCCCCCATTCCTATCAATTGTTCCCTTATGCTCTCCTTGAAACTCTGTACAACCTCTGGTTCTTTCAGTTTATCCAGGTCCCATCTCCTTAAATTCCCACCTTTTTGCAGTTTCTTCAGTTTTAATCTACAGGTCATAATCAACAGATTGTGGTCAGAGTCCACATCTGCCCCTGGAAATGTCTTACAATTTAAAACCTGGTTCCTAAATCTCTGTCTTACCATTATATAATCTATCTGAAACCTGTCAGTTTCTCCAGGCTTCTTCCAGGTATACAGCCTTCTTTTATAACTCTTGGACCAAGTGTTAGCTATGATTAAGTTGTGCTCTGTGCAAAATTCTACCAGGCGGCTTCCTCTTTTATTTCTTAGCCCCAATCAATATTCACCTACTACGTTTCCTTCTCTCCCTTTTCCTACTACCGAATTCCAGTCACCCATGACTATTAAATTTTCGTCACCCTTCACTATCTGAATAATTTCTTTTATTTCATCATACATTTCTTCAATTTCTTCGTCATCTGCATAGCTAGTTGGCACATAAACTTGTACTACTGTAGTAGGTGTGGGCTTCGTATCTATCTTGGCCACAATAATGGGTTCACTATGCTGTTTGTAGTAGCTTACCCGCATTCCTATTTTCCTATTCATTATTAAACCTACTCCTGCATTACCCCTATTTGATTTTATGTTTATAACCCTGTAAGAAGTCTTGTTCCTCTTGCCACTGAACTTCACTAATTCCCACTATATCTAACTTTAACCTATCCATTTCCCTTTTTAAATTTTCTAACCTACCTGCCAGATTAAGGGATCTGACATTCCACACTCCGATCCGTAGAACACCAGTTTTCTTTCTCCTGATAATGACATCCTCTTGAGTAGTCCCCGTCCGGAGATCCGAATGGGGGACTATTTTACCTCCGGAATATTTTACCCAAGAAGACGCCATCATCATTTAATCTTATGTAGTTGAATTTACAGACTTAAGATCTACGTGACTTATTGCATAATCGAAATTTAACAGATTTCTTTTAGTACTCATGTGAATAACTCCACACTTTTCTTTAGTCAGGGTCAACTGCCACTTTTCGCACCATACAGATATCTTATCTAAATTATTTCGCATTTCGTTTTGGTTATCTGATGACATGTACAAGAATTTGCCTTCACTAAATCTGATATTACTGCCTCAAATGATGAGCTCTGGCATGTCCTCTGTTATGTTGGAGTAATCGTTATGGTTTTTCAATGTATTGTGTAATCCTTCTAGGAAAGGGTCCACTTACTTCTTATTTCCTCAACTGTATATTGAAACAATGCTTCGTGAAAATCTGATCACTAATAATGCTTGGATTTTGTAATGTAATGAAAATAGCTTATAATGTTCCCCCATCATCATATGCATAGTACTGGAACAAACTCAACCATGAGAGCTGCTTCAAATAGTTTCCAGTTGCATGTCACAAACAACATCGATCAGAGTCAACAGGATCTTATAATAAATAAAATGGGAAAAAGTTACAGTACTCTGTATTTACAAATAAATACAAACATGTTTACATAAAAGGTATAAAGTATTGTAAGGAACAGTCACCATTTAATATTAAGTGGGGTAATAGTCTTTTCAACAGGATGGAAAGTAGTGTGCAACAGCGACTGACATCTACTGCTTCCTTTTCCACCGAGCCAGGACTCATACAGTGTCAGAGCAGCAGTATTTTCATTAGGAAGTTGCCAAGGCAGACTGTGGTAGGCAGCCTCCAAACGCGAGGTCAGGTCTCGTACACTCTGTCCGTCAGCAGGGCGCACCTGGGCTCCGCCGTTCAAACAACCTTTTAAATGGTAAATTAACAGTAATGTTGAAATATTAAAGCAATTTCAAATAAACACTACAAGTGAGTGGAAGGGGAAGAGACATTAAATAGCAGAGGGGTGGGGGTTAATTACATGTTAACATGCATAAAACCCGTTAAAGGTGGAAGGCAGAAATATATCTTTATATGGTCATGAAAGTTCTGGTAGAATGTAAACAAATTGGGAATAAAGGAAACAACTCACCAAATTGTGAAAGCACCGAGTCATCAACAGGTGTGTGTGTGTGTGTGTGTGTGTGTGTGTGTGTTCCGTTCAGTACTGATCCATGAAATATCTACACATACAGTTATGAGCTTAGACAAAACCACTGGAACTCGACCAGAACCAGGGATATGAACAAATATTGTTTTATTACTAACAAGTAGTAACAAATAAAAATTTCTGTATTTAATATGAAAATAGATACAAATAGCTGATAACTGATTTTTTAGGGGAGGTAACTAGGAAGGAGGAGATGTAAAGATGTAAAGGTGTAAAGGATGTGTCAGAAAGGGAGAAAAGTCACTCAAGCACCGGTATGAAGAGAGACATTTCTGTTAGGGTGGATGGGAAATCAAACAAGGGGGAGGACTGAAGCTGTGGTAAGCTAATAAAAGAATGACACAGAGATGCCAAATGCAGGTGTTAAAACTTTGATACCAGCATTGGCAACACACGCTGCTGTATCGAGGCCTTGTGGATGCTCAGCCAGCAACCCACACCACAGAGGGGTTATGCAGGCACAGAACTCACAGGGGGCAGCTGTTCAGGCCATGCTCTGTCCAATCACCAGGTAGCAACCTAAGCAACACCAGAGGTCACTGGTCCTGCAGACCTTTTCTCCTCCGTTGACCACACAACCGAAAACAGTACATGCAGTATCCTGGGAACCGAGCATTATTTAGGTCAACGTCTGGGCTATGCTCCGGCAGTATACTTATTGTCACCTTGCTTCCAGCATGACGGAACCAGACAATGTCTCTCCTAGGCATTGTTACTGCGCCAGCACATACAGTGCACCCAAAGATTCCTGCCTGAGAGGCTGCCAACCATATTCATATCGCCTCTGCAAATCTCCAACTGCCTCTCCCATTTCCAACTCCATTGTGAAGGGCTTCTGGAAGGTGCCCCTGCCATTCCAGCAGTTTGACAAGAAGATTGAGCCATGGGTGAACAGTGTTGCACACATGGAATGGCACTTCTTAGCCCACAGTTCACAAATAATATCTGGCAGCACGCCTTCGTTCTGGCATACATGGACCCACACATTTACTACCTCCTGCAATAACGTAACCCAGAAGACAAACCCCCACATTCTCCCCTGTGATGAGTTGAGGTCCAGTTTGTAAGAATACTTTCATTCCCAGCTGCACATGGTGGCAGCTCACCGCAAGTTTTTCAGCTGCTATAAACTTAATGAACAGCCTTACCTGAATGGATTACCCAACTCCATGGTTTATCTTGTGACTGTTTCCAGTGTAGTAACCCTCAGTGTAAGCAATCATATGTGGCTTTCTTAGTCTGGGATATGATTCTTGTATATGCAGCTGATGAAGGACTACACATGGATCTCCTTAAATTGAAGAGTCATTCCTTAGGAACAGGTCCCTATTATCGGAGCTTTTGAAGTCTCTAAGATCATCAGCCACCCTGCTGGACCCATTGCAAGTGTTTGTCATGAAACCAGCATGTCAACCTCAGCCCCAGTCATGCCACCCATTGAGGTCAGATTCACATGATGTAGGCGAAGACTCAGTGGCCAGATGCTGCCCTCAACATTTTCCTTCCTGCAGCCTGTGTTTTATTAGTCACCACAGACATCAAACCCATTACTAGTGTGCTAAGTACACCTCTTGCAGGAAATTTGGACAGTAGGCTGAAGTGTGCCAAGCTGCATTCAGAATTAATGCTGACAGTGCACATATGGCTCTCTTGGATGCAGCAGTGGACGACAGGGCGGACCTCTTACCAGACGTGTCCTACATCCCATCTGACCTTCCCCATTCAGAGGAATCTCTATCGCTCACAGCCATCAACAATGTGCCCCTCGAGCTCTAGATGGGCACAGGGTTCTCCACGACCATCATAGATTGGCATCTTATTATCACATGAGGTCTCCTCATCTTCAACATTTGGAGACCTCACTGTATAGCTACAGCAATGACATCACTAAAGTGAATGGCCAATTTACAGTGCACGTTCAGTACCATTTGACTGCCTAACAGCCACGATCTTGGTTGTCAACACTCCTGGAGCCATCAGTCTCTTGGGCCTGGATCTGTTCAGTGTTTTAGACTTAGAAATCCACGAGTCCACCTCCACTGTCAAGTCGCTGGGTGTGCCAGCCTCTACCTGATAGAACTCTTTTCCAGTTTTAGTTCTGTGTTCACGGAACCCTCCTCCAGTGTCAAAGATTTCAAGGCACATGTGCCTCTTCTCCCATCAGTGACACTCAAGTACTTCAAAACCAGAAATGTTCCCTTCTCACTCAGAGATAAATTCTGACTGTATCTACAGTGGTTGCAGTATGAAGGTACTGTCACTCCCATTCCCCATGCGTAGGCAAAGAATGAAAGTACAGGAAAACAACTGAAAATTCCCAGCACGTAATGGACTAAACAAACAGATGAAGATTAACTGAACTCTGGAATATATTCTATTTTAAAATAATTGCAACATGCTTCAAAAAAAGTGGCATGGATATCACCTAACCTACTCATCGGTGAATTGAAACTGACCATACAGTAGTCTCTTATTCAAGCCACAAAGAAATTATGAATGTTTAAGTCAAAAAGACAGACTCAGACCTTTACTTGACAAGAATGAAATTACACTTCAGACCTTGGAGATTCATTAAAAACAAGACAAGACTGCAGTGCATGTGCAGCATGATTTCTGCAACCCCAGATGGAGACAGTGTATCTATAAGGTCATCACACCTTGGCCCCCTGGGTCCTCAGTTGTGAAACTTAATTTGAGACTTGTGACCACGCTTGTTCTTGTTGTTGATGTTGATCGGTGAACCATTAAACCACATTTATTTAATGGCTGTGTGTTTCCTTGTGTTCCTAATTGGAACAACTACAGCACAGTAATTAAACCAGAATGTCTTTATTGAAAACTTACAATGAAAATGTTGAGAAAAAGGAATGCAAAATTGTAAGAAAAATTCTAGGCCCAACACTTGTAGATGAACAATAACAACTCAGAAGCAATCAGGAAATCAAACAATACACAAACATCCACAGTGACACTAGAAAATGCACTTTAAGATTCTATGGACACATTAAAAGAGTGAACCCAGACAAACTTACAAAACAAATGGTCAATTATTTGATAACAGGAGGAATGCCAAAACGGACATGATGAAATTGGTTGGCAAGATCAAAACTGATCTGAAATTATTACAAATTACTCCAGAAGATGCACAAAACTGCGAAATCTTCAGGTCCAAAATTAGCAAATGGCAAGCTGACCAAGAGGAAAAACCAGAGAACAATGACATCAGGCAATCTGTATTCAGAAATAATGATTACTTGATTGTGAATAGGTTCAAGCACATAGCATTCACTGTGTTTCACATCATTAAGATGATCAGTTTTGTTTGATTTACAGAAATTAACCCCATTTTTTACAAGATACAGCTGCTTTCACAGGTTGGCCTGCCTCTGATAGGGCAGGATATTCCTGTGAAAAGACTGGTGTATGATGTGCTCAGTTGGTGTTTTGGACAGGCTTTGTACTTGTTTCTTCCACAGGAGTACGATCCATGTAAAACAGTTTGGGAGAAGGTGTGGCATAGATATGGACTAGAGTATTTTGTAACTTGATCTGTGGCAGAATATCATTTTTGGAGGGCTGAGAAGGATTATATGCAGGATGTTCTTCATTTCCAGTCGCAATGATAAGAAGTAAAAGGCCTGGTAAAGGATCCAGATAATTAGATAAAAGTCACCAAAACTTTACTATGTCTACACAACTGGTTTCAGCCTTTTGCTTCTCTACAGCATAATAAATGAGGTCTGTTCAAAAAATTCCCGAACATTCATAATTTCGCACCAATGGTGTGTTAAAGCAAAATGCGGTTGGAATCCCTGTGCACACCAGTGTTTAATGCGTAGCTACCGGACATTTCATTGTTGTATGTCTGTTAGTTATTGTTTAGAGCTGTATTGAGTAGAATGTTGTGTCGCTCAGTTTACGAATTTCAAGATGGCAGAGTTAGAGAGACTACGTATCTGCATTAAATTTTGCACGAAACTCAAGAAAACCTTTACAGAGACACACCAAATGATGTAGGAAGACTACGGCGATGAGTGCTTAAGTCGTACTCAGTGTTATGAATGGTTCACACAGTTTAAAAATGACTGGATAGAAGTTAAAGATGACCCTTGTTCAGGATGCCCTTCAACATCTACAGATGACAAGCATGTCAGGAATCTCAATGAAATTGTGTTTGCCAATCGAAGACTGGTTGTCCGAAACATTGGAGAAGAATGTAACATTTCAGTTGAATCATGCCATGAAATCCTGACACAACATTTAGGAATGCATTGTGTTGCTGCAAAGTTTGTCTCACGGCTCATGAGTCAAGACCAGAAAGACCTTCACCTTGCAATCTGTGAAGAGCTTTTGGATTGCGCAGATGAGAACAAAATGTTCCTTAAGAGAATCATAACTGATGATGAGACGTGGGTATATGGTTATGATGTTGAGACCAAGTTTCAGTCTTTATAATGGGTCAGGAAAGGTTCTCCAAGACCAAAAATGCTCCTCAGATCACATAAAATGTCAAAGCCATGCTGATAGTTTTCTTTGACTTTGAAGGATCAGTTCACCATGAATTCGTACCTCAGGGACAAACTGTTAATCGATGTTACTGTCGGGACATGTTGCAACACCTGCGGGAAAATGTGAGACGGAAATGACATGAAATGTGCTGAGACAATACATGGTTCTTGCATCACGGTAACGCACCCACACATTCATCCCTGTTGGTGTATGACTATTACACAAAAAACGAAATCACTGTGTTGCCTCATCCTCCATACTCTCCAGATCCGGCCTCTGCGGACTTTTTGTTACTTCCAAAGATGAAAACCCCTTTGACAGGATGAAGATTCCCAACGATAGAAAGACAAATGAAAATGGCGCTTCATGTGATCTAGCAAGAGGCATACCAAGACTGTTTCCAGAAGTGGAAATGGCAATGGAAGCAGTGTATCAATTGTGGAAGAGAGTATTTCGAAGGAGACCATGCACAATAAGTAAATGGTAAGCACAAAAAAATTCTGTGGTCAAAGTTGCGGAACTTCTTGAACAGACCTCGTACACTTGATAATGGTCTAGAGCTTGAAGTCCAAAACCAGCTGTGTGGAATTAATGAAGTTCTAATTAAGTAACTGGAGCAGGTATTTGTGAATTGAATGATAGTTGTGGAATCAGCATCATCCAAACTTGGAGAAACTAATAATATGGTTAACTTGTGCCAGTCGCAAGTGGTACTGAATTATAAGGAAGAGGAGGATGTTCCCTTTACAGTTGGTTCATGGGGGTGGTCTGTGGGTTAGAGGCATGAGTGGATATGGCAATGTAAATTTGTTTTCAGAGTAGGATTGGGGGTAATAACTATCTGTGAAGGCCATGTCATTTGCCCTCTCCCCTTTCTTCTCCATCACTTCATACCCACTCTACACTCACATCCTTCTCCCCAATCCCCATTACCCAAGCCACTCCCTATACACAACCTTCCTGCCTAAGGCCAGAACGGGCCCAGTGGTGTCGCATTCCTATCATATGCACCTGCTGCCTCTCCCTCCCAGAAGTCAGCCGTCCTTCTCAAACCTTACCTCACATTACCCTCCTCCTTTCTTAACCTTGCCCTCCCCATCCGATGAGCTGCAGTGCCTGCACAATGTAGCCACCTGGGACAATGTCATTGTGCAGGTCTATGCATGTGTATTCTGTTACCTCTGAAGAAGGATTCATCTGAAAATTCAGCAACATTCTCTGTCTCACACTGAAGACTCAGCACCTCAGCGCTATGCAGCTACCTTCACTCCTTCAATTATTTATTTTTAATTAATTTTTGAATTTCCTAAGATTTTTCAGTTTCACATCTTATATCTATTCTTATACTCCAGCTTGTCGCAGGAAGATTTCTTTCAAAAGCTAGTAAAGTTTTCATTCTCTTTTTTGTTGATGACTAAATGCTTCTGCTATTTGGTGAGTGGTCTAACTACATTTAGTTTCAAAATGATACAAAAAAATATTACACCACTAGAAAGTGCAAATTATTCCAGCTAAGATGGTATTCAAATGTTCTAGTTTTGCCCTGATTTAATAGTGGCCTCCCTCCTCCAACCACAAAGTTGAGATATCTTTGTGATCAGTCAAAGACTCAAAGCATACTTATTAAAGGTTTTCAACAAAGAATACTATATTTGACCTCACTAAATAGTAAATCATTCCTAAATAAGAAAAATTATCTCACTAATATGGTCCATAAGTTTACAAAGGCCTTTAATTGTGGGGATCATAAAATTGTAGTCAGTAAATAAAAATGTTATGGCATTAATGGCTCTCCTCTTGCATGTACGGAGTTCTCCTTTCATAATGGAAAGCGTAGTGTCATTCTGACAAATTGCATTACAGCAGTAAAACTACACACATAATTGGAAAATATAAAATTTATGAATTCACAAGTTTTTGTGTTGGGACCACTCCTGCCAGTAACTGGAAATGATGTTAAGGATTCTTCAGTAACTGTAATGTTTGCCGATGGCATAAGTGTATTAACCCAAACACAACCATACCATACCAGAAATGGTCAAATAGGTCTACAATGAGTGCTTAGCAAATAGTTTAATCTTAACCTCACAGAAACTCAATACACAATTTCCAATAAGTTAGTTGGTTGGTTTGGGGGATTAAAGGGACCAGACTGCCATGGTCATCGGTCCCTTTTTCCAAAGACAAAGAACACCCACAGAGAATAAAAACAAGGAACAGAAGATATCACAGACGATACAGAACAAGGGATACTGAGACAAAGACAAGACAAAACAAACTAAAACCACACAGAGTGTGACGGTGGTTGGCCGACCATAGACATAAAAAAGGAAAGGCCAGCCACTTAGAAACACATTAAAAAATCAGTGTAAAACCATAGGTCAAAGGCCAGAATCAACACAAAACAATAAAATACAACAGAAACACTCAGATTAAATGATAAAATCCCCCTGCCCGAATAAAACGTAAAACTAAGTCAGCCATAGCGGAGTCGTCTGTTAAAAGGGCAGGGAGCGTATCAGGCAGCGCAAATGTCTGCCTGACCACAGCTAAAAGGGGGCAGGCCAACAGAATGTGGGCCACTGTCAAAGCCGCCCCGCAGCGACATACAGGAGGGTCCTCCCTGCGCAGTAAATAACTGTGTGTCAGCCGGGAGTGGCCAATGCGGAGCCGGCAAAGAACTACCGAGTCCCTGCGAGTGGCTCGCAGGGATGACCGCCACACAGCCGTCGTCTCCTTGACAGCACGGAGTTTATTGGACATTGTCAGTTCGCGCCATTCCTCGTCCCATAGCGCCAAGATTTTGCGGCGGAAGACTGCCCGCAAATCAGTCTCAGGGAGGCCAAGGTCCAGAGATGGCTTGCTGGTGGCCTCTTTCGCCAGGCGGTCAACATGTTCGTTACCCGGGATACCGACATGACCGGGGGTCCACACAAAGACCACAGAGCGGCCGCAACAGGCGAGAGTATGCAGAGACTCGTGGATAGCCATCACCAAACGAGAACGAGGGAAACACTGGTCGAGAGCTCGTAAACCGCTCAGGGAATCGCTACAGATAACGAAGGACTCACCTGAGCAGGAGCGGATATACTCTAGGGCACGAAAGATGGCGACCAGTTCAGCAGTGTAAACGCTGCAGCCATCCGGCAAGGAACGTTGTTCGGAACGGTCCCCTAGAGTGAGCGCATACCCGACACGACCAGCAACCATCGAACCGTCAGTGTAGACAATACCAGAGCCCTGATACGTGGCCAGGATAGAATAAAAGCGGCGGCGGAAGGCCTCTGGAGGGACTGAGTCCTTCGGGCCCTGTGCCAGGTCCAGCCGAAGGCAAGGGCGACGAACACACCATGGGGGTGTATGCAAAGTAGCCCGGAAAGTAGGTGGAACAGTAAAAACCTGAAGCCCAGAGAGAAGCTCTTTGACGCGGACCGCTATTGTACAACCAGACCGGGGCCGACGATCTGGCAGATGGACGACCGATCGCGGGAACACGAGACGATAATTTGGATGCCCGGGCGAGCTTAGAACATGGGCAGCATAAGCGGCCAGCAAACGTTGGCGTCGGAACCGCAGGGGAGGTACACCTGCCTCCACTAGTACGCTGTCCACGGGGCTGGTGCGGAAAGCACCAGTGGCAAGGCGTATCCCGCTGTGGAGAATTGGGTCCAGCACCCGTAACGCAGATGGGGATGCTGAGCCATAAGCCAGGCTCCCATAATCCAGACGGGACTGGATTAACGCCTGGTAGAGCCGCAACAGGGTAAAGCGGTCGGCGCCCCAGCGGGTGTGGCTCAAGCATCTCAGAGCGTTTAGATGCCGCCAACACGTCTGTTTAAGCTGCCGGATATGAGGCAGCCAAGTCAACCGGGCATCGAAAACCACCCCCAAAAACCTGTGGGTCTCCACCACAGCAAGGAGTTCGTCGGCAAGATAAAGCCGCGGCTCAGGATGGACTGTTCGGCGCCGGCAGAAATGCATAACGCGGGTCTTGGCTGCCGAAAACTGAAACCCATGGGCTACAGCCCAAGACTGCGCCTTACGGATAGCACCCTGTAGCTGACGTTCAACAGCTGCAATGCTGGGAGAGCTGTAATAAAGGCAGAAGTCGTCAGCATACAGGGAAGCGGAGACAGAGTTTCCCACGGCCGCAGCAAGACCGTTAATGGCAATTAAAAACAGACAGACACTTAAAACGGAACCCTGTGGCACACCGTTCTCCTGGACGTGGGAGGAACTATACGAGGCCGCGACTTGCACGCGGAAGGTACGACACGACAGAAAATTGCGGATAAAAATCGGCAGAGGACCCCGAAGACCCCATCCATGGAGCGTAGAAAGAATGTGATGACGCCACGTCGTATCGTACGCCTTCCGCATGTCGAAAAAGACAGCGACCAGGTGCTGACGGCGGGAAAAGGCAGTACGGATGGCCGACTCCAGGCTCACCAGATTGTCGGCGGCGGAGCGGCCTTTACGGAACCCACCCTGAGATGGAGCCAGAAGGCCCCTAGACTCCAGTACCCAATTCAAGCGCCGGCTCACCATCCGTTCAAGCAACTTGCAAAGAACGTTGGTGAGGCTAATGGGACGGTAGCTGTCCACCTCCAGAGGGTTCTTTCCAGGCTTCAAAACGGGGATGACAATGCCTACCCGCCATTGCGACGGAAACTCCCCCTCGACCCAAAGACGGTTGTAAAGATCGAGAAGGCGCCGCTGGCAGTCCACTGAAAGGTGTTTCAGCATCTGACAGTGGATGCCATCTGGCCCAGGAGCGGTATCAGGGCAAGCAGCTAGGGCACTGCGAAATTCCCACTCACTGAATGGAGCATTGTAAGATTCCGGGTGGTTGGTGCGAAACGAAAGGCTCCGACGTTCCATCCGCTCTTTAATGGAGCGGAAGGCCTGGGGGTAATTCGCAGAAGTGGAACTCATAGCAAAATGCTCTGCTAAGCGATTGGCAATGACGTCGGAGTCAGTACAAACTGCTCCATTTAGTGAGAGCGCAGGGACGCTGGCAGGTGGCCGATAGCCGTAGACGCGTCGAATCTTGGCCCAGACCTGCGAGGGAGTGACATGGAGGCCAATGGTGGACACATACCGCTCCCAGCACTCCTTCTTGCCTTGGCAGATAAGGAGGCGGGCCCGCGCACGCAGCCGTTTGAAGGCGATAAGGTGGTCGAGGGAGGGGTGTCGCTTGTGACGCTGGAGCGCCCGCCGGCGATCTTTAATCGCTTCAGCGATCTCAGGCGACCACCAAGGCACAGCCTTCCGCCGAGGGGACCCACAGGAATGGGGAATGGCAGATTCGGCGGCAGTAACGATGCCGGTGGTGACCGATTGAACCACCGCATCAATGTCATCGGTAGAGAGAGGCGCAAAAGCGGCAGTGGAGGAGAACAAGTCCCAGTCAGCCTTATTCATAGCCCATCTGCTAGGGCGCCCAGAAGAGTGGCGCTGTGGTAGTGACAAAAAGATCGGAAAATGGTCACTACCACACAGGTCGTCATGCACACTCCATTGGACAGACGGGAAGAGGCTATGGCTACAGATTGAAAGGTCAATGGCGGAGTAGGTGCCATGCGCCACACTGAAGTGTGTGAAGGCACCATCATTTAACAGCGAGAGATCGAGCTGCGACAATAAATGCTCAACGATGGCGCCTCGACCTGTTGCCACTGACCCACCCCACAGAGGGTTATGAGCGTTGAAGTCGCCCAATAGCAAAAAAGGTGGCGGCAATTGGGCGACCAGTGCAGCCAGGACATGCTGCGAGACATCACCATCCGGTGGAATGTAAACACTGCAGACGGTAACAGCCTGTGGCGTCCACACGCGTACAGCGACAGCTTCTAAAGGCGTCTGGAGAGGGACAGACTCGCTGTGCAGAGTGTGAAGGACATAAATGCAGACGCCACCAGACACCCTTTCATAAGCTACTCGGTTCTGGTAATAACCCCGATAGCCACGGAGGGCGGGGGTTCGCATCGCCGGAAACCAAGTTTCCTGGAGAGCAATGCAGAAGAAAGGGCGAAGGCTGAGAAGTTGGCGGAGCTCAGCTAAATGGTGGAAAAAACCGCCGCAGTTCCGCTGGAGGATGGTATTGTCCATGACTGAGAAAGGCGTGAAAGGACTGGGAAGGCAATTTACGCCGCTTGTTCACTCACTGCCACCGATTCAGTACCCGGACGAGAGGCATCCATGGCGTCTGAGGGACCAGCGAGATCAAGGTCCTCAGCGGACGCTAGAATCTCGACTTCATCCTCAGACGCAGAGCGCGAAAGGTGCGGTGGGGTTGGTGCCACCGCAAGTTCTTTAGCCTTAGAGGTCTTTCTCTTGGACTTCTCTCGCTGAACCTTGGGTTTCACCGGCTGGGAAGGCTTCACCGATTCAGTCTCCGGGACAGAGGAGGATCGTGAAGCCCTACGCCCGGCTGCTGGCGAGGACTTATGCCACTGGTGGCCGTCATCCTTCCCGCTGGGGGAACCCTGGGAAGGGAGCGTCCCAAGGGAACTCTTACGGGCGAGAGTAGCCGAAGAAGTTAGGCGCTTCTCCGGCTGAGAAGCGGGGACGGACGTCCCCGACGGGTGGGAGGAGGTTGCTCCTGAGGTAGGTGGTGCAGGAGCAACCGGATGGGGAGAGCCCCCCACCGGCAAGGGGGCAGAAGGAGTCGTACTGCGTATCGAGCTGGCTGGAAGTCTCGACACTGATGGAGCTAGCACAGTTGTTGTAGCAGCTGCATACGAAGATGTCATTCTCACAGGGTGGAGTCTGTCATATTTCCGTTTGGCCTCAGGATAGGTCAGCCGGTCCAGGGTCTTATATTCCATGATTTTGCGCTCTTTCTGAAAGACTGTGCAGTCAGGCGAGCAAGGTGAATGGTGCTCCCCGCAGTTGACGCAGATGGGAGGCGGGGCACATGGAGTATCGGGATGAGACGGGCGTCCGCAATCTCGACATGTGAGGCTGGAAGTGCAGCGGGAAGACATATGGCCGAACTTCCAGCACTTGAAGCACCGCATCGGGGGAGGGATATAGGGCTTGACGTCACATCGGTAGACCATCACCTTGACCTTTTCCGGTAACGTATCACCCTCGAAGGCCAAGATGAAGGCACCGGTAGCAACCTGATTGTCCCTCGGACCCCGATGAACGCGCCGGACGAAATGAACACCTCTACGTTCTAAGTTGGCGCGCAGCTCGTCATCAGACTGCAAAAGGAGATCCCTATGGAAAATAACACCCTGGACCATATTTAAACTCTTATGTGGCGTAATAGAAACGTTAACATCCCCCAACTTGTCACAAGCAAGTAACCTGCGGGACTGGGCGGAGGATGCCGTTTGTATCAGTACTGACCCAGAGCGCATTTTAGACAAGCCCTCCACCTCCCCAAACTTGTCCTCTAAATGCTCTACAAAGAACTGAGGCTTCACGGACATAAAAGATTCCCCGTCAGCTCTGGTACAGACGAGATACCGGGGCGAGTATCTTTCGCTCTCATTCATAGCCCTGCGTTCCTCCCATGGTGTGGCCAGGGAGGGGAACGATTTGGGGTCATACACATTAGCCTTGAATTGAGCCTTGGAACGCTTAGAGACTGCTGACGGCTGGCCGCCAGCAAGAGATGATGTACCACGCTTCATTGCGGGTCATCCGCCCTGATGCCACCTACTCCGACCAAGGGCCCTCCCCACGGGCGCCACCCAGCCACAGCAAAGGCCACCTGGCAGGATGGCCATTGCCGGGAGTCCCGATGCCCCAGGGAGATGGGCATCTACTCCTTGGCATACGTGGGGAGTGAACGGCGCAGGCATCAGTAGAGCGATCCCTGTGTTGTCAGGGGGCTACAACCAAGAGGGTACATGGCGACCCCACCACAACGGACTGGCTACCGTGCTGGATCTTAGGTGCAAAAATGGCCAAGGTCGTCGTCACAGTTAAAAGAAACACTGCAGAGTGCAGCGTGGTAATCGCCCATGAGATCGAAAACGAGCGGGACACCATCGCAACGACGAGAAAGACGGCAATAGGTCTAATTGCACGAAGGATACAGTGCACCATGTAAGGTGCCCTTCCCCAATTGGCTCGCTCTTCGGAATAATTTGGATAGATGGAGGTCAAACCCGAGAGGGGACCATCACATAAGGCCGAAACGTTTGAGACTCCTTTTAGTCGCCTCTTACGACAGGCAGGAATACCGCGGGCCTATTCTAACCCCCGAACCCGCAGGGGGATCCAATAAGTTAAACAAACTTACTGATGCCAAACCAACCACATAGAATTCCAAACCCTCACCTGGTTCAGATTCAGTGATAACATCTTTGTGATCTGGAACAAAGGTGAGAATGCCCTACGCACATTGCTCCAGAACCTCAACACTTTCTCCCACATTTGCTTCACCTGGTCCTCCTCAACCCAATAAGCCTACTTGCACTTCAAGGATGGTTACTTCAGTACCTCCATCCACATCAACTACTACCAACACCTCCACCTCGACAGCTGCCACTCATTCCATCCCAAAAAGTGCCTTCCATACAGCCTAGCCACCCATGGTTGTCACATTTGCTGTGAGAAGCAGTCCCTCTCCTTGCATGGCAAGAGGCTCATTGAGCCCATCACAGAGTGAAACTAACATCCCAACTTTGTTTGGAAACATATCTCCTGTGCCTTGTCTCTCCAGTCTCCCCCAACACTTCCCAATGTCCAGCCACAAAGGAGCACTCTTCTAGTGACTCAGTACCATCCAACATGGGAGCAACTGGATCACATTCTGTGCCTTTTTCTGTCTACCTCTCATTCTGCCCTGAAATGAGGAATATCCTCCACACCATTTCCGCAGTGGTATTCCATCACACACCAATTTTGCGCAATATCCTTATCCATCCCACTTCACCTCTGCTCCCAACCCCTTGCCTCAAGGCTCTTATCTCTGCAATGGAATCAGATGCTAAACATACCCCATACAGCCTCCCATTAGCACCTACTCCAGTCCTGTGATAGGCTTCTCCTACCCCATCAAAGGCAGGGCTATCTGTGAAAGCAGCCATGTGATCTACAATTTAAGCTGCAACCACTATGCCACTTCCTGCATAGGCATGGCAACTAATAAACTGTTTGTCTGCTTGAATGATCACTGCCAAATTGTGGTCAAGGGACAGCAGGACCACCAGTTGCTGAAAGTGCTGCCCAACATGATGTGCTTCATTTTAATAACTGTGCTTCACAGCCTGCACCACCTAGATTATTCCTACCAACAACATGTTTTCTGAACTGGGCAGGAGGGAACTCTCCCTGCAACATACCCTGCGTTCCCACAACCACCCTGGCCTCAAACCTTCGCTAGTCCCTGTCTTACAACCACCTATCCCCCTTCCCTGTTCCCACTCCCACACTACACACGCTTTCTGTCCCACTCACACTCCTACTAGTCTTATTTATCTCCTTTCCCATCACAACCTCCCGACACTGCACCTAGCAGCCCCATTTTGTCCCCACCACATCCCTAAACGCCCCCACAGACAGCACATCATCTTCCCCCACCACTACCCTGCTGTCTCTCCCCCTCCCCACCTGGCGCCGTCTCCTTATCCCCAACATGCATCTTAACACACCGCTGCTCAAGTCAGACCCAGTCGGCCTCCATCACTCAGAGACAGTGGCCGTATCTGTTTGAGTTGTGCTTGTATGAATATGTGTGTTTTCTATTTCGGAAGGTGGACTTTGTCCGGAAGCTTAATATTTTAGCAGTATTACTCATTGTGCCTGTCTACAACCCAATGCCTCCTCTATGTAGTGAGTAGAAATCAATCCATTCTGTATTGTTGTTATTTCATCCAGGACATTTCATTGTTTAGTTTTGCTTATAGCAAAAACAGACACTGTTTGGCATACATTAAATGGGTCACTGTGTGTAATATTCATTGGTGTGTAGTCAGATCACAAGCTAAATCCAATCAGCATATTGATAATCTAATCAAAAATTCAGTCTCTCATATTGTTCACAAACAATTACCTCTCACTGAGCTGACTTATAAGTGGAATCACATACTTCCACTTCCCATTCTTGAAAGATCTAAACTTGTATGTAATGCATGTAAAGTCAAAAAAGTATTTATTCAGCAAGGGAAAATGATTAAAATTTTGTGGGAAGTAGAGAATAATTCACATCACGAGGGCTTCCACACGGGTAGTTACACTCTTTTACACATACATTTACTCCATGAGTTTATCTGTAGTTAATACTAAAACCAAGTTTCAGATGAACTATGATTTACACAGCCACTATAAAAGACTCAAAAATATAGTGTCCATATAGACTGTGACATAACGTAGATAAATCCCAGGTATTACCTTGTTGCCCTAATTGAGAACATTGATTCCCCTAGCTACAGAAATGTGTGCAGTCACATTGAAATTAAAAACGTGGAGTCACGATAACCATTCACCATATGAAGGAGGTATTGGTGAATAGACACAAACTAGAACGGGAACATTTCAGTTCACCAACCTGCATTCTCCATTATATAACAGGTGCACACAACCCACTCGCCCGACCCTTCCCACTCTGTCCACCTTCCAACCACCCACAACTACAGTGTTCCAGGACAATGACGCTGAGAGTATATACCATATTTACTCAAATCTAAGCCGCACTCGAATCTAAGCCGCACCTGAAAAATGAGACTCGAAATCAAGGAAAAAAATTTTCCCAAATCTAAGCCGCACCTGAAATTTGAGACTCGAAATTCAAGGGGAGAGAAAAGTTTTAGTCCGCACCTCCAAATCAAAACAAAGTTGGTCCATTGTAACATAAGACACAATTTAGGTCAAATGGATGAAGATACAGGTACAGTAGTTTGGTTCGAGTCATAAGCTTAACAGTTAAACTTTACCAAGTAGCCATTGCTATGCGACAGGCACTCCGTCCATATTTATACGGGTACCCTTCCTTTCTCACGTGCTTCGTCTGGTTTGAATCGATTGCTTATTTTGCTTTGATCTGATAAATACCATTCTCTTTGTTATAGGTGCTTACGTCACTCTAAGCTGAAAATGCATTATTGTACTGTGTCATGCATTCTGATAATGAGTGTTTACGGACTGTTGCTGCTCGTGGCATGGCTTGCTTTTGTGCGCGCTACAGCGTCTTACAGTAAAAAAAAAAAAGAGAGGAATTGTCTCATAAGCGAAACAATGGCAAGAGACTGCTATTTGTTGTTACTTACACTGCTGCTTTCTTTGATAAAGATCAACAACAACCAAATAATAGACTGCATCTGATAGAAGATGTTCAGAATGAGAGTTTAGCAAAAATTTTTCTCTGTTTGAAAATCTTTGCAGATGCCTCTTTAGTACATTACATTCTGCACAGAAATTAGAGTCATCTTAGATTTAAAAATCTAGTCAGTTGCCGTGCTTCATTTCTGACTGTATCACTATTCAGCATAAGAATAATATGAACATAAACATGACATGATATATATATTCTTCTGCGTTTGCTGTTGTCTCACTCTAGTTTCGTAGTTTATTAGGCATACAGGATTTAAATGAGACAGCAGCAAACACAAAAGAATACATGGCATAATGTTTACATTCTTCTACCTTTTCTTTTAATTTATTTACTGACGCAGAGGTTTTGGCACCAGTATTTATCTTTGTGGCTGCAAGGCATGCCTGTGTAGCGCTACAAATATTCAAAGGTAGAAGTTAGTTATGGTGGCACCTAGCAACATTTTTCAGAACTTCCGCTTACTTTGCACTCGATTCTGTGCCGCAGGTGGTTTTTTGGATTACAAAAACCGGAAAAAAAAGTGCGGCTTAGATTCGAGTAGATACGGTATACACTATCTGATCAAGAGTATCCAGACACCCCTATGTAATGTGGAATTGACCACTAGATGTAACAGGAGGTTGAACCACCAGTATAAAAGGAGGTGGGAAGTATTGTGTTGCCAGTAGAGAAGCAGTAACAGAAGAACAGGTCTTTCAGGAGAGCTCGGTGACTTTATATGTGGACGAGTCACCAGGTGTCACCTGAGTAACAAATTCGTAAGGGACATTTCAACCCTTTTAAAATTGTCCACATCGACTGTTGGTGACGTGACTGTGAAGTGAAAACGCAAAGGAACAACCCCAGCTAAACTGTGACCAGGCAGACCTCATGAACTGATTGATAGGGGCCATTGAGAAGTGTAGAGGAGTCACATGAATTCAGTGGAAGAAATCACTCCTGGGTTCCAAAGTTCTACCAGCAGTCCAGCTAGCACAATGACTATACATACAGAGTTAAAAAGAATGGGGTACACCATTTGAACAGCTCCTCATTAGCCACACAATTCTGTAGTCAATGCTAAGTGATGCTAAAGATGGTGTAAAGAGTGACAGCACTGGACAGTGGATGACTGGAAATGAATGACGTGGAGTGATGAATCATGCTACACCCTGTGGCGATCTAATAAAAGGGCTTGGATTTGGCGAATGCCTGGAGATGATTACCTGTCATCATGTGTAATGCTAAATGTGAAGAACTGAGGAGGTCATGTAACGGTATGATGATGTTTTTCATGTTTAGAGTGTGCTCTCCTTATTTAAGAAAATGCTAAATATGGAAGGATGTGAGTGCATTTTACAGCACTGTGTAGTGCATACAGTAGAGGAACAGTTTGGAGATTATGATTAATTGTATCAGTATGACAGTGCACCCCGCTATAAAGGAACATCTGTGAGACAATGGTTTGTGGACAATAATATTCCTGAAACGGATTGGCCTGCATACAGACCCACCTGAACTGAATGGAACACCTTTGGCATGAGTTAAGTCAACTTCGCTGTAGATCCCAGTATCCGACATAAATACATTCTTTGATTTTGGTTCTTGATGAAGAATGGCCTGCTATTCCTCCACAGACATTCAGATATCCCATTGAGAGTGACCCAAGCAGAGTTCAAAAAGTCTTATATGTGTAGGGTGGACAGATCCTATATTAATGTTCACTAACAGGCCTCCAGATACTTTTGATCAATAGTGTATACATGTGTACTCTGAAGTAGAAAGCTAATTTTACATTGAGGTACTATGTTACAATTCTTGTATTGTGCCCATCCTCTACTCAGTGTCCTCCAAGTGGTTATATTTACTCATTCCTTTGTCAGTCTACCATACTCTACTTTTTAATATCAACACTGAAGTTCAATAAAATGTAAATGGCACAAACTGCACATGACGAAATGAAGAGCTGGGAATAGGAGCATACTAAAACAACATACATGCACAAGTATTCACAGTTCAGACACGATACTTTGTGCAAAAGTGTAATTATATCTACCTGATGGACAAGCCATTACTTCCACATAATGGTAATGTGACTTCCCTCGCTTCATTTTCTGGACTAAGTTCTGAATGTTGCGAAAACCATTAGTAATAGCAAAACGCAGAACCACTTTACTGTCCTTTTCTAAGGTAACCTCCTGAAAATCTGGATTTCTGAAAAAGAAAGTTAATTTAATATTAAGAACAGTGAATTTGGCAGAGATGACAAAGAAATTGAAAAAATAACTGAGAGGTTTGCAGAACAGTCTTCAAGTTTCAGCTTATTTTTAATACATTTAACATATACTGTCATTCTATATCTGGTATAGAACAGGACGAATTAAAATTATAATTTTCCAAGTTGTGAACAATAAGCACTAATTACCACATTCATACATGCCCCATAGATCGCATATAACAGAGAACAACCCTCAGGTATGAGGAATGTTTCAAAATGTAGATAACCAAAGAGATACAACTAATGTAAACTGTTTTTGCAGTATACGTGAATACCTATCATTAAAGGCATGTGACTTTTATGAAAGACCAATCGCACATTGTACCCTACAGTAAACAAGGCAGCAAATTACTGTCACGCAAAAGACAGCGAAAAAAAAAAAAACACTACTAAAAAAACTTGGTATTCCTACTAATAACTTGTCCCAATATCTAACAACCGTGTTACATACAGGCTGAGAGTAGGATCACAGAACACTGCATTTCTTTGTATATCACTAAGGGTACCACATCTACATATATGTGATTACTCTGCTATTCACAATTAAGTGCCTGGCAGAGGGTTCAATGAACCACCTTCAAGCTATCTCTCTACCATTCCACTCTCGAATGGCGCGTGGGAAAAACAAGCACTTAAATTTTTCTGCACGAGCCCTGATTTCTCTTATTTTACCATGATGATCATTTCTTCCTATGTAGGTGGGTGCCAACAGAATGTTTTCGCAATCAGAGGAGAAAACTGGTGATTGAAATTTCATGAGAAGATCCCGTCGCAACGAAAAATGCCTTTGTTTTAATGATTGCCACTCTAATTTACATCTCATGTTTATGGCACTATCTCCCCTATTTAACGATAATGCAAAACGAGCTGCCCCTCCTTGAACTTTTTCGATGTCATCTGTCAGTCCCACCTAATGTGGATCCCACACTGCACAGCAATACTCCAGAATAGGGCGGACAAGCATTGCGTAAGAGGTCTCTTTAGTAGACCCATTGCAGCTTCGAAGTCTTCTGCCAATGAATCACAGCCTTTGGTTTGCTCTACCCACAACATTATCTATGTGATCATTCCAATTTAGGTTATTTGTTATTGTAATCTCTAAGTACTTAGTTGAATTTACAGCCTTAAGATTTGTGTGACTTATCGCGTAATTGAAATTTAATGATTTCTTTTAGTACTCATGTGAATAACTTCACACTCTTCTTCATTCAGGGTCAACTCTCACTTTTCGCACCTTACAGATATCTTATCTAAATAATTTTGCAATTTGTTTTGGTCATCTGATTACTTTACAAGACAGTAAATGACAGCATCATCTGCAAATAATCTAAGAGGGCTACTCAGATTGTCTCGTATGCCATTAATATAGATCAAGAACAATAGAGTGCTATAGAAGAATGCTGAAGATTAGATGGGTTGATCACATAACAAATGAGGAGGTATAGAATAGAATTGGGGAGAAGAGGAGTTTGTGGCACAACTTGACAAGAAGAAGGGACCGGTTGGTAGGACACGTTGTGAGGCATCAAGGGATCACAAATTTAGCATTGGAGGGCAGCGTGGAGGGTAAAAATCATAGAGGGAGACCAAGAGATGAATAAACTAAGCAGATTCAGAAGGATGTAGATTGTAGTAAGTACTGGGAGATGAAGAAGCTTGCACAGGATCGAATAGCATGGAGAGCTGCATCAAACCAGTCTCAGGACTGAAGACAACAACAACAACAACAACAACAACAACAACAATAGAGGGCCAATAACAGGTCCTTGGGGAACGCTGGATATTACTTCTGTTTTACTCGATGACTTTCTGTCTACTAAGAACTGTGACCTTTCAGACAAGAAATCATGAATCCAGTCATACAACTGAGGTGATATTCCATAGGCATGCAGTTTGGTTAGAAGATGCTTGTGAGGAACGGTGTCAAAAACCTTCTGGAAATGTAAAAATATGGAATCAATTTGACATCTCCTGTCAATAGCACTCGTTACTTCATGGGTATAAAGAGCTATTTGTGTTTCGCAAGAATGATATTTTCTGAATCTGTGCTGACTATGTGTCAAACCATTTTCTTTGAGGTACCTTATAATGTTTGAATACAGTATATGTTCTAAAACCTTACTGCAAATCAACATTAGTGATAAGGGCCTGTAATTCAACGGATTACTCCTACTTCCCTTTTTGGGTACTGGTGTGACTTGAGCAATTTTCCAGTCTTTAGGTAGAGATCTTTCTGTGAGCGAGCAGTTGTATATAATTGCTAATTATGGAGTTATTGTATCAGCATACTCTAAGAGGAACTTGACTGGTATACAATCTGGACTGGAGGCCTTGCCTTTATTAAGTGATTTAGGCTGCTTTGCTACACCGAGGATATATACTTCTATGTTTCTCATCCTGACAGTTGTTCTTGATTGGAATTCAGGAATATTTACTTTGTTTTTTTTTGGTGAAGGAGTTTCAGAAAACTGTGTTTCATAACTCTGCTTTAGTGGCACTGTCATCAGTGACTTCACCATTATTATCGCACAGTGAAGGTACTGACTGCGTCTTGCCACTGGTGTGCTTTATACATGACCAGAATCTCTTTGAGTTTTTTGCCAGATTCCGAGACAGAGTTTTATTGTGGAAATTATTAAAAGCATCTCGCATAGAAGCAAGTGCTATATTTCGAACTTCTGCAAACCTGACATGTTGGTTGCCCTACATGACAGGCATGTTGTGCTAGTAGTACTGGCATGCCTTTCGATGGCTACATGTGTCGATGGGCATGGCTGGGCAGAGAGAGGGGGGAAGGAGATGGATAGTGATAGAATGGAGGAGGGGGCAGTGGACAGAGAAAGGAGGACAGGAGGAGACATACAGAGAGGGGGAGGAGGAGATGGATGAAGTGAGGGGATGGAGGAGATGAAGAGACAGAGAGAATGGGGAGAAGGAGATGAACAGAGGTGGGAGGACGAGTTGGACAGAGAGAGTGTGGAAATTGTAGAGTATCTGAGTAGTCAACATCAGTAAAATTCAGTGTTGGTGATGAAGATGTGGAGCACAAATGGAAAAAAAGTCAAATGCATCATTCACTATGCCTTACATATGTATGTTCCAAGCAAGGTCTTCAGGGATGGGAAAGACTAACAGTGAGTTAATAGCCATGTAAGAAAACTGCTACATAAATGAAGAGTGCTTCATCATAGATTCAAGAGAAGTCAAAACCTAGCTGAGAAACAAAAGCTGAACAAAGCGAAAATGAGCATAAGAAGAGCAATAAAAGAAACATCCACTGACTTTGAAAGTCAAATTTTGTGAACTGATCTGACTAAAAACCGTATGAGGTTTTGGTCTTATGTAAAATCAGTAAGCTCTTCAAACTCATCTACTCGGTCGCTCAGTGACCATAATGGCACCAAAATGGAAACATGAGAGAGAAGGCCAAAATACTGAATTGGGTTTTCTGAAATTGTTTCACCATGGAATATCGTAACATGGTCTCTCCTTTCAATCAATGTATGAACTTCGAAATGACAGATATCGAGATAAATAATCGCAGAATGGAAAAACAAATACAACAGCTTTATAGTGGAAAGGCTTCGATACCAGGTCAGATATGTATAAGATTCTACACAGATTGTGTGAAAGAACTTGCTCCCCTTCCAACAGCATTTCTCGTAGATCACTGGAGCAACTGAGAACACCTAGTGACTGGAAAAAAGTGCAGGTCATCCCCATATTCAAGAAGCGTTGAGGAACAGACGTACATAATTATAGGCCTATATCATTAACATCAATCTGTTGTAGAATTATGGAACATGTGTTATGCTAATTTAGAGCACGAAAATCTCCTCTATAAAAACCAACACGAATTTTGATATCTTGTAAGACTCAGCTTGCTTTGTTCCTCCAAGAGATCCATAGCACTAAAGACATTGCTGCTCAGGTTGATGCCTTGGTTCTCGACTTTGGGAAGGCATTAGAGACTGTCCCATACAGCCACTTCGTGAAAAAATCACAAGGTTACTCGAGTATCGGGCCAGATTTGTGGACTGTATTCAAGATTTCCTCCTAGACACAACTCAATGCATTGCTCTTAATGGAACAAAATGAGAGATATAAAGGTAAGTTTGGGGATGTCCCAGAAAAATGTGATAGGACTGTTGCTGTTTACAAGGTTTATAAATGATCTGGTAGAATGCGTTGGAAGTTCTTTATGGCTGTTCACAGGTAATGTGGTTGTCTGTGAGACGACAGCAAAGTCAGAGGGCAGTAATGATTTGCAGAAGACACTACAAAGAATTGATGAAAGGTGTAGGCACTGGCAGTTGACATATTGCTCATACACAGCAGAACAACTACACTATTAATGATAATTTGCTGGAAACAACAACCGTAAATATCTAGGGGTATCTATTCGGAGTGACCTTAAGAGGAATAACCACATAAAGCAAATACTAGGAAAGCAGCCACAAGACAGATTCAGAGGCAGAATCTTAAGGAAATGTAATTCATCCATTAAAGAAGTGGCCCACAAGGCACTTGTTCGATTGATTCTTGAGTATTGTTCATCAATATGGAAACCTTAACATGTACGACTGATGGAAGGGATACAGAAGATCCAAAAAGGGCGGCACATTTAGTCGGTGTGAGAGCATTACAGAAATGCTCAACGAATTCCAGTGGCAGATACTACAAGACAGGTGTTGCGCATCATGAAAAGGTTTACTATCAAGGTTTTCATTTGTATAGGAACACTTGAAAATGGATTTAAGATTTCAGCTTTTGCTTTGCTACCCTCAATTTCAGTCCCTGTCTCATTCGTTAGGAACTGGACACTAACTTCGGTGCATACAACCAAAATTTCTTTGGGTTCTGCGAAAGATCACTTGACAATATTCTGCTATGGCAGTCATTGAAGGCATCACGCATTGCTCTCTTGAGAGCCAAACACATTTCATTCAACATCTCTCTAGCTGTAGACCTACACATTGTTTTACACTTATTATGCAGTAATCTTTATTTCTTTAGAAGTTTCTTAACAGTGACTGTATAATGTAGAGGCTCCCTCCAATTATGAACTGTTCTACTGGGTACATATTTAGTTAGTGCATGGTCAACTATTCTTTTAAACTTGAACCTGACTTCCTCTACTTGCTCCAGCCCTGTACTGTAAGTTTTGAGTTCTTCATTCAGATATGAAACTACTGATTTTTTTATCTATTTACTAAACATATGTATAGTCTGTAAACTCAAGAGCGAGCAGCGCTTTTGGTGGGGGAAGTGGCCTTTCCCGGAAGAACCCTGCCACTGGCCTACAGGGCAACCCAAAATCAGTTGCCCATTACCTGTCCAGCGGCGTAGTTCGGCGTGCATTGATATACGTCGTTTCTGTTCGTGGGATCTTAGTTGCCAATCTCAGTCAGTTAACTTTGTGCACTCACTGATATACTTCAGTATCTGGAAGTGATGTATAATCGCTCTGAATTACAAGAAAATGTGCAGAATACGAACAAGAGGAGATATTTGCAGAGAACGAGCGTTCGATCGTCTCTAACGTTATTATAGCATGTGTTAAGGAGGCTACACAAAAGAAACTGTTGGCTAATATTATCAGTCCCCAATTGTTTATGCAAACGTCAGCCTCACCACAATAGGACGCATAAGGAAGGAACGCGAAAATAAGGCTCATGGTTTACTGGAATAGTCGCAAAGGAAAACTAATAATTTAGGGAGGAAACCCATCGTTATAGACAGTTGCACAAAATTGGTCATTCGACAAACGATGGAGGACTTTTACATAAACCAAAAACTAGTGCCCACATTGCGGAAATTACTTACTGGCGTGAAACAAATATACAGTTTCCTTGCAGAAAGATGTTTTACACAAGACATTGCGTGGAATGGGATTTACCTGGAAACACTTTTCAGACATGTTTACGAAAACAGCGACAAAAAAAGCAGTGCAAATCGAACTAATACAACACACGAAATTATAAATGTCTGGTTACTTTTTAAACATTCTTCGTGTTGCAAGAATTGTTAAGTTTCAATGCAGCCCTTCAAAGAAAACTTCTACCTTTTAGTAGAAACACAAAGTAAGGAAAAGCCTTAAATTCTACAGACTGATTGCACTATATCTGGTTCGTCTTATGAATAGAGGAACATACATTCATATGAATAGGCATTCGGTTCTATGTTTGTAGTAGAATCCTGACTTCCGTTCTTATGTTAATATTATTTACTCTAAAAAGTTTTGTTTCGAAGAAGCTATCGTCTTTTGTTTTCCGTATACTCTTAACGCATTTGTCTAAAAATAAATGCAGCCGGGACGTATCTGTACACGACGTCGCCACAGATTTAAAGCGCGCGCCGCGGCAGGGACTGTACTACGTTGTGAAACAGCCTGTAGAAGCGCCCTGTGACGTAGCGGGGTAGGCAGAGTGGGGACTCGTGCGCTCGCTCTTCAGTTTACCGACAGATTATATCTTTCTGCTTGTTTTAGTTGTCCTTTGTACTATGGTAATCACTGTCACCATGACTGCATCATGGTCATTGATACCAGTTTCAATTTGGACATCATCAAAGAGTTCAGGTATATTTGTTGCCATTAGAATCAAGATATTTCCATCATGAATGGTTCCTAACTGTCTGTTCTATGTAGTTTTCAGAGAAGGCATTTAGTGCTGTTTCACAAGATGTCTTATCGCGCCCACCACTGGCAAAACTGTAATTTTCCCAATTGATTGTTGGGTGTTTAAAGTCTCCACTGATGATTACAGTATGATTGGCAAACTTACTTACAAGTTAATTGAGATTTTCTCTGAAGTTTTCAGTTACATCAGATGAGTCTGGTGGGCGACAGAAGGACCCCACCTCTGATACTGAGTCTTGCCCAATCAATCTCACATGCAGCTTCCATTTCTATCTCAACAGATTTGAGTTTTTTGTCTACTGTGACAAATACATCACCTCCATTTCCTATTCACCTATCCTTTCCATATAAACTTAAATTTTACCCAAAAATCTCACTGCTATCAATTTCAGGTTTCAACCAGC
The DNA here is from genome assembly GCF_021461385.2 of Schistocerca piceifrons. Classification (NCBI taxonomy): domain Eukaryota; kingdom Metazoa; phylum Arthropoda; class Insecta; order Orthoptera; family Acrididae; genus Schistocerca; species Schistocerca piceifrons. The sequence goes on along the minus strand of NC_060138.1, from coordinate 1,133,503,016 downwards.
ATTCTGTACCTGGTATTATGTGAGCTACAGTGCTTTTCATGAGCACTTCAAACTCTGGCACTTTGTTGCAAATGATTTGGCAGTTTACCGTGAGGATTTAATGCTCTCACCTGTGGGAGGTATTTCTTTTGATCTTACACTGATACTTCTGGGTTTCCTACAGCTATTGTTATGTGGACTCGATGGAGAGTCGCCTAACCTAGAAAACCCTTGTGTGCATCCCACACACAGTCAGCTACCTGAGTAGGAGCTCTGATATGTAGTGCACACCTGACCTATTCAGAGGAATCCTACAGTTTTCAATCCTATGGCGCAAGTCCAGGAAGTTACAGCCTAGAGTTCTCTTGTTTAGTCCTTCCATTCAACTCAAAACCAAAGGGCCACAATCAGCTCTGGGGATAATGCAGCAAATTGCAAGCTTCATTGAAACTCAACATGCATGGCTGGTCTTCTCACCCTTCTCTGCCAGTTGTTGGAATGACCCAAGAATGACCTCAGAGCCCAGATGACACACATCATTTGTTTAAATGTGCACCACAATCTGCAGTTGGTTGCACCTTGTTCCCTCAATGGCTGACAGAATAGCCTCTTCAACATGTTCAATTATTTGCATCAGTAAAATAATATTCAAGGAATCACCAAATTTCCCTTGCCAATGCAAATGGAAGGAAACAATGGGTAGGATGAAACTTGTGGAATAAGTTTGTGGGTAGCTGATGAATTTGATTCTTGTAACGAATTCTCTACTTGGATATTAAAAAACTTTAGGAGTAGCACTTTGTTAATTATCTGACAATCTCAATTTCAAAGACTTTTGGGATATTATTTACTGTTTGGAACGGGCTAAAATTTGTTTATGAGAAATCTATTGTTACAGTATCTATTGCGGATCAGCAGTTTACTTGAGTATTTGTGCATTATTAACAATACCAAGCAATTCTTACCTCAGAGCTTTGAACTCCACATTGGGATGTACATCAAACCCAAACAATGTTGACGCAGCATGAAGAAACACATGTTCTGCTAAACCTCCTGAGCCAGAGCCACGATGCCCCCAAAGGAAGGCCCCTGGTGGCCTCTCTATTTCCCATGGCCAGTCTAGTGGGCACGACTCTATATCTGCCAAGTCACAGTCTTTTTGCTGGAGCATCTGCTGCAGTTCAACTGTGTGGGAGAGAAATCCAGTTTATTGCATACTGTGCAAAAACTGCATGCTTGCAAACACAATGTAGTATAATCAACAAATTAATACAAAATAAAACCACACTGATATGTCAACATTTAAAAAAATAAAGACATTCTTGGTATTTTGATTCATACTGAATTATGTAAGAGTTGTTAACATTTGAAAGTACACTTTTCATGGAATAATATAAGTTGTTGTTGTTGTGATCTTCAGCCCTGAGACTGGTTTGATGCAGCTCTCCATGCTACTCTATCCTGTGCAAGCTTCTTCATCTCCCAGCCTACATCCTTCTGAATCTGCTTAGTGTATTCATCTCTTGGTCTCCCTCTACGATTTTTACCCTCCATGCTGCCCTACAATACTAAATTGGTGATCCCCCAATGTCTCAGAACATGTCCTACCAACCGATCCCTTCTTCTAGTCAAGTTGTGCCACAAGCTCCTCTTCTCCCCAATTCTATTCAATACCTCCTCATTAGTTATGTGATCTACCCATCTAATCTTCAGCATTCTTCCGTAGCACCACATTTCGAAAGCTTCTATTCTCTTCTTGTCCAAACTATTTATCGTCCATGTTTCACTTCCATACATGGCTACACTCCATACAAATACTTTCAGAAACGACTTCCTGGCATTTAAATCTATACTCGATGTTAACAAATTCCTGTTCTTCAGAAACGCTTCCCTTGCCATTGCCAGTCTACATTTTAAATCCTCTCTACCTCGACCATCATCAATTATTTTGCTCCCCAAATAGCAAAACTCATTTACTAATTTCCTCAGCATCACCCGACTTAATTCGACTACATTCCATTATCGTCGTTTTGCTTTTGTTGATGTTCATCTTATACCCTCCTTTCAAGACACTGTCCATTCCGTTAAACTGCTCTTCCAAGTCCTTTGCTGTCTCTGACAGAATTACAATGTCATTGGCGAATCTCAAAGTTTTTATTTCTTCTCCATGGATTTTAATACCTACTCCGAACTTTTCTTTTGTTTCCTTTATTGCTTGCTCAATATACAGATTTAATAACATCGGGGAGAGGCTACAACCCTGTCTTACTCCCTTCCCAACAACTGCTTCCCTTTCATACCCCTCGACTCTTATAACTGCCATCTGATTTCTGTACAAATTGTAAATAGCCTTTCGCTCCCTGTATTTTACCCCTGCCACCTTCAGAATTTGAAAGAGAGTCTTCCATTCAACATTGTCAAAAGCTTTCTCTAAGTCTACAAATGCTAGAAATGTAGGTTTGCCTTTTCTTAATCTTTCTTCTAAGATAAGTCGTAGGGTCAGTATTGCCTCACATGTTCCCACATTTCTACGGAATCCAAATTGATCTTCCCCGAGGTCAGCTTATACCAGTTTTTCCATTCGTCTGTAAAGAATTCGCGTTAGTATTTTGCAGCTGTGACTTATTAAACTGATAGTTCGGTAATTTTCACATCTGTCAACACCTGCTTTCTTTGGGATTGGAATTATTATATTCTTCTTGAAGTCTGAGGGTATTTCGCCGGTCTCGTACATCTTGCTCACCAGATGGTAGAGTTCTGAAAGGACTGGCTCTCCCAAGGCCATCAGTAGTTCTAATGGAATGTTGTTTACTCCCGGGGCCTTGTTTCGACTCAGGTCTTTCAGTGCTCTGTCAAACTCTTCACACAATATTGTATCTCCCATTTCATCTTCATCTACATCCTCTTCCATTTCCATAATATTGTCCTCAAGTACATCGCCCTTGTATAGACCCTCTATATACTCCTTCCACCTTTCTGCTTTCCCTTCTTTGCTTAGAACTGGGTTTCCATCTGAGCTCTTGATATTCATACAAGTGGATCTCTTTTCTCCAAAGGTCTCTTTAATTTTCCTGTAGGCAGTATCTATCTTACCCCTAGTGAGATAAGCCTCTACATCCTTACAGTTGTCCTCTAGCCATCCCTGCTTAGCCATTTTGCACTTCCTGTCGATCTCATTTTTGAGACATTTGTATTCCTTTTTGCCTGCTTCATTTACTGCATTTTTATATTTTCTCCTTTCATCAATTAAATTCAATATTTCTTCTGTTACCCAAGGGTTTCTACTAGCCCTCATCTTTTTACCTATTTGATCCTCTGCTGCCTTCACTATTTCATCCCTCAAAGCTATCCATTCTTCTTCTACTGTATTTCTTTCCCCCATTCCTATCAATTGTTCCCTTATGCTCTCCTTGAAACTCTGTACAACCTCTGGTTCTTTCAGTTTATGCAGGTCCCAACTCCTTAATTTCCCACCTTTTTGCAGTTTCTTTAGTTTTAGTCTACAGTTCATAACCAATAGATTGTGGTCAGAGTCCACATCTGCCCCTGGAAATATCTTACAATTTAAAACCTGGTTCCTAAACCTCTGTCTTACCATTATATAATCTATCTGATACCTTTCAGTATCTCCAGGGTTCTTCCATGTATACAACCTTCTTTCATGATTCTTAAACCAAGTGTAAGCTATGATTAAGTTATGCTCTGCGCAAAATTCTACCAGGTGGCTTCCTCTTTCATTTCTTAGCCCCAATCCATATTCACCTACTATGTTACCTTCTCTCCCTTTTGCTAGTACCGAATTCCAGTCACCCATGACACTTAAATTTACGTCTCCTTTCACTACGTGAATAATTTCTTTTATCTCATCATACATTTCATCAATTTCTTCGTCATCTGCAGAGCTAGTTGGCATATAAACTTGCACTACTGTAGTAGGCGTGGGCTTTGTGTCTATCTTGGCCACAATAATGCGTTCACTGTGCAGTTTGTAGTAGCTTATCCGCACTCCTATTTTTTTATTCATTATTAAACCTACTCCTGCATTACCCGTTTGATTTTGTATTTATAACCCTGTATTCACCTGACCAAAAGTCTTGTTCCTCCTGCCATCGAACTTCACTAATTCCCACTATATCTAACTTTAACCTATCCATTTCCCTTTTTAAATTTTCTAATCTACCTGCCCGATTAAGGGATCTGACACTCCATGCTCCGATCCGTAGAACGCCAATTTTCTTTCTCCTGATAACAATGTCCTCTTGAGTAGTCCCCGCCCGGAGATCCGAATGGGGGACTATTTTACCCCCGGAATATTTTACTCAAGAGGATGCCATCATCATTTAATCATACAGTAAAGCTGCATGCCCTCGGGAAAAATTACGGCTGTAGTTTCCCCTTGCTTTCAGCCGTTCGCAGTACCAGAACAGCAAAGCCATTTTGGTTAATGTTACAAAGCCAGATCAGTCAATCATCCATACTGTTGCCCCTGCAACTACTGAAAAGGCTGCTGCTCCTCTTCAGGAACCACACATTTGTCTGGCCTCTCAACAGATACCCCCTCTGTTGTGGTTGCACCTATGGTATGGCTATCTGTATCGTTGAGGCACGCAAGCCTCCCCACCAACGGCAAGGTCCATGGTTCATGGGGGGAGGATAATGTAAATAGAGAGGTAAATTTTGACACACAAGCCTTAAATTTCAACCTGTCAGTGTGATGGGTGCAAAGCGCACCAATATGTTACAGAATCACATCATCCCTAGCCTGCCTGATTTACACTTGCTGGAAGGTACAGCTTTCATGCAGGATGGTGCTCCACCTCATATTGCTACACGAGTGAAAGATCTCTTGTGCACATCGTATGGTGAGGATCGCATTCTCAGTTGCCACTTCCATCATGCTTGGCCTCCCATGTCTAGAGACCTCAATCTGTGAGATCATTGGTTGTGAAGTCACAAGTCTACCGCAGTTGTCCGCCCTCATTATGGATGCTGAAAAACAATATATGAAGGCAATTTTTCACCATGCCTACTGATATGCTGTACACATCATGTGTTCCTTGACTACGAGCAGTCTTGATGAATTATGGCCGACATGTTGAGCATTTGTTATAAAGAAATAGTCTTTGCTAAAAAACAATTGTTATCTTAATTATTACTTCTGTATCATATGAAGCACCATCTGTGGTCATTTTGTGTACTTTTTTGGTTTCAATAAAACCTCATTTTATTTCAAGCATGTGTGTCAACTTTTATTATTCTATGAAATATTGAATTTTCAAATGTTAGCGGATTTTTGGGTCACCTTGTACATTAAACATTTTAAAATGAGACAGATATATCACCACCAACTCTAATATGATTTCCAGTTTACATCTGAGGCTTTCTGGAGATATTACTTATTGTTTCCCTTCTGTTGTTATGGGGTTTTTGGCCAGGCATTCTCTTTCAGAGAGTTTGGCCACCTGGTGCAAGTCTTTTTATTTGACACCACTTTGGCGACTTATGTGTCGATAATGATGAAATGATGGTGAGGTCAATACAACACTTAGTCCCCAAGTGGAGAAAATCTCCGACTCAATTGCGAATCGAATCAGAAGCCCTTGCGTGACATTCCGCAATGCTGACTAATCAGCTACTGAGGAGGACTTCTGTTGTTATAACATACTTTTTTTTTACTCTCTCATTTTAGCACCTGTGTTACTCTTAGGTTTTTCTCTCCTCATTGCCTTAATATTAACACAGGTTTCTTGTATTCCCTTTTTACTAGAATTAGATTAGATCGAGTCCCTCAGATATACAAACTTCTATAAGTGCTGATGGTCTCCTTGAAAATTTCATACTCCATGATTCAGTTATTCATATTTCACCAAATGTTATTATTCAGTGCTCACAAAGTTGCTCTGTGGTTTCTAATGGTTAACATCAGTGTGGCCCTAAACTATAATACTCTTATGGTCCAAACACCTTGACAAAAGAGTCAAATCATAAAAAGACACTCACAACCAGGCAGTGTTGCTTCATAAAATGCATATACTGCGTACTATGCTAGAAATTATTTCCATAACATGATGAGAATGTCTCAAAAGTATTCCCCATTTAGAGAACTTTGGGAAAGGGATTGGGTGCAAACTTTTGAGGAACAAGGGTTGAAATATACAGAGGATTTTATGTGACAGGATCTTATGTGGTGCCACACTGATGTAACAACCTGTTTTCATAAATAGAACTATTTTTTCATCAAGAATGACCCACAATCATCATACTGTAATTAAAAGCTGCTAGTATCACAATAGCTTAGTGTGCAATTCAAATGTCAAAATAAAGAGTTAATACAGAATATTATCTTCCAATTACTTAGAAGCTTTCCTTTTCAACTTGTAGGGTGCATTAATACCAAAAACTGGCATGAAGTGGAATACTCACTTGCAGTAATCACACAGTCCACATCATGCGCATCAGTTTCTTTATTGAAAAAGTCAGTCCTTGAGGCTTCCAGTTTTTTGTCATAGCATGGCATGATCGTCACATGATAAATTGAAGACGGACTTATCTTGAGTAATGTAGAGAGATGATCTTTAACCAAAGACCCCATTACTTGCTGTGGTGATTTTACAGATGACATGTATGGCAAAACAAGAGGTCCATGCGTCTTTTCTGCATAACAAACCCAACCTACATTTATGAGAAGAGAAATATATTTGTTAGCAGTAATTAAATGTGTTATATAATGAAATTATATCAGAGCTAAAATATTATTTACTGTTGCAAATTTCACGATAAGCTCAAATTATTCAGTTATCAGGAAGAAAGAAGTGTTCTAACAAAATCAGAATGAATGTGAATGTGTGTGTGTGTGTGTGTGTGTGTGTGTGTGTGTGTGTGTGTGAGAGAGAGAGAGAGAGAGAGAGAGAGAGAGAGAGAGAGAGAGAAGAAAATTTTACAGGAAAAAAGATTTCCTCAAATCATACTATAGAAAGTGCAAAATTACTAAAAAGATTGAGAGAGTAATAATTGCAATTAACTCTCTCAATTTACAGGTTGTCAATGATATCAGGTTCTGTGGGCTTTTGCTGAAGTTTCACTCCTGCTATTGATGAAGTATCTCTTCTCTAATGGCTGAAGGAATAAGAATTATTATTGTCTACTGTAAAATTAAATTTTTAAATATCTATGTAGTGCCATTCACTTGCATTATTAAAACTACGTTTACACAGGCTATAAAACATAACAAAATTAGCAGAAAAGTTATTATTTTAATGTAAAAAAGAAATAATGCTTAACTGTACACATTATGTAGCTGCTGTTCATCTACTGTTGCTTGGTTAATAAAATGACAATCAATACATACACTTTCGCCAAAATGTACACCATTAGGTTACTTAAAAGACAATGCAAATAACTGCTTATTTTATGAATGAAAAGGCATTACTGTAGTAAAAGTTTGTGTCACTTACTACAAACTAATTAAAAAAGGATATTACATGGGCAGAACAAAAGATTCGGCAGTACAATGGTTGAGTAATTAGCTATGACAAGCAAGCCTAAGTAGAAATTTGAAATGTAATGTAGTGGTACAGGAACAGGCACAACAACGCCACAACAGAATGTTACATGTATATGGTTATATAAACAATTCATAGAAGTACAGTTATAGCGAGGTGTGCTTGAGGCGGAAGTGGTTTACATTTGTTCCACCAGAGGCACTGAAAATCACCCAATGGTTCTAAACACCTATGAGAGTCTGTGATATTTAGCTGTAGTGCAGTGAAGGTCATATGTCTCATGGAGCTGATTTATCCAACACAAGTTGCTTTCATTTCAGACCCACACTGCCTCACAGATGGATGTTCCAGGTAACAGCAATTATTCACCCCCTGAACTCGCACTATTGTACCTTACAGGCAGATAATCTTATTCTTTAATTTCTTTTACACGAGATTTCTAGTTTCCTAATTATAATTTATGTTTTAGTGAGATTACTTAGAGAAATTTGGAGTGAATAACTGTTCATAAAATCACAACAACCAAATTATTTTTAATTGTGTGGTTTCAGTTTGCTTTAGTGTGGTTCTCTTCCTTTGTAACTACAGTTTTATTTGTTCAAATTTTTCAGCACATAGGCATGTACAGTACTTAATACAGTATCAATTTTAATTTAATTTATTATACATTATTCATTTTCCCATTGTTTCTTGGTTGTTTGCTAATTTGTGAAGAAAGGTAAATACTCTTTTTACAACCCTTTTCATTAATCACATTCAACAAGGAAGTTCCAGCATGTAGTGGTTCCTAACTGAGGCTTTTTTGAGGGCAATGATTGGCAAAATACTGGCAAATGTGTGTAACAGAAGCAGGCAAATTATGCAGATGACAGAGGAGATGTTTTCTGAAGACTCTGACTCTGAAGTTGACTGGTGATTCATAAATTCCTGTTGAAAATGATCTGCCAACGATACATGACACACGCTCAGAAATTTCCAAAAATGAACTGTATCAGAATATTTTGTATGAATAATTACTACTGATGTTGGTCAGCATGTTCCTAATCAAAAGGAAGGAATCTCAATTCTGAAGATAATGTGCCTTTTTTAATAACATGGAATGACACCCTCCAGCTTCACCAAGTGTTCCAAATTCCTCTGTTAAGTTTATCTCAGGACTACTGAAGTGACTCTGTTTATTATTTCTGTATAGCTAAAACATTGCACAAGACTGACAAAATGTGTTTGACACAGATGAATTTCTTTCTGAAATTGAATAAAAAATTAAAATCTTTGAATTTCAATACTTCATTAACTTAAAATTTTCAGGTAAATCACAACATTCAAAAATGGCTTAATACATGCCAGAAAAAAGCCATATTCACCCCGCAGGTGGATCTTCAACTCTCTACAAGCCTCCCACGCAGATGTTCCCCAGAACAAACTGTAAAATCATGTTCCTATCTACGTGCTGTTATATAATTAATACTTACCACACTGAAACCACCCCTAGACACAAAGAAAAGGAATACTGCTGAACATTATGGCTTATCTTAGTGCCATCTCATTGCCTTTGATAGAGAAATTGAAAGGATGAGATAATTATAACATATGGCGTTTCACAATAAAGAACTATCTGCAACATGAACAAGTATTAGGATATGTAAGTGAGAAATTACAGATGAAATGAAGGCATGTATAGCAAAAGTAAAGATAATTTTATTTGTTAATTCACCTACTTACATGCATGCCCAGAATACTGGAAATAGAAAGGAAATCTGGGATAAACTGATAGAAGTCTACACAGGGTCTGGACTATCAAGAAGAAGATGCTTGTTGAGAACACCTTAATGACACGACTAGAAAACTGTTTGTCTGTGGAACACTATGTAACAAAGATAATTTCTACTTCAAACAAGTTGAATGGCTTAAGTTTCAGCATAAAAGATGAATAACTTGTTTCTATTGCATTCACTGGGCTACCTGACAAGTACAAGCTGATGATTAATCAGTTTAGAAGATTTGAATGTTACAGTCACAGGGGATTCATTTAAGATAGGGTCACTGGAAGAGGTGAAGACAATGTCTGCCATAAATCATCATCTGCCGACTTGGCTCTTCAGACTAAAAGGAGGGCTCATCAGAGTGATAAATGCCACATTTCCATAGGACCAAAATGCTACAGCTGGAATAAATACAGCCTTTTGGAAAACAATTTTCTGAGTAAAAACAACACTTACAGCAAGCTGGTGGTAAAACCAGCAACTGAAACCACACCACAGAGAGAGAGAGAGAGAGAGAGAGAGAGAGAGAGAGAGAGAGAGAGAGAGAGAGAGAGAGTGTGTGTGCGTGTGTGTGTGTGTGTGTGTGTGTGTGTGTGTGTGTGTGTGTGTGTGTGTGTCGTCTATTGTTGACGAAGGCCTTAATGGTCGAAAGTTTTACTTGTGACACTCTTTTTGTTGTGCCTCAGCACCTCTGCTATATGATTAGTAGCACCTTTACTTTTCATAATATTGTTACATTCCATCCTGGATTTTCCACTGTTTAATCTATGGCAATGGGTCATTTACATTCTGATGCAATGGAAAACTGGTGTAAAAGTATGGCCGAAGCAGGTGCGGCTTGAAATTAAAGGCTCTTAGTGGAGCCACCCCAAAATACACATTAAAATAAATTTCTCAGTAACATATTACAGAATTTAAATTATATGATTGCATTTCGCATATTTCCCACATGGTTTCAAATAGAGCCTGTCAAAGTTTTTGGGACTGTTGATATGTGATGTCATGATATTTTTCGAACAGATAGTAGCTAGTCTTAAGGCTGCACCTTGAAATTCCACTTAGCTCTATGAAGCAGAGGTTTGGAGGCATGGTTTCCTGGGAGTACAGCTCTTATGGGCGAGCCGAAGGCTCCACTGTTTCAGCCCAAGGGTGTACTATCAATCTGCACACAATTTTCACATTCCACTGCTTACATCAAAAGGGAATGAACAGAATTTCTGAAACTTCGCTATTGAATTCCTGTCTCTGTATATCTCTGTTATCCTTTGATGTGTCTTTAATCAACATTTAGTATTATTGTTTTGATAAGGTTTTAGACAGTTTTTCTTATTACTGTCACTGGCTATTCTATCCACCGCTGGAATAAGTTTGCAAACGTCCCGCCTGAGTGCAATAGAGTACGGTAACATAAGTTTCAACGCCTAGCCAGAGTTTCACAAATGATAAGAGGAATAAGCATGTGAAATATACCTTTTGCATGAAATATGTCCAGATATACTTTAATTTCCTTTCTTGCTGAATGAGGGTTGTGTGCGTTATTAGCAAGTTTCTTTCTGTGAGTTATGCATGAGTTTAGTGAGTTTTACTTTCTTGCAAATAACAGCAACATAAAACGAGTTCGAAAACAACACAGTATGAATTCAGTGTGCAATTTATCAGGTAAAATTTTGGAACATGTGGTTAGGATGAAAGTGAAGGAACTTGGTGTGCCCAGCCTCGAAGTAAAACACGAATCAAGAACAAAAACACAAACAGTGTAAATCCAGGCAAGGGTATAAACACAACTTTAACACAGTGATGTACAATGCAGCTAAGTGGCTGTGTGCACTATATCACTCAAAATGCATATTTTTGTAACACGCAAGTGTAAATACATTAAGTGCAGTTCCATGGCAAATTGAACAAGTTTTCATGTCAGCCAGTCACAGCACAAGCTCAGTGACGTAATGGAAACATCACTGTTCTGTCACTCAATTTCATAAACACTGCAGTTTGATTGTACAAAACATTAAATGTCTGAAGTTTAGAACCATAAGCATGCAATGAAGCTAACGCACACTGCATTAAAGATCTTTCCAAAATCCATCTTTTAAAATGATTTGTTGAGGTAAACTGTCGGGAAATGTGTTGTTGGGTGATAAATAAGCTACCTATAGATTTTACATTGGAGTTGGCTTTTGATGTTTTTTTGTATTTGATTATGAAACGGAAAGAACATACAGTACGTAAAAGTTTGGTTTGAGTGTGATATTGCCCCCCCCCCCCCCCCCTCCTGAAGTCTTGGTTATGGTGACAAATTGATCTGTAGCATAGCTTGAGCTCTAGGTTAGTTTCGATCAATAAATGTCGCAGCCTTCTCCAGTATGGAGACCACGAGCTGCACCTGGGCCGAAGGTATCACATATAAAGGAGCTATGAACAATCCATAGTTCAGAAGGTAAACAGGCCAGATTCCCTGTCCAGTATTCTACCTCTCAAGTTCAGTGAATACTTGAATTATTATTCAGACCTGTGTGGACCAATGCCTACAAGGTTTTCTTACATCACCTAAGAATAATGATCATTCACCAGAAATCATTCAAACTTTTAAGGAACGTTTGATAACATACACTGTTAAAGGAGTCTCCTCATTAGATTACCAATTAAGTTTCTGCATAACATGATGCTTGAAGAAGCATGGTCAGGAAAGAAGCCAGATCCTTGGCATCTAGGAGATTCGGCATTACAGCGTAAATCCAAATTCCAAAGAACAGAGGTACAAATAGGTCCAAGAAAAGCAACTAATTTATACTTGTAGGGTACTGTGAAGAAATTACAGCATACCACATATTTGAACATTCCCACAAGAGATCAATAAAAGTAATTTTCAAGAGGAAATGGTTCACAAGGATTGAGTGAAATTAAGCACTTCTGGTCATTCACAAGAAAACATACCAATTGTTTATTCCGTTCATAAATAAAGGTTTGCAAGATATTGAAACAGAATGTGATACTACCAAAACAAGTAGTAATTTACAAGACAACAACAACAAATGAAAGTAGCACACAAGAATTGAGTCTCAACAAAGATGCTCAGTCCACCAGGCGCATTCAGTCACTGAGAAGATCTACAATCTCATCTTAACTTCATTTCTGGCCCGAGCTGCTGGAGTTGGCAGTCGTGTGTGTGCGTGGCGTGTGCTTCCTTGCATGTATGAATGGTGTGAGTTTCTCTTTTGCTGATGAAGGCTGTGGCCAAAAGCTTTGTGTAAGTGTCTTATACTTGTACCTATTTGCAACTTAACATGTCGTCTTTATGGTAAGTAGCAATATATCTTTTCCTACATTGTTGATGTACCACAACTTAAAATTTCATAAAGAATTACTTGAACCAGCTCCATCAATACTGGAAGATGAGTTACGAATGGGAGATTCTGACAAACGACTGCGAGAAATACATGACAAAACAACTGGTGAAGTAAATGCACTATCAACTCATTGGTGACTTTGCAGTAAAAGTTCCAGCAGAAACAACACTGACTGGGATGTTCAAGGTTAAGAGTCTATGCCTGACTGTATTCTTATCTTTGGTGAGCTAAATGTGAAGCTACGAATGATCGGCTCTATATATCATTCTCTGTCTCGAATGTTCACTTTATTTGTGTGTTCACGGTAGGAAGCGTTAAAACGCTAATATTTGCCAAATTGGAAATGCCCTTAGTCATATACACAATGTGCACTGAGAGTATCCTTGACATGGCAAGTTATCTTCGGACCATGTAGACATAAGCCAAGAAAGAAGACACAGTTCTTCAATTTTCTTTATAAATTAAAAAGACTGTCACAAATAAGCTTTCCGCCAGCAAGGCCTTCATCAAAAATTGACCACACCCACACCCACAAACACACACACACACACACACACACACACACACACACACACGTCACTTTGAGAGTCTTGATAAGCCAGAGCTTCCTCCCGTGAAGCAAGGACCATTGGCAATGCCAAATGGACACCACCTCCTGACAGATGGCAACACAGAGATCATCGGAGGGAATATAGGAACTCGCTGGCTGAGGTATGAGGACTGCAGCCTTGGCAGCAGCATCAGCAGCCTCGTTTCCTGGCAGACCGACATGACCAGGAACCCACAGAAACATCACACTGCCTACATCAAGAGTGAGAAAGTGACAGTTTTCCTGGACCTGCTGCTGTACAGCGCATTTAGACTTTAAAGGGTGCTGAGTGAGTCTGAGCAGAGCACACAATTGAAAAGGCTGTGTCACCTGATGTACTCCATGGCATGATACAGGGCGAAGAGCTCGGCTGTAAATACTGAACAGTGTGCCAGAAGCCGATATCGAAAGACACGGGTGCTGCAACATCTGAATCTGGATGACGTCTGGCCCTGGGTCGGAGGATCGGGATTAACTGAGAGCATGATCTAGCTCCCTCATGGTAAATGTGGCATGCTCCCTCATAGTAAATGTGGCATTGCAGCACTCACGATTCAGAGAAGAGAACGGTATTGCCTGAGCCTCCACTCGTTTCCAATGGAGGAACATAGGATGATAGTGAGAAGAGCCCGAAACTTCTGCAAAATGGTGGCCCAAGGTGTTGGAGATAGCAGTAGGGTCCACGAGGACATCATCTGCTACTGTCATGCCAGAAATTGGGGAATGGATCTTGGTCCCACACAGCCATCAGGGGTTGGTCCACATGACAGAGGAAGGGGTGGAACTGTTAAAAGAACTAGTGAATGAAATCCAGCTAGCTTTTCTGCTGTCTCGAAGAAAGCGAAGACACTTTGCACACATCTGTTTATAATGAATGCAGTTAGTCATCACCGGCTGACGGTTAAAAACACGGAGAGCACGTCTCCATGGGTGAATTGCATCGCGGCATACCTCAATTAACCAAGGAACTGGGAGATGACATGGTAAAGAGGAAGTGCGAGAAATGGAACGTTCTGCAGCAGTAAGGATAACGATTGTGAGATATTCCACCTTGTTATCACAACTGGGGAAATTTTGTTCTTCGAAGATTTCCAGGGAGGAGTAAAGCTGTCAGTCAGCCTTAGTAAGCTGTCATTTGGGCGTGCAAGTGGATGGGGTAGGAGTTAGCAAAGAGAAAATACATGGTAAATGGTCGCTTGAGTAGGTGTCAGAAATAACGGACCACTCAAGAGGATGGGCAAGCTGGGCAATGCAGAAGGATAGGTCCAAATGGGAATAAGTGTGCGAGGAGTCGGAAAGGAAAGTGGATGCTCCAGTGTTAAGGCAGAAGAGGCTAAGCTAGTTAAGAAGGTCAGCCAAGAGGGCATCTCTCTGACAGGTCCTAGGAGAACCCCAAAGAGGATGATGCGCATTAAAGTCACCGAGTAGCAAAAATGGGGGAGGCAGCTGCTCAGTAAGCTGAAGGAAGTCTGCCCTTGTGACATCGAATCACGGAGGGACAAAAATGGTGCACAGGTAAAAAGTCAGGTGGGGCAAGAAAAGGCGAAATGCAACAGCATGAAGATGGGTAGTCAGGGAGATGGGTTGACTATGAATGTCATCCTGTATGAGCAACATGATGCCTCCATGAAATGGAATGCTGACCTCTGGGGGAAGGTCAAAACAAATCGGTAGGAAATGTGAAAGCTCAAACCGGTCGTGAGGGTGCAATTTCGTTTCCTGAGGGCAGAGTACAAGGGAACACTGCAATGCTAAAAGCAACTGCAAATCCTCATTGTGGGACCGAAGACTGCGAATGTTCCATTGGAGGAAAGTCATGATGAGGAAGAGCTGTAGGGCTGTCACCTCGCTGGCTGCCGAGTGACAGCCAGTGAAGAGTCACTACTACAGGGCATACAAGCAGGAGGATCCTACTCCATGGAGTCCACAGAAGCATCAGCTTGGTTGTGTGGTTGGTCTGTGGAGTCCAATGCTGAAAAACAGTTGGTGGCCTGCACCAGTGACATGGAGGCCACCCGGGTTGAGGTATAATGTGACGACACCATCGAAGAGGATCTTCGAAGACTTGGCTGTTGTTTGGCTGGAGGGACGGAGGAAGTCTTAATGGGAATACTCCTTCTGTCCTTTCCGGCCTACCAGTTGTGTAGCCGGTAGCTTTGCCCCTTGAGACAAGAGTTTGACGGCTTGTTGCACAGCTGGACATGAGGTGCTGATGCTACCTTGACACTGGGCAATTTCACAACCTCAGAACTGAATGGAGGTCACACATCTGTGTGGCTATGTCCTTCATGGAGTGAGGGGTAACAAGAACGGAACTATAGATGCCAGATGGGAGAATGCAGGGTTTGCGACTAGCCAGTAAATTGCGAACTACTGGGTAAGGCACTTTTTCCTTTACCAGATCTCTTGGACAGCCCGCTCATAAAGATACATGAGAGGAGGCAGCCTGGCAGCCATTGCAGTTGATACAGCGGGGAGAAGGAGGTGGACAATCGCTCTCGTGCGCATCCCTACCACAGGTGACACATTTTGTAGGGTGTCGACAAGATGTTCTAGTGTGGTTGAAATGATGACACTGGCAGCAGTGCATTGGGTTCGGAATATACGGCCAGACTGTGATAATTTCATAGCCTGCTTTGATATTTGATGGAAGCACCGCTCTATCAAAGGTGAGAAAAAGTGTGCGGGTGGCCACTAAGGAGGAATCTACCTTTTTCATTACATGATGGTTGGCAAAGACACCCTGATCACAGGGGTAAGGTTCGATTTCGGCCTCAGTTAGACCATTGAGCTGCCTGGTGTAAATTATACTATGGGAAGAATTCAAAGTTCTACGGGCCTCGACACGAACAGGGTAGCTGTGGAGGAGCAAGGCAGCAAACAGCTGGTGTGCTTGAGAATCAGAAGTAGTCTCCAAAAGCAAAGTATCATTCCGTAAATGAGAGCAGGATTTCACTGTGCTGACAATTGCATCAACACCTTCCTGAATAAAAAACAGATTTACCATGGCGAAGGACTGACTGTCTTCAGTATATGAGACCACGAGGACCTGTGGTGCAGCAGGAGGGGTCTTTGAATCATTATGCTCATTACATTTCCGTTTTGTAGACATTGATTGGGAAGATGATTGACTCATTGCGAGAAGATTCCCCATGACTGCCAGTATCTCCGGTGGCGCACTCCTTCCAACTGGTGCCCCCTTCACAAGGGGGCGCACCTGCCTTAGGTGACTGTTCACTCCTCAGGTCACACCTCCCGAACACCTGCCAGAGGAACCAATTGCAATTGGAAATTTGGGAAGGTTGCAGCTCAGGCAATTGCTCCTCCCTGGACCTGACCTGTACCAGGGGGTACGTGCGAACCCTACCTGTCGACCCGGGGCTGGGAATTATGCGTTACCCAGTCACCTGTTACGTGTCAGACGCATGGGCCGGCCTTCAGGAGCGCACAGGGAGGAAGAAGAAAAGAGGAAGCTCAAACGCCAAAGCGGAGGAACGAGAGGAGGAGGGAAACAAAGAAAAGAAAAGGGAGTGAAAAACAAAGGTGAGACTGTCTTACGAAAGCGACAAACGATGCAGAACATTCCCAATAACATCCCAGACATGTTCCCAAACTGAGGGGCAAGAGAATAGCAAGAGGATAGACATGCAGCACAGAAGGGAAAATATGCTGCAAAGGCTGGGGCCCCTTGGTAGCCAAGCACAAACCCGCCAAAGAGTGGCGAGCCCCCTGGAAGGAGAAAAGCTGGTGTAGGTGGTAAGGATCCATATGGTACAGGCTGTGAAGCAGTTATTGAAATGAAGGATGTCGTGTTGGGTAGCGTGCTCAGCAACAGGGTGGTCCGCTTGTTTCTTGGCCACTGTTTGTCGGTAGACATTCATGCGAACAGACAGCTTGTTGGTCGTCATGCCCACATAGAATGCTGAAAAGTGGTAGCAGTTTAGCTTCTGGATCACATGACTGGTTTCACAGGTAGCCCTGTCTTTGATAGGATAGGTGATGTTTGTGACTGAACTGGAGTAGGTGGTGGTGGTGGGAGGACGTATGGGCCAGGTCTTGTATCTAGGTCTATAACAGGTAATGGGTTCAGAGCAGGGATTGTGTAGGGATGGACAAGTACATTGTGTAGGTTTGGTGGATGGGGGAGGGTTGGGGAGGATAGTGGGCAGGACATTTTTCATTTCAGGGCACGACGAGAGGTAGTCGAAACCCTGGCGGCGAATGTAATTCAGTTGCTCCATTACTGGGTAGTACTGAGTTACGAGGGGAATGTTGTTCTGTGGCTGGACGGTGAGACTTTGGGAGTTGGTGGAAGACTGGAAAGATGAGCTACGAGAGATTTGCTTTTGTACAAGGCTGGGAGGATAATTACAGTCTGTGAAGGCTTCAGTGAGACACTCGGTATATTTTGAGAGGGACTGCTCATCACTGCAAATGCAACAACCACGGGTGGATAGGCTGTATGGAAGGGACTTCTTGATATGGAACGGCAGCTGTTGAATTGGAGGTATTGCTGGTGGTTAGTAGGTTTGATATGGACAGAGGTACTGATGTTTCCATCGTTGAGGTGGAGGTCAACATCGAGGAAGGTGGCTTATTGGGTTGAGTAGGACCAGGTAAAGCAAATTGGGGAGAACCTGTTGAGGTTATCGAAGAATGTGGATAGGGTGTCCTTACCCTTGATACAGATCGCAAAGACGTCATCAATGAATTCTGGGTGTTTAGGAAGGATTCCTCTAGATGGCCCAAGAATAGGTCACCATAGGATGGTGCCATGTAGGTGCCCAAAGCCGTAACCCAGATTTGTTTGTAGGGAATGCCTTCACAGGAGAAGTAATTGTTGGTGAGGATATAACCGGTTATGGTGACTAAAAAAGGAGATTGTTGGTTTGGAATTCGTCAGGCATTGGGAAAAGTAGTGTTCAATAGCGGTAAAACCATAGGCATTAGGGATGTTAGTGTAAAGATACGTGGCATCAATAGTGACGAGCAGGGCACCATGTGGTAAAGGAACAGGAACTGTTGAGAGTTGGTGTAGTAAATTGTTGCTATCTTTTATATACGAGGGTACATTCCATGTAATAGGTTGAAGGTGTTGGTCTATGAG
Source organism: Schistocerca piceifrons (assembly GCF_021461385.2). Lineage (NCBI taxonomy): Eukaryota > Metazoa > Arthropoda > Insecta > Orthoptera > Acrididae > Schistocerca > Schistocerca piceifrons. Next base: position 1,133,484,729 of record NC_060138.1, on the reverse strand, counting down.
AGCAAAGATTCTGTCAGTTGGGGCACAGTAACCGGCCACAATGGGGTATTCTTGGTGGTTGGGTTGGGTTGACTTGGGGGAGGAGACCAAACTGCTAGGTCATCGGTCTCATTGGATTAGGGAAGGATGGGGAAGGAAGTCGGTCGTGACCTTTCAAATGAACCATCCCGGCATTTGCCTGAAGCGATTTAGGGAAATCACGGAAAACCTAAATCAGGATGGCCAGATGCGGGATTGAACCGTCATCCTCCTGAATGCAAGTCCAGTGTGCTGACCACTGCACCACCTCACTCAGTAGGGTGGTTGGATTTATGGACTTTAGGAAGCATGTAGAAGGTAGGAGTGCGAGGAGTGGTAGGTGTGAGCAAGGAGATGGACTCCAGGGAGAAGTTCTGGGATGGGCCTAAGGATTTGAGGAGTGACTGGAGATCCTGCCAGATTTCTGGAATGGAGTCATTGTGTCAAGGTTTGTAGGTGGATGTATCTGATAGCTGGCACAGTCCATCTGCAATGTAATCCTTGTGGTTAAAAACAAGTGGAGGAGCCTTCGTCCGCAGTTAGGATTACAAGCTCGGGATAAGTTTTTAGATGATGGACTGCGGTTCCTTCTGCGGATGTAAAGTTAGTTTGCATGTTGAGGGGTTTGGGGAATGATGGTGAGGCAAGATTCAAGGTTACGAAATTCTGGAAAGTTAACAGGAGCGCGATTTGGGGGCAGTGGGAGTGGATCACGGCTGGATCGAGGAGCACTAAGCCATGCAAGCTACCACAATTCCAAGATGTTCTACCATTTGCTGCTACTCGTATATGGCAATGGCACTGTTTTCATCAAAGTTTAGCCAATTTGCACGAAATATTCATAAATCGTGTACACAAACCTTTCTTGAAAATCAGTATATCTATTAGTGAAAACTGTACCAAAATCCTGTAGTTCATGAGATTAGCCTGATCATACATACAGAACAGCAGCAGGTAACTACAATTTATATATCTACTGAAGATAGATGGAAGTAAATAGATGTAATGACTGGAATGAAAGAAATTAGACAAATACTGGCATATACTGAGGACAGCAGTGTCTCCAGAGCTACAGGATTTTTGGACCAAACAATTTTTAAAAAGAGATGGTGTCAGTATTCTACAAAGGGAAGGGGAGAGCTGGAAAAGAATGGATCGTGCATGAGGGGGTGAGTTTGAGGGAGAAATGGAAGTATGGAGTTATTCAGTACACCACTGAAAATGTTAATCTTACCAGGGCACGTTGATGCCAGAACAGGGAGGCATTCAGAGGTACCATTCTCTGCCTTTTTATACCGATCAATAAATTCTTTTTGGCTTTCTATCAACACTATGTCCTCAGCTAATCTCATATCCAGCACAAGGTCAGCCCCTTGTGATTTGAAGTAACCTGCAACAGACAACAGTAAACATATTTCCTTTGTACTCCAGATTCCACCCAAATATGCAAAATTCCATTATCTGGGAATTCATTCTGATACAGGTGACAAAAGCGTATTTATTTATTATTTTATATTTAGGTGTGAACACAACTTAAGCTAATGCTTTAGTATACTCTAATGATTGTGAATATTCTGAAACTAACACTGGTATACATGACTGAAATTGACTTTATACCACAGATTAAGGACATGACAATATACAACTGATTAGGTGTACATAACTGTAGAATGGTCTCCAAAAATTCAGTGTGCTCATTAGCAATATCTTTATCATTACCTCTACCACAAAGGCTCTGCTTGAAACTGGAAAGCCATTACATTGCTGATTCAAGGCATGATGCCACAGGATGGGCAATCTGCAACTGTTCAGTACTGAGGAAATTTGACTTTTTTATGTTGTGTCAGTCAGTTGCAACGGTAAACACAAAGGCTAATATCAGTTAGAGTACTTGTTTCTATACTGGAGCTATTCATGCCTTTTGGCACCACCTGTATGACTAGTTACACTTAATAAAAAGGTGTGTGGTTTGAGAATGGTTGCGTCACCCCAAAACCATTAACCACTGCACCAAAAATTGTTTATCAATGCAACTGAGATTGGGGGGGGGGGGGGATATCCAATTTCTTCCAAGCCATATGCCATTACATTGTTGCTAGAATGATACATCAGTGGCACTCACGGAATTCACCTGTAATAAGTGAAAGTTCTGAACGACTGCTTTCTGAAGTTCAGTAAAAGATACAAAACCATTATCACTCTTTTTTTATTTTAAGTTTATTAATATAGAACAGTTTCACACTGAACACCAAATATCCCCCTACTAATAAACAAAAATGAGGAAATACAAACACTCACAAAGAGCTGATTGTCAACTGCAGCACATAATTCACACATGTAATGGCACAGAGATGTTACAACTAACCGAGAAGCATCTTCTACATCTACATCTACATCTACATCCATACTCTACAAGCCATCTGACGGTGTGTGACGGAGGGTACCCTGAGTACCTCTATCGGTTCTCCCTTCTATTCCAGTCTCGTATTGTTCGTGGAAAGAAGGATTGCCGGTATGCTTCTGTGTGGGCTCTAATCTCTCTGATTTTATCCTCATGGTCTCTTCGCGAGATATACGTAGGAGGGAGCAATATACTGCTTGACTCCTCGGTGAAGGTATGTTCTCGAAACTTCAACAAAAGCCCGTACCGAGCTACTGAGCGTCTCTCCAGCAGAGTCTTCCACTGGAGTTTATCTATCATCTCCGTAACGCTTTCGCGATTACTAAATGATCCTGTAACGAAGCGCGCTGCTCTCCGTTGGATCTTCTCTCTCTCTTCTATCAACCCTATCCGGTACGGATCCCACACTGCTGAGCAGTATTCAAGCAGTGGGCGAACAAGCGTACTGTAACCTACTTCCTTTGTTTTCGGATTGCATTTCCTTAGGATTCTTACAATGAATCTCAGTCTGGCATCTGCGTTACCAACGATCAACTTTATATGATCATTCCATTTTAAATCACTCCTAGTGCGTACTCCCAAATAATTTATGGAATTAACTGCTTCCAGTTGCTGACCTGCTATTTTGCAGCTAAATGATAAGGGATCTATCTTTCTATGTATTCGCAGCACTTTACACTTGTCTACATTGAGATTGAATTGTCATTCACTGCACCATGCGTCAATTCGCTGCAGATCCTCCTGTATTTCAGTACAATTTTCCACTGTTACAACCCCTCGATACACCACAGCATCATCTGCAAAAAGCCTCAGTGAACTCCCGATGTTGGGGGAGGGGGAGGAGAAAAAGGAAGATTAACGTTTAACACCACATTGATGAAGAGGTCATTAAAGACAGAGCACATGTTCAGATCGGAGAAGGCAATCAGCTGTGTCCCTTCCAAAGGGCTCACCCTGGCGATTGCCTTAAACGATTTAAGGAAACCATGAAAACCCTAAATGTAGATGGGCTGACAGGAATTTGAACCATTATTGTCCCTCTGGAACGAATCTTATTAGATCTCAACATTTGAGGTGCCAACTGGTGTCAGATAAATAAGCAAACGTTGTGGAAGGACAAGAGAAGTGGAAGAAGTCATATCCAGCTTGCTGCAGCAGAAAAATGATGATGATATCTGTAGCTAATATCATTTCACTTACCAGTAAGTTTTCGAGCAGCATCTTCTGGTTCTATGTGGAAAGCTTCAGCCAAAGACAGAACTGGCTGAACTGAGAGGGAAACAACAATAAATTTGGCTTGACCTGACCCCTGGAAAAAAATTTAGAAAGTATATTAACCATTTTCAAGAAGTTGACTTAGATGAAATTAACTTCATGTTCAGTTGGTATGAAAAGGAAGGAAGGACAATTACGGATCGATTTACCGTTGACATCAAGGTCATTAGAGATGGAGCACAAGCTCGGATTGTTTCAAGGATGGGGAAGGAAATTGGAACCATCCCAGTATTTGTTTGGAATTATTTGAGGAAATCATGGAAAACTTGAATCCGAGTGGTCATACAAGGATCTGTTCCATCATCAATAGATATGACACTTGATAATATATTTATAACTTCCAACAACATATTTGGAAGAAATGCACAGCACAGTAGGCTGCTGTTATTATCTTTATTGTTGATTTTAGGGTGCTGAATAGCAAAATTATCAGTGATTTTGCTGCATATGCACGTATAAATTTCATAAAACGAATACAAAGTCATTTTTCACAATCAATTTTACTGTGCTATTCCACAGACACATATTAACATTTTTAAAGAGTTTGTGGAAGTGCCAATGTTTGTGAGAACAATGGGAGCTGCCCTCCACAATATTTCCTTATGTCGCTGGGTAGTCCACAGGGTAGGATGGAAGAATTCCTAGATAGTGAAAGAATGATTCAGATAAGTGAAGCGTAAAACTGTTTTCCAAAGATCACCCCTCAGCCTACTCTCCCAGCCCCCATCATCATACACCCTGCATGTCCTGCTGTCACAGGGTTGAATCACTTCATAGCATTTCCTTTCATTCTAGAATAAAACAATGACCAAAGAATGAGGTTATGAATGTTGAAATATAATTACATAAATATGATCCTATGAAATGGTATTTGGGAGTGGCAAATAAAAAAGTTTTCTACATAAAAACCCTACCAAACAACAATATCACTACTATATTGCCAACAATTATAAGGTACATACATCGACAAGCCACCCTAGCATGTGTGGAGGTGGGTGATTTTTGTTCTACAGTGAAACCTCACTAATCTGACCTCTGAATGTCTGACTTCTCTCTTGGCCCAATCATCGCATCTCTGGTGCTTTATACATTACAATTTTGTGTATGATTTTTTTTGTGTGTGAACAATTTCTTATAATTTTGTTAGAGTTTTAACATGGAAACAGTATTTCAGACACTATTTCCAACTGAAAATTAAAGTTGTGCTTACTCTATCGTGATGTTATGGGTCAATGTAAGTGTTCCTCTGATAATCTGGCCTCCTCGACATCTATATCTAGATGGTTAATCTGCAACACTTAAGTGCTTCGCAGATGGTTCATCGTACCATTTTCATACTACTTCTCTACCATTCCACTCACGAAGAGCGCGTGGGAAAAGGAACACCTAAATCTTTCTGTACGAGCTCTGATATCTCTTATTTTATTATGATGATCATTTCTCCCTACGTAGGTGAGTGTCAACAAAATATTTTAGCATTAGGAAGAGAAAGATGGTGATTGAAATCTCGTAAATAGATCCCGCCACAAAGAAAACCGCCTTTGTTTCAATGACTGCCACCCCAACTCAAGTATCATATCAGTGACACTCTCACTCCTATTGCACGATAACACGAAACAAGCTGCCCTTCTTTGCACTTTTTCTTTTCCATCAATCCTACCTGGTAAGGATCCCATACCGTGCAGCAATATTCCAGCACAGGATAGACAAGTGTAATGTAGACTGTCTCTTTAGTGGATTTGTCGAATCTTCTAAGTGATTTGCCAACAAAGGGCAGTATCTGTTTCGCCTTCCCCACAATATTATCTATGTGGTCTTTCCAATTTAAGTTGCTCGTAATTGTAATTCCTAGGTATTTAGTCGAATTGACAGCCCTTAGATTTGTGCGATTTATCGTATACCCAAAATTTATCGGATTTCTTTTAGTACCCATGTGGATGACCTCGCACTTTTCTTTGTTTAGTTCCAATTGCCACTTTTTGCACCATACATTTTGTAATTGGAATTGATCATCTGATGATTTTACTAGACGGTAAATTACAGCATCACCTGCAAACAATCTAAGGGGACTGCTTAGATCAGGCTGTTCCAACCGAGCTCCAGGGAGCCGGAGCACTCCGGAGCGCTCACTTCGGCAGCTTGGAGCCCGCGTGGAGGGGGAAAGCGGACTCACTGCCCCCTGGCCATATGCAGCCGCAACTGACACAATAATCCGTGTTCAATGACAGCTATGACTAGCCGCGGGAGCCCAGTACCTCCATTGGAGGATACCTTTCTATTCATTGAGAGGGATGGTCGTCCACAATGTCTTATATGTCATAAAGTATTTAATTCTGTAAAGAGGTACAATATACAACGACATTATATACGTCTTCACGCAGCGCACTAAGATCAGGTAGAAGGCGTTGCACGCAGAGAACTGGTAGCGAGGCTTAAGAACGACATACCAGGAGACGTAAGTTCAGAAACGGTTCTGTAATGCGTTTATTATTTTCAAGTGAATGAGAGCGGAGAAAACACTACTGAATCTGCAATTCGACTAAGCTACAGGGTCGTTCACATCATTGTGACAAGTGGCAAGCCATTTTAGGTGGGACCACTCGTAAAATCGTGCACGGTAGCAGTTGCAGAATGTTTGTTTCCAATGGAGGTGCAGGCAATTGAAGGGGTTTGCCTGTCGAAGCAAACAATGTCTCGTCGAATCCTGGACATAGCAGCGGATTTAGAGACCCAGCTCAGGAAAAAGGCGGAGAGCTTTGTTGCATTTTCGCTAGCACTTGACGAAAGCAGCGACACATCAGACTGTGCTCAACTTGCAGTCTTTGTGCGAGGTGTCGACATGGAGCTGCAGGTAACTGAAGAACTCTTGGATGTGGTACCACTCGATTACACCGCAACAATACGTGACATTTTTGAAGCTGTTTGTGAATCAGTGGACAATATGAATTTGCCGTGGGATAAGCTCCATTCTGTAGCGACAGACGGTGCACTACAAATGATCGGGCGTCACCAAGGTTATCGTTTGAAAAATAAACTCAGGGACGAATTCAGGAAAGACATTTTGACTCTTCATTGTTTTATTCACCAAGAGGCACTTTGTGCTGAAACAGTAGAGCTAGGTGGCGTAATGAAAGACGTCGTGAAGTGTGTGAATTTTGGCGGCGTCACAGCATGAATCATCGCCAGTTCAAAGGATTCCTGAAAGATATGGAAGAGGAGTATGGGGATATACCTTACCATAGTACAGTTCGTTGACTGAGTCGGGGAAAAGTTCTTGATGTTTTCTTTGTCATTCGTGAGGAAATATCCCCTTTTCTCGAAATGAAAGGGGAAGAAATGCATTGTCTGAAAGATATAAAATGGATATCAGACCTGGCGTTCCTAGCTGATATAACTATGCATCTGAATACTTTAAATCTGTCACTGCAGGGCAAAGGGCAGCTAATCGTTGACATGCACGACCAGATCAAAGCGTTCATGTAAAAGTTACATTTGTTTGAGAGGCAGATGAGTAATGGACATTTAACGGTCTTCAATCGTCTTGCTTCTTTAAAACTACCTGAAGGTACTACTTTCGGGGATTACCATGCAAAGTTAAAGCAGCTCATCATGTTGTTTGAAACACGATTCCGAGACCTCACTAGTTTGGAAATGGAACTTAAGGTGTTCAGCACTCCTTTTTCATTTTCCCCCGATGACTTGTCACTGTCTCTTCAATTGGAGATAATTGATTTGCAAAATTCAACTTTGTTGAAAGAGAAGTACTACAACACGTTGGATTTGTCACGATGGTATCGTTCATTACAGCAAAAAAACATTTCCCAAGCTTCACAACAATGCCGCTCAGATCATGTGCATGTTTGGGTCTACGTATTGTTGTGAGCAGCTTTTCTCAGCAATGAAAAGAGTAAAAAATAAGGAACGATCATTTCTTCAGGATGCAACAATGAAGGCCATCCTCTGCATTAACGCTGTGAGCACTTTGATGCCTGATATTTCTTATTTATTTCCTGAACATCGTATTTCCTGGTGTAGCATGTCACCACGTCTTAGCAGCTAAGAGTATGAGGTTGTCGATCTTGTAAGACGCCGCTGGCACGTCAAAATGCTTGCCTTGCCGCCTGCCTCAGCCAGCCGTGCCACGTGCCGGCCCACTTGAATGGTCACAACGAGCGATGCGGCTCCCTGGAGCAGGGAGCGCTCCACGGCTCACAACGGAGCCGACGAGCTGGAACAGCCTGGCTTAGATTATCACCTAGATCATTTACATAAATCAGGAACAGCAGAGGACCTATGACACTACCTTGCAGAACACCAGATATCACTTCTGTTCTACTTGATGATTTACCATCTATCACTACGAACTGTGACCTCTCTGAGAGGAAATCACGAATCCAGTCACACAATTCAGATGATACTCCATATGCATGCAATTTGATTAATAGTCACTTGTGAGGAATGGTGTCAAAAGCCTTCTGGAAACCTAGGAATATGGAAGCAATCTGAGATCCCTTGTCGACAGCACTCATTACTTCATGGCAATAAAGAGATAGCTGTGTTGCACAAGAACAATATTTTCTGAATCCCTATTGGTTATGTATCAATAAGTCATTTTCTTCAAGGTGATTCATAATGTTCGAGTACAGTATATGCTATTACGACTTCTGCACCACTTGTTAGCTGCAGACACAGTGGCTGCGCCAAAGACTGAGATGGCATGGAGTTTACAATTATTTATTGAACTTTCTTTACAATTTCTCCCTTGTCATCGCTGCCCAGCCCTGCGGATCCCTCCGCCTGGCTGCTGCTGTGTAGATTCTCCGACAATGCGCGCAACGCCTGCCGCTGATCACACTCTGGAGCCTCAGGTCACCAGTGCTCTGCTGAAGCCAGGATAACCTGTGGTTGAGATGAACTCATCGCTGCTCAGTTCCTCAGTATGGGCATGTCCACGGAGCTGCGCCGCCGTGAGGTCAGCTGGTGCAGTGCAGCAGGCATCGGCAGCTGGGAAGCCGTCAGTCGCGATATCCGCAAGGTCCCGGCATGGACGGACTACGCGCCATGGGGCCAGCTCCCGACGCCTGCTGCACCGGCGGCCGGGACGCCATCAGTCGTGATGTCTGCGAGGTCCTGTCATGGATGGACCACGCGCTGGGGGGGGCCGGGTTGCCATGAAGTGCGGGCGTCAGCCCTGGCGGCGCCTGTGACCAAGACTGCGCTGCGGCCAGTCCTGCTGGAAGTTCTCGCTGTAGTTAGTCTGCCATGGTGCCAACTGAACTCGGGCCAACCTCCAGAACTGAAGTTGACATCTGGCGGTGAACGGATGACTCCTGGGAGCTGGAACAGACTTCTGGAATCGTCACCTACGAAGATTGAACATTCGGACACAGACCACGTCCGTCCTCAGATCCGAACTGCTTCCTAATGGCTTCTGTCTGTTGCTGACTGCCCTCCACTATTTATATCTGGCAGGAGGAAATTTTTACTCTCGGTGGTAGCTTTTTCTTATTACTCCTGCAGTATATTGCAGCGTAACCAGGGTGTATACGTGGGGAAAAAAAAAAAAATTCCCGGATTTCTCCCGGATTTCCCAGTTAAATATACACTTTCTCCCGAGTGGAAGCATAGTTTTTCCCCATTAATTGACAGTATATTTTCTCTCAGAGCTGTATAACTTATCAATCCTTTGAATGGTTATGGTTTTATACATGGGCATAGAATTTCCCGGCACTTTGGAAGACGAAACACCTTTTGGAAAGATGTTTGATGTGCAGTAACATGTATGCTGCCATTTTCGTATTACGAAAGTATAAATTCGAATTCCACCAAACACCGCATGTTACTTTCCGAAGCATTGAAATCGAGATTGCGATGAGTATTTGTAAGCCAGTCATAGCTCATGTCACGTGATCTCACCAGCCGATGACAGCGGATATTCAGAGCATCGGACACGTGGTGTAGTCAGCCAATAGCAACATCACTGTTAAGTAGCGCGAACACACGAACAGGAAAAGTTAATGGTTTAAATTAATATATATAATGTTGCTACAAGAAAAACAAAGCTTTCACATATAATATTGGTCTCCAAGGCCAATACGCTGCAAGAGAAGCTAAGCTTTCACATATAATGTTGGTCTTTTATGCACGTATTAAATTTTAAGATATATCAGACAAATGTGCCAGTAAATTTTTTAATAACGACATAAAAGTGTGATCTTCTGGGCTATAAATTCTTCTAAGTGGCTCGTCATCAAAGAGCTGATTTTTAAATGAGTCCCAGATTCCCAGTGAAGTAGGCATCGACCTAATATTAAGTTTTTCAATTTGATTTCGGAATGTAAATTTCCTTGGCTACCAGTACTTTGTTATCTCATGTCTGGTTCTTTGTTATGGCATAATGCCATATGTGCTAGAAGATGAAAACGTACACTTGAAATGCACCAAACAGTTGAAACTAGTCAATAGTTTGAAATTAAACCCTTTGTTTCAAATATATTGACTGTCTCAGCGGAAAAGATTAATAAAAGAAAATTTCTTCAGCAAACCAATAAATATAACTTCATTGTTCTGCGTGGCAATTAATGCTTGACTGTCAGAAAGGTGGAAATAAAATAAAATCTGAAACTAATAACATATTTTAGCCTTCCATAATTATGTGAATGTATTTTAATTCACATGATAGCTCCCGGCCAAAGAAATCAATTTTGTTTTCATTTGACGTGAGTGCAGTAGACAAAGAGGAAACAGCAAAATCATTAAATGTAAACACGGGTCACAAGGAGACTAGCTGCTTCCCTATTATAACTCAAGACTGCTCTGCGCATCAGACCCGTATCTACGGTATTTCTGAACTGGGGCAATAGTAGACAGTGGTGTCCTTCGAGCGTTTGAGATAGGACGTCAAAAATTTAAAAACAATCGAATTTTCAAAAATACGTTCATTTTGTAGTGCACATCTTTCTGAAGACTCTGATACATAAAACATAAGTGTCCGAGGAATTGTAAGACATGTTATCTGATCTTAAGTGTGCCAAAGTGCAGTACCACCCCTCTTCACACAGCGTTCTTCTATCGCACGTCACTGTATTTCGGTCTGTGGAATTGAAAATTGTATATTTTGCACCGGATGCCATTAAACTATATTCAGGACAGCAGAAATTAAAATGTCCTATGATGCCTCTCCTGCTTCCAGTCGGCCGAAGAAACTCTACCAGTTTTTCCATTCGTCTGTAAAGAATTCGCGTTAGTATTTTGCAGCTGTGACTTATTAAACTGATAGTTCGGTAATTTTCACATCTGTCAACACCTGCTTTCTTTGGGATTGGAATTATTATATTCTTCTTGAAGTCTGAGGGTATTTCGCCGGTCTCGTACATCTTGCTCACCAGATGGTAGAGTTCTGAAAGGACTGGCTCTCCCAAGGCCATCAGTAGTTCTAATGGAATGTTGTTTACTCCCAGGGCCTTGTTTCGACTCAGGTCTTTCAGTGCTCTGTCAAACTCTTCACACAATATTGTATCTCCCATTTCATCTTCATCTACATCCTCTTCCATTTCCATAATATTGTCCTCAAGTACATCGCCCTTGTATAGACCCTCTATATACTCCTTCCACCTTTCTGCTTTCCCTTCTTTGCTTAGAACTGGGTTTCCATCTGAGCTCTTGATATTCATACAAGTGGATCTCTTTTCTCCAAAGGCCTCTTTAATTTTCCTGTAGGCAGTATCTATCTTACCCCTAGTGAGATAAGCCTCTACATCCTTACAGTTGTCCTCTAGCCATCCCTGCTTAGCCATTTTGCACTTCCTGTCGATCTCATTTTTGAGACATTTGTATTCCTTTTTGCCTGCTTCATTTACTGCCTTTTTATATTTTCTCCTTTCATCAATTAAATTCAATATTTCTTCTGTTACCCAAGGATTTCTACTAGCCCTCGTCTTTTTACCTATTTGATCCTCTGCTGCCTTTACTACTTCATCCCCCAAAGCTATCCATTCTTCTTCTACCGTATTTCTTTCCCCCATTCCTATCAATTGTTCCCTTATGCTCTCCTTGAAACTCTGTACAACCTCTGGTTCTTTCAGTTTATCCAGGTCCCATCTCCTTAATTTCCCACCTTTTTGCAGTTTCTTCAGTTTTAGTCTACAGTTCATAACCAATAGATTGTGGTCAGAATCCACATCTGCCCCTGGAAATGTATTACAATTTAAAACCTGGTTCCTAAATCTCTGTCTTACCATTATGTAATCTATCTGATACCTTTTAGTATCTCCAGGATTCTTCCAGGTATACAACCTTCTTTCATGATTCTTGAACCAAGTGTTGGCTATGATTGAGTTATGCTCTGTGAAAATTCTACAAGGCGGCTTCCTCTTTCATTTCTTCCCCCCAATCCATATTCACCTACTATGTTTCCTTCTCTCCCTTTTCCTACTGACGAATTCCAGTCACCCATGACTATTAAATTTTCGTCTCCCTTCACTACCTGAATAATTTCTTTTATCTTGTCATACATTTCATCTATGTCTTCATCATCTGCAGAGCTAGTTGGCATATAAACTTGTACTACTGTAGTAGGCTTGGGCTTTGTGTCTATCTTGGCCACAATAATGCGTTCACTATGCTGTTTGTAGTAGCTAACCCGCACTCCTATTTTTTTATTCATTATTAAACCTACTCCTGCATTACCCCTATTTGATTTTGTATTTATAACCCTGTAATCACCTGACCAAAAGTCTTGTTCCTCCTGCCACTGAACTTCACTAATTCCCACTATATCTAACTTTAACTTATCCATTTCCCTTTTTAAATTTTCTAACCTACCTGCCCGATTAAGGGATCTGACATTCCACGCTCCAATCCGTAGAACGCCAGTTTTCTTTCTCCTGATAACGACGTCCTCTTGAGTAGTCCCCACCCGGAGATCCGAATGGGGGACTATTTTACCTCCGGAATGTTTTACCCAAGAGGACGCCATCATCATTTAATCATACAGTAAAGCTGCATGTCCTCGGGAAAAATTACGGCTGTAGTTTCCCCTTGCTTTCAGCCGTTCGCAGTACCAGCACAGCAAGGCCGTTTTACTTAAGCTGGCCTAAAGTCTCTGTTAAGATATTCATCTATAGAGTAGAAAGAGTTGCCTATCAAAAAGTCTTTAAAACTCTGTTTAAACTGTGCTTTATCAGAAACCAAGTTTTTAATGGTTGCTGGCAATTTATTGAAAATGTGTATTCCTAAATATTGAACCCCTTTTTGGACCAGGGTACGTGATTTTAGGTCTTCATGTTGATTGTTCTTATTTCTATTATTAATCCTGTGTGTTGAGCTATTAGTTGGAAATAGAGATATATTACTTGCAACAAATTTCATTAAGGAATAAATATACTGAGAAGCAGTGGTTAGAATACAAAGATCCTTGAACAGGTTTCTACAGGATGTTCTTGAATTTACACCACAAATGATTCTTATTACATGCTTTTGCATGCGAAAAACTGTCACTTGGTTAGATGATTTACCCCAGAATATGATCCCATATGACATAACAGAATGAAAGTAAGCAAAGTATGCAAGTTTTTTTTTTATATTTATATCTCCTTATCTGACATCATTTTCACTGCAAATACAGACTTGTTTAGGCACTTAAGCTACAGTCCCATGTGGTAAGGACCAATACTTGAATATGAGCTGAATGATGATTTTGTAAGCTACCTTATCCCAGGATAGACAACATGTCCTTTCAGTGAATTTCAGTTATTTGCCTTTCCTATGGTTAGTTTTACAAAGTTGTTCCATTTTAAATTGTACTATGTATATACCTCCAAATATTTAATTATCGCGACTTTTTAGTGATTGTTTAGCAATCATATAAGCAAACAAAAATAGGTCGCGTCATCTATTTACGAGCAATACATTAGAGCTGATAATGTTGTGAGTCAGTTGACAGCCTGAACATATATTTATATGCCTTTTTTCTAGTCTTGAAATGTGTTCTCTCTGATAAGAATGTGGGATAATTTTTTTAAACACCCTGTGTTAAGTCATGACCAAACAAAAGCCCTGTGAAGCTGCAGGAATTCAGACCTGTCAACTTCCCAAGTTCATTTGCTGTGACACTTAAAAATGTTAAGTTGTTTGTGGTACATAATCTTCAACTCTTTGAGACGTAGTACCCAAATAAATCTATTATTAAGAAGCAGATCCAAAACTCAAATTGCATAGTTAAAATTAAAAGTTTTATCACATATGAAGAGTTCAGATACATTAAAAAGGCAATATGCATAATTAAAATCTAAGCAGATGTTCTTTTCTAGATGTGAGGGAAAAAAGAAAACATTTTTTCTCTGTCCACTGATACAGCAGTTGTGTATTATTGCATGTCCCCCCCCCCCCCCGAGCCATTATCGGAAACACACAGTGATGCTAAAGTAAACAAATACACAGTGGTTACTAAAGAAACACATCACGCTGGGAAAGATTTAAAGACAGCTGTGCATATACTATCAAGTGGTTCAGCATCTCCTCATGAAACAGCACAATGAAAACTCAGGATAAGCCAACCAAAGCACCCTCACCCCCAGGTGCAATAATATTGGGTAGTTCTCTTCATTCATTACAATGTTGGAATTCTACTTGAGATTTTCCATTATCATGCCGATGAGCAAACACCATCTTTATGTAATAAAAGCAGAAATCAATACTTTTCCTGAGTGTCAGATGTACTTTGGTTCAAATGGCTCTGAACACTATGGGACTTAACATCCTAGGTCATCAGTCCCCTAGAACTTAGAACTACTTAAACCTAACTAACCTAAGCACATCACACACATCCATGTCTGAGGCAGGATTCGAACCTGCGACCGTAGCAGTCACGCGGTTCCAGACTGAAGCGCCTAGAACTGCACGGCCACCACGGCCGGCCTCAGATGTACTTTGATGAATTTGAAAGTAGATATATGATATACTGAATGACTACATCACTTATGGATTTCAATAATAATATTCCCTAAATTATCAAAAGATTGGACATCGATGCTTTCCATAGAAGTTTTAGGGACACTGGTTTCTAGAGACTAAAGGAACATACACAGCAAAGCTGAAATGTTAACATAAAGATTATCGGACTTCTATTTTATGAGAATGAGGGTTCATTTGAAAGTCCCTGAGTATCTCTCAGTGCCAGATAAAACATACAATATTTTGCAGCATTTACAGCCATTCTATGAGATGGTTTGCTGCCAGCAAGCACATTTCTGAACCATACATGATTGTCACAAGCAGAAAATAAAAGTATATACTGTGGGTAGGGATTCGCAAGATAACAACATTGGCTAAAAAATCAGATGGGGTGATAGTTGAGGATACAGCTCCAAGCAGAGGAGGGAGACTAGGACAAAAAGGGGAGGGGGATTGTCTGTGTAGGACTAGTAAACAATGCAAGCCGTATATGTTTTGGTGTGTGATGGTATATGTTACATAGATTATGATAGGCATGTTTTTGTTTTATGTTTCAGATGTATAGATGTCAGCAATATTTTTTGTCTGCAATACGTTTATACCCCATGTTCTTTAATAAGGCAATACAGCTCTAATGAATATGGCAATCTGGTAAGAGGAATGATGTACCAAACCATGCTGTCAATTACACCTATTTGTGTTCCTCCAGCCATGGTTGCAATGGCGGACTGAATTTAGTGTAGCCCAAAGTCTATATTAGGTTGCAAGGAGATACTCTGGCTCCGAGTTGTTGAAGACAACAAAAGAGCCATTTTTGTAAAATGACGTTTATGGTTACAAGTTGCTCTGTAGTGTATCCTTAGGCCTAATTTAGGTTGGAAAGTGACAGTGAGCCATGAATGTGTAACAATTCTTTTTTTATATACTTTGTACATCTATTCCATAACTATATGGTCAACTGTAGTTACATTTGATTCCTTGATCAAAACCACTATTTTCCCCCACTGCAGTAAAATATTCAAGTTTTTAGTATGATTGTGGGTGTTGATAGCAAGGTTATTCTTGGCCCAAATCAAATCACTCCGCCCCCCCCCCCCCCCATTTCCTGTTGAGGGTTTGTTTCCTGGATTTTGTTTTGTTAATGAGTTTGTGTTGTTAATGACATAAACCACTGGCCATTTATTAAAAATCATATTAATGATGTCACCAACTTATCAGTGCAATACTGCACTGATACCAATCCTGTTTGTGTTACATGCAAGTAACAAGAAGTATTAGTTTCCCCGTTAAAAACCACTTGCTACATATTGGCATGTGACAAATTCATTGTAACTTCACAAGTCTTTAATTCATCAAATGCATTCATAAAAAATTTTAAGACACATTGGGCTACCTGTGGGGACTATTTGACTCAATGACACTGTTTATTGGACATCCATATGTGCTTGGTTTCAGAAATGGTGTACAGCCGTTTAGTTAGTCTCATCATGTTCCATAGATCATTTGTGTGATAAATGTTAAAGATGTGGACGGAGCTTTTTACATTCAAATAACAAATTAATTTGTAAATATGATTACATGCTGACAATGCTGCAGAGTATAGATGTTGATGATCAATATTTTTGGTTGCAGCATAGTCCACCCCCCTTTTATGCTAAAGACAACCTTAATGTAAAGTAATGACTGTTATTTTTTTCTTCTGATATTGAAATTATGCACATTATTGTTCCTTTTGAATTGAAGTGGATTATTTTATTTATTTATAAGTCAAGTTCCATAGGACTAAATTCAGGAGCAAATCTCCATGATCATGGAATGTGTCCATACATGAAATTACAACATAAAAGTAATGAAAGATAAAAATAAAATGCGTATGAACCCAAAAAAAGTCAAGCCATAAGTTTCAGTAAACTCAGTCAACAATATAACATAACTGTCTCCTCCCGCACAGGCCACGAAGACCCAAAGGTACAGACTGGCCGCTGTGTCATCCTCAGCCCACAGGCGTCATTGGATGCAGATATGGAGGGGCATGTGTTCAGCACACTGTCTCCCGGCCGTAAGTCCATTTCTGAGACTGGAGCCGCTACTTCTCAATCAAGTAGCTCCTCAGTTTGCCTCATTAGGGCTGAGTGCACCCCGCTTACCAACAGCGCTCGGCAGACTGGATGGTCCAAGTGCTAGCCCAGCCCGACAGCGCTTAACTTCGGTGATCTGATGGGAACCAGTGTTACCACTGTGGCAAGGCCGTTGGCAATACAACATAAGAATCAGCTTAATTTTTCAAGGGACTCCTCAACAGAATAGCAGTGACCCATGAGGAAACTTCAGTTTCGATTTTAAAGTGTGTGGATTACTGCTAAGATATTTGAATTCTTGTGGTAGCTTATTGAAAATGGATGCAGCAGTATACTGCACATCTTACAGCACAAGAGTTAAGGAAAACTAATCCAAATGCAGGTTGGATTTCTGCCAAGTATTAACTTAGTGAAAGCTGTTTATTCTTGGGAATAAGCAGATATTGTTTACAAGAAATGACAGTAAAAAATATATACGAGGTGCGGCTAGAAAAAAACCGGACTGATGCTGGAAAAAACATTTATTTACAATTATTTACAATTTCATGTTATCTCCTTCAATGTACTCTCCTCCTCGGTCTCTACACCGCTCCATACGAATTTTCCACTGTTCATAGCAATGCTGCAGATCATTTTCGGTAAGTCCATACATTACTTCCGTCGCTTTTTCTTTTACTGCTTCAACAGTCTCAAATCTAGTTCCTTTCAAAGCTGACTTGACTTTAGGGAAAAGAAAAAAGTTACAGGGGGCCAAATCAGGTGAGTAGGGTGGATGATCTAAGATGGGAATGTTGTGTTTTGCCAAAAACGTCTTCACTGACAACGCACTGTGAGCTGGGGCATTGTCTTGGTGAAGGATCCATGACTTTTTTCTCCACAAATCGTTCCGTTTTCTACGTACTCGCTCACGTAGGGTAGCCAGGACGCTAATGTAGTAATGCTGATTCACTGTTTGTCCCTCTGGTACCCAATCAATGTGCACAATCCCTTTGATGTCAAAAAAAAACAATCATCATTGCCTTGAATTTCGAGTTTGACATTCGTGTTTTTTTTTGTCGTGGAGAACCAGGAGTTTTCCAATGCATCAATTGGCGTTTAGTTTCGGGATCGTAAGTAAAAAACCACGATTCATCGCAAGTAATAACATTTTGTAAGAAGGTGGGATCACTTTCAATGTTTTCCAAGATGTCAGGTCAAATCATTCTTCGGCGTTCCTTCTGTTCAATTGTGAGACACTTTGGAACCATTTTTGAACACACTTTGTTCATGTTGAAACTTTCATGAAGAATCTGCCTAACACTTTCCTTGACAACTCCTGTTAACTCAGACACTGCTCTGATTGTTAAACGGCGATCTTGTCGAACAAGTTTACCGATTTTTTCAATGTTTGCATCAGTTTTTGCTGACAATGGTCTGCCAGTGCGAGTGTCATCCATGGTGTCTTCGCGGCCATCTTTAAATCGTTTAAACCACTCAAACACTTGTGTTCGCGATAAACAATCATCGCCGTACACTTGTTATAACATTACAAATGTTTCACTTGCAGATTTTCCTAGTTTGAAACAAAATTTGATGCTAACACGCTGTTCTTTCTGTACACTCAACATTTTCCGACGCACAGACGAAACGTCAACTACTTAAAACAGACGCCACGGGCAGACTGAGTGCAGGAGGCAGATGAAACTCGAGCAGTAGGCGGAGCGAGAGTCACGTGACAGGCCACGCGACTTTCAGCCTTATTGCATTTGTTTTATTGTTTCACCAGTACTAGTCCGGTTTTTTTCTAGCCACACCTCGTATATTGAGAGGCCAATGTCAAAATACCCAGACTAGTGAACACGGGTCAACAAGAGGCTCGTGAACTTACACCATGTATTGCCCGAACCGCCCATTTCTGAGCCAAAAATATCCTATTAGAATCGGAAGAGTTACTCCAAAATATAATACCATATGACATAAATGAATGAAAATAAGCAAAGTAGACTAATTTCCATGTCGATCGATCACTTACCTCAGATACCGTTCGAATAGTAAAAATGGCAGCATTAAGTCTCTGAACAGATCCTGAACGTGGGCTTTCCACGACAGTTTACTATCTATATGAACATCTAGAAATTTGAACTGTTTAGTTTCACTAATCATATGCCCTTTCTGTGAAATTAAAAAGTCAGGTTTTGTTGGATTTTGTCTTAGAAACTGTAAAAACTGAGCCTTGCTATGATTTAGCATTAGTTTATTTTCTACAAACCATGAACTTAGGTCATGAACTGCATTGTTTGAATGTTATACACAACATCCTGTACAACCAAGCTAGTGTCATCAACAAACAGCAATAATTTAGAGTTGCCCGTAATACTAGAGGACATATCATTTATATAAATAAGGAACAGGAGTGGCCCCAACACTGATCCCTGGGGCAACCCCCCATTTGACCGTACCCCACTCAGACCCCACATCACAGCCATTCTCAACAATGTGAATAATGACCATTTGCTGTCTGTTGCTAAAATAAGAGGTGAACCAATTGTGAGCTACTCCCTATATTCCGTAATGGTCCAACTTTTGGAGCAATATTTTGTGATCAACACAATCAAATGCCTTAGTAAAATCAAAAAACATGCCTAGTGTTCGAAACCTTTTGTTTAACCCATCCACTACCTCACAGAGAAGACGGAATATAGCATTTTCACTTGTTAAATGACTTCTAAAGCCAAACTGCACATTTGATAGCAAATTATTTGATATAAAAAATCAATTATACTTACATACACAGCCTTTTCAATAACTTGAGCAAACACTGATGGCATAGAAATAGGTCTAAAATTGTTTACATTATTCCTTTCTCCCGTTTTATAAAGCGGCTTTACTACTGAGTACTTAATTGTTCAGGAAACTGACCATTCCTAAAGGAAAAATCACAAATATGGCTAAACACAGGGCTAACATGTGCGGCACAGCACTTAAATATTCTGCTAGGCACTCCATCACACCCATGAGAGTCCTTAGTCTTCAGTGATTTAATTATTGACTCAGTCTCTCCCTTGTCAGTATCACAGAGGAGTATTTCAGACATCAATCTTGGAAAGGCATTTTCCAAGAGAGTTGTATGACTCCCTGTAGAAACTAAATTTTTATCTAATTCACCAGCAGTGGTCAGAAAATGATTGTTAAATACTGTACATATATCTGATTTATCAGCAGCAGAAATATTTTTACTATGAACAGACTTCATATTGTCAACCTTGTGCTGCTGACCAGACACTTCCTTCACAACTGACCATATGGTTTTAATTTTATCCAATGAATTAGCTATTATATTTGCACACCACATATTCTTTGCCTTCCTAATAAAATTTTTAAGCACCTTACAATAATGTTTGTAATGGGCAACTGTAGCTTGATTCTGACTTTTCTAACATTTTGGTATAATTCCAGCTTTGTTCTACATTATATCCTTATCCCACTAGTCAGCCACCCAGCCTACCCTTTATTGCCATTAACCCGTTTAGAATGTTCTAATGGAAAGCAACTCCCAAAAAGCATGAGAAATGTGTTAAGGAAAGCATTATATTTGCCAACCTTATTATCAGCACTATAAACTTAGTGCCACTCTTGTTCCTTGATGAGGTTTAAATAATTCGTTGCCACTGGATCAACTTTCCTACATAGTTTGTAATTATATGTGACATTTGTTTGAGTACAAAAGCCTTTTAATGTTAAAATTTGTGCACCATGGTCTGAAAGGCCATTCACTCTTTTAATAACAGAATGCCCATCTAGTAATGAAGTTAATGAATAAAAGTATTGTCTATGGCTGTGCTACTGTTACCATGCACCCTACTGGGAAAAAACACAGTCTGCATCAGATCATATGAATTTAGATCTATCAACATCCTTTTTCTTGCACAATCATATACAAATTAATACTGAAGTTACCACATATGACTAATTTCTGGTACTTCCTATAAAGTGAATCAATAACGCTCTCTGGCTTGAGTAGAAATGCTCTGAAGTCAGAGTTAGGAGACCTATAAACAACAAACATTACAAGTTTAGTTTATTAAATTCCCCTGCCCCTGCAAAATATTCACATATCTTTTCACTGCCATGCTGTGCCATGTCTATGTACTCAAATGGAATATTGTTTTTTTTTTTTTTTTTATTTACGTACATGGCCACTCCGCAACCCCGCAAGGAACTCCTTGAAAAGCAGCCAGCTAATCAGTATCCTGGTAAAAGAAGCCCCAGAATTGTCAAATTATTTAAGTAGTGCTCCGATATACCAATAATTTCAGAGTCAACATCTATAAGCAGTTCACTAACTTTATCTTTACCACCTCTTATATTTTGATGACTATGCTAATTCCTTCTCTATTTGGAAACATGAAGTCCTCTGAAGGTGAGCCCTTAATTAGAGGGACTTCCTTCAAGCAGTTATACCTATCAGCTGACTTCAATCTAAAAAAGGTGCAGCTCTCACACTAACTACTAAAGGAATTTTTCCATGACTGATCCCACCACCCCTCACCACACTGTCACCTATAATCTTTGCCAGCCTCCCCTTCCCATACCTGTTCAGTTGCAGGCCATGCCTAGTGAAACCCTATCTATTGATAGGCTCAACTGGCACCACTGCAATGTGACCCATGCCTTCTGCCATCAGTGCCTTCTCCAGCCCCATGTTAACGCACCTAACAGCTGCATTAAGATGATGCTGAATGCATGAAATGCACAGTGGTGCCATCAGTTTGAGTAGCTATCTTTACACAGGTCAACAACTACATCTTACTCTCCATCCTGATCAAGACTATTCCCTGCTCCATCCACTATCACTACCTGATCCTCCTCCATAAAATCCCTTCATAACTCCCACATGCTGTCAGTCACCTGGGCCTACCCTGCACTAAGCTTCTCGATGCTGGTGCCCTGGTACCCATTCCCCAACACTTCCTGCAATTTCTGGCCCACATCTCTACTGTGTGAACTACCTAGCAGCAGAACCTTCTTCGACAAATTTCATGAGAGAACAAATATACTGTGAGGCAGTAGTCAAACTGCCTAATAAATAAAACCACACCATAATAATGAAAACACTTATACAATATCCCCTCTTTATCAGCAACAAGTGTCATAATTATCCACAAAATGTACATCTTCAAGCCTTTTTTCTATTAGATGTTTTAAGTTTCTAAACTGTCATGAGATAAACAGCCTTTTCACGAGGAATATGTCTTACACTATAAAGACAACTTATTTTTTTCAATGCAATTCTTTTTTGCATAAACACAATAGTATCACATATAATATATCTACTATTAAATTCTGTGTATACCACCATACCGCTGCCACTTGCTCCCGCTTCTCAGTGAATATGCGTTCCAGCTCTTCATGGCTCTGTTGAGATATTAGAACACTCTCTGCCGATGTAATACATCCACTGCATGCTAAGCAGTCTGCTAGGGTGATTTCCACTTTTTGCAGTCGTTGTTCTGCTCCACCCTGAAACATCAGGCTTAATTCACCAATGACTTCAAAATTATATTGGTTTTGATAACCCTGAAAAAGACAGTGTAGGTCAATATTGTTGCTAAATATCATTCTGCCACATCAGACGATCTCTAATAGGCCTATACTAAATCCATCCAAAAAAGCTA
Source organism: Schistocerca piceifrons (assembly GCF_021461385.2). Lineage (NCBI taxonomy): Eukaryota > Metazoa > Arthropoda > Insecta > Orthoptera > Acrididae > Schistocerca > Schistocerca piceifrons. The sequence goes on along the minus strand of NC_060138.1, from coordinate 1,133,462,350 downwards.
ACTGAACTATTGTTGGATATACCTAATTGTGGATTCAGCAGAGTATTTTCAGAAAAATTAAAAACAGGATAGTAGTGCCGATATATTAGGATTACACAAATAACTGCAGTCCAATATCTTTAGTATCTGGCTTCTTGAAGTCATAGAGAAATGCAGTATTCTGATTCCTGCACTAACATGGTTCCCAAAAAGTGAAAACGACAAAAACAGCTATTTATAGCTAAACGTCATGATTACTATCTCAAGCTGCTGATAACATACAATGTACCTTTTCATGTTACAGCAGCAATCCAATGACTGGTGATGTAACATGAAAGAGTACACTGCCTAGCACAATCCATATACTGATGTAATTTACATATGAAGTGGCAAAAATATAGCTTTATTATCTGACATCAATGATTTTATATTCATCAAATACGCTGCTGTAAAAGCTTTTAGGAAACTGATGATGGTGTGTTGACCAAAATAGGTCGTTAAATAAAGAATATTATCAGCAGCTTGAGGTGGTAACATGACATTTTTCAAATACTTGCGAGCTGTGGGACACCACTACATGAAATGCTATTTATAGCCCAACAGAATCTGTAGATGAATTATGCAAAAGAAACTTGGCATCCGTTATATTTTTAGATTTGTCTAAATGTTTTGACACAATCACCCATTCTCACAAGAAAAAGGAAAGCTACGGGACATGTGGACATGCAGTGCAATGCATAGAGTAATATTTTGCCAAAATAAAACTGTATGCAACTGTAAAATTTAAAATTTCCCCAGCGTACTAAAGGTCGAAGATATTTCGGGATTGCAGCCAGTCGTTGTAAATTTCATTCCACGATATTTCAATTGGGCACCTGCCAGTCATCTTCGATGGCTCGCCCGAAGATTACTGGCAAGTGTCCAGATGAAATATCGTGGAATGAAGTTGATGAGGACCGGCTGAAGTACTAAAATCTCTTCAAACAAGTATGTGATTGCATATCTGAAACCTACGCACGTCCACTATTACTCAGTCTTTTTATAACTAATAACAAAGTCAGTCAGAGATGGAACAAAAGATGCAGTAATGACATTTGTTAATGTCCGAAAAAAATTTGGAAATGTTAAACAATGTGGTATGTTTTACTTGCTGTCTACTAAACATTAATATATTAGAGTGGGCTGACTTATCCTAAGCTTTCTCTAGTGTGAAACGGGATAAAATGAAAACCTATCATTTCGTACCTGCTGGATCTGTGTATATGCTCCATCGTCTTGGATTTTAATTTTTGCGCCGGTACCAGTATTTGTCTTTTTAATCTCCACAGGCTTAATGCATTCCTGTAACGAATAAAATAAATTTATGAAGAAACCACACGCAATCCGCCAACGTCAATTCAAGTTTTATTATTTTTTTTTATCATCGTGGCTGAGAACCTGGGACGGTGTGATATAGTCGTCTAGATTTGTTAATTGCAAAGCACCACTGAAGCGTGATGTCATATTATATCACAATAACAATTTCCTATTGGCACTAAAAACGTCCAAGCGGGATACTTCAATAGCACTAGTTTCAAGTTTTAATTGTCGAATACGACAATGCTCCTTAAACTTGCTGACAACTCGCCTCCTCATGTAAACATTGCCAGAGATGTTTGATGTTCGAAGTATCACAACATAACCGTCCAGAGATGAGTACTTTTGTTTTGATTTCGTACTTGTTTCGCCCGCTGTAACACGTGAAAAAATGTGGAAAGGTGCAAACATTTAATGAAACTGTCAGTCAGTAACAGGGACGCGCTTTAAAAGCCATACACAAAGCACGAGTGGGTGTTTCTTTTTTCACGTCATAACTAACTTACCATGTCAGACAGTGAAGACGAACCGCAATTATCGGCACATGCATTAGCTGCACTGCAAGAATTCTACACGGAACAAGCTGTGAAGGAAGCAGAAGTACAAGATGTTCTGCGAACAAACAAAGTAGAAGAACTGAAACTCGATGAAAACTGGGTTAGTTTGGGTTAGTTTTCTTTAACACTTAATAACATTTATTTCAAGTTCCACACTTATTTTTAAAAAGTCCTATCATGTTGTAGGCCTCAGTTAAGCTGTGATATATTTGAACCCTGCCTCGTAAGTGACAATTTTCCAACAACACTTGCCATGTGAAAACGACAAAGGCGTCAAATTCAGTTGTAATGCCTAGCCTTGATGGCACAGTAGGTTCAATCCCCAGATCTGTCCTGTCAAACATGAAAATCTCGTTTTATACACACACCTTTCTTCGTGTTTACATTTTTCTCCGTCTTGGTATTCATATTACACATATTTTCAGTTTGTCTGTTTTTCAGTTGCTTGATCACTTTCATATACAAGATGTCCCGGGATGAATGGTCAATATAGAGGGATATGATGGGGATGATCATTCGATCCATTACAGTGTAAGAAACATAGGCTCCATCGACTGAGCACAATGTAGGGAGACAGGCGTGTGCATGTGAGTGAGTGAGTGAGCGAGCGAGCAAATGTGTGTGCGTTTTTTTTCCCTATATGCTTGTAAAAGGAAGTGCAGCCCGAAAGTTAACCAAGCTCTGTATCTCTTGTTTGTGTGCCTATCAATGATACTGCGCTTCTGCCTTTCAGTGAGGTGTCTCCGTTATTCCTAAATAATTTGTATTTGAAATGTGCTGTGTTTGCAGAGGGTGTGTTGTATTATGTGGTGGTATGCTCTATTCATGGTATGTTTATGTTTGTAAGTGTTGTTAGTGTTATTGGATTCTGTGTGTGCTGTTTATAATAGTAATATTGGAAGAATTTGTGGTGCTTTTAGCCAGTTGTTTTGGTGTTGGCAGTTATGGACAATAGATTCATTTTCGGATTTGGAATTATTAGTGTGATGCGTTGTTTATGTTTGGAGATTTAATTTTATGTTTTTTTAGTTATGGAAGTGACTATAAAGTTCACAAGTAGGTGCCTGTATGTCACAGTGGCAGACAGCATATTGAGGACGAGTAAATTCCTAAAGTTGTTCAGTTTAATTGCCGAGTATCTGAAGTGCTATGATAGTGGAGAAGGTATGAGAGTGGCCATAGCGGCTGTATCTCAGACCTGGCACCAGTGTATGTGGAATTTCTATGCAACAACATTGGCGTTTTATGCGGAGAGTTTCCTGGTTTGAAAAGTGTAGGCTTACCATTCGAGATACTGTATTGATGGCACATAGATTTGTGTGTCAGCTGACATTTGTTGGTAAATATGTTTTTATAGTTTTATTTTTTTTATTGTAGTGTGTATGGTATTTGTGTTTATGTGTACAATTATATGTTTCTTGTAGATCAAAATTGGTGTTATGCAGTTTTGTAGGAATTTTGTGATTGTGTTGTTGGTTGTTTGTAATTATGTTGTATTGTGAGTAATAAGTATGGAGTTTGTTTTACCCTTGTTGGTGAGGTTAAGTTTTTGATGTTAGTTATATGAATGAGTTTTCGTTTTATGATACTGTGAACAGGTCGACCGAAGTCGATATCACCCTTGTTAATTTTTACAATTATTTGCTGTGTGTATCAGTCTCACTTTTGTCACAGACAGGCATAGTAAAAGATAGTGCTAAACATTTAACCTTGTGGATAAATTAATCCTTCTGAAATAGAAAACAAACACACAATTGTAACTCACACAGCACATGGCCACTGTCTCTGGGCAGGGGGCCCAACTGCGACTGGAATCTGCTTGGGTGAGTGTAAGGAGAAGGCATGAGGAGGGGAGGGGGGTAGGTGACTTGAGAGACAAGGCATAGGTGATTTGTTTCTGGACATGATGGGAGGTGATTTCAGTCTGTGCAGGCCTCAGTGAGACTCGTGACATATGTGGAGTGGGACTGCACATCACTACACGTGGAATGACCTTGAGTGGCTTGGCTGTGTTGAAGGGACTTATTGGTGTGGGATGGATAACAGCTGTTGAAGTGGAGATAGATTTGATGTGTATGGAGATAGTGATGTAGCTATCCTTAAGGTGGTGGTCAACATCAAGGAAAGTGATTAGTTGGGTTGATGAGAACCGTGTTAAATGAATAGGGGATAAGGTTCTTTCAGATTGCTGGTATGGCATCCTCACCCTTGGTCCAGATCATGAAGATATCAACAATGAATCTAAACCGTGTTAGGGGTTTGGCATTTAGGGTGGTTAGAATGGATTCCTCTAGATTCCACACGAATAGATTGCCATGCAGATGCCCATTGTCATACCTCGTATTTGTTTGTATGTGATGCTTTCAAAGAAGTAGCATTTGTGCCTCAGGGTATAGGTGGTCATGGTGACCAGCAAGGAGGCTGTATGCTTGGAGTCAGCTGGGTGTTGGAAAAGGTAGTGTTCAGTAGCAGCAATTTCATGAGCATTGGGGCTGTTAGTATAGATGGAGGTGGCATCGACAGTGATGAGCCGGGCATCATATGGTAAAGGAACAGGAACTGTGGAAACTCGATGGAGGAAATGGTTGGTGTCTTTTAGGTAGGAGGGTAGCTTATGGGTAATAGGCTGAAGGTGTTGGTTCACAAGAACAGCGATTCTCTCTGAGGGGCGCAGTAACCGACCACTATGGTTGATCTGGCTGATTGGGTTTATGGAGTTCAGGTAGTATGTAGGAGGTAGGAGTGCAGTGGGGGGGGGGGGGGGGGGGGGGAGAGAGAGAGAGAGAGAGAGAGAGAGAGAGAGAGAGAGAGAGAGAGAGAGACTGACTTAGAGGGGAGTTCACAAATGAGCACTCCTCTTGGGACTCAGTACCACCCAAGACTGGAGAAACTGAAGCACATTCTCTGCCCTGAAACGAGGAATATCCTTTCCACTATACTCTCGAACCCTCTCTGCAGTGGTATTTCAACCGACCTTCAAATCTACAGAAAATCCTTATCCTCCATACTGTACCTCTGCTCCCAACCCCTTGCCTCATGGCTCATATCCCTGTGATAGACCTAGATGCAACGCTTGCATCATACATCCTCCCATTGCTACCTACTCCAGTCCTGTCACAGGCATCTCCTACCCCATCAGAAGCAGGGCTACCTGTGAAAGCAGCCACATGCTCTACAAATTAAGCTGCAACCATTATGACACTTCATGTATGAGTATGATGACTAACAAGTCGTCTGTCCCGCATGAATGGCCAGTGCCAAACTGTGACCAAGAGAGAGCTGGACCACCCATTTGCTGAATGTGCTGTCCAACATGGTCGGCTTCACTCCAGTGACTGCTTCAAAGCCTTTGCCTTCTGGACCCTTCCTACCAATACCAACTTCCCTGAATTCCACAAGGGGGAACTTTGCTTACAACATATCCTTCATCCCCCTAACCTCTAAGGCCTTCCAATGGCACAGCCTTCACTCGTACCTGTCCTCCACATATCTTATCACTTTTGCTGTTTCCACTCCAGCACTACAGATGCCTTTTATCCCACCAGTGCTCCTACTAGTCTTTTCCCCTTTTCCGATGCAGTTGAAATCTGCAGACGGGCTCCAGTGCCCGGAGACAGTGGACATGTGTATGTGAGTTGTGCTTGTATGAGTGTGTGCTTGTGTTTTTTCTGTTTCGGAAGAAAATTTTTCATGTCCGAAAGCTGAAACGTTACTCCATCTTTTTCATAGTGCCTGTTTGTGGCACAGCATCTTCTGTACGTGGCGAGTAGCAATCCATTGTTTTCATTTTATCGTTATTCCATCCTGGACTTTAGATTGTTTGATTTTTGATTTGCTTTTTGGCATTTTGTAATGCAATCTGTTTTAGTATTTTTGTAGTAGTATTGGTCTACAAGTTGAGCTATATAGCTCAGTCAATGTTTTTGATACCTGTTACAGCAGGGATGCACAGACTGTGGCCACATGTGGCTGGCTCCACCATTGATCATATGGTGGCCTGTACCTCATTGCTCACTCTTGCAACTTTTTTTTTCCTGAGTCAAACATCAAAGCCAGTCGTGAAATTAATGGTGTGCCATGTTTCAAATTAAACTGTGTAGATAATGTTTCTGTAAAATTACAGTGTTGCAGTTCTTTTTGTTAAATAAAATGAATATTTGCGAAACAAATGGTGTGATGTTATTATTTACAAGGTATTTTTTTTTCTTTTTCTTGCACCCCTTAACTAGCCACAGCGATGGATTTGCAGTCTGCAGTACTGGCAAGTCAGTACACCCCTGAATTACAGTTTATGTGATTTTATACCCACTTTTTGCTGATTTGAAACTACTGTTTTGTCTTGTTTTTCATTGTTGCATTTTCTTTACTTTATTATTAATGTCATTTTGTGGATCTTTCCCACAGTAGTCTTGTTAGCTTCAGTGTTTATTATTAAGAATGTGTGTGATTTGCCACCTTGAAACAATGTTTTTGTTGCATCTTGGGGTTTTGAGTGATATCATTGGTCAAGGCTGACAGGTGGTATCAAAACCCTGGTTATCCATTAATGCAGTATATAGATTAAGTTTCTATGAATTGGTTGTCTTTTGTTATGTATACCTTGACTCATTCCACACCCAGGGAGGTTCTCCTCCTTGATGAGATTTACATAACACTAATTAATTAATGTATATCATTAGTATTGGCTGACCCGGATGTAGAGAGGTGCCTGACATTGCTTGTAAACAACACCAGTAAGCCACTTTAAGCGTGTGACAGTACACAAAATTACACTTAAAAAACTCATTCATGCAGGAGGATTATAAGACATATCGTTGCTTGACCGTCACACAGACTCCCGTATTGAGGCATCCCTGGTGTTGAGCAGAAACTGAAAGAGTTGAAAAGAGTAAGTCATCAGGTCTGGCTGGGATCCCATTTCAGTTTTACACAGAGAAACCCTTCAGCATTGGCAACTTATTTAGCTTGCATCTATCGTTTCTGTCACACCCAGTGTAAAGTTTCAAGTAACGGGAAAGAAGTGCAGGTGACCCCAGTTTCAAAAGGATAGAAGAATAGAGCCACAAAATACAAGGACTATTCAGAAAGTAGGGAACATTTCCACCTGGCACCACTAGGCGTGCACCGATCGCATATATGTGCGTGCTTGACAGCTCAGTCAGCATCCGTCCATGACAGTGAGAATGTCTCTGTGCATCTGTTTTATTTTATATTTTTTTTTCGATATTTGAATTTGAAGTGTGCGCTGCAATCCAAAATCCCACCAGTTGTGAGGTGCAGTCTGTGATATGGTTTTTGTCGGCAAAAAAACCTAAAACCTATAGAAATTTATCGTGAACTGTGCGAAGTGTACGGAAACAATGTAATGAGTGAATGTTCCATCGGAAATGGAGCATTCGGTTTAAAAATGGCTGAACCAACGTTCATGATGAAGAGTGGACGCTCGAGCATTGTGACTGACGATCTTGTCACTGAAGTTGATGTAACGATTCGTAAAAACTGTCACTTCACAATAACGGTGCTTTAACTTTCTTTTCCACAAGTTTTATGGACTTTGTTGTTTGAAATTGTCACTCAAAAGCTAGGCTACCACAAATTTCATGCTTGATGGATGCCCAAAATGCTTACAGAGCCCCATAAAGAACAGCGAATGGGGGCAATGCTGACTTTTCTAGAGGCCTACCACAAACATTACTGGATCAGGTCATAACCGGTGATGAGACTTGGGTGAAACGTGTCAATTGCGAGACAAAATTACAGCCTATGGAGTGGGGGCACACAAGGTCCCCCCAAAAACCAAGAAAATGTTTGCAAACCTTGTGAGCAAGGAAGTTGATGGCGACAGTGTTTTGGGATAGGCAAGGTTGATTTTCTCAAATAGTAGTATGTCAGTCACAAATGTATTTCTTGAACTTAGTTTTTTAATTTTTAAAGCCAAAACATTGCCTACTTTCTGAATAGCCATCGTATGTAGACTAATATCATAAACATCAGTTTGCTGAGTGTAGTCTTAAGTTTGAATGTAATAAATGTCCTCGAGATAGAAAAGCTTCTGTCCACAAATTAGCACAGATTTAGAAAGCATCACTTTTGACAAAAGTCAGCTTGCACTGTTTTCACATGATATTCTGCAAACCATGGATGAAGGACAACAGACAGATAACATATTCCTAGACTTCCAGAAAGCAGTTGACACAGTGCCCCACTGCAGACTGTTAACAAAAGCTGGGGCATTTTGAATGGGTTCTCAAGTGAGTGAGTGGCATGGAGATTTCTTAAGCAAAAGAACCCGTTACATTGTCCCGGATGGTGAGTGTTCGTAAGAGACAAGAATGTCATCAGCAGTGCCCCACAGAAGTGTGATAGGACTCCTCGTACAAAAGTAAATGACCTGATGGATAGGTTGAGCAACAATCTGCGACTGTTTGCTGATGACACTTTAGTGTGCAGGAAAGTCTCACCACTGAGTGACTGAAGGAAGATACAGATTGACTTGGGGAGAATTCCTGTTTAGTGTGGTGAATGGCAGCTTGCTCTAAATTTAGAAATATGTAAGTTAATGCAGATGAGGAAGAAAAATAATCCTGTAAAGTTCGAATACAATATTAATGTTGTGCTCCTTGACACAGTCATGTCAATTAAATATCTAGGTATAACGTTGCAGAGTGATATGAAATAGAATGAGCACGTAAGAGTGGTAGTAGGGAAGGGGAATAGTCTACTTCGGTTTATTGGGGGAAATCTAGGAAATTGTAGCTCATCGAAAAAGGAGACCTCATTAATATAATAGTGCAGCCATTCTTGAGTACTGCTTAAGTGTTTAGGATCCAAACCATTTCAGATTAAAGGAAAACATTGAAGCAAGTCAGGGGCATGCTGCTGTATTTGTGACTGGTAGGTTCGATAAAACACGCGAGTATTACAGAGATGGTCTGAGAAGTTAATGTTCTGTTTGTGAAAGACTATTGAGAACCAGCATTTGTGGCTGACTGCAGTATGATTCTACTGCCAACAACGTTAATTGTACGTAAGGACCATGAAGACAAGGTAAGGAAAACTAGGGCTCATATAGAGACGTATAGACAATCATTTTTCTCTCGCTGCATTTGTGAATGGAATAGAGAAGAGAATGACTTGTTGTGGTAGAAGGTCCCCTCTGGCATGCACAGTGTGGAGGCTTGCAGAGTATGTTTATGGTGGTTGTAGGTGAAAATATCTGGAGCAACTCTGTGACAGGACAAGAGAGTGCAGAATTTTACACTCTCATTACAGGTAAGGAGAGTTAAAAGAAGAATTAAATAAGAAAAAAAACTTAAATAAAAACTATTAAATATCATAAAAATAAAAAATTGCATTATCAGAAGTGAGAAGACAAAAACAAGATGACCAAAATAATTAAAATCAGGATGTATGTTTTATTAGAGAGGAACAGGGTGGGTGGATGCTGTATAAAAAACAAGAAAATCAGTAGTAATATTACATACAAGATATATTTTTTAAGTAATTACCTTCTTAAAATATATAAAAGCAACAACAACTTTATTTTTACATTTTTTGTTGATGAGTTTATTAACTTTGGTTTAATAATTTTAGCAAATGACCTATAGGTACCACTAAGTGTAATAGCTTTTCAGTACTCAGAAATATGTTTTTTTGTGAAAAATCATGTCTTTGACAGGTTTAATGCCTTCCTCCATGTCTTCAAACTTTGAATTATCTGATCGTTCAAGAGGTCTCCTGTTCCTTCTTTACTTTTGGCCAGAATGACTACATCTATGTAAATAACCATTGGTATCAACTTACCTTGCTCTTTCCTCCTCCTTACAGCACTTTCTCTTACTCTCTCCCTCCTTCCCCCTCCCCCCCCCCCTCCTCCCTCCTTTTTCTTTTGCATGATAGTTAAAAACAATAGTGACAAGTTATGATTCTGACTCACATCCTTCTTCATATAGACTTTTATTTCTTGATCAGCCTCACATATTGCTTTTACTGAGCTGCTGTAGATTACTTATTCTTCACTTTATTTTTACCTTGTGTTTGAGGATTAATGACGTCTTATTTCACCTTACATTGTTGACCATTTTCTCTAGGTCCACAAATAAAAGTCGTAACTGCTTTTCATCAACATTTTCCTTTTCAAACTTTTTGACAAAGCACTGTTCTTTTGCTGAACTTCAGAGAATGTATGAATTGTCGACTAATGTCTTGCATTAACTGCTAGCGAAATCTTTAGATAGTGTAAATGTTGGAATATTAAAGTTGTAGTTTACTCTTACTGAATGATCTTTCTTGATTGTTGTTCTTCTCCTCTTACAGCAATTAAGTCAGTTCTGGTATGATGATGAAACCACTAGTATCTTGGCAGAAGCAGCAGTGAAGGCAGCTGGTGAGAGTGGAAAAATTGCTTTGATTTCCTGTCCAACACTATTTCCCATGATCAAGAAGACCCATAAATCAGTTGGTAAGACATTTGTGCAAGCAGATAGTGTGAAGTCTGAAATTAGCAATAACGACAACTTAGTAGTTGATCAGTCTGGAGCTGACACTAATAGAACTGTTGAAATAAAGGTAAGATAAGAGAAAGGATTAATTTTAGGGAGGTTCCTGTAGTAGTGCAGAAAGAAAAACACTTACTCAGGACCTTGTGGTACACGGAGTATCTTATTTATTAAGAATATGCAGCTGTTAGGAGATTTTTGTTATCTGTTTTTGTGTGTGGCAAGTGTTCAGGGGACCCCTGCTTGTCTTCAAGGTGGGGTGGTTGGAGCCACAGAATAAGTGTGTAACAATAAGGCTTGACATCAGCACAAAACAGAAGAAGACCTTTGAAATGTCATTCTAATATAAAAACTTGAGGTGGATATTCATATAATGTTCTCTATCTTGTAAAGTATTGAATGGATAAAGATTTTATATCTTACTGAACAACATATGAAATTTGTTACACAAAAAGTGCTTTGTATATTACTTTAATAAAGTTCAGTGTAGGTTGAAGCATATCACTTTCAGTATAATGAAGACTGCATCTCACACACACACACACACACACACACACACACACACACACACACACATTTTTAAAGGGGAATGATACATAACAGGTGCAGTAAAGATACTCAGTTTTTTAAACAGTTCTTTACAAGCAGCCCAACTTCAAATTCTGATTATTATTGTTATTATTATTATGGCCCTTTTCTACGGTTTAAAAATTGTGTCCTTGTTTTATGCCTTCAATTCCCAGAAAAGAATCCTATAGCTAAGAAAAGAAAAGAGTAGTATATCACAACAAGACTTCGGGTCTTACAAACTGGTGATTCAGCTCTAAGAGTGAAACATGCTGATGACATTATTGTACCTGGACCTTTGTGTTTATTCCATGCTAATCAATATTCATCTGTAAAAACTTTGTGTTTGCTACACGATCTATAGATTTATCATCTACGCTTAATGTGACAGAATTGCTTTCCCTTGTTATGATGAAATGCATACTATTTGTTTCTTTTATGTGCATTGTTAATTTATTATGTAGGCTACTGCCCACTTAATTCTTGAGGGTTTCATTTCCTTTCTGTAATAGGAGTTCTCATGTTTTGTCAGTGGCTGTGTCACTGCTGTCATTAGCAAAGAGAATTTTTTCTCTGTGTCTTGTACTGTCTGGAAAGCTATTATTGGATCCTGTACACTACTATAAGGAACATGTGTGTTTGTGTGTTTCTTTGTTTTACTAAAAATTTATCATCAGCAGACATGTGAACGTTTAGCAACCTGTTTTCCAAGAGAGACTGAAACCATTTGTTACCTATTCCTCTGACATCTAGTGCTTTTAGCTTATTAGTAGTATTTTATGTTTAGCAGTGTCAAAAACTGTGGACAAGTCCAAGAGTGCATCTGTAACACAGTCATCCTTGTCAAGAGATTCAAGTACCACTTCTACGAACTCTGTAATGTCTGATATTCTAAGTTTCCCACTTTGGAAACCAAACGTGCTTTGCTAAAAATTTTGTCTTTCGTCACATAACAGATTAGTCTGTTATGACTGATTTAACTATTTTGAGAATACTGACAATAGTGAAACTGTTCTGCAGTTTTCTGTACTTTCTACATTACCTTCCTTTAGTAACACCACAACTCATGTGTGCTTTAGATACTCTGGAAAAATATGAGGTGTGATCAAAAAGTATTGTGAAATTTTGTTTTTCTTAAACAATATGTATTCATCAACAACAACTTAGTCCCCTTCAGATATAATAAACTTGTGCAGTCACTTTTTCCGTTCTTGAAAGCACGTCTATAACTCACATTTCATTATGATGTTCAGCTCCTTTGGCAATTCTGTTTTTATTGTATCAGTGATAGCCAAACGATGTTCTTTCATGGTTTTCTTCAGCCTCAGGAATAGAAAGAAGTTGCTGGGGGCCATGTTTCATGAATGTGGTGGCTGAAGCACCATAACGGTTTTGTTTTTAGGCAAAGTAACACACAACCATTGAGGTGTGAATGGGAGCATTATCGTGATGTAATTTCCATGAGTGGTTTCGCCCCATTTCTGGTTGTTTTCTACAAATTGCTTCATCCAAACAGTGCGTAACATCCAGATAGCATTCCTTTTTGACCATAAGACAGAAACTCATGATGTATTATCCCATTGTAATTGAAGAAAACAGTGAGAAGAACCTTTTGATGTGATGAAACTTGTCAAATGCTCCTTGGGATGAATGATGTGTACACAACATTGTTTATGGTCAAAATTCAACAATTTAAGAACAAACTTTGAGGCTACACATTTAATGCCCAAAACATCTGAAAAATTGCTTGCCATGAGCTAAGGAATATACCAACATCATCAGCAACCTCTCCAACAGGGATTTGATGATTTTCCAGAACCATTGTCCTTACTTCTTCCACATTGTCATAAGTAATTGATGTGCTGGGGGTCCATTTGCTGTCTTCAACATCTTCTTGACCCACTTTGAAACGTTCAAACACTTGTAAACTTTTGTTTTACTCTTAGTAGATTCACCAACGGCCACAGTCAACATTTCAATTGCAATGATGCACTTCATTCCATTTTTCAAGCAAAATTTGATGCAGATTCTTTAATCCATCTTTTTCGAATGTAAAAATTCACTTAGCACTCGAAAACATCTATAAACTTTTTGACCCATCAGAAATAAACGAAATATTCAAAATTCCTCTTACTTTTTGATCACACCTGATACCTGAACTAAAGGACTCATTTATTGTGTTTGATAACGGTGTTTGTATGCTGTCTGTACATGTCTCCAGAACAGAGACTAGACCATTCTCCATGCCTACTGTCTTTTTATTTTTTACTTTATGAAGTATCTTTATGACTTCATGCTCTTTTGTAGGCAACATCATCATTGTGCTTGCAGTGTAATTCATTGTCAGTGCTACATATGTTTTAGGGACATACATACAAAATTTTCCAACTGTAGAGGGTTTTCTGCTACTCAGCCCTCATCTTTGATTTGTTTGTTGTTATATGTGTCTGCCTTTTCCAGTTTCATGTATTATGAAATCCCGTACTACTTTGCTTTTATTATATGCATTACATGTTATTTTTGTCATTGGATGGTTTTTTTTCTGCATCAAGTACCCTCCTGTGAATCTTTTTTACCTATGATAGTCATCCAAGATCTGTGGATTAGTGCAGTGCTTTTGTAAACAACTGAGAAATTATATGCGTAGGAGGACTTTATAATACCCCATAGTTATCCATTAGTTTCCATATCTGCTATTGAAATGGTTACTTTTGAAAATGTTTCCTCTGAATTAATTTAAACTATATGCAGAATTTAGCATAGTACATTGTTTTCCTCTCCTGCGCTAACCTTCTTGTCTCAGAGTAGCTATTGCTACCTACATCTCCAATTATTTACTGGATGTGCTCTTATCTCAGTCTTCCTCTACAGTCTTTACCCTCTACAGTTCCCTGTAGTACCATCTTAACAGATGTCCTGTTATCCTGTCCCTTCTTCATGTCAGTGTTTCCCATATATTCCTTTTCTTGCCGATTCTGCAGAGAACCCCTCATTCCTTGCCTTATCAGTCTCATGGGTTATTGTGCTGCCTAGTTAGCAGAATATAATGAATATAATTCATATACTTTGTGATCACCAATCCTGATGTTAAGTGTCTCGCTGTTCTCATTTCTGCTATTTCTCATTACTTTCATCTGCCTTCAGTATAGTCTCAGTCCATATTCTGTACTCATTAGACTGCTCATTCCATTCAGCACATCTTGTAATTCTTCTTCACTTTCACTGAAGATAGCAATGTCATCAGCAAATATTATCATTGATATCCTTTCATCTTGAATTTGAATCACATTCATGAACCTTTCTTTTATTTCCATCATTGCATCTTCGATGTACAGATTGAACAGTAGGTACAAAAACTACATCCCTCTCTTATACCCCTTTATTCCGAGCACTTTGTTCTTGGTCATCCGGCCTTATTGTTCTCCTTTGGTTCTTATACATTTTGTGTATTACCCGTCTTCCTCTATAGCTTATCATATTTTTCTTTTCTTAGAACTTCAAACATCTTGCACCATTTGACATTGTTGATTGCTTTTTCCAGGTCAATAAATCCAATGAACATGTCTTAATTTTTCTTCAGTCTTATTTCCATTATCAAATGCAACATCAGAACTGCATCTCTGGTGGCTTTGCCTTTCCTAATGCCAAACTGATCATCATCTAACAGGTCCTCAATTTTCTTTTCTACACTTTGTATATTATTCTTTTCAGACACTTGGATGCATGAGCAGTTAAGCTGATTGGGCAATAATTCCCACACTTTACAGCTCATGCTATCTTCAGAATTGTGTGAGTGATGTTTTTCCAAATGTTTGATGAAGTATTGCCGGTCTCATACATTCCAACATTAATAGTCTTTTTGTTGCCACTTCCTCAATTATTTTAGAAATTCCCATTGAATATTATCCATCCCTTTTGCCTTATCTGATCTTAAGTCATCCAAAGCTCTCTAAAAATTCTGCTTCTAATACTAAATCTCCTATCTCTTTCCTGCCGACTCCTCTTTCTTCTTCAATCATGTAATCAGACAGGTCCCCCCAATCATAGAGGCCTTCAGTGTACTCTTTCCATCTACCCATTCCCTCACCTGCATCTAACAGTGGAATTCTCATATGTTACCACCCTTATTTTCCATACACACTTCACGGATGCCCCAGAAGAAGTATGTATTTTACATTCTGAGAAGATAGTTCTGTAGGCATGCAAATTTGTTGGTTTACCAAGCCTGTCTTTATCTTTATAATCTGACAGTGATGATAAACCACAATATTTTACAAATGCTTTAAAATTTTTTCAGTTGGTTTCTGTAAGTAGAGGGTCTAAGACTGATACTGAATTTTTTTTTTTTTTACCCTAGAAGCATGTTTACTATTTACGACAAGCCTAAAGAGTGCAAAATGTTCAGGAAGTCATTATTAGTTTCACACTAACAGCTTTGTTAATATTCACGTTTCCAGTATTAATATGTTAGTTTTGGTGGTTGAGAGCCTTTCCAGGACTTCAGTTAACGTGTTGAAGAAAGTCTCTCCACATTGCCACCAGGTGAGTGGTACATGCACAAAATATTAACTTCTAATGGATGTCTAGCTTTGTTAGTTCTACAGACGCCATTTCAATTTTTTGCCTTATTTTTCTCAAATATTTGCTCTAGTCTTTTGTTTTGCTTTGGTTGTACAAAAACCAGTTAGTTTTTGCATACTGTCTGTTAGCGTTCTTGTCAGTGCTGCACCAAATAGCCTTAGTTTGGTGACTTTTTTTCTATTTTGTTTATAATTAAAAGTATTTATGCCTTCCTACTAACCTACTTTGTCAGTTCTTCAAGTGTGTGTTCTTCTTTTTGCAGTGAAGCTGTTTGAGTATGATCGACGATTTGCATTATATGGGGATGACTATATTTTTTATGATTACAAGTCTCCATTACAAATTCCAGAATCATTTCAGCATTATTTTGATGTCATTGTTGCTGATCCACCTTTCTTGTCAGATGAATGTTTATCTAAAACTTGTGAGACAGTTAAGTTTTTGACAAGGAGTAAAATAATTCTGTGCACTGGTATGTATCAACAGTGATTTGTCATTTGTTGTTTAAGTTCAGTTATAGAACCATGTAACTTATCCATTTTCTTATGCATACAGAACTATTATGCAGGTTTTAAGATCTTCAGTACATGCAACTGCTTCACACTGTACAACTGCTATTAAAAGTGAATGCAACCACATTAGAAAGAACCACATTGAATAAGTATTCGATGTTACACTTATCCGATCAGATGGCTGATGAGTTGGGAGAAAGGTTGCTGTTCCAATAAATGTGAACAGCTGAAAGACTTAATGAGACTGGGATGATGATAACAAAGAATGAGGGAAAAAACTGTTTCGTAAATAAATTTGCAAATAAGTAGCTTTGTCTGAAAGTTACTTTACAAACCTCAGTATTACTGGGCTCCACTGTTAGGTGTTTCCAAATTTTTGTTACTAATAGAGGATATAGCAGACAAAAAAAATGCTAAACAAGCATGCAAATCAGAATGCTTAAGAGTTATTATATGAAGAATAAGGAGAAAACCCATGTAATGGAGAAATATTCAGTGATGAGTATTTTTGTGTTGCACCATTTGAAAACAAAACTATAAAATATAGCAAGATTGGAGAGTGGTGTTTGGAACCTAACAGAAGTCATGTTTGTGAAGTAATGTGTTACTAGCGATATATTGACAAAGGAAAGTCCAAGTAGGAAAATCACCAATGTAGGAAAATTATCTAGAACAGTTAGTTGGGAACCCCACTCAAGATCGAAATATGTTGGATCTAATGGCAACAAATAGACCTGACCTCTTTGAGGATGTCCACATTGAAACTGGTATCAATGATCAAGACATGGTTGTGGCTACAATGATTACCAAAGGACAACCAGAACAAGCAGAAAAAAATATGTGTGTTCAGTAAACTGGATAATGAACTTGAAACTTCAACACAGGGCAGGGGCATGTAGAGGAATTCTGGCTCAAATTTAAAAGAATAGTTGACCATGCCCTGGATAGATATGTACCCAATAAAATAGTTCATAATGGGAGGGAACCTCCATGGTATACAATAGCATAACTGGGTGTAATACTTTGTGAGGATATGAAATGGAACAATCAGATAGGTCCAATCATGGATAAAGGAGGTTTATTTGTAGAATACTGGGGGAAGTGCAATCAGTCTACAAAGGAGATTGCTTACAAATAACTCGTGCGACCATTTATAGAATATTGCCAGAGTATGTGGGACATGTGCCAGAATGTATGCAGAGAAGGGCACCCACGTATGGTCACAGTTTTGTTTAATACATAGGAGAGTGTCACAGAGACACTGAAGGAACTGAAATGGAAGTCTCTTGAAGATAGACATAAACTGTCCCGAGAAAGTTTATTAACAGAAATTCAAGAACCAGCTTTAAATGATTCTCCTAGGAATATGTTATGACCTCCTATGTATTGCTCACACGGGTATTGTGAGAATGAGGTTAGAATAATTACTGCACACACAGAGGCATTTGATCAATCATTCTCCCCGCACTCTTTACATGAATGGAACAGGAAGAAACTGTAATAACTGGTACAATAGGATGTACCCTCTACCATGCACATCATGGTGGTTTGTAGAATGTAGATGTAAGTGTAGGAAAAGGTAGGTCCTTATTTATGATAAAGAAGACATGTTAAGTTATAGACAGGCATAATTAAAAGACACTTACATAAAGCTTTCGGCCAGAGCCTACATAAAGCTTTCAGCCACAGCTTTCAACATTAAAAAGAGGAACACACATCATTCATACACACAAACAAGCACATCTCATGCACACATCACCACAAACACCGGGAGCTTGGGTTGCCCAGCATTCTGGCTCAAGCTGCTGGAGTTGGCGGTCATGTGTGCATGAGGTGTGCTTGCTTGTGTGTATGACTGGTGAGCATTTCTCTTTTGCTGATGAAGGCTGTGGCCAAAAGCTTTATGCAAGTGTCTTTTAATTGTGTCTGTATGCAACTTAATGTGTCTTCTTTACAGTAAGTAGCAATCTATCTTTTCCTAATACTGTTAATGATATATTGAATTTACCAAGAGGGGGAAGGATGCAAGCAAGTGGGTGTGTGTAGAGTAAGAGAACCAAATGTATTAAATATGCAAAGGAAGAAAGACAAGCATTGGAATAAAAGTGGATTTTTATCTGTTTGCATCTATACATTGTTTAAATAGATTTTATCAGTACTGTGTTTGGATGGAATTTTATGGGCATTGCATCATATGCTGTACAATTCATTAGTTGTATGAACTGACATTGGAGTTTATTGTGCACCTCTATAATGTTTTTCCTCCGACCATATAAACTTGCAAATAGTGCTGGTCTTGTGAGAACTTAACTCAGTTTCTTTAGTGAATATGCATCCCAGATGATCATTGATAGACATTGTCTCATGAATGAACTCATTTTCCTGAGTGAACTCATTTTCCTGAGTTTTGACCAGCAGTTTTCAATTTCTCCAATCAGTTGCTGAAAGTTTCATTGACACACTTTACAGCTTTAGTATACACTGTGAATTCTTATTTGAAACTGCCATTGTCCACAGGAAACATTATGAGAGTGTAGATCTCCCTTGATGTAAAGCACTTTTCCTTGTCTTTAGCCATACATATTACAGCATGATCTCCCCATCACAAGTAGGGTTTTATTTATTTTCTTTTTGCCTGTCTCTTTACCAAAACACTGCTATGTGCGTGGCAGAGGATACTTCCCATTGTACTGTTTATTAGGGCTCCTTCCTATTCCATTCATGCATTGATTGCAGGAAGATTGCATAAATGCCTCTCTGCATTCTGTAATTAGTCTAATCTTGTCTTCATGATGCCCAGGGAGGTGATACATAGGGGACTGCAGTGTGTTCCTAGATCCCTCACTTAAAACTGGTTCTTGAAACTTTGGAAGTAGACTTTCTTGGGATAGTTATAGAACCCAACATGTTGTCCTTGACAGCAAGTGTTCATTAGAGACAAGGGTATCATCTGGAGTGCTCCAGGGAAGTGTGGTAGGACTGCCATTATTGTCTAGATACATAAATGGTTTAACGGGCAGGATGGGCAGCAATCTGTGGTTTTTTGCTGACGATGCTGTGGTGTATGGTAAGGTGCCGAATTTGAGTGACTGTAGGAGGATACAAAATGACCTAGACGAAATTTCTGTTTGGTGTGATGAATGGCAGCTAGCTGTAAATGTAGAAAATGTAAGTTAATGCAGACGAGTAGGAAAAACAAATCTGTAATGTTCGGGCCAGCCGCGGTGGTCGTGCGGTTCTAGGCGCTCCAGTCCGGAGCCGCACTGCTGCTATGGTCGCAGGTTCGAATCCTGCCTCGGGCATGGGTGTGTGTGCTGTCCTTAGGTTAGTTAGGTTTAAGTAGTTCTAAGTTCTAGGGGACTGATGACCACAGCAGTTGAGTCCCATAGTGCTCAGAGCCATTTTGTAATGTTCGGATACAGCATTAATAGTGTCCTGCGTGACACAGACACATTGTTTAAATAACTGGTTGTAATGTTCCAAAGTGATATGAAATGGAATGAGTGTGTGAGGGTTGTTGTAGGAAAAGTGAATGGTCAATCTCAGTTTACTGGGAGAATTCTGGGAGGGTGCGGTTCATCTTTAAAGGAGACTGCACATAGGATGCTAGTGCAACCTATTCTTGGTCACTGCTTGAGTGTTTGGGGCCCATACCTGGTTGGATTGAAGGAAGACATCGAAGCAATTCAGAGGCAGGCTGCTAGATTTGTTACTGGTAAGTTCAAACAACACGCAAGAGTTATGGAGATGCTTCGGGAACTCAAATGGGGATCACTGGAGGGCAGATGACTATTGGGAAAATTCAGAGGACCAGAATTCGAGGCTGAGTGTAGAATGATTCTGTTTTCTCCAACATACATTGTGTGTAAGGACCACAAAGATAAGATACAGGAAATTAGGGCTTATATGGAGGCATATAGACAGTTGTTTTTCTCTTGTTCTGTTTGCACATGGAATAGGAAAGGAAATTACTAGTAGTGGTACAGGGCACCCTCCATCACACACTGTAAAGTGGATTGATGTAGATGTAGACAGTTTGTGTCTATCTTCAAACATCTGCTAGTTCAGTTTTTTCAGCATTACCATGACACTGTCCTATGTGTCAAACAAACCTGTACCTTTTTTTTCTATATCTTCAAAATCTCGTTTTTGTCCTACTTCATATGGGTCCCACACACTTGATAAATTATCTATGACAGGTTCCATAAGTGTTCTGTAAACAGTCTGTTTTGTAGACTGATGGAATTTTCCTAGTAGCCTATATGTGAACTGAAGAAGTGTGCTACCTACTTCACCCAAGGCTGAGCCTTCGTTACCATTCCGTTTCACTTATGTACAAATTGTTACACTAAGGTATTTGTATGGACTGTTATTGTTCGATAATACAGTGTTCCGCCTAGTTTAGCTCCACTGTTCGATATTCAAGCTTCGTCTTAACTATTGACAATGATGCAGATGTCTGAGCAGCCAGAGACTTCAGTCCTGTATGTTTGTGTTCTGTTATCTCTGATAAAGGCCTTGTTGGCTGAAAGCTCATTTTCCAACAGTCTTTTTGATGTACCTGTCTGCGACTCAGCATCTGCACTATACGGTGAGTTGCAACTATCCTATTCATAACATTGTTACTTTCCATCCTGGATTTTCCATTGTTGAATGATGCAGAGTGAGCTATTTTTATCTATTTCAAAGACCTATGGGCTTTTGATATTACTTAACTGTCAGTGAATGTGGTGCGCCCAACACAAAATGATTATTTGTTTATTGAAACATAGGCAATATGACTTAACAATACTTTAAGTGAGTATTTCCAAGGAAAGAGTTTAGGATGAACCATGACCTTTTTAGTGACTACAATCAGAAATGTAGCTAGGTATCTTATTACAGAAGTTGCAAGTAATGTCTTCAGCACATCCACTACTATCCATCATTGCAAGCAGTTGCAAAGATTAACAAATTGGGTATAATTATTGTAGTACGCTCATTAATGATCCAAAGGTTCAATATCATGCTAAATTCTCCTTACTACTGCAGCAGAATTTTTTAAATTCAACCAGAACTTTCCATTGCCACAGAAATAAATATTCTAGTCCGCAATTGACCATGTCTGAAACAGAAGGGAATAAAATGTTAAAACTACTTTTTGAATAGGAATAACAGAACTGGTAATAGGAGTAACAAACACACAAATAAGAAAATGCCAACTAAATCTAGCTTCTGAAATTTTTTTCTTTGGGTAAAAGTAATAACAATAAATAAGAAAAAGCAATGCCTTGTTGGAGATATTGGAAGGAGGTACAGAAATAAACACTACATAAAAATTATGCAGATCAGTCACTTGGGAGAGGGAGCCAGCAAAACAGCATTAATAATCTTTATAGAAAAAAATTACAGATATAAAAAAAATCTTTAAATTTGTCAAATAGAAAAAGTAAAGAAATTCAAATTTTTGGGAGAAATAATCCAGAAAATAGTTTTGAAAAATCTGTTATAGAGTGACGAATCCACAAGATGGAATAAGCTTATGATATTACAAAGAACATTTATAACAAAAAATAGTTATCTGAGAACCTTAAAATAAAACACTGAGCACAGTGCCTGTATGCCAATGAAGGTGTAACACTGAACTGCAAATTGGATGAACTAGAAACATTGGGGGCAACAATTGTAAGGAAAAGACTGGGTTTACTGAAAATGACAGACCCATGAAAATTAAGAAGCAATGTCAAAATAAATCAGAATTTAATAAATATAACAGAAACAATAAGAAGAGGAGAGCTGATATTCTTTGCTCATTTGTACAGCATGGATAATAATAGATTACTGAATTGATCCTCAAATATCTATGGCAGAAGAGATCTACAAGCTGTGTTAAACAGGTCAATAAAGAGTTACAAAAAACTACATAACAGAACAAGAAACAGCAGGGGCAGTTTCACAATAAAAGTCTTACAGAAGATAGTATTCCAAGACAGGGACAAAACAGACTGAGGTGATTAGAAACCAACAGTGTGAAACGATGAGAGGTACGGTTGAGGAAGATGAAGGTGGTCTTATTCTTTGGTACTATGTAGTCAGGGAGGGAAATATCAGAATTGTTACAGGAGTCTGTGGGAGATGGTTAGCAGGTAACCAGTGTATTAAGCCAAATTCAGGGCCTGTGATTTAAAGTCTCTGGTGAAGCATCTTGGTAGGGACGATCAGGTAATTTGTAATTGGAAGGGCTGGCAACAGTTATTGCCACAAAACAGATCTTGTTTACTGATAAATAGGCTTGAAACATGGACACACAACCATGTGTCTGCATATTAAATACCTTCATGGTGAACGGGAGCATGTGTTTTGAGGAAAACGTATGAAAAATAAAGTCTTTGTGGAATGGGTGCCAGTGAACAAACTTTATTGCTATTACAAACTGTGAATAATTTCCACAACAACCACAAATCCAGGAAAGCCATGATGAGATCTTTTTCAGCTTACTTCACATGCCATATTCCATAATGATTCTGGATATGATTTTCAGAGTTACAGAGCCTTATTACAAACTAACCAGAATGCTGCACCTTCTTAACACTGCATTTTCTACTGCTTCCCAAAACAGTCCATCTGCCAAACATACCACAAGCTAAACTTGTTTCAGACAGATTGTTCTGTACTACAGTGTGCCTGTATTAGTTTGAGACTTAAAGTGTTATTTGACCATTGACTGCTGGGAACTTTATATTGTTCACGATGACTGCTGTCCTGTATGAATATGTTTTACAATCTTCGTGATTCAAATTCTCTATGCGAGCTGTATTTTAACATAAAGAAGCGTTGAAAAACTTTCAGTTTGAAGGCATACAATCCAGATTCGGTATGCCAACCATGCAAAATCACTTTGAGCATTGAAGTAATCATCCCACCAGCACAACAGGTTGAAGATACATGGTTGGTAAAACACTGTATCCTGCTGCATGAAGAAGTTCGTAACTGCTGGCTGTGCATCCTCACCTGACAGGAGTCGCCGACGATTCAAGACCAGAGGTGTGATAATCGTATGGGAAGAGATCAGGACTATAGGGCAAGTTCTTGAGTGCCTCCTACTTGAGTCTGCACAACTTCCGCGTTATAACATTGGCGTCCTCGATCGATCAACGTGGGATCGACATGGAATTTGGCGCACCATTCAACAATGGTTGTTTTCGGCAGACATGCTGCCCCACACACATTCTCCTTTCTCCAGTGGACATCTACCAGTGTTTGTCCATTGGCAGCCCAGAAAAGAATAACCGCACACTGTCCTGTGTGGATGCATTTGGCAATAACATTGCCTTAGTTCACATTTCAGCATTTACTGTACACATGTCAGAATGACACAAATACCTCCCTAATCTCTTGGCTTCTTATCAGTGCTTATATACCCACAAAGGTGTTGCGCTACATTGCATATAGGCTGCAGCAAGGCACTCAAACACAAACTTTTTGATTGCTCGTCATAGTAGTAGTAGTAGTAGTAGTAGTAGTAGTAGTAGTAGTATTAGCAGTAGTAGTAAAAAATAACACTGTGTATCAATAACATTGTCATAGTAAGTTCATAAACCTGAAATATTTGAAAAATTTTTTAGGTGCAGTTATGGAAAATCTAGCTTCAAGACTATTGGATGTAAGGAAAAGCTACTTTCAACCAAAACATAAAAACAATCTGGCAAATGAATTTTCTTGTTTTACAAACTGTGAGGAATTGCTGGACAAAGACTCTCTCAAATCTTTTATTTAATGCTGTGCAATAAAAATATTTTTTGTACTTTGTGGTTTTACATTTCCTTTGTTTCTCTCCTGCAAGCGTTCAGATTTACACTCATTTCAATACAGTTTCTCATCTCCCACATGAGATTGAGTGGTGTGTAAGTAAGAAGGTGGATGACTAAAACATTCTGCACAGCAAGGGGTTAGAGTACTTCTCAAAGTCACTAGTTTGCCCTCTGCATGCTGTCATTTCACCACTAGACAAGGACTGGGTATAACCAGATGTTTGTGTACAGCAATATCATTATTGGTTAAAGTTTCATCATTCCAATGGAAATGCTGTGCAATTAGTAAGCTGTGTAGTACTACTGCTTTTGTATACAGTGCAGTAGTTAGTTATCCTGACAACCATCTGATGGCTCTGGCATGTATGCAACAAATAGCCTCCCTGCTATTGAGGGACAGAGTTGCCAAGCAATCAGTGGCACTGATGTGATCACTCTGGAGCTTCATGATTTAACTGTTGTTTCAGTTTACAAACCACTGAACATCCAGGGACCCACTCCAGGCTTACCATTTGTACCTCTGCCATGTATATACTTCGGTGATTTCAACAGACATCACACAATCTGGGGTTATAAAAACAGTGATGAAAATGGGGAGGAACTGGTAGAATGGGCTGGAGAAGAAAAACTGATGGAAACACACTTCCAGTGAGTTATAATAGAAAAGTCCTGGAAAGCTTCCCACGAACCCAGCACCACCGTAGAACAAGTATCATAAATTCCATTACAAGCCAAGTTGGAACTTTAGGAAAGCTATCTGGGACGAGTGTACTCAGGAGGTTGACCGCAACATTTGTTGGATAGCTCCAAAAGTAGAAAACTTCTAGAGATTTGTGGGAGTCATCGGTGCAGCCAAATGTAATATGGCCCAAGGGTTCAGGAAACATCACACCCATTGCTGGGATGACACAACAGAAAACATGTACGCTGAATTCCGAAAGACTGAAAACCCTGATACTGGTAAATGTTTACTAGAACAGTTAACACAGTGAGAAAGTGGAAATGGTTGAACATGACTTCCAGTTTAAATTTGAATCATTCAAGCACAAAGATATGGATGTTATTAAGGAAACTTGGCACTACAACATTGCAACTAGTGTTTGCAAACTGCAACTGAAGATAAGACCATCAGAACTTACATTACGTATAAAATCAAGAGCTGAGAAGTTCACTGTAGACTCAAACACCAGAGAAAAGATAAAGGATGAACTGAATGAAATCAACAGCTACTTTCATGATAACACCACTTTATCGGATCCCTTTAATAAAAGTGATGTAAATGAGGCTATCAAAACACAGAAAATGAGGAAAGCAGCAGGACTGGATGGCATATTCCCTTAATGTATAAAACAGATCGGGGAATGCGGAAGAACTTGGCTGAAGGGGTTGTGTAACGATATACTTGAGACGGGAAAGTACCTCAACATGCCAGACACTACTAGCAAAACTTTTTACCATAGCCATACAAACCAGCACAACCAAGGAAGGAGAAAATAAATTGTCTTCAGACTTAGAAAGTCTCAACATGTAGTACAAAGCATAGTGACTCCAACAAAATGCAGCCAAGGAGAAGTCTGCACATTCCATCTGAACAACAGAATTGCAAAACAACAGCTCAGTGTGAACTTCTGCCAACAGATGATTAGACACTATTTCCAGACTAAGTGCCTAGGTGTCACACTCTGTCAGTCTTTGACACATAAAAGACACCTGGAAAACAATAGCCAAAAGCTAAAGACCCAAAATAACATCATAAAGAAACTGGCTGGCAGGATGCTGAAGCATCCACTCTGCGGGCTGCAGCTTTGACACTAGTATACTCAGTAGCTGAATAATGTGCTCTAGTACGGCACAAGGAAGCTAGGCATCCATCTGACAAATCAATAAGAATTATTACGGGTACACTAAAATCCACACGAATCCCTTGGCTGCATGTCATCAGTAACATTCCATCACCTGCAATGCGACAGCAGGAGGCAGCCAATCAAGAATGGAGGAAGCTACATCACTCTGACTGCACCCAAAAACCTTCCAGTTTGTAGTGCCGATGAGGTCAACACCAGCATCGATTTGAGTATCGTCTTTGAACTAAACTAAGATTATCTTTGAACAAAACCGCCATGTTAGTTCTTTGTAAGCCTTGCTTGTGTAAAGAGGTGAATAAATGAACTATTGCAAAATAGGAGTATTGTTTGATGTAATCGACCCGAACTTCTGCCTCACTCGTGACCCCGAGTTGTAACGTCTTCCGTTTTCCCCATTTTACTGTGTCCGCGGCCTCTGCGTCGATTATGTTCGTGTGTATTACTTCGACACAGCATTCGAACAATGACTTCGGCCCAACGCCTAACGCCGGGTTTTGTGATCGACATGCATCGTGTTGCAGGCGATGTACACCCACCAGGACTGCAACACGATGCCTCTCACTCGACGATTTCGCCCAACGTTTTCGAGCCTGCAACAGGAAGTGAGGTTAGGAGTGTGCATCACTCTGGTTATCTGACACCTTTGTTCCCACCACATTTGCCCTCCCTCATCGATAGTGCAGTTACCTCTTACGGATCTCCGTGCAGTGCGGGACCAATGCCGGTTTCTGCAAATGCTTCGTTGGACAACCTACCACTGCCAGGACAACGATTTGCCACGCTGCAGTCCGTGCAGTACCACGCAGATTCCTGCCACGTGGCCAGAACTGCTTTGTTCACAGGTCAACCTCCTCAGCATCCAACCATGCTCGCGTCTGCCTCGGTTAAGCATCAGCAAATGCCTTCCTGCTTCGATACCTCAGTCTGCAACAGGAACAATGACTTGTTATCTGTGCCTGACCTCCATCTCTGTCCCACTGCTACGCCTCAGTGTTCTGTACCATGACACTCACCTTATTCGCATTTTTTTTTAGTGGAGTGACTACGAACAGTGAACATTCACACATTCCGTCCAACGTTCGACGTCACTTTCCACACTGTGCTTCTGGGCAGCAGGCACCAGTCGAGCTTCTGCTACTGTTCTTGGCACATCCTCCGAACACAACCGCAACGTGTTGAGCTTCCGCAACCGCAATCGACATATTACGGTGTCTCACCCACATCGGCCTTCAGAGTCATGACGGATCGCACTCAACCACAACGCGTCACCTTCACGCTGACACCCGACCAGCCGTCGTCACTACACTCCCTGGAGGCACACTCTCCTGGAATACTACAGCAACAACAGCTTGTTTCAGGCAGTGCCCCAACGAATTCAACTCAGCCTGTTCTTCCGAACATCTACAACGCTTACCGACACTGCCGCCATTTAATCCTGACAGAGCAACAACTTGGTTCAAAATTGTGGACAAAGTATTCAACCATTACAAACTAGACGAGTCAGCCAGATTTCTGTGCCTCATCACCCACCTGCATGGCCAGGAGGACTTGATTGCTGACTTGGTCGATGCCCCGGACTCATCTACCCGGTACACTCTAGCCAAAGAGACAGTTCTACGTCGTCTTGCATGCTCAACTGAGGCAGCAATATGGCAAGTGCTCCACATCGAGCAACTAGGCAACAACAAATCTTCCCAGCTCTGGAGACGGCTTCGCACCCTGGTCAGTGCCGATCTACCCTCTGACACAGCTCTCCTCGCCATCTGGTCAGATAAACTATCTCCTCACATCCGCTTTGCTCTGGTTCATAGGCCTCCCGAACCTGTAGAGCAATCAGTGACAATTGCTGACAAGCTACATGATGCATCACTGCTCTATTTCGCCAGCCACTGCCTACCTGACAAGTCTCAGGTTCAGGCTGCTCATCCTGCGACCGAGGCCGCACTGTGCCGACCGTTCCGCTCACTCCAGAAAGCAGTAAACAAGCTACTGGGACGTCACCGGCTCCACCTACGGTCACGCCCCCTCCTGGAACTGAGCCTGCTGCGGCCACCGAACCTCGGCCACCGCCACTGGCAACGAGCGTTCCACAGGAAATGCAACCGCACCACCCGTACTGTTACTTCCACACACCGTTTGGTGAGACGGTACGGAACTGCAGACCACCCTGCTACTTCCCAAATGCCTACTGCGCACAACATGACAGGCGCCCCCCCCCCCCCCGGGATACCTTTTCCTAGTGGACACAGGCGCCAATGTTTCACTGCTGCCCTTGTCCTTAGCATCGTCGAACATCTGCCCTCATCATACTTCAGTGCAAGCCGTGAATTCAACTAAACTACAATTCTCGGGTTCAACTTCACATGTCATCTCACTCTTCGCAAACTGCAAACTCAAGTGGATTTTTTTAGTGTGCAAAATTGACGAACCTATACTAGGCATTGACTTCTTGCGACACCACAAACTTCCACCAGGCCTAGTGCAAAACACCGTGTTTCATCACCTGTCAAAGACTCACTTCCCCGGTGCTCTGTCGAGCAAACCCCCCCGTGATAAATCGATCTGGGCTCATCTCATCCGTACATGCCCGTTTATGTCGACGACGTTATAAGAAACCACGCATAAGTGCCTTGTCAAGCTCGAAAATGGCGTTCACCTATGCAAGGAAAACTTTGAGCTCTCCCTTTGGCCCCACGAAACTCAGCTCCAGCTCTCCTACGCAGCAAAGGAATTACAAACACTGCAGCAAGGACAAAGCAGGTTCAGTAAGTGCACCGAATCTCCTTGCAGTCCCAGAAATCGAGCCTCCATGTGCTTACCTCCCGCTACCCCTTGCAACTGTGTACTGACAGTTCCACAGGACCACAGCCCTCTAACATGGCAGCATTTGACACTTGGCCGGACATGAGAGTGCATGTGCGACGAGCGTCACATGTTCCCGAACTGACGGCTTGTTCCCCTCCCCTCGTGGACAGCACCTCAAACTATGCAACTTCGGCTCCCGCGTGGCGCCATCCGACCGCCACTGACAACACAAACAGTGCACTTGTGCCTTACGCTTCGCCCGCAACCGCGCTGCCACAGGCCACGCCCTCGGACAATGGACTCACTAACGCTTCACGAGCTCAACCGACCATGGTGCCACTGCTTTGGGCTGGCGGTCATCTTGGCACATTGACTCCTGGGACACTTCGCCGCCTTGGCTCCCGTTGGATCTGCCAAGTGGCTCTGAACACCATGACCACATCTTGCCTGCCCCGCCCGCCACACATTGTAAACAATCTGCCTCCCGTGCCGCCGGCAACATTTCCGTCGTCACCAATGGCACGGTTCACAAGCTTCTCCTCATGCCAGGACCCCCGATCTCCAGTAAACCACGTCGACTTTGTCCCGAGCCCCTCTCTGACCTTAAAAAACAGATATCTGAACTACTAAGCTCCAGCGTCATTGAACCCTATGCCAGTAGCTGGTCTGCACCCATACATATGACACCCAAGAAAAATGGGTCATGGCGCATGTACGGAGACTACCATCGACTCAATGCACGAAAAATTATGGACACCTACCCCATACCCAACATTGCTGACTTTACCAGTTCCTACGCAGGTGCGACCACATTCTCTGTCATTGATTGCAAACGGGCCTACCACCAGATCCCCATGGCACCTGAAGACAGCAATCACCACCCCAATCAGGTTATTTTAGTTTCGATTCACGCCCTTCGGTCTTAAAAATGCAACCCAGACCTGGCAACGCTTCATCAACGAAGTGCTATTTGAACTAAAATTCTGCTTTGCACATCTTGATGACATTCTTGTGTTCAGCTCCTCCGTCGAGGACAACATTCGACATGTGCAAACTGTTACGAACACTCTCGTGGCAGCAGGCATCGAGACCAACCAGGACAAATTGCAGCTACATCAACCCACTGTCACTTTTCTTGGTTTTCGGGTCTCTGCCGACAGAATTTCACCGCCCCCTGAGAAAGTACAAACAATACTAAACACACCCAGACCTTCGTCATTCAAAGAGCTCCGGCACTTTCTGGGGATGGTTAATTATTATCACCATCATCTACCTTGGGCTGTGGAGATTCAGGCTCCACTGACGGACACCTTGGCAGGCACCAAGACTTCTGGATCTCAGCCCGTTCCATGGACCCCTGCTATGACTGACTCTTTCACTGCCCTCAAAAATCTTCTTGCTGAGGCCTGCACCATCGCACATCCTCATCCCAATGCGCAATTTTCATCATCACAGACGCAAGCGATACTGCCATCGGCGCTGTCCTTAGCCAGACAGTCAATGGCCGAACCTCGCCTCTGCAGCTCTTCTCGCGCAAGCTCACCAATGCACAACGGAAATATTCCACATTTGACAGGGAGTTGCTTGCGGTCTATGAAGCGATCAAGCATTTTAAGACTGACATTGAGGGATGCCCTTTCTATGTTTTAGCAGACCACAAACCCCTGGCTGCGGCCATTACAAACCCGCCAGCTGACCTGCCTCCTCGCCGCTTCAGATACATGGACTTAATATCTCAGTTCACCACTGATGTCAGACACTTAAAGGGTGCTGACAATATAGTCGCTGATTTCCTTTCAAGAGTCAATGCCGTTCATTCGCTGTTAGACCTCTTTGAACTGCCTAACCTCCAACCCGCAAACGAGGACACGCAAAACCTGATTTCAGACTCAACCTCTTCACTACACTTTGTCCGCATCACTTTCCCTGGCATTTCTGGTGAGATCTGGTGTGATGACAGTACGGCCATGTTACGCCCCCTCATCCCAACCATGCTCTGTCGAGCTGTCTTCAACGCACTGCATAATTTAGCCCACCCTGGTGTTCGTGCGTCTGCCCGCCTCGTTGTGGAGCGCTTTGTGCGGAGAAATGTCAACAAGAACTGCCAGCAATAGGCACGTTCGTGCGTCGCGTGCCAATGCTGCAAAGTACGCAGGCACACTTCACCCCCCCTTCGAGCCTTTTCGACCCCTCCTGGGCATTTCCAGCATATTCATATTGACACTGTCAGCCCTCTGCCCCCCTCTAACGGCTTTCGTTATGTCTTCTTGTCTGTCGACCGAAAAACTCGCTGGATCGAGGCTGTCCCCCTCCCCAATATTACGGCAGAAACTGTTGCTAGAGCTTTCGTCGAGTCATGGGTATCGCATTTCGGATGGCCAGCTATCATCACGACTGACTAGGGCAGACAATTTGAGTCAGCCGTGTTCAACAAGATTTGTAACATCTGCAGCATCCGGCACATCCATACCATAGCATATCACCCACAATGTAATGGACTAGTTGAATGTTGGCACCGCACTTTCAAGGCGGCTCTTCGATGCCATGACTCTCTATGGACTGAGGCCCTTTTCCTTGTGCTACTCGGCATTCATGCAATCTATAAGGAAGACCTCAAGGGCACAATAGCCGAGTTCGTATACGGCCAGAACATTGTTCTCCCTGTCGAATTTGTGAGCCCTTCGGCTTCTCTCCCTCAGTCTGACATACCTTCCTTCGTGGATCGCGTCAGACGTCACTTCATCAACCTCCATTTTCCTCTGCCTGCCAGCCACTTCCGCTCTAAGGTTCACGTCCCAAAACCTCTGGACAATTGTAAATACGTCATGCTCCGAGATCACACTGTCCGTGCTCCCCTCCAACCTTCATATACTGGTCCATACTGAGTTCTCCGGCGCTCAGCCAACACTTATGACATCCAGATAAAAGATTCAGCTGTCACAGTCTCTATCAACAGACTTACACCTGCTCATGTCGAGCCTTCTTCTATCCCCTTCAGGCCACGACCACGCCACTTACTGTCATGGATCATGATGCACCGACCACTCCTTCCAGGTCAGACTTACGCACTCCGTCGAGTGACCCCATGCCCCCGACATCGAGCTTATCTAAGATCACACCCTCGCCACCGGGCCCTTCTCCGGTCCCTGCGATCCCCCCCCGTTGCCTGCCTCACCCTGTCGAGGTTTCTCACGCCCCCCCCATCTTGCCATCTTGAACGTGCCCTTGCTCGAGGTGTTTGTGCCTGTCCCCCCGGACATAATCCACAACATCTCTATAAACTACGTGATGACACACTGTTTGTCGTATGTTACCCTTCATCTGGTGCTCATGACACAACCTCTGCCATTCCCTGCCACTTGGTGAAATGTGTTCCCCACTCGCCCGACATCGAGCTGGACATGCTTCGTGTGTTCGCCACGACCACCGGAGACATTGTCATCGTTTCTCCGTTCCACCCGCAATCCGCCGGCCTCCCTGTCGCCGCACGACCAGCACGCCCAGTGCGATGCCTGGCGCACTTCAACGACTTCCAGGTTCAGTGGCCAAACCTTCCTTCACATCAACTACTGACACAGCTCCCTGACGACGCTGTCGAGCTGACCGTGGTCTGGCTCCCGTGGACCAACCGTGCCGGTGCCATAGTCACCCTCCCTCCCCGGCTTCTGTAGAGTGAGAGTGCTCTGTACCGCGGGGGGGGGGGGGGGGGGGGGGTGGCGGCGGCTATGTGGCGCCGATGAGGTCGACACCAGCATCGATCTGAGTATCGTCTTCGAACTAAACTAAGATTATATTTGAACAAAACCGCCATGTTAGTTCTTTGTAAGCCTTGCTTGTGTAAAGAGGTGAATAAATGAACTATTGCTAAATCGGAGTATTGTTTGGTGTAACTGACCCGAACTTCTCCCTCAAGTTTATAGAGTCTTAAATGATGTTCCTCCAGAATGCTTGATATCAGGCATTCCACTGTGGCATAATGGAAGAAACAACAAGAAGTCTGACATTAAAAAAGATTGGTGCAAGAGATGGAATGCTGCAACAATAAAACATCAAAGTGTTATGAGATCCGAGATGGAATGCTGCAACAATAAAACATCAAGGTGTTAAGAGATCCGTCTGCCAGCCTACCAGGATTTAATATGAAGAGAAGTGAGTGGACAAGACTGAATAGGATAAGGCCCTGTCACGCTAAGTGAAGTGCTGTGATTGACAAGTAGGGACTCAAACGCTCCAGTCTTCCATTGTGGGATCCAAGAACTAACCATTCAGCATGTTGTCTGAGGCTGTCCTCTGAGAAAGCACCCAGAGACATTCATGGACTTTGTTAATGCTGCTCACTGTGCTATCAGCTGGCTTCATTCACTAGATGATGAACTATGATTAAACATATCTGTCTTAATTAACAGTCCTAATTGTATAGTTTAAATTTTCTTTTAGTATTATTGAATTACTAATTTTCAAAATTTAAATATATTAACTTTGTGCCTAAATTATTAAAAGTATGATTGTAAACTACATACACACATCAAAATAAGTTTTGTATAACCTTGGTTCCGACAGTTCCGGAAGCTGTACAGGAAATTGGAATAGGTATCAACATAAACATGATTTCTGCTCTTTTTATCATTCATGAAAACAACACATTGCATGCTGTACAATCATACAGCGAGACCTTCAGAGGTGCTGGTCCAGATTGCTGTATACACTGGTAACTCTAATGCCCAGTAGCACGCCCTCTTGCATTGATGCAAGCCTGTATTCCTAATGGAATACTATCTACAAGTCCGTCAAGGCACTGTTAGTCCTGATTGTCCCACTCCTCAACGGCGATTCGGCGTAGACCCCTCAGAGTGGTGGATGGGTCGAATCGTCCATAAACAGCCCTTTTCAGTTTATGCCATGCATTTTCAATAATGTTAATGTCTGGAGAACATGCTGGCTACTCTAGACAAGTCATGTCGTTATCCTGAAGGAAGTCATTCACAAGACGTGCACGAAGGTGGCGGGAATTGTCGTCCATGAAGACGAATTCCTCGCCAATATGTTGCTGATATGGTTGCACTGTCGGTCGGAGGATGGCATTCACATGTCGTACAGCTATTATGGCGCCTTCCATGACCACCAGCGGCATACGTCGGCCCCACATAATGCCACCCCAAAACAGCAGGGAACTTCCACCTTGCTGCACTCGCTCGACAGTGTGTCTAAGGCGTTCAGCCAGTGGCGGATTTACATATAGGCACACTGGGCACAGGCCTAGGGGCGGCACCTTAAGGGCGGCAACATTTTTTGCTTTGTATTCATTTTAATTGTTCACGTTTTAAAATAACTGATTTTGCTAGCCTTAAGAACGAAATTCGACAATACAAGCTTGGAAATACATATAGTTTACTCGGTGACTGAATGGAAATTTAACATTGGGTTTCTGTCTGTATCATCTCCATAATTGTTCAAAATATTTTGAAGCAAGCTGTCAGGATGGCAATCTACAATACAATGTTTGAAACATTATTATTTCCTAGAATGTTGTCGGCTTCTACTTAACCCTACCATATTTTCCCTGCGAAAATACTGGGACCCTGAAAAGCTGTGATAAACTAATTAGCAGTTTCTTAAATATAATGTGTGGACTTCAGTATGTAAAACCCAACTCTACTTAAATTTCTTGTAGAAATTACGGGGAAGTACCAAGTCAACCCTCCATTACTGTAATTAATATGAAAGCTCTGTGGTCTTCAGTATTTGAGCTTTGATTTAATGACACTTGTTTAATAAAACACGTTGATACCGGGAATGTTTTACATTTTTAAACATATGTTTATACGAACGAAATATAAGCAGAATATCTAATAATGTGCGAACTACACTTCACAACAGTTAAAAAAATTTTATCTTTATTTATGTAGTTACCTTTTTGGGCCGAAAAAAGAAGAAGAAACCAATTTTCGTTTGTCTCATTTATTGCACTGTAGCCACTCTGTGTAATCGAATAGTACGTGGGACTGCAAATTTTATATTAAACTTCTTAACTAAGATTTTTTTCTTCGAGGAAAGGTTATCTTTATGTTGGAACAAAACGTGCATTTGCACATGACAGCAGTGTTCACACAAATGACAGCACACCACATCAACTGCCGACAAGACCACTTAAACTTTGTAGTCTGTCTTCTCTGCCCACAGAAACCGCTAAAACGTTATAAGAGTAAATGGGATAAGATTCGATCCAGCACACCTCACTGCAAGAAATTGCAAAAATTATTTGCTTCTTAAATTAGAAAGAGTGTCAGAACATACTTGCGTCCCAGCTAAAATTCTGGTGTTTCGATAAACAGAAACCAAAAAAGGGACTGTCCCATTTTCTTCACGAGGCGAATTCCAGCCAGCAGGTGTGCTTCTTCTGTTCACTGACAACAGAGAAACAAGCTACAATGAAATTAAATTATTTTGCATTGTCATTCTTT
Source organism: Schistocerca piceifrons (assembly GCF_021461385.2). Taxonomy (NCBI): domain Eukaryota; kingdom Metazoa; phylum Arthropoda; class Insecta; order Orthoptera; family Acrididae; genus Schistocerca; species Schistocerca piceifrons. Next base: position 1,133,427,379 of record NC_060138.1, on the reverse strand, counting down.
CATAGCACAGTTTAGTGATGGGCTAAACTGCGATTTTCCGATATCAGTGATTTCTGTGAATACTACTTTTCAGTATCTGTTATTCTTAACTGTGATTTGTCGCAGTAAAGAGTCGCAGTTAAGGAGCCTACGTCGTGTATCCCTCCGCCACTGCTATTTCTGCGATTTCTGCTACTTCTGCGACTTCTGCTACTTCTGCGATTTCTGCGACTTCTGCGATTTCTGTGATTTCTGCTACTTCTGCGATTTCTGTGACTCCTGCGATTTCTGCGACTTACCACCGTATGAAGAAGTTACATCTGTCCACACAGAAAATTGCATCTCAACAAACCTGTCATTGGTAAGTATGTTTTACGTTTGTTCTTCCGTTGGCTTTAATTTTGTATTGAAGAAACAACTGTGAAAATATTAATAGTGTAATTAATATGTAAGTAGCCATACAGTAGCGTAATAGTTCGTGTTTATAAAATGAATTCTAACATATTGTTATGTTCACAGGTACGCGAACTACATTTTAGTCACTCAGTAAAGTGATAACTCAAAATATCATTGTCAACAGATCTGGAGAAATTGCCACTGCGTGTTTAGACCGTTTTCGTCAGACGAGAGGTTAGTTTCTAAGTGTCTCGATGGACTTAATTACTTCAGTGAGATCGTTCTTGCAAATGGGAAATATACCCCATTGAGTGGCTTTCATTAGAGGAAATTTTAGCAATCTACTCAGTCAATTATATTACTTGTAATTAGTGACAGCAAAAATTGTTTAATAATCCTTGTGATTTTGCAGACACAGTTCTGACTATGATTACTGGTTGCTGTACGTATCTATCCACATTAAGGCTGTTGAGAGAGACTCGAGAAGATTCAAGACAGCTCTTAGAAGATTTTGCAGTTTAAAAGTGACGTAATTGTGAAATAAGAGTGCAGATGAGTGATTAAACTGTGTTTTATTGAAGTAGTTGTGCGATTTTAAAGGAATAATAAACGTTAAATACAGTGAGTGAATAATAAAAATCTCATTTTCCACATGTTTAAGCCGTCCTATACCCGTAATTTTCCGCCACTTATTACTTATTTACTGGTAAACACTAGTTGGAGAGTGACATGCCCCCCACCCCCACTCACCGTCTCCACAATCTTGGTGTGACACTGACCTGTAACATATCCCAAAGTCTACAATATGCATTTTGAGGCTGTTGATATGAAAGTGGGAAGTACAGATCTTCCATTTAAATCAGGAATAGCTTAAGTGCATTACTTGAAAGTAACACAAGAAAAGCTTACTTATGTAGGTGGTAGTAGTGTAGGCAAAAAGTTCTTGTGTGTGAAGTTGCCATGTAGAACACCAGGTGTAAAACTTTTATCCGGAGTCTTGAACTATGTCGGAACAAAAATGAAGTATTCATATGACCCAATAATACTGTTTTCATTTCACTACACTTATACAGATGTCTGAGTTCCTCTGTGTTAACATTGCAAAGTCCTGTAGGCATGTGGAGTATTAAGCAAAACTGTCATATTGGAAGCAGAATCAAACACATTTGTTACGTTACTTGATATTTTCAGGAGAAAAAGGCAATGTTGCTTCTTATTAATATACTTTCAGAGTCACAGCTGTGTTTGACCAACAATAACTGATGCTGAATGTACATGTCGTCATATAATGTGAAGGGCTTATTTCAATAGTTGTACAAGTCCATTACCTCCACTTTTCTGTCTATAATGCCTCTGAAATTAATGATCCAAACAAACATAAGTAAAGGTTCATCTCTAGCAAGAAGCCATATGCTTGAATATTTCTGGTATCTCAACTGCAGATTTTTCAGCGCTCATTTAACTTTACGACTCTGTATCTCAAAATGAACAAAAATTGACTTGTACCACTAATGAAATAAGTCCTTCATATGTACACACAGCACACCGATCTCGTGAGGCACAAGGCTCTCATAACGAAGTACGTACGTCGGTCAACAGATGGCAGTAGGAAAAGAATGTTAACTGCGCTTTTTAGTTGCTACTTGCGACTCTTAGTTGCGATTTGTCACAGATATCGCAGTTTCTCGGTAGCGAATAGCGTAGTATGAACTTTGCTCAACAGATGGCACTGTTAACTGCGCTTTTTAGTTGCTACTTGCGACTATTAGTTGCGACTTTCACGGAAATCGCAGTTAGACTCGATATCGTATCGCAGAGATGGACGAAGTACAAACATTCGCCAACAGATGGCACTGTTAACTGCGCTTTTTAGTTGCTACTTGCGACTCTTAGTTGCGACTTATCACGGAAATCGCAGTTGGACTGGACTGCGAATCGCAGAGACGAGCGTAGTACAAACTTTGGCCAACAGATGCCACTGTTAACCGCGCTTTTTAGTTGCTACTTGCGACTCTTAGTTGCGACTTGTCACTGAAATCGCAGAAAGCAATGCTAAATTCGACCAATAGATGGCTCACGTCTTTGAATGTGAAATACTACTTCCGACTGCTAACTGTGACTGAAATCGCAGTTAGATTCTGTAAAGTTGTTATTGTGATATTTGCGACTTCTCAGTCACTGTGATTTCTAACAGATACGCGATTTCCTGCCCACCACTAGCACAGTTACTTCAAGTAATCTGAGTTGGTCAGTTCATCACTTCGTGTTTAAAGGAAAAATCTTTGTGCTCAAGTGCCAAGTTTAAAGTAAAAAGCTTTGCGCTCATGTGTGGTGTAGTACGATTGGAACTGCATACAGTCTTTCTTTCTTTCCTTTTACAATTTTTTTCTTTTGTTTTGACTGTGGTTTGACAATTTTGCAAGTGCCTTAACATGAATAACAGTGAAAAAAGGAAACATGCAAAATTAAGTGGAGCGGCATTTCGGAAATTACCGAAGGAAAGGCGAGAATGAGAAGTCAATGTTATAACAACACTTGGCAGAGTAGATAAATGTTGCGAAAAAAATGTTGCTGGTTCGACTTCCGAGTTCAAGTAGTACAGATGATATTTCTGGCACTGCAGCTGTTGTAAAAGAAGTACATACAGACGAAACAGAAGTAAAAAAGGAAGAAAAACAAATTGTTCCTGATTTCGAGATTCACGAAAAACTAAGTATCGAGTCAGACATTACAAAAAGAAATAACCTCATTAGTGATAATCCTGCAGAATGAACCAACAATCGACATTCTATTACAAAGTGGCATTAATCAAAACTCTAACAGTGATTTTTTAATTCAAGATGATCAATTGGCGATAAAACCAGATATTTGAACAAAAATGTATTTTACCGTAAACTTTTAAATGGTGAATCAACTTTATGTGATTTCTAGGATACTCCTGTGGCACTGGTGCTGTTTTTTGTGCATTCTGAAAATTGTTCAGAGGTAAGGCCGCCAATGCTACTGATGGTATTGCAGATTGGAAAATTATTTCTAATATTTTATGTCATCATGATAATTCACTTGAACACAACAATTCTAAGTCATCACTCTTAACAAGAAAAAAGTAACTTGGAACAATAGATAAACATTTCAAGTCATATGTTGAGAAAGAAAAAATGTACTGCAGCAGTGTGTTGAAAAGGATATTTGCAATAGTAAAGAAGCTAACAAGTCATGGTCTTCCCCTATGTGGACATATTGAAAGATTACATTCATTACATAATGGTCAAATTATGATGTCTCTTGAACTAACAGCCGAGTTTGATCCTTTTCTCGCAGAGCACATTGAATGATATGGAAATCCAGGGCAGGGGTATACAAGTTATCTTTCTTCAACAATTTGTCATGCTTATTTCTGAACGAATAAAGAGAATTATCGTAAGTGAAATAAAACAGGCCAAATATTTCTTTATAATAGTAGATTCTGCTGCAGACATTTGACATACTGATCAATTATCTTTCATATTAAGATATGTGAACGATAACGGTGAATCTGTTGAATGTTTTCTTCTGTTTTTACCAAACCTGGTGTTACAAAGCAAGCTGAGATAATTTTAATTCCCCTCTTGTTTTGGCATCTGCCTCCTTAAATTCGTTTCGGTATTTTTAACTATTCACCATTAGCATACGTAAATATAATCTGTATTTTCACAAAAGAGAAAGGTTGGCCCTCGGTTTTAAATAATATAACACCAGATCTAATTTTGTGCTTAGTTTTATGTATTTAATTGATTTTATAATGTATTTCAACTATTCTTAGTTAGTATCTTTCATTATAGGGTGAAATCAGTGATTGTTTCGTAACTTAATTCTATTGTTGACGTATAAACAAATATAAATTCTGTACCAATTACAAACATTTGGAAGATGAACTACTAGTAACTAAGTATCTATTTGGCTCTATTCGAAAACATATTACCAAAACCAGCCCTGAATAATTCCAAAGTAATTAACAGTTTTGTAAAAGTATTGTTTACATAACTATATTCGTTAATTTCACAATTTAAATAAATAATTTGTCCTCACTCTTGTAGCAGAAGAAACTGTTCCAAATGCAGAAATTTTTGATGTATTCAGTTAATTTAATGAGTTAAGTTTTAATTATAATTTCTGTAAATTTAACTTCGAACAATGTGTAGTTTCAGTACCTATTATTGTGAGGATATATAAGGGTCCAATTTTAGGTCAGGAGACAGTAAGTCCACGGCCAAGTTTCAGATGAGAAAACTGTGTTGTTTACAACTACAACAATGCTTCAACTGGACCATGGAATAAATATTAAAAATTAGGCTGTGTGTAAAAACAATAACAGTGTCTGCTCCATATGTACCTGATTATTCTTCAAGAACTGTGAACTTTGTGGTTAGGTTTTTATTGCTCCTCAATGTTCAATAGTAAACTATTGTAGCAGTATGAGGTGGTTTGCCTGCAAACTATTAATGAGGATTATCGAAAGTTAAACAATTGTGCAATGGCCATATAACTGTGTACTATGAATATATGAATGGTAGCAAAACTTCAGATTCTGTCGATTAGCTCAAAATGCTTTTCCACTAGATGTTATTGTGATTGTAATTTGCCACATCTTTTAATTAATATGGACAGAGCAGAGACTTCATTCCAGTCTACGTCATGAATGAATATAGATGTGTCACTGTGTAATACTACACAAATAAATCTTTTGTACAAACGACTATTCTGACTATGTTACTAGGGCATTCCCCATCATCTGATAGGAAATGTTTCCTTCCTTCACACCGACCATGTGTCAACCATGAAACATGTAATGCGAGTTGTTGAAAGAATAATTTTACTGCGAAGTAACACTGGGGCCATTGCTCCAACGAATAACATATCTGGAATTAATGCATATGAAGTGTACCGCCAGTGCGACCATTGTATTGAACACCGCCCTGTGATAAAACATGAATGTTCTTCAGCTGTGTGTATACTGCTACTGGTTAACATAATGCATATTACGCCATGGCTTTGGAGCCAACAGATGACTTATTACTGGACTTTGAACAAGATTCTACAGTGGAAACACAACAGTGCACATAAAATCAAAAAGCAGACCTTAGTTCACTCATTGAAATGCCTCAAAAGTCTTCCATGAAACACGCACATAGATGATGGTACCTGATCTGAGGGAGCGCTCTGAAATTGTCTTACCGGCTGACAAAGGCAATGCTACAGTTGTTGTCTCCCATAAGAACTACACTGATAAGATGCAGAGCCTGCTAAATGACGATTCCTACCGGAAGATCAGCGTTGACCCTACAAAGAAGGTGGAGAACAAGACGAGGTCGCTTCTCAAGGACGCAGATTTACCGGAGGGTGACGCTAAGAAATTGTTACCCCACGGTCCGGTACCGCCTAGACTATATGGACTCCCGAAGGTTCACAAAGAGGGGGTACCATCATGCCCCATTGTCAGCAACATCAGGGCACCTACATATTTGTTGGCCAAATACGTGATGGGAATATTAAGTCCTTATGTGGATAAATGCCCTCATCACATCCATAATTCCGTGGATTTTGTTAAACGCCGTGATAGCTTCAGGTTGGATGAGTCAGATATCATGGTGAGTTTTGACGTCATTTCCTTGTTTACGAGGGTACCCCTGCGAGAGTCACTAGAATTGATTAGTCAGAAGTTTGATGAGAAGACCACTGAACGTTTTAGGCATGTCTTGACTTCCACGTATTTTCTTTTTAATGGAGAATACTCCGAACAAACGGAGGGAGTCGCCATGAGTAGTGCACTCTCACTGGTGGTAGCGAATGTGAACATGGAGAACTTCGGGGAGGAAGCCCTGTCGTCATCCGAATGGAAACCTACTTGCTTTTTCCGTTACGTGGACGACACGTTCGTCATCTGGCCACATGGTATGGATAAACTCCTTGACTTCCTTACACATCTAAACTCCATACACCCCAACATCAAATTCACTATGGAGACTGAAACGGAGGGTAAATTACCTTTCCTTGACGTCTTGGTCAAGAGAAGGGCTGACGGCACCCTAGGTCATGGGGTGTATCGGAAGGCTACGCACACTGATCTGTATCTGCATGCAGACAGCTGCCACCACCCTTCACAGAGGAATGGGGTACTTAAAACTCTAGTACATAGAGCGCGCACTATCTCTGACACAGAGAGTCTACCCCAGGAATTGGAACATCTGAGAACTGTATTTCGAAAAAATGGGTACTCAGAGTGGCAGATTCAACGTGCTCTCCGCCCAACCACTGCAGCACAACCTGTTGAGATGGATGAAGTCACGAGGGAGGAGGTAGGCACTGCATTTATTCCATACACAGGCGCACTCTCGGGGAAAATCGCCCGCATTTTGAAGAAACACCGGGTCGGAACTGTGTTTTGTCCTCCGAATAAAACTCGTGCACTGGTGGGGAGCGCCAAAGATGACCTCGGTTTGAGGAAGGCCGGCGTGTACCAGATTCTGTGTCAATGTGGCAAGTTATATATTGGTCAGACGATGCGTACCGTCGATGATCGATGCCGTGAACGCCAGAGACACACTCGACTGATGTATCCGAGCAAGTCGGCGGTCGCCGAACATTGTTTGTCGGAAAATCACGCTATGGAGTATGAACGCACGAGGATTCTGGTACAGACGTCGAGATACTGGGACAGCGTTGTTAGAGAGGCCATCGAAATTCGCACCAATGACGACCTCATAAACTGTGACTGTGGCTATAATCTTAGCAAGGCTTGGGAACCAGCGATTTGGTTAATCAAGAGTAAATCGAGCAAACGTATAGTTGTGACGACCACGGCGGACAGATCCATCACACCGACGTCATCTCAGACGCCGTCGCAATCTGATCCACCGCGCGACCGTGGCGCAGGGCGCGGACGGCGGAGGGAGTGCGCCGCGGGCGGAGGTTATTTAAATCGACCGCCGCCACGAGCGAACCCAGTTCCCCCTTAGCAGCCATAGCGTACGGATCTCTGTACCGGCACGTTCACAGGAACTCAGTCCGTCAGTTCACCTGATGATGGCGACATGTATGATCGCCGAAATATTGTGGCCATTGGACACTGTAGACCGGCGATACACCTGTGGATATTTTGATTAATAAATGTCTCGATCAACTGCTTGAATCCAGGCTATGTTCTCAATGTGAATACCGACTGTGGAAACAAGAGTAATGATGGCACCTATTAATTACTAATAAAGTAAGATTAATTACTAATAAAGTAAGATGGCGTCTAGTGTTGTTATTCATAGTGATCAAGTGAAAAAAAGTTACAGTTTTGCCCTAAAAAAAGGAAATTGTCGGAAGTGTGACAGTGAAATAGCGAAATTAAGCGAACGCATTTCAAGTATACAAAAAATCGTGTAAGTCCTAAGACTCGAAATTTCGCAACTAAGAAATGAAAATACCGAGCTGCAGAAGGTGTGTCGTGTTTCTAACGATAAAACTGTAAGTAAATTGCAAACTGGAGCTGTAGAGAATCCTGAGAAGCGGAAAGGATGTGCAAAACATGTATCTAACTTTGTAAATGATATTGTGTTCGCCGAAATAAACAGACTCACCGTACTGTCGACAAATAGTGACGGACGCACTAAGAACAATGAACTCCATAAACAGCGAGTGAGTACCAAAACAAACCAGGTAGAAAAAAAATTGCTACATAAATCGAAGCCCTGTAACTAAAGGTAGTGAAACCGGTCCACACAAGTGGGAAGAAGACAGTTAACAAGATAAACAAGCCCAATAAACTGCGCGATGATAACTGTAAATTCACTCCGAAATCCAATTCGATGTGCAATATTCTCTTGCTTGCTGATAGCCACAGAAGAAAGTTGGCGGAAACCCTGCAAAGTGTAAACAATAAAATCCAAGTAAGCAGCGTGGTGAAGCCAGGAGCAAGAACCAAAAACATCGTAGCAAATGTAGACTTAGAACGCAAAATGTTGCTGGACAATGATTTTATCGTATGTATAGCAAGTGCAAATGACGTGGCGTTTAATGAAGCTGAAACCTGTGTCGAAGGCTTGTCCATGTTTCAAGAACAAAACAAATCTAAAAATACTGTTATTGCTACCATTCCACATCGGCATGATTTAACGTTTGTACCATTCGTGTGTTAACAAAGAGATCAGAAAAACAAATGCAAAGATTAAACTGCTTTGTTCAAAGAAATATGAAAAATGTTCGATTTTGGATATAGGGAGATTAGATAAATCCATGCATACTGAACATGGATTACATTTGAACTATGAGGGAAAGCAATTTTTGTGTGAAAGATTAAACGAACTGATTACAGAAAAGATCGAACTAAGTACCCTAATTTACGAAAACAGTTCGTTCTCAACTGATTTGCCAACTCACTTAAATACTGTGTCCTGTGCCAGCAACATACAGAGTGTTCAACACACCAGCCAGACAGAACCATTGGAATCTCCAGCAGCGACCATAAAAGTGGTGAAGCAGTCAAGAAGAAAGATAACTTCCAGGCTCCAGGAGGATTTTTGGTATCATTCAATGCAGAGGAAGAGGATATAACAGAAGTTCCGAAGCTCAAACTAACAGTAGACCTACATGAACACAGTGAAAGTACCCTGATACCAAGTAAGCCTAATCGTAAAAATGGCACAGACTTAAGAAAGACTAAACCACTCACAATTTTCTATCAGAACATTGGCCTAAAAGGACTTAAAAATTCACTAGACCAGCTACTAATAAACATAAATGGTATTGAAAGAGAAAAGCAACCAGATATGCTATGCTTCACTGAACATCATGTTACTTGTGGTATTCAGATGTACTTAGATTCATTTTATCATCTCAATATTGCAGATCCAACATGGAGAGGGGTGGAACAGTGGTTTATGTTAGAAATAATGTAGTATTTAGAACTCTTGATGTAAGCAAATTTTGTATTGAGCAGCACTTTGAAGTGTGTGGTATAGAACTGGCAACGAATAGTGTATCAGTAGTCATATTATCAATTTATAGACCACCTGCAGGGAATCTTGGAATCTTTCTCAAACAGATTGAGGCAACATTATCAAAATTGTATAGAAAAAACATTTCAGTCATAATACTAGGCGACTTTATTGTAAATTTCCTGAATGAAAGTTATGAAAGAATGGAGCTGTAGCAACTAATGAGCTGTTACAATCTAATGGAAGTAGTTGAATTTCCCACTATGGTAACTGATCACTCCAGTACTCTAATTGATAATGTGTTTGTTGATAAGTCTAGGCACAGTAGCTTGACAGTCGGTCAAGTCCTAAATGGGCTGTCAGACCTTGATGCTATACTTCTGTCAATCCCCCGTTTAAATCTTAACAGAAAACCAAAAGCTATCTGGGAAAATGTGAGACCAATAAATAAAGAAACAATGGAGACATATAGGCAGAAGCTACAGTTAGTTGACTGGTCTGAAGTATTCAACTCAGCAGATGTCAACATAAAATTTAATGTATTTATTAATTTAACATCAAATCTCCTTGAGGAGGTGTTTCCAAATAAAAGAGACAGAGAAAATCAATGTAGCCCTGCATTTAAGCCATGGATTACCCAGGGCATCAAAATTTCATGTAAAACAAAAAGAGAATTGTATGCCTCAGCCAGACGGTCTAACAATATTGCAGTGATGGGGCAATATAAAGTGTACTCTAAGATATTAAGGAAGGTGATCCAGAAATCTGAAAGTATGTATCTAAAAAAGGAAATTGACAAATCAAATAACAAAATGAAAACCATATGGAAATATGTTAAAAGCGAGGCAGGGAAAAGCCTATCTGCCAAAGAAGTGATTAGCTTAAGAACTGGGAGCCTTTCGGTGGATGCTCCCGAAATGGTGGCTAATATCTTTAACAATCATTTCCTAACAGTCACCAACCAAATGGGATGCCAGGGTTCTGTAAAGAAAGCTACAGAAATCTTGCATAACACCTTAACTAACAAAATAGAGGAGGTGTATCTTCAAAAAACTACAGTGATAGAATTAGAAAAAATAATTCTGTCTTTAAAATGTAAAAATTCTGCTGGAATTGACAACATTTCCAGCAAGTTACTGAAACACTGTTGTAAAGAAATAAGTACAGTCCTCTGCCATATTAGTAATACATCATTGGAAGGTGTTTTTCCCGACAGGCTAAAATATGGGCTTATACGACCAATTAATAAAAAGGGAGAAAAGACTGAGGCTACAAACTATCGACCAATTTCATTACTCTCAGTTTTCTCCAAGGTACTAGAGAAATCGATGCATAGCAGAATGGTTGAGCATCTTAGTAAATATAACATCTTCAGCAGTAGCCAGTTTGGCTTTCGGAAAGGGGTATCAACTGTGGATGCTATACATACCTTTGTTGACAATGTTATGGAAGCCATAAATAATATGATGACAGTTGGAATATTTTGTGACCTGTCAAAAGCTTACAGTGGCACCAAGATTTTTAATGCCCTCCCACTGCACGTTAAAGAACTGGTTGGAAACATTACAAAGTTTAAAGAAAATCTGAAGCAGTTCCTTTTAGATGAATCTTGTTACAGTATTGATGAATTTCTTAGAAAAAAGGCATAGACTCTCTTGTTTGTGCTTAAACCTTACTTTGTGACCTCTACAATTGATTAATCATACTCTGTAAGTACAGTGTAACTTAATACAATACCCAAATTTATGTATGTCTGTGTATGACGCCTGTATAACTTAACAACAATACCCAAATTTATGTCCCATACCTTAACTAATATGTAAGGATATGTGCTAAACTTCACAGTTTTTTTAATCTAATGATAAGATCAATGTATCTGTGCACAAAACAATAATCTGTAAAAACCTTGACTCGTTCTATATCCAGGGATATTTTCCCATATGGATCTATGGAACACGAAATAAATAAATAAAATAAATAAATAAACAGATGGTAACTCTAAATACACCACATTGCACCTCTATTCAGCTAGAGCTCAGTGATTTCATTTCAAACGACATCACCATCTAGCTTGCCCATAACGATCTCTGCTAACAGCTTGTGACAATGACATGCTTCCATGCGACATTACAAGCATTCGCCGCCACACTAACATGTACACTCTCCCGAGTGACATTGACTACACTTCCATGTCATCACACTTTCTACAAATGGCATCCAAACTATTACCTGCCCGAGAGTCCTCTCACTTAACCACCTCATGACGGGAGGAAACCCACTGCAGAAATGACTCTTGTATCTTCCCCCCCCCCCCCCCGACATACCAATGGTGTCCAGGTATGGGACCACTAAGTGCCTCTTAGTCCATCTGCTTCCCAACAGCTCTATGACATCGGCAACACACACATCACAACTCTGAGAAACGGTCCAGATGTGCTTTGCAGTGCAGCCAGCCACGACGCAGCTGATCACGCACCTCTTTATAGACCCGCCCACTCAAACGACGTTGCAGCATGTCTCTCCTTCACAACTCCGCACTAAGATGGGGGCGGCTCAGCGATGATATCGAAAGCAACATAGATCGCTGTCGAGCAAAGGAAGGTTTAGCTTTGGACAGAGCAGAGACTTCAGTGTGTTTTGTGTCATGACTGAGTGTGGACGTTTCATTATATCGCGCTTTACAAATAAATATTTTGTACAATTGACCGTTCTAAGTTACTGGGGCTTTCCCCTTCACCTCACAGGGAACATTCCTTCGAGCAGTGCCAGCCCGAACAAACTCAGCGCTCTAGGCGAATTACTTCAACGGTGCACATTAAAAAAATCGCAACAATACAAATCATTAACGGAAAATACACAGAGCACCTTTTTTATTCAAATGGTGATCACGACATACATACTATATAAACATACTTTCCAATTAAAACTCTACAGCCACAAAAAACACAACACACCCTTTTATAAAACAGTGTTACTATTTCATCTTTTATTCATTCTGTCTTTTAAAAAGTTCTGGTTTATAGTTTACAAAAAGTGATATGATTGTGAGCTTCGTTTTCCTTGCCTTGGCTTTAGCTAAATCGGAGACGATCTCCTTTACATCAATTGTTTCTGCTATTTCTTGTTCTATCGATGAAGTTGCCAACCCGAAAAATTTTCTTAAGTCATTGTAGAACGCAGAAACGTTTCCATTATTTTTAATTTCGAGAAGCTGCACTCACTACTGGACACAGACACAAGAGCACGCCCTTAGCACAGTAACTAAATTAGGTGTACCACAGTGGGTATACTGCCTCTAAGCCCATTTTTACAAATACTGTGTAATTCAGAACTTCCAGTGGCCTTGAGCTATTAGGTACTCTTACAGCAATGGCCTGTATTTCATTGCACACATCAGTTGCTTACCAATATCCTTCGAGTCTCTGTGAGTTAGGGACTCTTCCAAATTTATTCGAAAACAACTTTGGAAGTTTTATTCTGTATCTCATGAATGTTATAGACACAGCCAAAAGCACGAATGACATTTTTAATGAAATTAAATCCCTCTTGAACTTAACTTATTGCGATATCCAACACTGCAAAAAAAATTAATTTTGAACTGATTTTGCTTCACAACCAAACTGCCTTTTCTTGTGTCCAGCTAGTTGATAACGTAAAGGACGCAATGCATCAGTCTACTTTCCCATGCAGTATCACTCAGTGGTTTTAGTGTCAGAACAGACATGTGGCACAAAAGGACATCCCAACGATAAGTTGAAGCAGAAAAACACACCTAAATCGTTCGGATCAAGTTGAAGAAGGACGTGCCAGCGAGTTTTCTCGGGTGATGTTACATAACAGGATCAAATAAAGCTTGGTGGGGGAATTACACGCATGTGGGTAATCCCACACAGGCTGATTTACACAGTATGAATGTCGCAAGCTGTTCCCAGTTGGTGCTACACCCTTCCCGCAGGAGTAACAACTACGATGCGGCTTATGCCAGCAATTTTCCAGTGGCATTGTTGGAGCAGTGAAGTATTGTTTATTTTCGGCGTGTCTCATGTAATATTGGTCAGCTGTATTTTGCAAGGTAAATTCTACTATCAGTTGCTTTAATGTAATTCTTGCTTATCAACTAGCCCTAGATGAAACCTTTAATTTAATTGTAGATTTGTCCCGCTATTTGAATTAGGTGCCGAGTAATGCTTAGGTTAGTCATCGAACTTACAGTGGGGTAATGCCACGCAGCTGTTGAAGTGCATGGTATTCCCCCTTGCAGGTTATATTTTCAATACTAACGAGTTTTTTTAATCTCAGATGGGTAGATATTATAAAAGAAAAACCCAGAAAGCAAAATGGACGCAAGAGCAACTTTGTAAGGCTCTTGATGCCATCAAATCTGGAAGAAAAATAAGAGAAGTATCAAGAGCTTTCGGGATTGATGAAGCTACTCTGCGAACGAGAATGAACTTTAAAAATACAGAGGGTCCAAAACTTGGAAGAAACCCAACATTTTCGACAGAACAGGAAAATGAGATTAGGGATCATGTTATTACAATGGTATTACATGCATCCAGCTGCGAAAGATTGCATTTTAGTGTGCAGAGGCTAACAATATTGCAAACAATTTTGATAAGTCATCTAGGTTAGCTGGAAAAGATTGGCTAGCTCTGTTTTTAAAAAGAAACCCAAGTATTAGTATGAGAAAACCTGAAGTAACTAGCATTAACAGAATACAGGCATTTAATGAAGAAGAGGGTAATGCATATTTTAAAAACTTAGAACATGTCTTTGATAAATATTCATTTAAAGGGGGGCGAGTGTTCAACGTCGATGAAACGGGCATAAATACTGTACAAAAGCCCGAGAGAATTTTGGCTCCTAAAGGTGTTAAACAAATAGGTGGGGCCACGTCTTGGGCAAGGGATAAAAACGTGGCGATTTCAGAAGATGTCTGTTTAGTTTGTAGAGAGTTTGGGAAGGATGGAGAACTATGGTACCGATGTATTTCTTGTAGCAGATGGAGTCATGAAGAATGTAGTGGCTGGAACACTCCAAAAGGTTACAAGTGCGATCTTTGCTGTATGGTATGAGAAAATGAACTCTTTTCACATAAAAAAATGTAAAAAACGAAAATTACAAGAGATGTTTGGAGAATTACATTATTTCGTTCTTAAATATACTGTTTACTATTTGTAGTAACTAATAAACAAATAAAAATAGCAAGTATTGTACATTTTTATGGTTTGTTTGTTTTACATGTTAGTACCCAGTACTTTGCGTGTCATTACCCTCAGGGGTGGACAATACCACGCATTTGCACTTTTTTTATTTTAATGTTCAAAATTAAGGTACTGTTTATAAATATTTATAGACGATTGGAATATGTGGAGAAATGTCCATTGTATGGTATGTACTTATTTTCGTAGGTTTTAATGACGTAATGAATGGTTCACATCGATTTTTTCTTAGGTGCGTGTATTTCCCCCACTCTCCCCTATTCAACTATTTTTAAAGAGTTTCCACTGTCATGCGTTCCACGAGAAGGTAAGTTTTGACTTCCTAGAACTCTCACCAGCGCGATTAACCTCTCCAGAATCGTTTGCCAGTATTTTTCCTCTTCCCTTATTAAAGGCACATTTTCCTCATCGGTGGTTTTATTTACCTTCAATCTAAGATGTAGCTCTTTCCATTCATGGTAAACTCACAAGTGACTACTGTTTTTCTCATGAGTTGATAGTATTATAGATATATTTCTCCAGTCGTTCACCCTTTTGTTACGGTACATAAAGGTACTTACCATCTCAAGAAAGCTTACAACAAAAGTAGCATGCTGCATCTCTTGAAATTGAATATTGTGTTCACAGAGGAGATACACTTCCACTGTTAACTAGATTCCTTTTGTAGTGTACTGTAGAATACTTTCTTCTGTTGTTGTCAAATAGGAAGTTGACATTTTTCACTTGGTCTGAGCCATGTTCTTCAAGAAGTAACCGCACATGATCCTTAGAAGTATCCCAGGTAGCAGGGTCGCTGAAATTTAATACGGCCAGGAATTTTTTATTCTTACTCGTTCTCCTTTCCCAATTTTGGGGGATGCTTTCTGTTTCGGAAATCAAAGGCGGACTCTGTATATTACAGGTTTCTATGTGAGAATTGTTTGCTTCTTCTGTCACATGATTTTCCTGATTTCGGTTGTTGACGATTTGGACGAAGATAAATCTAGAATGAGCCTGCTTGCTTTGGTAATGACAATTCTTTATCCAACTGCCTTTTACGAAATCGTGTTCTGGGTAATTTTTTTCTCTCAGCTGCTGTGTCTCATGAATTAACCAAAGCTTAATTAAAAGAAAAATGATTTAAGTACATATCAACAAAATTGGAGGCCAATTCAAATTTTCAGCTTTTTATGTTTGTAGCAAACTAATTTACTGGTTATGTCAAACTTCATACTTTGCAATATTCTTTAACACTCTTTAATGTCAAGGCAACCACATTTAAAGTCCGTGTACATGCATCAATCACATTAGGTTTGAAGATATTTGTAGAAATAAACGCAATCCAGTATATCAGAATATTTAATTAAAGAGTGCTCCACCTAGCGTCTTTTTTCCCTTCAGGATGACACCTATCGAGATAAATCTGGAATGTGAGACAATAGCTAAGTACAAAGTTTCACGTAAATTGAAGAAGCTTTTACTGGAGCACCAGTGACCAAGAATTGCTCGCTTAACGCTATCATTATTATTAAATTCAGAATATTGTTCAGAATCACAGAAAATTTCTCGTAGTTTAAATAAAAAAAAACTAATGCAAATTTGAACTTTGCACCAAACATGAATCGTCGATCATACCTTTAGCCACTTAATAGTACAGTCGTATTAAAATTTCCCTATGACTTGACGTTTTAGCTACATGGTGGATGGAGACCAGGGAGGACTCAGGATTTGCTGTGTTTGAAGTGCTGTCTTTCACTGAAACTGAAACTGAGGCAGTGGGACTTACTTCACCTGTTTTATGGACACCTGTTTCGTCTAGTGTCAAGAGGAGGCAAACACAAAAGGGTAGGCATCTATTAACCGTTGGCGTTTTAAACATACGGTAAATGATGGTACTCCATAGACAAATGGCAGTAAGGGATAGGAAAGGACACCAGGTGCACTCGGTGTGTATGCCTGGGAGTTTCATTCAGCATGTTGAAGAGGCTATTCCAGCAGCCACTGAGGGAACAGGGGCAACCACCTACAGACTGTGGCACACGTTGGAACAAATGATGCCTGTCATTTGAGCTTCCAGGTCATTCTTGGGCAATCCAGCGATTGGCAGAGAAGGCTGAGAAGACCACCCTTGCACATGGAGTTTCAATGAAGTTCACAATTTGCAGCACTGTCCCCAGAACTGTTCGTGAACCTTTGGCTCTGAGTCGAGTGGAAGGACTGAACCAGAGACTTCGAAATTTCTATGACTAGCTAGGATGCGACCTTTTGGGCTTGCACCATATGGTTGAGAACTGTAGGGTCCCCCTAAATAGGTCAGGTGTGCACTACACATCGGAGACTGATACTCAGATAGCTCACTGTGCATAGGGTGCACACAAGGGTTTCTTTAGATTAGTCGACTCTCCATCAAATCCAAGTAATGGGAGCTATAGGAAACTCAGAAGTACCATGTAAGATCGAAAGAAATGACTTCCACAGGTGAGAGTATTAAAATCCCAATCGTAAATTGCTGAAGCATTCACAACAAAGTGCCGGTGTTTGAAGCACTCATGAAAAGCAGTGAAGCTCACATAATACTAGACACAGAAAGCTGATTAAAACCTGAAATTGACAGCAGTGAGACTTTTGGAGAAAATTTAAGTATATGTCGAAAGGATTTGCTAATGGGAAATGGAGGTGGTGTTCTTGTCACAGTACACAAGAAACTCAAATCCACCGAGATAGATTTGAAGCTGCATGTGAAACTGTTTGGGCAAGATTCAGTATTAGGGGTGGGCATAAAATGATAATTGGATCTTTCTATCGCCCACCAGACTCATCTCCTGTTGTAACCAAAAACCTCACAGCAGATCACTTGTACGTAACTTCCTAGTCATATTGTAATCGTTGGTGGAGACTTTATTCATCCAACAATTAATTGGAAAAATTACAGTTTTGTTAGTGGTGGGCATTATAAGACATCCTGTGAAACTTTACTAAATGCCTTCTCTGAAAACTACGAACCCCACTCATGATAGAAATATATTGGACTTATTGGCAACAAATGGACCTTATCTTTTTGAGGATGTACACTTGACAACAAAAAAAGTGGGTCACTTCTGAATACAACCAACATAACGTAGCTGTGTTGCAGGTCCTCTAAACACCAAAACCCCATGGGGTACAGTCGTTTGATTACACACAATGGGTACCGCAAGAGACACTACTAGAGACCAAAGGTCTTTATGGCAGTCAGTCTAAGCGTCAACTAATATCATCATACAAAATATATTAGAAAACACGTTCTTAATGATGAGACACCCCATAACACTCATAAACTAACCTTAATTACAACAAGTGACATTCTAAAAGTTCTGAGAAAACGGATTATTTTACATATATCGTATAGTAATCCTTAGTCAAAACTAAGTACTTGAGACAATATATGGAGTTACAAAGCTCCAAAACTGTACGGCAATTGGAAAAAAGTTTTTCGCCCTCGAAAAGGTTTTCCATCCACATGCTGAACGTCGCTCAACGGCGAGTGGCTCTGGAAACTGGATATTGGACGAACCGGTAAAAAAACGCGATTAACGGCAACAAGCACTCTACGGAAATCTCAACATTACCAGCGAATCACCAGTAACATCATTGTTCTCATAACACATCAACAGCTACGTGTACACAAATTTGAACTTTAAATGACATGGCCGACGTCGTCGGTCTGGACCTGGATTCAAACCCAGCACCTATAGTCATTGCTAACTAAGTAAGCTTTGTTTGTGCCTTAGTGAGACCCAATAATTAGGCATAAAGAGACGTGAAGTATAGACGTTTGCACCAGTATCAGTTATCAATTCAGATCCTGAAAATAAATGACGAAAATGTTTGTACTGGACTGGGAATCCTGTCATAACAGTTACCTTCCTGGGAACTACCCCAGCGACGTTTAATATGGTGTCATTCACAAGGAACAGGGTATGCTCATGTTTAAAATTGAAATGCCACCATGTAAAGCTTGTGACAGGGATGCAAACCCAGCACCTAATCGGATTGTTAATGAAGTGTGTAAAATCAGAAGTTAAATATCAAATGTTTTCACCAATAGCGAGATGTTGGAACCTTAAAAGACGATAGAATTGTTTTTGCCTGACTGGGATTCGAACACAGCATCTAAGGCCGTCGTTTTCTAACCAGGAACAGACGATAAATAGCTATTGTTGGTTCACCAGTAGTGAGATGTGCGCATGTTTAGCTAGACATCAGGCGACGAAAAGTTCTGTGCTGAATGGAATTCAAACCCATGCACACGTGGTCATGAAGACACTTTGACTATCAAATTCTTTTCCAATAATAGCTAGGAGTGGCATGTTTGTACTTTCAATGATGTGATGGAAAATACTCTGTTGGCTAGAAGTTGAATCCACATTATATCGTCGTTGGTGAACACAACGCCAAACCCAAATCCGTTTTCGCCAGTAGGATGGAGAGGAATGTTTGAACTTGAAAAGATGTAAGGAAACGTTTGATCTTGTAATGTTGTGATAAAAAGCTCATCATGTGGCTGTGAGTTGAAACGAACATGTTACAGCTGACAACGCACGAAGAGACGTTGAAAATGCAACTATTTTTCATTAGTAGTTCGGAGTGCGCATGCTAGGGCTTGAAATATTTTGTGCTGATCAGGATTCGAAACCAGATAGGTGCCTTTCGAGGGGGCCTAGAAGAGTTTGCCTTGTGAACTTACATGGCCATTGGGTCATTAAATGAAATACGTCTTCTAGTTACGACGGCTTGCTAGTGACAGAGTCTCTGCCTTCCGGGGTTTCTTCATCTGTCACAGCTCAAATGAATGCCGCTCTGCCCTAGTCGGCAGCGAAGGAATGTTATCTTTACTGCGGATATTGAACTACGGAGCTTACTAACGTTCTGCACTTGGCGTTACTAGGGGTGAAGGAGAGTTACTTGTGTGTGTTAAAAATCTACGCCTGACATGAACCTACACGTTTTACACATCAATACAAGATTAATCCACCAGACCACAGAACCCCCTCCCAAGCACATAATTATGAATTGCAGAGTATTCATTTAGATTTAGATGCAGATGTCAAGGGACGGGAACAGGAAGGAGGGCGGGATCTGAGAATGGATAGAAGATCAGAAGTGCAAAACATAAGCGTGAAATGCTTGCAAAGTATTGCTTACTTAGGTGTGTGCCACAGTTAGTTTTATCTTAGGACCGAGAGATAAGGAAGGACTGTTTTCAGAACGAAGAATGGGTTATAGGGAAGGGGAGATCAAAGAATACGGTTTCATAGGTGTTGAGAGGGATGACAAAGAGTAAAGACAGCAACAATTAAAAGAGAAAATGTAGCGTCAATGGAAACCGATAGATTTGTTTATAACGTTTTGGGTGAATGGAATAGAAGGGCACTTGCGGCGATAGTGTCAGAGAGAGAGAGTGTGAGAGAGAACAGAGGAGATATTAATAACGAGTAAACATAACGTGAAATCGTTTGCGTATTGTGTGGAGGACGGAGGGTGTATTCATGGATGGAGGGGAAGAGAGAGATGTATTTGAAATAACAAAAACTACTGTGACAGAGTCCATCTATGCTGATTAGTTTGCAAGTATCTAGACAGGGTATAAATGAAGTCAAAATAGAATATTTAACAAACTGCATATTCAAAAGAAACCCACTTGAATTAAAAAGGCAACTCAAAGGAAAACTAACCCATATTGTATCTTTTCTGTTGCCACGCGATCTTCCACTAGCTCCCAATGAGGAAAAATGACGAAAAAGAAGACATAACAAAACATTTTAGGGACTCTAATATTTTATCCAGAATCCTTCATTATTTTGTACTTCTATCGCGCGTCTTCGCATAGAACGTATAAGCCGCCGGACGTAAAAAGCTGAAGAAGCAGCTTCCTCTCAGGATTCCAGGACACAGTCCCAAAGAGCGTCCGCAGTAGTCGGTTTGTTTCGTGGCCAGTTCTCTGTTAATGTTCTGGCGACCTCAGCTCACATGTTTTCCATGGGGTTCATATCAGCCGCCCGTGGCGGCCAGTCCATGACGTTGACGCCAATCGTGGAGAGCCGCTGCTGAACAAATGCAGACTTGTGAATGGGGGAATGGTCCTCTTGCAATGTGACATCCCCTTCTGCGTATAGAATTCGCACTGACGGAAGCATCACATTTTCCAATATGTGGGCATACTGCATGCTGTGCAGAGTTCCTTCTATCCTGTGAAGAATTTCTGGCCCTCTTGCAGAAATCCAACCACAGCAGGTAACAGATAGCCGGCCACTTCATCTTGTCGTAGTTACATATTCGCGTCGATGGCGAGTCCCTTGCGGCCTGTAAACGATTCGTGGACCATCGTTACCAGTGGAAAACACCTTCTCATCAGTGAAAATGACGTTGTCCCACGAAGCTCACAGATGGAGCTCCGCAAATGCTAGCCTATATAAAACGTTGTCTTCGCTGAGCTCTTGTTTCACGGCAAATCGTCGTGCATGCAGTCCAGCGTCCCTCAGCCTTGGGCGAATTGTGTCACTGGAGCCCGGAAAGTTGGTCTCCCGCTGCAACTGCTCCGCATTCAGAAAGGGATTTTCTCTGCTCCTAGACACTAGGTCCCTATCTTCCTGCTGTGAGCTCACTCTCTTCCTGACTGAGCCAGGAGCCGTATTTGTGGTGCCTCTTTAAAGGCAGATCCTCCACCATCTCGTTGCAGTGGTATGTGGTACGCCATACTGTCTGCCAGCTTCTCTGATGGAACATCCTCTTTCTTCAATGAGAGCGAAGACCTCTCCCAGTGAGCCACTACGGCAGACAGCCTGATGTGTATTTCCGTTTGCCACTCTTATACTGATGCCAGGAGGAGGTAATCATATTTACGTCAAACGGAGCGGCAGAGGCAGAGGCATGCGGGGCAGCCATGCTGGCTCGTCCCGGGCTGTTGGCCCACCAACGCCACCGCCAGCTCGCTCACTTCTGTCTCGCCTCGGCCAGCCTGGCTAGTCCGTAGCTCGCGAGCCGCGACTAGTACAGACCCGGGCCGCAAGGCCACGATCAACTCTTGAAGGATCAAAAGTTACACCTAATCTACCCAAGTCTGTAGTATAAACTAACGCAGCTACAGCTATTATGCTTAACATGTGCAGGCACACCTACAGTTGACGATTCATTCAAATATTTGACGAACGATACGTTCAAAAATACATTTATTTTAAACATAGCTACCACAAAATATTTCACCTAGCTAGCAATAGCATGATGCAGGAAACTATTCTTTCTTGTAAGCGCTCTGCATTAGATGTAGCCTTAAGGAAACGTGTATTCAACCACGACAACTAAGCGGAATGTAAAAGTAAACAGGTTTGGCAGCAGCTTGTAACCTCCCCACCGTAATTTAAAAGAAAAAAAAGACAATACTTAATAGAAATGGGAGCCGAGTGTAACCTCCCCACAATGAAATCTACTGACAATGACAATTAAACAAAGATTAGCAAACTGACTCAAATATAAATTCTTCACAAAAAATTAAAGTCTATTCAGTGATAAGAAAATTCAATTAAACCGAAATATCGGTCTTTGGCCCTGTGTAAAACAATCAGAATTAAAGTCTTACCTCAGAATAACTGGATGTCAAATTTCTGCTCTTTTTTGTGCGCACGGCTTGGAGGAACTGCATTGCAAATAATAATATTCCTTTTTTTGGTGATTTTACTGAAATTTTTCTTTAAAAAAAGTGGAGTGAAATGGGAAGTGCAACGAAATCTTTAGTTCAATAAAAAATAAAATTTTTGAAAAAATGCTTTTGAAATAAAAATTATTATTGGGGCATTTGTTGGAAATTAATTACAATTAATAAACTTTACATTATCTAATGATTATATTAATTAACAGTATACCTCATTCAGCATCTTGACCAGTGTTGCCGACCGCCTACATCACACAACCGCACTGGACTGCTACTACTGACCGACCGCTCTGCATGACGACTATTAGCGTACTGCACTGCACGACTACTACTAGCCAACTGCTCGCAACTAAATCGAGCTACCGACTGCCACGACTACAGACAGAGTACTGCTCTGCATAGCGACAACTAACGAACTGCTCGCAACACTCGCGCGGTCAAGCGCATACTCTCTGGTCAGAGACGCTGCAATGCCTCGCCATCGCTGCTGCGTTACATACGTGTTTCATAACCCTCCACTGGGGGGGCAAAAATTTGGCAGCGATGGTGAGTCATTGAGACTTGCCAATCGCGGCAAAATTTTTAATTAATTAATAAACTTCTACAATTTACAGAATATTTAGATGTAGTACATGAATTAAATGTTGTGCACACGCACTAAGTACAAAATATATAAAACAAAGACAAGATGTGAGTACAAAACATAGTAACAAATCAGAAAAATGTATATACAAATTATTTGACAGAAAACAAAGTGCAGAGGCACTGAAAAAATTCATTGGCATATTCAGAACAAATGAACAGACTGGCAAAAAATATTATGTTGACAAGTGACATGAGTGCACATGCACTGCAGTTGAGAACATATCAGTAAATGATGAAATGTATATACAATTAGTAACAAATGACATAAGTGCATACGCATTGAAGTATTGAATATACAGAATAGTACAAATCATATTGAAAAATGAGAAAATTGCACAGGCACTGAAGTTCAATAGAAAACATATTAACACCTAACATAAGTGCACATGCACTGTAGTTCAGAACATATCATTAAAATAAAAAATGTATATACAATATAAAAGACAAGAGTGCACATATTGTACTTGAGAACAAATCGAAGAAAAAATGTCTTTAGTATTTTCGCAATAAATAAACATAATGGCAAAAAAAATCATGTCCAAAGTGCACACGCACTGAAAAAATGTCTTTAGCATTTTCACAACAAATAAACATAATGGCAAAACATCATGTCGACCAGTGCCATAAGTGTACTCGCACTGGAGTTCAGCAAATCGAAAAAGAATGTATAGCCATGAACATAAATAATGTTAGCAAAAAATGATTTTCACTATGTGACAAGAATTAGGATAGGAAAGGGAAGGATTGCATCATGGTTGTAGCACTTTAGATTGCACACAGCTGTTCTGAAAGTCCATATCTTTCCACAGAAGTACAACACCAAGTGACACAACTTGAAGTTCTTTTCCCATCAGAATTTATCAGTGTAGCCAAAACACTGAACTGTCGTAGTAATGTTCCATGTTTTCATTTTGGCAGTACATTAGGTACACCAAACAGTGGGACCACAATAACGTCTTCATTGCTCACGGTGGTGGACAGCATGACGTGTCAACACCACGCTCTTACAAGGCACACCAACGTAGAATTAGTGCAAAACCAAAGATAGTGCTCCATGATCACTAGGATAAACAGGACAAATGGACATTGCAATAATTCAGGGTAGTCAGCTTATGAGGTGAAGGACATCAAGTCACATAATATTGACAATTACAGACTTAATTAGCAGTTTGTGGCATTCATAGCCCAGTTATCGAACATTTCTGTACCAAGTATGTAGTATTACAGAAAAATGTTCATTAATTGTTTTACATGGAATCAGTAGCCTTCTTTTCCTAGTTACAAAGTATAGCATGGTTAATTAATCATTTATCATTCCAATAGTATTAATCATTAGCCTTTTCCTAATTATAAAGCATTATTAAACAGTCATTAAGATTCATTAGCCTTCTAATTACAGAGCATAGCATCATTTGTCATTTCAATATAGTAAGAATCATATTCTTTTCTGGTTACAAAGTATAGCATAGTTAATTAATTATGTGTCAGTTAATTAATCGTTTGTCATTTCAATAGTAATAATCATTGGCTTTTTCCTAATTACAGTTAACTAATCATTTGTCATTCCAATCTAGCAAGCATCATTAGCCTTCTTCTAATTACAAAGCATTATGAAACAGTCACATTCCTTTCCAGTTGAAAAGTATAATTAAGAATCATTAACCTTCTCCTAATTACAGTTAATTAATCATTTGTCATTCCAATCTAGTAAGCATCATTAGCCTTCTTCTAATTACAGTTAATTAATCATTTGTCATTCCAATCTAGTAAGCATCATTAGCCTTTTTCTAATTACAGTTAATTAATCATTTGTCGTTAATTAATCATTTGTCATTCCAATAGTAAGAATCATTAGTCTTCTCCTAATTACAAAGCATTATTAAACAGTCACATTCTTTTCTGGTTACAAAGTATCAACATTGAAAACAAGAGCTAATCAATGGCATAATTAATAACAATTCATCGGGTGACATTAATTATTGGCACTCAGTGGCCAGCAAGTATTGAATAGAATAAAACATATTTCATCATTCAGTATTATTCAGATCATTACGAAGTCATTATTAAAAATCAGTTAATTACAGTCATAGCATTAATAATCATGCGCATTATAAGTAGTCTCATTACAATAAACAGTGGCAGTTATTAGCTAGTGACAAAGCATTATTTTATATATATGTTTTTTCTTTTTTTTTTTTGTCTCATTAAGAAGTCATTACTGAAGTGACATACTATTCAGAGCTAATCAGCATTACTCAGAACTTTCTCAAACTGGTATCACTATTTGGGACTGGTTGTTAGCAATGCATTGCGTTAGGATCGATAATTAATTGCTGAGGCATAACACTATTTGCTTTTGACCTATTGCTGCAAATGAGGATATGGAACGTCATTCGTCATGAGTCAGCTGTAGCAAGATTATGTAATAAGGCAGTATAAGTGACCACATTTATAAATGATAAACACAAATGGGTAAAAAACAAAAATGCAAGTACTAGAACAGGTATAATAACTAACAAGTTTAGTAAGTGTCATGAAAAACTTCTCCTGGAAAAAATACAAAATGGATTATTGACCTGAAAGAAGAAACGCACACTATGCTGAAAAGTAGTGAACTTCGAATTAACAGGTAGTGAAATGTGTACAAAATGTGTTCCATAGCTGTCCTTTCCAAAACTTTCTGTCATCCTACTATGCAATGTAACACCTGCTGTCAAAACAAACTGCAACAAATACTTAAATAACTACGTAGCATAAATACATAACTTCAACATTATCCTCATCTGTAAAGAAAAATTCATTATCCATATCATCATAACTTCACTATTATCATCACCTGTAAAGAAAAACTTCATTATTCATAATACCATTTCCTTCATCATTATTCATCAGTATTCATTATCATCTGCAAAAAATCACTTCATTACTCATTATACAACTATTCCTTATCTCTAGCATATTTCATCACTAAAACTAAGATGTGTAGTTCAGTCTGACAGCCTGCATCAATCACCTTGTATTCTGAAAGAAAAATTTAGTTAAGACTGCTATTCTACGGTGAGTATAGTATATTCTTGTTAATGCTTGTTAATCCTGATCCATTTACTCTTCCTCATAAAGTTATTGCATCTTCTATCGTTTATTCCGTAGGTGAAATTCCCATTTATATTAAATTTATTTCTTACACTCATCATTTCTTTCTGAAATTGATGAACAGAGATTAACGTCTTGCATTTAAATCATATACCCACTAAATAATGACTGGTTTATGGTGACATAATTAAGCATACAGCATAACATGACAGAAAACGTAATATGTCAAAGACATTGACAGTGTTCAGATGCAAAAATGTACACAGAATAATACGATGCAGCAGCAAAAATGTAAAACAGTCACGATGTTGAGATGTCATAAGGCAAAAAAAAATGTCAAAGTCAACTGGTGTGTTATATCTTAACTATTTCACAGTGCATATAAACAAAACTGGAATACAATCGTACATAAAAAGACAAATGTGACGTTCGTTGTGTTCAGCTTGTATGTAGTGTAGTTAATCGAGGCGAGAATTAAAGCCTTTAATGAAAAAAATGTAATGAAATTAACATGTCATTAGCTAACATTGCATAATTAGTCATAAAATACGTAAGTTCGTCTGGAAAAATATGCACGGTCTGATGTGTAACGACAAGAAAAGCGACCTGCTAACCTTACCTTGCCGGGCACTTGCCAAGAAAAAATACGATAATCATCAGTAATTAGTCAGGTGAAGTAATTGCATTAGTAAATGGCATCATAGTGTGTTGAATCATAAAGTGTCTTCATTCAATAAACGGTTTAATATTTGAGATGTGGTGATTGCCTTTCGATTTTCTAGTTCTCAAAGTTTCGACGTGTACAACATTGGGGTGAGGGATGCTGCGAATCCGATATGGACCTGCGTATAGAAGTTCAAATTTACTGCACTTACCTTTTAATTTGCTGGATAAATAGTGTGTACGTATTAGTATCTTCTGTCCAACGTGAAAGTCGCGGCGTGTACAAACCTGTTTTTGCTGTCTTCTCCGGCGCTCTGCGGCACGTTTGATGTTGTTCAGCGCAATCTCAATTATTTCGTGGTGTCGTAGGCGACGACTTTTGGGAAATTTTACTAATTCTTTAATTTTGTTTGGTGGTTCAACGTTTTTCAGTATAACAGACGGAGATAGCATAGTGGATTCATTTGGTATGGAATTAATTACATCTTGGAATGAGAGTATGTGTGTATCCCAATCAATATGTCTTTTGTGGCAGTATATTCGGCACCGCTTACCAATTTCTTTCATTAATCTTTCACAGGGGTTCGAAGAAGCGTGGTACTTGGATATATATAGATCGGAGAAATGTTTCTGGCTCGTAACATGCGTGTCCATACGCTACTACGAAATTGTGATCCATTGTCAGAAATTACTTTCATCACATGCCCTACATGAAATAGAAAATGTTTTACAAATGCTTTCGAAACAGTTTTAGCAGTAGCTTTGCGTAACGGAGTGATAGTAACAAATTTTGAAGTGAGCTCAACAGCGACAAAGATGTAGCAAAAACCTCTGTTAGTTCTCGGAATCGGACCAAAAATATCTACAGCGGCCATGTGTCTTAATTTAACAGGTATAATGGGATATAAAGGAGGAATATGTGAAGTGGTGTCTGATTTAGCTTTCTGGCAAATTTTACAAGACGCTAAAACTCGTCGTATACGTTTCTCCATGTTAGTAAAATAACAGTTTTGTCTCAGTATAAGAAAACATTTTCGTGCTCCGTAATGTGCGTAACTTAAATGAGTGTACCAAATTAATTTGTTAACCAGTTCGTCAGGAATGCATAATAACCAATTGTTGCTGTCAGGATGAGAGCGGCGAAACAGAATGTCATTGCGTACAGTGTAGTGGTTCCTAATCGTAACATTATTCTTATCTTGCCAAAGGTGTTTAATTTCTTTCCACACATTGTCTTTATTTTGCTCCTTTGCTATGTCCTGTAATGACGATGAAATAAAGTTTTCAAATGCAACTTGCTGAATGTATATGACACTGAAATTTGTTTTGCAGAAGTTGGTTGCTACGTCTTGCTGATTGTTGCCGAGAGAACGCGATAGTGCGTCTGCTATAACATTTTGCGTGCCGGGAATGTGAACTATTGTAAAATTAAATTCTTGTAAATAAAGTTTCCATCTACTTAACCTGTCGTGAGTAAATTTAGCTGAAAGCAAAAATTGTGTAGCTCTGTGGTCTGTGTAAACTGTGGTATGTCTGCCATAAAGAAAGTGCCTAAATCTCGTAAAAGCCCATATAACACATAATGTTTCCAATTCTGTAACGGAGTAATTTCGCTCAGCAGGTGACAGAATGCGGCTTGCAAATGCGATGTTTTTAACTACTGTAGAACCATCTTCTTCAATTTCCTGGAAAATGTGTACGCCTAAAGCGGTGTTGGAACTGTCGGTGGCAACGGAAAAATTTCTAGTAAGATCTGGGTGCGATAAAAGTGGTGCATTCAACAGAGCATGTTTCAAATAACATTCCCGTGAGCAAAATTCTGCGTGTCAAAAGTAATGTTTGCGTTACTGTAATATGCAATCTGTGCTGTATCTGGTTAAAATCTATCGTACGTTCCGTTATTTATTTTACGGGAGGATGCTGTGGCATATCCACTATATGAACTGTTCTGCTATTTCTTGCTGACGTGTTACGCTATAGATGACACCTATTGTCTGTTTCATTCATCATAATATGTTGTTGCTGATGTTGTTGCTGCTCATAAGATCGACTGTTATTAAATGTACGCTGAAAATTGTGCTCGTCATTTTTTTACGTCTGTCATGATAGTAATTTCTATACGGCGCATTGCGATACGAGTTGAAATAGTGTGTTATCTGTACGTAGTTATTTCTTTGCTGCCATGCGTTACTATTTGTTGGAGCTGGGACTATACGTGCACGCGACGAAACATTAAAGTTTGGTTGACCATGTAGACTGCATTGTTGGTTACGTATGCTAAGCGGCTGACTTTCATGCTGTTGTGGTGAAAAACATCTATTGTTACAAAAATATGGTTTCTATTGCTGATAATTTTACACATACTGATGATTACGATTTTATCCGTTATTAAAATTACGCTGGTTCTGGAGTGCCTAATGAAAATTGTCACATTCGGTAAAATATTTGTCATATCCGGATTTTCTTTAGTCATTTTTCTTAATTTTAGGTAGAGCAATAGTTAAAGAGCAGTTTTGATAGATATAAAGGATAGTAGAAGAAAAGGCAGCAGTGCAGAAAACTAAAGATGAAACAGCACTACTACAGCTCGGGGCCCTATGCTCGCTACGGCACATATTCATTAAAGCGTAATGAATCCCCTGAGGTCGTTTACGCACTGCAAATAAATTTTAGCTTTTGCGTTGCAGGCAATAGCGGTAAAATTTCAAAGGCGAATTGTTGTATCCGTGCTAATTCAAATTTCTGCATTATAGGCAGTGCTGATGAAAATGCAAAAATAAATTGTCGCATCTGGTTCAAAGCTACTTTCTGCATTACAGGCAATAGCGGTGAAAGTACAAGAAGAAATTGTCGTATATCGCTCAAAGCGTGTACCTGTGTTCTGTCATTATTAAATTCTTTACATTTTCTTGCGGATAAAAATTGCTCGTAATCTACGTACTCGTCATTGAATTTAAAAACACGTTCGGGTTTGTGTGTGAATCTGTTTGTCTGTGTCATTTCGTACTTCAAGTTACGTAGCTTTTCATATTTTAAGTCGCGTAGCTTTTCGGATTTTAATTCGCGTAGTCTCTGTAAATTTTTCACATTATACACGCTGCGTGAGTCAGACAAATGCTCGCAACGTGGCGGATTCTGTGACGTATTGGTGACTGAAATAGTTTTTAATTCTGTTACTTCGACATTTTGGTTGTTCTGTCGTTCACTTTTATTATTGACTTCCGTATTCGCAGTGTGTGAAACTTCCACTGACTCTAAATTAACTTCGTCGCAAATCTGTACTGCGTTTTTAGGGCATTGTTCAGTGATTGCATTAATTTCGTGTACCTGTGTTTCGTTTGCTGAACATTGTTCGGTGACTGCAATAATCCCGTCTTTATATGATTCTGTTGTGCCTACACGTGTGCTACTTAATTCTTGTGCAACAGTGCCAACTTCTTCATTACTGTTATTAGCACAAGTCTTAGTATCCACACGTAATTGTCCTTTACTGTCCTGACATTGCACGGTAACACCTGTAATCTGTTTGCTAGCTTGTTTGTTCTGTTCATTAAGGTTATCGTGTTTTTCTCTCGGCTGTTTAATACTTTCAGAAAATTGTTTGTTCCGTTCTCTAAATTGTTTGTTCTCTTCTTTCAGTCGTTTGTTCTGCTCATCAAGTTTTTCATTAAGTTGTTTATACTGTTCATTGAGTTGTTTGAAATTCTCTTTAAATTGTTTGTTATCTACACTCTGTTGTTTGACTTGTTCATTAAGTTGTTTGAGATCTTTACTACTGTTGTCTTGTTTTTCAAGAATTTGTAGCAACAATGCCTTAAGTGGATCCGACACAAAATTAGCATTTCTACTCTCCGTGCTGTTTAATGGTGGATCTGGAATTGTTTCGCTTTCTGTAACCATTTGGTTATTTTGAGATTCACAAAAAGGTTTGTCAGTCGAATGTCCACTGTCGGTCATTATTTCGGAATTAAATAGATCCGTCGTACTTTGAGTATCCTGTTCATTTTCATTAGGCAAATTTGTCTGTACGTTACTTGAGTTTTCCAAATCGGGTGTGTTAAGCTGGGCAGCGCTAATTACAATAGACCGCTCCGCGTCATCAATTGTCGTCAAATTAACAGACGAGACAATTGAGTTCGTTTGTTCATTATCAGGGTAAAAGTCATCACTAGTGGTTGGAATGCACTGATTGCTACTGAACGCAGGATTGTCATCATTACTCTGCGTGTCACAATTACTATCGGTCACGCTGTTTAAGTCGGTAATTTCATTCAAAATACCTCGCGATACACTATTCATAGTCTTTCGCGGCATTTTTACAATAGTCACAATTTTTCACAAAACAAATAAGCACAATGCAAAAACAACACACAAATACAACAGAGCAACGAATTGCCGTTGACCTGTAGAAAGAAAGTCATAAGATTAGAAAAAGCGTTGCGCCAAATCCTAATTATATCTAAGCAAATAAGAGCAGATATCTGACTGTTTTTCAAAAGACTCTCAACGAAATACGATCCTGGACTGGGTGTCGCCAAGTGTAACCTCCCCACCGTAATTTAAAAGAAAAAAAAGACAATACTTAATAGAAATGGGAGCCGAGTGTAACCTCCCCACAATGAAATCTACTGACAATGACAATTAAACAAAGATTAGCAATCTGACTAAAATATAAATTCTTCACAAAAAATTAAAGTCTATTCAGTGATAAGAAAATTCAATTAAACCGAAATATCGGTCTTTGGCCCTGTGTAAAACAATCAGAATTAAAGTCTTACCTCAGAATAACTGGATGTCAAATTTCTGCTCTTTTTTGTGCGCACGGCTTGGAGGAACTGCATTGCAAATAATAATATTCCTTTTTTTGGTGATTTTACTGAAATTTTTCTTTAAAAAAAGTGGAATGAAATGGGAAGTGCAACGAAATCTTTAGTTCAATAAAAAATAAAATTTTTGAAAAAATGCTTTTGAAATAAAAATTATTATTGGGGCATTTGTTGGAAATTAATTACAATTAATAAATTTTACATTATCTAATGATTATATTAATTAACAGTATACCTCATTCAGCATCTTGACCAGTGTTGCCGACCGCCTACATCACACAACCGCACTGGACTGCTACTACTGACCGACCGCTCTGCATGACGACTATTAGCGTACTGCACTGCACGACTACTACTAGCCAACTGCTCGCAACTAAATCGAGCTACCGACTGCCACGACTACAGACAGAGTACTGCTCTGCATAGCGACAACTAACGAACTGCTCGCAACACTCGCGCGGTCAAGCGCATACTCTCTGGTCAGAGACGCTGCAATGCCTCGCCATCGCTGCTGCGTTACATACGTGTTTCAAGCTTCTCCAAATAATAGTAATATGCGTTTTGTGCACTTATAACATGTACTCAGTGTCTCTGAAACAATACGTGCTGCACAACGGAAATTACTTTCTGCTGAGGCACTTCATTTACATCTCAATGATACATGACTACTAGAGAACATTGCTCTTTATGGCAGTCAATCCACTTGTAAATTAACACCATGATATTGCAGATATTAGGCAACAATAAGAATTTGATTATTAATGTGTCTTCATAACTATGTATGCGGCATTCGACTCTGTCAGCATAGACGTTTTCGTCGCCTTATTACAGTTAAACGTGCGCACATCTCGCTAATGGTGGACCAACATTGGACATTTCTCGTCTGTTCCTGGTTAGACAACGACGGCAGTAGGCGCCGGGTTCGAATTCCAGTCAGGCAACACAACTTCAGTCGTCATTTATAGTTCCAACCTCACTACTGGTGACAAACTGTGATATCTACATTCTGATTTTACGTACTTATTCAACAATCCGATTAGGTGCTGGGTTCGCATCCTTGTCACCAGCATTACATGATGGCATTTCAACTTTAAACATGTGCATCCTTTGTTCCTTGACATTGCAACAATATACAACGTTTTTCGAGGTTAATTACCTAGAAGGTAATTGTCATGTTTGGGTTCCTGGTTTCGTACAAGCATTATCGTCATTTACGTTCAAGTTGAGAATTGATAACTGATACGAGTCTCGATAAGGCACAAAGCTTTGCTTGGTTAACAAGGGCTTTACGTTCTGGGTTTGCATTCGGATCCAGAACGAAGACGTTGGTCATGTCATTAAAAGTACAACTTTGTGTACAAGTAACTGTTGATGAGTAATGTGAACAATGATATTACTTGTGATTCGCTGTTAATGTTGGGATATCTGTAGAGTGCTTGCCGCCGTTAATCACGTTTTCTTTTAACTGCTTACTATTATATAAAGTTGATGCGAAACCACTCCCCGTTGAACGTTGAACGACGTTCAGCATGTGTTGGGTAAACCTTTTAGGCAACAAAGAACTTGTTTCCAATTGCCATACAACTTTATAAATCCATATACTGACTCAAATATTTAATTGTGCCTAAGGATTTCTGAACGATTTATGCGACAAAATTAGTTGTCCAATAATGTTTGAAATGTCACTTATTGTAATTAAGTTTAGTTTACAAACGTTAAGGACTGTCTGATCTCTTCTGTACTATCGTGGTGTTACTTTACATCTGGACGGATAATCATAAACACTGGTGTTCTCTAGTAGTCTCTAGCGGTACCCATTGTGTATCTTACAACGATTGTACTGTGGAGGGTTGCGACTATGTGCAACACTGATATGCTATGTTGGTTGCATACATTCAGGTGCAGCCTACACGTTGGAATTCAGGCATGACCCACTTTTTTTGCTGTCGAGTGTACATATCGAAACTGATATCAGTGACCATGATGCGGTTGTGGCAACAATGATTACCAAAGTACAAAGGACAACTAAAACAAGTAGAAAGATATACATGTTCAGTAACATAAAAAATCAGTAGTCTCGTATATTAAGAACTCGAAACTTTCATCACAAGTCAGGAGCAAGTAGAGGAACTCTGGCTCAACTTTAAAACACTGGATAGATATGCACCCAGTAGGAACAGTTCATAATGGGAGGGAACCTCAATGGTAAACAGTCACTGTAAAGAAACTTCTAAAGAAAAAGAGTTAACTGCTTAATACGTGTAAAACAATGTGCAGGACTTTAGATAGACACATGTTGAATTAAACATGTTTGGCTGTCAGGAGAGCATCGCGTGATTCATTCAATGACTATCGTAGCAGAATATTGTCAAGTGATCTTTCACAGAACCCAAAGAAATTCTGGTCATATGTAAAGGCTGTGTGTGGCATCAAAGTTAGTGTCCAGTCCCTAGCGAGTGAGACAGGAACTGAAATTGAGAGGAGCAAAGCAAAGGTTGAAATGCTTAACTCCATTTTCAAATGTTCCTTCATAAAGAAAAACTCAGGAGAATTTCCCCCATTAAATCCTTGTACCAATGAAAATATGGATGAAGTAAGTATTAGTGTCAATGGTGTTGAGAATCAGCTGAAATGGTTAAAACTGAACAAAGCTCCAGGCCCCAATGGAATCCCTGTCGGATTCTACAATGAATTTGCAGCTGAGTTAGCCCCTCTTCTCACTATAATCTATCGTAGATCCCTCGAACACAAAACCGTGCCCAGTTCTTGGAAAAAGGCACAGGTCACACCTGTCCATAAGAACTGTACTAAAAGTGATCCACAAAACTACCGTCCAATATCCTTGACATCAATTTGTTGTAGAATCTTAGAACATACTCTGAACTCAAATATATTGAGGTATCATGAACAGAATGACCTTAGTGCCAACCAGAATGGATTTTCAAAACAATGATCATGTGAAACCCAACTCGCACTTTTCTCACATGGCACATGAAAAGGTTTGGCTTGAGGTGATCATGTAGATGCTGTATTTCTTGAGTTCCGAAAAGCATCTATCACACTTGCACTCATTGTCAAAAGTACAATCATATGCAGTATAAAGTGAAATTTGTGACTATTGAGGACTGTTTGATGGGGACGACGCAACATACCTGGGATGGAGAGTCATCGTCAGATGTTCAAGTAACTTTGAGTGTGATCCAGACAACTACTCGTATATTTGGACCCTTGCTGTTCATGTTGTATATCAATGACCTTGCAGACAATATTAATAGTAAAATCAGGCTTTTTGCAGATAATGCAGTTATCTAAAATGAAGTACTATATGAGAGAAGCTGCATAAATCTTCAGTCAGACCTGGATAAGATTTCGACGTGGTGCAGAAATGGGCAACTTGCTCTAAATGTTCACAAATGTAAAATTCTGCACTTCACAAAACGTATTACCCTATGACTACAATATCAGTGTGAGTCTGTTTGAATCGGCCAACTCATGCAAATACCCAGGTGTAATACTTTGTAGGGGTATGGAGTGGAATGATTCCATAGGCTCAATCAAGTGTAAAGCACATGGTAGACTTCAATGTATTGGTAGAATACTGGGAAAGTGCAGTCTACAAATGAGATTGCAAAAAATTACTCGTGCAACCGGTTCTAGAATATTGCTCAAGTATGTGGGATCTACACCAGGTAGGACTAACAGCGGATATTGAACGTACACAGAGAAGGACAGCACAAATGATCACAGGTCAGGTTTGTTTAATCCATGGGTCAGTGTCACAGAGATACTGACGGAACTGAGCAGGCAGACTCTCGAAGGCGGACATGTGTAAACTATCCCGAGAATCTCTATTAGCAAAGCTTCAACAACTGGCTTTAAATGATTACTCTATGGATATACTACAACCCCATACATATCGCTCACATAGGGATCGTGAGGATAAGATAGAATAATTACTGCACGCATGGAGGCGTTCAGTCAGTCATTTTTCCCGTGCTCTATATGTGAATGGAACAGGAAGAAACCCTAATAACTGGTACAATGGGACGTACCCTCCGCCATGCACCTTACGGTGATTTGCATTGTATAGATGTAGATGTAAATACAGCAGTGATAACGGCGTTCCTGCAGTCAATCACAGCTGCATTTCGCGACGCACGTGCACCGTTCTCTCTCTCGGCTTTACAGCATCTCTTGCCAACCTTCCAACTTCTGCCAACATGATATTTTATTGTTTGTAGCGATAAAGAGTTATGCAGCCATGAAAACATGGCTCCTTGCCTTGTAGCTTGCTGAGAGCTGTGAAGTTTCTGACATTGTGGCCACGTGGCACAGAGCTGAGGGGAGGCGGTTTATTGTCAGTGCCTGCAACTTACTCACGTCTCTAACGTGATCTGTGTGCTCACTGTGCTGTTCTGATCAGTTTGGCTTTGTGAAAGAGCGTTGTTGGACAAATGTGATGCCCATTTCACTGTGAAGTTAAATTAATTAATAATAACACTGTATCGCTGTGTTTGACAACATCGGAGGCAGACACCACGTTTTTGTGGCCGAGCTTTACTTTATTTGCCTGTATCTAAAATCAATGCGATTGAAATAACTGTGATGCGGTGGCAGCCTCAGAACTACATGGTCGTATTTGACTCTAATTCAAGAGTGGAACTCTGGCTTATCTCTTGCAATAATATCCCATAATTCGCCCTTCCTGGAATTTTCTGCAGTGGAAGTACTTCTTTGCTTCAGCCAATTATGACGCGCTTGCTCATATTTCTGTTTATAGCTACAGGTGTTAAGAGGGAAGGCCCTGCCCGCATTTCTTGAAATTCACATGTTTCTTTTTCAGTTTTCACAAGTATTTTTAAGAATTCTCGACACATTCGCTATTCTGTCTGTTGGGTTACTCAGTGACAACAAAGACCAGCAAGTATTCGCAAACATTGTTACGGTATGGTACAGAAGTTTCCTTGAGAACACCAGGAAGTGGCGTGTCGTCAGACATCGCTGAACATTTCCAGTGCTTACAGATCTCTTACCATTGACACCAAGCTCTGACATCTGTCGAAACAGTCAATCAGAAAACAATTTCTATCGAACTATAGATTAAAATCATTGTATACTAAGAGAAAAAATACTTTTGTAAGAATTTATTTTCCTATATTTAGAAGTTACTTTTATGAAAGTTTCCAACCTAATGTAATTTTGTTTAAATAACAATCAGATTCAATTAAAAATAGTTACCTTAAATGCAGCTATAATGTCAATTCAGAATATACAGACAGCTTTTTATTTTTAAATTTTATAGATAAGCTTCAATTTTTCCTGCATTAAAAAATTATTTCTTGTGCTAGTAGTTTGATTACCTCAGTTTATTTTTGTTTTGACACTCTATGTAAGAAAGTTTTATCTTAGTCAAAATTATTTTTTATCAGGGTAAAATAAAGAAATTTCAATTAGGTTAACTTAAGACAATGATATTACTTATTTCTTTTGTACCCTGTGCTTCCTCCCGCTTATATTGGGGTCGGCTTGCAGCCTACTATTTGCCTAATTGCATGTGGCAAGCTGCCTTAAAACTACGTCCAGGCTGAACATCTCTACAGACCTGTTCACTATGATACGATGTGAAATCACAACTATGCTGATAAGCCACCCAGTATCAAGGAAGCAAGCACTTAGCGTGCTCAGTTATCTCACTGGGTAATGACTTAATAGCTACATATCATTAAATTATTTAGCAACACGTATGACACAATCATTTCACAGTTTCTCAGATTTTTCGCAAAACGCAAATGTGGAGTGAACAATACTTGTCTAGCTATATGAACTGAAGTATTTACAGTACTATAGAATACTTTTTTATATAAAAGGTAGGGAACGTACTAAAATGAAACATTACGTGTACTTACTTGCAGCCGATTGCAACCGGTGACTCTGTATGAATGTAGGTCGTTTGTGTGCCCCGTTTTCCGTTTTTTTTTTTCTTCTTCAAAGCTGCGATAAACAAAATAATAATTAAACTACTCACAACATTGTAACAGACTGAAAACCTAAGGTCACAACAAGTGCCCCGCGGGTCAGATGCACTCAAATGGGCGGGGGAGTAGCTGGCATCATGCACATTACAACAAGTAAACTGAAATACTTCGTCCTGTTCCGTTCCTGTAGTTTGTGGGTGTATGGTTTCGAGAGTAATAAAGACATATATAGTTGGAAAAGCCCTCTCCTGCTTCACTTGATGACACACATCTCTTCAATGAGAGAGACATACGCTCACAGTGCCTTTCTGCGTCGCAAAACGATTGTTGCACCTAAAAATAATTATTTACTGCTTCATTACAGTCACTATCACACAGTAGATTATGAACAAATAGAAGGGGATGGTCTCACAAAACTGATTGTAACTTTGAAGGCAGTATTAATATACAGGAAGTAGATGGCCGAGTGGCGGACTAGGCGAAGCCGTGTTCCCGCCCCCGCTGAAGGGTGGGCACAAGACCTGGAAGTGTCTGGACTGCGGGATGCGGAGGTGACGTCAACAACTGCTACTCGTCTCTCCTTTAACATTTACTCGCAAAGTTCTGAAGAGTCAAAGAGAATCTGTGTAATGTTGCCTTGTGTCCTGTCTATTGCTCTGTCTGTGTACAGCAACCGAGGATTCATCGCTCCCGGTACCGTAGCGCAACAGCAAAGGAAACCGCAGCGCAAGCGCATGCGGGCTTGTCGCGCACGATCGTCAAGCGCGTCCGAAATTCGAGAGCCCTAGGCCATCACCTAATTCGCGTTTACGAACGGACCTGCCCTGCCTTCAAGTGTATTAAAATCATATGGAAAATCCTCCTAGACCAACCCAAATATCTCCTTATCTTTCAACTTCTTGCCATATTCTGCAATGAAAAATAGGAGCTATAGTCCTTAAAATCGCAAATTTTTGAAAATCTTCAATATTTTCTGCTTCTAGACAGTTATTAGTGTAAATGAAGTTACCATAAAATGGAGAAAATGTTAAAACCGTATTATCATAGGAAACACTCAGAATCAAACGTACCCTCCAACCGAATGCAACTAATACTTAGTGCCAGGAGTACAGGCCTGAGCGCGCTGAAATTCAAACTGCTCAAGAACCACAGATACTACGCCGATGAAAGTACTGCGATGTGTTGACAGAGTACTACAAGGTGACCACAAGCGTTCAAGTAACCAAACTGAGTAGACTGTGTACTGTCAGGCATCATATAACAGAAAGTGTTATATGTTTCTTTTGCTGAAGCTGGACTTCGAAGTTTTACCATAGATTTCACCAGATGATGAAGCTATGAACCTTGGTCGATATTTATTTTGAGCGTCAGTTGTTGTCATTATCATATCTGTGGAGGCAGTTTGGGTTTTGGCGTTGTTTATGTTTTAGGAAGTTGAATGAAATACAGTAGCTATGTCAGCGGAAGAAGGACCGGAGTTACGTGAACTGATTGCTCAAACACTAGAAAATAATGGTGTTTTGGCGAAAATTAGGGTAAGAAGAACGACTTCCAACCGTTTTTCGAATAATGTTCACTGTACGACTACAATTTTTTGACATATCTCGATTTGTTGTTAGAAGCCCAATTTCTATTACTTTTTCTCATAATTACAGCGAAGTTTAAAATAGTTATAAAAGCAGAGTCATAAGTTTTATACTGGTATATGTGTGGTCTTCTTCTGACGACGCACGAGATGTGCAGACATTATTTGCAGAAGGGTAGTGCTTGTTTATCATCCGTCAGTCATGAAAGGGCTGAACGGATCATGTTTTTGTGGTAGTGATGTACGCCGTAGGCGAAACGAAGTCGGACTTGGGCCGTTCCCCACATTGTATCCTGAAATCTAAGGATTCAGTACTAAACCAGCGCATATTAATGAAAGTGCAATCGCATCTTTGGTTGATGATTTACTGGTTGAGAGAATGTTGCATGTTATCTCGAGAGAAGTGTCATCGTCAAAAAGTAGAATTAACTTAAGGTGTGGCCCTGACAGATGTGTTGGGACCCTTGCAGTCCATGTTGCATGTTAATGACCTCGCAGACAATATTAATATTGGCCACGGGCTTTTTGCAGATGGTGCTCTTATCCATATCTAAGTACTGCCAGGAAGAAAATAGCATAAATTTTAGGGATAAGAAATATAATGACCACACAGTCTCAGTTATAAGTAAAGCATGTGGCAGGCTTTGGTTGATAGGATACTAGAAAAACGCAATCCGTCTGCAAAGGAGACTGCTTGCACAATACTTGTACAACCCATCCTAAATACTGTGTAAGTGTGAGGACCAGTTCAACATAGAACTGACAGGGGACATTGAATGTAGGGTCATTCCATGTCAAAGCACGAAATAATTCTAGGATTTGTAATGGTCCATCTCAGATTTTCATGAAACTTTGTATATCTGCTTATATCTATAACTAAGAACTTCTTGAAATTCTATTTGGTCTCAGACTAAAACTTTTTTACTTTGAATTTTCAATACAGTGATGTTCTGAATTTGGCTCTGTGAGAATGTCCAAGCAAGGTGGTACCTATCTACACAAAATAAAACTCATGTGTACATCAAGCTTTTGATTTAGGATTTTTTCAGAACTTTAGAGAGAGAGAGAGAGAGAGAGAGAGAGAGAGAGAGGCATATAGGTAACAACAATACATTAATTTAAGCAGTAAAGTAACATCACATTTCTCCATCCTACTGGGAAAGTAGCTTTGGTCTTAAAAAATTTCTAAGGTTAACCTTTCTATTAAAATAAAAATATTAATGGTTTTAATGCGAGTGGACACAAATAAATTGAAAGTCATAAAACTTTCTACTGTGATAAAAGGTGAGTCATTCCAAGTAAGTTCAGACAGGTCTGACAACCACTGCCTCAGATGCTGGCGTCTCAAATTAACATATTTAAACATCAGTTATTCTAGGCAGACAAATTACTCTTAAGTGTGAAAAATTTATTTCATTTTATTAACTAAGTGGTTTTGGAAAGAATATAATATGTTGCATGTATCTGTGCATGTTGCTTGTTTAAAAGCTGTATACGAAAACACTACAACAACCACTGTCATGTATTGTTGAACATTGTTGACATGCAACAATCAGTCCATGTGGCCTCAATTGCTCCTTTTCTTCTGTGAGACAGGTCATATTTGCTTGTGGTACAATTGCTCCTTTTCTTCTGTGAGACGGGTCATATTTGCTTGTGGTACAACCATTTATCATTGTTTGTAATGTTCAGTGTTTTTAACGAGAATACAGAAGCGTCTGATTCCACCCGACAACAAAGACGAAAATATATCAAAAAACCAAAACACACATCTTCCTTCAAAAATATAATCAGACTAACGGGACAAGTGTGGATAATTGGGGGTTTTTTGGGAGGGGACAAACTAAATACAAACTCATATAAACACACATCACCATACCAAATGACACAAAACAACGAAATAAATCGACAATACAAAATTCCCAAATTCCACTACACACAGTATCCTCTGGAATCGGTCACTTCCCTTCGCATATGTAGCTCAACAGCTACTGTCGATACCTCCAAAAATTACACCACCGCCACAACTATTGGTACCACAAAACAAACACCTAGACAAACAAAATTGGAATCGAATACTTCCCTTGGCCTATATAGCTCAACAGCAGCTCACGATACCAAAACACCCATAGCTGCGACCGCGCATCGGAATCGGACACTTCGTGTCACTTATTAAGGTCAACAGCAACTTACGATACCAAAACATACACCAACAAGAAAGACTACTTACCAAAAAAAAGTTCCAGCACTGCACTCTAGGTCAGCCACCACAATCTCTCTCTCTCTCTCTCTCTCTCTCTCTCTCTCTCTCTCTCTCTCTCTCTCTCTCTCGCTCACACAAAAGAAACTTGCAGCCCACCACCTCCCTCTCGCCCCTACCTCGACCCTCCCCCCAAAATGAAAGACCCATCAACAAATAAAAACCAAAAAATACAGATCTCAATCACACACTAAA
This sequence comes from Schistocerca piceifrons, assembly GCF_021461385.2. Classification (NCBI taxonomy): domain Eukaryota; kingdom Metazoa; phylum Arthropoda; class Insecta; order Orthoptera; family Acrididae; genus Schistocerca; species Schistocerca piceifrons. The sequence goes on along the minus strand of NC_060138.1, from coordinate 1,133,385,914 downwards.
ACTCAACGACAACTGCAACAAAATAGATCCTCCACAACATAATCACAAAACAACCACCCACCTATCTCCACAAACATTACCAACAACTATACCCCCCCCTCCTCCGAGCCACAGAGCCACCCTCCCTCACAACACCTCCTTAACCAACCACCTTCGGCCTATTCATTTTACTAATTGCCCTTAAAAAAAAAAACCGAAAAACGCAGTAGCCCTCAGGGACTTATCTAAATGAGACTGAGAGTTAGAAGAGCACCTGTTCCCGCTCCCAATAACTGACTTAACCGCCCCCCAAAACTCCTCTATCATATTTGTACAAGCCCCAGTCTCATAATTTTTTAATTCCAAACTATGGTTAACCACTAGATGATGATACCCCCTCTCGCCCAACCCCCTATAAGAGGAGAAAGCATCGGAAACTATTGTGCTGCCCTCTTCAATAAACTACTCAATTAATCCCACCACTTCCCTTTTCGTCCGCCCCTCCAAAACCCTAAAAACACTCTGAAAAACACCCCCAGATACAGTGCCCCCCACACCCATAAACCAACCAGAGACTTATCCCTCCCATACTACTTCTTCCCAAGCTGTGATTTGTCGACCTCCACCCTCACCCCAGGCCCACCCAACTTACTCCTGTACTTACTATACTCAGAACACACTTCCCTACAAAACTAAAACCAGTCAAGAACCGTCGTCTTACTCACAGCAGTCTCATGCGCACAAAAACTGTGAGAGGATCTATAACAAAAATAATATGTCATCAACACAATCTCTCGCGTGCCCAACCTAGACCCCTCGAACCAGGTAACATGCCTTATGGAGCGCCATAGGTTGTCCCTCAGGCACCGCCACATGTAGCCGTCCCTGGTCCGAGACGCCGGAACTTCTGCCAACCTCATTTCCTGCCGACACGCGCGACACCTAACCTCTTCTGCCAGCAGCCCATATAGTTGCAAAACTTTTATAAGGGACAACACATTGTCCCTCATTTCTGCACGCAAACGAGCACTGTTAACTTTATCCATCATATCCATACCTAACAAAAGCAGCCACAAATTAAATTAAACAAATTAACACATGACATACAGCAAGCAGCACTACAATACATTAGACACAATAAAAACTTAATTGTTAACTCACTGAAACCAATTCCTGTTGCAGCACGGTCAAAACCAATACCTTGCAGTACAAGCAGTAACACCAAAATGAACCCAATAAGCCACAAAACAACCAAACCTCAAACACACCACCATGGGGCACCACCGACCCCAACAAAATGACATCTATAAATACAACACACTCATAAACTAAATTCCACACCGTCATGACGTCACACACCACAACAGCCTTACATCACAGGTCAAAGCTGACAGGTGGGATCGGACGCCTCCGTTGACCCTTTTTAACTGAAGCAGTCATCAGTCATTTACAATGGAAAATACAAATTCATGTAGTGTCAGAAAAATACTTAAAACACCATGTCAGTTGATGACCTATCATCCCAGTAAAAAATCTTTAAAAATTTTTAGAGCTGAGTGAAGACCAGCAAGATTTGGTAGTGTTAAGGTCTAGTATAAACTTCCCAGATGTTCGAGAAAGAACTGTGTGAACATCTCAGTTACTATATCTGAGGGTTTTTGTAAGGCATCAAACAACTTGTTGTGATCCTTTCAAAATACACAGGCAGACATTTTAGAAAATCCTTGAGGTCAGTAAGTTTGCCTTTGTCTACATCATTAAATGCTAGGAGAGTGGATGTCAAGTACAATGTATTGTAAGATTTCTGAACAAAAGATGCATCAGTGATGAAAATGAAAGTGCTGCAGTGACCACGAGGTGACATTTCATGAGTGAGTGCTAAAACGTCGAAGTATCAAGGATGCAAATAAAACTTCAGATGATTTGGGACGCTCTCCCTTAAAACTTCATTCTGGTCACCAAATCACAGCAAGATCACTTATGGCAAAAGGAAGATAGGAAAACTGTACCAGGGGTTGGATTGCAGTACTGAAATTTCTGACAGTAAGGAGGATAACACATACGATAAAATTGTTGACAAAGCCAAAGATTTTGATGACGTGATATTATAATGCAATAAAAGTGGCTGGTGTAAAAAGGTCTGAAAAAATTCTAGTTTTAATTTTAGCTCCTCCATCTTGGTCAGCAGAAAAAATTATGTCAGAATTCAATGTTAGTGAGTATGTAATTCGACAGACAAGGAAATGGATAACAGAGAGGGGTATTTTATCAATTCCTAAACCAAAAAGAAGTAAAATGATCATTGACAAAGTTGTAAAGTTTGTCACTGATTTTTACCAAAATGGTGAATATACGTGAATGTTTCCAGGAGCAAAAGACAAAGTTAGCATTCAGAAGAATGAGTGTATGCAAAAAAAGACCCTCTGCAACCTAAGGGAACTATAATATTGTTTTAAATGGGAGAAACCAAATATTTACATTTGTTTTTCAAAATTTTGTTCACCAAGACCAAAGTGATATATTTTAGCTGGTGCTGCAGGCACTCATTCATTTTGTGTCTGTGGTATCCATGAAAATGTAAAACTGCTTTTGGGTGTGGAACACACTCAAGAAACATATGAAGAACTCATAAAATTTCTTGTATGTGACTCGGTAAACTATGACTGCATGCTTAGTCACTGTAATGATTTCCCAGTGATGACAGATTGCTAGAATTTTTGAAAGAAACATTATCTTACAAAGATTATGATAGTGAAATTGAGTACAGCCAGTGGATTAACACAGACCATCGTACTGAATTGGTAAAGCAATCTGCAACTGTTGATGAACACACCGATTTGTTGGTAACAGAATTACAGGCAAATAAATCACTCTTCTTTATATCTTAAGTGTCTGTCAAGGGCCTTGAAAATTTTGAAAGAAAATCTAACCCCGGAAAAAGCAACTCTGTTAATAGACTTTGCTGAAAACTACAGTGTTTCAGAATGAAATCCAGTGTTACCACTGGACAAGAAGCAGCTGTACAATCCATCCCATTTGTGTTTATGTAGTAAATGAGGAAAATAAATTGATAACAGCAAACCATTGCTTTATAAGTGATGGTATGTATCACATTGTAGGATTTGTAAAAGCTGATCAGAAAGATATGGTTAAGCAGTTGGCTGAACTCTACCCCAAGTCAGGAAATCGCATTATTTTCCTGATGGATGTGCTGTTCAATATAAAGTTAGGAAGAACTTGTGAACACACAAATGATTTTTCCAGTGATGCTGAACATTCTAAGGGATTTTGTTGGGTTGTAGCCCAAGGAAATACACTCATTTATGTAAGACTCGATATATTTCATTACAGACGTCCACATTACAAGAAGTTGTACAGCCAACTGAACAAGCAAGATGGCATGGGCCATTAGGTTAATAGAGTCAAAGAACTTGCAGTGGCAGAGATATGTCATTCATATTTGAAGGTGGTAAGGGAGACAGCAGTGATGTGATGGGGATGTCCATCTCTGGAGGTTGTTGTGGCAGGGACCAAGCTGGGATGTCGACGTGGAACACTTCTAGGTGGTGTGGGCAGACGAGGCATCGGCACGCACATGAAGTTGGAGCGGTGTGGGGAGGGACTGTGTCCCCTGTGTTGTCGGCTGGCAGCATTCGAACTATAACCCTCTCTATGGGGGTTACCGTAGCTCGGAGAAATGTGTGATCGACCCCTCGGGGGAGCGGGCGATCAACTGATGAACGGTGTCCCCAGTCGGGTGGGGCGAGTTCTCTTGCAGCAGGATGAAGATGTGGATGTTTTTGATGAGGATGGTGATGTCCTCCACATGTTCGAGTGGGACGTCGGTTTGCAGAACCACTAAAGGGGGTAGGGAGGAGGAGGTAGAGAGAGAGGGCGAGAACCGGAGGAACGGCATTGTTGGTGGTGCAGACGCATATTCGGGTGAGATCTGCGGTAGCAGCTCTTAGTGGACATAGCTTGAGCCCAAGTCCTGAGTGCTGGAAGGCTGCATAATGTCGTCGGGCATTAAATACACTGGGTCGAGGTGTGCTGTCCGCCCATACCATGTCAACCTCCCAGCGTCGTCCTTGTCGCAACAATCACCGGAGATGGACATTCCCATCATATCATTGCCATTTCCCTCACCGCCAGACACATCCTTCTTTCGCTACTCTCAAACTGTGCTGCACACTGCGGGGGTGGAGGGGGGTTGGCGGCTGTGTGGCGTCGACAAGTATGAACAACACATCTCCACCATTGCAAGTTCTTTGACTCTGTTAACCTAACGTCCCAAGCTGTCTTGTCTTGCTTGTTCAGTTGGCTGTAAAACTTGTTGTAATGTGGATGTATGTAGTGAAATAAACCAAGTTTTACAGAAATGAGTGTGTTTCCTTGGGCTACAACCCCACAGAAATCCCACAATTCCTTTTTTGCTACTAGCTACAGTAAATCTGGGTGTGATGTGGTGGGAGGAACTGTACAACATGTATTGAGAAAAGCTAGTCTTCTGCTAGGTTAATATCAAACTGCAAGGCTAATATCAACAAATGATTTTTCTATTTCTTAGAGAAAAGCAATGTAAATTTCCTATGGAAGAAACTCTAGAAGAATTTTGACAGCAGGTACACTAGCTGGTACCAGGAATTTTCACAATTACAAGCCTCTTTCCTGTGAGTCATTAGAAATTAGAAAAGTAACTTGTTTTGAAAACACTTCCTTGATTTTCTCATTCAGTGAAAACGCCCTGCAGTGGACATGTACCTGTTCTCAACAAAACTTTTTTCTGGCATCTGTATATGATGCCTTTGTCAGGAATGCATGTGATGGAGGAGATGCCTTGACCATTAGTTTCATTTTTTTGGCCGGAGAAGGAAGACTTGTTTTGTGCCTTTGGAAAACATATTATGCACTGTTGGTGTACCTGTATTAAGCACACTAGGAAGAATGTATTAGTTTAATGAAAAAGGTATGAAGGTAACAGAATCTAATAGCTCACAGTGAGTGCAAAACAGACACGCTAATGAAACATTCACTTGAGAACTCCAAGGATCTTCACTGCTTGAGCATGTATGTTTCAAATTTAAACGTTGTCTGCATAAAAAATATAATTGTCATTTAAATATGCTCATTTGATACCCTTAAATAAAGTTAATATTAGCAATGAAAATATTTCAATTAAAATTGTAGCTGGTGACTCTGTACTTGTATTTTAACAAAACATGAGACACTTACTAACACTTAGCAGTCTAGAGAATGTGCTTTAAAAGACTATATGAATAGTTTTACAAATACTTAAATATGTAAAAGAAACTCCTATCTCTGTCAAAACCCACGTTTTTTTTAATCATTTCGTATTTGAGTTTCAGTATAAAAAAAAATAAAAAAAAAAATTTGGACTGATAACAGCTCTGTGTCAAAGTAATTGAATATTTAAGAAATGATTGATTGGGACATAACTGTTGATTTTCTATATTACCAGAAGTCAGGCGTAGTTATTAAATACACACATCAAGAAAAGTCTTGCATCACCTCAGTTCTGAGATTTCCAGAACCTGTGTAGAAAATTGGAATAGAGATCAACATAAACATTATTTCCGCCCTTTTTATTGTTCATGAAAACCACACATTGCAAGTTGTACCATCATACAGCGGCACCTTCAGAGGTGGTGGTTCAGATTGATTTACACACCGGTACCTGTAATACCCCGTAACACATCCTCTTGCATTGATGCACGCATGTATTCATCGTGGCATATTATCGACAAGTTCCTCAAGGCAATGTTGGCCCAGATGGTCCCACTCCTCAACGGAGATTCGGCGTAGATCCCTCAGAGTAGTTGGTGGGTCACATCATTCACAAACAGCCCTTTTCGATCTATCCCAGGCATGTTTGATAGGGTTTGTGTCTGGAGAACATGCTGGCTGCTCTAGTCAAGCAATGTCGTTATACTAAAGGAAGTCATTCAAAAGATGTGCATGATGAGGGTACGAATATCATTGCAGAATCGGTCGGAGGATGGCATTCACATATTGTATAGCCATTACGGCACCTTCCATGACCGCCAGCGGCGTACATCGGCCACCCTAAAACAGCAGGGAACCTCCACCGTGCTTCACTTGCTGGACAGTGTGTCTAAGGTGTTCAACCTGACCAGTTTGCCTCCAAACGTGTCTCCGATGATTGTCTGGTTGAGGGCATATGCAACACTCATCAGTGAAAAGAATGTGATGCCAATCCTGAGTGGTCCATTTGGCATGTTGTTGGGCCCATCTGTACATCACTGCAAGGTGTCATGTTGCAAAGATGGACCTCGCCATGGACATCGGGAGTGATGTTGCGCACCAGGCAGCCTATGGCACACAGTTTGAGTACCTAGGCCTGACAAGACGTCTCCTGAGACGCGACAAGGTAGCAGTAGGCAAAATGCAACAGGGAATGACAATATTAATTTGGTAATAGTAAACTGCAGGAGCATCTATAGAAAGGTCCCAGAAATGCTCTCATTAATAAACAGTCACAATGTCCACATAATACTAGGGATGGAAAGTTGGCTGAAACCAGATGTAAACAGTAATGAAATTCTAAACTCAGATTGGAATGTAGTGCAGCGACAAGCTGGACAGTGAAGGGGGAGGCATGTTTGTAGTGATAAAAACTGCAATAATATTGAAGGAGATCCGAAATGAGAAAGGCTCAGACATGGTAATTGGATGTCTCTATAGGCTCAGCGGCTGTTGTGGCAGAGCACCTGAAGGAAAATTTGGAAAATATTTCGAGTATATTTTCCAACCATGTTATAGTTTTGGGTGGTGATTTTAATTTACCAGATATAGACTGGGAGACTCAAACATTTATAACGGGAAGCGGGGACAAGAACCCAGTGAAAGTTTTTTAAGTGCATTATCTGACAACTATGTTGAGCAGTTAAACAGAGAACCGACTCATGGCGATAACATATTAGACCTTCTGGTGACAAGCAGACCCCAACTATTTGAAACAGTTAATGCAGAACAGGAAATCAGTGCTCATAAAGCTGTTACAGCATTGGTGATTTCAACTGTAAATAGAAATATTAAAATAGGCAGGAAGATTTTTCTGTTTAGCAAAAGTGACCAAAAGTAGATTTCAGAGTACTTGATGGCTCAACACAAAAGTGTTGAGGATCAGTGGACAAAGTTCAGAACCATCGTACAGTATGCGTTAGATGAGTATGTGGCAGGCAGGATCGTAATAGATGCTAAAGAGCCACTGTGGTACAACAACCAAGTTAGAAAACTGGCACAGAAGCAGAGGGAACTTCACAGCAAACATAAATGTAGCCAAAGCCTTGCAGACAAACAAAAATTACATGAAGCGAAATGTAGTGCGAGTAGGGCTATGCGAGAGGCGTTCAATGAATTCAAAAGTAAAGTTCTATGTACTGACTTGGCAGAAAATCCTAAGAAATTTTGGTCTTACGTCAAAGCGGTAGGTGGGTCAAAACAAAATGTCCAGACACTCTGTGACCAAAATGGTACTGAAACAGAGGATGAAAGACTAAAGGCCGAAATACTAAATGTCTTTTTCCAAAGCTGTTTCACAGAGGAAGATTGCACTGTAGTTCCTTCTCTAGATTGTCGCACAGATGACAAAATGGTAGATATCAAAATAGATGACAGAGGGATCGAAAAGCAATTAAAATTGCTCAAAAGAGGAGAGGACGCTGGACGTGATGGGATACAACTTGATTTTACGCAAAGGGAGTTAACCATCTTCTTGCACTTCTTGCAGCGGTGTACCATCGAATCAGCATGGGTTTCGAAAAAGACGATCGTGTGAAACCCAGCTTGCGCTATTTGTCCACGAGAGTCAGAGGGCCATTCCCAGGTAGATGCCATGTTTCTTGACTTCTGCAAGGTGTTTGATACAGTTGCCCACACTCGTTTAATGAACAAAGTAAGAGACCATGGACTATCTACATCTACATGATTACTCCACAGTTCACATTTAAGTGCTTGGCAGAGGGTTCATCGAACCACAATCATACTATCCCTCTACCATTCCACTCCCTAACAGCGCGCGGGAAAAACGAACTCCTAAACCTTTCTGTTCCAGCTCTGATTTCTCTTATTTTATTTTGATGATCATTCCTACCTATGGAGGTTGGGCTCAACAAAATATTTTTGCATTGGGAAGAGGAAGTTGGTGACTGAAAATTCCTAAATAGATCTTGCCGCGACGAAAAACGTCTTTGCTTTAATGACTTCCATCCCGACTCGCGTATCATATCTGCCACACTCTCTCCGCTATTACGTGATAATACAAAACGAGCTGCCCTTCTCTACACCCTTTCAATGTCCTCCGTCAATCCCACCTGGTAAGGATCCCACACCGCGCAGCAATATTCTAACAGAGGATGAACGAGTGTTGTGTAAGCTGTCTCTTTAGTGGACTTGTTGCATCTTCTAAGTGTACTGCCAATGAAACACAACCTTTGGCTCGCCTTCCCCACAATATTATCTATGTGGTCTTTCCAACTGAAGTTGTTCGTAATTTTAACACCCAGGTATTTAGTTGAATTGACAGCCTTGAGAATTGTACTATTTATCGAGTAATCGAATTCCAATGGATTTCTTTTGGAACTCGTGGATCACCTCACACTTTTCATTATTTAGTGTCAACTGCCACCTGCCACACCATACAGCAATCTTTTCTAAATTGCTTTGCAACTGGTACTGGTCTTCGGATGACCTTACTAGACGGTAAATTACAGCATCATCTGTGAACAACCTAAGAGAACTGCTCAGATTGTCACCCAGGTCATTTATATAGATCAGGAACAGCAGAGGTCCCAGGACGCTTCCCTGGGGAACACCTGATATCACTTCAATTTTACTCGATGATTTGCCGTCTATTACTACGAATTGGGACCTTCCTGACAGGAAATCACGAATCCAGTCGCACAACTGAGACGATACCCCATAGGCCCACAGCTTGATTAGAAGTCGCTTGTGAGGAACGGTGTCAAAAACTTTCCCGAAATCTAGAAATACGGAATCAACTTGAGATCCCCTGCCGATAGCGGCCATTACTTCGTGCGAATAAAGAACTAGCTGCATTGCACAAGAATGATGTTTTCTGAGACCAATTGTGTGATTGGACTGACGAGTTCCTAGATAACAGAATGCAGCATGTCATTCTCAATGGAGAGGAGTCTTCCGAAGTAAGAGTGATTTCAGTTGTGCCGCAGGGGAGTGTCGTAGGACTGTTGCGATTCACAATATATATAAATGACCTTGTGGATAACATCGGAAGTTCACTGAGGCTTTTTGTGGATGATGCTGTTGTATATCGAGAGGTTGTAACAATGAAAAATTGTACTGAAATGCAGCAGGATCTGCAACGAATTGATGCATGGTGCAGGGAATGGCAATTGAATCTCAATGTAGACAAGTGTAACATGCTGTGAATATATAGAAAGAAGGATCCTTTATCATTTAGCTACAGTGTAGCAGATCAGCAACTGGAAGCAGTTAATTCCATAAATTATCTGGGAGTAGGCATTAAGAGTGATTTAAAATGGAATGACCATATAAAATTAATCATTGGTGAAGCAGATGCCAGACTGAGATTCATTGTAAGAATCCTAAGGAAATGCAGTCCGAAAACAAAGGAAGTAGGTTACAGTACACTTATTCGCTCACTGCTTGAATACTGCTCACCGGTGTGGGATCCGTACCAGATAGGGTTGATAGGAGAGAGAGAGAGAGAAGATCCAGTGGAGAGCAGCGCGCTTCGTTACAGGATCATTTAGTAATCGCGAAAGCGTTACGGAGATGATAGATAAACTCCAGTGGAAGACTCTGCAAGAGAGACACTCAGTAGCTTGGTATGGGCTTTTGTTGAAGTTTAGAGAACATACCTTCACCGAGGAGTCAAGCAGTATATTGCTCCTTCCTACGTATATCTCATGAAGAGACCGTGAGGATAAAATCAGAGAGATTAGAGTTCACACAGACGCATACCGACAATATTTCTTTCCACGAACAATACGAGACTGGAATAGACGGGAGAACCGGTAGAGGTACTCAAAGTACCTTCCGCCACACACTGTCAGGTGTGAGACATCCTGTCTCGTATTGTTTGTGGAAAGAAATATTGTCGGTATGCCTCTGTGTGGGCTCTAATCTCTCTGATTTTATCCTCATTGTCTCTTCGCGAGATATATGCAGGTGGGAGCATTATACTGCTTGACCTCTCTGTGAACGTAAGTTCTCGACACTTCAACAAAAGCCCATACCGAGCTACTGAGCGCCTCTCTTGCAGAGTCTTCCACTGGAGTTTATCTATCATCTCTGTAATGCTTTCGCGATTACTAAATGATCCTGTAACGAAGCACGCTGCTCTCCATTGGATCTTCTCTCTCTCTCTCTCTCTCTCTCTCTCTCTCTCTTCTATCAACCCTATCTGGTACGGATCCCACACCAGTGAGCAGTATTCAAGCAGTGGGCGAACAAGTGTACTGTAACCTACTTCCTTTGTTTTCGGATTGCATTTCCTTAGGATTCTTACAATGAATCTCAGTCTGGCATCTGCTTTACCAACGATTAATTTTATATGGTCATTCCATTTTAAATCAATCCTAATGCCTACTCCCAGATAATTTATGGAATTGACTGCTTCCAGTTGCTGATCTGCTGCACTGTAGCTAAATGATAAAGGATCCTTCTTTCTGTGTATTCACAGCACATTACACTTGTCTACATTTGGATTCAATTGCCATTCCGTGTACCATGCGTCAATTCGTCGCAGATCCTCCTTCATTTCAGTACAATTTTCCATTGTTACAACCTCTCGATATACTACGGCATCATAAGCAAAAAGCCTCAGTGAACTTCCGATGTTACCCACAAGGTCATTTATATATATTGTGAATAGCAACGGTCCTACGACACTCCCCTGCGGCACACCTGAAATCACTCTTACTTCAGAAGACTTCCCTCCATTGAGAATGAAATGCTGCATTCTGTTATCTAGGAACTCTTCAATCCAATCACATAATTGGTCTGATAGTCCATATGCTCTTACTTTGTTCATTAAACTACTGTGGGGAACTGTATCAAATGCCTTGCGGAAGTCAAGTGCCTTTGCTAACAGTACGAAATCATATGGAACCCCTTTCTTGGGCTTGTGCCATATTGGTTGTATCGTAGACGACTGGAAGACCATGGTATGGTCAAATGAGTGCAGAGTTCAGTTGGTGAGAACTGATGGTAGGATGGTAGTGTCATGCAGACGTCATGAAACCATGGACCCAAGTTGTCAACAAGTCACTGTACTGAGTAGGCCGGTGGTGTCTCGACAGTAGTGTGTACTTTGTTTATGTGGAAGGGACTGGGTCCAGGTTATATACTGCTAAGTAGAAACCGTTTGCAGCCATTCATGGAGTTCATGTTCCCAAACAGCGATGGATGACAGTGCTCTGTGTCACTGGTCCACAATTGTTTGTGACTGGTTTGAAGAACATACTGAAGAATTTGAGTGAATGGTTCGGTCACCCTGATTGCTCGACATGAACCCTGTCAAACATTTATGGGACATAATCTAGAGGTCAGTTCATGCACCACAACCTGCTCCAGCTACACCTTTGCAATTATGGACAGCTATAGAGGCAGCATGGCTCAATATTTTTGCAGGGGACTTTCAATTTTTAGGGTCCACGCCACATCGAGCTGCAACACTATGCCAGGCAAAAGGAGGTCCAATACGATATTAGGAGGTCCCATGACTTTTGTCGCCTCAGTGAACTGTGGTGGGTAATTTCTTTGTCTACCTTGCATGTAATAGTGCTTTCTCTGAATGCATTGTATCTTAGTATGCAGAGAGAGATGGCAGAAACTTTTTCTGCAGATGTATGATTATTACTATTATTATTATTATTATTATTATTATTATTATTATTATTATTATTATTATTGTTGTTGTTGTTGTTGTTGTTGTTGTTACAGGCTCAGCTAAGAGCAAGTGTTATCTTGGCAATCGAAGACCAAGAAGCATTTCAGGTAAGCCATTGTTATTTGTGAAATATATGTATTGTAATAGAACTTTCTTAACATTTACTCTTTTCATTGTTTATTTCAGACAAAGCTTCCATTCACAAATCAACCACTGAGAGCATTTTTGAAGACCTTTGAAGGTGCTTTTATAACTTGCTTGGTACGGGAGTTTTTAGAGTTTTTTAATTTGGATTTCACTTTGTCTGTATTTGACCCTGAAACATTTCATGGAAAGGAATACAGCTATGGGGGACGGACAGAGCTTATGAAAGAATTAAAATTACAAAACAACAGTGGTGAGTAATTAAACAGTTAAAATGCAACAGTGCAATAAAGAAAGCCTCCCATGTTCTCACATTAATTCAGATAGTTTTAATTTGATCAGTACTGATACAACGTGTTGTGTGTCAGCCTTTCATCATCTAACAGTCGGTAGGTATTTAGCAATTGGAGTAGTAAGTAGAGGGGAAGTGGTGTCTGGTGAAGGTAAGGGATACAGTGTGGACCCTCAGGTTTTCTTTGCCTGACTGATTAATGGTTTACTTCCTTGTGTTCAGCTGAATCTTTATTTCCATTTTCACACATTATTTTGACAACCAACCCAGTCATCATCTTCAGCAGCTACGAGTTGTGTGTACTTGCTGCCTGGACTCCAACTAGATTGTGAAAACAGAAATACACTCTCGACTGAGCACCTGGAAGTACACCATTAATGGAGGGGCACAGTTTCCAGCTAGTTCCAATCGTATTCACACGTCTTCTGAAAAATCTGATAATATGCATGTATACTGTTTCCTTGGCTGAGCTGCACTTAGTTCCTCCAAAATGTGGTGACACCAACAAGCTGCATAAGTTGCTACACACCCCTGCACCTCTCTCTTTGTGTGTGTGTGTGTGTGTGTGTGTGTGTGTGTGTGTGTTTGTCAGGTTCTGTGACTGGTTGTTAGGTAAACTGTTCATGTGTTAAAGATTTCACTTGTTAAAAATTTTTGTAAAAAAAACCTTTATGCTTGGAGGAACTTGCATATATGTTGGAGAAGACATCAAACACTGTTTGTTAAAGATCATTGATCAGCAGGGAAAGAGCATGACTTCGAAATTTCTGCTACAGAACTGACTTATTTAAATAGAATTGTTATTTGTACATGTAGAAGCCTGGATGGAAACATAACTACTTTCCTTATAAATATTGTGAAGGCACATAACGTATAAAAGTAAGTAGTAAAGCAATGTGCACGAGTTAATAAGAGTGAGAAGCTAAGTGCATGTTTCAGTAGTAATCTCTGTCTTGCACATTACCCTGTCTTCCATCTTTAAGCTCTCAGGTTTTCAAATCTCGTCCGATGCAGTCCCCAACAATCAGTCTATCCTTCTCATCCCATACGCCAAGTCTCCCCTGACCCATGGTTCTGGGTGACTTTCCCAAAATCTACCCTTTTCCTAGACCTCTCCAGTCCTTTTCCTTCACCCTTCTTCCTTCTCCTTCAATCCTTCTGCCTGAAGAAGAAGCCACTAGCTCCGAAAGCTTGCCAGTCACAACAGTTTTTTATATGTGTGTTCTGCTGCTGCTTAGTGAGCAGATTTTTTATTTATCCAATTAAATAATTTTATCAATATTGTTATAGAAAAGAATAGATTGCTACTCGTCATACAGTGGAGATGCTGAGTCGCAGATTGGCTCAGCAAAAAGACTGTCAAATGAGTAAGTGTTCGGTCAAAAATGCCTTCATAGGAATTAGACAAAAAACACACACACTCACACGCACACACACGACAGTACATGGCTGCCAAGGCCACACTGCGGTAAGTGGTGCGTGATGGGAGGAGCAGTCTGGATGGTGGGGATAAGGAGAGTCTGGGGTGGGGAGGGAGAGGCATAGCAGGGTATGGGTGGGGGACGGTAAAGTGCTGTTTGTGGGGACATACAGGGATGAGATGGAAAGAGGATAGGACAGCTAAGTGCAGTTGGGAGGTTAGACGGAGGGTGGGGGGAAGGAGGGGCAGCGGAAAAAGAGAAGAGAGAAAAGTAAAAAGACTGTGAGTGCGTTGGTGAAATAGTGCTATGTGTAGTGCTGGAATGGGATCAGGGAAGAGGATAAGTGGGTAAAGGACAATGAGTAATGAAGATTGAGACCAGGAGGGTTACGGGAACGTTGGATATATTGCAGGGAGAGTTCCTACCTGTGCTGTTCAGAAGTCTGGTATTGGTAGGGGGGATGCAGACAGCACAGGCTGTAAGCAGTCATCAAAATGAGGAACGTCTTGTTGAGCAGCAGCTGGATGGACCAGCTGTTTCTTGGCCACAGTTCTATCAGTGGCCATTCATGCAGACAGATATCTTGTTGGTTGTCATGCCCATGTAGAATGCACCACAGTGGTTGCAGCTTAGCTTGTAGGTCACTTGACTGGTTTCACAGGTAGCCCTGTCTTTGATGATATGGGTGGTGCTTGTGATGGGACTAGTGTTGGTGGTGGTGGTGGTGGGAAGGTGTATAGAACAGGTCTTGGACCTAGGTCTATTACAGGGATATGAGACATGAGGCAAGCAGTTGGGAGCGGGGGTGCAGTAAGGATGGACAAAGATACTGCATAGGTGGAGGGCTGCAGAATACCATTGTAGAGAGGGGTGGGGGAAATAATAGGGAGGATATTCCTCATTTCAGAGCATCATGAGGTAGTCAAAACACTCCTCATCCCCACTATAGCCACCTCCTTACCCCCACCACCCAGATTGCTTCTACCTTCTTGTGCTGCTGCTTGGCCTTGGCAGCCAGAGACTGTGGTCGTGTGCATGTGAGCTACATTTGCGTGATTGTGTGTGCACGTTGTGTAGTTCAGATGAATTCCTTTTGGCCGGAAGCTTATTTATAATCTTTTTGTTGTGCCTATCTGTGACTTAGCATCTCTACTATATTGTGAATAGCAATCTATCCTTTTCATATCATGTGCGGTCACTTCAACATAAATTCCAACATGAACTCAAAATACAGATTAAATCTTGAGGCCTTATCAAAAACTTACAACATACACACAACCGTTAAATCCCCTGCCAGGGTCACCAAATCATCCAGAAGTACTGCAGATCAGGTACTAATAAATACAGATAAATATTTGTGCAAAACAGGAAATATGAATATCGATTTCGGTGATTATTATGCACAATTTATTGAATTCCCAATATAAACCACTGGCAATACTGAGCCACCAGCAACAAGAAAAGGTGGAAATTTTAGCAAGAAAAACTTGGAACACATGAGGCAGTTAATGAAAAAAGAAACATGGAATGACATATACAACTGTGGGGGCACATGTAGAAAACTTGACATTTCATGGAAATATTCTCACATAATTTCAATATTTCTTTCCCAGCTAAAAACAAAAAAGTTCAAAACTATTAGAAGAAATGTTTCTTGGCTGACAACAGGTGTTAAGACACTGCACTTAAAAGAGGAGACTTTATGAAATTTCAGCCACGCATTATGTTACTGAAGAACTGTTAGTCACAGCCCAACGTGATTTCCGCTAAGGCTGGTCAACAGAAATGGCAATATTTGAATTTCTGAGTGAAGTGATCCAAAAACGTGATAGCGGAGAAAAAGTAACTGCCATATGCCGTGATCTGTCAAAGCCTTCCACATCGTATGCTATAGCTGCAGAAACTTTTTAGTATTGGTATTAGAGGTACACTTAACAACTGGCTTTGATCATATCTTACTGGTCCCAAGCAAGGAATAGCAATACGGTTTCAAGAAGATAATAAAGCAGCCAGACACTATACTGATTACAGAGAAGTGAAGTGGGGTGTTCTACAAGGTCAATACTGGGCCCTTTCCTATTTTTGATGTATAATAAAGCAGAATTGTTACAGGTAACTCTGAGACATAACTAGGGTTGTAAACTGCTTCAGCCAAAGCAAACTAATAACGCATAGAAGTAACACAGTAGCATTAAATTTTCATAATGTTAAGAGAAACAGTGAAGAGGGTATAAAATTCAGATATCAGACACACAATTGCAAGTGTAGCTAATACAAAATTTCTGGGGATCTGGCTCCAAGATAACCTTAGATGGAATATTCACATTGATAGCATATTTAAGAGACTAAGTACCATGTGAAAATACTAACACAAATTCTTTACACAGGAGTGGAAAAACTGTAGAAGCTGACCTTGCGGAAGATAAGTTTGGGTTCCAGAGAAATGTGGGCACATGCAAGGCAATACTGACCCTACAACTTACCTTAAAAGATAGGCTAAGGAAATGCAAACCTACGTTTATAGCATTTGTAGACTTACAGAAAGCTTTTGATAATGGTGACTGGAATACTTCCTTTGAAACTCTGAAGGTAGCAGGGGTAAAACACAGGGTACAAAAGGCTGTTTACAATTTGTACACAAACCAGATGGCAGTTATGAGAGTCAAGAAGCTTGAAAGGGAAGCAGTGGTTGAGAACAGAGTGAGACAGGGCTGTATCATTTCCCCAATGCTATTCAATGTGTACATTGAGCAAGCAGTGTAGCCACTGGACCATGGGCTTCTCTGCATACCGAGGAGCCTGTGGTCCAGCAGCTGTAAAGATCCAGATGAGTCATGAACCCGACACTTCGCCTGGAGATGGCAAGTAAGAAACCTGCTGGAATGTTGCCGGAAAACAATGCATTGACTCAGCTGTCAACTCGAGAAGATTTTATCATCATAAAGACTTAGAGGTTTGCTGATGACATTGTAATTCTGTCAGACACAGTAGAGAACTTGGAAGAGCGGTTGAAAAGAATGGAACAATACCAGAGAAGGAAAGTTGCTACTCACCATATAGCGGAGATGCTGAGTCGCAATAGGCACAACAAAAAGATTCACACAATTATAGCTTTCGGCCATTAAGGCCTTTGTCAGCAGTAGACACACACACACACACACACACACACACACACACACACACACACACACAACTTGCACATACGTCTGCAGTCTCAGAGAGCTGAAATTACACTGTGAGCCGCAGCACCAGTGCATGATGGGAGTGGCGACTGGGTGGGGGTAAGGAGGAGGCTGGGGCAGGGAGGGGGAGGGATAGTATGGTAGGAGTGGTGGACAGTGAAGTGTTGCAGTTTAGACAGAGGGCAGGAAAGAAGATGCGGAGGGGGAGGGGGGTAAGTAGCAGAAAGGAGAGAAATAAACAGAAATTAAAAGACTGGGTGTGGCAGTGAAATGACGGCTGTGTAGTGCTGGAATGGGAACAGGTAGGGGGCTGGATGGGTGAGGACAGTGACTAACGAAGGTTGAGGCCAGGAGGGTTACGGGAATGTAGGATGTGTTGCAGGGAAAGTTCCCATCTGCACAATTCAGAAAAACTGGTGTTGGTGGGAAGGATCCATATGCCACAGGCTGTGAAGCAGTCAATGAGATGAGGGATATCATGTTTGGCAGCATGTTCAGCAACAGGGTGGTCCACTTGTTTTTTGACCACAGTTTGTTGGTGGCCATTCATGCGGACAGACAGTTTGTTGGTTGTCATACCTACATAGAATGCAGCACAGTGGTTGCAGCTTAGCTTGTAAATCACATGACTGGTTTCACAGGTAGCCCTGCCTTTGATGGGATAGGTGATGTTAGTGACCGGACTGGAGTAGGTGGTGGTAGGAGGATGTATGGGACAGGTCTTGCATCGAGATCTATTACTGGGGTATGAGCCATGAGGTAAGGGATTGGGAGCAGGGGTTGTGTAAGGATGGATGAGTATATTGTGTAGGTTTGGTGGACAGCAGACTACAACAGTAGGAGTTTCTCATTTCAGAGCACGATGAGAGGTAATTGAAACCCTGGCAGAGAATGTAATTGAGTTGCTCCAGTCCCGGATGGTACTGAGTTACGAGGGGAATGCTCCTCTGTGGCCAGACTGTGGGACTCTGGGAGGTGGTGGGAGTCTGGAAAGATAAGGCATGGGAGATTTGTTTTTGTACGAGGATGGGAGGATGATTACAGTCAGTGAAGGCTTCAGTGAGACTCTCGGTATATTTTGAGAGGGACTGCTCGTCACTGCAGATGCGACAACCACAGGTGGCTAGGCTGTACGGAAGGGACTTCATGGTATGGAATGGGTGGCAGTTGTCGAAGTGGAGGTATTGCTGGTGGTTAGTAGGTTTGATATGGACGGAGCTACTAATGTAGCTATCTCTGAGGTGAAGGTGAACATCTAGGAAGGTGGCTTGTTGGGTTGAGTAGGACCAGGTGAAGCAAATGGGGAGAAGTTGTTGAGATTCTGGAGGAATGTGAATAAGGTGTCCTCACCTTCAATCCAGATAGCAAAGATGTCATCAAAGAATCTGAACCAGGTGAGCGGTTTAGGGTTCTGGGTTTTTAGGAAGGATTCCTATAAATAGCCAATGAATAGGTTAACAAACTAGTGGATGACCCTGTTGCTGAACACGCTGCCAAACATGATATCCCTCATCTCAGTGACCACTTCACAGCCTGTACCATATGGATCCTTCCCACCAACACCAGCTTTTCTGAATTGCGCAGGTGGGAACTTTCCCTGCAATATATTCTGCGTCCCCATAACCTTCCTAGCCTAAATCTTCGTAGTCATGGTCTTCACCCATCCAGCCCCCTACCTGTTCCCATTCCAGCACTACACAGCCGTCATTTCACTGCCACACCCAGTCTTTTAATTTCTTTATATTTCTCTCCTTTCTGCTACTTACCCCATCCCCCCTCTGCACCTTCTCTCCTGCCCTCCGTCTAAACTGCAACACTTCACTGTCCGCCACTCCCACCATACTATCCCTCTCCCACCATACTATCCCTCTCCCACCATACTATCCCTCTCCCACCATACTATCCCTCTGCCTCCCCACCCCAGCCTCCTCCTTACCCCCACCCAATCGTCACTTCCATCATGCACTGGTGCTGCGGCTCACAGTGTAATTTCAGCTCTCTGAGACTGCAGGTGTGTGTGTGTGTGTGTGTGTGTGTGTGTGTGTGTGTGTGTGCTGCTGACAAAGGTCTTAATGGCCAAAAGCTATAATTGTGCGAATCTTTTTGTTTCGCCTATCATGACTCAGCATCTCCGATGTATGGTGAGTAGCAACTTTCCTTCTCTGGTATTGTTACATTCCATCCTGGATTTTCCATTGTTTGAAAAGAATGGAAAGTGTTTTGAAAGGAGGATACATATTGAACATCAACAAAAACAAAACAAAGACAATGGAATGTAGTCTAATTAAATCAGGTGATGCTGAGGGAATTAGATTAGAAAACAAGACACTTAAAGTAGTAGATGGGTTTTGATATTTGGGCAGCAAAATAACTGAGGATGGTCAAAGTACAGAGGATATAAAATGTAGACCAGCAATGACAGGAAAAGCTTTTCTGGAAAAAGAGAAACTTGTTAACATTGAATTTAGAATTAAGTGTTAAGAAGGCTTTTCTGAAAATATTTATTGGGAGTTTCACCACGTATGGAAATGAAACATGGACAATAAACAGTTTAGATGAGAAGAGAAGCTTTTGAAATGTGGTGCTGCAGAAGACTGCTGAAGGCTATATGGGTAGGTCACATAACTAATGAGAAGGTACCAAGTAGAATTGGGGAGACAGATTTGTGGCACAACCTGATTAAAATAAGGGGACATTTGTAAGACACATTCTGGGACCTCAAGAGTTCACCAATTTCGAACTGTAGGGAAGTGAGGGGAGACGAAGAGACAGCATGGAGAGCTGCGTCAAACCAGTCTTCAGACTGAAGACAACAACACAAAAACAAGAAGTAACGTGTGCTATTTAATGAAGTGCTGGAAAACTTACGTCATAAGGGTTGTCTAATGATTGTTTACTATGCTAATATACATTTTGTATGGGATCACTTTGGTGTAACTCACCATCCTGCCTAAAACTCTTCAGGATGCAAAAAAGAATAGAGAGAATCATGGTTGGAATAAAAAGGAACCACCCTGCAGTCCAATGTTTAAAAAATGAGGGTTTTTCCTCTTTGATGTATTTACCTCTTTGAAAGTGCACTGTTTATTAAGAAATAAGCAATAATAAATCCTAGTGCCTTCCTCAAAAATGAAAATCTTCATCATCAAAACACAAGACAGAAAACTGAATTTCACATGCTCCAAATAAAAACCATTTTTTGCCAGAAAGGAACAGTACACCTCAGTAAAATTGTTTGCAATAAGTTGCCATAAGAAAATAACGTAATAATGATTAAAAAAAAATTAAAGCAATATTAAAAGAATATCTGTAAATACATTGTGTTTATAGTCTAGAAGAGTTCCTCCAAAATCTTTGAGAGCCTAAGAAAGCTGCTGTTAATTGAATAAGCCACATTCTTTATTACTTACAAAAATATTATGTAAATATGACTACCTAGTTGTAGCATGTAAAGACTGTAATCTTTAATGTTAGTTTATTCATATTTTCAGTTGTAATCTTCTAGTTAAAGTGGTTTAAATTATAAGAGCTGAATTTTTTTGTATTCATTAATGCGTAGAAAACATGTATACACGAAGATTCAACGTACTTGCATTGACCTGTCTGTTATCTAATGTGCTGTACATGTAAGATTTACTGGACCAAATAAAAAATCCAAATACAATAGATATTGCACTAAGAATCAGTTAACATTGTTGGGTACTTCGATCGAAAATTACACTCAATATTTAACTAGAAAGGTATCGATCCCTGTTAATCCATAATCCCCATGCTCAGCAACACACTGGGGAAGCCAACGGTTGGTGCTGAACAAAAGCTATATGCAGTATCTTTGCACAGTTAGTAGCTTTGTAAGGTCTCGTGCATGGTCCATGTAGTAACACTGTTCACGTTTACGTCGCACTTCACTTAGCCCGTGCTGCCGGAGTTGTTGTTGTTGTTGTTGTTGTTGTCATGCCGGCAGAGGTCGTGTCCGAATTCTCGCGTGCCCTCTGGTGGATGGGACTCTACTTGCGGCAACTACCGTCCATGACGCGCCGTGCCAATGTGCGCCTCCCGCGATCTTTCTGGTGGCTACTACACTCCTCCTCCTTCGGGGGGTGAAGCCACTGTGATCCACTGCGTCGGAAGGTGGAGTGTCGGGCAGGAGCGATGACCTCCACATCCATTGGATGGCCGGAGTCGAGGGGATCTGCCAACCCTCGAGCCGGAGCCTTCGAATACGGCTGGAAGTGACCCACACGAAGAGGCCCCCGTCGTCCCACAACCGGAGCCCGGGACAGAACGGGCGACAAGCTGTCGAACTCCGGATCCTGTTCCACCCTGGGAGGGGCAAGACCCAGTGGCGGGGACGTAGGGGAATGGACGACCACAGGTGAACCAACCTCCTGAGAAACCGGGCCTGCTAGGGGGGCCGGCTCTCGCTGGGGCATCTCGAACGATGGCGATGCCGGTGCTGGAGCTACTGGAGGCTGCCAAGGCTGAGAACCATCGCAGTGCGGCAGAGGCACAGCGGGGAGAGGAGGCAACGTCCCCTGTGAAACCAGCACAGGTGCCGGCAATGGGGAAGCCGGTGTCCGAGAGGGCGGAGGGTGGGTGCCTGAACGTGGACGTAGCTGATTTTGGTGACGACGTACCACTCGGTCCCCCGCCTGCAAGGTATAGAGCCGGCGGCCATTTCGGCGCAGGACCACCGCTGGTATCCAACGTGGATTGCGACCAAACCCACGGGCCCAGACCGACATACCCAGTGGAAAGCCAGCTAATCCGTTTTGTGAAGACTGGTGAGGACCAGGCCGGAGGAGGTGCAGCAGAGTCCTATGTTGACGCCCATGGAGGAGCTCTGCGGGGCTGCGTTCTCCCATTGGTGTGGTCCGGTATGCCGTCAAGAAAAACGTCAATGCTTCCTCCGCAGGAAATTCGTGCACATACTTTTTCATCTGCGTCTTAAATGTGCGCACCATGCGCTCGGCTTCCCCATTCGATTGTGGATGGAAGGGGGGAGAGCAAACATGCCGAATACCGAAGTGCCTACAAAAATCCTGGAAGGTCTGCGAAATAAACTGCGGTCCATTGTCCGAGACCAGGGTGATTGGCAGACCTTCCACAGAAAAGATTTTTGCTAGTGCCTGGATTGCAACTTCTGAAGTGGTTGAGGAGCAGCGAACCACATATGGGAATCGGGAATAAGCATCAATGACAATGAGCCAAAAACCGTTGAGAAACGGGCCCGCAAAATCGATGTGAACACATTCCCATGCTTGGGTTGCCGGCAGCCATGAAGAGAATGCTGCCCTGGGAGATGCTTGTTGGCTCGCACACTGGGAACAGGCGGCCACCAAGTGCTCAATTTCTCTGTCAATACCGGGCCAGTACACATGTCTGCGAGCCAAGGTTTTAGTACGGGAAACACCCCAGTGCCCCGCATGTAATAATGTGAGGACCTCCCTTTGTAAACTTGCAGGAACAACCACGCGAGGAGCTGTATCATCGGTAGCCAGAAGGAGAACGCCTTCCAAGACCGAGAGGCGGTCCCGTTGAAGAAAATAATTACGAAGAGGGTCCGAGGCCCGGCCCGCAGGGCGGGATGACCACCCCTGCTGAATGAGGCGAACTACTTGCCGGAGAACCGGGTCAGCTGCGGTTTCCCTGGCGACTCGAGAACTAGTGATCGGGAAGCCATCAACCGCTTGGCGGGACGCCACATCCAAATGAGAACACATAATCTCCTCTCGATCGAACGTAGGATCCGGGCCCACCGGAAGACGGGAAAGAGCGTCGGCGTTGGCATGCTGTCCTGTAGGGCGAAAATGAATGTCATAATGGTACTTAGAGAGGAACAAGGCCCAGCGCTGTAGTCTGTGGGCCGCCCTATCCGGAATCTGAGAGGCGGGGCCAAATAACGATATTAACGGCTTATGGTCAGTGATTAACTGAAACTTCGTGCCATACAAGAAAGGGTGAAACTTGGTAACAGCGTAGACAATGGCCAAAGCCTCTTTTTCCACCTGGGAGTAATGGGCCTGCATGGGACTAAGCGTTTTAGACGCAAACTCCAGTGGTTGCTCGGAACCATCTGCATTGCGATGGGCCAGGACTGCCCCCACCCCATACTGCGAAGCATCCGTAGCCAGGACCAACGGCTTATGGGGATCAAAAGTAGCCAAACAAGGGGCTGACGTGAGGAGGCCCTTCAACGAGGTGAATGCTCGCTCACATGCAGGCGACCAATCAAAAGGAACACCCTTGTGCAGAAGGCAGTACAGGGGGTGGGCTATAGTGGAAGCCCTGGGAATGAACCGGTGGTAATAGGCTATCTTGCCTAAAAAAGCTTGTAACTCTTTCAGCGAAGCGGGCCGAGGAAGGTTGACGATACCTTGGACCAAACTTCCTAGTGGCTGGATACCGTGCCGAGAGATGGTGTAGCCCACATACTCAATGGATGGTTGAAAGAAGGTTGACTTATGCAGGTTGCAACGCAAGCCCACAGACCTGAATTTGAGAAAGAGGGTGCGAAGGTTGTGCAAGTGTTCCTTCGTGCTGCGGCCTGTGACAATTATGTCATCCAGGTAATTAATACAATGAGGAATTGTCGACGTGACATGCTCAAGATAACGCTGGAATATCGCCGGGGCACTGGATATTCCAAGGGCCAACCGCTGGTATTGGGAAAGGCCAAATGCGATATTGACGACCGCCAACAGTTTGGAGTCCTCATAAAGTGGTATCTGATGATAAGCCTCCGACAGATCGATTTTCGAAAAATATTGGCCTCCCGCCACGGAGGAGAACAATTCATCAGCACGAGGGAAAGGATAGGTGTCCACCACCAATTGGGAATTAATGGTGGCCTTGAAATCGCCACAAAGATGTAATTTTCCCGAGGGCTTCCTTACAATAACGAGGGGAGAAGCCCACTCACTGGAAGAAATGGGAAGAACGACCCCTAGGGCTGTCAGCCGGTCTAGCTCTTCCTTTAGCTGAGGGCGGAGAGCCAAGGAGATCAGCCTCGCGCGTAGAAAACGCGGGCAAGCCGACGCCTTCAATGTTAAGTGAGCTTCAAAATCTGAAAGACGCCCCAGGCCCTCCTCAAAAATATCTGCAAAGTCAGAGGTCAAAGATTTCAATGATTGATAGGGAACATCTTCGGATACCAACTGTATGGTGTCAGCGATAGAAAAACCGAAAGCTTGAAAGGCATCCAGGCCAAAAAGGTTAGCTGAGCTCGCATCACTGACAACAATAAAAGTATTAGGCCAAGTGACTGATTTGTAAGTCACGTCGGTAGTGAATTGACCCAGTAGGGGAATGAACTGTTTACCATAACCGCGTAGACGCCAGTAAACTGGCGCCAACGGGGGCGATCCAAGGTCGGAATAAGTTTGTGCATTCAACAACGAAACTGCCACGCCCGTATCGACTTGCAGTTGTAACCGGCGCGACCGAACCGACACCTTGATAAAGAGTTTGCGTGCCGATGCGTCGGGAGCCTGGCCCGATGAAACTTCCTGAATGTCAACGTCCATGTCCTCTGTACCTGCTTCCTTCGATTCTTTTGAGGCTGAGCGGCAAACTTTAGCAATGTGACCTTTTCTATTACATTTGCGACAAACGGCCCAACGCTGGGGGCACTCTGACCGATCATGATGTATATAGCACGACGCACAGGACGGCAACAGGGGCCGGCGGCCGGAATTCTGTTTACGCGCCGTGCGGGAGTGGCCGTAACGGCCGGATTGTACCGCTCGCACGTCGTCCACCCCTGACACAGTGGACGCGGCCGCGCTGCCCTGAACCACCGCGACGTCACACCACGCTTCCAGCTGTTGACCTGCTGCGTGAGAGACTTCATACGATTGAGAAATGGACAGGACTTCCTCGAGGGAAGGGTTTTCTAACTGCAAGGCCTGTTGCCGGACCTCCCTATCAGGGGCCGAACGAACAATGACGTCGCGTACCATAACGTGGGCGTACAACTCTCGCGACTGCTCCGTGACAAAATGACACTTGCGACTAAGACCGTGCAGGGTAGCGGCCCACGCCCGGTAAGACTGATGGGGCTGTTTCTTGCATTGATAGAACTCGACCCTAGCCGCCACAACATGCGTGCGGCGGCGATAATATGAAGACAGCAAGGAACACAATGCGTCAAAAGACAAGGACGAGGGTTCCTGCAACGGCGCTAGCTGCCGCAAAACGTGATACAGCGAGGGAGATATCCAAGACAAGAAGAGAGCACGACATACCTCCGCATCGGCAACATGAAACGCCTGGAAATGCTGCCGAAGGCGATGTTCATATGCGTCCCAATCCTCCACCGTCTCGTCATACGGGGGAAAGGGAGGAGGGAACGGCGCCGGAGCAGACGGCATGGAGAGCAACGCCGGAAGCACTTGTTTCATGGTGGCCATGAGTTCCGTCTGCTGCGCAACCAAAACTCGCACCAAATCCTCCATGCTGTGGAGAAGCCGCGAAACCGGAACAACGACGCAACACGCGAAAGAACGACCCTACTCGTCGCCAATTGTGTAGTAACACTGTTCACGTTTATGTCGCACTTCACTTAGCGTAGACCGGGACTGTGTCCTAGGCATGCCCGATGTTAACTGACTGGGCACGGCCCATGCTGCTGGAGTTGTTGTTGTTGTTGTTGTTGTTGTTGTTGTCATGCCGGCAGAGGTCGCATCCGAATTCTCGCGTGCCCTCTGGTGGATGGGACTCTACTTGCGGCAACTACCGTCCGTGACGTGCCGTGCCAATGTGCGCCTCCCGCGATCTTTCTGGTGGCTACTACAGTCCATAAACTTATTCCTTAATTTCTTCTGAAACAATTTGTGAATCCTAACTGTCCAGCATTAAAGAATTAGCATTGTTTCACCTTTGGGTGGTACGTTAGCAGCAGTAGCGGAGAGTTTCGAGGATAGTCCTGTTGAGCATGTACTGAGTTGTATTAAAATCGGTGCTGCTTAAAGAGGCAAAGTGGCTCAAAATTTTTTTACTGTAATAGAAATGAGGATAGTTGTAATCTACATTCTCATGTCGTGAAACCACCAAACTGATTTGAAAAGACAAGATTTTAAGTACTAAAAAAATCATGGTATTTTATAAATGTTAAGGAATAGAATACCATAATGACAGTATTACATTATAAGCTGCAGGGATGACATTGCAATTGCTGAGGCTGACTCATAAATGAATGCTAAGAGAGGAGTGTTATGAAAACGAAAATATGATAATGAATGTCAATGGTGAGCTACGGGAAGTAGATGCTTTCATTTTTACCATTCAGCCATCATATTATTGTGTGGCCATGTCTTTTAAAATATTGGGTTGATGCATAAGTTTGTAGAATTTTTCCTTAAGTTTAATAAATGCAATAGATACAAATAACAGAGACTTAGTCATCAATAATATATTCCCCATCACTATTTACAGCAGTATGCAATAACTGGGTAACTTTTCGATTCCGTGACTAGAAACCCTTAGTTTTGAGGTGAAGAACTCGTCAAGACATGTTTAGAGCGGAGTTTCAGGAAAAAAAGTTTCTTAAAGGTTGTTTGATAAAGAGCAGAAAAGGTGAAAAGCTGAGGGTGCAAGATTGGGGGTATAAGGTGGGTGCAAAATAACTTCCAACCCAACTCCTGTCTAGTGTTTCTTGTCAGTCTAGCAGACTGCAGGCAGGCAGTATCGTGGAGTTGCATCACTTCATGCGGTCTTCCTGGTTGTTGTTCTTGGACTGCATCTGCAAGATGTCTCAGTTTTTGAGGAAGCAATTAATAGTACATCACACCGTCTTCTTTCCTCCAGATGCGTTACATTGTCTTTTGTGGATGTGCGTAGGTCTTCGCACAGGAAGCTGCTGCTTTGTTTGGGCTCAACTATTCCTCTCTCTTCTTTATGTTGGCATAAAACACCATTTGTTGTCACCAGTAACGTTACAGGTTAGGAATGGTCAGTGTTGTTCATGAGCCAATTGATGATGAGCTAGCAGAGATGCACATATGGCCACCCCCTAATTTTTATAATTTTGACTTAGAGCATTCGGAACCCGTACACCCAATATTTGAATCTTCTCCATTGCATGGAAATGTTGCATGATGGTGGAATGATCACAGTTCATCACATTTGCCAGCTCTCAATTACACTGAAGTGGATCATCGTGGATTAATGCAAATGTTTCTTTCTGTCTGCACTGCTGTCACCCCTATATTGAACTCAGACAGAAGAATGTTCGAAATGCTCATGTTTCTCCACTCTGCACTCAACTTTCTAGTGCCCACAACTCCACTCACTGTCTCCAAATGATAAAATGATAATATGTAAATTCAAATAGCAACAGTAAACTACGAATGAAAAATGACAACTGATAAATAAACCATGTTCTCTCTGAGTCTTTTGCGGCATCATATCTGAATAAAATCTTCTCGGTTTTCAAGCTGCATCAATTCAAATAAAATTCTCGAGCTTTTGATGGCTATCTTGACCATCATCGTTAGGAGAAAGACCACTAACTGCTTGGGCTGGCACTGTCTTCCACTTATATAGGTATACTTGCAGCCTGTGGCACCAATCAGAGACAGGCCAAAATGACCTGTACACGGGAGGTGCATTGGGCAGCTCATAGCAGTTCCGGTATGGATGCTTATCACTTGTAGTGAGGCAGGAGTGGCTGTTTGAAATGAGATGCCACCGCCTTTTGCCACCTGATGTCACTCGGTTCCACAGTGTGCTTAAGCTGCTATGAGCTACCTGAGTCACCTTGCGTGCATGCATCGTTTTGGCCCTCTGATTGGTGCCAGGGGCTGCAATCGGTCCTATATAAGTGAAAGTCCATGCCGGTTTCGGCAGTCAGTGGTTCTACTCCAGATGATGATGGAGGAGAGAGCCATCAAAAGGTGGATAATTTTTTGAGTTGACGCAGCATGAAAAAAGAGAAAATTTTATTCAGATAAGTAAACCCATAGCAATTGCAACATCAATGCACAAGACAAAAACACTACAAACTTATGAAATAACTTAATGTAAGTTTGTCAGAAATAGTCAAGGTTTGATAATTCTGCAACAGGTGTGGGGAAAGCAGCAATTACAAATGGAAAAAAAACTGTCCATTAAGCAAAAGCATTATATTTCTCTACAAAAATCTGTTTAAAATGCTGTTGTAAGTTATGTTATGCTGCTAAGATGGTTACGTTTGTTGAAGCAACAGTTAATTGTTGTTTGTAGAGAAGGAATCCAAGAACATAAAATAGAAAAAAAAAATACTTACTCAGAAATTATGTTAAGCTGCTGATATTGCAACACCTTTCACCGCAACTGTAAGTAGAAATTCGTGAAAATCTGCACATCACTCAAATGAAGATACTAGATGCAAGTACAAGAAGCCATACTGTTGTAATGGTATGTATCTCTGTAGAATTCACTGGATTCAGTAGAAGATGGATTTTAATCCAGCATGAAATGGAACACTATCCACAAATCAACAGTGGGCTTGAAAAGAGCTAGAATTTTTGGCACAAAGTGAACAGGGCACAATAAATTCCATTTAGCAGTTTTTTAATAATCAATTATGTTTTTTATTACATATCTTACATATTTTCTGTGTAAAAAAATACAACATTATATAGTATTGTAATGGTTTGTGTAAAATCATGTAAAATTTTGTGTTTGAAGCAGTTGTTTCATTTTTATCTTAATGTATCTCCTGCTTACCGGATCAAATGATTTAAAAATTGTAAATCATGTAATAAGCGGTACTGGCAAAAGTAAGCCTGTGAGGATGGGTTGTGACTCATGCTTGGCTAGCTCAATCCGTAGAAAACTTGCTCGCAAGGGTCAAAAGTCCCAAGTTCAAGTCCTGAACTAGCATGCAGTTTTAATCTGGCAGGAAATTTTAAATAAAACATACTTTGCAGACAGGTTAATGAACCTACAGAAATGGTGGGTCACTACTTGACTTGTTTCACCGAGGGGTGCTGTTTGCAAGTGATGATCCGATGGTCTACCATGTGATTTAGGTATAAGCACTGTTAAAAGTGAATGTGAGCCCATGTGAAATTTGGCTTTGCGGGAATCAGTTATTGGCTTAATGAAGTACTGAGTTGGCCACTGTTGTGTGCTTACAGGACTTGAGTGGGGAAAGATAAAGGTCTCATTCAGATTAAAACACTGTTTCACAATGAAGTTCATTTTGGTGCACAATCCACTGAACAAATTCTTTCTGGAACAAATTAGAAGAAAAAGGAAACAAGACAAGCAGAAGAATCACACAAATATAATGTGATGCTGGTGATGCATGTATGATATGCCTCAACTCTACTAGCTAACTTTTCAGAGCTTGATCAAGATTATTTGCTGAGTATTTTTCTATAGGGATTAGTTTTGTTTGTGACCTCGATTACATTTGAGACCAGACCATGTTGAGCCAGGAATGTGTGTAATACAAAATGTGTGTTGCAATTGTAATGGAAGTGTTTCCATCGTCAGCAACCACAAGCTGAAGATGCCCTTTGTTGGTGGTCCACTGTTTTTGAAATTTTACTATAATAAACTGACACTACAGTATTCCTTTGGCACACTGGTGTTGAAGGTGTCACATATTCAATCTGGTAAGTAAAGAAATCTGTGCAATTCACATGTTATTTACATCTATAAACCAACTTCTGAATTTTCCTTTATGTAAGACCACATGTGCCAGAAAAATCTGGCTCGAAATTATGGATTCTAAGATGCTACTGTTTTGTGTCTTTTCCATAATCTTTCAGTGATTGTGTCATTTGGCATGTTTAGTTTAATGTGTGGCCTGATGCCCTTCCTCCTATCACATGTCACATCCCCCCTCCCCCCCCCCCCCCCCCACACCCCATTTCACAGGGTTCCTATTCCTAGTACCTGCGGTCACTAGTCACAAGTACAAGCAAAGGCAGGCATAGGAACTGGCTGTACGATGCTGTTGCAGTTGCCTATATACGATCCTGGTAGTCCAGGAATACGGCATGTGGTGGTGCCAGGGGCTGAGTCGAGACTCGCTTCCATCTCACAACACTGGCCCTCTAGTGGTCATCTCAAAATGGACTACGCAGCCAGTTGGCGAATCTATATGCCCGGTCTGCGTATGTTATCTTTGCAGTTGCATTTCTGGCCGCGCTTTGTGCTTATTGACATCCACCACTGTCGGCTGGTGGCTGAATGATAGCAGATACCACAATAATGAAGTACTATCTGTAAAAAGCTGGACAAATGTTCAATCAGACCTTGATAACATTTCAAAGAGGTGCAGAAATTGGCAAATTGCTTTAAATACTCAGAAATAGAAAACTGTGCACTTCACAAAATAAAATAATGTAGTGTTCTATGACTGTAGTATCAGTGAGTCCCAATGGGATTGGTCAACTCATACAAATACCCAAGTGTAACAATTTGTAGAGATATGAAATGGAAGGATCACATAGGTTCAGTCACAGGTAAGGCAGGTTGCAAACTGCGCAGTTCATTGGTAGAATACTAGGGAAATACAGTCATTTTACAAAAGAGACTGTATAACAAAAACTCGTGCGTCTCCTCCAGGAATATTTTTTAAGTATGTGGGACCCGTACCAAATTGGACTAATGGGGAATATTGAATGGATATGAAGAAGGCAGCATGAATGATCACAAGTTTGTTCAACCCATGAGAGAGTGTCATGAAGATGCTAAAATAACTTAACTGGTTGACACTTGATGAATAGTCACAATCTATCCTGTGAAAACATACTGAGAGAGTTTCTAGAATCAACTTTGAGGAATCTGGGAACATATTACATACTCCTACGTATTGCTCCCATAGAGATTTCAAAGACAAGAGTAGATCGATGACACTGCGTACAGATGCACTGGAGTGATCATTCTTCCCGTGCTCCATACATGAATGGAACAGCAAAAAGCCCTTACGACTGGTACAATGGAATGTACCCTGTGCCACATACTTCACAGTGGTTTGCAGAGTATGATGTAAATCTAGACGACTCATGGTAATTATTGTTGACACACAGTGAAGCGCCTTCTCTTCTCTTTGCCCTCCGACTGTTTCTGTTTCTGGCAGTGTTAGTTGTAGGTAAGCAATATGGATGGGGTTAGTTGTATAGTGTTGGCTGACATTCTCCTCATGTGTGGTATTGTGGTATGGAATGGAAGAGCCATACAATGATGCTAAGAAGAGCTGTTCCCACAGGAATAAAATCGTCATGACAGCACGTTTATATCTGGTTCATAATTGTCTACTGGAAACCAGATCTGCTGTGTTAGATATATCAGAATACTCAACATTGAAATGTAACAGTATTATGAAATGGGAAATTGCTACTCACCATATAGTGAAGATGCTGAGTTGCAAATAGGCAAAACAAAAAGACTGTCACAATATAAGCTTTAACAATCTAGATAGTCAAATTACATTTACATAGGGAATAGTTATAAGATAAACCAGAAAATCAGTTAAGGAATGTGATGGATTAGTTATTAAAGAAAAAGGCAAATAATAAATTTTAGCAGTCTGGTGCCAGAGTATTTGATAATCACTTCCTACTAGTAGCTTAGAAAATTAATGCACACTATTCAAGTGCTAAAGGAATAGAATACATCCAAGAAAGAATAACCCTCACACACAAACCCAAATCATAATCACCCCATCCTCTGGCAGAGAAATTTGGGCTGCAGAAACGCCCTCAAGCTTTATGTAATATCTCAAATAATGTACTAAAATTGTGTTCTTCACAAATATTCAGTGTCTTTAGTTACACATGGAATGTTTTAAAGTCAGTTTGTAAATTACTCTTGCCATAAAGTCACATAATGTAAAAGTTTTTAAACTCAGTGCATCATGCCTTACAATATGCCTACACATATCAAAATAATTCAGAATTGGGACCCGATAGACATTTCACTGCCCTCTTCAAACTGTTATGGAGATGGCCTCCAAAATACTGAAATAATATTCTTCTTTTTTATTGTGACTCCGTAAATGAACAATCAGCCTGTCTCACTTGTAGTTGGAGAACCCAGGCTTGACTTCTGATGCTGCCAAATGTGATTAGGATCCTCAGCATCATGAAGACAACGGAGGAGTTACTGAAAGCAGCAGCAGGAACTCTTGTTTTGAAAGTTGGATGTGGGGTGGGGTGTGAGTCTTTTGGTATCAACCTAATACTCTTTTTTATTTTAATGATATCAATATAATGGAAGGAAACATTCCACGTGGGAAAAATTATATATAAAAAAAAAAAAAAAAAAAAAAAAACAAACAAAGATGAGGTGACTTACCGAACAAAAGCGCTGGCAGGTCGATAGACACACAAACAAACACAAAAACACACACACAAAATTCAAGCTTTCGCAACAAACTGTTGCCTCATCAGGAAAGAGGGAAGGAGAGGGGAAGACGAAAGGAAGTGGGTTTTAAGGGAGAGGGTAAGGAGTCATTCCAATCCCGGGAGCGGAAAGACTTAAGTCTTTCCGCTCCCGGGATTGGAATGACTCCTTACCCTCTCCCTTAAAACCCACTTCCTTTCGTCTTCCCCTCTCCTTCCCTCTTTCCTGATGAGGCAACAGTTTGTTGCGAAAGCTTGAATTTTGTGTGTGTGTTTTTGTGTTTGTTTGTGTGTCTATCGACCTGCCAGCGCTTTTGTTCGGTAAGTCACCTCATCTTTGTTTTTTTTTTTTATATATAATACTCTTTTTTTATTTTTCAGGACGGAAAGAAGGGCAGCACTGTCCGTGAAGTCATCTGTCTTTTTTATTGCATTGCAAATCTAGATTTCACCTGACAGTGCATTATAAATAGTCATGTAGACTGAACATAGTTATAGTGTCATATATTCCAACCTAATGCAGGCCTGTACAAGCATTAGGGACTAATGTGACTAATGCATAACTCCAGTCTACATTACTAGTTATAATGTACTGATGATAGCTGCACTGTCAGCTGAAATGTAGATCTGTGCAGTACAATAAAAAAGACAGATGACTGATGCTGACTTCCTTTTTGTCCTGGATTACACAAGTATTGTGGCACACCCATTCAGTGGACTCAAACATAATGAAGATTTTATATTTTTTCCATCTTATGACACTTCAGATATAGTATGAATCTGTGAATATTTGGCAACATGGTGTGCACCTCGACCTGTTCACACCTACAAATTGTGCCATTCTTCTTGTGAACTGTAGTTAGGTCAAATGATTTCATATGTAAAAGCTTTTTGCAGGAGTCAAAACAAGTATCTGGAACATTAGGGTCTATGAAGAACTTGCCGTTCCTTGTGACCAGTGTCATTGCTTTTGCAGTTGGGTGTCACAGTCTTTGATACTCTCTCATTCTAAAAACTTGAGAGCAAATTTTTATTTTTATAGGTACTACAATCAAGACCATGCTTCATCCTTTAACAATTGTTAATTTTTTTTATGACAGATATGCTTGTCTTGCAGCATCTCAAATGAACTACTGACATTAAAAGTATGAGATAGAAAACTGAAACATCCTTTGGTGGCTCTTTCAATAGCATATTGTCCATGAAATACTTAGAACTGGGTTTAGGTTGCAACGTCCGCAAAGTTTTAATCTTACATGTATTTCAATTTCAGTGAACACAGTAGTTAAAGTTACTTTACTCATGTAGTTCTTACCTTCTTATTTTATGCATATAAACTTCTACTTTTTTTAAATAAGTTATGATAAAACTAATAAACCATATTTATGTAACTACTGAAATTAACACTAACATTAAATTTTCTCATTTCAGAAAGAAATGCTCCAGTCCTGTCATGTCTTCTGCAGAATGTTTTAAAACATCGTGAAAAGCCAACAGAAAATGTATGTTTGACACTTTGGCGCCAGATACATATTTATTTAATATCCTCAGTGTCCATTGATCTGTGAGCTTCATAATTAGATTATTACTGTCGATTACAAACATATACAAAACTCTTTACAGGACATAGCCAGTAAAAAGTGTGACATACTGTCAGTACCATCACAAGATGCTAGTGTGGCAGACAGTGTGCCTGACACAAGTAGGATTTTGGATATAAGTCTGAATGAAGATTCAGTTTCTGTTCAAACCAGAAACAGACAGAAGTCTCAAGAAAAATATGGTCCAACTGAAGAAACAGTCAGCACCAGTAAGAAGGATGACAGTAGCAAAATATCAAAGGGAAGTGTGAGCCATAAATCATCTAAATCTGAGAAGCCACCACCAGCCACAGCTGGGAAAAGAGATACTGAGTATGTTAATTGCTACTGCAAGTTGGTACATTATTCGCCCCCTAGAATTACAACACTATAGCAATAAGAAACACTCTCTTCTTCTGTGAAACACACCATTCAGATTAACTGTAATCATTATTTTTGTCTGTAGCAACTTATGTTTTAGAACAGTAACATTAATTCATAAAGTTTCAGTGATGGAATATATTTACAACATGGGAGCCAACTAACTTCACTGAGCAACTTGCCTCCCCTGACTGGCATGCTTAAGAATGATGTTAGACCTACTGCAGTGCAGATGTCTAAAAGTTCTGAAGGGGACAGAAGCATGAAGCCATTGATCAATTTGGGGAATGGTAAGTGTTTATATATCTGTACATTTATAAGTTGAAGTCCCTTGCTCACTTCCATCTATATGTTTGGACTAATCTCAGGAACTACTGTTGGCATTTTGATACAGTTTTTACTAATAGGTGGACTGATCTGTGAGGAAGGTTTGTGTGTATAATTTATAAATATTTTGTTCAGATTAGCTGAACTAAGATGAATTCGTCTCCTGCTGTTGTGAAAACAATGCCATTGCCACCTGGCAGTGAATGGCGAAACTCCTCAGACGCAAACCTCTGCATGGCGCGATGCAGTCATGGCCAAACTGAGCACAGCGCAAATGCTCCATTTTGTTTGATGTACAGACAACAGGTGGAACATGTTCAGCATGGGGCAGTCGGTGTGGCTGCAACTTAACGTGTATTTCATTTTGTGTGCAGCCATGTGTAATCTAAAGTGCACCAATCGAAAAGTAGCAGCATTGCTCATAAACGTTCATGGATTCATGGTCTACTTAAAGAAAAAACAGTAGTTGTGGGCATGATCTTTACACCTTAGAAATAGAGGGAGAAATGGGATTCGCCGGATTTTGAAAGACTTCACAGATTGTTGGCGAATGCGTTTTGAAAAAAGGTGAAAATTTTATAGTGTCAGTTTCTGCTGCGCCTTCTATTTGCAGTCACAATTGACACTCTTAATTCACTGGACATTCTTCAAACAATGGGGAGTGTATTACTTAACTTCAAAGTATCACAAGCAATTGTTCGAGAGCAATTGCACGGCAGAAAAACATTCTAAGCCAAAACTGTGGGTTTTAATTTTTTGTGTAAGGGATTTGTTCTTTTGTGTAAAGTTTTTTCAACAGTGCAGGAGATAACTTTCAGCTTTCTGCTTTCTTTGAATCTAAACATAGATGAAGACATGATTCTTGCATGGCAGGGAGAAAAAGTCTACCACAAATAGTCTGCGGCAAAGAATTACACAATTTGCATGGGGAGGGGGGGGGTTTCCACACCAAGAGGTCTAATTTCAGAAAAAGTCCTTGTATGACCGTCACAGTGCTGAAATTTTGTGTGGACATTTGCATGTTTCCAGTGAACATTGGTAAAGTTTCACGATCATTAATTCAATACTTCTGGAGATATAATCATTTGTTTGACCCCATAGCTCAGCTATCAACAGTGCGCACAAGAGTTTTCAGCAACTTTGAGACATAATACCTCCAGTAATATTTTCTTGAAAGGAACAAAAGTAGGTCATCATGTACAACATTCTGTGCTCTCTTAAGAGAAATAATAAAAAAAAAGATTTCCTCTGTGATTCGCGTATGGATAATGTGAGCCAAAGTTGACAGAAAAAGTAAACATTCAAAAAAAAACTGTTAAGTTTAGCTCTTTATATCTCTGGAAGTAATTGCGGGGTATGCCTGAAACCTTGCACATTGTAACTCTCCAATCCAAGGCCTTAGGCTATAAAATTTCATTCTCCTACTGTTGTCCAATAGTTTACAAGTTGAAGGCAAAGTTGACCGCTTTTCTAAAAATGCCAAAAATGGCTATTTTTGTCCCACTTTTACAAAAAAGTCTTCTGAAAACACATTTAAACCATTTTCATTAGAAATACCATGTTCTAAACCACCTAAAATACTGTATTTGGTTTTGCAGTGCGCGCATATAAGGCCCCAAAAAAGAACAAGGTGACGTAAACAAGCTTAAGATCCTAAAAGTGACCACTTCTAGCTTTCGCCTTTGAATTGTATAGAAATGTATCATCAGCTTGGGATCTGTGTAAAGCAACCCTTATCAGGTTTGGGAACTTGTGATAAAGGAGCTCACCCATGGCTGCTACTGCACAACTATTGGTCATGGCCCCTATGGCAATGGGGATGCTGGTTTTCTCGCTTTAAAAGGAAAGAGCAGTGGTTAACCCACCTTGGTGCCCACCAACACATTAATACAATTTTTCATGCATACACTAATGTCCCATATTAACCGCAAACTACGCTAGCACAGTGTGTGCTATACCTTAAACCAGAATTAAACTAGTACATTACCAGCATTGCACAGCAAAAAGACGTGCTAATAATCCTCTATTATAACATTAATCCATTCCAAAAATGTCAGGAAGACTGATCTAAACTTAACAAATTTACACAATATGACAGTGATGTAAAACCTGCAAGCTGTTTATATAGTGCATAC
The DNA here is from genome assembly GCF_021461385.2 of Schistocerca piceifrons. Classification (NCBI taxonomy): domain Eukaryota; kingdom Metazoa; phylum Arthropoda; class Insecta; order Orthoptera; family Acrididae; genus Schistocerca; species Schistocerca piceifrons. The sequence goes on along the minus strand of NC_060138.1, from coordinate 1,133,349,197 downwards.
TGTAGCTGTTATGCAGCAATTTTTCTACCATTATCTCCTCTGCCTTGGTAATGCACAGTTAGATTGTGAAGTTTATAACCAGATTGATTCAGTAGTTATAGCAGAAAAGCTGACTGAAATGTGTCACAATGAGTCATGGTAAAAGACACCCATTTTCTGAAGTTTTTCCAGTTATTCGGGCTTTGTCTCACCTCCCAGTAATCAAAAATTTTAATATTGCCTTCCCCAGAGAGTACTAAACAGCAACTACACCTTGTCATTTTTTAGGGCATTGTATGCTCACATTGCAAAACCAAATGTAGTTTTTAGGTGGTTTATAATATGGTATTTATAATGAGAACAGTTTGAAAGTGTTTTCAGAAGACATTTTTTGTAGAAGTGGTCCAAAAATAGCCATTTTTGGCGCTGTTTAGAAAAAATCATCAACTTTGCCTGCAATTTGTAAACTATTGGAAAGCAGTAGGAGAATGAAACAGTATGTTCTAAGACCTTGTTTTGGTAAATTATTATGTGCAAAATTTCAGGTTCATCCCACAATCACTTCCAGAGATATAAAAAGTTAAACTTCCCTTTTTTTTAAGTGTCTACTTTTTTGGTCGACTTGGTTCAAATTATCCATATGCGAATCATTAAGGAATTTTTTTTTTTTTGTTATTTTGCTTAAGAGAGTGTAAAAAGTTGTACAAGATAATCTAGTTTTGTTTCTTTCAAGAAAATATTACTGGAGTTGTTACGTCTCAAAGCTGCCGAAAACTCACGTGTGCACTGTTGATAGCTGCACTGTGTGGTCAAACAAATGATTATATCTCTGGAAGTATTGAATTAATTATCATGAAACTGTACCAATGTTAATTGGGACCACGTGCTATTGTTCATACAAAACTTCATCAAAATTCGTGATAGTCATGTGGTGACCTCTAGACTACTTGGCGTGGAATGAGCCATGGACTACTTATGCTGGTTGCAAACATACTACGTATACCATGATGTACACCCATCACTGCCACAAGATGTCACTCCAAACGCCAATTAAATGTGAAACACACAACATTCGTGCCTACTTAGAAGTTTCCTGGTTTGCCCCACTTAAATCATTTAACTTATCAGAAACTGATCATGTTTAGTTGCTTAACACTGCTCTCTAAATTTTATGCATAACTAACTGTACACAATGGCCAGTAAACACCTTCATTGATATGTCAGACAAGTTGTCCAGTGATACTACCTATACAAAGCCGGACCAGGTCACTAATGACTTGATAGTTAACTAAATGCCAAATCATTTAATTCTTGCAAGTGAGGAGTAGGTCTTTACAAGATACTTAACACAGCAAATGAACAAGAAAAATTTTTCTGAGGATGAAAAATATTGCCACGAGCTGTGCTGCCTGCATTGCAATGTAGTGATTAGTGTTGCCGGCTGGTATGCAGTGGATCACCATTTCAAACCCCATCCACCAGCAATTATTTGTTGTTTAATATTTGTTATTTCTGGAAAAGTTCTTGGAAGTTCTTATGTTTGTATATTCGGAAATATTTGATGTTCGTGAAAACACCGCCACTCTGTGTACAGAGTTACGTTCTGTTCAGGCTATTGATGTACATTGACAACCTTACAGTTGGATTCCAGCTGCACATCAGGCACTCATCAGTGTTATTTGGAGGTGCTGTTCAATACCCAACAAAATGGCTGAAAAGATCCAACTGAGCCTCCAAATAAAGTGGGTGGGATGACATGGTGTGTTTGGCAAATATATACTTTTATTTGGATGGCACAGCCCAGCAGTAGTTCTTGAACAATGAAAAGAAGCTAAATAGTTGGTATAAATTCGAGACCAAACTGAAGAATTGGCAGTAATCGGCAGCAAGTCCACTTACTGGTAGAACAATTGAAGAAGAGGAGCCAACATCATGGGGAAACAACACAGTCCTACATACAGAAAGTGTTGGCTTTATACCACTTTGTGAGTCTGATTATGACAGAAGAAGAAGAAGAAGAAGAAGAAGAAGACCTGTACCAAGCTCTTATGGTAAAGGATGTCACAGCAACAGAGGAATTCATCAAGTGGTCCCAGTGCATTGAGGAAATGCAACAGAATAGTCTGACAAAATAGTTATGCCTGAGTCCCAAATGTGGTCTCTAAGCCAGTTATGGAAGACTACCATGATGACACCTCTCTCACACACAGGTTGTTAGAGAAGGCAGCCAGAACTGTCAGACTAAGTAAGCAAGAGATAACAGCCAAGAATGTCACCCGCTTGTAGCAGGAGGTAATAGAAAGTGTGGTGTCACGGCCAGACACCACACTTGCTAGGTGGTAGCCTTTAACTCGGCCGCGGTCTGTTAGTATACATCGGACCATCATGTCGCCACTATCAGTGATTGCAGACCGAGCGCCGCCACACGGCAGGTCTAGTCTAGAGAGACTCCCTAGCACTTGCCCCAGTTGTACAGCTGACTTTGCTAGCAATGGTTCACTGTCTACATACGCTCTCATTTGCAGAGACGACAGTTTAGCATAGCCTTCAGCTACGTCATTTGCTATGACCTAGCAAGACACCATATTCAGGTACTATAACTACTATCTTCAAGAATGTATTCTGAACAGATAATATTGTGAATCATGTACCGTCAAGAGCAACGTTCATCATTAATGGATTAAAGTTAAGTATCAAACTAATTATGTCCGCTTTCTGAATTCTCATTCCTTGTCATCTTCCAGACCTCACGTCAGTATAGTTCTTCCCTCCTTACGCCAGTCTGCGTGAGCTAAAACACGTGCATTTCGGCCTCCACTCATAGCACAGTGTTGGCTCTTCCGCTAACACAAAATTGGCGACGAGGAGAAAGTGTTGAAGGAGAGATGTATTAAGCAGCAATCTACACAACCAGTCAAACGTGCTATGAGGAATGAACCCAGAATTATGTGGCATGAACCCAGTATTAAGTGGCAGCTGTCAAACAACTACGCAGCACCTGTTTAACTCAGATACAACCAACTCCTCCATTAAGTATAATGTCCACAGAAGAACGGGCATTTGTAAGACAGACAACAACATGTAAAAACTCTATCCACACTATGGACACTGTGGACACATATGCTACTGCAGAGAAAGATGATGAGTTTTTGATGACTGCTATGCTGTCAGACATCAATCATCACATATGCTCTGTTCATGCCAGTCTATTGTAGACAATTATAGTTGATCTGTGGGACAAACCCCATCACTGTACCATAGGGAAGGTTGCTCATAAAGAAGTCTTAGCCACTCCCATGACGATACACAAGTACCAGCTGCTCACCTAGCCACCGACCTCAGAAAAACTAAGCGAGGTTGACCACATACGGAGGTGAGGCTGCCACAGACGAAAATCCCCCATGGATGACAGTCACTAATATCTCGGGGAATCTTTATTGATATTGTCATTTACAGCTAATCATTGATGGGTAACATGTTGTCCAGGCAGTAGTCAATTCGAGGGCTTCCTTTTCTGTGATGTTGATTGCTTGTTGTCACCAGATAAAGAAGGCTCTGTTACATGATATACCATAAAAGTGATTATGCTGAGAGTCGCAAATGTGAAACATGTCTAGCTGATGGGAACACGTATTGTAAGAGTAACTGTCAGTGACAGAACACAGCCCTTCTAATTAGTTTTTTTTTTTTTTTACAGAATGTGATCATACTGTTATTGTAAGTGTTATTCTTGGATAGAACATCTTGCAGGCATCAGAAAGTGTTGTTGACCGTGGATGATCAGAACTCCAGACTGACAAAGCTATTTCAACAAGAATCCATAACAAAGATTGCTCTGGATGGTTGTTTGCTGTTGGAAATTTTTTATCCCACAGTCATCAGTGAGATGAGTTCCAGTTGTTAATCTAGATGCTCAATTAAATTATGAAGATGTTTTCAATTACAAAATGATGCTCAGGCTCACAAAAGAAATCTACATACCAGTGAAAATGATAAGCATTGTAGTTGGTCAAGGAGAACTTCCATTCTCTAAGTGTCACAAGCAGTTCCAACTCTCCCCTCAAGCTATGTGCTTAGGGACACTCGAACAATACCACAGAGGGTAGCTTAATGCCATTGGCAAAGAATCATTCTGTACTACCACTACGGACAACACAGGAAGGGCAGGTACTATCGATCTGCCAATAGGCTCTAGCCTGACTGAGGAACAGTGTTGACAAGTGTTAGCTATTGTGCGCCAATTTTGGGATATTTTCAAATCCAGAATGGAGAAAAGACAGACCAAGGAGCCCACAGTGAAAATCTGTATCAACACTGGGTATTATCCATCAATTAGCCAGCACCGGCTGAACAACTTTTTAGTGCATTCTAGGTCCATAGGATGGATTATCTTCATCTTCTGTAAACTTCTCCTCCAGCTTCCTCTTTTTCCTCCTGTTTTCTCTGGCTTGTATTTATATGCTAGTTACAGCCCTGTCAGTAGCCCGAAGACATTCCTTGTCTAAATCAAGCATCATTAGTACTATGTTGAAATCTATCTTCATTCCCATATTTCGATATACTTTGTTCCTTACAGCATTGGCATAATTAAAAGTAGCAACAGCATCATACACACCAAAGTGAAGTGTTTCTATTCCAACAAACACAGTCTTGGGGTTTCTTGACCATATAACATTATTTAAACTTTCATTGGGCTTTTGAGTTTTTCCATGAACACAATTTTTCAACAGTTCAGGAGCTGCTAAGTCTCTGAAAATAGGTTTTGTCATCTCCATTACCACATCAGGCAGACTATGTCTGTGAGTATACTCTTCACCAGTTCGCAATCCCTTGTACTTACACCAATATTTTCTCCTTTGGGACACTAGTAATGATGGGGACTTTCATCAGTTGGAAAAAGTATGGAGGGGGGAAAGAAAAAGCCCAAACAGCCTTCTTCGTTTCATCGACACTGTGTGTGTTTTGCCTAATAGCCAATTTCACCGTCAGTTAACCTCCCCTTCCTATCCAGCCCTTTATCATCAGTGAGTTCTTGATTTTTGTACAGTGCTTCAGTCGCCAAAGTCATCACCCTATTTGTTTGTGTACGTGTCCAATACATTAAAATTTCTGCACTACATCACCACCACCATAGGGCTTCAGTTTGTGAATATGTTTGAAACTTTTAGAGTCACTGTCACCAAGATAATTCACATATCACATGCTACAGAATGTTGAAATATACTAACAACACCAGTCACTTCCATTCCTCCACTACTGCCACTAGAGTTAGCTGTGTAGTTATTTTCATGTGTACCTTTATTTTTTTTGTGGACACCTAAATGTTTAGATATTACTACTACATCTAAAACTTTTCCTGTACACATACTGTTGGCGGATACTACACCATGAAGAGATGTGTGTCCCCTTTTATGTCAGGCACCATTGAATGCTGTTGTCAAGTCTCTGTTGCCACTGTTTTCTATTGCTGCCTCTTCAACAGCTTTCTTCATAGGTTCTATACAGACATCATCTACTTTAGACCATATAAATCTGTTATTTGTAAACTGGGTTGGAGGATTTGGAAGATTCATCATGCCACAGAAAATTGCACCTGCAGTAGCCCCCATACTAATAGTACACCAGGCATAAACAAATCTAATGTTGTGTTCATAGATTTCACTACCTTTTTCTTCATTTGAAGTTACTGCAACACTATTACAAAAAGTAGTCATGTATGAACACTTGCCACACTTCAGTTTCAGTTCCATTTCACAGGCAAGTCCTACATGATTTTTGGTAGTTCCAGACTGACTTCACTACACTGAATACATCTTACACAGTTTGCAAAAATTCCACTGAGAACTGACATATCAAATATTTCATTCACATCTGATTTGCCACTAAAACATCATAGTTTTCACTAACTGATCCAAGCTTCCTCTGCGAAATACTTTCTTTCCCACTTTTATTGCAATGGGCAGGTGTACCAGCAAGGTTAGATTCACACACTTGGTTATCACCTCTATTGTTTACGGTAATAGCACCTACCTTTGGCTTTCCAACATTTTTTATTTTCTTAAAAGCCTTCAGAGGATTTATAGTCACTTTACATTTACCCATGATTATCCTTCAATAAAACAGACACTTTAATGAACAAAATTCACTATGAATATTTTCAAGATTACAAAAGAGTAAATAAACATCAAACCACAACAGTCGGGCGAACGATATATATTGAACTATCAAAAGTTAGCCACAAAACATTATTTTGTAACACTTATTTTCTCTCACAGCACTAAAATGTACATGATGAACATGTAGATTCAAAAGTTCAACATTTGACAGCAGCGTAACAGTACCACATTGGGTCACGCCCGTGCAGAAAATATTTTAAAAATAGTTGTAGTCTTTTGAACTGAGTAAATTATATATCAATTGAAAGGGGAAAGTCTGTATATTTTTAAAATGCAAGAAAGTAAAAATTGAACATTTCATGATTTTGAACCTTTCTGGAGCCCCTTAATGTTTTTATAAGTCAAAAGCTACATACAGTTTCTTTGTTGAATGACTGTAGTATCTAAACTGTTTCTTCTAATTTTATCCACACAGTGAATACTGAATACATCTGTATCATTTCAGAAACTGCTGACAACTATGAAGAAGATTTTCAGTCTTCTGTGAGTGGCAGTGGTCAGGGAGGAAAAAGTGGCAAACTTACCACACCTGGAAGCGATACTGAGATAGAGGAAGATATTGGCACTGATGATATTTTGAGTAATGCATCAGTGGTATGAACTTTTTGTGTTTTCAAAGTACTTTATTTGTAACTATTTGTTAAAGGTTGAAGCTATGGTCCCACTGAAGCTGCAACCTTAAGGTCCCAGCAGAACCATAGCATTAGCCTTTAACAGTTTCTTGTCAACTGAAGAACAGAAAGTAAAGAAACTTTAACTGTATTATTTCTAAGAAAAACAACATACTAAAGGAAGTTGCTTATTGTTTCAGACTGATGACCTCACAGTTGATGTAACAGCTTCAAACTTGAGTGGTGTTGGTGACTATATGGAGAATATAAGCTGACAAGATCTCTCTACATGCTAATTACCTGAAGAGTATAAAAAAACAATGTTAGGAATTATGCCTTGTTGTAAAAAAATGGAGTGCTAGCAGTTTGGACTGATATATGCCATAAAACTGATTCAGATTTGTTCAATACACATGTATATTTTGAAGCATTGACTAATAATGTAAAATACTGAGTGAATATGCATTTCACGTAACTAAGTTCCATTTACACCATGTTTGTAAAAGCAAGTTAAATATCTGGAAGCACGCAGACTATGTTCTCTCCTCCCTATGCAAGTAAATAATCCCAAAACTGCAGAAAGAGGGAATGATCCAGAATTATAATTGTACTATTGTAAACATTTTAGGATGAACAAGATTACACGATCTTTATTAATATAAAGGCAGTTTTATTACAAACCAAAAATACAGCAGAAAGAATGATGCAGACATTATATATCTGAACAGTGTTAACAGAGATGAAGTTCTAAAAAGATAAATATTTTCAGCAGCAATATTAAAAACAATTCTTCAAATTGAGGTCCTAAGTGTTAGGGTACGACCTATGTAAACCTGAACACACTCAGAAAGTATGTATGCTGGTGATAATATATGTATTTGATACTTAATCAAAAACTTATGTTGTGACACGCCTTTTCATTACTGCTACTTAAAATGTGCTGTGGTTACCACAGATGAAACTACTTCTCAAACACAAATGTAACAAACAGTGTATCTCACCTTGGACATTCATGACATTTTGCTTGCAGTATCTGTAAAACTACCTTCTCCGGTAATGCTGCTATTTTCCACAAATGTGTCTGCTGATTTGTCACCTGCTGCTTGTCGTGGATGGTAATACCGATTCTTTCTTCGAACGTCTACTGGCTGATTTATTATATTTTCAGTTTCCTTGTCCAGCACAGTATCTTCTTCCAGTAATCCAACTCTACTCTTCTGATGTCGCAACAGTAATTTGACGGCACTAAAAGCAAACTGGCTGTGTGGTCTAGTAGATGTCGTTTTTGGCTAGCAATGCTGAGGTCCAAGGGCTAATTCCCAGTGATCATCTCAAATTTTTATCTGGATGAAGGGTTTGGAAGGAGGCCCTGTCAGCCTTTTGTGGGACCAACTGAAAAAAGCTGCTTGAATATAAAGCAGCAAAATTGTGTGCAAGTCACTGACATAATATTCCTTCGAAAGGCTTGCATCAGGCTAGGTCACACATGACATTTATTTATTAACAACGAAAGCATCAGCCATTACTTTTTCAGGTTAAAGAGCAAGTTGCTTGAAATATTATGACTATGAATCTTATTCTTTGTAAAATTCCAAACCAGTACTACAGGATTTAGGTCTGGCTCATATGATGTAAAATCACTCAAAATAAAATCTTGGTGCCATACTGTCACAGGTGTTTATTAAAAATTGGTGCAAGGAAGTACATAATGAAAGAAGATTAAAATACACTTCATTTTCACAAACTGTTGTCTGTAGGGAAGGTGGATTAAAAGTTTGTAAGCATTATAACTTCTTTTATTTATGAATTACTTTTATTAAATTTGATGTCATTAGAAAGATAAAAAGATCCACTTCGATATAAAGTTACTGCTGTGCTGGAATTATGCATACTAATACTTACAAATCTGTAATGAAAGTAATTTCTAAAGACCTTTTTTTCCAAATTTTTTGCACTTAAATCACGAGTTTCACCATCATAATTTTTTTTTCACATGATGCCTATAATCATACTTTCCAACATAAAAAAATCAGAAGAGTGTTTTCTGTTTAGCAATTTAAAACTGAATAACATAAAAAAATATTTGCTTTATTTTGTTATTCTTAGCTAGTGTGCAAGAAATCGTTGTCGAACAGGCAAAGTCATTAAAATGTTTTCATATTAGACTTGGCAAACATCAGCATGAAAAAACAGAAAAAGGTCCACTTGGTTACATGAAGTTGACCTTTGCGTCTCTATTTTCTTCACTGATCTCACAGAATTTTTCTAAGCCACTGTCGGTTATCACAGGTAGAGGCCTTCTTTTGAAGCCCAAGATGAACATGTATGGCTTTGAATAGAGGATAATGATGATGATGATGATGATGATGACACTTTCTCAGCAACCTGCTTTTATACAGTAGTTTGAAAAAATGATTAACTCATGTTCCAGGAAATACCACTTTCGTATTAGTTTTATAACATAGTTGCGAATTTTGGTACCTCTTCTCCCGTAACACAAAATGTTTTTATTCCTGGAACATGAATTTTGCAAATATGCATATAAAAAAAACATCTTATGGACTTGAAATGTCACTGTCATAAGGATGCTATAAACTTGAAAATGCTCAGTAATATCACTAATTCGATTTCATGCATTTTTGTCCTGAATAGTGGCAAAAAAATTCCATTGTGCAGTTACCAACCTAGCCACACACATTTCATGAGCCCTGCAGAACCCTATTCTCTTGGATGCTGTACTGGGGGTACTGTGGGCAGCACCAACTTGCAACTGGAACGTATGGTGCGATAAGTTCTGGATAAAATCAGGAGTGGACCCTGGAGATATTACTTGTGTAAGGTACCGAGGATGTGGTGTCGTAACCCTTTTGCAGGTCAAAGAAGACGACTATAATGTGTTGATATTAGGCAGAAGCTGTTTGGATGACAAACTCCAGGTAAACAAGATTAACAGTAGTGGAATGGCATTGGCTAAAACCACCCTCTTATGGAGCTGTAAGACCCTGAGACTTGAGGAGCCAACACAGTGACTGGCTCACTGTGCATTCAAGCAGCTTACAGAAAACATTGGTGATACTAATAGGACAATAACTGTCCACTATGAGAGGGTGCTTACCTTGTTTCAGTACTAGGACAATGATGCTTTCTCGCCATTGCGATGGAAACTCACTCTTGCTCTGGATGCTGTTAAAGATGGCAAGGATATCATCCTGAAAATCCACTGATGGGCCCCTTATCATTTGGTTGTGGATGTGGTCTGGCCCTGGGGCTGTATCACGGCAGTGGGCTTGGACACTGAGGAATTAAAACTCATTCAGTGGTGCATTATATGGCTCCAGGTGGCGTGTAGCGAAAGATAATTGCTTTCACTTCACCTTCTGTTTTAGGACACATAAGGCAGGTTGATAATTCTCCGACGCTGAGGCTCTAGAGCAATGCAGAGCAAAATGTTTGGTGACAGAGTCTGGGTCAGTGTAGACAGTGCCATTCAAGGTAATACCAGGTACACCTGCAGGCATCTGGTATCGGTAGTGGTGTCTGATCTTTGTCCAAACCTGTGAAGGAAACGTACATGGTCCGTTGGTCTAAACATATTGTTCCCAGCAGTCTTGCTTCTGTCGTTTTATTAGGTATCGGACCCGAGCACAGACTGCTTAAAGCCAATGAGATGCCCCATCGATTGGTGCTGCTTATGGTGTTAGAGAGCTGCCTGAGATCTCTAATGGCCTCTGCGATTTCCAAGGATCACCAGGGTACTGTCTTCCATTGGGGCAGACCCAAGGAATGATATCATTAAATCAGCTGCCGAAAGAATGGCTATTGTTGTATTCTAGACTGCCTCATCGATATCTCCACATGGCAGGCAGCCAAAGGTGACAGCAGAGGTGGAAACACCATACTCAACACTCGTGAGAGACCATCTGGCCAGGTGTCCAGGGCTGTGACACTTAGGGAGGAATAGGAAGATCGGGAAGTGCTCACTGTCACACAGGTCATCGTGGACTCTCCAGTGGATGGATGGGAGAAGACAAGGGCTGCAGATAAAAAGATCAATGACTGAGAAAGTTCTGTGCACCACACTGAAGTGTGCTGGGCACTAGTATTGAAGATGCAATGGTCAAGTCATGCCAGTAAGTTTTCGAAGTCTTGATCACAGCCAGTGCTTGTGGTTCCACCCCACAAAGGGTTATGGGCATTGAGATGAAAGGTGGGCGACACTGAGAAAACAATGCAAACAATATGTTCCGAGACACTTCACTGTTGGGAGGGAGGTAAACATCAAGAGGCATAAGTTCACTGTACAAAGTGTCCAGAACATGTGCAAATACCGCCTGACACCCTGTCATAGGTAGCCAACATCCCCGGTATCCATGAAGGGCCTGGGTCTGCCTTGCTGGAAACCAAGTCTCCTGAAGGGCAGTGCAGAAGGCAGGAGAAGTGCATAGATGTCATAGGTCAGCCAGTTGATGGAATAAACCACTATAATTCCACTAGACAATAATGTTGTCAATGTACTGGGAGGCCATTAAGGGACCAAGGAGGCAGGTTGTGCTTTAGGGTCACCTGCTGCCACTGGCTGAGGGGTTAAGGCATCAACACACACAGGTTCTGTGTTCTTTGGTGCAACCCAGGACCTTGGGGACTGCCAGAATCCCCACTTCAGTCACAGGAGTGGAACAGGTGGGAGCTGGTGGCCACCATAATCTCCTCCTCCTTGGAGAACTTCTTCCTATCTTTTCTCTCCGTAGAGCATTTGGATGACTGCGAGGGCTTCTCTGAATAAGTTTCAGGTGGTGGTGGTGGTGGTGGTGGTGGTGGTGATCGCAAACCCCTGCAACCAGCAACCTGTGGCTCCTTTAACCACTGGCTGATGTCCAGTTATAGACCAGCAGTAGCTTTCACAGGCAGTGTGTCGAAGGATCCCTTCTTGGAATTCCGTCACCAAAGGGGGTGGTGACATCTTAGCTGCAGCCTGTTGATAGATAAGTTAGTTTGTCCAGTCTTCTATTCTTGTATTGTCTTATCTTTCTGGAAAGCTGTGCAATCTGGCAAGCAGAGAGAATGGTGCTTTCCTCAATTAACACAGGTGGGGGCATTTGCATGCAGCAGTCATCCACAGTCTCTACAAATGGGGCTAGCAATACAACGTGAAGACGTGGCCAAATTTCAGACAATTGAAGCCCGCATTGGGGAGGGGGTGGGATAGAGAGAGAGAGAGAGAGAGAGAGAGAGAGAGAGAGAGAGAGAGAGAGAGACATACATAGGTTCCGCATCACATCGGTATAGCATCACCTTGACCTTTTCAGGCAATGAATCAGCCTCAAAGACCAAGATGAAGGCATCGGTAGCAACCCTATTTTCCTTTGGCCGCCTGTGACACACAAGACAAAGTTGGCATGTAGCTCATCGTCAGATTGCAAGAGCAGGTCTTGGTGAAAAATGATACCCTAGCCATATTTAGACTGTTATGGGGAATGGCAGTCACCAGTATGTCATTCAACTTATTACTAATGAGCAGCACCCGTGACTCGGCAGGGGATGCAGTTTTGATCAAAATTCATCCACTTTTCATTTTAGAGATGGCTGCCAATTCCCAAACTTGTCTTTTATGTTCTCCACAAAGAATAAGGGCTTTGTGGCCAAGCATGAATCCCCATCAGTCCTTGTGCAAAGCAAGTATTGCGAAGAGTATTTCTCTGCTTGCTGCTAAGCCCTATGTTTCTCTCGTGGCACAACCAGGGAAAGAAACATTTTGGGATCATATCTCTCTGCATTAAATGAGGACTTTACTTCCATAGAGATTGCTGGGGCTGTATGGCCACCAGTGTGAGGTAGCTTCATTTGTGGTTCATCTGCCATTGTGCCACCCACTCCAAACAGGGGCTCTCCCCATGAACACCACTCAGTCTCAGCAGTGGCTACCTGGCCATTAGTCTCTTGCTCGGAGTCCCCTTGCCCCACTTACTGCAGGCACATACTCCTTGTCACATATTGGGTGTTTTCAGCTCAGGCGCCAACAGTGTGATCACTGTGTGGTGAGGGGGTAACCATCGTGCAGGTACTTAATGAACCCTCCCACAACAGGATAGCTGCTGTGATGGGTTTTGGGTGTATTACCTTAGTAAAGGGAAGAGTGCAGAGGTGGAAGGGCACAAAGGTGGAGCACACACCACATTGGGTGACCTTTCCCATGTGACCCGCACTTCTGGAACTTTTGAAAATTGGTGGCAGGTCAAACCCAACAATGGGTACAATGTGTTTATTTAATGAAAAGTTTTAGAAACTGCCAGAAGTGGAAACACGAGTCCCAAATCATAAACCAGGTCCAAGCAGATCTACGCCAAGAAAACCATCTGATGGGGAGGCAGAGGGGGAAAGGGATTGTAGAAGTATAAGCATGCAGCATGGAAAGAAAGTAATTCTGCAAAGGCTGGGGCCCCATGGTATCCAAGCACATCCTCAAAAAGGTGTTGAGCCCCCTTCTTAGCTTCTACCAGCATATTAATTGACCAAACAGCTAATTTGTGTATGGTCGGTTCACAGTGCCCAGCAAGCGCAATATTTCTGACCTCCTGCGGGTGCTTTAGACTGAGTCTTGTTTCCCATTCCTTGCCAAGACTGCTTCACTCACAGTTCCGCTTGATAACTTTGTGTCTGGTGTGTGTTTTTATTACCTCTCTATTGACACTGTCCTGGTATTTCTCCAGGTACGTTTGTGCTAAAATGCTGGTGCATTTCTATTCCATTGCATGAGTCTCAGACAGAAGTGCATTTCTATTCCATTGCATGAGTCTCAGACAGAAGTGCTGTGCAACTGCAGACTTACTAGGGCACAGTAGATAGGATGCTGCTGGTGTTCTTGGCAGCTATCTTTGATGGTTTTTCCAATATACAACTTACCACACTGGCACGGAATCTGGTATACCATGGCCTTCTGTAAACTGAGGTCACCTTTGATCCTCTTCAGTAATGTCCATGTTTCATTGTGTGCATAGAAGACAGTTTTTACTTGGTGCTTTTTCAGGATGTCCTTGCTTTTTCCTAATTGCATGCCAGTGTGTGACTGTATAAAGACTGTGGCTACCTATTTCTTCATAACTTCTTCCGTATCCAAAGGCTGTACTGTAGTTGTAGGGCACAGAGTGCGCCTGACATGCCATTCTGAGTAACACTTTTTTTGGAACACTGTTCTGAGACAGGGGAGAGACACTGCATCTTAGATGAAGTGCGCTATGTGTACCATCATCTCTGGCATTTGCAAAACTGCATACAGTAAATGTAACAAATTTTACATCAGGCAGGCTACTAGGAACTTTGACACACATTTTAATACCCAAGTATCAGTCTGCCTTTTGGTGTAAACGTACAAGTATTACTGATTGTATTCATCATCATTTTTAAATTTTATACAGGGCTCCTAAAAGTTAACCTTTGCATACTGTCAAGGAATTTGGGATAAAAAGTTACTACAGGTGACAACTTAATGTATTTAACTGAAAAAGTGGGTTTAATCAGAACTCTTCAACTGATGAGTACCTGTCCTCATTTGTGTATTTCATGTTGTGTTGATCTCAAATCATGAGCATGTCAATTGTGGTGTAGAAGGAGTCGAATACAAATATGTTTATAAAACAATAATTTTTTACATTATATTTTTTAAAATACAACCACACACTAAATAAAGTACATAACCTGATACCTGTAGCTCTCCTTAAATATTAAAAAAATGTAGCAAACTTGTACATTATTGTACTTTAACACAAATGACTAGATAACGTACATGTAATGGCACACTTCTTTGATTATTTATGAAAACAAATAACAGGACTGCAATTCTATGGTTTATAATTTGGAAAACAGCAAAAATACATATCCACAGTGTACAGAAGTTCCTTATAAGGTAAATGTAGTTCATCATAAAGAGTATAGGTATTTCACATCCATAAAAGACAACCATCTGATAAGAACTAAGATAATTCATGTATTACAATTCAATAATTTATCACAGACAATTATGGTTTCTGTTGTTGTTGTTGTTGTTGTTGTGGGCTTCAGTCCAGAGACTGCTTTGATGCAGCTCTACATGCTACTCTATTCTGTGCAAGCCTCTTCATCTCCGAGTAACGAGATGTAACCACTACAACCTACATCCTTCTGAAACTGCTTAGTGTATTCATCTCTTGATCTACCTCTACAATTTTTACCCTCCATGATTCCCTCCAATACCAAATAGGTGATCCCCTGATGCCTCAGAACGTGTCCCACCAACCGGTCCCTTCTTTTAGTCAGGTTGTGCCACAATTTCCTCTTCTCCCCAATTCTATTCAGTACCTCCTCATTAGTTACATGATCTATCCATATAATCTTCAGCATTCTTCTGTAGCACCACATTTCGAAAGCTTCTATTCTCTTCTTGTCTAAACTATTTATTGCCCATGTTTCACTTCCATTTATGGCTACACTCCATAAAAATACTTTCAGAAAAAGACTTCTGTGACACTTAAATCTGCACTCGATGTTAACAAATTTATCTTCTTCAGAAACGATTTCCTTGCCATAGCCAGTCTACATTTTATATGCCCTCTACTTAGACCATGATCAGTTATTTTGCTTCCCAAATAGAAAAACTCTTCTACCACTTTGTCTCGTTTCTTAATCTAATTCCATCAGCATCACCTGATTTAATTCGACTACTTTCCGTTATCCTCGTTTTGCTTTTGTTGATGTTCATCTTATATTCTCCTTTCAAGACACTGTCCATTCCATTCAACTGCTCTTCCAGATACTTTGCTGTCTGACAGAATTACAATGTCATAGGCAAACCTCAGAGTTCTTATTTCTTCTCCAGGGATTTTAATTCCTACTCCAAATTTTTCTTTTGTTTCCTTTACTGCTTGGTCAATATACAGATTGAATAACGTCGGGGACACGCTACAACCCTGTCGCACTCCGATCTCAATCACTGTTTCCCCTTTCATGCCCCTTGACTCCCATCACTGCCATCCATTTGTTTTCTCTACATATTGTAAATAGCCTTTTGCTCCCTGTATTTGACCCCTATCACCTTCAGAATTTGAAAGAGAGTATTCCAGTCAACATTGTCAAAAGCTTTCTCCAACTCTACAAATGTTAAGAAACATAGGTTTGCTTTTCTTTTATCTGTCTTCTAAGACAAGTCATAGGGTCAGTATTGCCTCGTGTGTTTCAACATTTCTACAGAATCCAAACTGCTCTTCCCCAAGGTCAGCTTCTGCCAGTTTTTCCATTCGTCTGTAAAGAATTCGCGTTAGTATTTTGCAGCCATGACTTATTAAACTGATAGTTCGGGATTGGAATTACTGCATTCTTCTTGAAGTCTGAGGGTATTTTGCCATCTCTTACATCTTGCTCAGCAGATGGAAGAGTTTTGTCATGACTGGTTCTCCCAAGGCTGTCAGTAGTTGTAATGGAATGTTGTCTATCCCCAGGGCCTTGTATCAGTGCTCTGTCAAACTCTTCATGCAGTATCGTATCTCCCATTTCACTTTCATCTACGTCCTCTTCCATTTCCACAATATTGCCCTCAAGTACATTGCCCTTGTATAGACCCTCTACGTACTCCTTCCATCTTTCTGCTTTCCCTTCTTTGCTTAGGTCGCGTTTTCCATTTGAGTTCTTGATATTCATGCAAGTGGTTCTCTTTTCTCCAAAGGTCTCTTTAATTTTCCTGTAGGCAGTATCTATCTTCCCCTAGTGATATATCCTCTGCATCCTTACATTTGCCCTCTAGCCATCTGTGCTTAGCCATTTTGCACTTTGTGTTGATCTCTTTTTTGAGATTTGTATTTGTTTTTGCCTGCGAATTCTCTCAAAAGACAATTTCGTAATACCTAATGTAGTGAAAATATCCAAAGTATGTGGACTTTATATTTTGTTTAAGTCTCCAATGCAAGAGATCATTTTGATTGCATATGTAGGCTTGCACACAATGGTAGATGATTTATGCAGATCAAAAACAATAGTAACACTCAGTGCGTATGCTTGGGGACCTTATTCAACATGTTGAAAAGGCTATTCAGTAGCCATAGAGGGAACAGAGTGCAACCAACTGCAGATTGTGGTGCATGTTGGAACAAATGATGCCTTTTGTCTGGGCTCCCAGGTCATTCATGGCAGACAAGGTTTAGGAGACCAGCCTAGTGCATCGAGTTTCAATGAAGTTCAAGATTTTCTGCACTGTCCCCAGAACTGATATGACCCTTTGGTTCTTAGTCGAGTGGAAGGACTGAACCAGAGACTTTGAAAGCTTTGTGACAAGCTAGGCTGCGACTTCCTGGACTTGTGCCATAGGACTGAGAACTGTAGGGCCCCCCTAAATAGGTCAGATGTGCACTACACATCAGAGGCTGTTACTCAGGAAGCTGAGTGTGTGTGGGATGCTCACAAGGGGTTTTTCAATTAGGAGGCTCACCGTCTTATCCAGATAACGATAGCTGTAGGAAACCCAGAAGTTCAAATGTGTGTGAATTCCTGAGGGACCAAACTGCTGAGGTCATTGGTCCCTAAACTTACACACTATATAAACTAACTTATGCTAAGAACAACACATACACACACATCCATTCCCGAGGGGGGACTCGAACCTCCAGCAGGAGGGGACACGCAATCTGTGACTTTGTGCCTCAAAGTGCCAGAGTTTGAAGCACTCATGAAAAGCAGTGAAACTCACATAATATTGGGCAAAGAAAGCTGGTTGAAACCTGAAACTGATGTCATGAGATTTTTGGGGAAAACATTGCTTTATATCGAAAGGATAGGCAAATGGGAAATGGAGATCATGTATTTGTCGCAGTAGGCAAGAAAATCATATCAGCCTTGGTAGAAATTGAAGCTGCATGTGAGACTGTTTGGGCAAGACTCAGTAGCAGGGGTGGACATAAAATGATAATTGGATCCTTCTATCACACACCAGATTCATCTCCCGATGTAATCGAAAACTTCAGAGAAAACCTCAGTTCAGTTGTATGTAGGTTCCCCCATATTGTAATCACCGGTGGAGATGTAAATCATCCAATAATTAATTGGGAAAATTACAGTTTTGTTACTGGTGGGTATGATCACACCCCCCAAGACACCCTTACCTTCACTGAAAACTACCTCGGAACATATAGTTAGGAACCCCACTCCTGATGGAAAGATATTGGATCTAATGGCAACAAATAGACCTGACTTCTTTGAGGATGGTTACATCAAAACCAGTATCAGTAACAATGACATGATTGTGGCAACAATGATTACCAAAGAACAAAGTACAAACTAAAACAGCAGAAAGATATATATGTTAATTAAACTACATAAAAAAATCAGTAATGTCATATCTCAATGAGAAACTTGAAACTTTCAGCACAGGTGAGGAGCATGAAGAGGAACTCTGGTTCAAGTTTAAAAGAATAGTTGACCATGCACTGGATAAGTATCCAGTAGAACAGTTCATAATGGGAGAGAACCTAAATGGTATGCGGTCACTGAAAAGAAACAGAGATTAGTGCGTAACAGGTGTAAGACAAAGTGTGTGGCTACAGGTAGATCAAAACAAATTGCAAAACAATTTAGAAAAGATATCTGTACAGTGCAAAAATTGGCAATTGACCCTAAATACTGAAAAGTGCGAGGTCATCCACATGAGTGCTAAATGAAATTCATTAAACTTTGGTTACATGATAAATCATTCAAATCTAAAGGCTGTAAATTCAACTAAATACCTAGGAATTACAATTCAGAAAATGTTGTTGGGAAGGCTAACCAAAGACTGCGTTTTATTGTCAGGACACTTAGAAAATGCAGCAGATCTGCTAAGGAGACTGTCTACACTATGCTTGTCCGTCCTCTTTCAGAATAGCTACTGTGTGGTGTGGGATCCTTCCCAGATAGGACTGATGGAATTCAAAGAAGGGCAGCATGTTTGTCATTATAGCGAAATAGGGAAGAGTGTGTCACTGAAATGATATGGGATTTGGGATGGACATATTTAAAACAAAGGCATTTTTCATTGCAGAGCGACCTGCTCACGAAATTCCAGTCACCAACTTTCTCCTCCGAATGCAAAAATATTTTATTGTCCAACCTACATAGGGAGAAACGATCACCACGGAAAAATAAAGGAAATCAGAGCTTGTACAGAAAGATGTTCGTTCTTGCCATGTGCTACACGAGATTGAAACAATGGAGTGTGGTTTCAGCTGACTGAGACTGCAGATGTGTGTGCAATTTGCCATTGCTTGAGTATGTGTGTGTATGTGTGTCTATTGCTGACAAAAGCCTTAATGGCTGAAAGGTATAATTGTGTGAATCTTTTTGTTGTGCCTATCGTGACCTAGCATCTCTGCTATATGGTGAGTAGCAACTTTCCTTCTCTAATATTGCTACTAACAAACAACAGTACTTACATTTTGACAGTTCCCACCCACACAGCCTTGTCATTCGAGGCAAATGTATTTATTTGGATGCAGACTCTTTACGGCAATACATCATAACTCTCACTTCCGCCTTCACTGGACATATCTATCCCAACAGCCTGGTTCACAAACAAATCATATCCAATCCTGGTACCGAGCGAGGTGGCGCAGTGGTAGGACACTGGACTCGCATTCGGGAGGACGATGGTTCAATCCCGCGTCCGGCCATCCTGATTTAGGTTTTCCGTGATTTCCCTAGATCACTCCAGGCAAATGCCGGGATGGTTCCTTTGAAAGGGCACGGCCGACTTCCTTCCCCATCCTTCCCTAATCCGAGCTTGTGCTCCGTCTCTAATGACCTCGTTGTCGACGGGACGTTAAACACCAATATCCTCCTCCTCCTCCTCCTCCTCCAATCCTGGTACTGCTGATCCCTCCAAAAAGCAACTTTGGAGCACACCATTTGTCACCCAATATTATCCTGGTCTTGAATGTATCAGTCAGCTACTTTGACAAGGCCATGACTTCCTAAAATCGTTCCCTGAAGAGAGATCCGTCTGAGATTCTGCCCATCACACCTAGAATAGCTTCCTGTCGCCCTCCCAGTTCCGCAATATCCTTGTAGACCCTGCACCCATCTCCCTACCTTATGACTTCTACCCTGTGACCATTCCCGCTGCAAGACTTGCCCTATGCACCCTCCTACCGCCACCTATTCCAAACCTGTTAATGGCAAAACGTGTACTATCACCACCTGTGAAATGACACGTCATATACTAGCTATTACGTAAACACTGTTTGGCCTTTTATATCAGCATGACAACCATCCAATTATCAGTCAGGATGAATGGGCATAGGCAGAGGGTGTATACAGGCAATACCCAATATCCTGTTGTAGAGCATGCTCTACAACGTGACAGTTGTGACCTCGGTGCCTGTTTCACCATATGCTCCATCTGGATTTTTCCTCCAGACAGCAATTGCTCTGAACTCTGCAGGCGGGAACTAGCAATACATGTCCATGGTTCTCGCCACCCACCTGGCCTTGTGTTTCAGCATTTATTTACAGTAACTACTACTTTTTTCACTCCAGTTCAGTTTTCTACATCTTTCGTTTCCTGACTTATCTACTTTTTGCCATCCCCCCTCCCGTCTGTTACATACAATGCTCGTAGCTTTTTGCTCTTATTAACTCGGGCACATATTTTAGTAGTAATCTCTGTCTTGCATATTACCCTGTTTTACACCTTTGAGCTCTCAGGTTTTCAAATCTCGTCCAGTACAGTACCCAACATTCAGTCTTTCCTTCTCATACTGTCCAGTAAATCTCCACTGACCCAGGGTTCTGGGTGACTTTTCTGAACTGTACCCCTTTCCCTTAACCTCTTCAGTCCTTTTCCTTCATCCCCTCTTCGTTGCCCTTCAGCTCTTCTGCCAGAAGGAGCCAATTGCTCCGAAAGCTTATAAAAGTTAAATCCTTTGTGTGTGTGTGTGTGTGTGTGTGTGTGTGTGTGTGTGTGTGTGTGTTTTTTCCCTGCTGCAGCTTACCATTTCCTGCATTTAGAACCATTCGTCATACAAACTAGAAAATTTAAAAAAACACGTGACCCTTGTTATGAATACCGTTGTTTGTGATATGCACTCTATATAGTACCATCATTATAAAACAGTCATTCCATCTGTTAGATGATAAGTTCATTCACTGTAATTACTACCTACAAATGTAGTATATACAGTATACACAGTTCCGTACAGTAAATGGCACAACTTCAGTAATAAATATAGACTTTGAACAGAAGTCTGTAGCTAAGGTAGAATTTTCAAAATTTTTAGGTGTGTCCATTGATGAGAGGTTAAACTGGAAGCAACACATTGATGGTCTGCTGAAACGTCTGAGTTCAGCTATGTATGCTATTAGGGTTATTGCGACTTTTGGTGATAAGAATCTCAGTAAATTAGCTTACTATGCCTACTTTCATTCACTGCTTTCGTATGGCATCATATTCTGGGGTAATTCATCGTTGAGTAGAAAAGTATTCATTGCTCAAAAACGTGTAATCAGAATAATTGCTGGGGCCCACCCACGATCATCCTGCAGACATCTATTTAAGGATCTAGGGATCCTCACAGTAACCTCACAGTATATATATTCACTTATGAAATTTGTTGTTAATAATCCAACCCAGTTCAAAAGTAATAGCAGTGTGCCTAGCTATAACACCAGGAGAAAGGATGATCTTCACTATGCAGGGTTAAATCTGACTTTGGCACTGAAAAGGGTAAATTATGCTGCAACAAAAGTCTTTGGTCACCTACCAAACAGCATCAGAAGCCTGACAGATAGCCAACTACATTTAAAACATTTAAAAATAAATTAAAACAATTTGTAGATGACAACTCCTTCTATTCATTGGCTGAATTTTTAGATATAAATTAAGGGAAAAAAAACTTAAACATTAGTGTCGTGCAATATTTTGTGTAATGTAATATCTTGTACAGACATCTTTTATTAACCTGACACGTTCCACATCATTACAAAGAGTCGTATTCATGATCTATGGAACAAGTATTAATCTAATCTAATCTGTCTTTTATATAATATTATGCCAAAAACTGTTTACCTTACAAGTCGTCCTCTCAAAACCTACAAATAATTAATTTATTTATTAAACATCGGTTTCATCAAATCTTTGATACAGGATATAAATTATTTTGTAAGTTAATACACGGTACACCACAGCAAAACTGATTCAGTAATAAACAATTTTAACTGTTGTTGTTGTTGTGGTCTTCAGTCCTGAGACTGGTTTGATGCAGCTCTCCATGCTACTCTATCCTGTGCAAGCTTCTTCATCTCCCAGTACCTGCTGCAACCTACATCCTTCTGAATCTGCTTAGTGTATTCATATCTTGGTCTCCTTCTACGATTTTTACCCTCCACGGTGCTCTCCCTTGATGCCTCAAAACATGTCCTACCAACCGATCCCTTCTTCTAGTCAAGTTGTGCCACAAACTTCTCTTCTCCCCAATCCTACTCAATACCTCCTCATTAGTTACGTGATCTACCCACCTTATCTTGAGCATTCTTCTGTAGCACTACATTTCGAAAGCTTCTATTCTCTTCTTGTCCAAACTAGTTATCGTCCATGTTTCACTTCCATACATGGCTACACTCCATACAAATACTTTCAGAAATGACTTCCTGACACACAAATCTATACTTGATGTTAACAAATTTCTCTTCTTGAGAAACACTTTCCTTTCCATTGCCAGTCTACATTTTATATCCTCCCTACTTCGACCATCATCAGTTATTTTACTCCTTAAATAGCAAAACTCCTTTACTACTTTAAGTGTCTCATTTCCTAATCTAATTCCCTCAGCATCACCCGACTTAATTTGACTACATTCCGTTATCCTCGTTTTGCTTTTGTTGATGTTCACCTTATATCCTCCTTTCAAGACACTGTCCATTCCGTTCAACTGCTCTTCCACGTCCTTTGCTGTCTCTGACAGAATTATAATGTCATCGGCGAACCTCAAAGTTTTTACTTCTTCATGAATTTTAATACCTACTCCGAATTTTTCTTTTGTTTCCTTTACTGCTTGCTCAGTATACAGATTGAATAACATTGGGGAGAGGCTACAACCCTGTCTCACTCCTTTCCCAATCACTGCTTCCCTTTCATGCCCCTCGACTCTTATAACTGCCATCTGGTTTCTGTACAAATTGTAAATAGCCTTTCGCTCCCTGTATTTTACCCCTGCCACCTTCAGAATTTGAAAGAGAGTATTCCAGTTAACATTGTCAAAAGCTTTCTCTAAGTTTACAAATGCTAGAAACGTAGGTTTGCCTTTTCTTAATCTTTCTTCTAAGATAAGTCGTAAGGTTAGTATTGCCTCAAGTGTTCCCACATTTCTACGGAATCCAAATTGATCTTCCCCGAGGTCCGCTTCTACCAGTTTTTCCATTCGTCTGTAAAGAATTCGCGTTAGTATTTTGCAGCTGTGACTTATTAAACTGATAGTTCGGTAATTTTCACATCTGTCAACACCTACTTTCTTTGGGATTGGAATTATTATATTCTTCTTGAAGTCTGAGGGTATTTCGCCTGTCTCATACATCATGCTCACCAGATGGTAGAGTTTTGTCATGACTGGCTCTCCCAAGGCCGTCAGTAGTTCCAATGGAATGTTGTCTACTCCGGGGGCCTTGTTTCGACTCAGGTCTTTCAGTGCTCTGTCAAACTCTTCACGCAGTATCTTATCTCCCATTTCGTCTTCATCTACATCCTCTTCCATTTCCATAATATTGTCCTCAAGTACATTGCCCTTGTATAAACCCTCTATATACTCCTTCCACCTTTCTGCCTTCCCTTCTTTGCTTAGAATTGGGTTACCATCTGAGCTCTTGATATTCATAAAAGTGGTTCTCTTCTCTCCAAAGGTCTCTTTAATTTTCCTGTAGGCAGTATCTATCTTACCCCTAGTGAGACAAGCCTCTACATCCTTACATTTGTCCTCTAGCCATCCCTGCTTAGCCATTTTGCACTTCCTGTCGATATCATTTTTGAGACGTTTGTATTCCTTTTTGCCTACTTCATTTACTGCATTTTTATATTTTCTCCTTTCATCAATTAAATTCAATATTTCTTCTGTTACCCAAGGATTTCTATTAGCCCTCGTCTTTTTACCTACTTGATCGTCTGCTGCCTTCACTACTTCATCCCTCAGAGCTACCCATTCTTCTTCTACTGTATTTCTTTCCCCCATTCCTGTCAATTGTTCCCTTATGCTCTCCCTGAAACTCTCTACAACCTCTGGTTCTTTCAGTTTATCCAGGTCCCATCTCCTTAAATTCCCACCTTTTTGCAGTTTCTTCAGTTTCAATCTTCAGTTCATAACCAATAGATTGTGGTCAGAATCCACATCTGCCCCAGGAAATGTCTTACAATTTAAAACCTGGTTCCTAAATCTCTGTCTTACCATTATATAATCTATCTGATACCTTTTAGTATCTCCAGGATTCTTCCAGGTATACAACCTTCTTTTATGATTCTTGAACCAAGTGTTAGCTATGATTAAGTTATGCTCTGTGCAAAATTCTACAAGGCGGCTTCCTCTTTCATTCCTTCCCCCCAATCCATATTCAGCTACTATGTTTCCTTCTCTCCCTTTTCCTACTGACGAATTCCAGTCACCCATGACTATTAAATTTTCGTCTCCCTTCACTACCTGAATAATTTCTTTTATCTCGTCATACATTTCATCTATTTCTTCATCATCTGCAGAGCTAGTTGGCTTATAATCTTGTACTACTGTAGTAGGCATGGGCTTTGTGTCTATCTTGGCCACAATAATGCGTTCACTATGCTGTTTGCAGTAGCTAACCCGCACTCCTATTTTTTTATTCATTATTAAACCTACTTCTGCATTACCCCTATTTGATTTTGTATTTATAACCCTGTAATCACCTGACCAAAAGTCTTGTTCCTCCTGCCACCAAACTTCACTAATTCCCTCTATATCTAACTTTAACCTTCCATTTCCCTTTCTGACATTCCACGCTCCGATCCGTAGAACACCAGTTTTCTTTCTCCTGATAACGACGTCCTCCTGAGTAGTCCCCGCCCGGAGATCCGAATGGGGGACTATTTTACCTCCGGAATATTTTACCCAAGAGGACGCCATCATCATTTAATCATACAGTAAAGCTGGATGTCCTCGGGAAAAATTACGGCTGTAGTTTCCCCTTGCTTTCAGCCGTTCGCAGTACCAGCACAGCAAGGCCGTTTTGGTTAATGTTATAAGGCCAGATCAGTCAATCATCCAGACTGTTGCCCCTGCAACTACTGAAAAGGCTGCTGCCCCTCTTCAGGAACCACATGTTTGTCTGGCCTCTCAACAGATAACCCTCCGTTGTGGTTGCACCTACGGTACGGCCATCTGTATCGCTGAGGCACGCAAGCCTCCCCACCAATGGCAAGGTTCATGGTTAATGGGGGGTTTTAACTGTTAATACATTAAAATAGTACAATCTAAAATATAGTATAATACACAAATAAAAGCAGTTGTAAGTACATTATAGAAAATAAGAAAACTAAATTTATGTCAACAGGTATTCATTTACAATGTTATAGAACATATCTTTCAAATGTGTTTTAGAGCAACTTTGAATTTTTGTATTTTTTAAATTAAGATACAGAGAAATGACAGCAATTGGCTGTGAATGGGTATTGATTTAAAACAATGGAGAAAGTTGAAAATTTGTGCCAGACAGGGATTTGAACCAAGGCCTCCTACGTACTAGGCATATGCGCTGATCACTGCGCCCTCTGAACACAGTGATCTAGCAACTTCCCGGACTACCCTAGCACGCTTCCCGTCAGAACGAAATTCTTAGTTTATCCACTCACTAATAATGTAGTGCCCCTTGCTCATTATCCTCATTACTCGTGGCACTTGACCAAGCTTGAACTTTAACAGGAATCGGCAAAATACCGTGAGTAATGGGGAATTTGAGTCCGGGTCTGATGGGAGGTGTGCTAGGATAGCCCCTGCAGTTTTGATGACCATTGTGTCCGGATGGCAGAAGACCATGGCTCGAATCCCAGTCCAGCACATATTTTCAACTTTCCCCATTGATTTAAATCAGAGCCCACACACAGCCAATGTCTGCAATTCATTTGTGTCTTAATTGACAGGGGCTGCTAGACCAACCTGGTGTCTGTTCTTTTGGGCATGTCTCAAGGAACAGACACCACATACACACACTGAAGAGCCAAAGAAACTGGTACACCTGCCTAATATAGTGTGTGGGGTGCCGCATTGTCCTGCTGGAATTGCCCAAGTACATTGGAATGCACAATGGACATGACAGGATGCAGGTGATGAAACAGGATGCTTACATACACGTCATGTGTCAGAGTCGTATCTAGAATTACACTATGCGATCAAAAGTATCTGGACACCTGCCTGAAAATAACTTATAAGTTCGTGAAGTTCGTGACGCCCCCATCAGTAATGCTGGAATTCAATATGGTGTTGGCCCACCCTTAGTCTCCATGACAGCTTCCATTCTCACAGGCATACATTCAGTCAGGTTGTGACATTCGCCTGCTTTATTTCTTCGTTTGTTGTCCTCGGTGTCGACATAGTGCATTGCTACACTGGCTGAAAAATGGTGTTTGGAAGTTCAATACTGACTACTTTAAATGATGTAGCCAACAGGTGCACATTTGTATTTCACAGTTCTTTACTTTCACTGTTCACAACCCCCAAATATTACACAGTTATATGGCCAGTTAACTATTGTTTAACTTTCAGTAAGCATCATTAATAGGTTGCTGACAAACATCCGCATACAGCTACAATAGTTTACTGTTGAACATTCATGAGCAGTAAAAATGGAACCACACATTTCACAGTCTTTCAAATAAATTGGACAGACATTGTCATTTCTTGAACACACTTCCTATTGATGTAAAACTTATTTCACAGTTAAGGTGATGCATTGTTGTTGTTCTAACCAATACAGGTTCCGTGTCTGAAACTCGTACGTGGACAGACTGTCTCGGGACCAAAAATCGGGCCCTTATACATCCTTACAATAATAGGCACGGAAACTACACATTGTTTGATCTTTAATTTACAGAAATTACAGTTAAAACTTAACTCCTTCAATTAACTGCAGACATCAAAAAATTGCATCTTTTTAACAGTTTCTTCCACTAAAGGAGTTAGGTCGAATTATTTAAATGATGAAATTAACAGATATCGTTACACAAACAATACTTCTGACAAAACTGGTAATTACTCTGGAATTAATTAAGGGCTGGCTTTGCTAACATATTTTCTAATAGAGCCAAATAGATCCTTTAAGAATGCTATTAGTTGTTCCTCCAAATGTTTACAATTAGTACAGAATTTATACTTGTTTATAAGTCAACAATAGAACTTAAGTTACAAAACAGTTACTGATTTCACCCTATAACAAAAGATACTAACTAGAAATAGTCAAAATAAATTAGAAAACCAATTACATACATAAAACTAAGTACAAAATTAGATCTGGTGTTATATTCTTTAAAACTGAGGGCCAATCTTTCTCTTTTATGTACATGCAGATTATATTCACATATGTTAATGGTAATTAGTCAAAAATTAATTTTAAGGAGGCGGATCGCAAAACAAGAGGGGACGTAAAAAATATCCCAGCTTGCTTTGTCACAACGTGTTTGAAGGTTTCTTGGGGAATGGCAGCCCCTTCTTCCGGAGTGCTGCACTACGAGAGGTATCAATGTCAGTTGGTGAGGCCTGGCACGAAGATGGTGTTACACAACATCCCAAACATTTTCTATAGGAATCAGGTCAGGATTCTGTACAGGCCAGTCCATTACAGGGATGTTATGGTTGTGTAACCACTCCACCACAGGCCATGCATTATGAACTCCTGCTCAATCTTGTTGAAAGATGCAATCGCCATCCCCGAATTGCTCTTCGACAGTGGGAAGCAAGAAGGTGCTTAAAACATCAATGTATGCCTGTGCTGTGATAGTTCGACACAAAACAAGGGGTGCAAGCCCCTCTCCATGAAAAGCACGACTACACCATAACACCACCGCCTCCAAATTTCACCATTGGCACTACACACGCTGGCAGATGACGTTCACCGGGCATTCACCATACCGACACCCTGCCATCAGATCGCCACATTGTGTACCATGATTCGTCACTCCACACAATGTTTTTCCACTGTTCAGTCTTCCAATGTTTACACTCCTTACACAAAGCGAGGCATCATTTGGCATTTACTGACATGATGTGTGGCTTATGAGCAGCTGTTCAACCACGAAATCCAAGTTTTCTCAGCTCCTGCCTAACTGTAATAATACTTGCAGTGGATCCTGAAGCAATTTGTAATTCGTGTGTGATGGTCTGGATAGATGTCTGCCAATTACACATTAAGACCCTCTTCAACTGTCTGCAGTCTCCCTCTGTCAACAGACGAGGTCGGCCTCTACACCTTTGTGCTGCATGTGTCCCTTCACGTTTCCACTTCACTGTCACATCAGAAACAGTAGATCTAGGGATGTTTAGGAATGTGGAAATCTCGCGTACAGACATATGACACAAGTGACACCCAGTCACCTGACCACATTCGAAGTCCGCGAGTTCTGCAGAGCACCCCATTCTGCTCGCTTACGATGTCTAATGACTGCTGAGGTCACTGATATGGAGTACCTGGCAACAGGTGGCAGCACAATGCACCTAATATGAAAAACGTATGTTTCTGGGGAAGTCTGGATGCTTTTGATCACATAGTGTATCACGGGTCCCACATCACTCCAACTGCACACACCCCACACCATTAGAAAGCCTCCTCCAGCTTGAACAGTCCCCTGCTGATATGCAGGGTCCATGGATTCATGAAGTTGTCTCGATACCCGCACACGTCCATCTTCTCGATACAGTGTGGAATGAGATTTGTCCGACTAGGCAACATGTTTCCAGTTATCAACAGTCCAATGTCGGTGTCAACGGGCCCAGGTGAGGTGAAAGGCTTTGTGTCATGCAGTTACCAAAGGTACACGAGTGGACCTTCGGCTCCAAAAGCCCATATCGATGATTGAATGGTTTGCATGCTGACACTTGATGTCCGCAGCATTACAATCTGCAGCAAGTTGCAGAAAGGTTGCACTGCTTTCACATTGAACGATTCACTTCATTCATTGGTTCTCTTCTTACAGGATCTTTTTTCAGCCACAGTGATGTTGGAGATTTGATGTTTTACCGGTTTCCTGGTATTCATGGCACACTCATGAAATGGTCATATGGCAAAATCCCTACTTCATCGCTACCTCGCAGATGCTGTGTCTCATCTGTCATGTGCTGACTATAACACCACATTCAAACTCACTTAAATCTTGATAAACTGTGACTGTAGCAACAGTAACCGATCTAACAACTGTGCCAGACACTTGTCTTTTATGGGCATTGCTGATCGCAACGCCATATTCTGCATATTTACATATCTCTGTATTTGAATACACTTGCCTATACCAATTTCTTTGGTGCTTCAGTGTGCATATTTCTTTTATTGTCTTGAGCTGGTGCAGAAGTTTATTGTAAAGTCATGTGCCAGTTCGCAGTGGTCCATTTAGTAAAAATTTAATGTTTGTACAATGCAGTGTCATCTGGGCTAGTTCTCCTCATGCTGTACTCAATACAGTTTGTTTAGTGACCATAACATTGAACTACTCTTATATTATTTGTACTCTGACTTACTCCATTGACTAAATTATAGTTCTGTGTACAGTTTAATCTTTGGATACTATACTCTCCGGTGACCTTCAGTCATATCTCTTATGACTTTTATCTGTAAACTGTCGGCAGTCTTCATGCAACCTGTTATATATTTGATTCTATCTAGTTGTGTGGTTCATGAGGTTAACTAAATTATGTGTATTTGATATACCACTCTGGATCATCGTTGTATTTGGCCTTCTGGTAAGTCGTTTATGAGAAGTATGCATTTTTTAGTCATCTGGCGTACTGCTTTGTATGTACTGACTATGATTTTGATGTACAGAAGTATAATACATACAAACAACTTTCTGTGGAGGGCAACCACAGCTAAGAGACATTGTGAATAACAAAAACACTCAAAAATAAATAACCGTTAAAATTTTCATAAAAATTACAGCAATTAAGTCAAGAATGACAAGGTGTTTCCAAAAGAAGCCACATAGCTGAATGAAGGTGTTTTATTGGTAGAAGGGTTTGTGGGTAAAGTACACGAGTTAACAAAGGTCAGAGGTAGGTTGGTGTGTGTGTGTGGGGGGGGGGGGGGGGGAGTGTTTGCGGGAATGTAGGATATATTGCAGGGACAATTCCCACCTGCGCAATTCACAAAAACTGGTGTTGGTACAAAGGATCCAGATGGTGAAGGCTGTGAAGTGTAGATCATTGTGGGGCAAAGTCAGGACATGCGGGGACCAAGCAGCAATCGGTATTGTAATTGTAAACTGTCGAAGCTGCATTGGTAAAGTACCGGAACTTCAAGCGCTGATAGAAAGCACCGAAGCTGAAATCGTTATAGGTACAGAAAGCTGGCTGAAGCCAGAGATAAATTCTGCCGAAATTTTTACAAAGGCACAGACGGTGTTTAGAAAGGATAGATTGCATGCAACTGGTGGTGGCGTGTTTGTCGCTGTTAGTAGTAGTTTATCCTGTAGTGAAGTAGAAGTGGATAGTTCCTGTGAATTATTATGGGTGGAGGTTACAGTCAACAACCGAGCTAGGTTAATAGTTGGCTCCTTTTACCGACCTCCCGACTCAGCAGCATTAGTGGCAGAACAACTGAGAGAAAATTTGGAATACATTTCACATAAATTTTCTCAGCATGTTATAGTCTTAGGTGGAGATTTCAATTTACCAGATATAGACTGGGACACCGAGATGTTTAGGACGGGCGGTAGAGACAGAGCATCGAGTGACATTATACTGAGTGCACTATCCGAAAATTACCTCGAGCAATTAAACAGAGAACCGACTCGTGGAGATAACATCTTGGACCTACTGATAACAAACAGACCTGAACTTTTCGACTCGGTAAGTGCAGAACAGGGAATCAGTGATCTTAGGGCCGTTGCAGCATCCCTGAATATGGAAGTTAATAGGAATATAAAAAAAGGGAGGAAGGTTTATCTGTTTAGCAAGAGTAATAGAAGGCAGATTTCAGACTACCTAACAGATCTGTTCCGACACTGACAATGCGTTTTAGACAGGTACGTGGTGAGTAAAACTGTGAGGGACGGGAAAAACCCACCGTGATTCAACAACAAAGTTAGGAAACTACTGCGAAAGCAAAGAGAGCTTCACTCCAAGTGTAAACGCAGCCAAAACCTCTGAGACAAACAGAAATGAAATGAAATGTCGTGTGGCTAAGGCCTCCCGTCGGGTAGACCGTTCGCCTGGTGCAGGTCTTTCGATTTGACGCCACTTCGGCGACCTGCGCGTCGGCTAAACGATGTTAAAGTTAGCGTAAGGAGGGCTATGCGTGAAGCGTTCAGTGAATTCGAAAGTAAAATTCTATGTACCGTCTTGACAGAAAATCCTAGGAAGTTCTGGTCTTACGTTAAATCAGTAAGTGGCTTGAAACAGCATATCCAGACACTCCGGGATGATGATGGCATTGAAACAGAGGATGACACGCGTAAAGCTGAAATACTAAACACCTTTTTCCAAAGCTGTTTCACAAAGGAAGACCGCACTGCAGTTCCTTCTCTAAATCCTTGCACAAACGAAAGAATGGCTGACATCGAAATAAGTGTCCAAGGAATAGAAAAGCAACTGGAATCACTCAACAGAGGAAAGTCCACTGGACCTGACGGGATACCAATTCGATTCTACACAGAGTACGCGAAAGAACTTTACCCCCTTCTAACAGCCCTGTACCGCAAGTCTCTAGAGGAACGGAAGGTTCCAAATGATTGGAAAAGAGCACAGGTAGTCCCAGTCTTCAAGAAGGGTCGTCGAGCAGATGCGCAAAACTATTGACCTATATCTCTGACGTCGATCTGTTGTAGAATTTTAGAACGTGTTTTTTGCTCGAGTATCATGTCGTTTTTGGAAAGCCAGAATCTACTCTGTAGGAATCAACATGGATTCCGGAAACAGCAATCGTGTGAGACCCAACTCGCTTTATTTGTTCATGAGACCCAGAAAATATTAGATACAGGCTCCCAGGTAGATGCTATTTTCCTTCATGTCCGGAAGGCATTCGATACAGTTCCGCACTGTCGCCTGATAAACAAAGTAAGAGCCTATGGAATATCAGACCAGCTGTGTGGCTGGATTGAAGAGTTTTTAGCAAACAGAACACAGCATGTTGTTATCAATGGAGAGACGTCTACAGACGTTAAAGTAACCTCTGGCGTGCCACACGGGAGTGTTATGGGACCATTGCTTTTCACAATATATATAAATGACCTAGTAGATAGTGTCGGAAGTTTCATGCGGCTTTTCGTGGATGATGCTGTAGTATACAGAGAAGTTTGCAGCATTAGAAAATTGTAGCGAAATGCAGGAAGATCTGCAACGGATAGGCACTTGGTGCAGGTAGCGGCAACTGACCCTTAACATAGACAAATGTAATGTATTGCGAATACATAGAAAGAAGGATCCTTTATTGTATGATTATATGATAGCGGAACAAACACTGGTAGCAGTTACTTCTGTAAAATATCTGGGAGTATGCGTGCGGAACGATTTGAAGGGGAATGATCATATAAAATTAATTATTGGTAAGGCGGGTACCAGGTTGAGATTCCTTGGGAGAGTCCTTAGAAAATGTAGTCCATCAACAAAGGAGGTGGCTTACAAAACACTCGTTCGACCTATACTTGAGTATTGCTCATCAGTGTGGGATCTGTATCAGATCGGGTTGACGGAGGAGATAGAGAAGACCCAAAGAAGAGCAGCGCGTTTCGTCACAGGGTTATTTGGTAACCATAATAGCGTTACGGAGATCTTTAGCAAACTCATGTGGCAGACTCTGCAGAGAGGCGCTCTGCATCGCGGTGTAGCTTGCTCGCCAGGTTTCGAGAGGGTGCGTTTCTGGATGAGGTATCGAATATATTGCTTCCCCCTACTTATACCTCCCGAGGAGATCACGAATGTAAAATTAGAGAGATTCGAGCGCGCATGGAGGCTTTCAGACAGTCACTCTTCCAGCGAACCATACGCGACTGGAACGGAAAAGGGAGGTAATGACAGTGGCACGTAAAGTGCCCTCCGCCACACACCGTTGGGTGGCTTGCGGAGTATAAATGTAGATGTAGATTGTGCTGGGCAGCATCACATCCAGCAACTGGGTGGTCCAGCTGTCTCTCGGTCACAGTTTGTTGGTGGCCATTCATGCAGACAGACAGCTTGTTGGTTGATGCCCCTAGCCTCAATCTTACTTATTCCTCGTACTTCTTGTTTTCGGTTTAGGGTGCAAAACCAGCTAGGTCCATATGCACCTATGTCAGAACTATAGAACATGAAGACAAAAAAGGAGTTAAAATGACTACATGTTAGTCCCAATCGATGGAAGGAAAGACAGCTAAAAACGGGGACGCGGAGAAAGGTCCACACAATACGCCATAGACAAACGGAGGTCCTGGACCAAAGATTAAATATCCTTCGTCATGCTGCTACGACAGATAAAAAGTAAAACGTGCAACAGCCCGCACATCATTTGCTGAAATGGCCCATAACTCAGATGGCAAACATAAATGAGAACGTAAGTGGTTAAAAAAAAGGGCACTCCGTCAGGAAATGATAAACTGTCAGAGGTTGAGGGCAATACGCAATCTACCTAAAGTGATCTCCTTGCAGTGAGAGGGCCGAGAGGAGCTCATTCAAGCCGCTGGGTGAAGTTCAATACTCAGAGCTTGTTCCCGTGAAGGCAAGACTAGTGGTGATGCCAAAGTGACACCACCTGTTCTGTTCAGAACAGAAACCAAAACATTGCATTAAAACAAGCGTTCATTGCATAGTGCTGTGGAATGTCGAAAAAAACGCAAATTGGCGATCATAAAAAGAACAACAACATCAAAAATGCAACAGAAGCGTAATATGTAAGAAATTGTCCACGAAACCTGCCACTGATGATGCCTTGCAGAAAATAAAGGCGAAACGCGTATGGCACTAAAATTGTGTTTTATTCAGTTGCTGTCAGACGGTCCATAAGTAAAAATTATCAATATAGTTGTTTTGCTGTACCTGTATTTCCCCAGAAGATCACACCATATCTAAGCAAACTGTTCATGTAAGCCTAATAGGCATACAAAAATGATTCAGTGTTGCAGCATTCCTGAAGCATCCTTAGCATATAGCAGCATTTACTTAATTTTTTACTCAAAACTTCTAGGTGCTTTTCCCATCTCAAGTGCTCATCCACTCATATACCGAGGAATTTTGTGTATGGAGCTTGTGCAATAACATAGTTCCCTAACTCAGCCTTTACCCTTTTTCTAGCTTTACTTTTAATATTACTGAAATTCATCAATACCGTTTTATCCTTATTTATGATCAAAGCATTATCACTGAACCATTTTCCTGTCTCATTTATTGTCCTACAGACACTCTGCTGTAGATCATCCTCAGTGTATCTTCTTCTTCATCTTGGACAGTTTCCAGCCACTGGCTGGGTCTGTCGGGAACACAAGCCTCTCCATCGTGTTCTGTCTTTCCACCATTCCCCCTCTTCCACCTTCATCCAGTTCTCTCCTCTTCTCGTCACACATTCCTTCACTCCCTTCACCCATCTATCTCTTGGTCTTCCTCTGGGCCTCTTCCCCTCCAGTTGCAGATCAAACATCCTCTCTGGAATTCTTCCCTCATCCATTCACTTCATGTGTCCATACCACTGCAGTCTTGATTTTTCTATCCTGTCCTGTACTGGTTCCTCCTTTAGTCTTTCCCTCACATACACATTTCGCAATCTGTCTCGTCTTGTTACACTCAACCTGCTCCTCTGGAACTTCATTTCACTAGCCTGTATTCTACTTTTGTTGCTTTTGTGCATTACCCATGTCTCACTTCCGTATGCCAATATGGGGACAAATTAGGTTCGGTATATAATTTCCTTCTTTTTTTTTTTTTTTAATCAACTGCTTTTAAAAAGGGAACATGCCTCAGTGTATCCTTTTATAAAAATGCTAGTGTCATCAGCTAACATCACCGTTTCTGCAACTGTCTGACGGTTTGGCAAATCGTTTATTTACACCAATAACATGCTACTCTATCTTTATTTACTCTGCATAAATGGGTTACTGGCTAAAGATGGCATGCCATATGCACTAATAACATGGTGCTCAGTAAAATATAATATCTGAGCATTATTTAAGTTAAATTATTGTTATTTATGTTAATTACAAGTTCTCAATACATATCATATTCACTCCGTCTTCAGGCCATGAATGGCCTACCGGGACCATCCGACCATCGTGTCATCCTCAGAGGGAATGAAAAAGTAAATTACACATTGTTGTGGGGCATGTGTCGAACCCGGGACTCCAGATGGCCGCACTGAAGCCAGGACCCATGGTGCCGCATTTCGTCAGGAGGCCGAGCAAGTTAAAGAGCGTCAAGGGGCAGTGCAGTGATACAGCGGTATTAGGTAGCATTTCTTTATTCAGCTAATTCACAGTATTTGATTCGAGTGCAGCGTAATGTTGGCGTGCCGCCTGCAGCGCTGTTCCGTGAGTCCAGCTGACTCAGCAACTCCTGGTATACCTACACTGCTGCTGCTGTCATCAAGGCTGCTCAGCTGGAAGTCGGCCGCGCTCTCCCCAGTCGCTGCCCGCCGATGCGTCGCGTCACCGTGTTGCTGCCCGCGATTCTGGAGACTGCTACAGTCCCTGGTCCTCGCTGCCCTCCGCCCCACTTGGTCTACTCTGTACGAGCACGGGACAGAGGTGGATGTACTGGTCACCTGTGGCCCTTGGGCTGCCGCTGCTCCCAGGACAGGACCGGACTCGAACCAGCATCCTCCTGGATGTGGTGCCGCAACATGCCGCTAGTGGTGCTTACTGGATGGCAAGGACCAATGTCCCTAGCACTGCTGCACCTTCCGCAGCGTACACCTCGCCCAGATCCCGGTATGCCAGGTGGGAAGCGAACGTGACCGTAGACTGGAGTGGAACCCAGCCCCTCCTGGATCCGCTGCAGACTGCTGTCACGGCCCTCTTTCAGGCAGAATATGTGATCTCCAAGTTCCAGGCTGCCATTCTGTCCCGCCCATGTGTTGTGTCCCCGGAGGCAAAATATAGTCTGAACAAGTACATAGAAACAAAGTACAAGTTTATGTAGAATACTTACAACTTTGCTGCCAGACTGGCCCCTGTAAGCGTAGACGAGCACAGGTCCATCCTGACACTCGACTGACCTGGCAAACACTCTGTCTCAAGCTAAAATTGCCCCTCTGTTTATATCGGTTTCTCCCTCACTTCTCACGTAGTGTCAGAAAGAGAGAAACTGTTGTAGGGATAAATTCCCACCCATCAGCCACCGGCTGTCGTCTGTTACCACACTCTGCCAGCGGCCCCAGATTTCGTCGCCCAACCAATCCTTCATTGTATATTGATAAAATTTCCCTTTCCCTCGACTAGGACTGACACTAGCACAGCACACCTCCCTCCTTTCAACAAGATTCGTCCCGGATCGAGATAAAACAGATGTGGCCTGTGGCTGCGTAAACATACCTTGTTCACAAAACTTGCATTCTACAGACTAAAACTAACGAGAACATCAAAACAGTAAACATGGTGTATACGTGGACAAGGAAAAAAAAATCCCGGATTATTCATGGATATCCCATTTAAAAAATATATTTTTCCCAGGCGAAAATACACCTTTTCCTTGCTAAGTGACAGTAGGTTTTCTGTAGATTTTTCCTTTAGAACTGTAAAACTTATCACTCCTTCGAATGGTTAACGTTTTATACACTAGCGTTGAAAGTTCTGGGGGGGGGGGGGGGGGGGGGGAGGGAAAGAACGTGGGAGAGAAGTTTTGAAAAGACCTTTGATTTGCAGCAACATATGCGCTGCATATTTTCGTATTATGAATATATAAATTCGAATTGCACCAAACACAGGAAGTTAGTTTCCGGAGTGTTGAAATTGGGATTGTGATGTTCTTTAGTAAGCCAGTCATATCTCATGCCACGTGATCTCGCCATCTGATGACAGCAGATATTCAGAGCATAGGGCACAGGTTATAGTCAGCCAATACAAAGATCACTCTTACATAGCGCGAACACACAAAGAGGAAAAGTCAATGGTTTACATTAATATACATAGTATAGCTACAAGAAAAGCTAAGCTTTCACATATAACATTCGTCTCCGAGATTAAGATACATCACACAAATGTGCCAGCAAATTTAAAATAATGACAAATGTCTGGTCCTCTGGGCTCGAAATTCTTGTTAAGTGGCTGGCCCTCAAAGCATTCAGTTTTAAATGCTCTTTGATTATAGAAATTCATCCCACTTTCTCACATGTAACATAATTCATCTTCCATAAAAAGAAATTTACTTTGAAAGTAACGCTTTTCGAAACACCGTTCGCAATACTATCCCGAGACTGTTAGAAATAGACTCGATTTACCAGTTGCCAGAGGACGCTAGAAAACAGGCACTATTGTGCATGCACAGCTGCAGTGGTGTAGGAAGCCCGCATGTTTGTATGTATAAAGCACTAAGAGAGCTTACATTACGCCATAAAAGAAACAGGGCATCAGAGGATACTCCAAAAGCATTGGAATTTCATGAACGATACTAAAATGGATAATTCGGCTTGAAGTACACATTCGTTTTTTCCAGATTCACAATGAAGTGGGTCCCATCTGATATCAAGCTTTTCAATGTGGTTTTTGGGATGTAAATTTTCTTGGAGTACCACTACTGTATTATCTCAAATTTGATTCTTTATTATGGCATAATGCCATACATGGCAGATGAAGAAAACATGCACGTGACATTCAGCAAACAGTTGGAACTAGCCAATATTGTGGAACTTCGTTTCAAATAAATTGATTGCCTTAGCGGAAAGATTAATAAAGCCAAATTTCTTTAGCAAACTGACAAAAATAACTTGACCATTCTGCAAGGCGATGAATGCTTGACTGCTAATAATTTGGAAACAAAATAAAATCAGAAAACTGAAACTAATACATTTTTGGCCCCTGTAATTACGTGACTTTATTATAACTCACTTGATAGCTCCCGGCTACAGAAATCCGCTTCGTTTTCATTTGACTTGGGAGCTGTAAACAAAGAGGAAACAGCGAAGTCACTTTACGCAAACACGGGTCACGTGGAGACTAACCTCCCTCCCCACTACAACTCAAACAACTCTGTGCATGCGAGAATCTGGCAGGTAGGTCGTGCGAGAAATTTTTCTCTTTAGCATCTGCTTGCCTCCTTACTGACTTTACAACTAACAGCCACCCTTCAAGTAGTGGGAAGCGGGAGAAGGTACTGCTCGTACGTGAGTCAACTGCGCATATGCATGAGCCCGCTGGCAACTGGTCAAACGAACCTAATGTAAACAGTTGTGACGTCACGCTCATAGAAAACAGTTTATTGTTACTAAATATTACACAGTCTGAGCCCTAATGCCTTTGACATTTTTGGTGTTTGCAGACAATTGTGCGTGCGTGGTGTTTTGTTGTGGCACATTACCTTTGCCACTAAGATTTTATTTTATTTTTTTCCTCTCATTTATATTTTATTGCTGCAGTATCATTCTCCAGTAGTAGGATATAGTGACATTGTTTGCTAGAGAATCAATTCTTACCAGTCAAAATTACAAAAACTTAATGAACGCTAAAACAATGAAAAATTCCCGGGTTTTTCCCGGATCGTATACACCCTGTTAACTCTACACCTATACACTGGTTACCCATGCCGTAGGCAACTGATGTGTTGGCACCTCCTCCACTAGTGCACGTTTCCACATTCTCCACAAAGCTATACTCAAGAAAATTAATAAAAAATGGCGCACCCTGTGGCTGAAATGCTTACTGTCATTATCCTGTTGCTCCGATGCTGTTGTAACGTTAGAACGTGTTCCAATACTTTATTAACCGTGATAGTTCATCCCTGTGCATTAATAAAGGAATGCAACGTTCCAAAAACTCTGGGTTTAACATGAGTTCAAATATGTCAGATTCTGCACTGGTAATATCTCCAGAATCCCTTCCGGATAATACACCTTTCCCTGTGACAAACTTAACACTGTTCCACCCGTCTGTGATGCTGGAAGACGGAATCCTCCCCCACAATCTCACACACTGTACCATTTATAATTATTCCACTCTCCCGCAGTTGCAACCTCCTTATTTTATTCGCTCTCTGATTTGTATAACAAGTGACCATCACCCATATCGGCATAAATACTGAATATAACCAATGCCTCCCTACCTTCTGGAAGTAGGAATGTGTCGATAACAGCTCTTTTTTACAATCAGCCATTCGTAACCTCCAGGAAGAATCCAACTTCGCATGTACTACTATCCAAAAAAACTGGTCGATTATGGCAAATCATCACTCGTCCCTCCACAGAAAAGGAATGAAACATGCCTGTACCACCCCTTTCCACTACAAGTTACAACATCGTACGACATCCTCAAAAATTCCCGATAGTTCACTCTGGCCCTATCGAATTCTCTGAAGAAAAAAAATAAAAAAAAGGTCTCCCCCATACAATGACAAAACTAAAACAACAAACAAGAAAAACGCAACTATTATCAGACACACCAAAATGCGAGAAAGAGAGAGGAAAACGTGTACACGTACGTACACACAAATTATCCCTTGATACTAAATGTAAAAATGCCATACAATATGACACATACAATCATTTACTCTCTCCGTGACCGTGACACGTACGGAACGTTATACGTCTGCTGTTGTACTGCCCCCGAGACCACCTCCTTCCGCTTGCTTTGCCTAGCTCCTGCAATCGGGTCACTTCCTTGTAATTGAGGTAATCCCTTCACCATTCCTTTAAAAGGCTTTATTCTACTCACGTGGAAATGGATGTTTTTGTTGGCAGCTGCACTTTAATATTCACAGGTGAAGTCATCTCCACGACCTGGTATGGTCCGTGGTACTTCGTCAATAATTTTTTCGTCTTTCCCTTAGGTGTATGTGGCTTCGTGATAAGTACCCATTGACGTACCCTGTACTGTGGTAAAGGTTCCAACCGCTTATTATGTTCTTCCTGCGTTTCCAAGGCTTTCGTATTGGCCTTCTGTACCCTCTTCCAGACTTCCCGTATTGCCCATGCAAATTTCCTTACTGTGTCCCCTTTAGCTCCCGATTTCGGACATAAACGTCAAACGGTGTTGGTATCTTTTACCATAGACCACCTCGAATGGTGACATTCTGACCCCCGAATGTATTTTGGTGTTATAACTCGATACCACGTACGGAAGATAAACGTCCCAGTTATGGTTTCCATTCACATAATAACTTAGCATTTTCGAAATTGTCCAATGTACTCTCTCCAATTCGCCTACAGATGAAATGGACTGGTCTGTAATTTTTTAATTTTCAATAAACGACCCAACTGTGACATTAAATCGGACATGAAGTTCGTTCCCTGGTCCGTAATTATGGTATCAGGTACCCCAAACTTCAATAACCCGTTATTGACTAAAGCTTGTGCTACCGTACTTGCCTGTTGGTCTGGTATTGCGACCATGGCTAGAAACTGCGAAAGTGATCAATTGTAGTTAAAACGTAAAGATTCCCTGCCAGTGTCTTGTTGTGTAGCCCACAAATTTCTAGCCCAATAAACTCGAATGGTTTTGAAGCCTCTGGTAACCGTTGCAATGGAATTCTTGCACGCATAACATCAGCTCGTTGCACACACGGCACACAACTTGCTACGTATTGTTCCACACTCCTTCTCTGAGTGCGCCACCAAAATCATTCTGCTACTCGTCTTCCCGTTGCTCGACGACCATCATGCCCCGAGAGCACATGAGTATGGGCTTGCTTTGACACTTCCTCTCTCGAACTCTTTGGTACCACTACCCGTGGTCTGCACCTCGTAACTCTATACAACTACACATAGTAACATCTCTACCTGCTCACTAAAATTAATTCCTGCGATCACGAATTGAAGTGCTGTCGTACCCAATGACTCCACTTTATCATCTCCCACCCCACATAACCTATAACGTGGTGGCTCAAGCCTTCTCCTGCTAACCAGGTCTACGCTAATAAGACACACTTGTACCCCGTGTCAACCAGAAACCTTTGTTCCCATCTGTTCACCAAGCCTAATAAGCAGCATTCCGTCTTTGCACCTCTAAGCGCATTACCTAATTTCACTGGGACTGCTCTCTGACGGTTGAAGCAATCCCGTTATCGTTTAGCGCCTGCTGCCGCCGAGGTTTCTCCCTACTTTTACTCCTGCAGTTCGCTGCTCGGCGACCCATTTTCCCACATGAGTAACACCACAACTGACGCTGACATCGCCTCATACTGTGCCCTACTTGGCCACAACCAAAACAATTTCCGCTGCCATGATTCTACGCTTCCCCCTTTGCTTCTTCGCATAATCTACCTCCTCTAAGTATGTGGCACTCCTTAGAGCAGCCGCAAGATCACTGGGCTTATCCATTCTCACCTGACGTCACGTCTCTGGCAGTACTCCCCGCAAAAACACATCTAACGCCCTGTTCTCGGTCTCTTGTAACAACACTCTATTAGTCTCCCCCATCCTGTGACAGTTCGAACGTTTGTGCATTCAGTTTTCGAATCCTGCCTGAGAAACCTCCACAGTCTCATTTCTCTTCATAATTAACGCACTTAATTTTTCACGAAAAAACCTGGTACTATTCTGTTTTTGGTACCTCTGGCGTAACCCAGCCTCAAGCTCTGAGAACGTCCCCACATTGTTCAATGTTTTATGGTACAATATGTACGACTTGGCATCCCCTATAAAGCATAACTTCGCCACTGTCAACATTACAACATCCGACCACCCATTGGCCTCATTCATTAAGGAATACCGACACATCCTCCATTGCTTTACCCGAAAAGCGGTTCATCAACGCTGCGATTGCTGGGTCAAACTGTCTATGACACTCCACGACCTGTAATTTACTTTCACCCGACGTCCCTTCCCCTATTCGCAATGCCTCAGATCTCCCTGCTAATTCTTCATATTTTTCTTTGTCACTTATCCTTGCCTCTGACAATACCCGAATTTGCTCTGTTAGAGCTGCTACAGCTTCCGCTGTAGTCACTGCCACAGCCTCCGCTGCTTGCTGTGTTTCCACCATTCTTGCTTATGGCTCCACTGTTGCCATTAATTGCACTCTGCTACTCCTTAAACTTAGTTCTTGCGGCAAATTATCGCCCATCTACATTCTGAACAATTGCGCTCCAAATGACCAAATCTCTTACAAATAAAACAATTCTTTGGCACCCACTTTGTACACAGTAGTCCGTGACCTGACAGGTTACAAAAATTACATCGCTTAGGCGCTATG
The DNA here is from genome assembly GCF_021461385.2 of Schistocerca piceifrons. Classification (NCBI taxonomy): domain Eukaryota; kingdom Metazoa; phylum Arthropoda; class Insecta; order Orthoptera; family Acrididae; genus Schistocerca; species Schistocerca piceifrons. Next base: position 1,133,306,934 of record NC_060138.1, on the reverse strand, counting down.
TTATCATGTCCCCAATTTCCCTTGAATCCAGATAAATCGACAGGCTCCTCCTGCCTCACAAAAGACATATCTAAAAAATCCATCCTAATTAACAAAAGAATGACACACAAACCATGAATCAAACGTCACTCACCCCTCCACATCACGCTCGTGTGCAGGTGAACAGTCCTGCTTTTCTCCTTATACTGGTATGGACGAACGCCTCCTGAACGACAAGATGTAACAAGAAGGGCACAACCACCCATCACGAACGCAACCAAACTCCTCAACTACCCCTCTACACAGGCACACCTCAACAGATGTGGGAGTAGATGTGGCGTAACAAACTAGTTACGCCACACTGGGAAGGGAGCCGAAAGGCACGCGTACACACACGCCGACTGGCGTCAAGTCTGGAACAGGATACGTTATGACTGCTATAAAGAAAATACGTAGCTTTGGAATATACTTAACTTTATTCATTGTTGGTTTACAACGTTCTTCTTGAGACATTTATACGATAACTCTCAAACTAGGTAAGGCTAATGGCGCCTTGCTAGGTCGTAGCCATGGACTTAGCAGAAGGCTATTCTAACTGTCTCTCGGCAAATGAGAGGAAGGCTTCGTCCGTATTTCGCTAGCAATGTCGTCCGTACAACTGGGCGAGTGCTCGTCCGTATCTCGAGACCTGCCTTGTGGTGGCGCTAGGTCTGCGATCACACAGTGGCGACACGCGGGTCTGACATGTACTAAATGGACCGCGGCCGATTTAAGCTACCACCTAGCAAGTGTGGTGTCTGGCGGTGACACCACAGTAGAAATCTGGTACCAGCGTCGTACCAGGCACCACTTGTCCACTTGTGACACCCCTGTTGCTGGTTCGGGGGGGGGGGGGGGGGGGGGTTTCGGTCGAACCCAGCAAGTTCAAGAGCGTCAAGGGGCAGTGCAGAGTGATACAGCGGTACTTGGTAGCATTTCCTTATTCAGCTAATTTACAGTATTCGATGATTGCAGTGCTGCGCAGTGTCGGCGTACCACCCACAGTGCTGTCCCGTGAGTCCAGCCGGCTCAGCAACTCCTGGTATGACACTGCTGCTGTCATCAAAGCCGCTCAGCTGGAAGTCGGCCATGCTCTCCTGGTCGCTGCCTGCCGATGTGTCGCGTCTTGCGCCACATTGCTGCCAGTGATTCCGAAGACTGCTACAGTCCCTGGTCCTCGCTGCCCTCCACCCCATTTGGCCTGCTCTGTCCGACCACAGGACAAAGGTGGATGTACTGGTCACCCGTATCCATTGGGCTGCCGCTGCTCCCAGGACAGGACCGGACCAGACTCAAACCCGCACCCTCCTGGATGCGGTGCCACAACTTGCCGCTAGTGGTGCTTGCCGGATGGTAACACCTGTCGCCGTCCCTGGTGCTGCTGCGCCTCCCACAGCATACGTCTGGCCTGGACCCCAGTACGCCAGGTGGGAAGCGAATGTGGCTCGCAGACTGGAGTGGAACCAAGACCTTCCTGGACCCGCTGCAGACCACTGGCACTGCCCTCTTTCAGGCAGACTGTGTGATCTCCAAGTTCCAGGCTGCCGTTCCGTCCCACCCCGGTGTTGTGTCCCCGTACATGGAATATAGCCCGAACAAGTACACAGAAATGAAGTACAAGTTTATGTAGAATATTTATCACATTGCTGCGAGACTGGCTCATCCCGATGGTCGACTGACCTTGCACTCTCTCTGTCTCAAGCTAAAATTGCCCATTTATTTATATTGGTTTCTCCCTCACTTCTGACGTAGTGTCAGAGAGAGACAGAAACTACGGCAGGGATAAATTCCCACCTGTCAGCCACTTACAAATTGCCTTCCTGGCTCTGGCCTAGTGCCCCACCTCATACATCGCAATAACTTCAAGCAATGCTGCAGTTTCCTGCCTCGTTGTTGCTCCACTCAAAACAAATCATGTGTGCAATACCACTTTCGCAGCTCCATGCCTCTGATTGCCATGTTTACCTTGCCTGACCTGCTGACTGTCGTCTGTTCACACTCAGCCAGCAGTCCCAGATTTCATCGGCCAGCCACGTCTTCATTGAATTTTGATAAAATTTCCGTTTACCTCGACTAGGACTGACACTAGCGCAGCAACATTACTGTGGCAACCTAGTAACTTGCAGCACTGCACCTCAAAGTAATAGATACATGATACCACTTTTTAACAGACACCAAGTCTCTCAACAACAGTCGTTACATTCTGCCAATCTTTCAATTCCTAAACAATGGAAATCAGCTCCTTAGTCACTGAGCCATTCAAGAACCACTTTGTGAACATCCTCATAACACAAAAACCCTTCCCCCAGATAATCTTTCAACTTGCCAAAGAGACTACCTGGACATTGTCATCTGTGGTTGATGTCAGTGGCCTCTCTTCCCAATCATCCATGTCTGTGTGGTCTTGGTAAATTTGGTGGCACCATTTAACTACAGTTGGATGTGACACTGCCTTTGGTACATATAACGCAAGAATTTCATGGTGAATCTCTGTGCTATTTAGACTTTTGTCCACAAGATTTACACAGAATTCTCTGCAGCAAACCCAGAACATGAACTGTCTTCCAACAATGCACTCTTGTTGCGCTGTGGTCTTTGCGAGGGACAACATGCGTAATGTATTTTCTGAAGTCCCTACGGACTTTCATGCCCAGTGGCATCCAGCACTATGATGGAGAACTGAGGCTCATGGAGTCCATCAAATATGAGTGATGATGCCTCTCAGATGGACCCATAACAACTCAAAGACAATGCATACATCCTTCAGCAGCAAATTCACAAACTGCATGATCAAATGGTTCAAATGGCTCTGAGCATTATGGGCCTTAACTTCCGAGGTCATCAGTCCCCTAGAACTTAGAACTACTTAAACCTTACTAACCTAAGGACATCACAAACATCAATGCCCGAGGCAGGATTCGAACCTGCGACCGTAGCGATTGCACGGTTCCAGACTGAAGCGCCTAGAACTGCACGGCCACACCGGCCGGCAAGGGATCAACAATTTAGTATTGGAGGGCAGCGTGGAGGGTAAAAATTGTAGAGGGAGACCAAGACGTGAATACACTAAAGATTCAGAAGGATGTAGGTTGCAATACGTACTGGGAGATGATGAAGCTTTCACAGGATAGAGTAGCATGGAGAGCTGGACCGAAGACCACAACAACAACATCTATCTTTATGAGAGATGTTTCACAACTAACCAATAATATGAAATGGGTACATAGATTCCTACTCACCACATAGAGGAGGCACTGAATTGCAGACAGGTACTATGGAAAGACCGGTAAACATTTAAACTTTCAGAAAGAAAGCCACCCACCCACACACACACACACACACACACACACACACACACACACACACACACACACCCCTACGGTCTCCAGCCGGTGTGGCCCGACTGTGGACTGTGTCCGACATGAGTAGCCAGGGTTGCCGAAATTATCTCAAATGAAATTCCCTAATTTCCAGACAAGTTTCAGCATTTTTCCCTGACAAATTCTGAGATCTCAAGGGTAAGTAAAGACGTAAGTTGAAGAAGAAGAAAAATGTAGGGACTTCTGTATTTCTAAACGTGAGCAAAAATCTTAAGTACTAACATCACCATCTTCTATAATGAACTGTTTTTGGATGGAAAAAGCAAGCCAAATGGTATATATGTTTCATTAAGACCACTGATATTTTATTTAAATAAAACAAAACACATCTGATGACTAAAATATGCATTTCCTTGTTGTCACAACACACATTTAAAATACCTTCATTGATTTCAGACAATCTCAGAAAAAAGTAAGCCTCTCGAAAGAAATGTAGAAGGAGGGGGAAGAGTTGTGTAAACCAACACTTTAGGTGACCACTAATAAAATTTTGGTTCTACTATGTTTGTTACTGTTGGTTATTACTCACTGTGTTATGTCAATTATTTTACAGGTATTGCGTGATTTTTCTTTCAAGAAATACACGATTACACGGCTACAAATTGACAGCGACTGCCACAGCTTTCTTCTTCTTATCGCCCATACTTTCTAATATATAATCTACTTTCAAAGTGCCAAAATGTACTAGAATGAATAAAATGTCTATAATATGCTGCACTGTACGACGTACTTGTGGTGAGACAATCTCAATTCCTAAAGTCCATTGCCCGTGACCTCTGGCCTGCCGAGATGCACCACAGTCCTGGGCCCATGGATAAACCACGAAAATCCACAACATTATGCTACACATGAACAGGCCCAGCCTGCGGGCAGATCGATGAAACTGGATCAACAGGCAGGGCCTACACATTAGTGAGAAACGATCAGGTTCAGATTGGCTGGCCCAATCCGTTAGAGGTACCCACACAAATGGCCAGGAGTTTTGGCCCATCAATGAAGTCCACCTGATTGGCCAGCTATTCACACACCATGTTGTGGAAGTGAGACTGCGGTGATCAATTCGTGCAACAAATAACTTGTGCGAATACTCTAAGAATCAATACTAATGAGAACAGGTAGGAACTCCCCGTAAAGATGATTGCTGAGCCACAGACAGGCATATAGAAAAGACAACCACACTCTCACAACTAAATCTTTGGCCATAGCCTTTGTCAGAAAATGAGAACACACATACATTCACTCATACACAACTCATGCACACTTGACTGCCATCTCTGGCCACTGCATCTACAGTTCCTGAGAATCAGATCCAAACAAATCACTCCTCACATCTCCCTGCCTCTTGTTACCAGCTGCTAGGCTAGGGGCAAGAAGTGGTGGCAGCACTGACTGCAATTAGAGGGGGGGGTGGTAAGAAGGGGAAAAGCAGCAGATATGAGGGAGTAGGGAAGCGGCATGTGTACTCAGCTGTGTCCAGCCAGTGACAATGTATGGCATTTCAGTAAAAAACCATTTCATCTACGGAGACAAAAACGAGATTTTTCCAGTTTTTCTTCCCAAGTTTCCCTGACGCGTTTGAAATTCCCTGATTTCCAGAACTTGTGGAACCCTAGCAGAAATCTGGGGTGGGTGGCGGGAGCCCGGAGGTGGCATGGGGTGGGGAGAGGGAGGGAGAACAGGGCAGGACAGGGGTTGAGAGGGGGGGGGGTATGTTACCTGTGAGAGCTTGCTGTAAAGTGGTGGGGACAGGATAGGGCCACTAGGTGCAGACTCAGGAGCTGTTCTGGAGGGAGATGGAGCCATCTTTGTTACATTCTTAATTCACATGATTGTATGTTTCTTTGTTTGCTGATTGACCCCCTTTCTTCCCCATTTTGAACAAGTAAAAGATCATGCTTTTTGAAGAATCTAACTTATTCACATCTGGCATCCTCTAGATGTACGTGCTTTGGTGTAAGGCTGTTGATAAAACACATATAGGTGATATTTTTTTCTCCTGATTATCAGTATCAAAATGGCAATATCAAGTGCCAATATTTTTATTTTATAGTTTTTCACAATTTTCAGTAAATATTTGAAGTTGTTCTTTTGAAACTGCAGTAGAATATAAGTTTTCTGTCACTATGTGAAGGGGTCTTACTACTTGTTGAGCTTTCATAATGTTCAATCTTCATCTCTGAACGGGTGAAGCAAGTATAGGTGGCACTACAGTAGTCCGACTGTACAGGGGTGAGGGGTGAGATGGTGTGAATGGAACACAAGATTTCTGCTGTGAAGAAACAGCACTTCAGTTGCATTGAAGAACAGTCTTCAATGCAACTAATGTGCTATTTGTACACATCAGCATACTTTGAAAACAGTTGCTGAAAATGATGAACAAAAATCTGAGTGACACGATTGGTCATTGCGATGGGCAGAGATGTGCGAGAGGAAATGCTGACGTAATTAGTGCTACCAACAGAACCGCAACATTTAGCTCAACCATGCAATTTTGACACAACTGCTAGGTCACTGGTGTTCGCAGAAATGTGAAACAGGGAAGTTGACATTAAGTGTTACACACAAATCCGATAAGTGACCAAACTGAATGACGGACTCATTGGACACCTTTTATTGCGACACTTACCTGCATTTACCATTGTCAGCAAACTGGTTATCGCTAAGGGTGAATGTGCATATTTTTCTGTTAAATTCTTGATCTAAGGGGGGATAAGCACACTGCTAGCTTATTGATGTATATTATATCTAATAATAAATTAACTATACAGCTATAAAACCAGCAGTATATTTACAATGTGCAGCCAATATTTTTATAAACCGGTACATCGATATCCCCCCCCCCCCTCCATATATCAAGAGTGATAATGATATTTTTTTAAATATTGATATATCGGATTTCTGATATTTTTAAAAATATCATCAGACATACTTTGCAGCTGTAAAATAATTGGTAAATTGCAGGTTTAGATGTTAACCTTCATTCTGTATGCCAGAGTTTTGCATCTCAATGTATTTCATAGATGGAAAAAAAATATCTTCCTTCTTGTGGAATCTCATTACATCAAGTAATTGTGCAGTGATCCAAGCTCTAAGGTGTATGAATTACTCTACTGTTTTTGAACTTAAACCCACCTTTACATAGTGGTGTTGCTCTTGCACCACCAACAATGTCAGCATTTTCTCATCTTTCATCGATCAACAGAAACCACCTTCATAGCGTGCAGCCATGTTTTTCAACTGTCCTCTACTTTGGTTCATGATCACAGTGTCAACTCCATACGTTTGTAATTTTATTTTTATTCAGTACTACATAATTCTACTAACATTTTCATGGCCAATGACTCATTCCAAATCTAGAGTGAGAGATCTAATCTTCCCACAAACATAAAATCCGAATATCAAAACTTGGTGTGCACTGGGTTGCAATAATTAGTCATTTATTTTATAAACAGCACTAATAACATGTATACAAAGACAATTAAAATTATCTGTGGATCATTTTTAAGCAAAAAAATATTTTATACACACATATGAAATATGTTTCTTTTAAATATGTTGGTTTTGTACATCGATCGTTTTCACCTAAAATTATCTAACATGTTGCTTTATATTTATAGCCTATGCCTTTCTTTCTGTATTCTGCTACCATACACCTTAGACACCAAATTCCACGAGTCCATATAGCGGTCCATACACATGGCAATGCATTTCTGTGGAACAAGAAAGAACAAATTGTAAAATGCCGTACTATGACTACATAGTAGCAAAAGTTAAAAAAAGAGGTGGGGGGAGAGCAGCTGAGTAATTTAATAATTTATATTTTATTTTTGAATCGGCTGATTCAGGACTGTGACTCCTAACAAATGGCAACTTTTCTCTGATGCTAATATACTTTATGAACAATGCAAGTACCACGAAATTTTAAGCTACACAAGCTACAGTTATTAGTTAGCAGCACATAAAAAGGTACCACAGTTTACATTAGTAGTGTTCAGGCACGTTTGTAATATCAAAAATATTCTGTATATTCATGGAATAAAATCCTTTTGAGCATTAGGCTGAGTAATTTTGTAAAATCAAACAATAATAAAACAAAGCAGGCCTCCGTGGGTTAACAAATTGGTCATTTTTTCAATTTATTTTTAATCACTTCCACTGTATAAGGTAACCTGATAACCAAAAGGATTTTGTTCAAACTGACAATGGCCCCACAAGCCTAGACGCACTTCATTTATAAACCAACAAATCTCAATCTACTTACCTAGTACACTGCTGAGAAAACCTATGCACTGTGAAAGAGGCAGCCCTGTGCAAAACCTAACAAAGTATGCTTCAGGCCAAATCACAAATTAACAACTTATCTACATCTACATTATGTTATCAAAAGCATCCAGACTCCCCCAAAAACATACATTTTTCATATTAGGTGCACTGTGCTGCCACCTACTCCACATCAGCAACCTCAGTAGTCATTAGACACTGAACAAGCAGAATGGGGCGCTCCACGGAACTCACGGACTTTGAACGTGGTCAGGTGATTGGGTGTCACTTCTGTCATATGTCTGTACAAGAGATTTCCACACTCCTAAACATCCTCAGGTCCACTGTTTCCAATGTGATAGTGAAGTGGAAACAGGACACGTACAGCACAAAAGCGTACGGGAACTATCACTGCACAGGCGTAGATTGATGTTTTAAATCCTTCTTGCTTCCCACTGTTTAAGAGTAGTTCGGGGATGGCGACTGCATCTTTCAACACAATCTAGCACCTGTTCATAATGCACGGCCTGTGGCGGAGTCGTTACATGACAATAACATCCCTGTAATGGACTGGCCTGCGGAGAGTACTGAGCTGAGTCCTATAGAACACATCTGGGATGTTTTGGAACCCTGACTTCGTGCCAGGCCTCACGACCGACATCAATACCTCTACTCAGTGCAGCACTCCATGAAGAATAGACTGCCATTCCCCAAGAAACCTTCCAGCATGTGATTGAACGTATGCCTGTGAGAGTGGAAGCTGTCATCAAGGCTAAGGGTGGGCCAACACCATACTGAATTCCAGCATTACCGATGGAGGGTGCCACTAACACTTCACATACGACCAGAATTTCTTTGGGGTTTGTGAAATATCATTTGACAATATCCTGCTATGGCAGTTACTTAAGCCACAGTTCCTTGTGCCCTATGCTGAAAGTTTTAGGTTCCTCATTGAGATATGACACTGCTGAGTTTTTATCTAGTTTACTAAACATATATATCCTTCTGCTAGTTTTAGTTGTCCTTTGCACTTTGTTAATCATTGTTGCCACAACCATATTATGGCCACTGATATCAGTTTCGATGTGAACATCCTCAAAGAGGTCAGGTCTACTTATTGCCATTACATATTTTCATTATGAGTGGGGGTTCTTAACATCTGTTCTAGGTAGTTTTCAGAGAAGGCATTTAACAATGTTTCACGGGATGTCTAATCACGCCCACCACTAACAAAACTGCAAATTTCCCAATACTGTAAGATGATTTAAGTCTCCACTGATGATTGGGGAAGTTATGTACAAGTGAACTGAGGTTCTCTCTAAAGTTTCCGGTTATGTCAGGAGATGAGTCTGGTGGGCGATAACAGAAGGATCCAATTATCATTTTACGTTGTTTAAACACATCCCTTTTTACTAATATGCTACAAAATTGCTTATACTGATAAACACTGTAGTGTGGGATCAGCTTTATATATATTCTATTGCAAAAATTTTCAGCTGACTGCAAGTACTAGGTCATAGATTTGTACACAATAGTCATTATGTAAGGACAAATATCATTAAAACTAAAAGCTGCACTTAAGTTTCAGCAACAACTCTTAGCTTTTCTTACATGACATACTGAAAGCCATGGATCAAGATAGTCAAACAATGGAAAGTCCAGGTCGGAATATCAACAATATTATGAAAAGGGTAGATGGCTATTCACCGTAAAGGTGACATGCACACATGACTGCTATGTTGGGCAGTCTGGCAAGAGAAGTCATGTGTACGTGATGTGTGCCTGCCTGTGTGATGTTTTCCTTCTTCTGAAGAAGGGTTTGGCTGAAAGATTAGTGTGTGCCTGTCTGCGACTCAATGTGTCACGTTTACAGCGTGTAGCGATCTATCCCTTTCAAAACTGTTAATCAAGACAGACAGGTAGATGTGATTTTTCTTGTTTCCTGAAAAGCATTTGATTTAGTATTGCTGTTGTAGTTGTGGTCTTCAGTTCAGAGACTGGTTTGTTGCAGCTCTCCATGCTACTCTATCGTGTGCAAGCTTCTTCATCTCTGAGTAACTATTACAACTTACATCCTTCTGATCTGTATAATGTATTCATGCCTTAGTCTTCCTCTACAATTTTTACCTCTGTGCTTCCCTCCAATACTAAAGTGATGATCGATCCTTTGATGCTTCAGAATATGTCCTAGCAACCTATCCCTTCTTCGAGTCAAATTGTGCCACAAATTCCTCTTCTCCCCAATTCTATTCAGTACCTCCACATTAGTTTCATGATCTATCCACCTAATCTTCAGTACTCTTCTGTAGCACCATGTTTCTAAAGCTTCTATTCTCTTCTTGTCTAACCTATGTTGTCCATGTTTCACTTCCATATATGGCTACACTCCATACAAATACTTGCAGAAAAGACTTCCTGGCACTTAAATCTATACTCGATGTTAACAAATTTCTCTTCTTCAGAAACACTTTTCTTGTCATGGCCAGTCTATATTTTATATCCTCTCTACTTCGACCATCATCAGTTATTTTGCTTCCCAAATAACAAAACTCTACTACTACTTTAAGTGTCCCATTTCCTAATCTAATTCCTTAGCATTATCTGATTTATTTCATCTACATTCCATTATCCTTGTTTCGCTTTTGTTTATGTTCATCTTATATCCTCCTTTCAGAATACTGTCCATTCCGTTCAACTGCTCTTCCAGGTCCTTTGCTGTCTTTGACAGAATTACAATGTCATCGACAAACCTGAAAGTTTTTATTTCTCGTCTATGGATTTTAATTCCTACTCCAAATTTTTCTTCTATTTCCTTCACTGCTTGTTCAATATACATATTGAATAACACTGTGGATAGGCTACAACCTTGTCTCACTCCCTTCTCAACCACTGCTTCCCTTTCGTGCCCCTCGACTCTTACAACTGCCACCTGGTTTCTGTACAAATACTAAATAGCCTTTCGTGCTCTGTATTTGACCCCTACCACCTTCAGAATTTGAGAGAGAGTATTCCAGTCAACATTGTCAAAAGCTTTCTCTAAGCCTACAAATGCTAGAAATGTAGGTTTGTCTTTCCTTAATCTATCTTCTAAGGTAAGTCATAGGGCCAGTATTGCCTCACGTTTTTCCAACACTTCTATGGAATACAAACTGATCTTCCCCAAGATCAGCTTCTAAAAGTTTTTCGATTCTTGTACAAAGAATTTGTGTTAGTATTTAACTGATAGTTCGGTAATTTTCACACCTGTCAACACTTGTTTTCTTAGGGATTGGAATTATTATATTGTTCTTGAAGTCTGAGGGTACTTCGCCTGTCACAAACATCTTGCTCACCAAATGGAAGAGTTTTGTAATAGCTGGCTCTCCCAATGCTGGCAGTAGCTCTGAAAATGTCGTCAACTCCCGCGGTCATGTTTCTACTTGCGTCTTTCAGTGCTCTGTCACACTATTTATGCAGTACCATATTTCCCATCTCATCTTCATGTACGTGCTCCTCCATTTCAATAATATTGCCCTCAAGTACATCGCCCTTGTATAGACCCTCTACATACTCCTTCCACCTTTCTGCCTTCCCTGCTTTGTTTAGAACTGGTTTTCCTCTGAGCTCTTGATACTCATACAAGTGGTTCTCTTTTCTCCAAAGGTCTCTCTAATTTTCCTGTACGCAGTACCTATCTTATCCCTAGTGATATACGCCTCTACATCCTTACTTTTATCCTCTAGTCATCCCTGCTTAGCCATTTTGCACTTCGTATCGATATCATTTTTTGAGATGTATGTATTCCTTTTTGCCTACTCAATTTACTGCCTTTTTATATTTTCTATATTTCTGCATTATTATATTTCATCAATTAAATTCAATGTCTCTTCTGTTCCCCAAGGATTTCTAATAGCCCTTGTCTTTTTACCTACTTGATCTGCTGCCTTCACTATTTCATCTCTCGAACCTACCCATTCTTCTTCTATTGTATTTCTTTCCCCTGTATTTGTCAATCGTTCCCTAATGGTCTCTCTGAAACTATCTACGACCTCTGGTTCTTTCAGTTTATCCAGGTTCCATCTCCTTAAATTCCTACCTTTTTTCAGTTTTAATCTACAGTTCATAACCAATAGATTGTGGTCGGAGTCCAAATCTGCCCCTGGAAATGTCTGACCATTTAAAACTTGGTTCCTATATCTCTGTCTTACCATTATATAATCTATACGAAACCTTCCAGTGTCTCCAGGCCTCTACAACCTCCTTTCACGATTCTTAACCCAACTGTTAGCTATGATTAAGTTATGATTTGTGCAAAAGTCTACCACGCAGTGTCCTCTTTCATTCCTTACCCCCATTTCACATTCACCTACTACTTTTCAATTCTCTTCGTTCTACCGAATTCCAGTCCCCCATGACTATTAAATTTTTGTCTCCCTTCACTATCTGAATAATTTCTTTTATCTCATCATACATTTTTCAATCTCTTTGTCATCTGCGGGGCTAGTTGGCATATAAACTTGTACTACTGTGGTAGGCCTGGGCTTCGTGTCTATCTTTGCTACAACAATGCATTCACTATGCTGTTTGTAGTAGCTTACCCTTACTCTTATTTTTTTATTTGTTATTAAACCTATTCCTGCGTTACCCCTACTTGACTTTGTATTTATATCCTGTATTCATCTGACCAGAAGTCTTGTTTTTCCTGCCACCGAACTTCACTAATTCCCACTATATCTAGATTTAACCCATCCATTTCCTTTTCGGGGACTATTTTACCTCCGGAATATTTCACCCAAGAAGACGACATCATCATTTAACCATACAGTAAAGCTGCATGCCCTCGGGAAAAATTACGCCTGTAGGCCTAATTTCCTCTTGCTTTCAGCCATTCGCAGTACCAGCACAGCAAGTCCATTTAGGTTAATGTCACAAGGCCAGATCAGTCAATCATCCAGACTGTTGCCCCTGCAACTACTGAAAAGGCTGCTGCCCCTCTTCAGGAACCACATGTTTGTCTGGCCTCTCAACAGATACCCCTCCATTGTGGTTGCACCTCCGGTACGGCTATCTGTATCGCTGCGGCACGCAAGCCTCCCTACCAATGGTCCACGAATATGATATCTTGGATGGAGAGGCATCAACAGATGTAGGTTTAACTTCGGGTGTGCCCCAGGAAAGTGTGTTGGGATGCCTGCTACTCATGCTGCATATTAATGACCTTGTGGACAATATTGTGACAATTTTTCGCAGATGACGCAGTTATCTATAATGAAATACAGTCCAAAAGAAGCTGCACAAATATTGCCAGTTCTTAATAATATTCCACAGTGGTGAAAGGCTGGCAACTTGTTTTAAATGTTCAGAAACAGAAAACTGCACTTCACAAAATGGAAAAAAGTTGTCTCCTCTGACCATAATATCTGTGAGTCATAATTAGAATCTGAACTGACAAGTATCTGGGTGCAACACAATAAAATTGGCTCAGTCATCGGTAAAGGAAAAAACATATTTCAAATTACTGGTAGAATACTTGGGAAATAGAGTCAGTCTACAAGGGAAATTGTTTATGTACCACTTGTGTGACCGCTCCTACAATATTGCTGAAGTGTATGGGACTCATACCAGACAGGAATCAGGGTATATTGTAACATAGAGAAGGACAGCACACATGATCACAAGCTTTTTTGACCTGCAGCAGTGTGTGTCACAGACATTGAAAGAACTGAACTGGCATATCCTTGAAGACAGAGACAAACTATCACACGAAAGCCTACTTTTAAAGTTTTACGAACCGGTTTTGAATGATGACTCTTAGGAACATACTATAACCCCAGACATACCACACCCACAGGGAGTGTGAGAACAAGGTCTGACTATTAACAGCATGCACAGAGGTTTTTAAACAATCATTCTTCTCCTGCTCCATACATGTATGTCACAGAAAAAATCCCTAATAACTGGTACAATGGGATGTACCTCAGTCAAGAGAAATGTTAGATATGAGTTATCAGCTTTGGCCAGAGACAAATTGTTAATGCGTGCTTTCACATCACCTTTTGGTGCATATATTCACATTTTTATTGTTACCTGGTGAAGCCAACAAACTTGAGAATAAAAACTGGTGATAGTGACACATTGCTACGTAGCTTAGCGCATGGTATAGGCAAGGCTGGAAGGTAACAATCTGAATGCGAGTTGGTGAGGCCAACTAAGCAGATACTAAAACAAACTGCTTGTGGTGATGGCTGTGGCAACAGACTGATCCGTAGCCTACATCACATTGTAATGGCCACACTGTTTATGGCGTTTCCTGCCTGTTTCCTATGTTACAGATCAAAGTCAATGACTTATCATGCATTCCTCTATATCCAACGTACCCTTACCCTTTGCCAAAAACTTCAATGTTTCACAGAGTAAAGATGTAGATGTAGTTAGGACACTTGACTATGGGGGACTGATGACCTTTGCTGTTTAGTCCCCCTTAAACATCCCAATAACCAACCAACCAACCAACCAACCAACCAACCAACCCTTGATGGTCCACGTCCTTGCACACCTTGGAAATATGACAATGAATTTGTTTTGCCACCACACACACACACACACACACACACACACACACACACACACACACAGTTTCCACAAGAAGCCTAATGACACTAACGGGACAAGCGCGGGAAATGGGGTGTTTTGGGTGGGGGGCAAACGAAATATAAACAAATTTAGACGCCTTGCGTAGCTACAACGTGTAAGTGAAGACAGCCATGCATGAATACCCACCCACCTCCCCAGGGGTCGTAACCCCTGCAACCCATAGAAGATAAAGATGCTTCAGTAGCTGATTAGTGTTTTTTGTCTTTTTAAAAAAAATCTCACGGATAGAACGAACAGATCAGAAAGATAAATATAATAAACTAAAACAGAAATGGGAGGAAACAGATAATTAAAATAAGTAATATGTGTTTTTAAATTTTAAAAAAAATCTCACGAGATAGAACGACAGATCAGAAAAGTAACTAAAATAAGATAAAACAGAACTGGAGACAGCCACACTCAAACCAAACTCCGCGCCGTCATGACGTCACACACAACACCCTTACGTCACGGGTCAAAGCCGACGCGTGGGATCGGACGCTTCTGTCGACCCATAGGTGGGGCTTACAGTGAACATTATGAAGGCTAAATGGACAAAGATTCATGTTGATAATGTCCTCTACTTTGAGTTTGTTTTATAACTCTTCAGTGTACAGATACTAAATAGTAATTATTGAGGAAAAAGATGATGTACACAAACTATATATTCTTTATGGAGGAGGCAAATGTTACGTGCAGAGTTCGTATTAACAGGCTGAGAAAGTTTTATAACTAAGGGTAACAATCGAGACGCGGTTAAGCGCAATAACGCGGTATTATAAATCATTTGTATGTAATGGAGTATCGTCTGTAAACACGTCTTGTGTTGCATCAGAATTTCGAAGTACCTATTTCAGTTTTGAAGTGATCTGGTAAATGAGTATGTAAATATAGCACAAGCAGGCACCATTCTGTAATAAAAAAGACAAAATTTATCACAAAACACATAATGTTACCTGCTCTGAACTGTCTAGCGAGGTACCCGGTTTGTTGATACATTTCTTAAAGCACTTTTCTGTCATTTTCTGAAATAATTAAAGGCGAAATTACTATACTGTCAGAAAAATGTAACGATTGTTATGTAAATACTTTACATCCTCTCTCGCTAAACGTACCGTCAGGAGCTCCTGAGCGTTTGCAACAGCAATTTGCTGTTTCACTTGGTCCATCAATTCATCTTTCTGCGCCCCGGTTAGGGACCCAGTCTGCAAGCTGTCCATTTAAATGTTTTCTTTAGTCTTCAACAGCAAATCCACAGCATTAAGCCGCTCTCCACTTTCACACGGCGTGTGTGAAGATATTGTTGGCCAAAGATGTGTTACCTTGCCTTTCCCCATGCTTCATACCAACAGACGAGGGGCTGTAATTCTTCCTATACGTGGCACCATAAAAAATGATTGTAATTCTTGATTACTAAGCTCTTTAGATTTCATTTCATTAGAGTGTGGCATATACTTGTTATTTATGAAAAAAAAACAGTCGTAAAATACAGTCACTGAAAAATTAATGGATTTGATGCATGCCTTCACCTACTAAAGCTTACAGTGCGGATGTGCATCTGGAGTGCTCAGTTTATTTGCTGTTGGTCAAGTTTTGATTCCCTTAGTCTCAGCGCTGTGAGATTGTTCGTGGATTGTTCACCTGTATTTGATGCAAATCGGTGCTTAACCCCAGAGATGATAATGTAACGTCACCCTGCATGAGCGGTATGGTTGTTTGGTGTAGTCGCGAATTTCAATGGATATTTTTATATTGGTCTTGACTTAAAAAACAATGGATTACAAAGAAGAACAGAACAACGAAATAGAAGCCCTGGATTCAATTTACTGTGGTGAACTTGAAAGTAAGCGCGCAAGTTTTCTATTTTTTCAATTTCGAAACGTGATGTTTTTACCAATATAAGTAAGATTACAGTTAACTCCAGTTGTGGTTAACTGTGTAAATGGCACAGAAAATGATTGGTGTAGATATCTTTAAATGTCGAAATCTAAGATTTTATCAAGTGAAAAAGTATCTACTTGATGATCAGCATGTTCAAGAATGACGTTTCTCGTCATATATTTCCCGGTGTATGAAGCTGGAGCTCTTATATTTTGCAAAGTGTAGATTACAGTTGTTATTCTGGAGTAAGATGAAAGTGCTGCAACAAGTACAAGCCTTTTCCAATGTTCTTTTGAAATCGTTGCAGTTGGTGTTGACACTAATACCCAATGTAGACTTTTTGGAGGATGAAAGTGTAGTTTGTAGATCACCCTGTGATTCAATACACTGTACTGTCTCAGGGTACAAATCAATTGAGCGGAGAAGTATACGTGCCACTAGAACTTTTAGTTCACATTTCGTGGTTTTAAGCCAAACAAATCCCTATAACAGAAATCCATATTGTAACATCGCAAACATCGGCTGTATGTAACGTAAAGCTCGGGGATATTACCGTGTTTAAAGATATACACCTCTTAACTATATTACGCTGCTGTACAACATTAAAACTCGAGGCGGCTTTGTATTTCTGTAAATGCATGCTTAGCAGGAGTTGTATTTGCAGTTGTGTTTACGTCACTTAATAATTTTCTACTGATTCTTTTATGCTTATTGTGTTACTTTCAGAAATTTTGCAAGTGACACACATTTCATATCCAAACTTACAGTGAGTGAGTGCTGTTTTGGATAAAGATTCTGTACAATCTTGATTTAGTATAGCAATTGACAAGCATTTGAAAGAAGTGAGAAATGATTTTCATTGAAATTTGCTTACAACAATTTTTTTAAGTTTACAGCAGTACAGTGGAATAATTCATTGTTAATCAAGATTGTTTATTTTATTTCCCAACTGTTTTTCAGTTTTAACAACAGAGCCATATCACAGATTTTTAATACCTATAAAGTCTGAAGAATATGAACCAGACACTGAAAATGGAATGTCATGCAAGTTAAAATTTAGTTACACTGACAAATATCCAGATGAACCTCCAGAAGTTGAAGTTACAGAAACCAGTAACCTTGAAGATGTAGATACAGACCTGCTGACACAGCATATATTGAAGGAGGTTGGTAATATTACAGTGATTTGAGTTTTGAAGCCTTGCTTCCAGTATTTTAAGCATTGAATATAATGAGAAGGTCTTTGACAAAATTGCCCAGGAATGCTAATTTTCAAAGTTCTATAATGATAAATTTTTGTGTCTGAAGTTTGGATTATCTGTACTGAAAAATTGGATTCGTGATGCCAACAAACTGTCCTAAATGATTCATTATTCTGCAGATTATTATAATACACTGTCAATTTCACAGGATGGCTGCCAGAATGTTAAGCATATTGGATGATGTATGTAGACTCTGTGTACTTACCAGTGCTGAAAAGTATACATTTTAGCACTCTTTTAGACTGTGGTATTACATCTAGCCATCCAAGATATCTACAAAATGAAAATATCTCTTATTCAGATTAAACTGTAGTAGGCTGTTACCTTGTTCCATTGTGTGTCTTTCCTGCTATATGACTATTTTCTTCAGGAGGTTCACAACTCTTTTGCGAGATGTTCTTGGGAAACTTGGTGTCCTGTGCCGTTATGACAGTTCCTCTCTTCCTGTGCCACACTATTGTTCTACTTTGACTTAACCTCCAATGAATGCCCCATTCACCATTGACTAGGCTCTAACTGCAGTTGCTACTTTT
The DNA here is from genome assembly GCF_021461385.2 of Schistocerca piceifrons. Taxonomy (NCBI): domain Eukaryota; kingdom Metazoa; phylum Arthropoda; class Insecta; order Orthoptera; family Acrididae; genus Schistocerca; species Schistocerca piceifrons. Next base: position 1,133,288,988 of record NC_060138.1, on the reverse strand, counting down.
GTTTACTCACTTTTGCCTTAAATGAGGAAGGATAGGAACACAACAATCACACTCCAACTGATTTTTTGTTATCGTTCTGCCTATACACCAGTATAATCGTATGATGGCATGTACTGGTGCGAGTTTTTTGGATAGTAACTCAGTCAAATGCACCGAAGATAGCTGTCTGTAACTGAAATCTGGATATGCAGGACAAATAAAAAAAAAAAACAGTGGGATTATGACTGGTTGCTGACTTTCCTATCCTTCCTTAATTAATATACAGTCACTGTTTACATTGGTTCCTTATGGAATCAGAGATGGTCAACTTTACCTTTTTATTTAGAAGTGACCCCATTACCAGGTTTTACCTCCACATTATTTTCAAAATTTCTCAATTGTGTGGGGAAAGGTTGCCAAACACCCAGTGTGGTAACGACTGTACAGGGATCCCAAGGTTGGCGTCCTTGATTTTCCTTCCCCAGGAGTATGTGTGTATCTCATTTGGGGCACATGGACTCGGGGCAGTGGCCACTGTGCCAAGCGACTGTTGCATAGGCCCTGTGAAGCCCTTGGGGAGAGCTCCAGGTTGAAGTGGATCTCAGTGTGGCGGACCATTTGCAATGAAGAAATTAAAGTTGAACCATGCTGTTGGCTGTATGATCCATAAGTTATTAAGTCTCATTATTTCAGTTGACTTACTTAAATACAAGGTCACAGTTCATAATAATTGATGAAAAGTTGTCAAGTAAAACAGGGTGTTCCCCAAAGAAGTGTTATAAGCCCTCTGTTGTTCCTTATCTATGTAAACGATTTAAAGACAATCTGTGCAGTCCTCTTAGACTGTTTGCAGATAATGCTGTCATTTACTGTCATGTAATTTCATCAGATGAGCAAAGTGAATTGCAAAATGATTTAGACAAGAAGTGGCAATTTACTCTAAATCATGAAAAGTGTGAATTCTTCCACATGAGCACGAAAAAGCATCCGCTAAATTTCAGTTGTATGACAAACACTCAAATCTAAAGGTTGTAACCTCAATTAAATACTTAGGGAGTACAATTACAAATAATTTAAATTGGAATGATCACATAGATAATGTTGTGGGGAAAGCAAACCAAAGACTGTGATTTACTGGCAGAACACTTAGAAAATGTTATAGGTTTACTAGAGAGACTGCTTAAACTATGATTGTCTGCCCTACTCTTGAGTACTGCTGTGCAGTGTGGGATCCACATGAGATAGGATTGGTGGAGGACATTGAAAAAGTTCAAAGAAGGGCAGCTTGTTTCGTGTTATCGAGAAATAGGAGAGAGAGTGCCACAAATATGATACACGAATTTGGGTGGCAGTCATTAAATAAAGGTGCAGGACCTTCTCGTGAAATTTCAATCTTGAACTTTCTCCACAGAGTGTGAAAATATTTCATTGGCATCCACGTATGTAGGATGATCATTGTAATAAAATAAGAAAAATCAGAACTTGCATGGAAAGATTTAAATGTTCATTTTTCCTGCACACGGTTAGTGAGTGGAACGATAGAGAAGTAGTTTAAAGGTGATTCAATGAACCCTCTGCCAGGTACTAATTTGTAAATTGCTGAGTAATCATGTAGATGTAAATATAAGACACGTCTACATCTATATGACTATGCAATTCACACTTAAGTGTCTGGCAGAGGGTTCATTGAACCATTTTCACGCATTTTCTATACTGTTCCACTCTCAAATAGTGCCTGGGAAAAATGAACTTTCAAATCTCTCCATGTGCCAATGGCCTTGCTGCAGTGTTAACACCTGTTCCCATCAGATCACTCAAGTTAAGCACTGTCGGGCTGGGCCAGCACTTGGACGGTTGACCATCCGGTCTACCGAGTGCTGTTGGCAAGTGGGGTGCTCTCAGCCCTTGAGGCTGAGGAGCTACTTGATTGAGAAGTAGCAGCTCTGGTCTCGTAAACTGGCATACGGCTGGGAGAGCATTGTGCTAACCACATGCCCCTCCAGATCCGCATCCAGTGACGTCTCTGGGCTGAGGATGACATGGCGGTACCATTGGGCCATAATGGCCTATTCGGGAGGAGTTTAGTTTAGTTTTAAATCTTTCCAAGCAGTAATTTCTGTTATTTTATTGTGATGATTATATCTCTGAATGTAAGTTTGTGTCAACAAAATATTTTCGCATTTTGTTGGAGAAAGATGGTGATTGAAATTTCGTGAAAAGCTATCACAATGATGGAGTTCACCTTTATTTTAATGACTGGTGCCCCAACTTGTGTATCATATCCATGGCACTGTCTCCACTGTTTTGTAATAACACAAAATGAACTGCTTTTTTTAAAACTTGTTTGATGTCTTCTGTCAGTCCTATCTGGTTAGGGTCCCATACTGCACAGTAGTACTCTAGTATAGGACAGACGGGTGTAGTGTAGGTAGACTTTCTAGTGGATCTGTTGCATCTTCTGTGTGTTCTGCCAATAAAATGCAGTCTTCGGTTCACCTCCCCCACAACACCATTTCATTTCTCTCACTAGCTGCTAACTGACATGAAAACTGACCTGTCAAGCAAGGAGAGGGAGGGAGGGGGAGAGAGAGAGAGAGAGAGAGAGAGAGAGAGAGAGAGAGAGAGAGAGAGAGATATGCATCAATTCTTTCTGATAGTGATCATTACCTGATTGTTTTCTCATTTCACAATGTCAATCAGCTGGCTGCCTCCTATGTTGCCATTCTTGACCCACACCCCTCCCTACCTTCCCCCTTCTCAAAAGGCAAAACACTAGCAGTGTGTATCACTTAGTATGTTGTGGCAATGCCTGTCTGTGCAGACTTTACAGCCCGTGGGTGGGGCATGGGGGGCGTGGTAGCTGAAATCCCACTGCTGGAGCCAGTGGCATGGTGCAAAACCTCAGTGCACCTCAGTGGTAAGCTAAATTACCTTGTGCTGTGGCCTGATGTTGTACTGCCTTGGTCCCCTACTTGACTAAATGTTGGGCCCAGTGATAATATTCCTGTCAGACCTGATGCTCCTTCTGCACCCATCGCCCCACACCATGGCTCCTACCCCTGTGACCGTCCCTGCTGCAAGACTTGCCCTACGCACCCTCCTACAACCACCTATAATAGCCCTGTAACTGGCAAAACATATACTATCAAAGGGAGAGCCACCTGCAAAACAACATGTCATGTTGTTGTTGTCTTCAGTCCTGAGACTGGTTTGATGCAGCTCTCCATGCTACTCTATCCTGTGCAAGGTTCTTCATCTCCCAGTACCTACTGCAACCGACATCCTTCTGAATCTGCTTAGTGTATTCATCTCTTGGCCTCCCTCTACGATTTTTACCCTCCACGGTGCCCTCCAATACTAAATTGGTGATCCCTTGATGCCTCAGAACATGTCCTACTAACTGATCCCTTCTTCTGGTCAAGTTGTGCCACAAACTTCTCTTCTCCCCAATCCTATTCCATACTTCCTCATTAGTTATGTGATCTACCCATCTAATCTTCAGCATTCTTCTGTAGCATCACATTTCAAAAGCTTCTTTTCTCTTCTTGTCCAAACTATTTATCGTCCATGTTTCACTTCCATACGTGGCTACACTCCATACAAATACTTTCAGAAGAGACTTCCTGACATTTAAATCTATACTCGATGTTAACAAATTTCTCTTCTTCAGAAACGCTTTCCTTGCCATTGCCAGTCTATATTTTATATCCTCTCTACTTCGATCATCATCAGTTATTTTGCTCCCCAAATAGCAAAACTCCTTTACTACTTTAAGTGTCTCATTTCCTAATCTAATTCCCTCAGCATCACCCGACTTAATTCTACCACATTCCATTATCCTTGTTTTGCTTTTGTTGATGTTCATCTTATATCCTCCTCTCAAGACACTGTCCATTCCGTTCAACTGCTCTTCCAAGTCCTTTGCTGTCTCTGACAGAATTACAATGTCATCGGCGAACCTCAAAGTTTTTATTTCTTCTCCATGGATTTTAATACCTACTCTGAACTTCTCTTTTGTTTCCTTTACTGCTTGCTCAATATACAGATTGAATAACATCGGGGAGAGGCTACAACCCTGTCTTACTCCCTTCCCAACCACTGCTTCCCTTTCATGCCCCTCGACTCTTATAACTGCTATCTTGTTTCTGTACAAAATGTAAATAGCCTTTTGCTCCCTGTATTTTACCCCTGCCACCTTTAGAATTTGAAAGAGAGTATTCCAGACAACATTGTCAAAAGCTTTCTCTAAGTCTACAAATGCTAGAAACGTAGGTTTGCCTTTCCTTAATCTTTCTTCTAAGATAAGTCGTAAGGTCAGTATTGCCTCATGTGTTCCAGTATTTCTACGAAATCCAAACTGCTCTTCCCCGAGGTCGGCTTCTACTAGTTTTTCCATTCGTCTGTAAAGAATTCGTGTTAGTATTTTGCAGCTGTGGCTTATTAAACTGATAGTTCAGTAATTTTCACATCTGTCAACACCTGTATTCTTTGGGATTGGAATTATTATATTCTTCTTGAAGTCTGAGGGTATTTCACCTGTTTCATACATCTTCCTCACCAGATGGTAGAGTTTTGTCAGGACTGGCTCTCCCAAGGCCGTCAGTAGTTCCAATGGAATGTTGTCTACTCCCGGGGCCTTGTTTCGACTCAGGTCTTTCAGTGCTCTGTCAAACTCTTCACGCAGTATCGTATCTCCCATTTCATCTTCATCTACATCCTCTTCCATTTCCATAATATTGTCCTCAAGTACATCGCCCATGTATAGATCCTCTATATACTCCTTCCACCTTTCTGCTTTCCCTTCCTTGCTTAGAACTGGGTTTCCATCTGAGCTCTTGATGTTCATACAAGTGGTTCTCTTCTCTCCAAAGGTCTCTTTAATTTTCCTGTAGGCGGTATCTATCTTACCCCTAGTGAGATAAGCCTCTACATCCTTACATTTGTCCTCTAGCCATCCTCCTTAGCCATTTTGCAGTTCCTGTCGATATCATTTTTGAGACGTTTGTATTCCTTTTTGCCTGCTTCATTTATTGCATTTTTATATTTTCTCCTTTCATCAATTAAATTCAATATTTCTTGTGTTACCCAGGGATTTCTACTAGCCCTTGTCTTTTTACCTACTTGGTCCTCTGCTGCCTTCACTACTTCATCCCTCAAAGCTACCCATTCTTCTTCTGCTGTATTTCTTTCCCCCATTCCTGTCAATTGTTCCCTTATGCTCTCCCTGAAACTCTGTACACCCTCTGGTTCTTTCAGTTTATCCAGGTCCCATCTCCTTAAATTCCCACCCTTTTGCAGTTTCTTCAGTTTTAATCTACAGGTCATAACCAATAGATTGTGGTCAGAGTCCACATCTGCCCCGGGAAATGTCTTACAATTTAAAACCTGGTTCCTAAATCTCTGTCTTACCATTATATAATCTATCTGATACCTTTTAGTATCTCCAGGATTCCTCCATGTATACAACCTTCTTTCATGATTCTTAAACCAAGTGTTAGCTATGATTAAGTTGTGCTCTGTGCAAAATTCTACCAGGCAGCTTCCTCTTTCATTTCTTAGCCCCAATCCATATCCACCTACTACGTTTCCTTCTCTCCCTTTTCCTACACTCTAATTCCAGTCACCCATGACTATTAAATTTTCATCTCCCTTCACTATTTGAATAATTTCTTTTATTTCATCATACATTTCTTCAATTTCTTCATCATCTGCAGAGCTAATTGGCATATAAACTTGTACTACTGTAGTAGGTGTGGGCTTCATATCTATCTTGGCCACAATAATGCGTTCACTATGCTGTTTGTAGTAGCTTACCCGCATTCCTATTTTCCTATTCATTATTAAACCTACTCCTGCATTACCCCTATTTGATTTTGTGTTTATAACCGTGTAGTCACCTGACCAGAAGTCTTGTTCCTCCTGCCACCGAATTTCACTAATTCCCACTATATCTAACTTTAACCTATCCATTTCCCTTTTTAAATTTTCTAACCTACCTGCCCGATTAAGGGATCTGACATTCCACACTCCGATCCGTAGAACGTCAGTTTTCTTTCTCCTGATAACGACATCCTCTTGAGTAGTCCCCGCCCGGAGATCCGAATGGGGGGACTATTTTACCTCCGGAATATTTTGCCCAAGAGGACGCCATCATCATTTAATCATACAGTAAAGCTGCATGCCCTCGGGAAAAATTACGGCCGTAGTTTCCCCTTGCTTTGAGCCGTTCGCAGTACCAGCACAGCAAGGCCGTTTTGGTTATTGTTACAAGGCCAGATCAGTCAATCATCCAGACTGTTGCCCTTGCAACTACTGAAAAGGCTGCTGCCCCTCTTCAGGAACCATATGTTTGTCTGGCCTCTCAACAGATACCCCTCTGTTGTGGTTGTACCTACGGTACGGCTATCTGTATCGCTGAGGCACGCAAGCCTCCCCACCAACGGCAAGGTCCATGGTTCATGGGGGGGGGGGGGGGGGACATGTAATATACCAGCTATTATGTAAACGCTGTTCAGCCTTCTACATTGGCATGACTACCACCAAATTATCAATTAGGATGAGTGGACATAAGCATAGGGCAACTCACAGTATCCCGTTGCAGAGCATGCTCTACAACGTGACATTCGTGACCTCAACACCTGTTTCACCATACGTGCCAACTGGATTCTTCTCCCATGTACCAGTTTCTCAGAACTCTGCATGTGGGAACTAGTGCTACAATGTGTCCTTGGTTCCTGCCACTCATCTGGCTTTAATTTACATTAATTTCTTCCATCTCAGCTTTTTGTCACTGTAACTACTTTTTGTGTCACGCATTTAAATTTCCTACAACTTCCATTGTCTTTCCTGTCTATTTTTCGCCACCCCCTCCCACCTCTGTTAAGTACAATGCACTTAGCTTCTCACTCTTATTAACTCGTGCACAATGTTTTAGTAGTAATCTCTGTCTCGCATATTACCCTATCTTCCACTTTTAAGCTCTCAGGTTTTCAAATTGATCTGATGCAGTCCCTAAAAATCAGACTTCCCTTCTCATCCCATATGGTAAATCTCCCCTGACCTGTGGTTCTGGGTGACTTTCCCAAAATCTACCCCTTTTTCTAGTCTTCTCCAGTCCTTTTCCTTCGTCCTTCTCCTTCAACCCTTCTGCCTGAAGGAGCCACTGGCTCCGAAAGCTTGCCGATCACAACAGTCTTTTATATGAGTGTGTTCTGCCACCGCTTGGTGTGTAGATTTTTCATGTATAAAATTAAAGAAATAAATAGTTAGTAGATAATATATTATTATCAAAGGAAATGTTATTCGCATGGCCTGCTTTAGCTTTTCATATAACAGGCTATAATTATGAAGAATAAATAAATAAAAATGACCAGTACTATTCACTGTAAACACACTTGTTGAAAACAATAACGGGAAGAGCATGTCTGGTAGCTGTGTAATCTCTCCGCTACGGGTGTGGAGGCACTTGCGCACTGCAGTGCGCCGTGCGGGGTGCGCAATCATTGGGTAAGCATGCCCGCAGCTGTGGTCACGTGTATTTGATTAGCTGGCACGAGGAGATATGGCAAAATGGCACAGGCCCACCTCAATTGCTCGGAAGCCAGGCCGTGGCACTACTGAACGGCTTAATAAGTTGCACAGAGACTCAGTTGTGCTAACCCTAATACTTGGTGTGCTCACCTACCGAATCTATTGGCAGGGAAACTGAACGATACAGAACACGGTTACAGGAGAGTGCCAAAACTGCAGCAGGATGGAGCAGTTTGTCGTAGGGTGTATTGGTGTATCAGATTGGTGTAACTAGTATGGAGGTGGCAGAGGATTGTGGGTTGACGACAGAGTGGTCAAAGGGAAGACTGCCACACAGTCCTAGATTCTTTCATAATCCGTAACTGTTTGGTTACAGTTTTGACACTCCATTATCTGTTCTCTAATGGGGTTGACAATGCGCACCCCGATTAATTACTTGGCTGGTCCTCTCTTAACCCAGGATGGTGTGTGCAGAAAGATGAGTTGCATAATACTAGCAACTCAGTGGCCGTGAACTGGTAGAGCTCACTTGGAAAAAATTCTTTATTCAGTGAGACGCTCGTACAGTGGTTGAAGTTGGCGGCTGTGTGCTGTACGTTGATCCACAGGCAGCAATGGCTACCTCAGCAAAGCACAAGGTGGTGTGTTTGGCTGCAGCAGTGCTTGGTTGCCGGGCAGGAAAGCTGGTTCAGCAAAGTGACAGCATCAGTATGGGGTGTAGGACTGACATCAGACATTTGGCAGGGAGTAGGCATGTGTGTGCTGGACAGCCAGCTGTCCTGGCAGACAGCCAAGCACCTAGTTCACTGGCTCTGAAACCAAGACCCCTTGCAGGCATCCAGAGATCGGATGAAGTCATCGTGGAGGTTGCTCTCACTTGGTGGCTCCAGCTCGACCTCAGAATCACCACGTCTTGCAGCAGTTTGTACACCAGCAGTTGGCAGATGAAGTGGCTAGCTGTTAACGAGACTAACTGGCCCACATGGGACCATTGACTGGTACCGAGTATGTCTCAGTGTTGGTAGTAGTCGAAGACAAGATACTGCTGCATTTGAGCACCGAGTGTTTATAGTGGCTCTGCCCAGCTCAGTTACGACCGGGCCCAACTTTTGGTCACATCATCAGGCCACAGCACAAGATTATTTAGCTCACCACTGATATGCACTGGGGTGTTGCACCATGCCACCTCAGCAATACTCGGGCTCCAGCTGTAGGATTTCAACTACCTTGTCCCCCCCCCCCCCTCCATCCCCTCCCCCCTCAGCCACGGGTTGTTAAGTCTGCACAGATGGGTGATGCCACAATAGTTCCATGCTGCTAAGAGCCAGTGATACAATGTCGTCAGACCCCATTATCTTTATGTCCTGAGCATTGTCCTGGTAGCCTCTGCAGTCCGTGGGTCCACTAGTTCATTCCCCGGGATCCCAACACAACTGGGGAACCAGAAGAATACTACTGTCTTTCCACTGTCATGGAGGTCTAAGAGGAGATCTTGAATATACATTAGCTTTAGAGGAGATTGGGAGAGCGACGGAAAGCTATTCTAGGTGTGGTGTGCAAAATTTCAGACAGAATGGACTCATTTCACAGCATGTTTTTTGGGAAGTCATGGCCCTGTCAAAGTAGCTGATCAACACATTCTAGACCAGGATAATACTGAGTCACCAATGGGGTGCTCTGAAGTTGTTTTGTGGAGGGATCAGCAGTACAGGATTGGATGTGATGGCCTGGGAAATCTGCTTTTTAATTAGGATGGTGTTGTAATTACGTGCAGTGAAGGCTGAGGTGAGAATGGTGGTGTATTGCTGTAAAGAATCTGCATCCGAACAAATATGTTTGCCTCAGATGCCAAGGCTGTAAGGAGGAAATGTTTGGCATGGAAAGGATGCCAACTGTTGAATTGTAAGTACTGTTGTTTGTTTGGTTGGTTGGTTTAATGTGGACAGAAGTGTGTATCTGGCCTTCGGTGAGGACGAGATCAACATCAATGAAAGTGGCATGGGATTCGGGATAGGACCATGTGAAATTTAATTGGGAGAAGGTATTCAGAGATTCCAGGAATTTTAGCAGGTCAGCCTCACCATGAGTCCATGTGGTAAAGATGTCATCAATGTATCTAAACCAAGCTAGAAGCTGAAGACTTAGGGATCCCAGGAAAGCCCCTTCCAAGCGACCCACGGAAAGGTTGACATAGGAAGGAGCCATCCTGGTTCCCATGGCCGTATTCCTGATCTGTTTGTATGTCTTCCCCTCAAAGGTGAGGTTGTTGTTGGTAAGTAAAAAGTTGACTAAGGTGAGTAGGAAGGCTGTAATAAGTTTGAAATCAGTTGGACGCTGACTGAGGAAATGTTCACCAGCAGACCGACCATGTTCGTGGGGGATGTTGGTATAGATGGAGGTGGCATCAGTGGTGACAAGCAAGGTGGAGGTGGGACGGGTACGGATTTCAGACGATCTAGGAAATGGTTGTTGGTATCTTTGATGTAGGAGGGGAGTTGTTGTACTATGGGTTGCAGGTGTTGATCAACTAAGGCAGGTATACGTTTGGTGGGACCTTTGAAGCTAGCAACTATAGGACAGCCGGGTTGACTGGGTTTGTGGATCTTAGGAAGCAGGTAAAAGGTTCGGGGGGGGGGGGGGGGTTTGGGTGGGTGGGAGTGTTAGTCCTTGTGAGGGGCTTGAGAGGTTTTAAGGAGGGACTGCAGGTCAGTTTGAATCGCAGTGATGGGATCTTGATGGCAGATGCCGTGTGTAGAGGTATCAGGATAGGAAGGGAATGCCACTGTTCAGGTAGTTTAGGAGAAGGTGGGATAGCTTTTTGAGGTGAAGTCTGGCACGTTGTTTGAAGTTGGCTTGGTGGATGGTGCCATTCAAGGAAACAAGAGGGGCAGATAACTGCAGGATTTTATAGGAGAGAAGTCTGGTAGAGTGGAAATTTGCTGATGAGGCATATAGGTCACAGATTAGCTGGGTAAGAGGAAGAGATTGCTGTATTTGAAACTGTAAAAGAGCCTGGTGTAGGGTAGGACTGCATCCAGAAATGGGTGCTTTTAATGTTAGGTCTTTTGGAGTAACTCCAAGGGACAAGCAGGTTTCAAGAAACATAATGTGGGACCTTAGTTTTGATAGTGCAGAGGCATATTTTCGAAAGGAACGGATGTAATATGAGATGGGATTCATCACGGCAAGAGAGGACAGTTTGAAGAGTTACAAATCGAGAGAATGGCAAAAAATTACATAAGCAGAGGGTGGAAAGGATAGAAAAGTGGAAGAAACGCAACAAAAAAGTGATACTTAAAACAAAAAAAACAACAACCTACATCTACTATTACAAAACTACAATGAAACTCTTAACCAGTCACCCAATTACTAACCTCCTACAACCACAAGTGTTAGTCATATAAGACATCAGTGGAATTGGCGGAAGAAAATGAGAAGGTTAGTATGTTCACATCCCAGTGACTCTAAAATGGCTTCATGTATTGCCCAATGACACCACGTAAGAATGAGCGTCTAAAGTTCCCATAAAGTAGCTTTTAATGTAAGCAAGCACTGTTCCTCTGAATGTGCTACAACATATATAATACCTTCGCATAATAAGAAATCTATCTGCTCATGTCTCAGCTAAGGGGAAACCAGTCATCAAAACTGCAGGCGCTTTGCGAGCCCTTAGAACTTTTTTATGCAAAGAGACAGCTGTAGCTCTTTGATTGGTTCTAATGGACGGCTGCAAATCCGCAGCCAAGTTATGGGCTGCCTCCTTGCTCAGTCTGTACCTCGCCAAAAAATTGCCCTCAGGTGTTTGTCTTATCCTGCAGATTACATTGCCAAATTGCGTGGTGCTGGATATCATTTAGCCGCCTTTGTCACCCTTGCCTTCTTCTTAACAGTATGATGTGCACTTTCATGATTCTTGGATGACATGCATGCATAACAACACTTACGAACTCACTTTTCACTATGATGCATCCTGGTGATTCTTCAATAAAATCTAATCACTAAATCCAAAACTAAAAATCTTACTGTCATCTCACCATCTCTCGGTACAGTTGATGAACAATAGGCAGGCGGACCATTCGATAACAGGCCTCAGTAGTGTACAGAATAGCAACCTTGGCTACTGAACTGAAAGTGATGTTACTGCCAAGGATAACTTACGGAACAGGACGTTATGGACGATATAGACTTGGGCAGCTGACAGTCACTCATAACCCCCACCTTTAGTGCTACATGGTGAGGAACTGCCTGAAATCCTTGCTGATAATGTGTAGGTGATAAATCAGGCTTTAAATTTTATCTCATTAGAATTTATTTTATACTTGTATCTTAAGCCTTCATTGTTGTGGTTCTGCTGGCTACCGCAAGGGGGCAGAGCTTGTCTCCCACTTTTTTATAAAAATCCTCAAGGGATCTCCCAACTCTTAATACATTCTTATTAACATCTTGTATGCAGTGTTTTTAAACTGAATGTGGTTTTTTTTTCTGACATACTCAGCTTTGAGGGACTGATGACTATAGTAGTTTGGTTCCTTGAAACGCTGTAATCCATTTAGCCATCTATTGGCTGTTCCTCTTCCATCATCATTTGGTTTTAGCCATCTTCGTTTTGTTTGTCTGGATGTACTGGTGAATCACTTTTGACACACATGCAATCCTTGTGTGAGTCCATACCAGTTATGCTGCTGACATCCAGGGAACAACTGCACATTTACTAGTCATTTTATTTGCTTTGAGTCTTTAATGAAGTGTTAACAGTTTTTGTGATCTTTCATCAGAAACCCAGTGACTAAACCTGGGCAAAAGAGGATGGCACAATTTATAGAGGAAGTAAGATATATATTGCTACACATCTTGCAGATGAATCAAAAGCAAGAACAGACATCATAGAATACAGAAGGAGACATAATTGGTAGACAGCAACAAAGATAAAGGTGTGCAATACTTTGTAGACCTGTTACGCCTTCCATGCTCCCACAATGTCTCGTTCTCCATATAGTAGAATTCAGGCACACACGCAATACAGTTGTCAATTTCTTTAAACTGACAGATGTTTCAATACTCTCCAAAGGGCTCTTTTTTATTTGTTTATTTATTTACATGTCAAGTTCCGTAGGACCAAATTGAGGAGCAAATCTCAAAGGTCATGGAACGTGTCAGTACATGAACTTACAACATAAAAATAATAACAGATAAAAATAAATGTTCCTGAACCTGAAAGAAAATCAGTCCACAAGTTTAAGCAAACGCTATCAGCAATACAATGAGAATCAGCTTAATTTTTCAAGGAACTCCTCGACAGGATAGAAGGAGTGATCCATGAGGAAACTCTTCAGTTTCGATTTGAAAGTGCGTGGATTACTGCTAAGATTTTTGAATTCGAGTGGCAGCTTATTGAAAATGGATGCAGCAGTATACTGCACATCTTTTTGCACAAGAGTTAAGGAAGTCCGATCCAAATGGTGGTTTGATTTCTGCCGAGTATTAACCGCGTGAAAGCTGCTTATTGTTGGAATTAAACTAATATTGGTAACAAGAAACAACAATAAGGAATATACATATTGAGAGGCCAATGTCAAAATACCCAGACTCGTGAACAGAGGTCGACAAGAGGTTCGTGAACTCACACCACTTATTGCCCGAACCGCCCGTTTCTGAGCCAAAAATATCCTTCAAGAATGGAAAGAGTTACCCCAAAACATAATACCATACGACATAAGTGACTGAAAATAAGCAAAGTAGACTAATTTATGTGTCGAAGTATCACTCGCTTTCGATACCGTTCGAATAGTGAAAATGGCAGTATTAAGTCTTTGAACAAGATCCTGAACGTGGGCTTTCCACGAAAGCTTACTATCTATCTGTACACCTAGGAATTAGAACTGTTCAGTTTCACTAATCATATGCCCGTTCTGTGAGATTAAAATGTCAGGTTTTGTTGAATTGTGTGTTAGAAACTGTAAAAACTGAGTCTTCTGTTTCCGAAGATTCATAAGACCAACTGCCCAAGATGTGCTGTTGCTGCTGATTACTGTCTCCTCACTTAAAGGATCTCTGCCCCTGTGGACCAACATCTGCTGCCCATTATGTACAACTTCCTCTATTGGGTCTACAGTTTCTGTCCCTTTACAATCTGGTGCTGGTTTGTGTGTGTTGACAGCACCTTTTTTTACGTCAGTATTCCTAAGGCACATGGTCTTGACACAGTGAATGCTGCTTCTACCTAGCCTGACGTACTCAGAAATTGCCATCTCATTTCTAGTAATTCATGTCCTCACCTATAACGGTCACCCATTTAATATGTGAACCCCCCCCCCCCCCCCCCCCCCCCCCTCACCCCCCCCCCCCCCCCCCCCCCCTCTCTCTCTCTCTCTCTCTCTCTCTCTCTCTCTCTCTCTCTCTCTCTCTCTCTCTCTCTCTCTCTCTCTCTACACTGACCTACTCCCAACACCTTGGCCCATAAGTCATGTTCCTGTGAGTAATTCAGGTATGAGAACTTCCCCATACGTCCATCCATAATGTAGTGTTATAACCTTGTCATTGACATTTGTAATTCCACCAGTGGAGTGGTTAACTGTCAAAACATTTTCGAAGTTTGCTGGAACCACTGAACAGTTAATTTTTGTGTCTGATGTACTGGCATTGTACACCTTGGCGGTAAGAACGGACCAACCCTTTCTGTATCTTTGTGGTACTCAATTTTGGAAGACTGATAATTACATTGTTCGCAGTGATCCAGTTAGAAGCCTCTTCAGCTATTACATTCACTAATGAATGGTATAGTTGACTTTTGGCATTTTATTAGTTGTCTCTTCCCATAAGATACAGCAATAGTTTTTTAAATTCTAGTAAGCTTCTGTGGTAAATCACTAAAGAGAGTACCAAGGATTGAATGTTGGCGCACAAAGCATTTAATGATAACAATTTCAAAGTCTCAAGAGTTAGATAGTAGCGAAAAGACCATGTACCACCTGTTTTGACAACTTTAATTATTATGATACACCTGACTTTGTGTTTTCAGTTACTGGTGCAATACTAATAAGGCTCAGGTTTGTCTGTCCTTGTGAGACCTGAGTTTCTCCTGGCGTATACAACTTTCAAATAACTTCCGGGAATTCAGCCAGGTAGCACTTTCAGCAACCGCCGATATTTCGGCGGGAGAACACACACACACACACACACACACACACACACACACACACACACACACACACACACACACACTGAACACTAGTGCCACCAAAGATGACCAAAGTCAGAGCTATCGATAGTGAGACTATGAATTCGCAGGTAAGGCAGCATTGACTCTGTTCCTCTGTTTCTTGACAGGGAAGAGAGCCGGATTCCAAACAGAGTTTAAACAGGAACCTCCATCCCTGTTAACGGGGTTGCTCGCTAATTTAATCTCAACTGCCTCCCTAATGACACTGTCCCAATAGCTGGACGTGCATGCCAGTATCTCGGTGTTATTATATAACATGGGGTGACCAGTATCCAAGCAATGTTCGGCAATAGCAGATCTATTTGGCTGCTGTAATCGTGTGTGCCGTTTATGCTCAGTACATTTGTCCTCTGCGGTCCTGATAGTTTGACCAATATATGCCATGCCGCAGCTACAAGGAATACGATATACACCCGCCTTCCGCAGTCCAAGATCATCCTTAACGGAACTCAAAAGTGCTCTGATTTTAGATGGAGGTCGGAAAACACATTTCACATCGTATTTCCGTAAAATACGACCGATCTTATTGGACGTGTTTCCTACGTAAGGCAGAAAGGCAGTAGACTTAGGTGTTGACTCAGAATTATCATCAATCACCCGATGTACAGTTGGTCGATAGCACAACGCACGTTCAATCTGTCTATCACTGTAACCATTTTGACGAAATGTAACTTCAAGATGGGACAGCTCAGCTGGCAAAGTCTCAGCGTCAGAAACGACATGTGCCCTGTGTACCAAGGTACGAAGTACCCCTTCACGCTGAGCCGAATGGTGACAACTATTAGCTTGTAAGTACAAGGCGGTGTGAGTACGTTTCCTGTAGACTGCATGTCCCAATGATCCATCATCCTTCCTCCTAACCAACACGTCGAGAAAGGGAAGGCAACCATCCTCTTCCACCTCCATCGTAAAACGAATATTCGGGTGGATCGAGTTCAGATGTTCTAGAAAGACATTCAAATTCTCCCTACCGTGAGGTCAAACAACGAAGGTATCGTCAACGTATCTAAAGAAACAGGCGGGTTTTAAAGTCGCCGACTCCAATGCACGTTCCTCGAAGTCTTCCATAAATAAATTTGCGATCACAGGAGACAACGGACTACCCATCGCAACTCCATCTGTCTGCTCGTAATACTGGTCATTAAATAAAAAGTGGATGTCAACACATGCCTAAAGAGATTAGTTAAATCTGCAGCAAACCTGGCTTCAATTAACTGCAACGAATCAGACAGAGGAACACGAGTGAAGAGAGAGACCACATCGAAACTCACTAAAATATCAGAGTTATTCAGCCTCAGTCCCTCCAAACGATGTAAAAAATCAGCTGAGTTCCTGATATGATGTTCACACCGCCCTACTTGTGGACTCAACAGAGAAGCAAGATGCTTGGATACACGATATGTCGGAGCGCCGATGTTACTCACTATAGGACGGAAAGGAACCCCTTCCTTATGAACCTTTGGAAGGTCATATAACCTAGGGGGAATGGCACTATAGGTGTTAAGCCTCTTGATTGTGTCCTGCCACAAACCACTTTTCTTCAGGAGGCTGTTGGTCTTTTTCTCAACACTTTTCATGGGGTCAGCATCGATTCTGCGATACGTTGAATCGGATAGTAAACGTTGCATCTTTTGTACATAATCATGTTTATTTAAAACAACAGTGGCATTGCCCTTGTCAGCAGGTAAAATAACAATACTGGGATCAACTTTGAGAGAGCGTAAAGCAGCCCTCTCTGCTGCTGTTACATTACTCTTGGGTGGACGAGCCCTAGTCAAAACACGGCGTGCCTCCCTCCTAACGTCCTCTGCAGTGTCAGGAGGTAGTCTGCAAACTGCCTGTTCAATTGAACTAATAAAATCAACTACCGGCAAATTCTTCGGAGTGGGTGCAAAATTTAAACCCATCCCTAGCACGGATAAGGTTGCGTCGTCAAAAGATTTCTCTGTGAGATTTATCACAGAACGTCGAGATATAACATCCGACTCCGCACGATGAAAATGTTCAAACTTTGCCAAATGCCGGGCAGTAACGGAGTTGTACTCCCAGACAGCTTGGGTCCATGAGGCACCGTCCAACCAATCCCAAGTAAAATCAAACACTTCAGATGCAACCAATAAATGAAAAGAATACAATTCGTTGGAAACAGAATCCAAACGTCGACGAGTAAAACGAATCCGTTCGCGAACAAGAGCCAAGCCAGCACGTTGCTTGATACGATTGGCGGCAGGAGAATTAATATGGTGCACAACCTTAGCAAATGTTGGGACATGATTTTCATCACGACACCTCAATAAAAACGACAAAGCACATTGCAGTCTAACTCGACAGCTACGAAGTTTATCCAACTTACGTAAACACCGATACATTTCCTCCCCGTAGAGGTAAATAATGTGAGACCTGAGTTTCTCCTGGCGTATACAACTTTCAAATAACTTCCGGGAATTCAGCCAGGTAACACTTTCAGCGACCGCCGATATTTCGGCGGGAGAACACCCCACCATTTTCAAGGCAAACTGCAACGGACAGGCGGTGTACATGCAAATTTAATACCTCGGTTCTCCGACAGAAGCAGGAAGGATAAAACACACACACACACACACACACACACACACACACACACACACTGAACACTAGTGCCACCAAAGATGACCAAAGTCAGAGCTATCGATAGTGAGACTATGAATTCGCAGGTGAGGCAGCATTGACTCTGTTCCTCTGTTTCTTGGCAAGGGAGAGAGCCGGATTCCAAACAGAGTTTAAACAGAAACCTCCGTCCCTGTTAACGAGGTTGCTCGCTAATTTAATCTCAACTGCCTCCCTAATGACACTGTCCCAATAGCTGGACGTGCATGCCAATATCTCGGTGTTATATAATAACATGGGGTGACCAGTATCCAAGCAATGTTCGGCAATAGGAGATCTATTTGGCTGCTGTAATCGTGTGTGCCGTTTATGCTCAGTACATCTGTCTTTCGCGGTCCTGATAGTTCGACCAATATATGCCATGCCGCAGCTACAAGGAATACGATATACACCCGCCTTACACAGTCCAACATCATCTTTAATGGAACTCAAAAGTGCTCTGATTTTAGATGGAGGTCGGAAAACACATTTCACATCGTATTTCCGTAAAATACGACCGATCTTATTGGACGTGTTTCCTACGTAAGGCAAAAAGGTAGTAGACTTAGGTGTTGGCTCAGAATTATCATCAATCACCCGATGTACAGTTGGTCGATAGCGCAACGCACGTTCAATCTGTCTATCACTATAACCATTTTGACGAAATGTAACTTCAAGATGGGACAGCTCAGCTGGCAAAGTCTCAGCATCAGAAACGACATGTGCCCTGTGTACCAAGGTACGAAGTACCCCTTCACGCTGAGTCGAATGGTGACAACTATTAGCTTGTAAGTACAAGTCGGTGTGAGTACGTTTCCTGTAGACTGCATGTCCCAATGATCCATCATCCTTCCTCCTAACCAACACGTCGAGAAAGGGAAGGCAACCATCCCAGTATTGTTATTTTACCTGCTGAGATGGAGGTGGAAGAGGATGGTTGCCTTCCCTTTCTCGACGTGTTGGTTAGGAGGAAGGATGATGGATCATTGGGACATGCAGTCTACAGGAAACGTACTCACACCGCCTTGTACTTACAAGCTAATAGTTGTCACCATTCGGCTCAGCGTGAAGGGGTACTTCGTACCTTGGTACACAGGGCACATGTCGTTTCTGATACTGAGACTTTGCCAGCTGAGCTGTCCCATCTTGAAGTTACATTTCGTCAAAATGGTTATAGTGATAGACAGATTGAACGTGCGTTGCGCTATCGACCAACTGTACATCGGGTGATTGATGATAATTCTGAGTCAACACCTAAGTCTACTGCCTTTTTGCCTTACATAGGAAACACGTCCAATAAGATCGGTCGTATTTTACGGAAATACGATGTGAAATGTGTTTTCCGACCTCCATCTAAAATCAGAGCACTTTTGAGTTCCATTAAAGATGATGTTGGACTGTGTAAGGCGGGTGTATATCGTATTCCTTGTAGCTGCGGCATGGCATATATTGGTCGAACTATCAGGACCGCGAAAGACAGATGTACTGAGCATAAACGGCACACACGATTACAGCAGCCAAATAGATCTCCTATTGCCGAACATTGCTTGGATACTGGTCACCCCATGTTATATAATAACACCGAGATATTGGCATGCACGTCCAGCTATTGGGACAGTGTCATTAGGGAGGCAGTTGAGATTAAATTAGCGAGCAACCTCGTTAACAGGGACGGAGGTTTCTGTTTAAACTCTGTTTGGAATCCGGCTCTCTCCCTTGCCAAGAAACAGAGGAACAGAGTCAATGCTGCCTCACCTGCGAATTCATAGTCTCACTATCGATAGCTCTGACTTTGGTCATCTTTGGTGGCACTAGTGTTCAGTGTGTGTGTGTGTGTGTGTGTGTGTGTGTGTGTGTGTGTGTGTGTGTGTGTGTGTGTGTGTGTTATCTTTCCTGCTTCTGTCGGATAACCGAAGTATTAAATTTGCATGTACGCCGTCTGTCCGTTGCAGTTTGCCTTGAAAATGGCGGGGTGTTCTCCCGTCGAAATATAGGCGGTCGCTGAAAGTGTTACCTGGCTGAATTCCCGGAAGTTATTTGAAAGTTGTCTGTCCTTGGTAAATGCAGTAACACTACATCAAGCCGTTTCCCAATCAGTATTGTTTTTTATGTAGAGATTGGATGTAGCCTATCGGCATACAAATTGAAAGACAAAGAGGCTATCCTGTGTTGAGAAGTTGAGCTCTTCTTCAAGAGTCTTTATCTGTTCAGGTTCCATTGTAAGCCTTATAATTAGTGATGGTGGTATTTCTTTCTGATTTTCCTAGTCTCGGTGTGAAGAACCTATTGTGAGTGGAGTAGTGTATACAGCACTTTTAGGCCGGCCGGTGTGGCCGTGCGGTTCTAAGCGCGTCAGTTTGGAACCGCGTGACCGCAGGTTCGAATCCTGCCTCGGGCATGGATGTGTGTGATGTCCTTAGGTTAGTTAGGTTTAAGTAGTTCTAAGTTCTAGGGGACTGATGACCTCAGCAGTTAAGTCCCATAGTGCTCAGAGCCATTTTGAACAGCACTTTTAGATTAGTCTTGATAAATAAAGTCATCAGTTCCACTGATGTCTACCAAACTGCCATGACCATCAGCTGTCGGTGCTTTACTATCATTTTGTCTGCATGTTTTAACGCCTGTTTTTGTACCTTTTTTAAGTACAGTTCTCTATTAGTCACAACAATCATTTATGAGCGCAGGTCGATAATGCATCTATAAAGTACTGTAATAAACACAGGTCTTGTCGTATCTACTGAAGTAGTTCATTAAGATACTGAGTGATACACAGATGTTAATTAAAACAGTTCTGCAGGTGGACTATCATGCATTTCACTACATAATGAGCTCTGAGTGGCCACAAACTCTCACAGGTAAATTAGCATGCAGATTGCTGACCTCAAACATTGATACTCTTTCCAAAATACAAGCTGTGAAGTTTCATTGAGATGTTATCTGGGTGGCTACTTGTACGGTGGAATCATGATGGGCTTTTTAACAGTTTGTAACCTGCTCGTGTAATTGTTCCCACTTCTGTAATACCCCCGTTGCCAGGTGACGATGCCATAACTACACTCCTGGAAATGGAAAAAAGAACACATTGACACCGGTGTGTCAGACCCACCATACTTGCTCCGGACACTGCGAGAGGGCTGTACAAGCAATGATCACACGCACGGCACAGCGGACACACCAGGAACCGCGGTGTTGGCCGTCGAATGGCGCTAGCTGCGCAGCATTTGTGCACCGCCGCCGTCAGTGTCAGCCAGTTTGCCGTGGCATACGGAGCTCCATCGCAGTCTTTAACACTGGTAGCACGCCGCGACAGCGTGGACGTGAACCGTATGTGCAGTTGACGGACTTTGAGCGAGGGCGTATAGTGGGCATGCGGGAGGCCGGGTGGACGTACCGCCGAATTGCTCAACACGTGGGGCGTGAGGTCTCCACAGTACATCGATGTTGTCGCCAGTGGTCGGCGGAAGGTGCACGTGCCCGTCGACCTGGGACCGGACCGCAGCGACGCACGGATGCACGCCAAGACCGTAGGATCCTACGCAGTGCCGTAGGGGACCGCACCGCCACTTCCCAGCAAATTAGGGACACTGTTGCTCCAGGGGTATCGGCGAGGACCATTCGCAACCGTCTCCATGAAGCTGGGCTACGGTCCCGCACACCGTTAGGCCGTCTTCCGCTCACGCCCCAACATCGTGCAGCCCGCCTCCAGTGGTGTCGCGACAGGCGTGAATGGAGGGACGAATGGAGACGTGTCGTCTTCAGCGATGAGAGTCGCTTCTGCCTTGGTGCCAATGATGGTCGTATGCGTGTTTGGCGCCGTGCAGGTGAGCGCCACAATCAGGACTGCATACGACCGAGGCACACAGGGCCAACACCCGGCATCATGGTGTGGGGAGCGATCTCCTACACTGGCCGTACACCACTGGTGATCGTCGAGGGGACACTGAATAGTGCACGGTACATCCAAACCGTCATCGAACCTATCGTTCTGCCATTCCTAGACCGGCAAGGGAACTTGCTGTTCCAACAGGACAATGCACGTCCGCATGTATCCCGTGCCACCCAACGTGCTCTAGAAGGTGTAAGTCAACTACCCTGGCCAGCAAAATCTCCGGATCTGTCCCCCATTGAGCATGTTTGGGACTGGATGAAGCGTCGTCTCACGCGGTCTGCACGTCCAGCACGAACGCTGGTCCAACTGAGGCGCCAGGTGGAAATGGCATGGCAAGCTGTTCCACAGGACTACATCCAGCATCTCTACGATCGTCTCCATGGGAGAATAGCAGCCTGCATTGCTGCGAAAGGTGGATATACACTGTACTAGTGCCGACATTGTGCATGCTCTGTTGCCTGTGTCTATGTGCCTGTGGTTCTGTCAGTGTGATCATGTGATGTATCTGACCCCAGGAATGTGTCAATAAAGTTTCCCCTTCCTGGGACAATGAATTCACGGTGTTCTTATTTCAATTTCCAGGAGTGTATATACTGTTTACACTCTATGTTATGGAAGTCGTTGCATAATTAGATCATTATGTAGCGATTTCATTTTAGATTTTCATACTATTCTTTGCCCCCCTACCCCAGTAATATAAAATAGCTGTATAATTGTATTGCCAGTTACCATGATGTACTGTCATCAGCAACCCTCAGTTTCTGAATTGAGTCTGAAAGTGACACTCTTAAACAAGAACCTTTCCTCTCAAGAACATAAGTATTCAGTATCCTTGTGTACACATCAATTATCTCTTCTGATTATTGAGCAAATTTAATTAAAATCTGGCCAAAACCTAAGAAATTCAGTATAAAACTATCAGATCATAGAGTACTTCACTGTCTTATGGAAAATCCAATGTTATGGGCACTGACATTTCTGAGAAGGAAGAAAGAGACTTCGCTCAGCCTAGTGAACTGACACTTTACAGCCAATTGGCTAGGTTTTAATATAGAGTTGGTATTCAAGAATGAGTGGGTCACATTATAAGTGTGATCCAACATGCTACGAATATGGGTTTATGTAGACAAAAAATTGGTTAATAATTAAGGAGAGTAGGAAAATGTAACAGCAGGAGTTTCTGAATTCTCTTCATCATTCTACATCAGCCACAGAATTGTGCATGTTGATCAGGAGGCTCTTTGGTAAAGGCAGCTCAACATTTAATTCCAGCTTACGGGGGGATTTCGATGAAAAACACACGCTGTTTAACAGATGCACGAAATCCTCAATTTTGAAGACACTGCAATGAGACTTTGTATTTTGCTTTACATGAAACTAACACATTTATCATTAAGTTTCTGAGATTATATATACTTAACTTTTTTATAGAATTTAAAAATTTTATTTTCAAAAAATAGTTTATGCACCCTTTTCTCAGAAACTATTCAAGAGATTTCTACAAAAGTTTCTCTGTTTAATCTCTTTGTATATAGTAAACTTCTCTGTTGAGTTTTTTTGAATACAGTGTATCAAAAAAGAGAATTTTAATAAATTTTTAATTATAATTTGTTAAATATGTTAAAAAATTGAAGCAAAATTCCAAGCACTTTACACCAATCTCAGCTTATATTCAGAATTTCAAAATTCACTCTCGAGATAATATTTATTGGGTGTATTGAAATAAGTGTGCGTAATTTCACAATTCTAGTCTTTATAGATTCTGACAGAAAGGTACATAAACTTTAAAAAACACAACTTTCAGGATATGCAATTTGAAGTTTAATCTAACATTTTTTTCTCATATCGCATCTTCCAAAGGCCCCAGATTTGTACTTAATCCTCTTTCCCTTCTACGTTTCTCTTCTGGTTTCTTGTTTTCTGCCTTTTTTTCTTTACCAGATCTTCAACTGACTTTCCAGCTGTGGAGAGGCACTGTAAATCTATTTTCTCAAGATGTCTTGAGCGAAATTTCCTATCTTAAAGCCCATTCTCTCTAATCCCTTCATCCTCCATATGTCCCCCTAATTAAACACAAGAACTACATCATAAGGCACAATTCTGACAACTGCAGCAGTTTCAGGGCATTGTTTCCATATGATTGACTTAGGGACTCATTTGGATTCTGAGTATTCTCATGAACACATGTGTTTATAAGTTCAGCCCTTTTTGCACAGAGCAAAAACTTTGGCTCTATGGACAGTAATCGGACAACTGCCCACTTACTAACATTGAACCTTTCAAGGGCACAAGTTCGAGGGTAATCCCAAAAGTAAGGTCTCCTATTTTTTTATAAGTACAGAGCTCTGTTTGTGTGGCAATTGGTCACACTGTTATGAAGAGTGCTTCACGCGCTGTGTGTAAACACGTGCACGTCGCGCTGAGGCTCTGTCTTGGCTTGGCAGCCATTGAGAATGGAGCTCCCATTGGATGTTAGTGCCAAGTGTGAATTGCACGCAGTTATTCAGGTTTTGAACGCAAAGGGCACTGCACCAATTGAAATCCGATTGACGGAAGTGTATGATGAGTCGTGCATGGATGACAAAGATGTTCCTAAGTGGTGTAGAGAGTTTGCAGCTGGTCGGACCGAAATTCACGATGAACAAAGGAGCGGGAGACCATCAATTTCTGAGGAGACAGTGATGAAGGTTGAGCAAAGTATGTGTGAAGATCGGCGGATCACCCTGGATGATCTCTGCACGTTGGTTCCTGAGGTTCCCGAAGCACCGCTCACAGAATTTTAATGGAAACATTGAACTACCAGAAGGTGTGCGCAAGATGGGTGCCACGCATGCTGACTGAGGACCACATGCGGCAACGAGTTGATGCTTCCCGTGCATTTCTTCACCGCCTTGCAGCCGAACAAGACATCTTTCTGGTCACAATTGTCAAAGGTGACAAAACCTGGGCATACCACTTTACACCTGAGACCAAGCAACAATCACGCCAGAGGCGGCATCCTTCTATGCAACATTGCAGCGAGCTGGTATGACATGGGCATACAAAAACTGCCACAGCATCTACAAAAATGCATCGACAGAAATGGTGATTATGTCGAAAAATAGATAAATGTTCAAGCTGTAAAATGATGTAAACCATTGTAGAAATAAACAGGTCTATGTACTTACAAAAAAATAGGAGACCTTACTTTTGGAATTACCCTCGTATGTGCATTCTATCTACAGAACAGAGGAGCTTGTCATGAGGTGCATAGTATTGTCAGGAGCCCTATTACAGCGTTGTTAAGCTCCAAAGTACCTGAGAGTAACACTTAACAGAACTCATACATTCAAGAGCCATTGTAATAATAATAATAATAATATATAGAATACAAAGACACAAATACAGACATCAGACCATTCTTGCATAGACCACCAAATAACCCACAAGTCAATACAACAATAACAACTATCAACACAATCGTACACAACAAAATAAATGAAAATACAACTATGGAAGAGTTACAACTACTGGTTTATATAGGAGCGCTCACTACACTAAAGATACACACTAGGCAGAGATTAGAACAAACCAACATACAGAAGAAACCCACAAAACCAGCATGGCAACACAGGCTACAGATCAGAATAGAAAAACTGAGAAAAGAGATCGGACAGCTAACACAGTTTATAAGAAATGAAATATCAGGCAAAAAACGAAAAAGGTTAGGTAAAATCTCACAACAAGAAGCGATAGAGCAATTAGATGAAAAGAAGCAGAAATCACAAGCATTGGCCAAATGACTTAGAAGATACAAAAAAGTGAAAATCGAAGGAAACAAAACCAAACATTCAACACAAACCAAAAGTAATTTTATCAGACAATAGATAACACACACATTAACATAGACAACCCACCAAACATAACAGACATGGAACACTTCTGGAGCAACATATGGTCAAACCCAGTACAACATAACAGACATGCACGGTTGATACAAGCAGAAACTGACTCACCAAGATGATACCACAAATGCCTGAAGTGATAATTTTGCAACATGAAGTCACCCGAGCAATTAATTCTACGCACAATTGGAAAGCCCCTGAAAATGATAAAATAGCAAATTTCTGGCTAAAGTAGTTCACCTCAACACATTCACATCTAACTAAATTATTTAACAATTACATTGCAGACCCATACACATTCCCTGATACACTTACACATGGAATAACTTATCTGAAACCTAAAGATCCAGCAGACACAGGAAACCCAGCAAAATATCGCCCCATAACATGCCTACCAACAATATACAAAATATTAACTTCAGTCATTACACAGAAATTAATGACACATACAACACAGAACAAAATTATAAATGGAGAACAAAAAGGCTGCTGCAAAGGAGCACGAGGATGTAAAGAGCAACTGATAATAGATACAGAGGTGACATATCAAGCTAAAACTAAACAAAGGTCGCTGCACTACGCATACATTGATTACCAAAAAGCTTTTGATAGTGTACCCCACTCATAGTTACTACAGATATTGGAAATATACAAAGTAGATCCTAAATTAATACAGTTCCTAAACATAGTAATGAAAAATCAGAAAACCACACTTAATATCCAAACAAATTCAAATAATCACATCACAGCCAATACAGATTAAGCGTGGAATATACCAAGGAGACTCATTAAGTCCTTTCTGGTTCTGCCTTGCTCTGAACCCACTTTCCAACATGCTAAGTAATACAAACTATGGATATATATTTAAAAACAAAGATGATGTGACTTACCATACGAAAGCGCTGGCAGGTCAATAGAAACACAGACACATACATACACACAAAATTCAAGCTTTCGCAACAAACTGTTGCCTCATCAGGAAAGAGGGAAGGAGAGGGAAAGATGAAAGGAAGTGGGTTTTAAGGGAGAGGGTAAGGAGTCATTCCAATCCCGGGAGCGGAAAGACTTACCTTAGGGGGAAAAAAGGACGGGTATACACTCGTGCGCGCGCGCGCACACACACACACACACACACACACACACACACACACACACACACACACATATCCATCCACACATATACAGACTATGGATATAATATTGCTGGAACATACCCACACAAAATAACACATTTGCTATACATGGATGATCTAAAACTACTGGCAGCAACAAATCAACAACTCAACCAATTACTAAAGATAACAGAAGTATTCAGCAATGATATATAAATATGGCTTTTGGAACAGACAAATGTAAGAAAAATAGCATAGTCAAGGGAAAACACACTAAACAGGAAGATTGCATATTGGATAACCACAGCGACTGCATAGAAGCCATGGAAAAAAGATGCCTATAAATATCTAGGATACAGACAAAAAATAGGAATAGATAATACAAATATTAAAGAACTAAAAGAAAAATATAGACAAAGACTAACAAAAATACTGAAAACAGAATTGACAGCAAGAAACAAGACAAAAGCTATAAATACTTATGCTATACCAATATTGACCTACTCGTTTGGAGTAGTGAAATGGAGTAACACAGACCTAGAAGCACTCAGTACACTTACACGATCACAATGCCACAAATATAGAATACATCACATACATTCAGCAACAGAAAGATTCACATTAAGCAGAAAGGAAGGAGGAAGGGGATTTATCGACATAAAAAAACCTACATTATGGACAGGTTGACAATTTAAGAAAATTCTTTCTAGAACGAGCAGAAACTAGCAAAATACACAAAGCAATCGCTCATATAAATACATCGCCAACACCATAGCAATTTCATAACCACTTCTACAACCCTATAGATCACATAACATCAACAGATGTGAAGAAAGTAAATTGGAAAAAGAAAACACTACATGGCAAGCACCCGTATCATCTAACACAGCCACACATCGATCAAGATGCATCCAACACATGGCTAAGAAAAGGCAATATATACAGTGAGATGGAAGGATTCATGATTGCAATACAGGATCAAACAATAAACACCAGATATTACAGCAGGCATATTATTAAAGATCCCAATACCACAACAGATAAATGCAGACTTTGCAAACAACAAATAGAAACAGTAGATCACATCACAAGCGAATGTACAATACTAGTAAATACAGAATACCCCAGAAGACATGACAATGTAGCAAAAATAATACATCAACAACTTGCCATACAACATAAACTAATAAAACAACACATTCCCACATACAAGTATGCACCACAAAATGTGCTGGAGAATGATGAATACAAATTATACTGGAACAGAACCATTATAACAGACAAAACAACACCACATAACAAACCTGACATCATACTCACCAATAAAAAGAAGAAATTAACACAACTAATCGAAATATCCATACCCAATACAACAAATATACAGAAGAAAACAGGAGAAAAAATTGAAAAATACATCCAACTGGCTGAGGAAGTCAACGACATGTGGCATCAGGATAAAGTTGACATTATACCAATTATACTATCAACTACAGGAGTTACGACACAATATCCACCAGTACATCAACGCAATACAGCTACATCCAAACGTATATATACAACTACAGAAATCTGTAATTATTGATACATGTTCAATTACCTGAAAGTTCCTAAATGCAATGTAACATATACCGTACAGTTAAAAGGAAGTCACGCTTGATCAAGATCCGCGTCACTTTCCATTTTTAACCGGACACAATGTCTGAGAAAGGAAAGAAATAATAATAATAATAATAATAACATGAAAATCTCAACGAGAAACAATCTGATCCGCAAATGGGACTCCCATCCTTCAACAATCCCTGCATCATCAATGACACTGTGATTTTCTGGTGTGGAATGTGGATCTAAAGTCTGGTAAAGATCATTACGGACAGACAGACACAGCCTCAGTGAAACAGATAGGCTGATTACAGGTTGCCCATTCCCACAGTCCAGCTTCATTTCCTAGCCAGAATAGTGTCATCCTCCTTAACACAAATAAGTAGTTGCTGGTAAGGAGAGACTTGGGTAGAACAGCTTTTATCAAATTACATGGACACTCTCTCCTCTGCAACAGCAGACATTCAGGGAGAACTTTCTACACTCATCTAAGAAAGTTTACTGTACTTCATGAGAAGCCAAGGCTGGGGCAGTCAGAATGAGAGAACACTTCATCTCCACAGGTGGATGACAGCAGCTGGTATTGGTATGGTTGGTATGGAAGTTGCCAGAAAGATTGCAACCCAGAATGTGAAACTCCAAGGGAAGTATGAAGGAATGGTACTTCAAGGTTGAGATGTACACTGTGGTGATAAGTCATGGGATAACAATATGCACTATGGCAATAGTACTGTGTACACAAGCTATAAAGGGGCAGTGCATTGGAGGAGCTGTCATTTGTACTCCCATGATTCGTGTGAATAGGTTTCGGATGTGATTATGGTCACACAACAGGAATTAACAGACTTTGAAAGCAGAATGGTATTTGGAGCTGGATGCATATGACATTACATTTTGGAAGTTGTTTGGGAATTCAGCATTTGCAAATAGAGTTGTCGGTGCTAACAGGCAAGCATCACTGCATGAAGTTACCACAGAAATCAGTGTGGAATATACGACAAACATTTCAGTTAAGTTTGTGCCGCGAATTTTGGAATTATGGGCTATGGCAGCAGACAACTGACACAAGTGCTTTTGCTAACGACACATATCACTTGCAGCGCCTCTACTGGGCTCATGATCATTTCAGTTGGAAACTGGAAAACCATGGTCTGGTCAGATGAGTCCTGATTTCAGTTGATAAGAGGAGATGGTATGGTTAGAGTGTGGCACAGACCCCACGAAGTCATGCACCCAAGTTATCAGCAAGGCGTTGTGCAAGCTGTTGGTGGCTCCCTAATGGTGTGGGCTGTTTTAGCATGGAATGGACTGGGTCCTCTGGTTCAACTGAACTGATCATTGACCAGAAATAGTTATGTTCGGCTATGGTCATCATGTTCCCAAACAACGATGGAATTTTTATGGGTGACAATGTGCCATGTCAGTGGGCCACAGTTGTTCGCGATCGGTTTGAAGAACATTCTGGACAATTTGAGCAAATGACTTGGTCATGCATTTCGCCCAACATTAATTCCACTGAAAGTTTATTGGACACGATTGAGAGGTCAGTTCATGCACAAAATCCTGCGCTGGCACACTTTCACAATTGTGGATAGCTATAGAAGCAGCATTGCACAATATTTCTGCAAGGAACTTCCAGTGGCTTATTGAGACCATTCCATGTGAAGTTTCTGCACTGCACCAGGCAAAAGGACGTCCGGGGTGATATTAGGAGGAATCCCATGATTTTTGTCACCACATTGTATACATGTGAATGTGGACAAGAGCAAATCACAAGCCACATACTTCTGTGGTATCTGTGCCCAACATTTTGCATAGAGGACAATATCATTCATGGAGTTTGCAAAGTTCTTGGCACATGTGATATGGAGATAAGAGTTCACCATATATTTTATATTTTCTGTTTCCTAATTTGATTGTAAGTCTTTGTATTTGTGTGTTCCTAACATGAGAATAAATTAGAGCACCCCTTCTAAAACCACAGGAGGATAGTATGTTTTTTTATGAATGCGTGTTGTCTGTCCCTCCAAAAGAACAGACACCACGCAGATCCCATAGCTGTGAAACACTGTTTGTAAATGGAAGGGAGTCACTTCTGTCAACTGCAGCGGGACATTAAGCAGAATCAGAGGTGATGAGTGAAAATGTGTACCAGACAAGGATTCAAACCCGCCATCTCCTGCTTACTAGACAGGGCGGTAACCACTGCGCCATCCGGGATACAGTGTCATCGTAGCTGAATGGACTATCTCGATATGCCACATGGCCGATCCGGGTAGGTGGCGTACGATGAGAGTGTGGATTGCCTGTGGGGCGTACCGAGATAGTCCGTGCGCTTGCGATAACACTGTGTCCCAGATGGTGCAGAGGTTGCCGCACCTGCCTAGTAAGCAGGAGAGCCCAGTTCAAATTCCGGTCCGGCACACATTTTCACTCATCGTCGCTGATTCCACTTAATGTTCCACTGCAGTTGACAGCAGTGATCCCCATTCCATTTACAAATAGTTAACATAGTGTCGACCAAATAAGTGCCATAGGAAGGATCCTTGATTGATGGTGAATTGCACATACTGTGGGTGCTAGAGTCAGAGAGGAAGCAACTCATAAGCTGCTCCCTGTGGGTTCAGAAAATATTGTTCTAACTTGTGTAACCTGACCCATTTGGAGGCACATTCACAGGAAGCTATCTTAAACGGGTCAACGAGACATGGTACTATGTGGAGTTAATATCAAAACTGAGACTTGGGAGGTATGTTTTATTGAAAGTTTCCTTTACACAGTGGTCATTCTGCTACTGGGTTAGAGGCACTGTCTCAGGCAGTGCTATACAATAGAATGGTGTGTGTGTCCCCCAAGTGAGCTCCTTCAGAAACTTCAGGAGTCGGTACAAAGACAGATTTTATGTTGTTAACAGAGAGAACAATATGCTTCCATTTTAACTGTTAAGTGAGTTTGTATCTTTTAAAGGATGGTTACAACACTTGCATAATCACAAAGAAAGGTCATTAAAGTCTCTAACAAAATTTAATATATCTCAGTGGAAAGGTCTGGGGTGTAGCCAGGTCCTTGTGACACCCACTTATCATTCCAAATACATTGAACCTGTCTACAACTACTATGCAGAGCATTGGTCTCGCCCTGTCTAGGGCAGGGTGCACGATTTATGGGCTAGCCAGAGTGTCATTGTACCGAAAGTTGTTGGACTTAGTACACCAAGTGCAGATTACACTGGGAATGGAGGCTTGTATGACAAGCTGTACTTCTAGCCTCTAACAGTAACAAGTAAGTGAACAAGCACTTAATTTCTGACAGTGGTTTCTGACCATGCAACACAATATTAAAACTAAACTGACCGAAGAGTGTCCCCGTATCCATCATAGTTGCTCATCCACTAGCAGGCCAACTATTTTTGAATTACCCCCAAGTCACAAAGGCATTAGGGACTTTTGTAAAATTACTCACAGTTGAGGATAGTGTAGGTTCTCTTGTAGCTTTGCTACCTGTACGCAGTTGCTTTGACTGATAGGGACTCTGAATAATTTTTAATTTCTTTTGTACAACAAGTACAGGAAATTTTATCTGCCCTCATTTTAGTGGAGCACAGAACATTGCAATGATTTACACAGTTCGTTCCAAGTGAATTAACTTAGTTGGCTGTTATGTTTGCAGCCTGAGGATTCACTGACCATCAAAATTCAGAATATTTGACAAAATTCAGCATATTTGATGTCAAATTCTATGCAGTAATCATGTCTTTCAAACAGGTGAAACATGCCTGTACAACGATTTTCATAAACTACTGCAATGCATACAGTGCTCTTCAGTGTTTACATATAATGTGTGCAGCAGAGAATTGTGTCTGTGACATTTAGGCATCTCTCTGTAGAACTATAGTAAAGAGAAATCACTGCTGGCTCTTGGGGCACATGTGACTCTGCAGCAATGAGATCGAACAGGTAGATGCAGCAGTCAAATTGGCTCTTTGAGAAGAGAGAGTGTGTGATCAAAAAGTCAGTATAAATTAGAAAACTGAATAAATCACGGAATAATGTAGATAGAGAGGTACAAATTGACACACATGCTTGGAATGACATGGGGTTTTATAGAACCAAAAAGATACAAAAGTTCAAAAAATGTCCGACAGATGGCACTTCATCTGATCAGAATAGCAATAATTAGCATAACAAAGTAAGACAAAGCAAAGATGATCTTTACAGGAAATGCTCAATATGTCCACCATCATTCCTCAACAATAGCTGTAGTCGAGGAATAATGCTGTGAACAGCACTGTAAAGCATGCCCGGAGCTATGGTGAGGCATTGGTGTCGGATGTTGTCTTTCAGCATCCCTAGAGATGTCGGTTGATCACGATACACTTGCGACTTCAGGTAACCCCAAAGCTAATAATGGCACAGACTGAGGTCAAGGGACCTGGGAGGCCAAGCATGACGAAAGTGGCAGCTGAGCACACGATCATCACCAAACGACGTGCGCAAGAGATCTGTCGGACATTTTGTGAACTTCGTGTTTTTTTGGTCTAATAAAACCCCATGTCATTCCAAGCATGTGTGTCAATTTTTACCTCTCTATCTACATTATTCCGTGGTTTATTCAATTTTCAAATTTATACTGACTTTTTGATCACCTGATATATATATATATATATATATATATATATATATATATATCATCCCTTTGTGGTCTGTAATGTTGTAGGGTACGTGGCTTTCATTGCTGTAAATATTCACTTTTTGGACAAGAATTTTTCTCTGTCCCAAAATAATTGTGGATTCTGTTAAGTAATGTATTGTATTTTGTTCATTATTGATGTATATACTGTTCACACACTGATCTTTCTACAGAATTACTGACTGCCTCCTACCTCCACTACTATACCTTGTCACAGCACAGCTGGCAATTAAATAACTTGTAGTACAAAATGATTCATTAGTGTATTTTATGATATGTAACTTATAATCTTATATATGTAGTCTACCTGATATTATGTTTACAAGAAAACAAAAGATTTGTCATTTAACCAATATTTAATATTAAACTTTCTTACAAATTTCATTTTTATAATTAAATTTGAGGACTGTCTGATCCATGATGGAACCTTTCATTTACACTCCATGAAAATATTGAAGTATTAAAAATGACAATATGATGTTTCAAGTTACTCCAAAATAATTATAACAACTTAAAAAAATCTTCGAACAGTATTTTCCAAAATGAATCTTCTTTCACATTGTTCAACAAGAATCAATATTACAACATAGCTGTCATTTCTTTAATAATATGTAATTTTGATTCTGCAAATAATTTGATAATGCAATTGTATGAGGATACACTCTACATGGTGAACTGTCATCTCCAGTTATTCTATTATTTGTTTGCCATTCACTGTTCTCAATGTTCAGTCGAAAAGGATCCTAATTTGAATTGATTATGTTGTGAAGAATGAAAACAAGGAAAATGACACACATTTATGACCTGTGTGGCATCCCAAGATTCCTAAACTTTGAGTAAAATTTGCATTATCATCATTTTGATGTTTACTGCCTACAGCCGCAATATAAACAGTAGCTGTGTGTGTGTGTGTGTGTGTGTGTGTGTGTGTGTGTGTGTGTGTGTTTGTGCTTGTGTGAGAGAGTGAGGAGGAGGACTTTTTTGTTTGATAGCTAAAAGTTTAGCAGTCTTTTCATTGTGTGTCCACAACTCAGTGCCTCCTCTATGTGGTGAGTAGCAGTCTTTTCTTTTCCTATTGCTGTTATTCCATACTGAAGATTCCATCGATTAGTGGTGGTGGTGGTGGTGGTTATTTGCCGAGCCAGTTTTACTAATGTTTTTGCTTTGCTCTAGTCTATGAAAATTTTCATTCTTATAGCTGTAACCTCTTTTTTTTTTTAGGCTGAAGACAATTTAGGAACTGTCATGATATTTACCTTAGTTTCATCAGCTCAGGAATGGCTAAACATGCGGTGGGATGAAGTCCGGAATGCCAGAGAAGAGGCTGAAAGGAGAAAAGAAATAGAGGCAGAAGAAGCCGAAAGGGTAAGCAATTTTTATTACTTGTGACTGTAAAACAAAAGCTTCAGAATTCAATGCAGCAAGGTGGAAGTGGCAGAATTACAGTATTTGTAGTTTCAGTTTTGAAGCTCTTAGCAGAAAGTTAACAGCTAACATGACAATTTTGTTGGCACTGGTGCCTAGTAATACACACAATTGAAATGGAGAGATCTATACACGGATGTGTGCTACACAAGAGACCTAAAGCATTGGTTGGTCCTGAGTGTTGCTGATCCAATTGCTGCCTACAGCTCTTGGACCTACATCTGTGCACACTCTCCCTTGATATGTCCCATATGGGCTAAATAAGACTCAGGGCAGATGAACTAGGATACACAGCAGTACCCTCATATCCAAGGCATAACTTTAACAAAGTTCAGGGGCAATGGGATAAAGCATTGTAATGATGAAGGTACAGGTTGCCTGCAGGACATTGTGAATAAATTGGTTGACATATCAATAAGTTTCCACATTGTTTGGTGATGGAAATCAGTGGCAGTTATATCGGGCAACCCCCCCCCCCCCCAAGTTTGAAAATACCTCCACATTTGCCTGGAGCATGTTATATGTTATGTTAAGTGGTTGTCCCCCCCCCCCCCCATGTTGACAAGTGGTTGTTCTCCTCCCCCCCCCTCCCCCAATTAGTACTTCCAGAATGTTACCAGCCTGGACCTACATGTTTAAGTTAGTGTCCTTGTTCCCACAGTTTGGTTAGCTTCTGGATCCCACAGTGTAGTGTGGGGTGCTCATAGATGTTATTCAGCTCTGAATTTGTGAGTGATTTGCTGCTCTGTGATCTGTCTATGTATGATTAAAGGCTATGATAGCCAACAGTGACCCCATTGTTAACACACACCTGAAAATGATGGCAGTTCTCCAAATCAAGGTATGCATGGTACTCCCATGATACAGCAGCATATGAGAAGACTCTGTCCTGCACTACCTGGGTGATGGAGAAACAGTGTTTGTCAGGCACACATGATTAAAGGTGCTGATATAGTGGCCTTTGCAGAAGATTAGTCGCACTTGTAACATGACCCTATTTACCCAGTAGTTGCACCTCTGTCGAATCTGGCTGAAAAGTAATTAGTGAAAGTGGGCTACACATCAGGTTTACAGTCCAAAACACTTTAATTGCACTTTGATATTAAGTAACATACTGTTTATGGGCAGATCAAGTCTCATTTACTGTAATTTATGCACAGATATAGGGTAAGCCACATACTACACACTATTGATGTCCTGTAACGATTGTTCGAATGCAGTAGTTTTAACACCAAAGTGACCCAAAAGTTTACATGTGGCAAGTACGTCATTAAGACAATCCCTAATTGTATTGTCCTTGAAGTGTAACAGCCATATCAATCAATAAAAAAAAAAAAAGATGATGTGTACGGTAAGTTTAATTTAGAAATAACACAGTTCACAGTCCAATAATACTGTCACAGTTGGTAGAATGCATTATTGAAAAATTAACACAGCACATAAAATTAGGAGTTCACAGTCAATCACTGAAAAACAGTCACTGTGTAAACTCTTGAACACAGAATTTGGATTCTATTTGGCACTTTTTATGTCTTATGATTTGTGCTAATTTGTCTGTGTACATTACGCAGTAATTTCAGGTACAGATCATGCTCATATCATAAATCTCCGCAGACTGACTGAAATGGCTCCCAGCAGCCTCTCTGTTATACGATTATGATAATTAGCAATAAATTCAGCTATTGTTCTTTGCTCCCCCATGAACCATGGACTTTGCCGTCGGTGGGGTGGCTTGTGTGCCTCAATGATACAGATAGCCGTACCTTAGGTACAACCACGGTGGAAGGTTATCTGTTGATAGGCCAGACAAACATGTGGTTCCTAAAAAGGGGCAACAGCCTTTTCAGTAGTTGCGGGGGCAACACTCTGGATAAATGATTGATTTGACCTTGTAACATCAATCAAAACAGCCTTACTGTGCAGGTACTGTGAATGGCTGAAAGCAGGGAAAAATTCAGCCGTAATTTTTTCCCGAAGATGTGCAGCTCTACTGTTAAATGATGATGGCACTTTCTTGGGTAAAATATAGTGAACGCATTGTCGTAGCCAAGGTAGACATGAAGCCCATGCCTACCACAGTTGTAAAGTCTACATGCCGACTAGCTTCACAGATGATGAAGAGATAGAAGAAATGTATGATGAGATAAAAGAAATTGTTGAGATAGTTAAAGGAGGCAGAAATTTAATCGTGATGGGGGACTGGAATTCGATAGTAGGAAAAGGAAGAGAAGAAAAAATACGTGAATATGGACTGGA
This sequence comes from Schistocerca piceifrons, assembly GCF_021461385.2. Taxonomy (NCBI): domain Eukaryota; kingdom Metazoa; phylum Arthropoda; class Insecta; order Orthoptera; family Acrididae; genus Schistocerca; species Schistocerca piceifrons. The sequence continues at coordinate 1,133,252,781 of NC_060138.1, read as the reverse complement.
GGAAAGGATTGAAAGAGGAAGCCACCTGGTAGAATTTTGCAGAAATTTTGGAACCAGTTTGTAACTTGTAACACATATCTAGACGCAGATGTGGACTCTGACCACAATTTATTGGTTGTAAATTGAAGAAATTGCAAAGAGATAAGAATTTAAGGAGATGGGACCTAGTTAAGTTGAATGAACCAGGGATTGCTGAGAGCTTCAGAGGGAGCATTGGGCAATGGTTGACTAGAACAGGGGAAGGGAATACCATAGAAGAGGAATGGGTAGCTTTAAGAGGTGAAATAATGAGGGCAACAGAGGATCAAATAGGTGAAAAGTCAAGGCCTAGTTCTAGACTTAGAACTACTTAAATCTAACTAACCTAAGGTTATCACACACATACACGCCTGAGGCAGGATTTGAACCTGCGTCCGTAGCAGTAGCGCGGTTCCAGACTGAAGCACCTAGAACCACTCGGCCACAGCGGCTGGCCGCAGACAAAAGGAAAGCAATATTATAGCAAGGAAAGTGTACATAAATGGAGATTGGGGGGGGGGGGGGGGACAATACTGTGAGAAGGATTTGACAAAGCTCTGAAAGATCTACGTCGAAACAAAGCCCTGGGAGCAGACAATATTCCATCAGAACTATTGATAGCCATGGAAGAGCCAGCCATGACAAAACTCTTCCCTCTGGTGTGCTAGATGTATGAGACAGGCAAATACCCCCAGACTTCAAGAAGAATATAGTAATTCCAATTCCAAAGAAAGCAGTTGCAGACAGGTGCGAAAATTACCGAACTGTCAGTGTAATAAGTCATGGTTGCAAAATACTAACACGAATTCTCTGCAGAAGAATGGAAAAACTGGTAGAAGCAGACCTCAGGAGAGATCAGTTTGGATTCAGGAGAAATGTAGGAATATGCGAGGCAATAATGACCCTACGACTTCTCGTAGAAAATAGGTTGAGGAAAGGCAAACCTACATTTATAGCGTTTAGAAAGCTTTTGGCTATGTTTATTGGAATACTCTCTTTCAAAGTCTGAAGGTAGCAAGGGTAACATACAGCTTGTGCAGAAACCAGACAGTTGTCATAATAGTCCAGGGGCATGAAAGGTAGGCAGTGGTCGAGAAGGGAGAGAGATCAGTTTGTAGCTTATCCCTGATGTTATTCAATATGCACACTGAACAAGCAGTAAAGGAAACCAAAGTAAAATTTGGAGTAGGAATTAAAGTCCAGGGGTAGAAATAAAAACTTTGAGATTTGCCAATGACATTGTAAATCTGTCAGAGACAGCAAATAACTTGGAAGAGCCGTTGAATGGAATGGACACTGTCTTCAAAGGAGGATCAACAACAGCTAAATAAGGATAAAGGAATGTAGTTGATGCTAAGGAAATTAAATTAGGAAACGAGACACTTAAAGTAATAGACGAGTTTTGCTATTTTGGCAGCAAAATAACTAATGATGGATGAAGTAGAAAGGATGTAAAATGTAGACTGGGAATGGCACGAAGAGCATTTCTGAAGAAGAGAAAGTTGTTAACACTGAATGTAGATTTAAGTGTTGGGAAGTCTTTTCTGGAGGTGTTTATCTGGAGCGTAGCCATGTGTGGAAGTGAAACATGGATGATAAACTGTTTAGACGAGAAGAGAATAGAAGCTTTTGAAATGTGATGCTACAGAAGAATGCTGAATATCAGATGGGTCAATCATGTAACTAATGAGGAAGGTGCTGAATACAATTGGGGAGACAAGAAATTTGTGGCACAATTTGACCAAAAGAAGAGATTGATAGGACACATTCTGAGACATCAAGGGATCACCAATGTAGTACTGGAGGGAAATGTGGGACGTAAAAATCGTAAAGGGAGCCCAAGAGATGAATACACTAAGCAGATTCAGAAAGATGTAGCTTGCAGTAGTTATTTGGAGATGAAGAGGCTCGCACAGGATGTATTAGCATGGAGAGCTGCATCAAACCAATCATCGGGCTGAAAATCACAACTACTACTTTGCTGTCTTCTTACAAATTACAAGTAAAGGTTTCTCTTTTGAACAGCTGAGTAGAAGAATAAGATTTGTTTGACTGAGGACCTTTAGATAAATCAAAAATTGCTACTGGATATATGGGATTCTACTTTAATAACGACATTGTAGATAAGAATGCTGTTTACTCTGAAACTAAATGAGTTCAAGATTTGCTAACATATTTCCAGCGTGAACTGTCTAGATTCTTATTTATATATACTTTTCATCTACTTTATCTGAAAGTGAGTAATTGAATGTATGTTTACATATGAAAAATAACAAAGCTTGAAATTACTGCTATTTTGCTATTAGCACAGTTCCCAGGTAATCTATTTGTACTTACAAGTCCCAATTAACTAAAAGACTGTAATGGATAATAAAGTCAAGTTGGCCAAGCCATGAGTTAATATTTGAGATTTTTGGTATTATGCACATGCCATAAAAGTAACAGTATTGAAACTATTTGCCAGATTTTTTTTTTTTTGGGGGGGGGGGGGGATGAGAAAAACATAAGTTTGAAAAAATCCGCCTGGTTTGACGCACACTGATAGCCAGTACTAGGTGTGATGATGTCCCAATCATCTGACATGTTGAATTATTCCATAGTAATAATAATAATAATAATAATAATAATAATGGTAATGTGAGATCCAGTGCTCTTGCCTGTCCTGGTCTGTTGTTTCACCTTGTACTTGGTTGTCACATGCATAGTTTTCTTTGCTTTGATAGTCGCTAAAGAGAGAGAGAGAGAGAGAGAGAGAGAGAGAGAGAGAGAGAGAGAGCTTCGACAACAAAGCCAAGCAAGGCTTTGCATTTAGGGGATGGTGGGCTAGAGGCCCATATGGCCATTGGGCAAATGCCTGGCAATTCTTTGTTTTGAAAATGATACATCCAGTTTCCTTGTACTAATCCTTATGCTTGGTCTTTAATGACTCATTGTTAATGGGATGTGAAACCCTAATATTTCTTTCATCACACAATGGTCTTAGATACATAATATGTATAGACACCAGTATTGCTAAGTCTTAAATTTTATAACTTCAGTTTCAGGTGGACTGTAATATTTTACGCAGGTTAACTTTGTATAATTCTCACTCCTAATTTTATTCTTTAAAAGTACAGTTTTCACTACAATTGAAGTCATGGTATGGTTACATGTTTATAAAATTTTACTTGTGTGTTAGTCATATACTGATTCAAAATTTGTTTTTGCACATTTGTGGAAAGCTACCAAATTTCCTTTTCAATTGTCCATGGCAATTGCTTATGGTGTCACATTCAAATTATTTTAGTACAGTACTTCTCTAAGATAACATAGTCCATTTTGGATCATTATAATATTTTTATGTAGATTACAGACAGTTCTGTTTTTGCTTATGATAAACCTCAATTACAGTGTATTACGAGCATACTGATTGGGTGAATAGCTGTATGTAGGCCTTTTACTTACACACACACACACACACACACACACACACACACACACACACACACACACACACACACACACACACAGCAGCCTCTCTGTTATACGATTATGATAATTAGCAATAAATTCAGCTATTGTTCTTTGCTCCCCCATGAACCACGGACTTTGCCGTCGGTGGGGTGGCTTGTGTGCCTCAATGATACAGATAGCCGTACCTTAGGTACAACCACGGTGGAAGGTTATCTGTTGATAGGCCAGACAAACATGTGGTTCCTAAAAGGGGCAACAGCCTTTTCAGTAGTTGCGGGGGCAACACTCTGGATAAATGATTGATTTGACCTTGTAACATCAATCAAAACAGCCTTACTGTGCAGGTACTGTGAATGGCTGAAAGCAGGGAAAAATTCAGCCGTAATTTTTTCCCGAAGATGTGCAGCTCTACTGTTAAATGATGATGGCACTTTCTTGGGTAAAATATAGTGAACGCATTGTCGTAGCCAAGGTAGACATGAAGCCCATGCCTACCACAGTTGTAAAGTCTACATGCCGACTAGCTTCACAGATGATGAAGAGATAGAAGAAATGTATGATGAGATAAAAGAAATTGTTGAGATAGTTAAAGGAGGCAGAAATTTAATCGTGATGGGGGACTGGAATTCGATAGTAGGAAAAGGAAGAGAAGAAAAAATACGTGAATATGGACTGGAGGAAAGGATTGAAAGAGGAAGCCACCTGGTAGAATTTTGCAGAAATTTTGGAACCAGTTTGTAACTTGTAACACATATCTAGACGCAGATGTGGACTCTGACCACAATTTATTGGTTGTAAATTGAAGAAATTGCAAAGAGATAAGAATTTAAGGAGATGGGACCTAGTTAAGTTGAATGAACCAGGGATTGCTGAGAGCTTCAGAGGGAGCATTGGGCAATGGTTGACTAGAACAGGGGAAGGGAATACCATAGAAGAGGAATGGGTAGCTTTAAGAGGTGAAATAATGAGGGCAACAGAGGATCAAATAGGTGAAAAGTCAAGGCCTAGTTCTAGACTTAGAACTACTTAAATCTAACTAACCTAAGGTTATCACACACATACACGCCTGAGGCAGGATTTGAACCTGCGTCCGTAGCAGTAGCGCGGTTCCAGACTGAAGCACCTAGAACCACTCGGCCACAGCGGCTGGCCGCAGACAAAAGGAAAGCAATATTATAGCAAGGAAAGTGTACATAAATGGAGATTGGGGGGGGGGGGGGGGGGACAATACTGTGAGAAGGATTTGACAAAGCTCTGAAAGATCTACGTCGAAACAAAGCCCTGGGAGCAGACAATATTCCATCAGAACTATTGATAGCCATGGAAGAGCCAGCCATGACAAAACTCTTCCCTCTGGTGTGCTAGATGTATGAGACAGGCAAATACCCCCAGACTTCAAGAAGAATATAGTAATTCCAATTCCAAAGAAAGCAGTTGCAGACAGGTGCGAAAATTACCGAACTGTCAGTGTAATAAGTCATGGTTGCAAAATACTAACACGAATTCTCTGCAGAAGAATGGAAAAACTGGTAGAAGCAGACCTCAGGAGAGATCAGTTTGGATTCAGGAGAAATGTAGGAATATGCGAGGCAATAATGACCCTACGACTTCTCGTAGAAAATAGGTTGAGGAAAGGCAAACCTACATTTATAGCGTTTAGAAAGCTTTTGGCTATGTTTATTGGAATACTCTCTTTCAAAGTCTGAAGGTAGCAAGGGTAACATACAGCTTGTGCAGAAACCAGACAGTTGTCATAATAGTCCAGGGGCATGAAAGGTAGGCAGTGGTCGAGAAGGGAGAGAGATCAGTTTGTAGCTTATCCCTGATGTTATTCAATATGCACACTGAACAAGCAGTAAAGGAAACCAAAGTAAAATTTGGAGTAGGAATTAAAGTCCAGGGGTAGAAATAAAAACTTTGAGATTTGCCAATGACATTGTAAATCTGTCAGAGACAGCAAATAACTTGGAAGAGCCGTGAATGGAATGGACACTGTCTTCAAAGGAGGATCAACAACAGCTAAATAAGGATAAAGGAATGTAGTTGATGCTAAGGAAATTAAATTAGGAAACGAGACACTTAAAGTAATAGACGAGTTTTGCTATTTTGGCAGCAAAATAACTAATGATGGATGAAGTAGAAAGGATGTAAAATGTAGACTGGGAATGGCACGAAGAGCATTTCTGAAGAAGAGAAAGTTGTTAACACTGAATGTAGATTTAAGTGTTGGGAAGTCTTTTCTGGAGGTGTTTATCTGGAGCGTAGCCATGTGTGGAAGTGAAACATGGATGATAAACTGTTTAGACGAGAAGAGAATAGAAGCTTTTGAAATGTGATGCTACAGAAGAATGCTGAATATCAGATGGGTCAATCATGTAACTAATGAGGAAGGTGCTGAATACAATTGGGGAGACAAGAAATTTGTGGCACAATTTGACCAAAGAAGAGATTGATAGGACACATTCTGAGACATCAAGGGATCACCAATGTAGTACTGGAGGGAAATGTGGGACGTAAAAATCGTAAAGGGAGCCCAAGAGATGAATACACTAAGCAGATTCAGAAAGATGTAGCTTGCAGTAGTTATTTGGAGATGAAGAGGCTCGCACAGGATGTATTAGCATGGAGAGCTGCATCAAACCAATCATCGGGCTGAAAATCACAACTACTACTTTGCTGTCTTCTTACAAATTACAAGTAAAGGTTTCTCTTTGAACAGCTGAGTAGAAGAATAAGATTTGTTTGACTGAGGACCTTTAGATAAATCAAAAATTGCTACTGGATATATGGGATTCTACTTTAATAACGACATTGTAGATAAGAATGCTGTTTACTCTGAAACTAAATGAGTTCAAGATTTGCTAACATATTTCCAGCGTGAACTGTCTAGATTCTTATTTATATATACTTTTCAATCTACTTTATCTGAAAGTGAGTAATTGAATGTATGTTTACATATGAAAAATAACAAAGCTTGAAATTACTGCTATTTTGCTATTAGCACAGTTCCCAGGTAATCTATTTGTACTTACAAGTCCCAATTAACTAAAAGACTGTAATGGATAATAAAGTCAAGTTGGCCAAGCCATGAGTTAATATTTGAGATTTTTGGTATTATGCACATGCCATAAAAGTAACAGTATTGAAACTATTTGCCAGATTTTTTTTTTTTGGGGGGGGGGGATGAGAAAAACATAAGTTTGAAAAAAATCCGCCTGGTTTGACGCACACTGATAGCCAGTACTAGGTGTGATGATGTCCCAATCATCTGACATGTTGAATTATTCCATAGTAATAATAATAATAATAATAATAATAATGGTAATGTGAGATCCAGTGCTCTTGCCTGTCCTGGTCTGTTGTTTCACCTTGTACTTGGTTGTCACATGCATAGTTTTCTTTGCTTTGATAGTCGCTAAAGAGAGAGAGAGAGAGAGAGAGAGAGAGAGAGAGAGAGAGAGAGCTTCGACAACAAAGCCAAGCAAGGCTTTGCATTTAGGGGATGGTGGGCTAGAGGCCCATATGGCCATTGGGCAAATGCCTGGCAATTCTTTGTTTTTGAAAATGATACATCCAGTTTCCTTGTACTAATCCTTATGCTTGGTCTTTAATGACTCATTGTTAATGGGATGTGAAACCCTAATATTTCTTTCATCACACAATGGTCTTAGATACATAATATGTATAGACACCAGTATTGCTAAGTCTTAAATTTTATAACTTCAGTTTCAGGTGGACTGTAATATTTTACGCAGGTTAACTTTGTATAATTCTCACTCCTAATTTTATTCTTTAAAAGTACAGTTTTCACTACAATTGAAGTCATGGTATGGTTACATGTTTATAAAATTTTACTTGTGTGTTAGTCATATACTGATTCAAAATTTGTTTTTGCACATTTGTGGAAAGCTACCAAATTTCCTTTTCAATTGTCCATGGCAATTGCTTATGGTGTCACATTCAAATTATTTTAGTACAGTACTTCTCTAAGATAACATAGTCCATTTTGGATCATTATAATATTTTTATGTAGATTACAGACAGTTCTGTTTTTGCTTATGATAAACCTCAATTACAGTGTATTACGAGCATACTGATTGGGTGAATAGCTGTATGTAGGCCTTTTACTTACACACACACACACACACACACACACACACACACACACACAGAGAGAGAGAGAGAGAGAGAGAGAGAGAGAGAGAGAGAGAGAGAGAGAGAGAGAGAGAATGCTAGTGCGCGTCCTCCTCGTGGACTTAATATATTTTTGAGCCACATTAAGACATCACTTGTCTTTATTTTAGTCCTTCTGCATATTAATGTTTCTGATTCTTTGTTGACATATTTAGTTTATTGTTGGCTCTCATAAAAATTAATTTTGAACACATTGTTATAGTTGACAGTGCCTTGCTTGCTAATGTTGTAACCTAGAAAGAGGTGATGGGTAGAAATGTACCTTGTGGTATGAGAACTGTTAGGCATGTATTGTACATGCCAGTCATTATTTTGGCTTATATCTTGTGTTATTTACCAAAAAAGTCTGCATAGTAATACAGTTGTAAGCTAACAGAAAAGTTCACATCTCTAGTTCAAGAAATGCTGCAGTTCAGTAAAATATTGCAAGATAGTAGTAATTGCAAAAATTAATCATCTTTCAAGTATGTCAATGGTATGGAAAGTTCTGATAGAATGTAAATAATTTTGGAGGAAAGGTAGCAACTTATTTCCTTTAATACCAGACTATTTTCATATATATCTGGTCTTTATCAGGACAACATGGCACTGCATTTGGGAAACAATCTAATAATATTACTTGAGAAGTATGATGAATGGAAATAATTTATAATGTTTATTGCCCACATGGTTGAAATACCACATCTTTTCCCATTGCAGAATAGTTAATAATTGCTGTTGTGAGGTTACCAAGTACACTTTTATTGGAAATGATCTGAGGCATCAGTCAAGGAAGTCAGTTATTACGTAGTTATTGAATATTGTCATTTTGCTGAAAAAAACTAAGAAAACTATAAAATTATGATACAGAATTACTGGCCAGTACTTATAGTTCTATAGTTTCCACAGATGAATTTTCTTATTGATACCAAAACCATCCAAGTTCTTTTCATTGTGAGACCAAGAATGCTGCAGGGAGAGAATAGATTGATATATGTGTGTATATTTGAGACTGCAGATGAACTGTTATTGGAGGCACCCCAATAGCCGACTGGTGTGGCCTAGCGGTTATAGGCGCTTCAGTCTGGAACCGTGCGACTGCTACGGTCGCAGGTTCGAATCCTGCCTTGGACGTGGATGTGTGTGATGTTCTTAGGTTAGTTAGGTTTAAGAAGTTCTAAGTTCTAGGGGACTGATGACCTCAGATTGATTTATTGATTTTTATTGGTCCAGTTTTATCATATAGCACAAATTGTACAATTGATATTGGACAGGTCAAAGATAAGTTACAATAATTCATAGTATTAGCAATTAAAATTAGGTACCTATTACGATTAATTTTGTTACTTATTTAGAAATTCTCTGACAATAGAAACAGTGCTTTATTAGAAATGCCTTTAGTTTAGCTTTAAATATTGGATGAGTAGTATTTTTTATTTCCTCTGGTATCTTATTGTGTAGTATTACACCAATGTTAATTGTGCTCCTCTGATAGGCGGTTGTTCTGTTATATTTTTGATGTATATTTGATTCCCTTCTGGTACTATAGTTGAGTACATTTTTGTTCTGTAGCAGTTTGCCTGTTTTCAGGAGGTAGTCCCTAGTGAAGAAGATAGTTTCATAAATGAATAAACTTGGAACATTTAGAACACCAAGCTCAGTAAAATGGGATTTACAGGACTCCATCTTTTTAAGGCCATAAATTATTCTTAAATCTCTTTTTTGCATTCTAAAAACCTTTGCACTGTGAGTTGAGTATCCCCAGAAAATGATCCCATATCGGATTAGTGAGTGGAACTGTGCATAGTATGCCTGCAGTACTGTTTTGCTTGTTGTAGCCTTTAAAATTCTTAGGCCATACATAGCACACAGATGATAGTTTTCTACACAAGTTATTTATATGTGTGTCCCACTTTGAGTCTTGCTGAACCCTAAGACCCAAGAATTTTGTGACACTGACATTTTCTAGGGGATCATTTTTTAATTGGGCCTGAATAGACATTTGATTAGTTGGAGGAATTAATGAAAATACACACACACAGTTTTTTCAGTATTTATAACGAGTTTGTTTTTTGTGAGCCACTCAGAAAGTCTTTTCATAGAACTTTCTGCTGTGGACCGCAAAGTTTCTGGACTGGATCCAGTGAGCAATATGCTGGTGTCATCGGCAAACAGGATAGTTTTTGTGGGACTCATATATTCAACTAAATCAAGAGGAGTAGTGGACCTAAGATTGAGTCCTGTGGTACGCCATATTTTGTTGGTAATTCCCTAGAAAGAAAGGAGTTGTTTCTTGTTTTATTCATTCTGTTGAATTCATACTGAAGTGATACTTTCTGCCTGCGGTTTTTTAGGTATGAACACAACCAGCTATGTGCTACACCTCTTACTCCTCGTCTTTCTAATTTTTCGAGCAGAATGTTATGGTCCAGGACGTCGAAGGCTTTTGATAGATCTAGAAAAATACCTGCATCTAATTTATGTTGATCAAGGGATTTTAAAATGCTGTCTAAGAATTCGATAATTGCTGTCTGTGTAGATTTAGATTTTCTAAAACCATGTTGTTGTACTGTAAGAGGTGCATATTTATTTATGAAACTTAAAAGCCTGTCATAGAAGAGTTTCCTAGAATTTTGAGAAGGAACTTAACTGTGACATGGGTCGGTAGTTTGATATTTTTTCAGAAGAACCTTTTTTTAGCAGTGGTGAAACTTTTGCTATGTTAAAAATATCTGGAAATACACCAGTTTTTAAAGAGATGTTGAAAATTTTTGCCAAGGGGTTTGCTATGTGATGAGCACATGCTTTTAATGTGAAATCAAATACTTCATCAAGACCACTTGACATTTTATTGCTTAAAGATTTAATTTTACTTATAATTTCATTGGGGTTTGTTTCGTACACATACATAGAAGCAGTCAAGATCACTGACTTGCTGGAGAAACTTGGGACTGATCCTTGACAGTGTACTAGAATGAGGTCTTCAGCTAGTGAGGTGAAGTATTCATTGAATTTTTCTACAACTGAATTTGGGTCTGCGACTTTTGAGCCTTCTAGTGTTAATGATACATTCTTTTTCTTTGGCACTGAACTAGAAGTTTCTTTCTTTATAACTCTCCACGTGGATCTCATTTTGTTAGATGAGTTTCTTATCAAATTGTCATTCCACATAATTTTTGCCTCTTTGACTACTCTGCCATAGATTCTTTTGTAGGCTTTTGAATAATCTACGAATTCTGGGTTGCTCCATATTTCTTACAAGAGTACTGCAGAAATCTGTTTCTCTCACTGGAAATTTTTATGCCTTTAGTTACCCATTGCTTATTATTGTTAGGTTTTACTATTTTTACTACTTTTGGAAATGCTACATTAAAATGGTGAAGAAAGATGCTCTGAAAACTCATGTACATGCTATCAACATTTTTCTGAGTAGCGATGCTTTCCCAGTTTTCCTTCGCCAGTAAGAGATTAAAAATTCTAATGTTATCTTCAGAAAAGGTTCTTTTTGCAACTACTTTTCCAGACCTGCTACTGCTTGTTGGCATTTATATACACAGCAGCCGTGCCTCATGATCACTATAACCCATGCTCAATACTCTGCTTGTGAATCTGTAAGTTGTTTGTGAGATGTGGGGATCATATTGAATGTGTTGGTCATATTTATCAAAGCATCTCTGGTGCTGTTAAGTCCCATAGTGCTCAGAGCCATTTGAGCGCCCCAAGAAAATAAGTTTTGAATAGAAAAAACCTTGAAATGCAGCAGGTGCTTTGCAATATGTATAGTTTCGCATTTTTTCATTTCCTAGAAATTTAGTTTGAAATAAAGTAATATCACTGAACAGTGCATTCTAGTTTCTTCGAAATGTCTCTTTTGATTTTATTTTTTGTTTATTTGCTTGAACAAGTCTGTTGGTGCAAATGAGCTCTAATCAGTAGACTTGTTCATCTGTATATGTTTGTACTTTCACTATTTCCTGTACATTTTTGTTGTCTATCTTTATTCAGCATGAAATTTTAATAACAAAGTTGCTTACAAACGTCAAAATGCATCACAATTACTCCATTTATTGCAGAAAAGGTTCGAGGGCACCAGAGTTACTGTTGAAACATTTCTGGCGTGGAAGGCTGCATTTGATGCTGAATTTAATTTGAAGAAGAAGCCAGAAAAAGAGGAGAAAGATAGCAAAAAGATGACTGGAAGGGAACTGTTCCTTTCAGATAAAAGTCTTTATGAATCAGATCTCAAATTTCTTGAGGATGGTATGTAGGCCTATTCATTTAGTACTTTTTTAATTCTAATTTGGAAATTGGTACGACTTTGAATGTGGTGATATGGTGGAAACATCTTGTTATGAAGCTTTCTGGTCATTCCTGGATGATTCTTTCTGCAAGGCAAATGATGATCCATTTTCCTGTCATTGTGAAAAACTGACAGACCAAAAGGATGCATAACATACATCTTTTTATAACAAGATATACACTCTAAATTAAAGACTGACAATATTGTGTTATAACTGAAGTGTATAAACATATTTATTGGAGTTGGAGTTAAGTAGTGCAATAGTTAAGGTCCTGGATTTGTATTCTGGAAGAATGGGATTCAAATTCCTATCTGACCATCAAGATTTAGTTTTACGACTGTTTCCCTAAGTTACTTAAGACTAATGCCAGAATGTTTCATTGAAAAGTACATGGTCAGTTGATTTTTACATCCTAGTCCTATCTATATTTGTGCTCTGTCTCTAAAGGTGCGTCCACACTATTCGTGCTCACCAGGCTTGTGCTCGTCAGACTCGTCTGTCAGGAGACTCATCTGACTTGTCCAATTTGCGCTGTGCTGTCTCTTGGTCCACACTATCACATTTGCTTGCCAGGCTTTGACACGTGGGGATCTGTTCTGTACTCGCAGTCGTGACTAGTGCCAGATTCCCTGGTTATAACAAGTGCCAATTTCTTTGTGAAGCGTCTGTTGCCTCATGGACAAGATAGAAGAAGTAGTAACATAGACCCAAGAAAACAAAGATGATGGATGAACAGTTTTCAGAAGCAGAAAAAGATATAGTGGGAGTGAATTTGATGGATGACTTGGATGTTGAAAACATACATATGACAACATTTTTGCCTTATGTATGCATCTGATTTTGAATATTTGATAAATTTGGTTGGACTGAAGATAGCAAAGACGGACAGCAAATTACAGAAAGCTGTACTAGTTACTGAGCAGTTGGCATTTGTGCTCGGATACCGACAACTGATGATTCCTACTTCAGCCTCATTTTTATTTAGAATCTCCAAGCAAGCGATATCAAATATTGTTCCTGAAGTAGGTGCAGCTCTTATTGGTTTCACTTTTTTGGATTTTATTTTTTAATGGGAGTTTGTGGAAACCCAACAACACAGAATATTGTTCGTAAATATTTATGAATGTGTGAATGTAGTAATTAAATTGTTGGTCCACTCCAATTTAAAAGAAAAACCAATGTCCACGACTCAGCAAAATGAAAAAACCAAGATAAAACTGGACAAGTGCAGCAAGCCGACTGATCTAGGCTTGTCACCATCCACTCCACTTGCGCAAATTGCTGTGCATCCCTTTGATGTACTGACAACAGGTGAAGCTAGACAAGCAGTAGGTTTGGGTGGCTTCCAAGCCCATCTCACGGTGAGTTCTCGGAGCCTACCTCTGTTCACAGTACTCGTAGGCTCACGAGTCTTATAAGCACACGAGTAGTGTGGACGCACCTCAAAGATCATTATTGCTGGGATGTTAAAAAATGCTAACTTTTCCTACATGGCTTTCTGAAGTACGAATCAAGCAGACTCTGCCCAGTCTCTGTGCTTGTGATGTTGTGAAGGTACATATTAAAGTTCTGAATCATTTCATGATGATCTGGATAACCAAGTTAGTTCTTTGACCAGATTCAATGTGTTGAACATAAACGGCACATTTTCTGGTATAGAGCAATTGACAGATGTTCCTGAATAATGCTATAAGGTTGCTGTTATATAATACTCCATTACCAACCCCTGCCCCCTTTTCCAGTTCTTTAAAGAATGGAATTCCCATGTATAAAACAGCTTCAGAAGTCTGATTACAAATGAGTTAAAGTGTTAAATATTTGATATTAAGCATGTAAAATCTTTATGGTTTAAGATGCGAAACCCTAATTATGTTGGTTTTATTAGTTTCGAATTTTTCACCCATAGGCAAATGAATGTAGTCTTGGTAATTTGCGTGCCATTAGTTACAATGTCTAACTTTCAAACTGGACTTTTTGTGGTAAAGGTTTAATGTAAGACTATACCTTTTAATGAGTAGATTATTACAGCATTTTAAATTCGGTAAATAATTATATCAAATACTGTAAATTAAATTTTTGTTGGCCAAGAAAGCCTTTGCATAGGCAACTTGCAGTTGGGATTGGGTGACAGTAGCTGAACATTAATATAGAGATTAATATCATAAAATTGAACATTAAAAAAAAGGTGAGAAGCATATAAAATGAGACCATGTGGGTGAAAGTTCATCATCTTTGTGGTCTTTGGTATACAAAATGTGTTTTTATTGGAATTATTCACACAAATATGAGCTATATTGCAGGGAATAAGGTAGAAATGGGAGGGGGCAGGGAGGGGGGGAGACATGAGAATGTTCTGACTATTGGAACTGCTGAAGAGACCTTGAGATACTACTTGTGAAACTGCTTGGAAGGATAATTGTGAAAACAGGAGGCAGTAATGGAATTAGCTGCGTATTTTACATAGTGTGTCAGAATTTGAACAGCAAAGACTGTAGAGAAGGGAGAATATCACTCCAAAAGATGTCAATTGGTTATTTATTGGGTGGCTTAATGCATGATGGATGCCAATTAACCATAAGTTGTGAATAGCTGATTTTAGATAACATTTCTGTACTAGGCGTGAAGAGGCGGCAGCAGCTGCCATGGTCATCTTTGGCAAAATGCAGCACATAGCGAATATGTGTAAAGTCAAGAGGGAACAGGTTCCCTTAAAAATAGATATATATCCTTCTGATATCTTTGTGAGTGAAAGGGAAAACGAAAAATAATACTGAAGTAAAGGCCAGTGCTTCTTTAAGTAAGAGAAGTGGATGGAATTTTGCTGCCACAAATCAGAGTCTAATGGAAATTCATCAGCTTACCCCCTTGGTAGTAATGTGTGCATACACGAACACATTCAGACGCAGATAAAATTTAAAATTGTACACGTGGCTTTTCAACCCCAGGACACCATGTGTGTCAGTCTAAAATCATACACTCTCGGCTACATTCACCACTAAACGAAAACTGATGCTATTTTAATGGATGTAAAAGTTAACTTGTCTGCTTTTTGAGGATGATATCTCCTGAGTGAAGGCCAACCAGGGTGAATGGCTTTAGGATGAGATATTGGGCATCACTATTCAGTTCGGTCTCCAGTGCTCATCCTGTCAAACTTTTTTTCCGGTTTTTGTAATCCAAAAAACCGCCTGCGGCTTAGAATCGAGTGCAAAGCAAGCGGAGGCTCTGAAAAATGTTGGTAGGTGCCGCCACAATAACTTCTGCCGTCGAATATATGTAGCGCTACACAGGCATGCTTTGTAGGCACAAAGATTAATACTGGCGCCAAAATCCTCTGCGTCAGTAAAAAAAAAAAAAAATAATAATTTTCGCCGCCCCGAGTTTCAACCACTGCATTTTCATACATTATCCAACGAAGTAAATACCAATTCCGTATTGTTCATCTTCGAATGTAGCAGAATTTCAATGTACTACGAAAATCCGACTGGCAAGACTGTTTGGGATGTTTGCCAATATGGCCAACTCTACGTTTTGAATTTTTTCCTACCTGTGAGAAGACATGGTTGCTAATAGGAACCTGATGAAATGTGAATCACATACAGTATTCTCTTCACCACAAGAATAATACGAATATAAACATTTTGCCATGTACTCTTTCATGTTTGCTGCTATCTCATTTAAATTTTGTCTGCCTAATAAACTACGAAACTAGAGTGAGACAACAGCAAACGCGGAAGAATATACGTATCGTGTCATGTTTATATTCGTATTATTCTTATGCCTAATAGGGGTACAGTCAGAAATGAAGCACAGCAACTGACTAGACTTTTAAATCTAAGATGACTCTAATTTCTGTGCAGAATTTGATGTACTAAAGAAGCGGGAGAAAAATTTTCGCCTAACTCTCGTTCAGAACATGTTCTATCATACGCAGTCTATTATTTGGTTCTTGTTGATCATTATCAAAGAAAGCAGCAGTGTAAGTAACAACAAATAGCAGTCTCTTGCCACTGTTTCGCTAATGAGACGATTCCTCTCTCTCTCTCTCTCTCTCCGCACAAAAGCAAGCCATGCCGCGAGCGGCGACAAGCCGTAAACACGCACTATCAGAATGCGACAAACAATGCACGACACTGTACAGTAATGCATTTTCAGCTTAGAGTGACGTAAACACCTATAACAAAGAGAAACGGCAGTTATCAGATCAAAGCAAAATAAGCAATTGATTCAAACCAGACGAAGCACGTGAAAAATGAAGGGTACCCGTATAAATACAGATGGAGCGCCTGACTCCTAGCAATGGCTACCTGGCAAAGCTTAACTGCTAAGCTTATGAATCGCACCAAACTACTGTAGGTGTATCATCATTTATTCGACCTAAATTGTGTCTCATATTACAATGCACCAACTTTGTTTCGATTTGGAGGTGTGGCCTAAAACTTTTCTCTCTCCTTGAATTTCGAGTCTCAAATTTCAGGTGCGGCTTACGTTCGAGTGCGGCTTAGATTCGAGTAAATACGGTAATATAGTTAACTGTTACAATGTTCCAAGTGAGGTGTTTTTGAGCTGTCCAGGCACAACATCTGGCCTGCCCTGACAGTTTGGAAAGTAATGAAGCATGGAGACTTTCCCTGGGTCTGTCTCTAAGAGCATTGCCTGCAAAAGATGAGGTTCTACGTTCAAGCCTGGTTCAGCGATTAAGAAGTTTCAAAACAGTGCACTTTGCTTGCAGTATGAAAGATTCATTCTCTGTAGTTATTGTTATTGGGACAATGTACATACATCTGTTTCTAAAGGCCTTCTCAGATCACAGAAGACTGAATTATCATCAAGGTGATATCTGGGTAGTACATCTAACATCATGCATTAGAATGGTTTAAAGCACATGTTTACTACTTGCAGTTTTGACAATCGTTCACTCTTTTATTGACGTTTGACTGTAATAGTGTCCAACTTCCTAGTAGCTATTTGAGGCAGTCGTGGACAAATTGCACATATTTTATATCTCTGCCCTCAAATTTTCTCCAGATCAGTGGGATGATATTTAAGGGCCACATCCCTTTTTTGTGGACGTCTTTGGACACCTTAAGCCTGGTAAAAATGCCACCAGCGGGCTGACTTACGGGAAGCACACCACTAATCACTTCTGTATTGTTGGACGAGAAAATAAGAGTAGACATACTGTGCAAAATTCTTTCTTCACTATGGGAAGCAGAAGACAGTTCCATGTAAGTACCTCTGACAAAAGGACACAAGAGATTAGCACGAGCACAGGAACACTGCCATTGAAATGTCAGCTTGTCATGTTACTTCATTGTATATGTTGCACAGGCTGATGGCAGGGTACAGTAGAGGCTGGTGGTGGTTTTCTACCATGAAGAATGTTTGTATGGGACACAATGTGACTTGCGTTATGTCCACCATTGTTTCTAACAGTTACTATATGAGAACATCCTAACAGATCATGATTTTAATAGCTTTATTGCTCTCTTTTGCTGTTAGTTTCAGATTTAATGCTTGTAAAACAAATTCACCACACTGAGAAATAAAATGCACATTGAAAACAAATCACAGCAGTTACTCATTGACTGCATTTGTCAAGTGCAACTGGCTGTTTTGTCGGACACCTGACAGCAAGTGGCATGACAATTGTGAACAGAACTGTAGCTGTTACTAAAGTCATTCTCTGATTGGTTATTAATATGGTAGTTACCTGTAAACAGTTCACTGTCAACTAATTTATTTTTAGAATCCAAGTGTGACAGAGGCAGCTAGAAACAATTTGTATTGGTGGAGCAGTTCATGTACGTCAGAACACAATGGTATCCAGAAGCCTAGTGCAGCACCTTACAGAGCAAGAAATGCACATTTGAGTTGCTGAGTGTTCTGCGGAGTATCGAACAATGGCTTTGTTAATATATTCACCTTGTGAACTGTAGTCAAGTTATTGCAGAGAGTCCAGTTATAAAGTTTCATGGTTGTCAGAAATACTTGCATTTTGGACATTTTCGTAGTTCTTCATATTAGTTAAAAGAACATGTGGACTATGTTACACAAATTGGGTGACGCAGCTTTTCTGTACAGAATATAGTTTACAGTTTTCGTTGAAATATGAGTGGCGAACTTTTATTTATGGTTGTAATTCTATGTTGGTAACCGGATGTAAAAAAACTTCCAGGGAATGGATTTAATTGCAGTCGTCCAATTTGACTTATTAGTTTTTGAATTATCACTGTCCATTTTGTATAATGTGTGTGGATGCTCATATTTATTTTCTTCTTTGCATTGTGTTGCTATATAAAACAACGAGGATAGTCTTTTTCTGTAAGGAATTTCACCACATCCTTCATCATAAGGCAAAAAATTTTAATTATATTTATTTCTTTTTGTATAGGTGGTGATACCATTAAAGTCGATGAGTCCCTCTTCCAAGATATGGATGAGCTTGACCTTGATGCTGAAGATGAACTGGATGAAGAAGATAGTTCATGAGATTAAAATTATAAAACTTTTGTATTCCTCCATGTGTAAGGCAGCAGAAGACCTAAGCACATTTGTGAGATATGAGAAAGTTGCCATAAGTGAATACTGTACATATGAAGTGAGAAAAAATACATGCATTGTTTTTGATTGTTTTTATTATGCATTTTAAGATGTAGAAAATTTCCTTACTTCTTCTGGAACACTTAGCAACTAATGTGAACTTATTTAAGATAATGTACAGTGAACATTTTGGGCAATATTAATCAAACGTGGATCATTTTTGGGTTCAGCTATTTTAATTTCTGTTGCTGAATATTGTCTGAACAGGCATCCATGAATGCATGAAACCCATAGTGGTAGATCCATTTTGTAGTCTTCTGAAGTGTTTCTCAGTAAGGAAGTAGAAAAGCTAATGAACTAATCTGAAAACATATTAACACCAATCACTGAATTATGCCAAACGGAGGTAAGTCGAGAGTAACCAGAAGTATTTTCAGTGCTAAGTATGCATTCGAGTTTTCTTCTTCCCCTCCCTATCCATGTTGTTACTCCTCTCTCTACATTTAATACAATGGCAGCAGCCTGAGAACTGAAAACTGTAAAATGGGCTATGCTGTTCAGATGAAACTACTGTTTCATTGACTGACCTTAATTTATTCATCACAATGGGATTAATGCACTGAACTTATAAGTAATTTTTTTTTTTACACCCCAAATGTCTGAAGTAACTGAAAAACACAAAGTTACTGACATAATTTTCAATAAAATTAAACTGAAAAAAATGAAGTAAACATATTTTGTTATGTTATAGAAAAGAACTAGTTACTCAGATTCCAGATGACAGCATAAGTAATTGTTCTGTTAGTCACTAAAGAAGGACAACAGGAGGTACGGCATCATAATTACTGAGATGCATGAAAAACTGCTGCATCATGCATGACGTTTAAATTTATTACTTCTTTGTACTAACACTATTAGCACATATTTTTCAGATGGTATCCACATATACTGCTGAATCTACCTACACAAATATATCATTGTACAACTCACAGTTAAAGAGATATGATGTATGATGTCATAAGCACTGGGATATGTAGCAAAATTCTGCATCATGCATGGAGTTTGAATACATTTATTCTCTACTATTAAGGCGCTCCTACAGCAGAGTCATCTTAAGGAAATCCCTGACAACTGGCAGTGCTTTTGACAGGTTTCATCTGTGAAGAGCAACCTGCTGTATAGAGATGTTTACAAAATCACATTGTGGATATGTAAAGCACCTGTGCCCAGAGTACAGAAACTGTCTGGGATCATGTTCCTAATTTGGATACTGTACTTATACATTTACAATATTAGGAAAAGGATTTATGACTAACTGTAAATATGACCCACCGAGTTGCAGATGGGTACCATGAAAAGACTGTTACACATTAATTTTTGGTTTAGCCTTCTTCGGCAAAGAAAACACACACACACATGTATTTACACAAGCAAGCACACAACAGCTTCCACTGGCAACTCTGAGTGGAATGCGACTGTTATGTGAATAGCAATCTAGAGTGGGGTGGAGGAAGGGGATGAATAGCAGGGTACAGGTGGGGGGAGAGAAGAGCACTGTCTGGCAAGGTGTGCAGGGAGTAGAGACTGCCAGGTGCAGGATTTGGAAGAGGGGGGGGGGGGCAGAGAGTGGAAAAGGAGAGGAGCAAGGAAGGAGAAAGGATGGGCAGGTAGTCTGTCGGAGGGCAGTGCACAAAGAGGGTGAAGGAATGTGAAAAGGGAGGAGGTGATATGGCTTGGGGCAGAAACTGAGGGAGGAGGGTGTGGGGACAATAGGTTGAGGCTGGGATAATTTCAGGAGCGGAGATTGTGTTTTAAGGATAAGTCCCACCTGTGCATTTCAGAAAAGCTAGTGGAGGAGGGGAGGATCCCAATGCCACCTAGATCCTCCGCTCCACCACCACCTATAGTAATTTACTGGCCCCATGGCCACCGGTTTCCGTCCACTCGTCCTATCACCTCCTCCTCTCTCACATTTCTTCAACCTCTTTGTGTGCTGCCCTTTGCCAGTGTACCCACCTGTCCTTTCCCCCTCCCTGCTCCTCTCCTCTTCTGCATCGATTCCCCCCCCTCCCATGGGATGCTGCTCTTGGCAGTCTTATTACCTGTGCGCCATACCAGTCGGTGATCCCCCCCCCAATACTCTAATCATTTCATTGTGCCTGCCTGCAACTCAATGGGCCATCTTTATAGTGAGTAGCAATCTTTCCTTTTCCGAATATTGTTGATATTCCGACCTAGAGTTTCCATTGTTTGTAGTTACACGTTTGTATGTTATGTGTATTTCTTTCTACGACTGTTTCATGATTTAAAAGATGTTTTTTATTTCATTTTTTGGTTTTGTTTCTAATAGAAAATTGTCAAAATGAATACCCAGAACATGCCGTGTTTGTCGGCTAGTATCATATACAAGGTTTGTTCAAAAAATTCCTGGACTCTGTACCCAAAATTTTTCTATCGCTGACCTTTTACTTCTTGCGCATGTCTCCTTTGAAATATTTTGTTCCACAATTGATACACTTCTCCCAACGCTGTCTTCACTTCTGGAAGCAGTCTTGGTACGCCTCTTGCTAGATCACGTGAAGCGCTGTCTGTAATTTTCTTGTATGTCGTGTAGTGTTGCAAATCTTTGTGCTTTCAATGGGTATTCAGCTTTGGAAGTAAAAAAAAAAAAAAAATAATAATAATCTGCTGGGCCACATCTGTTGAGAACAGAGGATGGAGCAGCACAGTGATATAATTTTTTTGTGCAACAGTCACGCACCAATAGGGATGAATGTGCAGGTGGTTTATCGTGACACGAGCAATTAATAGTCTCGCCACATTTCAGACAATTTCCTTCTCAATGTTTCTTGTAGGTGTCGCAACACATCCCGACAGTACCATAAATTAAGAGTTTGTCACTGTGCCACCAATTCATGATGAACTAATCCTTCAAAGTCAAAGAAAACTATCAGCATGGCTTTGAGATTGGACCTGACCTGATGAGCTTTCTTTTGGTCTTGGAGAACCTTTCCTGACCTAATGTGAAGATTGAACCTTGGTCTCAACATCGTAACTGTAGAGCCATGTCTCCTCACCAGTTATGATTCTCTTAAGGAATATCTGGTTCTCATTTGCGCATTCCAAAAGATCTTCACATATTGCGAGGTGGAGGTCTTCATGATCTTGACTCATGAGCCGTGGGATAAACTTGGCGGGCAACACAAGGCATTCCAAGACATCAGGATTTCATGACGTGATCCACCTGAAATGTTTCATTCTTCTGCAATCTCTTGGACAGTCGGTCTTTGATTGGCATGCACAATTTCACACACACACACACACACACACACACAGCAATTTATGAGATCCTGTAATAGCAAAAGAAACTGAACATTACAGTTCACAGAACTTTTCAACTTAAAAGAAATGTTGGCAGTAGTAATCCTCAAATTTGAGTTCATTAGAGAACTAGCTCAGCTTGAGGAAGATGGAGGACAAAATTTGCAGTGACATCATTGATTCTAAATCCCCTGGAACGATTTAGGGAAATCTAAATCTGAATAATTGGGTAGGCATTTTAATCTGGATCATGATATTAAGTATCTTAAACATTACTTCACAATTTGTAGCCAGCAATCGTCATCTCCTTCAGTGGTGTGACCTACCTTTTAATCCAAGATTTACTTATTCTGGTGACTCAATTGTAATTAGTAGTGATAATGTGTATGAATCTACAAACAACAGATTTCAGGTTTTTAACTAAGCCCCAACAACAGAGTGAATTTCTATGATCATTCTGATTTGCTTTAGCTAACTTTGTTAAAAGTTGAATCTCATTTGGTCTTCCAATGTGTGGCACAATGCACTAATTATAATACAATTGGATACATAAAAATATCTACCGTCCACGAACCCAGCATGAGAAAACACGTACGAAGGTTAAAGAAAATTGTAAGCTTTCATAGCCAGTGGTTCCTTCTGGCAGAAGGGTTGAAGGTGAAGGAAGAGGTATGAAGGAAAAAGTTGGCGAGGTTTACGAAATGGAGATAGTTCGGAAATCTTGCCCAACCACAGGTCAGTGGAGACTTATTGTATGGGATGAGAAGAGCAGCACATGTTTCTTTAACCTTTCTATGCCTGCTGCTGCTTGTTGAGTAGATTTTTTAAAATGCAATTGTATTATATTTTTAAAAATTGATTATTTTTGTCGATGTACAATGCACTAATCAGTAACACTAAATTTCTTTAAAGTATCACTTACTGAAGAAACACAAATAACTTTCCACAAAAATCATACAGGAGGACCTACTGTGTGTTTATTTTGTTACTATGCACTTTAATCAACAGATTAACAAATACAACATTACAAATGCAAACTGCTCTCAGTATTGATCTTTTACGATTGACAGTGAACGAAACATTTTGTATTCCTGTCGTTAAAACAAGATTTGCTGATTTTTGGCTTATATTCAGAGTATGAGAACATCATCTGAAAGACCCTTCAATACTACTACTGGAATATTTTTACATATAGTCACCACTGTGGAGGAAAAAAAAAAAATTGGATAAGGGCAAGTAGGACTCACACACCAAGGGTTCGGTACAAACTTAGTTATGTAAATAAATAATATATTTGTTTGTATGGCCTTCTTCTGCAGCAACTGTTAAAATCAGTTATCCATCTTTAGCTGACTGCAATTTGTTTAAGGAGAACTGCCCCAGATGCGTTTTGCTTTTATTTACAAAGCACCTTCCGTGTTTATTCTGCAAATTGGATACATATGTTTGCATATTTTTGGTTGTTTTAGGTTAAAAACAGTGTTTTGTTTATAATGTTGGTGTGCAAGTTACTTGTGGTGTTTCTATACACATTCTGCTTCTTTCCTCCTTGCTAGCAGCGGTTGATGTCAAAAGACTTCGATTCACATATGTACTTGGCATTTTCGCCATTCTGCAGTATATCTTGCATTGCATTATTTGCACTTCATTTCTGTAAACTGTTCCTCACTCTGGACTGTAACAGTGTTTATATCTGTTTGGTTTCATTCACATTGTGAGTGTTACCAACCCGTGACACTACCCTCCCTTTTTTCTGAGTCAGAGTAAATTAGTGAATTTGTTTTGCATGTAAGGTAGAGATATGAGAGGAAATTGAGAGGTTGATTACAATTTTTTTTGGGGTGGGGGGGGGGGGAGGGGGGGGGGGTAAGGATGGGCCTGTATGGTGATTCTACGACAGAATCTTGGAGGAGATGGTAGTGGTAAGTGGATCCTGTGGTTATAACTGTATATTTAATGTTATATTAACTGGTCAATCAATTTAAAGAGTGTGTGGTTTGCCAAGATGGTCTGATCATTTATACATACATCAAGCCAGGAGGACATTTGACACCAGATATAAAAGAACATGTAAGAGCACACAATTACAGAACCAATCATTGAACTGTGTAGAACACCCACACCAACACAAATGTAAAATTACAACCAGAGATCCAGATATGGAAATCATAAGGATAAACAACAAAAAAACACCTTACAAGGAAACTACCACATCAAAAAACCCATAACAGAAAAGAAACATTCCATAAATCATTAGACCAGCTTGGCAAACAACACACTCTTTAAACTGACTGACCACTTAATACAACATAAAATATACACATATAACCACAGGCTCCAGCTCTCATTACCATTTCCTTCTAGATCCTCTCCTATGATCACCATCCAGGCCCATCCCCCCCCCCCCCCCTCCCAAAGGAAAAAAAAAAAAAAAAAAAAAAAAAACTGCCATCAACCTCACCATCTCCTCTCACATCTCTACCAAACACGCAAGACAATTTCGCTAATTTACACTAACTCACACAAAATGGAAGGCAGCTTCACACGTTGGCAATAGTTTCAACATGGGTGAGAACAAAAGAACAGACATTAAACATTGTTACTGTGCAGAGTGATAAACAGTTTACAAAAGTGAAGTGCAAATTACTGCAGCACAAGAAATGCCGCAGAATGGCAAAAACTGCCAACTGCATATGTGAATTGAAGTCTTCCAACATCAACTGCTGTTAGCAAGGAAGGAAGAAGCAGAATATGTAAAGAAAAACAAGTAACTTCTACACTAACTTTATAAACAAAATGCTATTTTTAACCTAAAATAACCAAACATATACAAATGTATGCATCCAATTTGCAGTATAATCATGGAAGATGCTTTATAAATAATTAAAAGCAAAATTCATCTGATGTAATTCTCTTTAAGTAAATTGCACTCAGCGCAAGACAGACACCTAACAGTAACTGATGTGTATACATAGTTCATCCATCTCACAAATCGAGAATTTCAGCGATTTTTGTCAGTTATTGATATTGATACTGGCAGGTTATCAAAGGTGTAAATGGCTGTGTCTTTTGACTGCTCTGACTTAGATGCCAAAATTTTATAGGTTGCCAAAGGCCCATAGACTTTCGTATGTGACATAAATTTCAACTTGAATTATTATTATTATTATTTTTTTTTTTTTTTTTTTTTTGCGTGGTATAATGACAAAGTAACAGTTCTTACTATAAAATGTTGCTTCTTGGCAAATTTCATAATTCTAGGTAAACAGGAAGTACCCTACTGGTTTTTAAGAGAGTGTTTGCAAATATTGGGCTAGGTGACATAAGTGGCCATATCTTTTGGCTGCACTGCTTTAGAAGTTAGTTTTTTATGCTGTCAAGAGAGCATAGTCCTTAGTAGGTGACATAAATTTCAATCTGATAAGTTTGCCCGTTCCTGATTAAAGGGGTTTTGACAGACACACGGACAACAAAGTGATCCTATAATGTTTCGTTTTTACCGTTTGAGGTATGGAACCTGTTAAAGGCATAGTTTCATACTGCTCAACATTTTGAGAGTAAATTTCAGGTTTAGCAAACAAAACTGTGCAACAGTGATTATACTCTTACCCGGAATCTACGAATATTTGTCTTTACATATTATCAATTTACATATCAAGCAGAATCTTCTAAAAATGTCAGTAATAATAATAAAAAAGAAAATAGTTTACTTTTTATTTGCTTGTACATCCACATTTTGGGCCAGTGAATGTGTAAAGTCGGTATGCACTTAAATTTTTGTAACTGCAGTTGAGTCATTCAACGTCAAGTGACGCAATCTGCAAGATGCTCTCAGCATGACCCCTTCAATTTTGTTGAAATCTGTACATGATGTTCCTAAAGGATGTGCATAAACTTCTGCTAAGGCTCAGCTTCATTTGTAACTTAGTGTATTCGTATGTACTAGAGCTGTTTCCACAAGGGCTACTTTCTTTGGATTGGAAACACATGTAAGATAAGCTTTCTGACCTAATAGAGCTATGATTCCATAATTTGCAATCCTAGCACGTTTTTGCACAGAATAAGGAAATATCCTAAATCCAGTTAAGGGAGCAAAGCCCACGGTCCAATGTCTCTTCAAATATGCTGCAAAAACTTTGTCACAAAAAGTTTTCCCCATATTTTAACGAGGGATAAGTAGTGAGTAAAAGGCATTGGAAACACAGTCATTTGTCAGTAAATTGTCTTGTCTACCTATCGTTTTGGTGTCACATCAGTTAAGGGGGCTGGTCCACGAATATTAGAGGAAACGTTGAAAAACTCGTTTGTTTTCTAACCATTGTAACTCAAAGAATAAGATTTGTAAGCCCATATAATGCTTACCATCTTTTGGGAACATTTTTATGTATGAACTACAGCTTTAGCTCTCACACTTTTTTTAAATTGTATTTCTTTGTTGCTAATTATTTATGTACATTATAGGTACACATTACTCAAAATACAAAGAAAGTAGGTTTATTTTTTTCCTGTAAGTTCTTCACACTATTACCTTTAAAAACAGATTACTGAAAAGATGGTACTGTTATAAATTGTGGTACAAAAAAAATTTAAGTATGATTGTTAAAAATTTTGGAAATACATTCAGGGCTTTTCTTCAAAAAAGTATTTTATTTCCAAAGTTAAGTCAAAAGAGTAATCTTACTTTTTAGTTAAGCGTGTTTTAAGACATTATACAAAATTTCAGCTCTCTACCTTTAATAGTTTTTAGTCAAAGTGTACCAGAACATGAAATAATTTAACTTTTGGGAAATTGATGTTAAAGTTAAAACTTGCTTTTTCTATTAAACTTGCATGGCACTAATGCATTCCAGGTCTATATTCATTTTGTTTTCTGTGTTGTTCTTCCTCCTTTCTCCTTTTCACACCAATACTTCTTCGTTCTTTGGTGGCTTCCAACACTGATTTTTCTGCTTCGAAGAGTCTCTTTCAGTCAATGGCTATTAGAACACTATCCATATTTAGTCCACCAGGCACTCCCATCAGTACCACAACATTAAGTCTTGACACTGCACTGTCATTGAAACATGGAACAGCATCTAGCACATCTACCTGTTTTCAAAGCATTTAGTCCTACTAGAAGAGTTTTTGGCATCTGTTCCCATTCGCTATTGTTGAAACTTTCATTTGGATTTTGAGTCCTACCAAGTAAACATTTCGCTATTAATCTTGTGTCACTAAGATCCCTATATATAGGTTTTATAACATTCATCACAGCAAATGGCAAAGAATGATTATGGTTGTAGGTCTCACCTTGAGTAACAGCCCCCTGGTAACCACACCATAAATCACTGCCAGGTGGGCAGAGTGCATGATATGGGTTGTCATTTGTGGATGATTTATGAAAGAAGGTAGCCCATACTGTCTTTTTGACCATTTTTGTTTAGTCTTATGGCTTGTCCATAATAATTCAATAAGAAACTCATGCATACAGTTACTTGGCTGTAAACAAAATATTTGTGCCAAAGCAACAGCAAACAATGACTAACTCTCTGTATACACAAAGGCTAAGCAACTGTGAAGCTTTTGCAAATTAGCCAACTTAAGGGACTAAACAGTCATACAACAAAATTTTATCTTTAGTAGAGCTAATTGTGTGCCATGGGGACATCATGGTGCAAGCAGCCACTTTTAAATTTCTCTAATTTTGATACTTTCTGTGGTCTACTTTCCTGGAAGGAAACTTTTTCTTCTTAAGAAAACTACAGATAATTATTTAAGGCAAATTAAAAAATTGATTTTTTGATAGTTGCTCATGTACAAGTCCCATTAAGGTGAAAGGATTCGGTTTACAATTGGAAAAAAACAAACAAACAAACAAAAAAACCTAATGGTGAGTGTGAATCTGCTGCACCTATGGTCACAAACCACTTTGTAAAACCCAGTCTAAAAATAATGCTTATGATCAATGTAAATGCACCCTTTCAGCGGTGTTAAGATTTATGAAATCAGAGGTGTCAATTAAAGTATAGAGATGCTTGAAGATAAGAACATTTGTTACTTTTGGATACTTTGAGGCTCATAAAAATATGGAATACACGTGTGTCTTTCTGATAGGCAGACAGACAATTCACTGAAAAATGATTATGTTTCCAGCATCATTTACTCACTACCTATTCCTTGTTACGAGATGGAGATTTGTTGTAAGTTTGAAGAGATTGTGCGGCTATTACTTTCTGACCTCTTTTTAATGTCGAAGATGTAACTGTATAGTATGGGTGACAAAAGCAGTGAATCTTGGGGGAGGGGGGGGGGAGAGGAGGAGGAGGGGGAGAGAGAGAGAGAGAGAGAGAGAGAGAGAGAGAGAGAGAGAGAGAGAGAGAGAGAGATATGCTGCCAGCACAAGATGGTAATCTTGGATAGAATGTTCAGTTACTTCCAGATACGGATCATCTATACTCTGCATATCAATTAAAGTGCATGACAGAGGGTATGTCCGATTGTACCAGTTTTACGCTCTCTTCCTGTTCCATCCACGTTTGGTAACCAGGAAGAATGACTCTTTAAATGCCTCTGTGTGTGCTATAAGTAATCTAATCTTGTCCTCAAGATTCCTATGTGAGTGTGAAGCAGGGGGAGGGGGGGGGGGGGTTAGTATGCTCCTAGAGTCATCATCTGAAGGCGGTTCTTGAAACTTTGTAAGTATAGTTGACATGTATCTTCAAGAGTCTACTAGTACAGTTTTTTCAGCACACCTGTGACACTCTCCCATGGATCAAACACATATGTGACCATTCATGCAGCTCTTCGCTGTACAGGTGCAGTATCCCGTGTTAGCCCTATTTGTGATGGGTCCCAACAGCAGTGCGTTATATCTACATTTCAGATGATATTCTCAAAAATATGGAATCTAATTCAAGAAATGAAGGTAAAAATCAAATAATTAGGAATAATATACTCTTACTTCTCCTTTTGGCAACCAAATACCATTCTCAAGTATTTCCTGTCACAGAGATTCTGATAACAGTAATAATTAACCAACTAGTACATCATGATCATAAATGTTGCAATGTTTCAAGCAAGTGATTCCTTAGAGGAATAGGTCATTGTATTTTTCTTATTAATCATTTTGTGCAATTTAATTTTTATGACCAATGAATACACCCATAAAAAGTCTGTTGGAAGTGTGTGGAAACTGACTTAGCAAAACATAAGTAAGCACCAGGAAGAAAGGCCAACAAAACTATCAACATAGGTCCAACATACATACATAGATACATTAATAACTCCTTGTTCCATGGATCATGAGTATGACATTTCGTAATGATGTGGAACAAGTCACTATAATATAAGTTTTCTTTACACAAAATAAACGGGTCTAATTAACCTTTTTTTACAGCTACTACTTCATATCTAAGAATTCATTTATTGAGTAGGAGTTGTCATTCAGAAATTCTTTTAATTTGCTTTCAAATGTTGGTTGCCTATCTGTCAGACTTTTAATACTATTTGGCAAATGACCAAAGCTCTTTGTGGCAGCATAATTCACCCCTTTCTGTGCCAAAGTGAGATTTAATTCAGAATAGTGAATATCATCCTTTCTTCTAGTGTTGTAGCTATGCACCTCACTGTTATTTTTGAATTGGGATAGGTTATTAATGACAAATTTCATAAGTGAATATATGTATTGTGAAGGTACTGTGACTATCCTGAGTTCCTTAAATAAATGTCCGCAAGGTGATCTTGGGTGGGCTCCTGGTATTATTCTGATTACATGCTTTGTGCAAGGAATATTTTCTCTCTTAATGACGAACTGCCCCAAAATATGATTAAAAATCCTAGTTTTATACGTGCAGGTATCAGTTCCTGATTATTTCATAAGAACCCGGTTACCCAAGGTCCACAAAGAGTGTTATGAAGGATAATGGGGAAATTTTGAAGGAGATTAAATCACAATTTCTGTGGAATGCCCAGAAATTTTACCGACCAATCAGATATGTCACTTGAAATAATGCGCCGCAACAATTTCAGTAGCAGAATAGTTGCTTGAAATGAAAAATGACTAATGTACAGGGAACTGTACACTGTCAATTTACCATGAATGCCACAGTGAAAAAAATCTATACACATGAAAGCCATCATACTTTGAAACAGCATGTAAAAGATATATTCTGCAACATTACTCATGGATATGTACCGTTAATTAACGTCATGCATATGAAGACCGTATCTACGTAAGTGATGGAGAAAATTATAAGATAAAAACACAGATCATATGTAAATATTAAATAGCCTCACTTCTTGGGTAAGTGAAAATGAAATATAGCTTGTGTGCCTACACTAGTGTCAAAACGTAACGAGTAGCAAGTCACGTGAAAAACGAGATGGCAAAACCTACAACAATTAGTGCCAATTTTCATTTTTTCGTGCCTTATACCTACTCGAATTCAACAAACACATAAGCGTACCCAATAGACATAATTAATCCATAACTGCCGTACAAGAATCGCAATGAAATATACGACGTCCACCAGCCAAACCTACTTCAAAACTATCATTCCCAATCGCCTGCTTTTCAACAACGAAAAACATTACTTCTCTCACACTTCCAACAGCTTACTCTTGGTGTCATAGATGTAGCTTTCACGCGCAGGCGTGACAATATTAAATTAAACTGTGCCTAGTATAATCACGAAATTCAGATTAAAACCTAATTTTTCTGTAACATAATTTTCAAAATGTTTGATCTCGTCCTGTATACAGAAATTTATATTTTATTTGTGCTCTTAAATCCAGCATAACAATTTAACAAATGAATAATCAGATTTCCAAAGATTACATGCCTAAGCTTGGCGCAATGTATACTGTGACAAGCTTCCCCCCACTTCCAGCAGTTCGCGTATAGTTCGAACACTCGCCTGCACGCGGTGCGAGGATAGCCAGAATCAATACGCGTTCTGCTTGAGAAGCAAGCTTTAATAAACGAATTCCTCATGTTTCGAAATAATTTGTGACTAATATAGCTGCGCGTGTAAAGCGTGAAAAATCTAAGGGCCAAGTTCTTACTTAAACTATCTCCGGAGTGCTGCGCGCAAGACATTGCACTGATAAAGTGCAACGGCAACGGCGCGGAATACGGAATGCGGATTCTGTGTTTATAATGCGTAACTTCTGTAACAAAGAGCAAATGTGTCCTAAAGCAAATAAAATAATGCTAATGTGACAGATAACTTTTTCGTATGCCGAAAGTTATCGGAAAAAATGTTTGTTCCTCGAACTGGTCATGAGCCTAACAATTTCGAAATGTGACGTTTATAATTACGGCCGCACTAGCTTTCTATATCTAAATCTTTCTGTAAAAAAAACGCGCTTACCATCTCGCGCACCTCAGCTGTCTGTAATCTACTAGAAGAGGAAAAATTTGCTATGCACTTGCATTTCGAACGGAATACAAATGCCAAATGTGACTGTGCCATCCTGTCTCTCACATGGATGGGAAAAGTACCCGACGAACTACCAGAGGTAAGTAAATGCGGCAGCTGTAGTCGAGTCCGCAGACCAAATGTTAATACTTGAGAAGAGATCCTGTGAAGGTGTATGTTAAAATTCATTAACATTACAATGAGATTGTCGTGCTGTCAGTTGCATGCTAATTTACATGCGGCTTTGTTCTTTAACGTTAGTTGAAATGAAGTTTCATAACGACGAACCCATTTCCTGTAAAAAAAAAAAAAAAATAAAATAAAATAAAAAAAATGCTATGCTAATCACGTACATTCAATAGACTTTAAGATTAGAATAGTTGTCAATACATCGCCTCAAGCAAATCATAATATTCACGGTAATCTTACTACCCATATACTAGAGATACAGCGATCCGTTAAATCGTACGTTTCTCAAAATGTGTTTCGCGTCTCATTAAATTACTCGGTGATCTGATCGCGTGACGATGTAATTTCGTAAGAAAAGTTTAGCTCGTGCTTCATAAAAACCGATGAGACAGTAAACATCAGAAGGCACAAACGATATTATTAAAATAATACAAAACACACCAGCTAAACGCGGAACTGGTACTCGTTTACATAGAGTGCATATCAATAGCGTCGTACGACATATGAGGCGTAGCTCTTCTACACAAGCTTATTTCTCACAGACATATAAAATGACGCATGGGATGTTCCATTTCATTAATTAGAATGCCTGCTTTGAACTACAATTACACAATAATCTGTACACAAATTATATGTGACACTAAAAATTTCAACGCATCAACAGAGTGCCAACAAGGAAGAAGCTATTCATTTGCAATATTTAATTGTATTACGACAGTAGCTTGACTACACTTCGCTAATTTAAAGCATATATTAATTAGTGATATGTGAATTTGACGCCTCTTTATCTGATAAAGCTGACTGATTTTTCTCTCGAAATGAGAGCTACAGTAGAGGGGAATTTTTTGATGGCAGTATACTTATGCAGTGTTATAAATATGGCCTCGCATGCCATTGCCCTTTTTATATGTAGGAAATAATTTCTCATATAAGATATTTTCTTGTTGAAGGTTAGAATGTGTAGCTCTTCATTTGAACGCTGCCACAACGATACAGAGTACATGATAATTCTGTGAATAACATAGCGAAGCAGCGAACCGCCGTATTTTTATTGTATCCCTTCGTTCTTTTCTTTTCGCATGGCAAACGTTCTTCGTTGACAATAAACAAATACTACGAGAGAGGTATAGAATTATAATGACACTTAGCCGGTCGATATGGCCGAGCGGTTCTAGGCGCTTCAGTCTGGAACCGCGCGACCGCTACGGTTGCAGGTTCGAATCGTGCCTCGGGCATGGATGTGTGTGATGTCCTTAGGTTAGTGAGGTTTAAGTAGTTCTACGTTCTAGCAACTGATGACCTCAGATGTTAAGTCCCATAGTGCTCAGAGCCATTTGAACCATTTTTAATGACACTATTTCTTCTAACCGAGGAAATCTCCTCATAGAAGCCACGACGTAACATGTGAGGTGAATGGAGAATGCTTTCCGCATTCTGAACTTTATCGTAGCGCAAAGATATTGCCCTCGCCAGGGACAAAACAAGACGAGATAAAAGTAGAAAGAAATTCAGCTCGCCCCTGCAACAATCATTTTCGTTTCACTATGCCGAGCAGTGCAGTGATCTGACTGAATCGTATTCGGAAGGACTGGGCCTCAAATCTTCCTTCGAAAATCTTGCTTTGGGTTTCTTGTGGCTCCGTCGAATCTCTCCAGGCAAGTAGGCCCCCGACGGGTTCTTCCTCGAATGGGCACACAGTCGAAAAACAAGGAAATAAAAAAAACGTAACATTCAGGACAATTTCATTCATCATGGCCCAATAAAGGCGAACTAATGGCCTACGACAGGAAACTTGCTCTCTCACCCGTGCTCAACCGTCTGCAGAATTCGTAGAATCAGAGTTCAATTATTAGGGCGTTTTTATGCTTCCACAGCCGTACTGGAGAATGAAAGAATTGAGAATAATTGTGGTACTACGCGCTCTTCATCAGATCACCATAACACAATTTAAAGAAAAATAATGTAGGTGGTTACTTGTAAAGGAAGGAGGAACTCTACACAAACGACCGTCACGTCGTCATGACATTGTTTTATTTGCCCCTAAACCTGCGTCTGTTAAAGGCTATGCAACTTAATTTTACGGGATCTGCCAGCGAGAAAGACGCTTTGAATGATTTTGGGTTGCTCAGTAAAGCAAGAGGAAACCAGCAGCAAGTACATAAAATAGGGACAGTGCAGTTACAGTAATCCAGGTGCCTCCCGACAAGGTGCGTTTGACACATGACATCTAATACCGCACGAAAACCACTTCGAAAATTCTAGGAATACATTTTCTGCATAGAATCTATGACTGTTCTTCAGGATCCTCCGTATCACTACGGTACAGCCGTGTAGATGAAGTTAGACGCCGGCCGCGGTGGTCTCGCGGTTCTAGGCGCGCAGTCCGGAACCGCGCGACTGCTACGGTCGCAGTTTCGAATCCTGCCTCGGGCATGGATGTGTGTGATGTCCTTAGGTTAGTTAGGTTTAATTAGTTCTAAGTTCTATGGGACTGATGACCACAGCTGTTAAGTCCCATAGTGCTCAGAGCCATTTGAACCATTTTTTTTTTAAGTTAGACGAACAGTAAAATGCGCAAAGGTAAATAAAGAAAACCTGGCTAATAGGTTGCATGAGGAAGCAATTCGATAACGGATGTGTGATAACTGGTGCATTGCCGCGATGAAACAAAAGTTTCTTTTTAGCTAAATGCGGCCGTTTTTGCTTGATTTCATCACAAACGCTGCATTCAGTTCGC
Organism: Schistocerca piceifrons; assembly: GCF_021461385.2. NCBI lineage: Eukaryota > Metazoa > Arthropoda > Insecta > Orthoptera > Acrididae > Schistocerca > Schistocerca piceifrons. Next base: position 1,133,218,648 of record NC_060138.1, on the reverse strand, counting down.
TTAATCCTCCCTATTGAATGCATTTCATTTTTGAAGATAATCGCCTGGAACCGCGTGACCGCTACGGTCGCAGGTTCGAATCCTGCCTCGGGCATGGATGTGTGTGCTGTCCTTAGGTTAGTTAGGTTTAAGTAGTTCTAACTTCTAGGGGACTGATGACCTCAGATGTTAAGTCCCATAGATCTCAGAGTCATTTGAACCATTTTGATAAAATAAGGGAAATCAGAGTTCTTGCGGAAAGATATAGGTGTTCGTTCTTTCCGCGCTCTATACGAGATTGGAATAATAGAGAACTGTGAAGGTGGTTCGATGAACCCTCTGCCAGGCACTTAAATGTGATTCGCAGAGTATCCATGTAGATATAGATGAATCGCACGAGTGATTTTTAAGCAGTTTCCTTTGAAGACTGATTGCACTTCCCCAGGATTCTACCACAAAACGGAAGTCTACCACCTGCTTCACCCCCTCAACTGAACCTATGTGATAATTCCATTTCATATCCCTACAAAGACTTACAAATGGTTCAAATGGCTTTGAGCACTATGGGACTTAACATCTATGGTCATCAGTCCCCTAGAACTTAGAACTACTTAAACCTAACTAACCTAACGACAGCACACACATCCATGCCCGAGGCAGGATTCGAACCTGCGACCGCAGCAGTCGCGCGGCTCCGAACTGAGCGCCTAGAACCGCTAGACCACCGCGGCCGGCAAAGACTTACACTTAGGTATGTGTATGAGTTGGTTAATTCTATTCATTAATATTACAGTCACGGGATACTATGTTTCTTCGTTTTGTGAAGCGGACAATTTTACATTTCTGAACATTTCAAGTAAGTCGCCAATCTTTGTACCACTTTGAAATCTTATCCAAGATCTGACTGAGTATTTATGCAACTTCTTTCAGACAGTACTTCATTATAGATAACTGCGTCATCTGCAAAAGCCTGATTTTACTATTATTATTGTCTGCAAGGTCATTAATATACAACATGAACAACCAGGGTCCCAACACACTTCTCTGGCACACACCTGTAGTTACTTCTACGTCTGACGATGACTCTCCGTCTGAGATAACATGCTGTGTCCTCCCTACAAAAAAGTCCTTAATCCAGTCACAAATTTCACTTGATACCGCATATGATCGAACTTTGGCAATAAGCGTAGGTGTGGTACTGACTCAAATGCTTTTCGGAAATCAAGAAATACTGCATCGACCTGACTGCCTCGATGCAAAGCTTTCAGTATGCCATGTAAGAAAAGTGCAAGGTTGGGTTTCACATTATCGATGTTTTCTATCCATGCTGGTTGGCATTGAGGATGTCATGCTGTCCAAGACACCTCATTGCGTTTGAACTTAGAATTTGTTGCAAGATTCTACAACAAATCGATGTCAAGGATACTGGACTATAGTTTTATGGATTACTTCTACCATCCTTCTTGTAGAAAGGTGTGATTCTTGCTTTTCTCCAAGATCTGGGCACGGTTTTTTGTTCGAGAGATCTACGATAGATTATACACTCCTGGAAATTGAAATAAGAACACCGTGAATTCATTGTCCCAGGAAGGGGAAACTTTATTGACACATTCCTGGGGTCAGATGCATCACATGATCACACTGACAGAACCACAGGCACATAGACACAGGCAACAGAGCATGCACAATGTCGGCACTAGTACAGTGTATATCCACCTTTCGCAGCAATGCAGGCTGCTATTCTCCCATGGACACGATCGTAGAGATGCTGGATGTAGTCCTGTGGAACGGCTTGCCATGCCATTTCCACCTGGCGCCTCAGTTGGACCAGCGTTCGTGCTGGACGTGCAGACCGCGTGAGACGACGCTTCATCCAGTCCCAAACATGCTAAATGGGGGACAGATCCGGAGATCTTGCTGGCCAGGGTAGTTGACTTACACCTTCTAGAGCACGTTGGGTGGCACGGGATACATGCGGACGTGCATTGTCCTGTTGGAACAGCAAGTTCCCTTGCCGGTCTAGGAATGGTAGAACGATGGGTTCGATGACGGTTTGGATGTACCGTGCAATATTCAGTGTCCCCTCGACGATCACCAGTGGTGTACGGCCAGTGTAGGAGATCGCTCCCCACACCATGATGCCGGGTGTTGGCCCTGTGTGCCTCGGTCGTATGCAGTCCTGATTGTGGCGCTCACCTGCACGGCGCCAAACACGCATACGACCATCATTGGCACCAAGGCAGAAGCGACTCTCATCGCTGAAGACGACACGTCTCCATTCGTCCCTCCATTCACGCCTGTCGCGACACCACTGGAGGCGGCCTGCACGATGTTGGGGCGTGAGCGGAAGACGGCCTAACGGTGTGCGGGACCGTAGCCCAGCTTCATGGAGACGGTTGCGAATGGTCCTCGCCGATACCCCAGGAGCAACAGTGTCCCTAATTTGCTGGGAAGTGGCGGTGCGGTCCCCTACGGCACTGCGTAGGATCCTACGGTCTTGGCGTGCATCCGTGCGTCGCTGCGGTCCGGTCCCAGGTCGACGGGCACGTGCACCTTCCGCCGACCACTGGCGACAACATCGATGTACTGTGGAGACCTCACGCCCCACGTGTTGAGCAATTCGGCGGTACGTCCACCCGGCCTCCCGCGTGCCCACTATACGCCCTCGCTCAAAGTCCGTCAACTGCACATACGGTTCACGTCCACGCTGTCGCGGCATGCTACCAGTGTTAAAGACTGCGATGGAGCTCCGTATGCCACGGCAAACTGGCTGACACTGACGGCGGCGGTGCACAAATGCTGCGCAGCTAGCGCCATTCGACGGCCAACACCGCGGTTCCTGGTGTGTCCGCTGTGCCGTGCGTGTGATCATTGCTTGTACAGCCCTCTCGCAGTGTCCGGAGCAAGTATGGTGGGTCTGACACACCGGTGTCAATGTGTTCTTTTTTCCATTTCCAGGAGTGTAGTTGGAATAGGGGCTAATTCAGCTGCAAATTCACTATAAAATCTCTTAGGGATTCCTTCGGGCCCTGGAGCTTTGTTCAGTTTTAACGATTTCAGCTCTTTCTCAATACCACTGACAATAATACTTATTTCATTAATCTTTTCAGTGGTACGAGGTTAAACTCGGGCAAGTCTGTTGCGTTTTCCTTTGTAAAGGAACTTTTGAAAATGATATTAAGCATTTCAGCTTTTGCTTTGCTGCTCTCAATATCAGTTCCTATCTCATTCACTAGGGACTGGACACTAACTTTGGCAGGGGTGGCGGCAGGAAGGGCATCCGCCCCCCCCCCCCCCCCCCCCCCTACAGCTTAACCTTGCCAATTCCGATTAACCATGCCGACCGTGCGTCATTGCGGGAACAAGGCACAAGCAAACGAAAGAAAGAAAGCAAAGAATATCTGCTAGAGTAACTAAATCACAAACACCAATTTATTACAGATTGATCGAAGATTACGCAAAGGACAATGGTAGTTTACTGAAGTTCTCAAAAAGGCACGTTTATTTGCGCTGATATGCAACGAAATTCAATGGTAATGTATTCTTTGGCAGAACTGAGAACTACAAACGCTGATTTGCTATGAAATAAATTATGTATCCAAAAAGTCGTACCGGTAACGTACGAAAATATAGTTTTGTAAGCTTCTGAAATTCTCAAAAATAACGTATTTCTGACGTAATTGTACAATGAAATTAGAGAACGATTATTTTGTGCGGTGATTCAGCGTGAACAAGGTTTGAAATTACGTGTTAAGTTTGTTGGAAGTCGCTAAGTGCTCTCATTCTCAAATAATGAGTCAGTATAGCGTGGGTAATTTGCGCGTCATGAGCAGCTCTACTTCAAGAGTCTTACGCGGTTTATAACTTTGATACTGGAGTTATTGCGCTTAACACTGAATAGCATTTTAAATTCGGTTAATAATTATATGAACTACAGAAATTCAAACTGTTGCCCCTAGGAAACGTTAGATAGGCAACCTGCAGCTGGAATTTTGCACCGTGCACCGTTTTAGACGTTTAGCAATACAGATCTCCCACACGGTATGGGCCATGCGTCTTGCACCAATCATTATCCACGGTCAAAGCTGGTTAACTAGCGACGTCCCGCCTCTTTCACCACACAGCTGTCTGGGACAGACACCTCAGGTATCGTCTCTACACTTGCGCCTTGCGCTGCATCTGTTGGTAACATTGTGGGTCGTACAAGGGTGTGAACGATAACTGTTTACGAGACCTGTTAAAAAATCCGGAACTTTGTTCACAATACAGGGTGTCCACAATGAGACTCCAACATTTGAACTCATACAATGTGAGAGGAAACACAATTTATTGACGAACAAATACAGGGAAATCATACAGCAGCTCATCAAGTTTTCATACACAGGTGGACGGTTCAGTACACTTGAACATGGGCGCCACGGGTAGCGCGAAGAATATCAAGTCTATAATCGATTTCGTGCCATGTGTTGCGGAGCATCTGTTCTGTGACAGAGTTGATGACAATCCTTATGCGTTGTTTTAGGTCTTGCAGGTCCTTTACTGGTGTAGCGTATACCCGGTCTTTCACATAACCCCACAAGAAAAAATCGAGAGGGGTTATGTCGGGCGAACGTGGCGGCCAAGGAATTGGACCTCCACGGCCAATCCATCGTTGCGGGAATGTGTCATTTAAAAATTTTCGGACATCAAGGCTCCAATGGGGTGGTGCACCGTCCTGTTGAAACATCACATTTGGCTGCAGGTCTGTTATCTGTGGCACGGCAAATTGTTCCAACGTGCCCAGGTAGATGGCTCCATCCACAGTCGGTTCCTGAAAGAAAAACGCCCAACAATGCGATTTATCATCAAACCACACCACACATTAACTTTCGGACTGTCGCGCATGTGTTCCCTAGGTGCATGTGGATTTTCGGACCTCCAGATGCGCACATTGTGACGATTGACAGCCCCTGACACGTGAAAGGTTGCCTCGTCAGTAAACATCACTTGTGATAAAAATGTCTCGTCCGCGGCAATGCGATCTAACATGACATATGCAAATTCTTCTCGCTTTGGTCGATCATCAGGCTTGATTTCTTGCACAACCTGCACTTTATATGCGTACAAACGTAATCGCTGATGAAGCACTTTGTGCACTGTTGAACTTTTCATACGAAGTTCTCGTGCTGCCTGTCGCACTGACTTCTGTGGACTTCGTTCGAATGACCGCCGCACTTGTTCCACACGATGTTCGCTGATCCCAGGTTTACCACCACCATGCCCTTTCGCAACACTCCCAGTAGCCAAAAACTGATCACACCACTTCTTTATAGTCTTGAACGACGGGGGAGCTTTGTTGTAAACTCGACGAAAGTTTCTTTGCACTTGGGTCGCCGATTTTGTCTCTGCATACCACCAGACCACTTGTGCACGCTCCTTCATATCCTCCATTTTGCTAAAACAATTGATTGCAGTTGCACTACGGCCACTTGGCGTATTAAATTTGCACACCACAAACTTGTTGAGTCGCTCTGTCTGCCCCTTCAGGATTCACAGGTCCACCATCTGAAATGAAAAAGATATAGGGTATTAAAATGTTGGAGTCTCATTGTGGACACCCTGTATTTTTCTACACTTACCTTTTACTTATTGTGCATGGTCTCGTTCGAAATACTCTCCTCCACAATTGATTCACCGCTCCCAGCGCTGTTTCCACCTCCGGAAGCAGTCTTGGTACGTCTCTTGCTGGATCGCGCGAAGCGGCGTCTGCGAATTTTATTTTATCTCGTTTATCGTCGCAAATCTTAAACCTTTCGACGGGTTTTTCAACTTTGGAAATAAAAAAAAAGCCCGCAGGGGCCAGGTCTGGAGAGTACGGAAGATGAGGTAGCACAGTGATTTTGTTTTTTGTGCAGTAGTCACGCACCAACAGGGATGGATGTGCGGGAGCGTTGTCGTGATGGAAGAGCCATGAACTGTCTCGCCACATTTCAGGCCGTTTCTTTCTCACATTTTCTCGCAGGCACTGCAACACGTTCCGCTAGTACTATCGATTAAGAGTTTGTCCCTGTGTCCCGAATTCATCATTAAGTAAACTTTCAAAGTCAAAGAAAACTATCAGCATGGCTTTGAGATTTGATCTGACATGACGTGCTTTCCTTGGACTTAGAGAACCTTTCCCGACCCACTGTGAAAACTGGACCGTGGTCTCAACACCAAAACCATAGACCGTTTCTCATCATCAATTGTAGTTTTCTTTAGGAACGTCTCGTTCTCATTTTTGCGATCCAAAAGCTCTTCACAGATTGCGAGGCGGAGTTCTTTCTGGTCTTGCCCCCATGACCCGATGGACGAACGGAGGCAACACGATGCATTACAAGATACTGTGTCAGGATTTCATAACATGATCCAACTGAAAAGTTACATTCCTCTGCAATCTCTCGGACAGTCAGTCTTCGATTGGCACACCACCGTTTCCGTTGACGTTCCTGACACGAACGTCGTCGGTAGACGTCAAAGGTCGTCCTGAACGAAGGTCATCTTTAACTTCCGTCCGGCCATTTTTAAACCGTTTGAACAATTCGTAACACCGAATACAGCTTAAACACTCGTCACTGTAGACCCCCTACATTATTTGATAGCCGGCCGCTTGGCCGAGCGGTTCAATGTGCTTCAGTCCGAAACCGAGCGACTGCTACGGCCGCAGGTTCGAATCCTGCCTCGGGCATGGATGTGTGTGATGTCCTTAGGTTAATTGCGTTTAAGTAGTTCTAGGGGACTGATGACCTCAGATGTTAAGTGCCATAGTGCTCAAAGCCATTTGAACCATTATTTGATGTGTCTCTGTGAAGGTTTTCCTGAGTTTCACGCAAAATTTAATGCAGACGCGTTGGTTCTCTAACTCTGCTATCTGGGAATTTTTTTGAACAAACCCCGTACAATGTACTGCTGTGTTGTCTGAGAAGACAACGCGAACAATTTGATATAGGACACTTGCTGTTTATCAAGCCGGGGAAAAAACCTCAAACTGTATTATCTGATACGTCCGACAGAACAGACACCACTAAAATACATATTTTTTAGTACATTTCTGTAAGAGCGCGACGGCTCCTTGACGTTTGTTTCAGTGCAGATGCACTAATATCGCCCGATCTCCAACTGGTATGACTAATTTGCGATTTGGGGGTTAATGGACGAGGGATACTGCGTGGCAGCGTGCGATAAGTAGGAAATTTGGGTTGATCACGGACCGTGTCAGGATGGCCGAAGCGGATCAGGCAACACGCTCATGAGAAGCAGTAAATCCGTGTTCGAGTCACTGTCTGGCATAAATTTTCAACTTTCGTCATTGCATCACCGCAGTGCCCTGAGCGGCTGGAAGTCACGAATTCCCAGCCCCCCCCCCCCCCCTTCCCTCTCTTTCCCCATTCTCTGTTTCCATAAACCTCGAACAGGCCTGCAGAAGGCGCCTAGGTAGGGCTGCCGTACGTCGCGGATTTCGCGGACAGTCCGCGATTTTATGCTCGAAGTTGGGTGTCCTGGACGAAGAGGAAAATGTCCGCGAAAAAAGTGGCTAGTAAGTAAAAAAAGTTTTTTTTACGCGAGTTTCGCCACTGGCCACCGATCAAGTGTTTCATAACGCCTGCAAACTTGACGATAGCCGTTGAAACCTGTTCTGATATTCCGTGTCACTTCAGAGTCGCTCGGCTATTTTCAGAACAGACTGTGGAAGCAGTGCAATAATCGATTCTTTGCGATTGTTTCAGTTTTCCGCTGTTGGTTTATGTGGTGTGCGTACTGTAAGACCTTCGGTACACACACCATCAGATTATTTGACTTGTCGCTCTAACGAAGTAGGCGAGTGTCAGCAATATGTCTCGTGGTCTTATCGTGGCGTGTTTATCTTCTGCCGTTAGGTCAGACGATAGAAATGCCACTTGCACTCTTAGAGTAGCAGATTGGCGGTGACCAACTTTAAACAGAACTTGATTAATTTTCAAACACATTTATTAAAATAATAAAAAGCATAGAAATTACTTAACTTGATTCTGGATGCTATTTACAGTTGACAATCTGAAGTTCATTTGGTCTTGGTACGTTAATCTTATTCTCACATATCTCTGATACTTGACAAAATGTCTATTCATTTATCTTCATGGCTATGTACAGGAATATAATAATCTTATTAGGCGCAGACTGAAACTTGACTATATACTGGTACAGACAAATGCAGACTGACTAATCGGAGGTCTGTACACACGTTATAATACCCCGAGCGTTCAGGTATCACTGCGCGAGTGTGATCCGCGAGGAGAAAAGGTTCTACGTTAGCAGCAATCTCATTGGCTGCGTTACATATTAATACGCGGATCGGCGGAAGCAGTATTTGGTCCGTCTTTAAGACAGCGCCATCTCGTAGTGCGGAGACGGACGAGCGCTGCTCTTGCGCTGTTGTGCTTAGCGGGGCGCGCTCTAGTGGGAAAGTTGTGTACGCGCTGACTACGCGGAACTATGTACACAACAGTCTACAACGTCTCTGCTGCCGGTATCTGTTATTCTTTGGCCGTGTAAAGTTAACAGGATAGCTTTAACATCAGTCAGTGCAATGCTTCAAATCCAATATAACATGAAAAACACAAATAGCACAGATTTTCATAGACTGATTCAGAATCGGAGCGAGTTTCTTTCTTCTGTCCAGGGCTCAGAGAAATATGACTGGTTTAAAGCATAAAGTGAAAGATATATATCAATTGTAGCAGCATGGTTGTGTACATGTTAATAATTTGTGTTCAGTGCTTTAATTAAAAAGTTATTTAATGTCAATTGCAACTAATTTTTTTCATCATTGACCACTCCTTTATAGCCACCTTTAGTGCTTGGATTAATTTTCCTTGTTAATTACAACTCCTTTGCTGACTGAATTACTGTTTGAATTATGGTAATTATGAAGATTTGGCTGACGTGCAGAAATATGAAAGGGCATTGTGTGATACCAGGTTTCAACCACATCTTCATAATTACCACTGTAAAGTAATGATGAAGATTTAACTGAAATGCAAACCAATGTTCACTTGCACAACATATCGGACCATGTTTCAACCACATCTTTATCATCACCGAATTTTGTCTTTGATTTTTGTCCTTGGATTATGGCAACCCTACACCTAAGCTACGACACAAGCGCACAGCGGGATATTTTCAATATCTTCTCGCTCTCTTACGCCGCCGGCTTAGTCGGCTACGTAGCTAAAATTTTTCGTTTAAACTTTCCCGTAAGAATGAAAGAAAATGACCTTTGTAAACGTTGTACAAAAACTACCTACGTTTACGATACGATCTAAACGGAACCATGACAAGCACAGTAGTTTCGTAGAAAGAAGGCCAGACAAACGAAACGATTTAATTGACAATTTTATGCTGTTAAATTCACAACATTTTGAGAAAAATTTACACAAACAAACGTCAATTTTAAATTTTGTAAGCGCGAGAACAACGGGTTTTTAATATTCAAGAGTGCTTCTGAGCTCAAACATGATGAGGTATCTTGGACAGAATGACCTCAACCAGCACGGATTTCGAAAACATCGATCGTACTTTTCTCACGTGACATACTGAAAACTTTGAATTAAGGCAACCAGGTAAATGCCGTATTTCTTGATTTACGAAAAGTAATTGGCTCGGTACCAGATCTACGCTTATTGTAAGAAGTAACATCATATGATATATTAAGGTAAATTTGTGACTGGATTGGGGAGCTATCGCGATAAGCGGGAAATCCGGGTTCTAGTCTCGGTTCGGCACAAATTTTCATTGTTGTCATTCCATTCTACAGCTGATGGTGGTCATTATTCGCAATTGCGAATTCATCTGCTGTGTTTCATAACGGCAGTGGTCGCCGCAGTGCATCGCCATCGGAATAATACGGGCACTGCAATATCGTATTTTGGTAGGGAGGACACAGCATGTTATCTTGGATGGAGAGTCGTCATCAGAAGTAGAAGTAACTCCGGGTGTGCCCTAGGGAAGTGTATTGGGACCCTTGCTGTTCATGTTGTATATCAACGACCTTGCAGACGATATTAATAGTAAAATCAGGCTTTTGCAGATGACGCAGTTATAGCTGCATAAATATTCAGTCAGATCTTGATAACATTTCAAGGTCGTGCAGAGATTGGCAACTTGCCCTAAATGTTCAGATATGTAAAATTGTGCACTTCACAAAACGAAGTATCCTATGACTATAATATCGATGAGTCGCTGTTGGAATCGTCCAACTCGTACAAATACCTGCGTGTAACACTTTGTAGGGATACGAATGGAATGATCACATAAGTTCAGTCGTGGGTAAAGCGGGTGGTAGACTTGGGTTTATTGGTAGAATAGTGGGGAAGCGCAATCAGTCTACAAAGGAGACTGCTCAAGTGTGTGGGACCCGTACCAAACAGGACTAACAGGAGATATTGAACGTGTATAGAGAGGGCGGCACGAATGTTCACAGGTTTGTATAATCTGTGGGAGAGTGTCACAGACATACTGGAGAACTGAACTGGAAGACTCTTGAAGACAGACGTGAACTATCCGTAGAAAGTCTATTAACAAAGTTTCAAGAACCGGCTTTAAATGATTACTCTAGTGATATACTACAACCGTCTACGTACAGCTCAAATAGGGATCGTGAAGATAAGATTAGAACAATTACCGTACGCAAAGAGGCATTCAAACAATCAATCTTCTCGTGCTCCATACATGACCGGAACAGAAAGAAACTGTAATAACTGGTACAATGGGACGTACCCTCTGCCATACATCTCACGGTGGTTTGCAGAGTATAGATGTAGATGTAGACGATGTAAGCGAAAATCTCGCGCAGTGCGCATGTGCTGTAGCTGTTTTTGTACGTCGATTTGAGGCTGTTTTCCAGCTTGATAGAACACAGGCGTCTTACATAAATTTGTTCGCCTCGACTTCCACTACAATACTGGGGTCCATTGTAAACAATTATCCTTTCACTCTGTACTCAGATCTCCAAAAAGGGAACACTTTCCCTGAGTTTTGGCCCTCAACTCACAAAGGAAACGCCGGCCGTGGTGACCGAGCGGTTCTAGGCGCTTCAGTCCGGAACCGCGCGACTGCTCCGGTCGCAGGTTCGAATCCTGCCACGGGCAAGGATGTGTGTGATGGCCTTAGGTTAGTTAGGTTTAAGTACTTCTAAGTTCTAGGGGACTGATGACCTCAGATGTTAAGTCTCACAGTGCTCAGAGCCATTTGAACCATTTGAGCTACAAAGGAAACACAACACCAGAAAAGAGTAGCGAAATATAGGAAGACCCGTGAAGAATCAGTGACCGATACAGGGACTGACAATTGACTCTCAACATAAATGAATTCAACGTATTGCGCTTAAGCAGGCGTAAATACCAGCAATTGTTCGGTTACACGAATGATCATCAGTCACTGCAAACAACAGCAACGTTAAAATATCTAGGAAGTAAAACAACTATGTGAAACAAGTTGTAGGCTAAGAATATGAACTGATTTCATTTGAGGAACGGTAACAAAATGTAACTCACCGATGAAAGAACTTAAAAGATCCTTTTGTGAACGAGGATTGAGCAATTTTCGCCAGTCTGTACCCATTGGCAGGCTAGATCAAGAGATGGCAGGCGCCACAAGAAAGGCTTCGTGCGTCGAGAGATGTTCACTGTTAAATATCTGACAACTTACGTACCAAAAAGAGTAAGACACTATGTTACTTCCTCCCACCTACATCTCACGAAATTACCTCGACGGGACAAATGATAGAAATTCAGAATAGTTCTTCTGACGAACTTTTCGCCAATATAATAGGATAGTGGTATGCACTGATCTTCCGCCACATGTCGTAATGTTGGTTTGCACGTCGATAGAATGTGTCTCAACCCTGAGATTCTCGTGAGTCCCGTGAAATGCTTGATGAAATATTTACTCCACGAAAAGAGCCTTATAAAAACGTTCTCTTCGAGGCAGCAGGGTTTTTATCCACTTACGACTGAAGAGTGTGTGCTTTACCACTCGTAATTTATTAGAAGCCGTAAAAAGTCTTAAGGACTGTGGACTTCTTTACGAGTTTGTCTGGTGAGAGTGACTGTCACTAGGCGACGCCTAAACAAGAACGATGCACGTAACGTAAAAGATTTCTCGTAAAGTTCAGGCAGCTCATTGTTTAAGAGGAGATGTACAGAATTTTACTCCCGCCCATATGTATTAGTGTGTGTGTGTGTGTGTGTGTGTGTGTGTGTGTGTGAGTGTGTGTGTGTGTGTGTGTCGTGCATCTACGCCACACTGTGTTCTCTGCCTTGGCTTCCGGTGTATGAATTGAGATGCACACGTATTGTTTCATTGAAGGACGCCTACGACAATAGATGCGCGAAATTACTCTCTCTGTGAAAGAGGAAACGCGTATAAAGGAAAACTCAGTACAGTATGGCGGTGTAACACTCGGAAGATGAGAAAGGAAGTTTTCGTGACATGACACAATCGTCTTATTTCCCTCCGTGTGCGGCCTGTGTGCTGGTTCAAAGATCGCATCAGCGGAGAACACGCCTGAAATTATCGAACGGAGTTCTTGCAACTAAGGGGCTGCCAGAAGTAAACATTTCACAGCGTACGGCCTTCTTTTACTGAAAATGTTGTTCCCGTGTGTGTTAATGCATACTGTACTGCGACTGTAGATATGCATGACTCAGGAGAAAATAGCGTACTTCACGTTTCTACATCAGAGTTTGTGAAAACTGTAATACCAAAAAATATACATCTGGCTGAAAGAATATGACAGATTATGCACGCGAAAAAACACAAATAGTTATGAAGATACTGGATAACACTTCCATAGCCACCGTTAGGATATTTTTATCCATTTATTCACATGACGGTTACGAGATATTAAATCTTGTTTTCTATTGCTACGTGGATCATTGTATCGGATAGCCAAAAATTAAATTGATACAGGTGCATCCCAACGTACTTCTGTTTGTGTAGTCCGATCATGAACAAAACTCTGTACGTGAAAATGAACTGCACCCCTCCGCGAAGCGTGTTTGTGAAAGACTGAAACAGCTAATTAGAGGACTGACGCAGAAACTCTTTTGTTCATTATTTAGAAAGAACATCGCAGCCACGAGTTAACATAATAATGTTCTTGTTTTTGTGGTCTTCAGTCCGAAGACTGGTTAATGCAGCTCTCCATGCTACTCTATCCCGTGCAGGCCTATTCATCTCCTATTAGTTACTGCAACCTACGTCCTTCCGAATCTGTTTACTGTATTCATCTCTTACTCTGTAATTTTTACCTTCCACACTTCCCTCCAACACTAAAATCGTGATTCCCATGATGTCTCAGGATTTCTCCTATTAACCGATCCCTTCTTTTAGTCCGATTGTGCCACACATTTCTTGTTTCCCCAATTCTGTCCCGTACCTCCTCATTAGTGACGCTATATCCCCACCTAATCTTCAGCATTCTTCTGTAGCACCGCACTTCAAAAGCCTCTATTCTCTTCTTGTCTAAACTGTTTATCGTCCATGTTTCATGTTAACTGAATCTTCCATCGCTTCTTGGTAGAACAGCATTATAATAAATGAAAAGCGCTAGTTTGCTTTTGTTCTACAGTATAATTTTCATCGCGTTAACCGATTTTCGGCTTACAAGGCCATCTTCAGACATTTACTGACTGTTGTTGCCAAAGAAGTTACAATGTTTGTAAACAACATTGGAGAAGTTACACATCTAAATTGGAGCAGAAACGTACAGTATACAACATCTTTGACAGTGTGGTCGTAACGCAATCCAATTGTTCAACTTTTCACTTTTTACATTGCATCGGCCACACTGTCACTGTTTCCATCTAGACGCGTAAGTTGTTCTCTAATGCCGATTGCAAACATTGTAACTTCTTTGGTGATAGTAGCCAGTAAATGTCTGAAGATGGCCTTGTAATCGGAGAACCGTTTAACGCAATGAAAGAAATACTGTAGAACAAAGGCAAACTAGTTCATGTTTCACTTTCATACATGGCTAAACTCCATACAGATACCTTCAGAAAAGACTTCCTAACACTTAAATCTATCAGCCATGGCAGGGTCCTCTGTTTATGAACGGAGTAGCTGAGTATGCAGAAACAGGGATCAATTGGAATGATTTTCCCCGACTCAAATGTAATACACTCAAGCGCCAACGACGTGATGTAGGCGTGTATACTCAAATACAGAGATATGTAAACAGGCAGAATACTGCGCTCCGCTCGGTAACGCCTAAATAAGACGACAAGCAGCTGGCGCAGTTGTTAGATCGGTTACTGCTGCTTCAATGGCACGTTATTAAGATTTAACTGAGTTTGAACGTGGTGTTATAGTCGGCGCACGAGCGATGGGACACAGCGACTCTGAGGTAGCGATGAAGTGGGGATTTTCCCGCACGACCATTTCACGAGTGTACCGTGAATATCAGGAATCCGGCAAAACGACAAATCTCCGACATCGCTGCGGCCGGAAAAAGATCCTGCAAGAACGGACCACCGACGACTGAAGAGAATCGTTCAGCGTGACAGAAGTGCACCCATTCCGCAAATTGCTGCAGATTTCAGTGCTGGGCTATCAACAGGAGTCAGCGTGCGAACCATTCAACGAAACATCATCGATATGGGCTTTCGGAGCCGAAAGCCCACTCGTGTACCCTTGATGACTGTACGACACAAAGCTTTACGCCTCGCCTGGACCCATCAACACCGACATTGGACTGTTGATGACTGGAAACATGTTGCCTGGTTGGACGAGTCTCGTTTCAAATTGTATTCAGCGGATGTACGAGTACGGGTATGGAGACAACCTCATGAATCCATGGACCTTGCATGTCAGCAGGGGACTGTTCAAGCTAGCGGAGGCTCTGTAAGGGTGTGGGGCGTGTGCAGTTGAAGTGAAATGGGATCCCTGATACCTCTAGACACGACTCTGACACGTTACATGTACGTAAGCATCCTGTCTAATCACCTGCATCTATTCGTGTCCATTGTGCATTCCTACGGACGTGGACAATTCCAGCAGGACAATGCGACACCCCACACGTCCAGAATTGCTACAGAGTGGCTCCAGGAACACTTTTCTGAGGTTAAACACTTCTGCTGGCCACCAAACTCCCCGGCCATGAACATTATTGAGCATATCTGGGATACCTTGCAACGTGTTGTTCAGAAGAGATCTCCATCTCCTCGTACTCTTACGGATTTATGGACCGCCCTGCAGGATTAATGGTGACAATACCCTCCAGTACTACTTCAGACGTTAATCGAGTCCATGACACGTCGTGTTGCGGTACTTCTGCGTGTTCGCGGGGGCCCTAAACGATATTAGGCAGGTGTACCAACCAGTTTCTTTGGCTGTTCAGGGTAACAGTGAACAGCAGAAAGTGAAATAACTTGTTGGATGACCCTATGCGCTTTATTATTAAACAAACGTGAACTAGGATCGTCGAACTACTGTTAAATTAACGATGGACTTATGAATCAGAATTTATTACAGGAAGACACAAACAAATAACATAATAGGCCAGTTGATTTCCACTTTCCTCTCTCGGAGATTATATGCCACACACATAAAAGGCACAAAATCATAACAGCAATAACAAGATTGAACAAATAAACATGTGCAGTATTGGGATGGGAGTGTGGACACTACACAAAAAATATCAGACGCTCTGAATCCGCGAACTCATAGTAGACTGATGGTTGCCGCAGGCTCTACTGCAGAGGTGTCCAACCTGGGCCCAAAGCAAGTATCAGTGCGGCCCAAGAAGTGAGCCTCTACCTCACGACCGCTAAAAAAAGTTCCATAAAATTCCGTTTATGCAAAGTAATGATGAATTGAAGATATTCAATCTGAAACTCACTCTTCACGATACTGTTCTCTCTCTCTCTCTCTCTCTCTCTCTCTCTCTCTCTTTCTCTTTGTTCTTCTTTTTTTCTTGGCGATTATTGTTAGTAGTGTTCAGTATATTAAGTGAGGCCGCAAAATACTCGTATTCCTACAATGTGGCATAAGTAAACTAACAGGTTGGGCACCACTGCTCTACTGTAATGTAACTCATATGGAATGGAAATGGCTAACTGTATTAAGCCAAAGCCAATGAATATACGTAGAATCGAATCACCATTTCATTCCCTGAAATCACTAGTTAAGCGCGCCTAATGAATTAAGCAAGCACTCCAAGCGTTGCGGACAGGACAGAGTTCTTTTACCAAACAAACTCGAAGTCCGCAGGACTTAGAACCGAAGTCAGGAACCCGAAAGCTCGCATCCGTATCTTCTCCCCAGAAGACTCCTGGTCAGCGCCAGAATCCGGGCTCGAATCAAAGTCCTTCCCAGAGTACGGAGTCCGTGTCAGAACGCCATCTCTCTTCTCTCCAGCTCACCTCGGAGCTTCGCTACCCTCTCGCTTCCTGAAAGTTAAGTTGCACTTCTTCCTGTCAAGGAATTTTTTCGAGTTAACCAATATGGTCGCAAAATACTAATATCAATTCCTTATAGGAGAATGGAAAAAGTGGTAGAAGCCCATCTCGAAGAAGATCAGTTTGGATTCCGGAGAAATGTAGGAACACGCGAGGCAATACTGGCCCTATGACTTTCTTAGAATATAGGTGAAGAAAAAGCAAACGTATGTTTATCGCATTTGTAGACTTACAGAAAGCTTTTGAAAATGAAACTTGCTGACGGATTAAACCTGTGTGCCGGACCGAGACTCGAACTTGGGACCTTTGCCTTTCGTGGGCAAGTGCTCTACCAACTGAGCTACCCAAGCACGACTCACGACCCGTCCACACAGCTTCAATTCTGCCAGTACCTCGTCTCCTAACTTCCCAACTTCACAGAAGCTCTTCTGCGAACCTTGCAGAACTAGCGCTGCTGGAAGAAAGGATATTGCGGAGAAATGGCTTAGCCACAGCCTGGGGGATGTTTCCAGAATGAGATTTTCACTCTGCAGCGGAGTGTGCACTGATATGAAACTTCCTGACGGATTAAAACTGTGTGCCGGACGGAGACTCGAACTCGGGATCTTTGCCTTTCGTGAGCAAGTGCACTACGAAGCCATGTCTCCGCAATATCCTTTCTTCCAGGAGTGCTAGTTCTGCAAGGTTCGCAGAAGAGCTTCTGTGAAGTTTGGAAGGTAGGAGACGAGGTACTGGCAGAATTGAAGCTGTGAGGACGGGGCGTAAGTCGTGCTTGGGTAGCTCAGATGGTAGAGCACTTGCCCGCAAAGGGCAAAGGTCCCGAGTTCGAGTCTCGGTCCGGCACACAGTTTTAATCCGTCAGGAAGTTTCATATCAGCGCACACTCCGCTGCAGAGTGAAAAATCTCATTCTGAAAGCTTTTGACAATGTTGACTGGAATACTCGCTTCGAAACTCTGCAGGTAGCAAGGGTAAAATACAGGCAGTAAAAGGCCATTTACAGCTTGTACAGAAAAGAGACGGCAGTTATAAGAGTCGATGGGCACGAAAGAGAGGCGGTGGTTTAGCTGGGAGTGAGACAGGGTTGTAGCCTATCCCCAATGTTGTTTAAGATGTATACTGAGCAAGCAGTAAGAGAAACAAAAGAAAAATTTGGAGTAGGAATTAAAGTTCAAGGAACAGAAATAAAAACTTTGCGGTTTGCCGATGGTATTGTTATTCAGTGAGAGACAACAAAGAACCTGCAAGAACTTGAAAGGAAAATATAAGACGAACATCAACAAAAGCAAAACAAGGATCATGTAGCATTGTCGAATTAAATCAGGCGATGCTGAGGCAATTAGATTAGGAAAAGAAGTTCAAATGGCTCTGAGCACTATGGGACTTAACAGCTGTGGTCATCAGTCCCCTAGAACTTAGAACTACTTAAACCTAACTAACCTAAGGACACCACACACATCCATGCCCGAGGCAGGATTCGAACCTGCGACCGTAGCAGTCGCGCGGTTCCGGACTGCGCGCCTAGAACCGTGAGACCACCGCGGCCGGCAGGAAAAGAAGTACTTAATATAGTAGATGAGTTATGTTATTTGAGCAGCAGAATAACTGATAATGGCCGAAGCAGAGAGAAAAGCGTTACTAAAGAAAATAAATTTGCTAACGTTAAATATAGATTTAAGTTTTAGGAAGTCTTATCTGAAAGTATTTGTATGGAGTGTAGTCATATATGGACTTGAAACAAACAGTTTAGACAAGAGAACGGCGGTTTTTGAAGTGTGGTGCCACAGAAGAATACCGAATATTAGGTGAATGGATCACTTAACTAATAAGGAGGTTCTGATTAGACTTGCGGAGAAAAGAAATTTGCAGCACAACGTGACGGGACGAAGGAATCGGTTGATAAGACACGTTCTAGGACGTAAGGGCTCACCAATTCGGTATTGGGGGGAAGCATGGAGGATAAAAATCATAGAGGGAGAACAAGAGACGAATACAGTACGCAGATTTAGAAGAATGTAGGTTACAGTAGTTACTCGGAGATGAATGGGCTTGCACAGGGTAGGGTAGCATGGAGTGCTGCATCAAACGTTCTTCGGACCGAGGATCACAACAGCAACAACCAATATGAATAAATAATTGTTAAAGTACCACTCCTCGACACTATTCCACGCCTAAGCAATGATCGCTCTTCCATAAGACGAAATTTTAATATTGCTGGCCAGTCGCTTCTAAGCTCTCGATTTCCCGCGGCCTGAAGTAAATTTACCAGACCTGGTGACTGCCCGACGCGCCGGAAAACATCAAACACATAACCGGCAACTTTGAAGTAGCTTTCCATCGCAGCACACGCAGTATTCATAATCTCCGATAGTTTGACAGCTCTACAACTGGTTGGAAACCATCAGAATAGTTGTACCAACATCACAGTTGCTGCAATTGTCGACGTTTTTCGGCGCAGAGGAACTGTCCAAACACTGTGATGGTGTGGATGAAAGGCCACTTTGGGATACCTATATCTGAACAAGTAGATATCCTTGCGAAACAGGCATCTATGCGTAGAGCTATTAAATGTGATCAAATCTCTGATACAGATATGTACCAACGCTCAAGAAAGCGCTTGTCTTCGGACAGGCAAGATGACATCACTATGCACTAATCCATCCCACGATGCCAAGAGTACCATACAATAATAAGACACAAACACCAGTGGCTTGTCGACTGTTTCCAGACATGCTGAATCGTGTGGATGCCATTATTCGTACCGACCGCCGTATCACAACTCGACAATTGGCTCTACAGTAGTCGGTCAGCATTGGAAGTGGGCTGCAATGATCGAGACTCTCGGATATTCAAAGAGGTGTTCACGATTGGTTCCACGAATGCTCACAGTGGACCACAAGATTGGAAGAAAGGCCATTTCGTCTGAACTGTTGGAGCGTTTTGAGACCGAAGGAGAGGCCTTTCTGTCACGGATCGTTACGGGGGACGAAAGCTGGGAGCACCACTTTGCGCCGGAAACAACTAGGTAGTCAGTGGGGGTAGCATCATCCTCATTCACCACAAAAGAAGAAATTCAAGACAACTCCATCTGCCGGAAAAGTCATTGTGGCATTGTTCTGGGATTGTGGTGGCGTCATTCTCGTGGATGTGACGCCAAGAGGGTCAACCATCAATTCAGAGGCATACGTGAAGACTCTGAACAAACTTAAGAACTGTTTCCGACATGTTCGATCGGACAAGAATCCGGTGCAAATCCTGTTCCAACACGATAATGCATGCCCACACACAAGTCTGAGAACCCGGGAACATATCTCCAGATTGGGTTGGACATCGTTGCCTCATCAACCCTACAGTCCAGGCCTGGCACCCTCGGACTGCCATCTCTTTGGGCTGCTTAAAGATTCTCCACGGGGAACATACTTTGAAGATGACGAGAGTGTCAGTCATGAAGTGAAAACATGACTACTGCTACAGGACAAGAGCTTTTACCTGCAGGGAATACGTGCTCTTCCACAACGTTGGCGTACGGCCATAGAACGTGATGGAGACTACGTAGAAGAATAGGACTTGGACAAGACATGTTGATGTATATTGTCAGCAAATTCTGACTCTTAACAGCAAATGTGATGCAAGAAAAAAATGTGGGGCATTACGTATTCATCTGTACTCTGCGAACCACTGTGAATTGCATGGCAGAGGGTTCGTCCCACTGTACATTAGGGCTTTTTCCCATTCCATTCACGTATGGAACACGGGAAAAAGCGATTATTTAAATGCCTCTGTACGTGCTGTAATTAATCTATTCTTATCCTCAACGGTCGCTCTGGAAGCATATGTAGGAGGTTGTAATGTATTCCTAGTTATATCTTTTAAACCCGGTTCTTGAAACTTTGTTAGCAGACTTTCTCGGGATAGTTATGTCTGTCTTAACACTAGAACGGCGGAGGTTCTGACATTACTAAAGCGGCAGAAAGGGGTGATTTTGACTCCAAATAAAATATTCTCATATTTTTTTTAGAGTTTGTTAATCCATACTTTATTTTTAGTAATCATAACAATTATAAATAATAATTACTAATTTATTTGAACAACAATGTATTATACAAATTTATTGTTGCTACTGCTAACAAGTTTCTTAACTATAGATTTTAATTTATTAACTATTCATACAACCTTCTAGACACATTTAGTATATTTGGTCCATTTTACTCTCACATGTGTTTGACAAACAGCTCTGTATTACTTTTCACTCATGTCATTTGAGCTGCTAGACGCACTTAGCACAGGTGATTTTCCGCACAAGGCTTTGTGGCACTTTACACAGTTTTTGCTGGTATTGTTGCCTTTGCAGAGGCTGATTTGGCGTTTCCTCCGCTTTCTAGGTGATTTCAGTCCCATATCCTCTTCCTTTGACTGATATTGTTGCTCTTTCGTTCCTTTGAGTTCATTTGCCTTTGAAGTATGAACTTCTTCCTTTCCATTTTCTTGTTCGTTTTATGTTATAGATGATCCATTCATTTATTGCTGCCGTGTCCAGTATGTTGTAGTAGACATGCATTGGCTATTTCCTACATGCGACCTTCGTAGTATATTTATGGGTCATTTGCTTAGACCGTCGTAGTATATTTACGGGTCATTTGCTCAACCACGTCCAACCCGTACTTTATTGCATTGTAGAACGTTACTGTTTCAGGTTTTTTCTTTCGTTCCTTGCTTATTGATACTTCAGCATGCTGTGTATTCAGAAGAATGACACTTTTATTCTTCTTTCCTTGGTATACAGTCAAGGTGCAGTCTGTGTTGCCACTATTGTACAGTATTATGGTGGAGTGTATTTCAGTATTCAGCTTCCTTACTTCATCAGGGATTTGACAGCGGATCTTGTTCAATGTACCAACTAATGAAGTTTTCCTTTCTTTGAGTTTTTTTAGCAAGTTGAAGAAACGTAAAGAAGTTGTCTGTGGTCACATTTCTTCCTTGATTCATAAATGGCACCATGAGACGCAGAACGACGCACTCTCCAAGTGGTTGTTTCTCTTTTTGCTTGTCCTGTTTGCCGAGGTATGGGAAAGCATTACATATATATACTTGATCGTTACATCAACAGCCAACCAGAATTTGAGAGCATATTTGTCTGATTTATTGAACATGAATTGAGTAAACCTGCATCTTGTTTTGCTTGGTAACAGTTGCTTGTCAATGGTTATATTTTCTCCAGGGCGGTAAGCGCGAATACTGTTTTCAATGAACTTTCCCCAAATTTCAGATACAATAGCGAATTTGTTGGCTGCCAGGCTTTCAGCCCAGGTTGATTTTCTATCAAAACGGAGAAATCTGAGAAGCTGCTGAATTCTGTCCCTTGACATATCCTTGATAAATTGAGGCCCCCGAGTGCGATCAGAGATCATGCACGGACATACCTTTTGTGTACAATACACCCCGAACATACATGATGGCTATCAGTTTCTCCAGTTCCTCAAGTGACATAGTCCAGTCATTGTTTTTTTAGTACTTTTCGAGGATTTGATGCTGTGTATTTCTTCATGGGATGTAGCATTGCTTCATCAAAAATAAGGCGGAAGGCACTGATGACAGAGCTGTCCACTCGTTGGCAAGCATAAGCAGTGGGACCTCCTCTCTCCTTCAAAACATTCACAGCTGACCTGCCAGAGGATGAATAATTTCCAATCTCCCACACGGTTCCATCCCTTGCAATCATCTTTGTAGACTCTTCCAACCGTACATGCTGTGGTAAAAGAGGTGATAACTACGTATATCAGCATCTGAATCCTCTCCCATCGTTCACAATGTCTTCATCTTCACTTGCGTCAGATACATAATCATCATCTTCATCAGCGAAGTCAATTTCCGATTCAACTTCGGAGTTCTCTGAGAGATGTAACACTTCTTCATCAGAAACCCACACTGACAAAACATCTTCGGAAACATGTTTCACGGACAAAGACTGCCTGAGTGACACAACATAAGCTGTGGTGGACTGGAATGTACTCGTGCCAAGTTGCAACAATTAGGAGCAACTGCATTACTGCTCACTGTTTCCACTGTATTGTTGGATAATTTACTTATTTTCAGAAGAGAAATTATAGTGGGGTCAAATTGACCCCTTCCACCGTTCTAGGTATACTGAATGACATGGCGTAGAAAATTAAAACATTTTGTAAATACTAAAACATCCTCAGAAATAGGACAAAAGATTAGAAAAGGTCATATAATTTAATTAACGAAGTAAATAAATTGGATATGACAATGAACGAAAACCGTATGAAAGGGGTCATTTGACCACTTCCGCCGTCTGGTTTTAAAGACTCTGCAAGTGCAGTTCTTTCAACATGTCAGTGAGACTCTTCCACGGGCCAAACAAGCCTGCGACCCAAAATTGTTATGGCTTTCGTGGACACTTGTTGAGAAACGGCCCATTGGCTTCTATCTCGAGTTCTTCAGCCGAAGTTTGTTTGATAATTTTTCTGACTTTTCACCAACACGAGTGGCTCGCATTTTCAAAGTTCCAACCTACATTGCTGGTGGTGCACTGAAGCCGAGCTCGCGGCCGCAGGTTGTATGTGTCTGGCGCGCCAACGCCCAAGGGCTTTTCCGTGGTCATTCTGGTGCGTTTCTCCCCTTGCTACCTTCGACGCTCGTTCGCTGCAGTACGGGAATCCAGGACCTTGAGGCTTCCTTCTTTCTTGTTGAAGCTATTGTTATGCCTGTTTATTTCTACAGCTTTCCTGAGCAAACGGATGTGATAGCTCTTCTCTACAGGAAGAACGTCCTTGTCGGAGAATTTCACTACGTGGTTGGCCACACAGAACGCCTGCTCCGCCATGGCCGATTTCTCCACTGCCCCAACCTGCAATGTCACTTATGTTTTGCGATCGTGGTGTTGATTGATCATCCAGTCATTTCACCATAGACTTTTCGACATGAATATGGTACGCGGTATATTCCCGATGTTGCAAGTGGGGTTTGTTTCTTCCTAAGCCGATCTGAGACACTCTTTGATCTTCTTTGTCCATTTCTAGGTGTCGCATTTCACGCTCTGAGGAGCATTGGGTACTCCACCAGTTACATAAAAAATGTCACGGAATCATACACTCGGCGAAGTGACACACCGGAAAAATAAAAATATTGGTCACGGCCTTTCTGCTGTACATTACCAGTGATGGACAGAATCGGCCTCATTTTGCCCAAACACGGCGTAAAAACTATTTATAAACCGGCAAAGAAGATCAAAGAGTGTCTCACATCGGCAAAGGGGAAATTGGACCCAGTTGGAACGTCGGGAATTACCGCGTACCATGTGCATGTGGAAAAGTCTATGTTGGAATGACTAGATGATCAATCAACACCAAGAATCACCGAACACAAGCGGCATTCCAGGTTGGGGCAGGTGGAGAAATCAGGCTTGGCGGAGCACGCGCTGTGTGAAACCGACACGGACATTCTTGCTGTAGAGAAGAGCTGTTACACTTGCTTGTTCAGGGAAGCTATAGAAATACACAGACGTGACAATAGCTTCAACAAGAAAAGAGAAAGCGTTAAGGTGAACGGATGTTGGATTCCCGTGCTGCAGAGAACGACCGTCGCAGGTAACAAGGGGAAAACTACAGCGGGAATGACCGCGGAAAAGCCCTTGGACGTCGGCGCGCCAGGTACATACAGTCTGCCGTCGCGAGCTCGACTCCAGTTCATCACCAGCAATGAAGGTTGAAGGCTTTGACAATGCCGCCCACTCGTGCTGGCCAAATGTCAGAGAAATTATAAAATAAACAGTGGATGCTTCGCGATGAAATACAAGATAGAGAAGTTGGGCATCCTTGGGATTGATCGTTTTCAGGATGCGGGACAAAAAAGGCGTAATGAATTTATGTCCAGAAATGCGTGGTTTCCATGCTAGAGCCCATTTATTCAGTCATACATTGTTACAGAGAATGCAGTGTAACACGCGCAGTACATACCATGCAGCCACAGGTACGCTATGTACGGTTTACACCTAGAGGATGAAACTGTTCCTCACACGTCATGCCCAGCGCCCTCTCCTGTCATAGTGATTGGTAATGTGTCTGATTCACTACCCTTGGTGACTCACCTTGTAGTGGATGTGATACGTGATTCCGTATTCGAATGGAGAGCTTGCCGACATTGTGTTTACATGAGGAAAGGCATATGGCAACAGGCCGGCGGGCAGCAAGGTTGTATTAGGAGACCTATCCCCACCGACAATAACCACAGCACTCAGTGCTTGTAACAGTGTTTCGCCGTTTGTCTGAGATAGGGTCTTTTCAGGAAGCAGGAAACATGAAGGATGTACCCGAAATGTTCGGACACCAGACTTGGAGGAGAATGTGATTAAGACTGTGGAACGTGACCGCCGTATCAGTACCAGGCAGTTGGCCCTCCATTACGTGGTAAGCCTGTCGACCGTATGGAACATTCTCCATGACAGTTGTTACTACCCATATCACTTAGAGCGAGTGCATGGCTTACTAGCGACAGACATTCCACATCGGAAGCAATTTTGTCACTGAAACTTTCCTGGTAGATCAAAACTGTGTGCCGGACCGAGACGCGAACTCGGGACACAGTTTTGATCTACCAGGAAAGTTTCATAGCAGCGCACACTCCGCTGCAGAGTGAAAATCTCATTCTGGAATTTTGTCACTGGTTTCTTCACCAGGCAACCACGATTCCGGGATCTGTGTCATCCATCCAATTCGCAGGTGAAGCTACCTTTACTCGGAGTGTTATCTTCAAGTTTCGTAACAGTCATCTGTACAGAACCCCCATGATATGGTGACAGCGAATCATCAGCATCGGTGCAGCCGAAATGTGTGGGCCGGAGTAATAGGCGACCATATTTTGGGACCAGTCTTCCTTCGACGCCTCCCAACAAGCCGGAACTATCGGCGTTTCTTACGGGTGACTTTGGCTCCCCGTCTGCAAGAAGTGCCGTTGATGGTTCGAAGGGTTATGTGGCTGCTACCTGATGGTGCTCCAGCCCACTTCGCTATTAACGTCCGGACGCATCTCAGTCGTGTCTTCCCTGTTCGATGGATCGGACGAGGTGGTTCAGTTACATGGCCTGCTCGTTCACCGGATTTCAACCCGTGCGATTTCTGGTTATGGGGCCATCTCAGAAGTATCGTCTACGCAGAGCCCATTCCAGATGTGGAGACACTGGAGCAGCTTATTCATGCTGCCTTTGACACTGTTCGGATGCTGCCTGGCCGATGTGAACATGTGAGACAGAACACGCTACGGTGAGTACACGCATTCGTTGAGGCACATGGAAACCATTCTCAATACACTGTAACTCTGGCTGCATCGTACAGCGCCTATTAGACCACAGTCTCTATAACAATGCATGACTGAATCAATGGTCTCTAGCACGGAAACCATGCATTTCTGGACATAAGTTCATCAGATATTTTTTGTTCCATATCCTCTGATCGATCAGTCCCTAGAGTTCGTACACGGTGGAAAAAATCACCCTGTATGTTGCATGTTATGAGAGGATGCCATTTCAAGACAACAGTACATTTACGATTTACCACAAATGCGTCAATTTCTCTACGATTTGTTGTAATTAATGTTAGTAAATGATATGATGATAATGATGAGGTCCCATACTCCTTGACAGAGCGTAGGGGACGATGCGGGAGACCCGCACCGCCGTACTAGGCAAGGTCCTAGCGGAGGTGGTTGCCATTGCTTTCCTCCGACCGTAATAGGGATGAGTTATGATGATGCGGACGACACAACAACACCCAGTCATCTCGAGGCATGTGAAAACCCGTGACCCCGCCGGGAATCGAACTCGGGTAGCGAGAACGCTACCGTGAGACCACGAGCTGCGGATATATTAGTAGTAAAAGTGTTGAAGAGATCCTAAGATGAATGATAATAATGCTCAGCGTTGTATATGTTCATCTTGGTCTTGTGAGTAGATGTGTGCAGTTATGGGGACGAAGAAAGTAGGTTCGCTACTTGCAAATATGTCTTTTATCTTAGCTTTTGTAACAGATTCTGGGACTGTCTTATTCATATAATAAAAGTGTGTTCTGCAATATTCGCCGTTATTTATGTATAATAGCGTGCTCTCTCAGGAATGAGTTTCTTCAGTTCTGTGACTTCACTCCGACTAAATAATGAAACAGTCCTGCTGGAGGAATATCCGCAGCTGAGCATTGTAGCAGAGGTTGAAAACATCGCTTCAATTGTAAGGTTCTTTTTATTTTTCAATGCTTAAACCACGACCGGTCCCTGATGGTACACCACGTTCTATACTTGTCCATCGCGGCGCTCAAGGTGACAACACAAAGCTATCACACCTGATGATGGGCATGTAAGAAGCTTACAAGCGAAGCGGTATTTTCAGCCTCTGCTACAGAACGAAAGATGAAATTGCTTGTCACAAATATTTGGCCGTCCTTTTCGGATAGGTCGCGATTTCCGAGGGTGTGGTTAGGCAGCGACCTAAGAGCACACCTTAAATTGCTGCGAGGGAAATGAGCAGCAGTCGCATTTATATTGTGACTTGTCACAAATATGTAGCTGCGATCGTAAATTCGTTGGTCGATACAAAGATCGCACGACGAATGGGCGGGGCACCACGTGACCTGTATGTCTACATCTACATCTGTATCTACATGGATACTCTGCAAATCACATTTAAGTGCCACCTTCACAATTCTCTATTATTCCAATCACGTATAGCGCGCGGAAAGAATGAACACCTATATCTTTCCGTACGAGCTCTGATTTCCCTTATTTTATCGTGGTGATCGTTCCTCCCTATGTAGGTTGGTGTCAACAAAATATTTTCGCATTCGGAGGAGAAAGTTGGTGATTGGAATTTCGTGAGAAGATTCCGCCGCAACGACAAACGCCTTTCTTTTAATGATGTCCATCCCAAAACGTGCTGCCTTTCTTTGAACTTTTTCGATGTACTCCGTCAGTCCTATCTGGTAAGGATCCCACAACGCGCAGCAGTATTCTAAAAGAGGACGGACAAGCATAGTACAGGCAGTCTCCTCAGTAGGTCTGTTACATTTTCTAAGTGCCCTGCCAATAAAACGCAGCCTTTGGTTAGCCTTACCCACAACATTTTCTATGTGTTCTTTCCAGTTTAAGTTGTTCGTACTTGTAATACCTAGGTATTTAGTTGAATTTACGGCTTTTAGATTAGACTGATTTTTCGTGTAACCGAAGTTTAACGAGTTCCTTTTAGCCCTCATGTGGATGACCTCACACTTTTCGTTATTTAGGGTCAACTGCCACTTTTCGCATCATTCCGATATTTCTTATAAATCGTTTTGCAGTTTGTTTTGATCTCCTGATGACTTTATTAGTCGATAAACGACAGCGTCATCTTCATACAACAGAAGACGGCTGCTCAGATTGTCTCCTAAAATGTTTATATAAATAGGGCCTGTAATACTACCTTGGGGAACGCCTGGAATCACTTCTGTTTTACTCGATGACTTTCCGTCAATTATTACGATCTGTGACCTCTCTGACAGGAAATCGCAAATCCAGTCACATAACTGAGACGACATTCCATAAGCACGCAATTTCACTACGAGCCGCTTGTGCTGTACAGTGTCAAAAGCCTTCCGGAAATCCAGAAATACGGAATCGATCTGAAATCCCTTGTTAATAGCACTCAGCACTTCAAGTGAATAAAGAGCTAGTTGCGTTTCACTGGAACGATATTTTCTAAACCCATGTTGACTGCGTGTCAATAGACCGTTTCCTGCGAGGTAATTCATATTGTTCGAACACAATATATGTTCTAAAATCCTGCTGCATATCGACGTTGACGATATGGGCCTGTAATTTAGTGGATTACTCCTACTACCTTTCTTGAATATTGGTGTGACCTATGCAACGTTACCGTATTTGGGTACGGATCTTTCGTCCAGCGAACGGTTGCGTATGATTGTTAAGTATGGAGCTAATGCATCAGCATACTCGGAAAGGTACCTAATTGGTATACAGTCTGGACCGGAAGACTTGCTTTTATTAAGGGGAGGGGGGGGGGAGTAGGACGTCAAACGGGCCGAGTTGGACTAGGAGAGGCATCTCAGGACATTTTAATTTCCAGTGTCTATACTTTTACAAATAAATTCATAAAACTTTGTCAGCATCGCCAAAATGGATTCAGGATTCACGCCCATTGCAGTGGAAGTTCGAAAACAAAACAAAATAAATTTTTTTAAGTGCGAAATTTCATCATTTTTTCACTTACTAATGGCTGCATTTGTTGCTATAGGTACACCTTTCTTCATAAGTTAGAGAGATTCTTCGATGAATTTTGCACAGCATACAAATCATACCTATAGGTGTATGAAACTATAGAATTTATTTAATTTATGAAAAAACGAATGAGCTGTTGTATTTTAAACTTCATGTTTAGAAAAAACACAAATTTTCTAGTTAATTACTTCAATTTTTTCCACAGTTTTTGATAGATTTGTAAAATTCTAGAGTTACATACACCTTTCAGTATGGTTTGTATGCTGTGCAAAATTCAACGAAGAATCTCTCTTACTTATGAAGAAAAGTGTACCTATAGCAACAAATGCTGCCATTAGTAAGTGAAAAAAATGATGAAATTTCACATGTAAAAAAAATTTATTTTGTTATGTTTTCGAACTTCCACTGCTGTGAGTGTAAATTCTGAATCCTTCCTGGTCATGCTGACGAAGTTTTATGAATTTATTTTTAAAAGTATAGACAGTGGAAATTAAAATGTCCTGTGATGCCTCTCCTGCTCCAAGTCTGCCCGTTTGACGACCTACCCCCCTTAAGTGATTTGAGTCGCTTCACTACTCCGAGGATAATTACTTCTACATTACTCATGTTGGCAGCTGTTCTCGATTCGAATTCTGGAATATTTACTTCGTCTTCTTTTGTGAAGGGATTTCGGAAGGCTGTGTTTATTAAGTCTGCTTTGGCAGCACTGTCTTCGATAGTATCGCCATTGTTATCGCGCAGAGAAGGCATTGATTGTTTCTTGCCGCTAACATATGGCAGCCAAATGCCGTCGCAACGTCTTCATTGTGATTGCTTGTGACGGAAACGCTTTATGTTGTAGGCAGAAGATAGGGAGAAAAGAGGCAGAAGAACTCATCTACTTTTCCTGGTTAACTCCTGAACGGTCTGTCTTGTTTCCTTTTTTTGTCAGTTTTCGCTCCCGTTTATGCCTACGCCGTTGGTGGGAGCCTACTTGGTACTCATTCCTCACGGCTCTCGCATTGCCAGGCCGCAAAACGTTCATTTGGTTGTGATTGATGCGACTATGTCGTACGTCAGTGTGTTGCTGGTCCGCTGCCGCAGACACGGTGAGCTGCGGCCCTCTGCCCGTGGCGTGCGTGGGCGGGGCGGGGTGTGGGTGGGACGTTACGGGCCACCCATCCATCAGCGTCGTCGGCAGGCGTCGCTATCGGGCGCCCGTAATGGCGTCCGCGCCGCGCGCCATGTCACCGCTGACGCTCTGCCGGCCGGAAGATCGCGCGCGCGCTGTCAAATCGTCGAAATTAGTTCGCGGCGCAAAATAGAGTTCACTGTTGTTTTCCTTCGTGTGGGAACGGAGGCATTAGGACTTTTTCAAAGAGACTTCCACCATTTGACTGTATTTTGATATTCATTTATTTAACAGAATCATGATTTCGGCTTTGTAGCCGTTCTGTGCCACCTAGTCGAAATGTCACAGAATGTCCGGCCTGTCTAAATGAACTTACAGAGTGATTCCGTGATGATGTTACAAACTTTCAGAGATGATGGAGAAGGGTAAATGGTTCAAACGGCTCTGAGCACTATGGGACTTAACTTCTGAGGACATCAGTCCCCTTGAACTTAAAACTACTTAAACCTAACTAACCTAAGGACGTCACACACATCCATGCCCGAGGCAGTATTCGAACCTGCGACCGTAGCAGTCGCGCGGTTCCAGACTGTAGCGCCTAGAACCGCTCGGCCACTCCCGCCGGCCTAAGCACTATGGGACTTAACATCTGAGGTCATCAGTCCCCTAGACTTAGAACTACTTAAATCTAACTAACCTAAGGACGTCACATACATCCATGCCCGAGGCAGGATTCGAACCTGCGACCATAGCAGCAGCGCGGTTCCGGTCTGAAGCGCCTTGAACCGCTGGGCCACATCGGCCGGCGAAAGGTTATGGTGACGTTCTTCTTTGACCGATATGGTCCCCTTCTGATTCACTTCCTGCAGCACGAGACAACAGTGAATGCCCAGCGTTAGTCGCAAACCTTGACCACCCTTCGCCAAGCGATCAAATGAAAACGACCAGGCAATCTCACTCTTGGGGCCATTCTGCTCCACGACAATACAAAGCCTCATACGACCAACACAGTCGCGGCACTCTTGCGGAAATTCAAATGGGAGGATCTCGGCCACCCTCCATACAGTCCGGACCTCTCTCCCTGTGATTACGCCATTTTTGGTCCCCTTAAAAAGTCTGTGATGGGGCAAACGATTCACCCCGGACGACGATGTCCAGCTGTACGTGGGGAACTGGTTCACATCGTAGCGCCGGGAATTTTATGAGACAGCCATTCACCGCCTTGTGTCACGGTGGGACAAGTGTCTCAACAGCCAGGGTCAATACTTCTAACATACAGGTACTGGTTTCTGTGATTATGACTCCGGCTCGTTTCTTTTTGAACATCCCTTATATACCGTAGAAAATCGGCTACACTGGTAGAGCTTCGGGAAAAGCACTTTGGCGAACGCTGGTCAAGCATCAGCATCACGCAATTGGAAGGTCTGGACGGCGGCGTTGGTAATTTTCAGTTATGGAAACATAAGTTGGCATCTATTTGCTATTATCACGTTATCACAACTTCTCTTTTACTGAAGCGTGAACATTATTGGCACCCTCTGAAAATGCATTTTGCCACAGAATACCTGCTTTCATTGCAAAATGTTATTTATGAGTGGCTGCAAACATCTTATACTTCTTGCGTTCCAGGTAATGCGAAATAACGTACTGCATATCTTTCATGACAAAACTTCTTGAGTACTTTCTCATGCGCTTGCGCAATGTTATTTGACGTTGCTTTCTTGTTTATAGTGGTAATTGTCTATGTTACTAACGAGTTACCAGGTCTATTTTCCTACAAAAGCACTTAAAAAGTATTGCGCCCAGATATATGCCCAATAAGCTCTATCTTCCTCTTCTGAATAATTAATTTCCTGCGCTACCACAGCTCCATAAGCGCTTTTTGCTGTCTATCAGCAGCGACCAGCTTTCGCCCGATTTATAACGACGCAATTCCGATTGAAGTTCTTACATTTTGTTACTTCATGTCCAATACAAAAAATTACTTTAGCAATTATTCTCTAAGTAATTAATCTCTAAGCAGTTTGTGTTGTCTTTCGTGATTGCAATGCGTGAGTAACAGAACTTTTTTACCTGTTGTGTATCATTCCTGCCTGCTATCATCAGCTAATTTCGATAATTGTGGACATAGCGCCCTAGGAACTCGACGTTGTTTAAAGGTGACCAGAGCATGATTTATTTTTATTTAGTGACCGGTTACTGTTTTACACCATTTTCAGACGAGTTTAATATCCATGTTGATGTTGCAGCATTCGTGGAGTAATATTGCACCTTCTACTAGGTATCAGTCAGTTGTGCCAACAGAGAGACGCAAATTCTTCATCGGACTATTCCATACTGACTTCCTTGTGCTGGCTATCACTATCACCATGGACGTCTCGAGATAGAATCTCCTTGCTCCTTCATGAACGCAATCACTCACCAATCTCTCCTTCCCTTTTCTTCATTCTTCCTCTCCCATGGTCACTACTTTCGTGCTTTAGAGGAACTGGTTTTCGTTTCCATTCGTGATATGAAAACACAGCATGCAACGTTCTTTGCGAAATATTTCTTAATAATTAAATAATGCGTTAAGATGTCGTTCATCAGCTCCCCGAAAAAAAAAATTAAATTAGTAAGAGAAGTGAAGACGTGACCGTGACCGAGAAACATGGCTGGTATGTACGACTTTCCTCGTTTAAAACCAGCGAATTTATCGAGCAGAAACAGTGCTTGCATGTTGAAAAACGCTTCCAGCAGAGCATGGGACTTTTTACGTCGACAGGGCCGGAGAAAGAGTCACTTGTTATCTTAGTGGCGGTAGTCACGAACATCGGTCTCCAGTGAGGCACATGCAAAGGAAGACCGAAGCAAGACCCAACGTTCCACCGATAAGAGCAAGTCAAATAAACTAATTAAACGTATACAGCGCTGTGAAACTAATGAGAAAGTTTGGAAACTGAAATGCTCTCTAGGCGAATGTGGGGTAAAGACACACTAAGGAACTCCCGTGTACGTTGAATGTTTGAGTCCTAAATTAAGTTGTGCGGCGAGCTGGGAACTGGAGACTGGTAGCAAGAGGGCAAGAGGAAGGAGGGGGGGGGGGGGGAGGGGAGGAACTCAGTTCTTATTCACTAGTCTGAGCGACTCGCAAGTTTCGATAACGAGTGAAAAATTTGACAGTAAACTTCGTGCCTTGTTTAAATTACTCAGTGATATATACTGCATTATGAGACCTGAGAAATAAAGGAAACAAGATTGATCACGGAACTGAGAAAGCTCTTGTCCTTTTCAACCGTGAACTGGGTTCTTACACCGAGGCAAGTTTTACGAAAACCGATAGACCCCCAAGGGACCCCGCCTACTAGTCATCACCGATTTCCTCCAAATCTATGGTTTATGCAGGGCTTGGCTAGAAATGAAATTAGGAAGTCCAGATGGCCAAGGGTCTAGAAAGTAGGGCGAGGCATCAGCCGTTCATGTTACCTCAGTTTCCACGCTGCGATTGGCGCAGCGAAGAGAGTCCAGAACGGTAATCCGAGGGTCTGGGAGTCGAGTCCCTATGGGGAATTATTTTCTATTTTTATTTTTAACTAGCTACACGCGACCACGCTTTACTGTGGGTCAGACTGTTTAAACGGAAAAGAAACAAAAGGGAAAGCACACGTTTCTAATTGAATATACTTCGTAATTTCCTTCTCTCCCCTGTCTCTGTCCGTCTCTTCCTGCCATTCTCTGTCCGTTTTCTCCTCTTTCCCCTCTCTCTGCCTATCACCTCGTCCCCTCTCTCTGTCGAACTTCTCCTCCTCCTCTCTCTCCACCTCCTCCTGCCCCCTCTCTCTGTCTCCTCCTTCCTGTTTTCGATGTCCATTTCCTCTCACCCCTCTGCCAATCTCCTCTTATGCCTCTCTACGACCTTATTGTTGCCCTCTTTCGTCCAAAGACTGGTTTGATTCAGCTTTCCATGCTACTCTATTCCGTGCAAGGCTCTTCATCTCCGAGTAACTACTGCAACGTACATCCTTCTGAATCTGCTTGCCGTATTCATCTCGTTGTCCGCCTCTACGATTTTTAACCTCCACACTTCCCTCCAGTACTATATTGGTGATCCCTTGATGCCTCAGAATGTGTCCTACCAACCGATCCCTTCTTTAATCAGGTTGCACCACAAATTTCTCTTCTCCCCAATTCTATTCAGTACCTCCTCATTAGTTATGTGATCTACCGATCTGGTGTTCAGCATTCTCCTCTAGCAC
Organism: Schistocerca piceifrons; assembly: GCF_021461385.2. Classification (NCBI taxonomy): domain Eukaryota; kingdom Metazoa; phylum Arthropoda; class Insecta; order Orthoptera; family Acrididae; genus Schistocerca; species Schistocerca piceifrons. Next base: position 1,133,184,591 of record NC_060138.1, on the reverse strand, counting down.
CACATTTCAAAAGCTTCTATTCTCTTCTTGTCTAAACTGTTAATCGTCCCTGTTTCACTTCCATATGTGTCTACACTCCATACAAATACTTTCAGAAAGGACTTCCTGAAACTTAAATGTATATTCGATGTTAACAAATTTCTCTTCTACAGAAACAATTTTCTTGCCATTGCCAGATTGTATTTAATATCCTCCTTACTTTGACCATCATCCATTATTTTGCTTCTCAAATAGCAAACTCATCAAGTACTTTAAGTGTCTCATTTTCCAATCTATTTCCCTCAGCATCGCCTGATTTAATTCGACTACAGTCCATTATCCTTCTTTTGGTTTTGTTGATGTTCATCTTATATCCTCCTGTCAAGGCAAGGACCATTCTGTTCAACTGCTGTTCCAAGTCATTTGCTGTCTCTGTCATCGACAAACCTCAAAGGTTTTATTTCTGCTCCCTGGGCTTTAATTCCTACTCCAGTTTTTTTTCCTTTTTTTCCTTTAGTACTTGCTCAATATATGGGTTGAATAACTCACTACCAAATGAACCACGGTCTCTGTTTCATGTCCCGCTACTCTTATAACTCTCGTCTGGTTTCTGTACAAGTTGGAAATAGTCTTTCGTTCCCTGTATTTTACCTCTGCTACCCTCAGAATTTCAAAGAGGGTGTTCCAGTCAACATTGTCCAAAGCTTTCTCTAAGTCTACAAATGCTATAAACGTAGATTTTTCCTTTCCTTAACCTGTCTTCTATGAGAAATCGTAGGGTCAGTACTGCTTCGCGTGTTTCTACATTTCTCCTGAATCCAAACTGCTCTTCCCCGAGGTCGACTTCTACCAGTTTGTCCATTCTGCTGTAAAGGGTTCGTCTTAGTATTTTGCAGCCATGACTTATCAAACTGACCTTGAGACTTGTTTATTGTTATTGTAAATTGAGATTCTGTGGTAGTATTCTAATCGTAAACCAATAAACCATAAATACATCTTTCTTGTTCGCTAACAACATTTCGCTATTGTATATTTTGTGTATAGATTCGCCTTACAGTGTTTACATAGTTTATCAATTCTCCAGATTGCTGTACTTCGATGTTCAGTATATTTTCTAGTTGGGTCTTAATGAAATGCCTCATTTCTAAGACAGTGACTTCCTTGGCTCCTTGCGCATTCAGCATTTGAAGATGTCTTCAGCGATTCTGCTGCGACCTGATTTCCTAAGTAAAGACTGTTTATTACTTCTTTGTTCTGTTCATCACTTTTGTTGCTATCTGATATTTTTCCTGTTTTTCTATATGATTGCTTCTTTCAACGATCTGCCTCCCTGTTTTTCACTTTGCCTTTATCTTAGATCATTTGTTCGTCGTTGAGAATTTTGTCTTAGAACTGCTGGATGTGCTTCTCTTTCTTGATCGGTTTCGTTGTTCCGCGCCATCTTTTGTCTTCTCGACGCTATACGACGTCGCAAAAAGTTGCTTTTACATTTGGAGATTTTGCTCCAATAATTTTCACGTTCTTTGTTATTACACACAGATATTAATTACTCCTCCTTTAAATGTCGGATTGGAACTGAATTACAGGTTTGGCGAGCAGTCTTTCCTTTGTTATTTTTTTCCTGCGATAATTATAAATAATACTGAGACGCGCTCGGCAGAGATTACACCACACAATATGTGTTGGCAGCGCCGAGTCTTAATTATGTTGGCATAACAATTTTTGCTTCCCACAACCATCCGCTTCCACCCCCCGCGACCAAATACCATAGTGCACAAAGCGAGATGTAAGGTTATTCAAAAAATGGTTCAAATGGCTCTGAGCACTATGGGACTTAACATCTGAGGTCATCAGTCCCCTAGAACTTTAGAACTACTTAAACCTAACTAACCTAAGGACATCACACACATCCATGCCCGAGGCAGCATTCGAACCATAGAGTCAATATCTCTGGAGTGAGCATTGCGTTATGCGCATGTTGTCAACATTAAACCAGCATGGTCACGTGTTTTCGGGACTTCGCTGTGCGTGTGTGCTTTCTGCTGCGTTTGAAGTTTATAATATCAAGAGTTTTTGTTGTGTTTCACGGTTTGTTGATAGTGTAATAGCGAGGGTGAGTTACTGTTGTTGCTACGGATGCAAAGAAAAATATGTGAAAGGAGGGATAGTAACTTTTCATGGCTACATACCATGTAGCTCTAATTATAGTTATCATATGAGTAAGAGACACTGTATATGTTTAAAAATTTCGAGACGCCTTATAATTAAGGCTTGGTTCTGTAGACCTATTTTTCTACGATTTTATGCCTATATAACAGATATTACGGCTCGTACAAAAACTTACAAACAATCGCTTCCTCTCGTAAATTTGCTAGTGGAACACGAAACAAAATGGTTAGTTGTTTCAGTAAATATTATCCTCCATGCATTTATCAGTGACTTGTCGATTATGTATATAGATTACTCGGTCTACTATTTATTTAATAAACTGGGAGCAAGTACTTAAAATGCGTTAAATAAATACCTCAAAGTGCCACCAGTAAGAAAAATTGTGCCTTAGCTCGCAAAAACGAGAAAATAAATACGCATAAATACAAGAAAAAAGGACGAATTAGCAGGGATATAATAGCTAATGTCTGGCAAATTCGGTGTTTTTCGGACACTTGCAAAAGTACTAGCGTACTGTCAAGTCGTTTTGCAGGACTACCACTGCAAAAATGTACTCCAGGCTCTGCAATACTATAAAGTGCCGTATCATACCGAAAACTACCAAAAATCGAGTGCATCTGAACTATGACACCTATCGCAAAGAAGCAGAATGTAATATCACTTGCCCTTAAAAGTTACGTAGCTGGTTTATTCCCAGTATCAAATGTCGGCGCAACATATATAAATAATTCACGACACGTACAAAAGAATCCGTATGTACTAGGGATGTAGTGACATTCTATATATACAGGGCGCTATACGGACAAACACACGACGTCCCGAGATCACGTGACCAGGCCGACAATGTATGTTGACAACACAAAATCTGTTCTGCGCATGTGAATGCTCACTCCAGAGATATTTACTCTATGATTCGAACCTGCGATCGTAGTGGTCGCGCGGTTCCGGACTGAAGCGCCTAGAACCGCTTGGCCGCAACGGCCGGCCTAAGGTTATTCCGATGCATAAAAGACACTGGTCTAGAGTGAACAGTTTCTTACGTTACGTACATTGCAAATAAGCCGGAACAAGATTCTATATACATTGTGTTTATCAATATTTTCATGAAATGCTTAAAAAGGAACGGCAAAGGAAAATTCGGGATTGTAAATAAATTCCCAGGAAGGAACTGTAAAGCGCACACGAGAACTTCGTATAAAAAAGTAAGATACCTTTATTATTTTACAATTGCATATTTACACATGCTGGAGTGACTGTCAGCGTAAAAACAGGTGAAGCAGTAGTTCATATGGCTCTAAGCACTATGGGACTTAACATCTGAGGTCATCAGTCCCCCAGACTAAGAACTACTTAAACCTAACTAACCTTAGGACATCACAAACATCCATGTCCGAGGCAGGATTCGAACCTGCGACCGTAGCAGTCGCGCGCTTTCGGACTGAAGCGCCTAGAACCACACGGCCACCGCGCCGGCATGGTAAGGCATGCTGGGCTTCTATTTCATCAAGGTAATACCCGTCCGAACAAGGTGAGAGTTTCTACTGCTTCGTGCTTGCCAAGCCCTACCTTGGCCAGCAACAGCGCTAGATCTTTCCCAATTGCCGATCTAACGCGCCAATTGGGCAAATTTGGCAGGATATCCCTCAGGAGTACATACAACAACTACATCATTGAATGCTAAGCCGGATAAGCGCCTGCATAAGGGTCAGAGGTGGACAAACGTGTTACTGATTTGGTCAATTTGTGCTTCTGTTCCTCTTGAATTGTTTGTCTTCCGAATCAGTCAATTACCAGACATAATCTACTCTTCTGCACGTGGGGCTTCATCACATCGGTCAAAATTTTTTGTGTAAGGCTATTACAAGTTTCGCAGATTTTGATGAGTTAAAGACCTTCCTACATTTTGCAGCGTACTCATCCGCTGATTTTTGAATCCGCGGCCCAAAAGAGCCAGCACTCTCTTGTAGGCATACGAATTAGCTCCGTAGCTGTAGGTAGCCGTGTCCCCTACGTCCGACGGGCCGGGTTTACTTACATCGGAAGCTATTGTTCGCATGTAGCTTTCGAGTACGAATACCTGTAGGTTTAAATTACAATTCTTTCTTGGAAATTTATTTGCAAGCCCAAAATTTTCTTTTGTCGTCCTTTTTATGCCTTTTATGAAAATATTAGTAAATAACGGCTGTCCAGGAAGTAAGGACGAACTTGAATTTTGCGAAATTTTGTTCAAATGGTTCAAATGGATCTAAGCACTATGGAACTTAACATCTGAGGTCATCAGTCACCTAGACTTAGAACTATTTAAACCTAACTAACTTAAGGACATCACACACATCCATGCCCGAGGCAGGATTCGAACCAGCGACCGTAGCAAGAGCGCGGTTCCTGACTGAAGCGCCTAGAACCGCTCGGCCACAGCGGCTGGCGATTTTGTCATACGACGGTTGGCAGCCGTGGTTTTGCTTATGTTTGTTATTTGCGATCCTTCCCATTAGTAGCTTGATAGCTTTCGCGTGGTGAGCACTGTTGTCTGATGTTCATTTTCGTCATGGAGCAGACGACAACAGAGTATCGTATCCGAGTGATAAAAAGTTATCACAGAAACTGCGAAAGTCCCGCGGCAACCGTTCGTGAACTCATTTTGCCACTCCAACTGAATCATCAGTTTCGAAGTTGATCCATAAATCTGAGACCACGGTTTCTGTTTCAAATGTAAGGAAACAGGAGGACCGCGTTCTGTTCGAATACGAGAAAACACTGCTGTCGTGTGCGACAATGTGGCCGTAAGCCCCAGAAAATCGGTACGCCGACGAGCTCAACAACTGAATTTATCACCAAGTTCACTGCATGAAATTCTTACAAAAGATCTGAAAATGCATACGTACGAGATTCAACTTACACAAGAGCTGAAGCCTGTAGATCATGAAAACAGACATCGATTTGCTCAATGCGTCTTGGCGCGTCAAGCGGAGAACGAGAACTTCACAAAAAGAATGATTTTCCCAGATGAGGTGCACGTCCACCTCGTGGTTACGTCGATAAGCAGAACTGCAGAATTTGGGGTAATGAAAATCCTCGAGTGATTCTGGAAGATCACAACGCAAGACTGCACTGCGTAATGTGGGTTCTGGGCAGGAGGAATGATCGGTCCGCGCCTTTTTGCAAATGGTGATGGAGCTGCCGTCAATGTGAACGGCTATGCTTCCTGATTGGTTTTTCCCCCTTAGTGATTAAAATTACGATTTTTGGTTTCTACGAGATGGAGCGACATGTCACACATCCCCTGAAACGATTACTCTGCTCAATGAAAAGTTTCCTATATATATACTTGTGTGGCAACCAGGAATGGCCTGCCAGATCATGCGATCTTACACCTTGTGACTTTTTTTGTGGGGATTTGTGATATGAAACTTCCTGGCAGATTAAAACTTTGTGCCGGACTGAGACTCGAACGCGAGACCTTTACATTTCGCGGGCAAGTGCTCTACCAACTCTTTTTTAATCTCATTTTGTTCGTTTTCGTTTGTTGCATTTGCTCGGGGCGGATGTCGTAAGACATCCGCTGAAGTTCGTCGTTGATCCATTAACTCAGTTTTTTTTTTAGCACAGAGGGCAGGTAACCCTCTGACCGAACACACTGAGCTACCGTGCCGGCAGCAGCTGAGCTACCCAAGCAACCCGTCCTCACAACTCCAATTCTGCCAGTACCTCGTCTCCTACCTTCCAAACTTCACAGAAGCTCTCCGCTGCAGAGTGAAAATCTCATTCTGGAAACGTCCCCCAGGTTGTGGCTAAGGCATGGCAATATTCTTTCTTCCAGGAGTGCTAGTTCTGCAAGGTTCGTAGAAGAGCTTC